>NC_064638.1:697117072-698367072 GCF_023864345.2 Schistocerca serialis cubense | reverse complement strand
GTGAGATGTCGCATTAAGGAAACGTTTTCAGTTTTGGTTTATAAATTTTCGTAACTCGCATTGTTTGGTTATGACGATACTGTTGTTTCATTATCTCATACTGTACACGTAGGAAGAATTGAATGGAAGAGCTTTATGTTTGATGTTGACATAATAACTAGAATGATCAGTAGCACAGTCCTGTTCACGCCTTTTTGATTTCGCTTATTAAAACACAAATCCAAAGTGTAATTAGTTTTCATATTATTCGACATTAAGGCTGGACATCTCTCTTGCTATCCAGGAGTTTTAAAAGAAAGGAATATTTAGGACTAGACTGCAGTTCACGAGATCCGACTCCATCAGAGAATGGATAATTTGTGTCGAGCAGTCACCATATCGCAAATGTAATGCAGAAATTACACCAATTCAAGTGGGGAACACTCGAACACCCGCCCTTACTTTTTCAAGTGCACGGCACGGTATTTGACCCAACAGGTATCGTCAGCCTTGGGCGTCGGTGAGATTATTGCCTCACTGTTCACGGCGATTTTGCCTGATTGGCATACCGATACTGGACTGTACGGTCTTAGGAAACATTTTGATCGCACGTGGTTTTCCGAAATAGTAATGTCCTGAAAATCTCTTCACTCATCTGCTTAGCGACATTCAGTTGTACTTCAGTAGAAAAGCGAATCTTGCAGCTCTCTTCTTTGGACGTCCGCAGATGGGAAACATTTCGGTTTCGCTCAGTAAGCGCTGGGGCACCACGGAGATGCTCATCGACCTTCAGTGGCAGACGCTGCGAGAGGCACTGCGCATGACGGAGGGGTTTACAGTTAACATTCTGCGAGCATACGTTCCAAGAAGCGTCAGCGAACAAGTTACTGCCTCCCATATACATCAAGAGGGACGACTACGACTGATAAATCTGAGAATACCTCCTGTACGGAGCCTTACCGGCTCTCGTCCTTCTCGTGCACCACACCTGCTAGGAACGGGGAATTATACACCGGTGTGTAGGACTTAAGGACGAAAGTAACTTCCGCATAATGTGTCACAGACAAGTAACATAGCTCGATGAAACTTGGATTGGTTCAAATGGCTCTGAGCACTATGCGACTTAACTTCTGAGGTCATCAGTCGCCTAGAACTTACAACTAATTAAACCTAACTAATCTAAGGACATCACACACATCCATGCCCGAGGCAGGATTCGAACCTGTGACAGTAGCGGTCGCTCGGTTCCAGACTGTAGCGCCTACAACCGCACGGCCACTCCGACCGGCTGAAACTTGGACTTCACATAGAAAGGTACTGAGAGGACGTGACTAAAAGAAATACACAATGAGACGCACAGAATCGATTTATTCGATGACAATACTTACACCGACATCACCGCGAGTTAAGGTGGGACATGATTCTTAGTAGGGTGTGCTATCACCACGGGCGATAACACATTCTCTGCAGTGTTTTCCCAAGCTGGCCGCAAGGGTGGTAAGGAATTCCTGTAGAGCGATCCATACCTTTGCCAGCGTGATTGACAACTGCTGGACGGCCGTTGGTGGATGTGGCCATGCCGCAGTAATTCTCCCCAACGCATCCTACACGTGGAAGAGAGAAATTAAGTCGGGTGACCTGGTAGGCCAGCCGTTTGCCGAATATCCTCTCGTTGCAAGAGCTCCTCCATCTGCTCTGTTCGATGCAAACCCGCAGTACGTCAACTCATACGGTGAGAGGTGGAACACGTAACGCATCCAGGAAAGCTGCCGAATGTAATCGTTCCGATGGTCCTACGTGATATGGTGTGGGGAGGCATAATGTTCAATGGACGCACTGTCCTCCATGTCTTTGAAAACGGAACACTCAGCAGTCTACGTTACTGTGACACTGCACTCATTCCGCATGCATGTTTTTTTCAAAGGTACATTCGACCCTGACTTAATTTTAGCTGACGACAATGCGCGTACGACCATTTCTCGAGTGCACGGTGAATGTGCTGTTGGCTGCGATCAGCCACCCTCAGGTTGCTGTAGCGGTAGCGGAGAATCTGGCGCGTCGCGTGGGGCACCGCACGTTGTCACTTGATGTGCTCATGGGCTCTGCTTCCGAGGCACCTTCTAGTGCACCCGACGCTGTGGATCCGCCCTCACAGCAGGGTGACTGGCGGGTGGTGTCGCGTTCGCGTCGCTAGAGGCGGAGGGCAAATGTGCAGACTGGCCGCCTGACCTCGCCCATTCACCCTGTGAGCGGACAGGTGGCCGGTCTTTCAGCAGGGGCCGAGCACACGGGAGAAGGGATTTACTAGTTGCTGGGAGCTCCAATGTTAGGCACGTTATGCAGCGCCTTAGTCAGATAGCGTTCAGGGCTGGAAAGAAAGCCAATGTGCACTCGGTATGTCTGCCAGAGGGCCTCATCCAAGATGTAGAGGCGGCCGTGCAGGGTGCAGTCGTCTTCACGTTGTGGCTCACATCGGCATTAACGACGCCTGTCGCATGGGTGCTGAGGCGTCCTCAGTTCGCACGGACGGCTGGCGGAAGTGGTGAAGACTACTGGCGCGAGGTGCAAGCAGAGCTCGCAATTTACAGGATTGTTCCCAGCTTTGATCAGGGTCCTTCGGTTTGGAGCCGAGTGGAGGGTCTCAACCAAAGGCTTCGTCAACTTTGTGAAGGACTTGGCTGCAGATTTCTAGACCTGCGTTATCGTGTGGAGATTTGTAAGACTCCCCTAGATAGGTCAGGGGTGCACTACACGAAGGAAGCAGCTACTCAGGTAACAGAGTACTTGTGAAGCACGTCTGGGTTTTTTAGGCTAGACTGTATCTTGAGATGCTCTAATGAACACTCGCCAGCCGACATGCAGCAAGTCAAGTCAAACGGCTTTCAGAATAAAGAAACTTCGACTGTCACAATTTTATCAGTAAAGTGTCGAAGAATTAACAATAAAGTTCCCGAATTTACTGCCCTCCAGGAATGTGCTCGCGCTAAAATTATTATTGGGGCGGAGAGCTGACTGAAGCCCGAAGTGGAAAGCTCTGAGATATTTAGCGAGTCGTGGAACCTGTATCGGAAAGACAGGTGAGTGGCCATAAGGGGGAGGGGGGGGGGGGGATGTTCATTGCAGTTGTCTCTACTGAATTCGATGTTGAGTGTGACAGTGAAGCCATTTGGTCTCGTGTAACAGGTGTAGGTGAAGCTAAGTTAATTGTTAGATATTTTTACCGACCACCCGATTCTGCTGTGACAGTTCTAAGAGTCATTCGAAGAGAGTCTACGGTCACTAGCGCGTAACTGCCCAGATCACACAATCCTAGTTGGAGGCGACATTAACCTGCCGAGTATAGACTGAGATGTCTATGGATGCATTGCGGGGGTCACAGACAGACAGTAATTTTGAAAATTATCTTGAGCAGCTAGCTCGGCAGCTCACACGCACTGAAAACATTTTAGACCTTGTACGTACAAATAGGCCGGACCTTATTGGCAATGTCAGTATTGAAAGGGGAATTAGTGATCATGCTGTCATCACAGCGACTATGATTACGAAATTTAATGAATCAGTCAAGAAGGCTAGGAGCGTGTTTGTGCTAGCCAGAGCAGATAAGCAGTTATCATCTGACTTAGATAGTAGATTGGTATCACATAGTTCTGGTAAGCTGGATGTAGAAGAACGACGGGCAAAGTTTAAGCAGATTGCAAATCGAATCTGGAGAATTACGTGCCTACTAAGTGGATAAAGGATGGGAAAGATCCACCACAGTTGAAAAACGAAATTCGGCGGATGCTGAGGGAGCAGAGGCTGCTGCACTTTCGGTTCAAAAGGGAGCACATAAATGACGACAAGCGAAGGTTAGCAGAGATTCGTACGTCTGTGAAAAGATCTATGCTCGAAGCATACAACAACTGTCACCTTAGCGAAAGATCTGGCAGAGAATCCGAGTAAATTCTGGTCGTATGTAAAATCGCTAAGCGGGTCTAAGGCTTCCATTCAGTTGACCAGTCTGGTGTGGCAGCAAAACGAAAACCGAAGTTTTAAATTTCATGTTCAAGAAACCGTTCACACAAGTGAATCGTACAAACATACCGTCATCTGACCATCGGACAGACTCCCGTATGGACTATATAGTAATAAGCATACCTGTATAAAATCACAGCTATCTTCACTTACTGTTATTTGTATTTTGCCTATACTGAGCCTTTTATACTGACATGTTTCCCTCACCACCTTGTGTTGTGGCTTTATACGTACAGGGTGTCCAGAAAAGGACTCCCTGAGTTCAAAATTAAATATCTCGAAAACAAAGATCGATAGAGGAATGCAGTAAACGGTATGTTTATTGTGAAAGCTGTAAGAAGTTTATACAGCAGTTTGAAATAATAGTTACAAAAGCTGCTAACAGATGGCGCTGTAATCGCCATACGTAATGCCTAGTATAAATAGTGATCCGAAGCCCAGAGGGATCAGTTCCACTATTGAAACGTGAAAGGAGCTTAGCGTACCGAAGGAAGAGATTAAAACCATGTACTCCATTGAACAACGCTTTTTTCTGGTCCTAGAGTACCACAGGTTAGAAGAGAGTCCTACGGCAACAAGGCGAAGTTTTCAAGCACGATTTAATGTTCCAAAAGGACCCGATGCGAAAACCATTCATACGCTCTTCGCAAAATTTCAACGAACAGGCAGTGTAACTGACGATCTAGTGGGGCATGTTGTCCGCAAGCAAACCGCAGTCACGCCTGAAAATATCACCACAGTTTCTGGAATTATTCAGGAAATCAAACGTCGTCCGTTCGTAGAATTGCATTTGAGACTGGTTTGAAGCGTTCCAGTACGCAAAAAATACTGAGAAAGAGCCTACACATGTTTCCATTCAAAATTCAAATGCACCAGGCCATACCCGTACGAGCTGTGCAACAAAGGGTTGCCTTTGCTAATCAGATGCTCACAATGATTGATAGTGAAGGATTTGATGTTGGCTGCATCTGGTTTACAGATGAAGCACACTTCCACCTGAATGGATACGTGAATAAGCAGAACTGGCGATTTTGGGGGTTCCGAAAAGCCATATTGGTGTGAAGCGAAACCCCTGTATGCCCCTAAAGTTACTGTGTGGGTTGCAGTATGCAGCAGAGGCATTATTAGCCCTTTTTTCATTCGAGAAACGGTCACTGGTGCACGTTACGTTGCAATTTTGGAACAATTTGTCGCCACACAGTAAGCGTTAGAGGATCGACGAGGTACTGAATGGTTTATCCAAGATGGAGCCCGACCACATCGGACCGAACAAGTGTTTCGCTTTCTTGAGGAATACTTCGGGAATCGAGTGATTGCTTTGGAAAATCCCAAATTTACTGGTGCAGGCATGGATTGGCCTCCATATTCGCTGGATTTGTCTCCCTGTGACTTTTTTTTGTGGGGCACAGTGAAAGACATGGTCTACCCGAAGCATCCCGCCACGCTGGACGAACTTGAATCGGCGACCTCTGTGGCATGTGAATCCATTTCGGTTGAGACACTACGAAATGTGATGGAGAATTTCATTCTTCATTTGCGCCACCTCTGTAGTGCCAATGGTGAACATTTTGAAAAGATTGTGATGTGATTGTTTGCAAAGATTGTTTTCATACGATTATTTCACGTATGTATGCTGATATGAGCTGTACAGCGTACAGCGCCATCTGTTAGCAGCTTTTGTAACTGTTATTTCAAACTGCTGTATAAACTTCTTACAGCTTTCACAATAAACATACCGTTTACTGCATTCCTCTATCGATCTTTGTTTTCGAGATATTTAATTTCGAAATCAGGGAGTCCTTTTCTGGACACCCTGTATGAGTAATTGTCTATGTGTGTGTTCTGTTGTAATGAATACATACACCGTTGGTGGGACACATGGCGATGGGTGAAACTGCTTTCACATTATACGCTTCCGTTGTTATGGCGATCTGCTCCAGTTGCAGCAGATGCTGTATTGAAGCTGAAAGTGTTAATCAAAGTGGAGGAGAAATATTCGTCGGTGTTCTGTTGCATAGCAATCATATTTGCCTTCAGTTCTTAGAAACATTGGTGGCAAAAAAAAAAAAAATCCGTGAAATCACTTCTTTTCCGAAGAAAGCATCAAACTATTTAATTTGAACTGTACCCTCCCGTCGGAATTGTTCTCGAGCTGGTATTCATTAAAAGATCACACTTGAGTGTACGTCGTTTGTGGAAATAACACGTACCTTTTTGAAATGAACGAAGTTTTATTGACCTTAGTGTCAATGAAATTCTTCTCGCACATGAATTAACGATTCTCCATGGTACAGACAGATGTATAAATGATTTCCTTTCGACTGTCGCTACGGCGTCGATATAAACTACACAATCAAGAACAGACTCCTCTCTCATAAAAATACGTCTTAACAAAAACGAAAGCTTACTATCTAAGAATAATTATCTAAGCGCACTACGTCACAGAGTAATAAAGAAAAAAATGTTTAAATGTGTGTGAAATCTTAATGGACTTAACTGCTAAGGTCATCAGTCCCTTAGCTTACACACTACTTAACCTAAATTATCGTAAGGACAAACACACACACCCATGCCCAAGGAAGGACTCGAACCTCCGCCGGGTCCAGCCGCGCAGTCCGTGACTGCAGCGCCTGAGACCGCTCGGCTAATCCCGTGCGGCAGTAATAAAGAATATATTTGTCTCTCTCTGGTACTGTCACATTAATGCATAGCAGTCTTATTACATGATACATCATATATGCCCCTCTTGTGGACGAACGGTTTTGGGGAAAACAAACACGAGCGTTCACACAACACTATTTTGATGATTGTTCATGACGCTGTATACTATTAATGTCCACGATATCCGTAGTAATATTTTTTGTATTAGTCCAGTTACCATCAATTGTAAATTGAACTTAAATAATACATTTGGGTGCATATACATAATGTGGTACAATATTGTGCTAACAAGTCTGTGTTGCTTGATAATTATTGAGATGCAGCTTATTTGCCTAGCTCATTTAACTTGCATTAGTTAGTTTGTCGAAGATGGCATGAGATGTGATCAGAATCTTTTTTCATCATCACTCAAAGCTTCTGTCACACGCCTTGGGACGTCTCAAACATGTAATCTAGTCATTTAGCCAAGCCCCACAAAGGAAAACCTCGGGGTAGATTTACCATCCTCGTACTTCTCATTTGCAAAACAAAAATTTCATTGAATAACACTGAATAAAAATAATATTTACAGAATGATTTCCTTTGAAATGAATTGAAACACTTTTCACACAAGAAACACAACACTGTTAATCTCCTGTGTCTTGAGGTCAACCGCCGACGCCTTAGGCTACTTCCATCTACGATTCCCTTTTATTTGCCATCTCCAGGTAGCTGATTTTAACTCTATTCCCATTTCACTATATCCTCTTGGGTGTTATTTTTTTTCCGACATGTGGTTTACATGAAAATAGGAGTCAGTGTAAGTTCCGTGAAAAAGGTGTTTGATCGATGCTGAGCTGAAATAGAATCTAATCTAAAGTCCTTTCTAATTCTCTGTCCTGAATTCGAAATATGCGGAAGTTGTAAGATGTTCTTAATTCTTATTAATAACCATAGGATGCACTATACACTAATCCAACTGGTGATGCCGTCTCAACTTATGTTTGTCATCTTTCAGATGTACCTTAACACTTGTCGATGTGCTTGTAACTGCTCAGCATTCACGAGTAACAGCTGACATGACAAAATTTACATACAGAGGTATGTTACAACACTGATACATTTACAAAGCAAATGTCCATTACAAAAGATTGAAATAAATCATAATTGCGTGTAGTTGCCGAGAACGGGTTACCCCTTCCGAACAATATGACTTCAGCTCAGTGGGTTAAAAAGATACAAACATACACTGACGTCGTCAAAATTGACATAAGCAAAAAAAAGAAAAAAAAAGAAAAACTTGCCATAAACCAGATTCATTTGAATCTTTAACCCATGGTCATTATGCTTTGTGAGAACTGACTGAAGTTATTATTAATAATTAATCTAAAAATTAAAAGAAATCAGTCATACTATAGCTATCTTCTCTGCATACTGGAAAGAAAATTCTTCTCTACATTGAAAAACAAATACATAATGCCTGTATACATCTCGAATATGACGCCTGAAAAGAAAAACTTACTACTAAATTGCAAAAAGAAAGAAAATATGATTCATAGTTTCAATGTAAAACTGTCTAATCAATATTAATTGAGATGAATCGTACCTTCAGTCTTCAGAATCTTCGCTCATTGTGAAATTCTTTCAACAAATGATGAGAATACATTCCTTTCACCTTATCTTTCTTCACATACTTCAAGACATAAGTCCCTGGCTGAGGTATTTTTGTAATCACAAATGGTCCTTGATACAATAATTGTCATTTTTTGTCCCTCCTCTGTGTAAGTGAAGCCCTAGGATGAGTTTTTACTGAAACTTGGTCTTTCACTTGATATTTTTTTATTCTTCCTAGTCGATTGTCAAAATAGATTTTTCTTTTCTTTGCCTTGTCCATTATGTTGAGTAAGGCATCGTGTACTCTATTTTTTAGTGACATTCTGTCAGTTGCTGTCTTAGGAATTGTTCGAATTCAGTCATTCTGCTCCTTCTTTCCAAACATCAGTTCGTATGGGGTGTACTCTATAGTAGTATGTGTCATGTTGTTCACAATTTCCTGAAAATCGTCAAGATAATAGATTCATTTCGTTTGCTGGTTGTGGCAATATGTTCTCATGAACAGGTTTAATTCCCAAAAGATACGTTCCACAGGATTTGCAGAAGGGTGGTACACTGATGTTAGAATCTGTTTTATATCACAGTTACTTATTGTTTGCCTCCAATGAAGTCCAGTGAACACTGACCCATTGTCAGAGAAAATAGCCACTGGTTTGCTTACATTTACTATATAATCTTTGACCAGTTTCTTGGCTATGGATGAACCAGTAGCTGATTTTAACAGATATAGTTTGACATATTTAGTGAATAGATCGAGAAAAGCTACGATATACTTGCATTCTCCTCTTGATGACGGTAGAGGACCACAGACGTCGACCAAAAAGATCGACAGTGGTTCAGTAGGGATAACAGGATGTAGGAAATCCATCACACAAAAATTTTCTGGTTTGGCTACTGACAAATTTTACATTTCCTTAATTGTCGGTGTAGTTCCCTGCGAATATTTGGGAAGTAGCAATATGCTTGAATCTTCTGAGCACATTTTAATACTCCAAAATATACCCAAGTGATGTGCGTGTACAAAATTAAGTCATCCTCATTCTTCGTGGGAATACACACTGAATCAATGTGCCCTCTAAAAAATAAGACGTCATCCTCAACTTTGTACAGTCGCTTCAGATCTTCGTTTCCAGGTTTTCCTAAAGCTTCTTTTATTGAAAGCCAACGAGAATCTTCATTTTGTAGTTTTCCCATGTGTTTGCACATTCTTAGATATGTTTTCTATATTTTTCATTAGTCATTATCAGAATTTTGAACTTGGACAGATTGTCCGTGATGTTAATTGTTGACACATCACTGTTTGGCATTCTTGACAGTACATCGGCGATGAAATTATCCTGTCTGCTTGTGTGTTTAATTTTAAATTCAAAGTCTCGGAGTGAGAGAATCCATCTTTCTAATCTTGGATATAATAACTTACACGTTTACAAAAATCCTAGGGCTTTGTGGTCACAGTATACTGTTGTCTTCGCTCTGTATAAGTAATAGTGAAATTTTTTAAATGACCAGACTACGACCAATGCTTTCTTTTCGGTAGTTGTATTGCTCGTTCACAAGCAGTTAAAAGTCGGGTAGCGGAAGCTGTGGGACAGAAATTTGTTTTTCCATCTATTATTTTTACTTGGAAGAAGCAGGAGCCAATTCCAATTTCCAAAGCATACGCCATGAAACCGAATTCTTGGCTCATATCTGGATTATGTAATGTCTGTGAATTAAGGAAGGAATGTTCTATTGCTTCAAATGCATGCTGGCATTGTTGCGTCCACACCAACGGAGTATTTTTTCGCAACAAGCTGTACAACGGTTCTGCATTAATAGAGTGGTCATAAATGAAGCTCCTGAAAAAAGAAGCAACTCCGAGGAAACCCTTTAATTGCTTTTTAGTTGCTGGAACTGCAACGTTTTTGATTGCCTTTAATTTCTCGGAGTCTGCTAATATTCCTTTTTCATTTATAAGATGACCTAAAAATTTAATTTTATCCCAAGTAAAATGGGACTTCTGCAGATTTGCGGTAATGCCTGCTTTCTTGAAACGTTGCAACACTCTCCTCATTAAATCGACGTGTTCCTTCCATGTGGTCGTAGCAATGAGCATGTCGTTCAAAATGGTTCAAATGGCTCTGATTACTATGGGGCTTAACATCTGAGGTCATCAGTCCTCTAGAACTTAGAACTCAGATATTAAGTCCCATAGTGCTTAAAGCTGAAGTATTTCTTTTGTTACCTGTGGTTTCTTCGTAATTATCTTCTTCGTACCTATGCTTTTCTTTCCAACTTCTGTGACTGCCCTTTTTAGAGACGACCATTCCTCTTCAACTGTACTGCCTACTAAGCTATTCCTTATTGAAGTATCTATAAGCTTAGAGAACTTCAAGCGTCTCGTCATTTATTAGTACTTCCGTATCCCTCTTCTTTGCGTACTGATCCTAGCCTCTTAAACTTGAGCCCTTTCCTCATCACTACTACATTGCGATGTGAGTCAATATCTGCTACTGGGTACGCCTTACAGTCCAGTATCTGATTTTTCGATTGCAGGCCACATGCCATGCGGATAGACACTGTGTATGTTTAATGCAGTGGTTTCCATTTCCTTCTACATTCTTATGCCGTTGATCATTGCTGATTGTTCCGCCTTAACGGCAATTTCCCACCCGAAGGACAAGAGAGTGCCCTGAACCTCTGTCCGCTGCTACGTCCTCTTTGAGAAGTGCCTTGGCGGCGGAATGAGCGTGACTTCTTATACAGGAATTTGTCGGCCGCCACTACTGATATTAACCAAAATTTAAGCCGTGGCGGGTTTCGAACCCGAAATCAAAGGCGCTAGCCCTACACCACTAACACGGGAATACACGAAAAAGTCAAATTATAACTGACTTTCGCCACAGATCGCGAATATGTGTCCAGGAAACGACTAACACAGTCTGGTAAAAAGGTACATCTACATTTACATCTACATCCATACTCCGCAAGCCATCTGACGGTGTGTGGCGGAGGGTACCTTGAGTACCTCTATCAGTTCTCCCTTCTATTCCAGTACAAACGAACACCTTCGCTCACAGCAGAAAATCGGAATAACAACCACAAAATTCAGCTAGACCCGAAAAGAACCAGGATGCAGTTGGTTACACACGAGACAAGAAAAGATTTACTGCCCGTTGCAATAGGACCCCCCTTGTAGTCCACAAACTGCGAACGGACCCCTTCCCCGAGCAGGCTCGCTTCCGCCAACGGTAGAGTAGCTGACAGGCAAACTGCAACCAGCGCGCTGGCCACAGTTAACGCCCAACAAAGAGGTCAGACAGCCGCCCTCCCGCTACGTTGGGCCCAGCCGAGTGCTCATAGGTCCTAGGTAAAACTGGACCTCCACTTCTCCACACTGATGCCACCAAGTCACTTCCTCATCGCTTGCCGAGCACGCCCCCATATCACTGCCCGCCGCGGCTCACACGTCCTCTTGCGGACAGCCATCTTCCGGTATCCCAGCAAAGGGCAGAGAGTTACACAGGGGAGCTACGACAGATCACTGAACGCCAAAGATATCGCCCACGCACGATAAACTTTTCAGAATAATTCATTTAGTATTGTGAGAGATCTTGGGTTACCAGGCTTAATACAGTTTGTTACGCCGAACTATCAGTTAAAGAGATACCAACTATTTTTCTTTTTAATAAAATTATTTGTATTGTATCTTGCTCTAATTAATTACAAAATAATTGACAATGAAACTTATTATTATTTATTTACCAAAACTACGTAGGTAAATGCCACATTTGTTACCAATGTTCTATTTTGTCTCGGACAAAAAATTGCTCAATCTCTGATTCCAAGGTTGATTTCGATAAAGCCATCTCCATTAGATCTATACTTCCGGACGCTATAATATATGCAAACATCATTATCAAACTTCCACAACAGTAAAACTTAAGGTATCACTTGACATAATGTAAGACAAGTACAAGTTATCATCTATACTGCGAAAGCCATCTTATGGTGCGTGGCGCAGGGTGCTTTATGTACCGCTGTTACTAGCTCCACTTCCTGTTCGAGCCACGAATGGTGCAGAGGAGGAATAATTGTTGGTAACTGTCTGCGTGATCGCAGAAAAGTTCGACTTTACCGGACTCGTCTTATCGCATGGCGTATGTATACAATAAATTGATTAATTTCTCTAGGAAATTAAGGTCGTGGAATTTTAACAGTAAGCATCGGTCGAACGACGGTTTTGTAGGCTACCTGCTTCGACGGTGGACTACACGGTAGATTCTTCCAGTGAATCTCAGTCTACCTATCTTGCGATTAGTTTTATATGTTCACTCAACTTTAAATCGCTCCGTTCGCGTATTCGTAAGTATATAATGAATGCTACTGCTTCCAGTAGTTGTCCAGAAATCGGTTAGTCATACAATAACGGATCATTTACCTATCTGTGCAGAATTAGTTACATTTGTATATTGATGAATGTCCTCTACCAATCCATTTCCAAGCATCGATCCTCTGCAGGTCTTTCAGCATTTCTTACGATTCTGTAGCGTTGCGACTCCTCTGCATACAACAGCATTTGCAAGACAGTCTCATGGAATGACCGAAGTTAGCAACTAGGTCGTTTATGCACACTGTAAGATAAAGAACGGAGTTATGCAAATTGGTCACAAACTAATATTCACAGAAGTATTAACGGAAAATGCAAAACTGTAAACCTTGGCGGACGATGGATGAATGTGTGACACTGCAGTGGAGTTTCACTGCGCAGCTGGCAATGACAGTAGAAATGGAGTATGTCAATACTAGGTCATACGGTCTTTCCCACTTTCTTCCCGTGCGCTCAGTTGGACAGTAATTATCCCTTGCAGAGCAGCACGTGAACAATTTACGCTGATGTCAGCGTTTGTGAGAGTGTAGCTGGGCTAAAAGAGGTCGGTTCGAGTAATTGGGGAATCGTCTGACATTTGAATAGGAGCGATGCCACTATTCGACGATGTTGGCAGGAGTGGGTGGACCATGACCGAACACAGCGTCGAGAAGGAAGTGGTCGACCTAGAGAGACGACAGAACATGAAGACTGACCAATCGTCAGAGAGGCACTCAGAACTCCGGATCCATCATTATCGTCGGTCCGACGTGCAACTGTGCTTCAGTGACCACAGAGACCATCAAGAGGGGGCTCAGAGAAAAGGGCTGAGCTCACGGCGCGCCTTGCTCCGACCTCTGCAAACCAACAAGCCCGTTTGTGGGGCGTCGGGCACATTCGGTTTGGAATCGCATTAACTGGAGTAGAATTGTGTTCCGTGATAAGTTCCGCTTCGAACTGCGATCCGATAACCAACAAAGTAGTGTCTGGAGAGGCCCTGTACAACAATGGGATACCAAACTGACTTTCGCCCGCCATACGGCTTGACATCCAGGAGTGATGTTCTGGATTGTCATTCCATTTCATAGCTTGACTCCTTTCGTTGTCATCCGAGGCACTTACAGGCATCGGTGTGTCGGCGATATACTACTCCTGTTTTGTTGCCCTCTATGGAAAACCGTCCTGGGCTTACATTTCACCAAGATAATGCCCGCCCCAAACGGCGGGAGTTACTACTGCTTGTCTTCATGCTTGCCAAACCCTACTTTGGCCAGTAAGGTTGCCGGATCTCCTCTCAATCGAAGCCGTTTGGAGCATTATGGGCAGGGCCCCCAACCAGCTTGGGATTTGGACGATCTAACGCATCAGTTGGATAGAATTCAGTACAAAATCCAACTCTATCAATCAACGCCAACCCGAATAACTGCGTGCCTAAGGGCCAAATGGTTCAAATGGCCCTGAGCACTATGGGACTTAACATCTATGGTCATCAGTCCCCTAGAACTTAGAACTGCTTAAACCTAAGTACCCTAAGAACATCACACAACACCCAGTCATCACGAAGCAGAGAAAATCCGTGACCCTGCCTGGAATCGAACACGGGCGTGGGAAGCGAGAACGCTACCGCACGACCACGAGCTGCGGACGCCTAAGGGCCAGAGGTGGATCAACGCGTCATTGACTTTCTCAGTTGTGAAGCTCTTTGTCTTGAATATATTACCCATTTTTCTGAAATTGTAATCATTTGTTGTCTGAAAATGTGCATCACTTTTTAATGTGTATTGTATATTTGTATATAGTGAACAGTATTTGTCCTATTAGACTCCCTTGGGGTACGCCAGAAGTTACTTTACGTCTCTCTGTTACGAAAGTGATGTGGTTCCACTTCCATAAAATAAATGAGCTCACCAGCCGTACTGAATTCCTAGAAGTCTTACGGAAAAGTAAGAAGCCAGCTTCAATTCATGTAACAGCAAAGCAGACACTAGGCGTGGCTCTCAGCATGTGTGATGGTGCACAGTGAGTAAGGCAGAAGGGGTTCCGGTACTTTCGGCAGCTGTGTTTGTAGACGGACTGGACTTACTGCCGGAGCAGCTTTCTCACCTCGGCCGGAGCTGCAGGAGTCGGCGAATGGCGCCCACCCACGCGAGGAGGGCCGTGGCGGCGGCAGGATGTGGTGTGCTCCGAGGCGCATTGTGTTTGCCGATGCTAATCTCGCAGGCGATTATCACAGTGGGAGGTGGCGGGGCTGCTTGCGCGTTGTCAGATCTGCCGTCTTCATTGGGCACCAAATGGCCCTGCCGCTCCGCATTGCCAAAAGCCCAGCTGGCTGTGCTCACGATGACTTGCAGAACGGTGAGCCAGCGACGGCGGCGAGACGTCGCTGTTACATGCTACGCACGCCTACCACGAGCACCACTCAGCGCTGGGACTGAAACAATACGCGATGACAAAGAAAAACTTTAGCTTTACCTCTATACCGCCGAGGCGTGCAGCCTTACATGCATGAGGAACAGTGGATGAAAGAATGAGTCGTATTCAACAAACCAGAAATAATAAATACATAAATAACTAAAATTCGTTGAGAAATGAAATAAATCTACATTTAACTCTACAACACTGCTCTGAAGTTTACACGTGTTTGGCAGAATGTTCATAGAACCACTTACAAGCTATGCATAAAAAGTACTCGCACCCTCGACTAAGAACAACCATCAGATGTATAAGGGAATGGCAACAACTAAAATCTGGCATATGTCACTTATAGGTAAGATAGAAATAAATGTAAAAAACTGAGAAACAGACCATTAAAAACAGGCTGCATGCATGCATGCATGTCCGAATGGAACATTATATCGTTCTTCGTAACAACACAGGCACTGCACTATCTTATTTATCCGCCTATACCGGGCAGCGACTTTAATGTAAAATGTGTGCCCTCTTCCCCCTACTACGGGAATTACGTGATGTGTGTAAGTGTACGGGTTGTGACACAGGAACGATGACTTATGGACGTTTGGGTCTGGTCCTGAATTGCGCATGGATAGCGAGAGTGGTTGAGGCTACTGTTCACGTAAAGCGGGAAATCCAGCTTTGCGACCTGGTTCGGCACAAATTGTCACTGTCGTGATTCCCTTATAAAGTTGATGGCTGCTCGTATTCATAACCGTGAATACCTTGCATGTATTTCATAATGGCTGTATTCGCCACAGTTCCTGTTCCTTCGGAGATGCATACATGTCCGAAGGAAGATTGCATCGTTCTTCTTAACAACGCAGGCATTGCAATATCGACTTTCACGCTATTTCTGCACCCACTCTCGAACAGGACGATAGGAAAAACTGAAGACCAAAATCTTTCCTTATCAGCTCTGATTTCTTTTATTTTATTACGACTGTCATAACTTCCCCCGTAGATCGGAGATAAAAAAAAATATTTTCGCATTCAGAGGAGAAAATTGGTGATTGAAATTTCTTCAGAACATCTCGCAGCCACGAAAAGCGCTCTATTTCTGATGGTTGCCACCTCAACTCGCATATCATATCCATGACACTCTTTCCTTTGTTTAGCAATAATACAAAATTCTTCGAACTTCATCGACGTCCTTCGTCAACCCTATCTGATAAGGATCCCATAGCGCGTAGCAATACCTCAGAATAATATGCACTAGCATAGCGTAGGCAGTCTCCTTAGTACATTTCGTTGATTCTTCTAAGCACTCTGCAAGTAACAGTCAGTCCTTGGTTCGCTTTCTCCATCTCCTAAACATTTTCTATGATCTGGTTCCAATTTAAATTGTTCATGACTGTAATCTCTAAGTATTTGGTTGAATCGATAACCCTTAAACTTGAAAGATTCATTGCATACTTCTTATGACTGTAGCACTAACATTTATTAAGATACGGCCGAACCTTGGAGCACATTTACACAATCATCACACTTGACAGAGTTGTTAGCAGAAATCAGCCTGGTCGCGGCCCCAGGTGGCCGCCCGGGTCACCTGACCTACAAGTGTGTGCTTACAGTTTTGTGAGCAGCCCTCAGGTCTAAGGTGTATCGTAACAATTCTCACGGTCTTCAAGAACTGCAGCAGAATATTTCGGACGAGACTGCAGTAATTCCAGTAGTCCAGCATCGATCCGCCTTCAGAAACTTGCTGACTAGGGCCCAAAACGGCCAAGTGATTAATGGTGGTACTTTCAACATGCTATATGTTAGGATAGTATTGTATTTATTTTCCTCTGCTGTGTTACTTTGTATCCTGGAACTCTGTTCTCTGGGACACTTTTATTTACCCCACCCTGTACTGATCTTGAGCCACAAACATTGAGCTTCACATCTCTCCACAGGAAAAATTTCATAGGCGTCAAATCTAGTGATCGTGGAGGATACTCGGAACCGGCTCTCTGTCGTACCCACCTGGCCGGTTGGTATTCGTCAAGGTTGGCACCTACGTCACGATGGTAGAGGGGAGCTGCTCCATCCTTCTGGGGATACCATTATCCATCTCGAAACATCTCTTCAATGTGTGGCGTGGCGTATTCCTGCAGTACGTTCAGGTAATTTTTTCACGTCACTGTCTGCTCGAAAACGAAAGGTCCCATCAAGCCAAGTGCTGATAAACCACATCACACAGGAACTTCTAGTAGGTTCACAGGGTGTTCCACTCTCACATGAAGATTCTGAGCTGCCCATTGGATACAACTGTGACAATAATTTGAACCGATGAACATAAAAGTGACCTCATCCCTCCAAATAACCTTATTGGGAATTATACGTCCGGCGTGCGCATCTTGCTTGGTACCACACACACAATTCAATTCTCCAGCCATGATCATATTCATTCAGAGCACGGTGTAATCTAGGAATAAAACTTTTGCGTTGGACACTCTTCAAAACGCGAAGGACTCTCCTTTCTCAAGAGTGCCGCACAGACTTTCTAGGAGACTGCTGAAACCCTTCGGTGATTTCTCTCCCTCTTGTGGGGCCGGTGGATGATCGTGGTCTCCCGGAATGGTCAGTTTCTTCTTGCTCAAACTTATCTCGCAGATAAGGCGCGTTTGTGAGACTTCATCTACGTCTACATCTACCTCTACATACATACTCCGGAATCCACCATACGGTGTGTGGCGGAGGGTACCTCGTACCACAACTAGCATCTTCTCTCCCTGCTCCACTCCCAAACAGAACGAGAGAAAAATGACTGCCTATATGCCTCTGTACGAGCCCTAATCTCTCTTATCTTATCTTTGTGGTCTTTCCGCGAAATATAAATTGGCGGCAGTAAAATTGTACTGCAGTCAGCCTGAAATGCTGGTTCTCTAAATTTCCTCAGTAGCGATTCACGAAAAGAATGCCTACTTTCCTCCAGAGACTCCCACCCGAGTTCCTGAAGCATTTTCGTAACACTAGCGTGATAATCAAACCTACCAGTAACAAATCTAGCAGCCCGCCTTTGAATTGCTTCTATGTCCTCCCTCAATGATAGGGATCCCAAACGCTCGAGCAGTACTCAAGAATAGGTCGTATTAGTGTTTTATAAGCGGTCTCCTTTACAGATGAACCACATATTCCCAAAATTCTACCAATGAACCGAAGACGACTATACGCCTTCCACACAACTGCCATTACATGCTTGTCCCACTTCACATCACTCTGCAATATTACGCTCAAATATTTAATCGACGTGACTGTGTCAAGCGCTACACTACTAATGGAGTATTCAAACATTACAGGATTCTTTTTCCTATTCATCTGCATTAATTTTACGTTTATCTATATTTAGAGTTAGCTGCCATTCTTTACGCCAATCGCAAATCCTGCCCAAGTCATCTTGTATCCTCCTACATTCACTCAACGACGACACCTTCCCGTACACCACAGCATCATCAGCAAACTGCCGCACATTGCTATCCACCCTATTCAAAAGATCATTTATGTAGATAGAAAACAAAGGCGGACCTACCACACTTACCTGGGGCGCTCCAGATGATACCCTCACCTCCTATGAACACTCACCATCGAGGACAACGCACTGGGTTCTATTACTTAAGAAGTATTCGAGCCACTCACATATTTGGGAACCAATCCCATATGCTCGTACCTTAGTTAGGAGTCTGCAGTTGGGCACCGAGTCAAACGCTTTCCGGAAGTCAAGGAATATGGCATCCGTCTGACACCCTTCATCCATGGTTCGCAAGATATCATGTGAAAAAAGGGCGAGTTGCGTTTCGCAGGAGCGATGCTTTCTAAAGCCGTGCTGATGCATGGACAGCAACTTCTCTGTCTCAAGGAAATTCATTATATTCGAACTGAGAACATGTTAGAGACTCCTGCAACAAACCGATGCTAAGGATATTGGTCTGTAATTTTGAGGATCCGTCTTTCTACCCTTCTTATATACAGGCGTCACCTGCGCTTTTTTCCAGTCGCTCGGGACTTTACGTTGGGCAAGAGATTCGCGATAAATGCAAGCTAAGTAAGGAGCTATTGCAGTAGAGTACTCTCAGTAAAACCGAATTGGAATCCCATCAGGACCTGGCGATTTATTTATTTTCAACCCATTCAGCTGTTTCACAACCCCAGGGATGTCTGTCACTATGTCCTCCATACGGGAATCTGTACGAGACTCAAACGGCGGTATGTTTGTACGATCCTCCTGCGTGAAAGGTTTCTCAAATGCTAAATTTAAAATTTCAGCATTCGTTTTGCTGTCTTCCGTTGCCAGGCCAGACTGATCAGTGAGTGACTGGATGGTAGCCATCGACCCGCT
This sequence comes from Schistocerca serialis cubense, assembly GCF_023864345.2. Lineage (NCBI taxonomy): Eukaryota > Metazoa > Arthropoda > Insecta > Orthoptera > Acrididae > Schistocerca > Schistocerca serialis. The sequence goes on along the minus strand of NC_064638.1, from coordinate 698,347,705 downwards.
TACCGATTTTACGTAAGACCGGAATTTCCTTGGTTTTTCAGCAAGATCTTTTGCTAAGGTATGATGGTGGTAGTGGTTGTATGCTTCGCGCATCGCTCTTTTTACAGCAGCACGAATCTCTTCTAACTTTTGCCTGTCCTCATTCTCCCTATCTTTCTTGTACAGTGAGTGCAACTGTCTTTGCTTGCTGAGCATTCTCGAAATGCGCTGTTAAACCACGGTGGGTCTTTTCCGTCCGTAACCCACTTTTTCGGCACATACTTCTCCATTGCGTGATTTACAATGTGTTTAAAATTTGCCCATAATTCTTCCAAGTCCATCGTACGGGAATTAAATGAAGTCGATTCATTTAGTAAGCGGGATGCTAACAACTGCTTATCTGCCCTTTGTTGTAAGAATACTCTCCTAGTCTTCTTGACCGACTTTTTAACTTTCGTAACCATGGTCGTAATGACAACATCATGATCACTAATCCCTGTCTCAACATTGACACCGTCGATGATGTCTGGTCGGTTCGTGGCTACCAGATCTAAAATATTTCCATTACGCGCTGGCTGTCGATATAGCTGCTCTAGACAGTTTTCGGATAATGTGTTCAAAAGTAATTCACACGGCGGCTTGTCTGTACCACCCGTAATGAATCCATAGACATCCCAGTCTATACTACGCAGGTTGAAGTCGCCTCCGACTAATTTAGCATGATCCGGGTACTTCTGCGATACAGAGTGTAGACTCCCTCTGAATGATTCTAGTACTGTCACGGTGGAACCTGGTGGCCGGCAATAACACCCAACAATTAACTTTATTTCTCCTAGCCCTGTTAAACGTGTCCAGATAACTTCACAGTCACACACTACTTCGACCTCAGTAGACGCAATATTTTTGTCAACTGCAATGAAGACACCACCTCCTACGGTGTCTAATCTGTCTTTCCGATACACGTTCCAACCCTCACTAAATATTTCAGAACTTCCTATCTCACGTTCAGCCAGGTCTCAGTGCCGAGAATAATTTGCGCGCCACACGCTTCCTGAAGGGCAGTAAATTCAGGAACTTTATTCCGAACACTGAAAATTAACTGTTAATATCTTGATAGCTGAAGTGCCTTTACACTGAGCGCGTCCTGATTTCTCTGCCTGCACGTCGACTGACGAGTGTTCATCAGGACACCTCGCACTACTGCCTAGCCTTAAAAAACCCCATGTGCACGCCACAAGTACTCTGCTACCCGAGTAGCCGCTTCCTTTGTGTAGTGCACCCCTGACCTATCTAGGGGCGTCCTACAATTCCCCATCCAATAGCGCAAGTCTAGAAATCTGCAGCCAAGACCGTCACAGAGTTGACGAAGCCTCTGGTTGAGACCCTCCACTCGGCTCCAAACCAAAGGACCCCGATCCACTCTGGGAACGATGCTGCAAATAGAGAGCTCTGCTTGCAACCCGCGTGCGAGGCCAGCGGTCTTCACCAAATCCGCCAGCCGCCTGTACGAACTGAGGATCGCCTCAGAGCCCAAGCGACAGGCATCATTGGTGCCGACGTGAGCAACTACTTGCAGACGACTGCACCCAGTACGCTCGATAGCCGCAGGCAAGGCCGCCTCCACTTGATAGCCGCAGGCAAGGCCGCCTCCACATCTTGGATGAGGCCCCCCGGCAGACAAACCGAGTGCACGTTGGAACTCTTTCCATCTTTCTGAACGGTCTTTTCACTTCACTTACGTTCCCAGTCTTCTAGTAGAACTTCAGAATGAACTTCCTTTGCTCAAGGTTGAGTCAGCTCTCAGTCATTTTTCAGGCTGTCAAACGCGAAAAAGTTAAAAAAAAAGGTACTGAAGTTACGAGCTGTAAAAGAGTGTATACATTTTTGTGACATCCTGTAGATGTCAATGATTTGGATTATGAGTCAACAGATTGTTTGACCCATTCAACTTTTTAATCTTTAGGTATGGATGTTTCATATATCGAGCGTTTGTGTATGATTGCTAGAAGTAGAGGTTTTCCAACAGCGTACTGCCAAAGGAACGTAAATTAGTATACTATCCGGACCAGAAGGCTTGCCTTTATCAAGTGACTCAAGTTGCATTAGTACACCGTGGTATCTACTTCTACACTACTCATGTTGGCAGCTGTTTAGAATATTTGCTACATCTTCATTGTTGAAGGAATTAAAAAAAACCGTGTTTATTGGAAACTGGAAATTTGTGGGAAGTACGTATAGGACCAAACTGCTGAGGTCATCGGTCCCTAGACTTACACACTATTTAATCTAACTTAAACTAAATTACGCTAAGAACGACACACACACCCATGCCCGAGGAGATGCGCTCAGGTTGTTATAAAGTACCGAAGTGCCACTGGGCTGTGCCCGTCTGACTTCAAGTTATGCGCTTGGGGATTTATGAAAGTGAGGTATTGTGCTATGTGCGTGTTTTTATGTAAATGTTTGTTCTGTGTGTGGGTAAGTGTTCTCTAAATGTCTCTAAATTGACGGGTGAGTGTTAGTTTTGGGCGCTTATGTTGAAAATCGGGGTGTTCGCGACCTAAATTTTGTATGAGGTTGTGGGGCGATGTTTGTGTTTTCTCATATAGTTTGGTGGACTTCTCCTTTATGAGGGAGTATATGGTTGGGTGGCCTAAAATTTCTCTAATTTGTGTGTTTCGGACGTACCTGTCAGCGCCTGTGATGACTCGGAAGGTTTTGTTCTGGAGTCGCTGTAATCGTGCCAGCCTGGTGTCTGACGCCATCGACCATACTTCCGATCCATACAAGATGGCCGGTAGCATGAGCTGGCGCCAAAGAAGCATTTTGCAGCTTAAGGTGAGGCCGTCACCCTTTAGGAGGGGGTATAGCTGCGACAGGAGGGCGCAGCCTTTGTTGGCAGTTTTGTGGACGTGTTGTTGCCACGTAAGACGCCTGTCTATTTCGAGCCCTAAGTATGTAATACGGTTACGCCAGGCTAGGTCCCGACCACCAATGGTGAGTTGTTGGTCTGGGAGTTTCAGCCTGGTCGTAAAGTATATTGCTTGGGATTTCTCGGGGTTAACTTTGATTTTCCAAATGTTGCACCACTGAGTGATGACGTCGAGGTGTTCTTGTAGCTTGCGTCGTATGAATGCAAGGTTACGACAGCTCCTGAAGATTGCTGTATCGTCGGCGTAGAGAGCAATCCCTCCGCCGACCTGCTTGGGTATGTCGTTAGTGTAGACTGAGTATAGAACGGGACCCAAGGGAGGACTCGAGCCTCCGATGGAGGAAGCCGCGCGAACCTTGGCAATGCGCCGAGACCGTGTGGCTATCCCGCGCAGCACAGTGTTTATTAACTCTGCTTTAGTGGAGCTCTCATCGGTAACGTTACAATTGCTATCGCACTGGAAACAAAACAATAATGAAAATAAAAGTTGTCTCTTCCCAAGTGTTCGTCTTCGTACATCTGCAACATCAAAATCTGTTGCTGGCTATCATACAATCCACTCACGCGCTGTAACAGCAAACTTAATATTTACATTTTTTTGTCATTGCTGAAAAACACAAAATTTTCTTAAGACATTTGTTAAATTTTTTATACAAAAAAGCATTTTAACATTTTAATTACTTTTAAATTAATGAAAATTCATAGAACCGCTTAATAACAATGTGCTGAATTCACAAGAAAAAATGCTCCCTCTACTCTGAAAACAGTGTTCGTAAATTTGTAACTTTAATATTTTCTGAAGTTCTACTTAGCATCTTAGTTCTCTGTCAGCTGCAAGGAATAGGTTTCAAAGCTGATCTAAACATAATCACTAACTAAAATTATCAATCCAAAAATATGCTCGCTCTCAAAAAATCATGCGACACTTTTAAAAGTGAAGAAGATCAGGGTCCATTTTTCTGCACATGTGATGTACACTAGTATGGTTAATTCAATATTTTTGATGCAGTCCATGAAAAAGTGAAGTTTCAGTAAGATCTTGCCACACTACCTTTATCTTTTTCAGTTAGGGTGCGCCCAGTCTTATAAAACAACCTCTCAACTGGGACCGAAGTTGCTCTTGTTTTCTCAGGGACTATAATATTACTATTTTAAACAAAGAGGATTTTTCCTCCACGAAAGACACTGTTGTGGAAGTCACTGACATATTAAGAACAGTATTTTTGCACCTATATGACTGCATCTGGCCATGACAAATGTTTCATCGCAAGTTTAGCCTTATTCGAGGCTTGTGTTATCATGCCTGTGTATATTATTTGCTACATGAAACTGGAAGCAGTCATTAGCTACACCTGTTATTTCTAGTGGTTCTAACTTATTTAGTAGAATCTTAGGGTTAGCAGTATCAAAAACCTTATGCAGAACTAAGACTATGGCTTTGACACATTCTTCCTTAAAAAGAACATCAAGAACCGCTAGTGTAAATTCTGTAACGGATGATTCCGTACAACTTTGGAACCCAAATTGCGATGCACTTAGAACGCTATCTCTGTTCAGATATATCAACAAATACAACGCTATTATGGAATTTTTATGGAAGCAAAAATGTTCTACAATAATTTTTTTTTGCATGAGAGGGATGAGCATTACTGAAAAACGATGGAAATTCCTAATAACTAATTCAACTGATGGTAAATACATTTAAGGCTAGACAATTAAGCATAAAAAGCGGCAAATTTGCAGAATTCCGGAAGATACCAAAACACAAAGGTAGTCCAGTTGTGGAATACTTTGCAGCAGCACCTGATGTGAGACCCTTAAACTTTCGTTGAAAGCTCGTTCGAGACACCAGCGTAAACAATGAGTCAGAGCTTTTGCCAGTAGACGTCTAGTAATGCTTGGCCTGGCTGTTGTCGACCGTGCGACTTCTAAAAAAAAATTCAAGTGGCTCTGAGCACCATGGGACTTAACATGCGAGGTCATCAGTCCCCTAGAATTTAGAACTACTTAAACCTAACTAACCTAAGGACATCACACACATTCATGCCCGAGGCAGGATTCGAGTCTGAGACCGTAGCGGTCACGCGGTTCCAGACTGAAGCGCCTAGAACCGCACGGCCACACCGGCCGGTTCCTTAATCTTTCTCCTAAGATAAGTTGTAGAGTCATTATTGCCTACGGAATCCAAACTGATTTTCTCCGAGGTCGGTTTCTACCAGTTTTTCCATTCGTTTGTAAAGAATTCGCATTAGTATTTTGCATCTGTGACTTATTAAACTGATAGTTCGGTAATTTTCACATCTGTCAACACCTGCTTTCTTTGGGATTGGAATTATTATATTCTTCTTGAAGTCTGAGGGTATGGATGCGTGTGATGTTCTTAGGTTAGTTAGGTTTAAGTAGTTCTAAGTTCTAGGGGACTGATGACCATAGATGTTAAGTCCCATAGTGCTCAGAGCTATTTTGAAAGATTAAGGAAAGGCAAACTCATACATCTTGCTCATCAGATGGTAGAGTTTAGTCAGGATTGGCTCTCGTAAGGCCGTCAGTAGTTATAATGGAATGTTGTCTACTCCCGCGGCCTTGTTTCGACTTAGGTCTTTCAGTGCTCTGTCAAACTCTTCACGGAGTATCGTATCTCCCATTTCATCATCATCTACATCTTCTTCCATTTCCATAATATTGTCCTAAAGTACATCGCCCTTGTATAGACCCTCTATATACTCCTTCCACCTTTCTGCTTTCCCTTCTTTGCAGGCAACTGGGTCTCCATCTGAGCTCTTGATATTCATACAAGTGGTTCTCTTTTCTCCAAAGGTCTCTTTAATTTTCCTGTAGGCAGTATCTAGCTTACCCCTAGTGAGATAAGTCTGTACATCCTTACATTTGTCGTCTAGCCATCCCTGCTAAGCCATTTTGCACTTCCTGTCGATCTCATTTTTGAGACGTTTGTATTCCTTTTTGCCTGCTTCATTTACTGCATTTTTATATTTTCTCCTTTCATCAATTAAAATCAATATTTCTTCTGTTACCCAAGGATTTCTATTAGCCCTCGTCTTTTTACCTATTTGACCCTCTGCTGCCTTCACTACTTCATCACTCAGAGCTACCCATACTTCTTCTACTGTTTTTTCTCCCCATTCGTGACAATTGTTCCCTTATGCTCTCCCTGAAACTCTGTACAACCTCTGGTTTAATCAGTTTATCCAGGTCCCATCTCCTAAAATTCCCACCTTTTTGCATTTTCTTCAGTTTTACTCTACAGTTCATAACCAATAGATTGTGGCCTTTGTCCACATCTGCCCCTGGAATGTCTTACAATTTAATACCTCGTTCCTAAATCTCTCGCCGGCCGCGGTGGTCTAGCGGTTCAGGCGCTCAGTCCGGAACCGCGCGACTGCTACGGTCGCAGGTTCGAATCCTGCCTCGGTCATGGATGTGTGTGATGTCCTTAGGTTAGTTAGGTTTAAGTAGTTCTAAGTTCTAGGGGACTGATGACCATAGATGTTAAGTCCCATAGTGCTCAGAGCCATCCTAAATCTCTGTCTGACCACTATATAATCTATCTGATACCATCTAGTATCTCCAGGACTCTTCCATGTGTACAACCTTCTTTTATGATCCTTGAACCAAGTGTTAGTTATGATTAAGTTATGCTCTGTGCAAAATTCTACCAGACGGCTTCCTCTCTCATTTCTTACCCTCAGTCCATATTCACCTACTATATTTCCTTCTCTCCATTTTCCTGCTCTCGAATTCCAGTCACCCATGACTATTAAATTTTCGTCTCCCTTCACTACCTGAATAATTTCTTCTATCTCATCATACTATTCGTTAATTTCTTCATCATCTGCAGAGCTAGTTGGCATATAAACATGTACTACTATAGTAGGCGTGGGCTTCGTGTCTATCTTGCCCACTATAACGCGTTCACTATGCTGTTTGTAGTAGCTTACCCGCACTCCTATTTTTTTATTCATTATTAAACCTACTCCTGCATTACCCCTATATGATTTCGTATTTATAACCCTGTAGTCACCTGACTAAAAGTCTTGTTCCTCCTGCCACCGAACTTCACTAATTCCCACTATATCTAACTTTAACCTACTCATTTCCCTTTTTAAATTTTCTAACCTACCTGCCCGATTACGGGATTTGACATTCCACGCTCCGATCCGTAGAATACCAGTTTTCTTTCTCCTGATAACGACGTCCTGTTGAGTAGTCCTCGCCCGGAGATCCAAATGGGGGACTATTTTACCTCCGAAATAATTTACCCAAGAGGACGACATCATCATTAACCATACAGTAAAGCTGCATGCCCTCGGGAAAAATTACGGCTGTAATTTCCCCTTGCTTTCAACCGTTCGCAGTACCATAACAGCAAGGCCAGATCAGTCAATCATCGAGACTGTTGCCCCTGCAACTACTGAAAAGGCTGCTGCCCCTCTTCAGGAACCACACGTTTGTCTGGCCTCTCAACAGATACCCCTCCGTTGTGGTTGCATCAATGGTACGGCTATCTGTATCGCTGAGGCACGCAAGCCTCCCCACCAACGGCAAGGTACATGGTTCATGTCGGAGGAGATGAAACTTATTTAATTTATTTACTTATTTTAATCATTTCAACACTGGCCTATGGAATTTTCCCTGAGAAAGGCAACACAAACATAACCTATTCATTTATTACCCACAATATACAAGTCCAACCCAATCTGACTGCTCTACAATGACAACATGACTTCAAATAAATAATTAACCCAAAAGAATGTCCCTGAGTTGGAAGAAATCCCAACAATAACCCATACTTTTTCATAAGTCACTTACCTCACAGAAAATCTTCATAACACGCACTACAGCAATTACAGAAGGCAGGAACTACAGCCAGCTAAATAAAAGGATTCTAACCAGTATAGGCTCTATCTACTAGGAAGCATATGGTTAGCAAAAGAAAGATTTTGTTGAAGAGCAAACAATGCATTTAGCAGATTTTACCTTATTCATGTGACATTCAGTTCCAAAAATTATGTAGTCGTCAATAATTCCACCACCTAAAGATCACCAACTACATCCATCCTCATTTTACAATGCATGTCCTACCAACACTGAGTCTCCGCGAAGGACACATGTCCAAGCCGTCCGCTCGCTAACTGGTAACTGCTAGTCCGTCCAACCACAGAGTCTCTTACCGAGGGTGCAGAGCGCTGTCAGCGATATTGATTACAGTCTATAGCGCTGCCAACATATAAACAGGCTAATTACAACTGTTATGGTGGTAAAAATGCGCGCCAACCACTGGTTCTGTTAGCCCAACATGCGGATATCATCGATCGTCTGCAGGCGAACGAGAAATACACGCTGGTGCATCAGGGAATTCGGAGAAACGCTGTTCTCGGCATACGGGAGTACAGACTCTGGATGTAGATAACACCCTTAGAAATCTGACAAGAAGCACTACGGTCGGCGTCGTATTGCGGTGTGGGTAATTCTGCCAGCCAACGCTGAAAGACCGGAACCTATTTTTCCTCTTTCTTTTCCCATGGTGGTGAGATCTTGCTGGCAGGAAGAACATGCCTTGCCATTGGCAGATGGGTTGTCCATCCTGAATTCCATTTTCTGAGCAGCTACGAATACTAAAGATGTCGATTGGAGAGGAGGTTTCATAGAGCCGATGGAAGGAGCAATTAATGTTGGCGGCAAAACGGGAGATTGACCAGAAAATTTGAGACGGGCGAAAAATCTGTAGTCCAGCATGGAGGAGTGTGCTGTTTAGAGAGAGTCGGAATAGGGATTTGGAATCGAGCAGGAGAGACAATCAGATTCAGGATTCGGAAGCACGAGTGGCAGTGACAGACTGCCACCCTGAGTTATTGCAGTTCGAAGCCCACCATCACCGCTCACGGTATGACTGCATTTCTGCAGCAGCATGCCAGGGACACATAAGTACAACACTTTGTTCATTCGCATGGAAATGGCGGTCTCCAGAATGGCCGATGTGTCCCCCTGGAAAACTTATCTTCATTCGCTGTCAGTTCCTTACTATGCAATCACTGCATGCCTATCATACGAATTCGTGCTTCTGTAAGTATAACAGGATCGTGTCATAACCTGAATGATATCCTTACTCATCTCCGACCTTGCCAACCAATAATGACGATAGTTAATGTGTACTGAAATATACTGGGTGTTCCACTCGAAAGGGGCCCACAGACAAACATTTGCTTAAATTACAGTTAAAGCCTTTGCATAAAAATAAAGAAATGAAATGAAATGAATATGTCATATCTTATTCATGGGGAAATAAAGGTGAATCACAAAAGGTGCGGGAAGTGAGCGCCCTCGACTCCTAAACACAGCTGAACACGACGCTCCACATTCTCGAAAGTTGCTGCCTGAACGTCTGGTGTCACTGCCTGAACTTCACGGATGACGTTCTCTCGTAAATCTTCCAAGTTGTGTCTTTTGTTGCTGTAGACCTTATCTTTTAGGCCACCAGAGAAAAAGGTCAGGTGGTGTTAAATCAGTTGACCTCGGGAGCCACAGTCCTGTCGAAATCACTCTGCTGGGGAAAAATGATTCGACCTCAGCCATCGTCACTCGAGACGTATGGCATGTGGCGCCAGCCTGTTGGTACCAGCCGAGGCTAAGTTCTTCATCATCCAACTGATTCACAAATTCCAAAAAGGTTTCGATGTAAACTGCACTTGTCACAGAAGACTCGAAAAAAAGTGGTCCGATGATGTGACGCTGTGATATTGCACAGAACTCGCCAATCTTTTGTTCAAATGGTTCAAATGGCTCTGAGCACTATGGGACTTAACTTCTGAGGTCATCAGTCCCCTAGAACTTAGAACTACTTAAACCTAACTAACCTAAGGATATCACACACATCCATGCCCGAGGCAGGATTCGAACCTGCAACCGTAGCGATCTCGCGGTTCCCGACTGTAGCGCCTAGAACCGCTCGTCCACCCAGGCCGGCCAATCGTTTGTGACTGCAGGGGTTGCTCGACCAGTGGACGTGGATTTTCATTACACCATAAACGTGTATTTTAGGAGTTTACCTAGCCAGAGAGATGGAACCATCACTAAACCATGTATGCTGCAATATTCTTGGCCTCTGAGCAATAAACCGCTGAGACCAACGGCAAGATGTTATGCTATTGTCACTGACATTCAGCTCTTGAACAACTGTTAACCTGTGCGGATACATGGCGGCTTTCCTCGCAGCTTTGTGACGTATCTCCGTGACATTCCACGTTTCTGAGATAAATGTCGAACATTCTTTGCAGGACAGGTCAACAATAGTTATTTCATGTCTGTCACTTTTTCTTCCAATAAAAGCCACCCTCCCCCGCCGTGAAGACCCAACACCGTTCCACTGCTCTCCATCTTCTTCACTAACTTTTGCGTGCAGCATTTAAACGGTATGTACTGGTCAACAAACCATTCAACAAACATTCGCTGACATTTCTTAACGGAACCACTAATCCAATATTGTTTCATAAGAAACACGAACTCTTCGACGGAATAGCGATACATTGTCACTAAACACTAAACACTGAACACTGTGCTCCAGATACAGCAATGTGTGGAAACACACTGTTGCTTCAAACGATGTTGCAGAGCGCAGTGATGCCACGTCAAACGTCACAAATCACACGGTGCAATTTCAGCGGAATTACTACACGTGTTTGTTAGGCCTCTTTCGAGTGGCACACCCCGTATTATTCGAAATGAGATTCTGAATAATAAATGTCCATTCCCTGCAAACATTAAATTTGGTTTTGAATAAATTCTGCTTATTGTATCCTAACACTTTGTTTTCATGGCTACTAGATCCCATGTCACAGTCAAGAGTTGTAGAAATTCAAAGAGACCCCACTCGGGATAAAGTGCTTAGGGTCCCTAATACCAGAAATTATTATCCAAACCTCTTTATGTAACTTCACTGGACTCTGGTGAGGGATCTATTACTGGGATTAGAACGATCAGATCAGAGAGTGGAAGAACAATAAAAGAGAGACGTCTCACAATCTCCCATGCACATTTAAAATGAAAGATAAATCTCACATTCTTGCTGTTGCCACTTATTGGAAACTCATGAAAATAACATCAGTTCTGAATCTCAAAGGAGACAATCATAACATGTATTAGTGTTTGTTAGAGGATCCAGAAAAGCTACTTTGTTTATCTGGATGCTTCTCCATTGTGTTGGAGCAAATTGGTGATGTCAGAAAAGTAAGCATCCTGCCACATATGGGTTGAACAATGCTGAAGGCAGTAAACAAACATTTTATGGAGTGAGGTATGTAATGAATATTTCTTTGTTTATAACTTTAGAAAAATCTTTTTGGTAGATTGCTCATTTCAGATAAACTATTTTCCATTAATTAAATTGTAAAAATTAATTTCTAAGTTTGTTTCTATTTTCTGTTTAAAAAATATTTCAAATAAATACATTTAGCCCTTTTCCCTGGCGGTTAGGTACACTTTAAAGAAAATTATTCCACTTAAATAGATTAGATAAAGTACACCAGACATAAAGTCTCTTGATAATTTTTGTGGGGACACATCAAAACACTGTGCTGTACAGTCATTGATGAAATGACAGACCAAATTTAAGAAACATCACAGTCATTGTTGTTTGTGAGGTGTTTCTGGGTGCTCTAAATATATTGTAATGGCACCACTGTTTAAGATGGGAAAAGGTTAGCTTCGATGCAATATGTCGGAGTGCGCAAGTTACAGCGAGGTGCAGGCCTGGTGACAGTAAGTTAACGCTATCAGCGGTTACAAAGTAGAATGGAGGCCACAGGGTCATAGACCCGCTGAAAAGAGTAAACGTAGCGGTTTGCATGGTGCAAGTTACAGGCAGAAGGGGCCCATTTGCCCAACCCTGGTGTTATGAGTACATGACTCAGAGTGGCACATTAGCAAAAGAGAGGCGCACAGCCGCGTATAAACAGGCGCCGTTTCACTAACAACGCATTGAAATGTGACAGCTCTCCTGGGCGACGGGGCGTGTCACACCACCGGCTACACACAGCAGCAGATGGGGCGCCAGCATTCCAGTCCACGGCAGGTCGCTGGTTCGACCCTCTGAGGCTAACATGAGGTCCGCAGCCAGCCAGCAGCGGGCCATGCCACAGCTCACTACTGCAGGTAGTCTTGTTGGCTTCCAACACACGTCGGAGACATCCCGAGGCGAGGGCCGCAGATTCAGACACTGGATCGCAGGTGCTTGTTGTCGCCAAGACACAACAGTGTGTTGCATGGGTCGCTGGGTCAGCGATTCCATGCCAGACCGTTTTGCAGACAGTGAAGTAGTGTCCTCAGCATTGCAGGACCCGGTGATGCAGACCACGAGGAATGGGGGAATTGTAGCTGAAAATAATAAATCACTTTGGATACTCGGACGAGTTTTAATATTGCGCATCCTGTCAGTTTCCATCCTCATCCAACATACCCTCTACAGTATGAAGATGGCACACAGATGTGAGTAGAACAAGATGTAAATAATTTCCAAGATTTGTAAGGGATAGCAGAAAGCGGGAAACATGTTCTTTTGAAACAAATCCCAAAAAATAAAGTGAAAAAGAACGTTTAAGTGCATTTATTAATGTGAAGTACTTCTGCATAATTTCACAATTGCTGTAAGCCAAGTTTTTCTAGGAAGATGACTCCAAAGATCGATTACAGAGAAACACTGTTCAGTTTTGAGAGCACTATCCAGATACTTTAATGTTGTACCACACTAATTTTGATAAAGACTAGGATGTGTCCGTTTTTAGCTGAGTGTATGCAACTGCTGGTTCGTCATTCAAACTCTTCTTAGTGTTTCGCCTAAAACTCGTTTATAGGAAAAATGCGTTCATATACTTTGAGTGCTCATCGTGAGATGATTTTCTTCAGAAAAGATCATGGTTTGTCCGCAGCTCGTGGTCGTGCGGTAGCGTTCTCACTTCCCGCGCCTGGGTTCCCGGTTCGATTCCCAGCGGGGTCAGGGATTTTCTCTGCCTCGTGATGACTGGGTGTTGTGTGATGTCCGTAGGTTAGTTAGGTTTAAGTAGTTCTAAGTTCTAGGGGACTGATGACCATAGATGTTAAGTCCCATAGTGCTCAGAGCCATTTGAACCATCAACATAAACATCATTTCTGCCCTCTTTATTGCTCATGAAAACCACACATTGCTTGTTGTACCACCATACAGCAAGACCTTCAGAGGTGGTCGTCCAGATTGCTGTACACAGCGATACTCTAATACCCAGTAGCACGTCTTTTTGCATTGATGCATGCCTGTATTCGTCGTAGCATACTATCCACAAGTTCATCAAGGCACTGTTGGTCCAGATTGTACCACTGCTTAACGGTGATTCGGCATAGATCCGTCAGAGTGGTTGGTGGGCTACGTCGTCCATAAACATCCCTTTTCAATCTATCCCAGGCATGTTCGAAGGGTTCATGTCTCGAGAACATGCTGGTCACTTAGTCGAGTGATGTTGTTATCCTGAAGGAAGACATTCACAAGATGTGCACGATGGGGGCGTGAATTGTCGTCCATGATGCTGAATGCCTTGCCAATATACTGCCGATATGCTTGCACTATTGGTCAGAGGATGGCATTCACGTATCGTACAGCCATTACGGTGCCTTCCATGACCACCAGCAGCGTACGTCAGCCCACATAGTGCCACCCCAAAACATCAGGGAATCTCCACCTTGCTGCACTCGCTGGACGTTGTCTCTAAGGCGATCAGCCTGGCCGGGTTGCCACCAAACATGTATCTGACGATTGTCTAGTTGAAGGGATAAGCGACACATGATGCTAATCCTGAGCAGTCCATTCAGATGTTGTTGGGCCCATCTGTACCGTGCTGCATGGTGTCGTGGTTGCAAAGATGGACCTCGCCATGGATGTTGGGAGTGAAGTTGCACATCATGCAACCTATTGCACAGTTTGAGTCGTAACACGACGTCCTGTGGCGGCACGAAAAGCATTATTCAACATGGTGGCATTGCTGTTGGGGTTACTCCGATCCATAATCCGTAGGCAGCGGTCATCCACTACAGAAGTCTGGGAAGTCTGATCGAGGCATGTCATTGACAGTTCCTATTTCTCTGTATCTCCTCCATTTCTGAACATCACCACATTGGTTCACTCCGAGACACCTGGACACTTCCCTTGTTGAGAGCCCTTCCTGGCATGAAGTAACAATGCAGATGCAATCGAACCGCGTTATTGACCATGTAGGCATGGTTGAACTGTAGACAACATGAGCCGTGTACCTCCTTGTTGGTGGAATGATTGGAAATGATCGGCTGTCGGACTCCCTCCATCTAATAGACGCTGCTCATGTATGGTTGTTTACATTTTTGGGCGGGCTTAATGACATCAAAGGGACTGTGTCTGTGATACAATACCCAGAGTCAACGTCTATCTTCAGGAGTTCTGGGAACGGGGGTGATGCAAAGCTTTTTTGATGGGAGTATTTTGAAGATTTCACCTTGATCATAATTCAGTTTCTTGTTTTGATCTATCTTTCACAGTACAGCTGATATTTTCACACAGTTTTCTATCTTTAACCACCAAGGATTTCATTTATGAAGTGAAAATCTATTTCCAAAATGAAACGACTGATGTTTTTGTTGTCTTTTTCACTTTTTACTGTTATTTAACTAATTACTGACATTTAACTGTTTCTTTAACTGTCAACACTCTTATAGTAATTACGTTCCTCATGTGTCTTTTTGGTTTTTCTGAGTGGTTGCAAAAAAAAATGTGGCTGCTTGTTGGTTGAGTAAACATATTTCTTGTGAGGAACATTTTAAAATTTTTGAATGTGAGGAAGCGTTTGGAATTTGCTTAGCTTAATTTTGTTCTTTGTAGTAGTGGTTTCCCTGTTGTCAACAACTATATGTTCAGTATTCGCAACACAGACTGCCTCGTTGTTCATGGACTCATTCACAGCATATATATTACTGTATATTACTGTATTTTGAACTCACTTGGACTTGTATCGCATCCTGTCAAGTGTACAACGTGTATTAATCTTATGACACTACTTTAATACTGACACGTTTTGAATCACCAAGTGTCAAGTGTCATGACATACAAATCCTTAAATATTATTTACGACACTCATATTATTAAATAAAATATCGCTAACTTGTTATGATACCGAGCAGTTTGTTAAGTTCAGAAGATATGCCCACTGCTGCGATGGTCGAGCATCTGTCCTCATTTTTGTGGGACTTTTGTGCGGGCCGGCCGGGGTGGCCGAGCGGTTCTAGGTGCTACAGTCTGGAACCGCGCGACCGCTACGGTCGCAGGTTCGAATCCTGCCTCGGGCATGGATGTTTGTGATGTCCTTAGGTTAGTTAGGTTTAAGTAGCTCTAAGTTCTAGGGGACTGATGACCTCAGATGTTAAGTCCCATAGTGCTCAGAGCCATTTTTGAACTTTCGTGCTGTATTTTGACTCCAGTTCCACTTCCCATCAAGATTGTAAGTTGATGTTAATACAGCATGACGTATCAATAAATAATAAAGCGATGTATATTTGCTCCTTATGAGAAGTTAGCACGTTATAACTGCACAAATGATAACGATGTGAAGACAAGATGGCTACCATACAAACACTTGCAATTATAAAAAGGTTTTGGCAATCAAATGTGTTAACACTGACAGGGAAACTTCAACCAGTTACCACCTACGTGACATACGAAATAGATAGCGATAATATTTAGCATACTGTATAATTGACTATTATATTATGCATATACACAGTGCTGCGGTTTAAAATAAGGGACATCGATGACGTGTCGATATCATTTCACACAAAATAATCAGCAGGTGATTGCATGTGAGGTAAAATAGGTATTCTTTTGATGTTTTGTACAAACAAAGCTACTGCAGTTGTCTCGCAATGTTTTGTACTTTTTTTAAATTAATAGTTTACAACAAGTGAATTATGTACTCGTTTTTACTAAGTGTCATTAAATTCTAGCATATGCAAAAATGTGTTGGTATACTGGGCAGTTCTTATGTGATCAGGTTGATGAAATTGCTGAGATGCCGTTTATTCTTAACCCTTTCCTCAAGAGAGGAAACTACTGCTGTGTGTATTGATGATGCAACTTTTGTGCAGATTCGTGCGCGGTCCTATTTCTATAGTTCTACGTCTGCAGATGCTGTCTTGCTGAAGGTCGATGCTCAATCTGACACGCTTTTTGACGGGCGCTTATTTGTCGAATACTGCATAATCTGATGATGCCGCAAAAGGGTTAAACGCATTAATGAGTTATATTATTTTGCATCCAAGACTTTTCTTTTTGAAATGGATCTAGTTAGGTTCGTGGGACACATGATTCACCGTTTTTCAAAAGCTATCTCATGAAATTATTTTTTAATTGAAGTGTAGTATTGATCGTAATGTGAGGCACTACGTGGCCATTTATTTTCAGACGTATATGAAATAAATTGTAAGCAAGATAGGGTCATAATCTGTTACTTTATCCAGCACCTTGCTTCCGTCTTTTATCTACTTGCTTATATTTCTAGTTCCCCCATTAAGTTCCCGCTGTCCATGGCCCAACATGTAAATAATTCTGTTCCAGTTTCTTTCGTCTCACCTGTTGCACTGGTTGTGCAAAGCGGGCCTTGACAGTACGGCAGCAGCGGCATCAGCAGCCGTAAGCTGACGGTCACAATATTGTCGCTCTATTGTCCTCGCTCGCTCGCGAATTCGTTTCGCGACCTTACGCAACGTGGCGAACGGTTCGGCAGCAGCTGAAGCAGTCGCAACAAAGGCAGGGTCAGCGGGAGCCGCCCCCCCCCCCCAACCATGTACACACACACACACACGTCGGCTGGTGCAGACTAGGCAGACAGCACAATGGGCGCCGGCAGTAGGGAAAGGTCGGCGTCGCGGCGCTGCAGCGTCGTTTTTCGCTGTCTGGAGGGCGACGTTCCGTTGCATTAAGTAGGGTAATAATAGAACAAAGCGCGCGGCGGAACCATGCCGGCAGCGGCGGCGGCTGCGGCCTTGGGCCGGTGAATCAGGGCCCGCGTCTTCTTGTTTGCGAGGCGAGTCCCATTAGAAGGGGCGCTCGTTTATGTGCGGTATCCCCCGCTGTCCGGCACCGCGGATGTCTAATTAACGCGGAGCAGTGGGCTGTTAAAGGCTGGCCTTTTTTCTGTCCGCCGCCGCCGCCTGTGCATCCCACCGTCGCACGCCTGCGGGCTGTTGAAGCATACCCGACACTACGCCAATGCCTCTCACAGGAGGTTGCTGTAGGTTAACAGCAACTACACATTCCTATAAGTAAAGTATATCAAACCTTTTAAAATAATTAATAACTTTTCTGCCACTGCATAGTTCTTAAATTTGTGTGAAACAAAATCCACTCATTAAATAACTTGGTTTCGTCTGTTATTACAACGAAAGATTCGAAAGCGTTAGCCGGCCGCTGTGGCTGCGGTTCTAGGCGCTTCAGTCCAGAACCGCGCGACTGCTACGGTCGCAGGTTCGAATCCTGCCTCGGTCATGGATGTGTGTGACGTCCTTAGGTTAGTTAGGTTTAAGTAGTTCTAAGTTCTAGGGGACTCATGACCTCAGATGTCAAGTCCCATAGTGCTCAGAGCCATTTGAACCATTTGAAAGTGTTGGAGCACGAAGTACCAGCCCTAGATTTATCGAACTTTGTGTGGATATTCGTCACATAAAGACTATTAAACTAAACCTTTATTCCCTTCGGAAGTGATGTCCAAAATCAATATTAGTGTAAGATCTGAGCCCAAATCTACGACCACCCGGAGGTATTAGTTTCGGAATGGAAGCAAAAAGCCTCCAAATATAGAGAGGAAATTCTTGACAAGCCTGAAACACATTCAGTGTCAGTTCATGAAGATTACTGGCTGGAATGAAAACGTGTCTTCCCATCCCATTCCAGACATACTGTATGACTGGAAAATTAGGGGACTAGGTAGGCCAATCAAGGATTTGTACATTCCTCAATGCGTCTTTAATGTAAACTACACTGTGCAGGCCGGCCGGAGTGGCCGTGCGGTTCCAGGCGCTAAGGTCTGGAACCGAGCGACCGCTACGGTCGCAGGTTCGAATCCTGCCTCGGGCATGGATGTGTGTGACGTCCTTAGGATAGTTAGGTTTAATTAGTTCTAAGTTCTGGGCGACTGATGACCTCAGAAGTTAAGTCGCATAGTGCTCAGAGCCATTTGAAAACTGTGCGGTTTTGCATTATTCAGCTGGAGTATGCCATTTGGTTTCCCTGATCATGAAGATTATGGCAACAGGTATTCGAGTCTTGCCGCATACTAGGGAACATCCAAAGCATTTCCTTTGTCACTGATGTGATGAATAGTTTAAAATCAACAGACCAGTTGATAACACTAATATTTTACGCTCTTCAGCCGCCATCAGTTGAGCACCGATCTTGAGAATGTAGTTATGTGACGCTATACATTTTGTATAATGCTCTGATGATAGGTTACATTCGAAATGTGCTAAATAAAATTTTTAAAAATAGGTGATCTGTCGGTCTTAAGCGATCCATTACTGCAGTGATATAGGAACGGCTCAGGATTTTCGCTGTGATCGAGGCCTGCTGGGCGGCTTTATCTCGCATCTTAAGCTAATGAGCAATGAGCCTCGCTTCACCAGATACCAAATCAGTTTTCGTACATCCATCAGACAGATCGTGGGAGAGCAGATGATGATGAATATACTGAAGCAATGAGTAACACCGTCAGCTATGCGTATTTATTCCTTATGTAACTGTGAACAATTTCGGTTGTCCACTCCACCGCCAAGGCCCCTAGATTAACAAATATCACATTAGCATTACTTATCCAAAAATGCAATATCATAGTGTCAGTAGTACCTATTACCAATTAAACCTATGTTAGCCAATATTACAGCGAATCAGACGGAAGTGATCAACAACCTTAACCAGAAAAGAACCATAATTACAAGGTATTTGATGTTACGTTTGATTTTCAACAGTAAATTGATTGTAATTATAGTTCTTTACTGGTTTTAGAAGTTGCTAATAACACAAACAGATGTAACTTCATTTGGTTCAAATATAAAATTGGCTGATATAATTTTATTTCATAATATGTTATATTGATGTTATGATGTGCTTTTTAGATAAGTGATGCTAATGTGAAATGTTCTATGTCTAGGTGCGTGATGACGAGACCTATGGCAACTAAACATAGAATAAACACACCCAGCTCACGGTGTTACTCATTGCTTCACACATTACCAAACCAGTTGTGTTATTATATCCAGCGACTCCCACACCAGAAGTTTTACGGTTTTATGCGTCTCGGGAATTGCTGCGTCCCCTGATATTACACCAGGTTTTCTGTGGACAAAGTAGCGCCTATCTGCCCTGCCACAAAGTTAAACGAGACTCATCACTGAAATCAAATATGTGTATAGACAGGGCCTCTCATGGGATAGACTGGTTGCTCGATGCAAGTCTTTTTAGTTGACGCCACTTCGGTGACTTACGTGTCGATGGCGATGAAATGATGATGAGGACCACATAACACCTAATCCCCCGTCGGGGAAAACCTCCGACGCGACCGAGACTCAAAACTGGGCGCCTCACATGGCAGTGCGAGAACAACGCGCGCTGACTATTCAACTATGGAGGGTGACAGACTCTTCACTGAACACCACAGAATGCCACTCAGTGCTCCAATTGCCTCTGTTTCTACACCACGTAAGTCTCTGTTACTTGTGGCGCTCTGTCAATGGTAAACAACGCTTAGCAACTCGAAATCTCAACTGAACTTCCTGTATTCTGTCTCCGACGGTTCTCGATGTAACCTCTACCAGTATTTTACCTGTTGTCATCCCCTCTATTTATTCGTTAGAGTCTGTCAAACAATCATACGACCTTCTGGAAGGACCTGTGCTACACATCCTTGCACACTGTTGGTGATGCACATAGATTTTGTCGGCTTCCATTGTCCAAAAACTACAGATGCCTCAGTCCAACTTCGATGATTCTTACAGTGATGGCAACTTACACGTTAGTCACTGGCGTAACGACTGCGATCTTGATATTTCCATTGTAGAGCCAGGAAGCTGTAAGGAACTAGGCTGGATTATTTAGGCCTTCATTGAATACAAAATTCGATCTCAAGACCTGCAAACTTGTACAGCAACCGTCACATCAGTGAAATTTAGATGAAGACTGCTCCGCTCCCTGAGGCTACTGCATGTTCCTTACTGCATAAAGATAATGCTTGCGTACATGTGCGAAGAAATGGATACAGCAATTTTTCGTAGATCAATGTGTGACACTCTTGCCTGATACTCTACGTTCACATTACAAATAATCCACCGAATATATATATATATATATATATATATATATATATATATATATATATATATATATATATATACGGCAACAAGTTCGTCACAGATCTCCAGTCTCCAACAGCTATCTCTGATGCGTTTGTGACCCAGAGACTTTCCAGAGACGTTTGAAGCACGTGTCGAAGTCTCTCTAACGGTGCAGCCCAGTCCCTATACAAAGGAAAATTACGAGTTTAATGGTAGCAGGGACGGGGCAGCTCACCCATTAATCAAAAAGACGATGAATTTAATTCGTTAAATTATGCATTAGAAGTAATTTTCTCAAGTCACCTGTAAGCCCAGATGGGTAACCTGAGTACAGGACGGAGAAATTTCTGAGTTCACGAATCACTTAATTCATAAATTTGTCAAAGTGGCGTATAACTAGAGAACATCCAGTTGCTGCTGGTTTAAAAAATCCGCGCCATGGCGACTGTTGCGCTGCGGGACACAGGGTTCTCGGACGGCCAGACACCAGGCGCCACCCCAGCAAAGGCAACCCGTGTGTGGGTGGGCGGTACAGCGCCTCGGTTGAAAATCTAAGCGATCGTCGCCCGCCCATGTTGCTGTCGGAGGAAGCACACATCGTGCGAGGACCCGACATTACAAAACTGCTGAGAGACACCCCGTCGCCCTCAGTTTGTGGCAGACCTTGGTAGGGTCAGTTCGTGGCAGTAAAATGAAGGCTTTATTTCGTGACCAGCAGTAGAAGCCACTTTGAGCTGCATGTGTCCGTTTGCACCGCCATGGGAACAACCAAGTACCATTACGTTCAGTTTTGGTTAGGTCATTCATGGTAGAATGATCATAACAAAGCCGACTGTGTTTAAGTAAATATTCGTTTTGAAACGCCAGAGATCAGCCTTCAAATTTGATCAACATTAATTCGGCAGTGTTTGTCGTGCTGCACCCGTCTATGTGCTTGGAACGTGTTCCCAGTCAATGCTCATTACCATAAATTCTAATTCGAGTCCTGGAGTTCATTTTTGTTAATTTGCATCAAAACTCTCTCTAGCTACTGGAATGGTTCTCGTTGTCTTCCTTTATATTTTTTGCATTTCCAAGTAATTGTGGCTTGACCCACAGCAAACCTGCGGATTGTCAGCATAGTCCGAAGTTGTGGACTGGCTAGTACCACCTACTTGTATCGAGAATGCCTCGCATTTTAATGTGTTTATTAGAATATGTCGACATTTCCTTTATCTGTCTGTTACTGGTCTGTAATCTCCCCCAGTTCTCTTCATCATCCAATTAATTTGAGTCAGCTTTCGAAGAGTCCGACTTCATCACGGTTTGGAGAGCAGCAAATTATCAGGTGAGGTTCTTTCAACCTGATATTAGAGAGTATGGTGACAGACAAAATTTATTTAGGCCTATTTATTTATTTCGAACCCTCCGAAGACAAAATGAACGAGTAAGCTCACACAAATTGTGTGAATGAAGATTCCTCAGGCTCTTAACCAGACCCTCGTTTATTTCCAGCCACGACGTTTAAATGCTCTGATTTCATCAGAGGGTGCTTTACACCCCACTGAATTATCCAAATCAGAGGTCTGGTTCATTTCTTTAATCCTAATCTTCTGTATATTACCCATTTACCGTCTATGGTGTAATATTGATTTGCGTCACATTTATCTTTCTTAATGTGAAAATT
This sequence comes from Schistocerca serialis cubense, assembly GCF_023864345.2. Lineage (NCBI taxonomy): Eukaryota > Metazoa > Arthropoda > Insecta > Orthoptera > Acrididae > Schistocerca > Schistocerca serialis. The sequence continues at coordinate 698,325,743 of NC_064638.1, read as the reverse complement.
TTAAAAATCGTTAGTTTAGAACAGTGCTAAAAAGTGTCCTTAAGATTTATTAAGACTTTCATGTCTAGGCAAATGGAACTATGATACGATAACACGAAAATATTTTTATTAAACGAAAAAGTTCAAATTGTAAGATAGTTTCTTGAGGACATTGGGTGTAACAGGTATAGGAGTCCAGAAAATCTGTGCAGCATAGGATGGAATCGTAAATGTAAACAGCTCTCACAGATTAGGCCGTAGGTCTGTTCCTAGTGCTCCCTACAAGGCGATATGAGCAGCCATGATCGTGGGACATGTGATCAAAATGTCACCAATTCCTCCGGCCGTTATTGCCAGTAGGTGAACTGCGATGATACCGGTTGAGCGGACGATTTGGATGGGATTCGGTTAATGAAAAGGGGACATACGTTTCAAAGTTTATTTCTCCAAAACAATTAATTAATTGCAATAGATTACACTGTGGCTTACAAATTACAGTGACACAAACAAATCAAGCTGCTTGCAATATGAGGTAATAAACATGTTATATACCACAGGTAACCAGAGAAACCTCAGAACTGTTAACAATTTGATACATTAACAAATAATCGTTGTGCATTAAACTACATACTTTTTACCTAATACAGTTAAATTTTTAAATGTGAAACACAAATGTATAATTTACAATTAAACTTTCAGTTGAAGTTACTCCTTCCTATACCTTCTTTAAAAGAGTGATAAAATTTTCAACACGTATCTCAGTTAAAAATGCCCTAAAATCCTTAACACAACAACACGTACATGACTAAATATATGTACGGCAAGGCCCAACATCAGCAGCGCATTCAAACTTTCGCCAACATGGGCCGCTTGCCGGTCAAAACATGTTACGACTACAGCAGCGGGCAAACTTACATAGGTAATAACACAGGCCACCTAGCAATCTTGCCAAATCAGTTGACACGAAGGAGGAAGAAGGGGGGGGAGGGGTAAACACAATAAATACCATACGCAAGTGCACTTGCCAAACTTACTACTAAAAATACAATATAAAAAGCTTTCAATTAATGACAAATCCGGGATAGGCCCGGCAATATTGCACCTGAGCACTAGTAGCCAAAATAAGGTTGACAGATACCAAGGTCTGACATCATCTTAGGGCTAACTGGCACAACAAATAAATAAGAATAAAAGAACAAGCAAATGCCAAATGCCCAAGATTTTAAATAGGATTAAGTACACACGGGGCTAAAATTAATTGCTAGCACCTTGGACATCGTCTTAGGCTTACTTGACACTACAAATAAATAAAGGTAAAAGAGACAAATGACAATGCCCAGCAATTTAAATAAAATAAGTAAGCACAAGGCTAAAAGCAATTGCTAGCAGCTTAAGCACACATCACAAACGGAACAGGCGCGCGCGAAGTCCCCAGCAAGCCAGAAAACCAATAACACACATTCCAGCAACCGAGCCAGCCGGACCACAGTAATTTCAACTCAGAAACAGGGCGCGTGAGCACACCGGGTCCACGCAAAACACACACTGCTAAATAATTCCCACCAACAGATACGGCTGCCCTCCGGGCGGGAAAACAGGGGTGACGACCGGGTACACACCAGCAGAAAACTCGACACCCAGACTCCGGGTAAAACGGAATCACGCAGAAAATATAAACAACAGCTGAAGTAAGGTGAAGTAAGGTGAAATGAACCCCGCCACGCAGACCGGACAGAGCAAACACACAGAAAACCTGTCCTGCAGTCCTTACAATTCCTGGGTGCGGAAACCCAAGCGATATCGTGGCACCCTTTTCAGAGGCTGAGAACCTCGAGCGATCTCGAACGGGGATCCATCAGTTGTCCACTACACCACATCATCAACACGCCACACTGCCCAATGTCCAAATCAACGAGGCCCGCCAACAACGAGACCACACCTCCGTGCCGGGGCGGAAGGCAAAATACCGCCAGCTCGGTGGGAATCCAACTGCCGAGCCGAGCGCGCGCGGCCCCCTGCGAAAAACGCTCTAGAGGGCAGCAGCCGCCTCGACGCCTGCGCTGGCCGAACTAGACGGAAACAGAAATACAAGGCGCTATCGATAGTGTCGGATACGCAACGCGCCAGAGAAATGGCACACCGGTGCTTCTTTATTAAACCAGCTCCTCATTTGGCCTCCCGAAGCTAAGTGGACCCCATTCCAGACCTCACTACTCACTACTCACTACTACACTCAGTACGTACCACCTCCCTAACTCAATGGTCAACATCGCTGCGTTCGGTGCGAAAGGACCAGGTTTCGATTCCAGTAGAGAGGAGAGGAAGATAAATTCATCTACATCTTCATCATACTCCGCAAGCTACATAATAGTATTTTCGGTAAAACTGTCAACCCCAAGAATGATTGTCGATAACCCTCTGTATTGGTTCTAATTTCTCAAATTTTCTCCTCGTCGTAAATACGCGAGATGTATGTGGGGGGGGGGGGGGAGGGGGGGAGGGGGAGTGATATGTTGTCCGACTCCTCTTGAAAAGTGCTGTCCCGAAATTTTAATAGTAAATATCTCCGTGACCCACAACGCCTCTTTTGTAACGTCTGCCAGTGGAGTTTGTTTAGCATCTCCGTGACGTTGTCTCGCCAGCTAAACGATCCCGTGACGAAACGTGCTGCTCTTCGTTGGACCTTCTCTATCTCCTCTATCAGTCCTACCTGACAGGGATTCCAGACAGGTGAACAATACTCAAGAATTGGGCGAACAAGCGCCTTATGAGCCTCATATTTCGTTACATTTCTTTAAGATTATTCCGATGATCTGAGTCTGGTATCTGCTTTTCTCACCATCTGATTTATGTTGTCATTCCACTTAAGGACGCTATCGATAGTTACGCCTAGATATTTTACGGCAGACGCTGCCTCCAGCTGTTTGTTATCAATAGTGTACAGTAGTGGATTTCTTTTCCTATGTATGCGCAATATCTTACATTTATTTACGTTTAGGGTCAACTGTCAGATCCTGCACCATTCATCAATACTCTGCAGGTCGTTCTGCAAATTCTTACTATCTTCTGGCGTTGCTACGTTGGTATCGACAACTGTATCATATGCGAATAGCCTTAAAGAGCATCCGACGCTTTCTACTAGATCATTTATATATAACTGTAAACAGCAACGGTCCTATCACACTTCCCGGTGATACTCAGGATATTACCTTCACATCTGTCGATATTGTTCTGTTAAAAGCGACGCGTTGAGTTCTTTTTGCAAGAAACTCTTGAATCCAATCGCAAGTCTGCTCCGATACTCCTTGAGCTCGTATTTTTTTCATTAAACAGCAATGCGGACGGTGTCAAATGCCTTACTGAAATCAAGGAGCACGGCATCAATCTGAGTGCCATTGTCCACTGCGCTGTGGATCTCATGGAGGAACAGTACGAGCTGAGTTTCCCAGAAACTCTGTTTGCGGAGTCTATGTCGATTTTTATAAATGATATGTTCATTTTCCAAAAACATCTTAATTCTTGAGCATAAAACATCTTCCATAATTCTACAACAGATTGACGTCAACGCTATAGGTCTATAATTTTGTGAATCTATCTTGCGGCCTTTCTTTAGTTACTCAAGCGATCTACGATAAATTACTGCTAGAAGAGCAGCAAGTTCTTTCTCATAATCTTTATAGAATCTTATTGGTATCTCATCTGGTCCTGAAGCCTTTCCACTACTAAGCGATTGTAGCTGCTTTTCAGTTCCGCGATCGGTTATCTCAATATCTGCCATTTCGACGTTCGCACGACGATTGAAAGGAGGAACAATCTTACGATCTTCCGCGGTGAGACAACTTCGGAACACCGAATTCAGTAGTTCGGCCGTCTTTCTGTTATCTTCCGTTTCAGTGCCAGTGTGGTCGCTGAGAGAATGAATACATGATATTGACCCACTTACTGATTTTACATACGACCAAAATCTCTTATGGTCTTTACTCAAATCAGTTGAAAACATCTTACTTTCAAACTAATTGAACGCGTCTCTCATTGATCTCCTCACGCGCATTTTCGCTTAGTTCAGCTTTTGTTTGTCAGATAGGTTTTTACTTTTCTTGAACCTGAGATGAAGTGCTCTTTCTTTACGTAGCGCTTTTCTAACTTGACTATTAAGCCACAGTGGATCTTTCCATTCTTTAAAACCTTACTTGTTTACGGCATAGATGGCCGAAGTGGCCGAGCGGTTCTAGGCGCTACAGTCTGGAACCGCGCGACTGCTAGGGTCGCAGGTTCGAATCCTGCCTCGGGCATGGATGTGTGTGATGTACTTAGGCTAGTTAGGTTTAAGTACATCTAACTTCTATGGAGGGATGACCGGTAGTGTAGCGGTAGCGTCTTTGATTCATAATCAGAACGTCTTCGGTCCCGGGTTCGTTCCCCGCCACTGCCTAAATTTTGATAAATAATCAGCATTGGCGGCCGAAGACTTCCGGCATAAGAAGTCAGCCTCATTCTGCCAACGGCCTTGTCGAAGAGGTTCAGGGCACTCTCTTGTCCTAGGGGTGGGAAATTGCCCCTAAAGGTGGAAGAATCAGCAATGATCAACGACATGAGCATGCAGAAGGCAATGGAAACCACTGCATTAAAGACACGTAACGTGTATCCAAGGACATGTGGCCTGTAACTGAAGAAATGTCATGATGATCTCTCCATTGGCAAAAGATTCCGGAATAGTCTCCCATTCGGATCTCCGGGACGGGACTGCCAAGGGGGAGGTTACCATGAGAAAAAGATTGAATAATCAACGAAAGGATAACGTTCTACGAGTCGGGGCGTGGAATGTCAGAAGCTTGAACGTGGTAGGGAAACTAGAAAATCTGAAAAGGGAAATGCAAAGGCTCAATCTAGATATAGTAGGGGTCAGTGAAGTGAGGTGGAAGGAAGACAAGCGTTTCTGGTCAGATGAGTATCGGGTAATATCAACAGCAGCAGAAAATGGTATAACAGGTGTAGGATTCGTTATGAATAGGAAGGTAGGGCAGAGGGTGTGTTACTGTGAACAGTTTAGTGACCGGGTTGTTCTAATCAGAATCGACAGCAGACCAACACCGACAATGATAGTTCAGGTATACATGCCGACGTCGCAAGCTGAAGATGAACAGATAGAGAAAGTGTATGAGGATATTGAAAGGGTAATGCAGTATGTAAAGGGGGACGAAAGTCTAATAGTCATGGGCGACTGGAATTCAGTTGTAGGGGAGGGAGTAGAAGAAAAGGTTACAGGAGAATATGGGCTTGGGACAAGGAATGAAAGAGGAGAAAGACTAATTGAGTTCTGTAACAAGTTTCAGCTAGTAATAGCGAATACCCTGTTCAAGAATCACAAGAGGAGGAGGTATACTTGGAATAGGCCGGGAGATACGGCAAGATTTCAATTAGATTACATCATGGTCAGACAGAGATTCCGAAATCAGATACTGGATTGTAAGGCGTACCCAGGAGCAGATATAGACTCAGATCACAATATAGTAGTGATGAAGAGTAGGCTGAAGTTCAAGACATTAGTCAGGAAGAATCAATACGCAAAGAAGTGGGATACGGAAGTACTAAGAAATAACGAGATACTTTTGAAATTCTCTAACGCAATAGATACAGCAATAAGGAATAGCGCTGTAGGCAGTACAGTTGAAGAGGAATTGACATCTCTAAAAAGGGCCATCACAGAAGTTGGGAAGGAAAACATAGGTACAAAGAAGGTAGCTGCGAAGAAACCATGGGTAACAGAAGAAATACTTCAGTTGATTGATGAAAGGAGGAAGTACAAACATGTTCCGGGAAAATCAGGAATACAGAAATACAAGTCGCTGAGGAATGAAATAAACAGGAAGTGCAGGGAAGTTAAGACGAAATGGCTGCAGAAAAAATGTGAAGACATCGAAAAAGTTATGATTGTCGGAAGGACAGACTCAGCATACAGGAAAGTCAAAACAACCTTTGGTGACATTAAAAGCAACGGTGGTAACATTAAGAGTGCAACGGGAATTCCACTGTTAAATGCAGAGGAGAGAGCAGATATGTGGAAAGAATACATTGAAAGCCTCTATGAGGGTGAAGATTTGTCTGATGTGATAGAAGAAGAAACAGGAGTCGATTTAGAAGAGATAGGGGATCCAGTATTATAATCGGAATTTAAAAGAGCTTTTGAGGACTTACGGTCAAATAAGGCAGAACGGATAGATAACAGTCCATCAGAATTTCTAAAATCATTGGGGGAAGTGGCAACAAAACGACTATTCACGTTGGTGTGTAGAATATATGAGTCTGGCGATATACCATCTGACTTTCGGAAAAGCATCATCCACACAATTCCAAAGACGGCAAGAGCTGACAAGTGCGAGAATTATCGCACAGTCAGCTTAACAGCTCACGCATCGAAGCTGCTTACAAGAATAATATACAGAAGAATGGAAAAGAAAATTGAGAATGCGCTAGGTGACGATCAGCTTGGCTTTAGGAAAAGTAAAGGAACGAGAGAGGCAATTCTGACGTTACGGCTAATAACGGAAGCAAGGCTAAAGAAAAATCAAGACACTTTCATAGGATTTGTCGACCTGGAAAAAGCGTTCGACAATATAAAATGGTGCAAACTGTTCGAGATTCTGAAAAAAGTAGGGGTAATCTATAGCGAGAGACGGGTCATATACAATATGTACAACAACCAAGAGGGAATAATAAGAGTGGACGATCAAGAACGAAATGCTCGTATTAAGAAGGGTGTAAGACAAGGCTGTAGCCTTTCTCCCCTACTCTTCGATTTGTACATCGAGGAAGCAATGATGGAAATAAAAGAAAGGTTCAGGAGTGGAATTAAAATACAAGGTGAATGGATATCAATGATACGATTCGCTGATGACATTGCTATCCTGAGTGAAAGTGAAGAAGAATTAAATGATCTGCTGAACGGAATGAACAGTCTAATGAGTAGACAGTATGGTTTGAGAGTAAATCGGGGAAAGACGAAGGTAATGAGAAGTAGTAGAAATGAGAACAGCGAGAAACTTAACATCAGGATTGATGGTCACGAAGTCAATGAAATTAAGGAATTCTGCTACCTAGGCAGAAAAATAACCAATGACGGACGGAGCAAGGAGGACATCAAAAGCAGACTCGCTATGGCAAAAAAGGCATTTCTGGCCAAGAGAAGTCTACTAATATCAAATACCGGCCTTAATTTGAGGAAGAAATTTCTGAGGATGTACGTCTGGAGTACAGCATTGTATGGTAGTGAAACATGGACTATAGGAAAACCGGAACAGAAGAGAATCGAAGCATTTGAGATGTGGTGCTATAGACGAATGTTGAAAATTAGGTGGACTGATAAGGTAAGGAATGAGGAGGTTCTACGGAGAATCGGAGAGGAAAGGAATATGTGGAAAACACTGATAAGGAGAAGGGACAGGATGATAGGACATCTGCTAAGACATGATGGAATGACTTCCATGGTACTAGAGGGAGCTGTAGAGGGCAAAAACTGTAGAGGAAGACAGAGATTGGAATACGTGAAGCAAATAATTGAGGACGTAGGTTGCAAGTGCTACTCTGAGATGAAGAGGTTAGCACAGGAAAGGATTTCGTGGCGGGCCGCATCAAACCAGTCAGTAGACTGATGACCAAAAGAAAAATTCTAGGGGACTGGTGACCTCAGATGTTAAGTCCCATAGTGCTCAGAGCCATTTGAACCATTTGTTCACGGCATATTGAACGATGCTTCTGAATTTTTTCCCTTTGTTCTACACATCTTCGTCTTATCTCAGCTGACAGCTGAGATAATGTGAAATTTGTATCCTGACACCTTTGCTGAGCAAATATTTCTTCCCACCTTTTTTAACATTCCTTATAGGACCCGTTATCATAAACGCTGTCACAGCGTTATGATCACTGATACCTTCCTCTGCGTTAACTGATTCGATATGTTCAGGTCTGTTTGTTGCCAGGAGGTCTAAGACATTACCCTCACCATTTGGTTCTCTAACTATTTGTTCAAGGAAATTTTCGGACAAGACATATAGAACAATGCCACACGAATCCCTGTCTCTGGTGCCAGATTTGATGGCATAACGCCCCCAATCCGTACCTGGCAAGTTGAAGTCACCCCCCCCCCCCCCCCATTACAACGGCATGATCAGGAAAATTACTAATGATATTCTGAAAGCTCTGTGTGAGGCGCTCTATAAGTACAGATTCTAACCCAGGTGGTCTATAAAATCACACGATCACTATTTTTGACCGTTCTTTGATATTCAGTTTCAACCTCGCTAGATTTTAATGATTTTTTTACTGCAATAAACACGCCACCACCATTGGCGACTAACCTACCCTTACGATAAACATTCCAATCTGAACTTAGGATCTCGTTGTCATTGACGTTTCAACCTGCTTACTGTTACCAATATTTCATTATAACCTCCAATAAGCGATTCTAATTCTGGGACCTTTCCTTGGATGCTCCTGCAGTTTACTAAAATCATATTAATCTTTTCTATCAGCGATCTTCGAGGACCAAGATTCTCTGAGGTCACTGAGGCTGAGTTAACAGTTAAATCGTCTTTGATCCCAAGAGAGAGGTTTTCTAACCTAAAAAAAAAAAAAAAACTCCATGTGTACGCCACACATACTCCGCTACCCTAGTAGCCACTTCCTGCATGTATTGCACGCCTGACCTACTAAAGGGAACCCTACAATTCTGCACCGTATAGCGGAGGTCAAGAAATTCGCATCCGATACCGTCGCAGAGTCGTCTGAGCCTCTGATTTATACCTTCCACTCTGTTCCAAACCAGAGGACGTGATCAACCCTGGGTACGATGCTACAAACAGGCAGCTTAGCCTGCACTCCGCGTGGTTACTACTTGCCTTCACCAAATAAGCCAGCCTGCGAAAGGAGCCGAGGATGGCCTTAGAACCCAAGCGACAGGCGTCATTAGTGCCAACATGTGCCACTACATGCAACCGGTTGCACATAGTGCGCTCGACAGCCGCCGGCAGGGCCTCCTCCACATCACAGATGAGACCTCCTGGCAAATATTCCGAATGCGCACTGAATTCTTTCCTGCCTTGTCTGCTGTCTACCTGAGGGGCTCCATCGCCTGCCTAACATTGGAGCTCCCAATGAGAAGCATACCCAGCCTCTGTACTTGTCCGGACTGGCAGGAAAATCGACGTCTGGCCCAACAGGAGAGACTTCACGTGCTGGCTCAGAGTTATCATCAACACTGGGTAGCACCTCGTACTTGTTGCTAAGACGCAGGGAGCCTCTTTCGCCTTCCGCCCAGTGACGAGCGAACCCACCACTGTTTACCACCCACTCTGGAGTGAGCACGGACCAGTCAGATGTTGCGTATCAGAAGCCGCAGCGACGTCCGTGTCATTAGAGTATTCCAGTGGTACCAAAGGTGTCGCAGATCTCGTCACTGGCGCTCCGACGTTACCACAACTTTGAGCATTAGCTAGAGGCTTGTCGACGGTAGCCAACGCAGCTTCCAGATTTTTATGGACAGCAGCCAACTCTCGTTGTGTCTGCTCACAACAAGCACAGTATCTAGCCCATCGTACCGTGTATAAAACAGATGTAATGTCTTAAATGTGCAACACTAAAAATTGCTGTGCAGATTTCTCACTGTATTCTGAGATCGCAAGCTATTAAACAGAAATAAATTTGTCTACTGAAGTTGGTGTATTTACAGCTACCTGTTATTAGAAACCCTTTTTACCGAAAAAGTTACTGCATGAGATAATTATTCAAACTAGAATGGACTGATTTAAACTGTATGCTGCCTACTAGCACTAAATTGAAACTTAGTGGCTAATTTTTGTTGTCTTTCACCAGTGAACGTAAATTAAACTACTGTCCTATCATGTGCATTCTTCTGTTGGCTTCCAGCATCATACAGGTGACACGTACCTTTAGTAGAACACTACATCATCCTGTCGGTTTCAGTCGCGCCAAAATGGTTTGAGGAATGCTCCAGTCACAAACGTACTTGTGTCCCCCACCTTGGCCTTATTGAACACATCTTGGACTCCGTCAAATGACATGTGTGAGCCCTGGACACGGCTCCATCCAGTGTCCTTGATTTGGGAGTGTGGTTCATAAGACATGGGTCTGTATTGCTCCGAAATGCTTCCAGTGTTTCGTGGAGCTCAAGCCACAATACAAAAACCGTCAGTATCAACTCGCAAATGTTACTAGGCCTACGTATAAAAGCGTGCTTCAACACAGTACCTATATTTCGGAAGAGTACTGTTGTAGTTAATATTATTTAAAACTACTACAAAATAAAACATTAACCTTCAGTGCAAGTCATCGTTTCTTTACTACCTAAGGTGATGAAGTACCCCAATGTTTCAGATTTGAAGCACGACTCTTCAACATTTTGCCTTTCATTTAGTCTCTTCTCTCACCGAGCGAGGTGGCGCAGTGGTAGCACACTGGACTCGCATTCGGAAGGACGACGGTTCAATCCCGCGTCCGGCCATCCTGATTTAGGTTTTCCGTGATTTCCCTAAATCACTCCAGGCAAATGCCGGGATGGTTCCTCTGAAAGGGCACGGCCGACTTCCTTCCCCATCCTTCCCTAATCCGATGAGACCGATGACCACGCTGTCTGGTCTCCTTCCCCAAACCAACCAACCAACCTTAGTCTCTTCTCTCTCTGCCATCAATCCATGCCAAATGGCCCACTGACGGGGCAGTCTTCAAGACAGAGGATCATTAAATATATTGTTTACCTGAAGATGGATGTAGATCGAGACCTTAACAGGGCTGCTCATTGGCACTGAGGTTTTGGACTGAAGCCCCTTCTCGACAGGCAATGGGGTGCAGTCTCTTCCACTGTCTTATTAATAAACATCAAGCTAACTTCTAAACAGATCTTTTTTCGCTGAAGTTCAGCTTCATCAAGCACAGTACAAGCTTGCACGAATAAGAGTCCTTTTGAGGACTGCACAAAAAAGGAGGATTGTTCTGGTGTTCCCAGTTCCGAAATTCAGTTCAGATATTGCACGAACCAGTAGACGCTGTTTAACGAAATTAACGTTGGAATCAGAAATAAGAAAGCGTGATTTTCTAATCTACTAAATCACTCTTTTGCCACTGATATGGTAGGATAGCCGGACGTGGGCTGCTGGAGTACAAAGACTGAGCCTAAGTCGAGAATACACCAGAAGTATAATTTTTTCTTCATTTGCTGAGACACTTGAGGGAGTTTACACTGGTAATACGCACAGAAAAATTAATCAACTTGTTGTTTTACAGACAAACTCAGCAATCTGAACGATCAGAATCAGTATGTCTACAGACGTTAATTAAAAGGAAATTTACTTAAAATAATTAAACAAAATTTGATTTTACAGGCAGTTTTGGCAATTTAAACAGTAAACCGGTCCAAATCCAGTGTGTTATACACAGAGGCTTAATTAAAGCAGAATTTAACTTAAAACATTTAAGCAAAATATGATTTTCCAGGCATGCTCTGCAGTTCGAATAACAATGCAAAGTTTAAACAGAGCTTAAACTTAAACAAAATGTAACAAAAAATTTTCAGTGTAATAAAAATAGGAAAAAATATGATTCTGAACTTTACACAAAATTTAAATGGAACTCTGAAATGCAACTTCCTCATCAAGTTAAGGACAATATATGATACTTTGACTATCTGCCGGTCGCTTTAAGTAAAGTAGGCGCCGGGCTGTGCATGGTCTAACTTCAGCAATATTACGCAAATAGATTGAGTCGATCTAAACAGACTAAACAGCAGTTAATACAGCCTATTCTACTACACAGTTAGGTGATAGTTCCTGATCGAGATTATACTTAACCTTAACATAACCAATAACAAGAGCACAAGAGGAACATTAAGGTTTGATTTAAACTAATGATTAAAAAGGGCACAATTCAGACTGATCACCTTTTAAAAGGGGTATAAAAATCTTTTCCCAAATCAGGGTGAAAATTGCGTTCAACTACCTTTAAAGTCTGGATCAAAGCAGAGAAAATGCACCTCTAAAGGTGCATTTAAAAACAACTTCTTAAGCTTAAGCAACTTTCAAGGCAGACTTACTTCTTTAGGAAATTGATGCACTTGAAAATAGTGCGGTTATACAGAGCAGTCTTTAAAGGGAGACAACAGTTTTTCACACATTACGCAAACAGTAAGATTACACTGGCCCACTCTGAAAAGGCGAGCATTTCATTTTCCAGATCGCCTCCTCAGGTCAGGGACAGGAGTTCCAGAATTACTATTCCAACAACCAATTAGCAAGCTGGAATTCCTGTAGAACGTGAGACGCTGGAGGAGGCTATGAAGTTGGGCATAGCCAAGCCAAATCAAATAACAACTACGCCGACATGGTATAGAATCACAGTATACTGTGGGTAGGGGAACTTAACAGCAGCCACTAATTGTGAAGACAGAAGAACAACTTCCAAACAATAACATTCAAATAAAGTGGATCAGCAAGAAGAGTAGTGGCCAGCAGGGCACTCGCACAGAATTAGTTCTGCAAGCAACTCAATGAGACGACACACATTGCCCCGCGGAAATCCAGTTTTTCCATACAACGTGTAGCTCCTGTGAGGTGCTGCAACAGCCACTAGCTGTTCCAAAGTCATCACTCATGCCTGAGCACATCCTTCCACGCGGCTCGCCGCCAAGGCTCACTGCTCCTTCACACACACGGCCATCCCACTGACAGCAAGCATTGCCCTGTGTCGCTCGCAATCTGGCTGTCCACTACCTCCCTCTGCAGACTCTCTTCCAACTTCCTGGTGGTTCACGCATGCGACCCCAGCCAAATCAAAGCAGCTTCTGCGAGAAGTATACCTGCAAAGTAAACCATCTGGCAGCCCGCCCGGCTAGTCGCGGGGTCTAACGCACTGCTTCCCGAGCGGGAAGGCGTGCCGGTCCCCTGCACGAATCCTCCCGGCGGCTTCGTATCGAGGTCCAGTGTGCTGGCCAGCCTGTGGATGGTTTTTAAGGTGGTTTTCAATCTGCCTATGCGAATGCGGGCTGGTTCTCCTTATTCCGCCACAGTTGTCAGAGATTGCTGCGCAAACACTGTCTCCACGTACGCGTACACCACAATTACTCTACCACGCAAACATTTGGGGTGAGACGCTCCCGGAGTGTCCACTGAGGGCTGAACCGCTCAATAACCCTGGGTTCAGTGTGGGGTGGCAGTTGGGTGGGTGGAGTGCTGTGGCTTGTTGTGGGGTTGTGAACCACTGAAGGCTACGGCGGAACGAAGCCTCTCCATCGTTTCTAGCTCCCCAGTTCAATACACAATACACACAAACCCTCTGGCAAACGATACAGGAGCTATGCACTCGGAGTGCACGTATCATCCATGATACAATAATTACTTATTATACGTCCTGTGAAGATATCATCTATCATTCCTCATTGCTTTATCATGTATCTTGTTAAACAATAGCGTTGAAGCTACGATGAAATCTCCCACACTTTCGAATCCAGTGGCTAGCCTTGCAATGTGTGCTTGCAGGTCTCTGGTCCTGCACTGATATATTTAACTTCGGAATGTGTAGTACGAGAGGACTCACTAACCTCCCCTCATTTCCACTCCTCAGAGGCGAGACGTAACAAAATTTTTACGCGAAAATACTTTGTTCAGTACTACCTTAAAAATGCACAAATTGATATTCAAAAACACATTGAAAGTTGCCCGCAGACTGCGGCCCTTGCCTGGTCGAGACGCACGTCTGCTCGCCGCAGTGTCTCCAGGCTACCTGAGGCATCCCCTCTAAACGGATGCTCGCCGCTAATGTGTGAACAAAGGACGTAGAAAGTCCAGTTCCGCACACACAAAGTTACAGAATTTCCCGACAAGGAGCGTACTATACTGGATAGACTGACCTGTCTACTTCGCAAAATGCTGCTAGATGGCACTTGGAGTGGCAAGCGAGTTGCAGAACTCAACACAATATGAGTGTATGCCACTTTCTCGGAACGACCGTCGTGCGTCTGTGATAGGAAAAGGTTTGGCCTGCAAGGCGCCGGTATTTTGGTCACCTTACATATTCCAATTATCAATTAAAAGTCATAAATTATATTTATTAATACAGATATTTTATATCAGGAGAGAACAATGGTTAGCATTAATGGAAAGGGTTTATGCTGGCTAGCTTCTCCCTAACAATAAAATTGCATGCGCTGGGAAAATTAAAGTTTTCGCTGGCCGTAGCAACGAAGCGGCTGACTGTGAGAGCCGTCCCGCATCCAAATACACAAGATGTCAGGTGTATTCATGAGGTTCAGTGTAAAATGAACATGTTTCACTGCAAAAAAATGTTTAATACCAGAAGATGATAGCTAAGACTTTTGAAACTTATTGTCTTGAATAAAAAATATTTTGTGCAATACTGGTTTTTGAATGGTTTTTAATAGTAAATAGTAGGATTTATAACTGTATATTTGTTAGTATTCCATGTTGCGCTTTTTGCACTTTACTTTTTCACAATTAAACATTTATTAACTGAATCTTCCTTTTCTTATTTAACTAGGATTGGTTCCTATACTCGGTGCTGGTCAGTCTGAAGCAGGACTCTTCATTGATGACTAATTCTTGTACATTTCTTATCAGTCTTGGACTCTACCTGGTCGGACTGATAGAAAAGTCATCAGGAATCGAACCCACACCCCTAAAATGCGATTCAGCCACGGTGACCACTCACATACAGAGACTGACTACCGACAATCATTCTTCCCATGCGCCATTCGCGAATAGACCGGGGAAGGGCAGAGAATAGTCTGGTACTAGAAATATCTTTAACACCGACCAAAAAGTGGTTTATGGAGTGTAGATGTAGATGTAGACGAGAAGACTCTATTCACCATTTCGCTGAAACTTATTCACACTGATGAGCCAAAATATTATGACCTGCTTAATAGAGCGCTGTTCCATATGTGAAACGCAATACAGGACGAGTTCTGGATGGCATGGATCCGACAAGTCCTTAGTAGTTTTCCGGAGGTATGTGGCACCAGACGTCCATCCACAGGTCACACTGTTCCCTCAATTACGAGCTGCTGGTTTGTGGGCGCGCAGCTAACATCCGATTGTGTCCCAGATTTCTCCTGCTGCGTTTAGATCGGCCGAATTGGACGTGAGTTCACTGTTATGATCCTCGGGTCACATTAGAACTATTTTGTCCTTGTGACACAGACACGTGATGACTGGGTGTTGTGTGATGTCCCTAGGTTAGTTAGGTTTAAGTAGTTCTAAGTTCTAGGGGACTGATGACAGTAGATGTTAAGTCCCACAGTGCTAAGAGCCATTTGAACCATTTGACACAGACAGTTATGCTCATCGTCGTTTGGGAAGACATCAAGGATTAAAGGATGTAGGTAGTCTGCAATAATTTTCATATAGTTAACATCTGCCATGGTACCTTTGACTACTACCATAGGTCCCATGGAAGTCCAGGTGAATGTCCCCTGAAGCATAATATTGTTCCCACCGCCCTGCGTCAGTACTGTAGTACATGTTTCGAACAGCCCTTCGCCTGGACATGACCCGGCAACCTTGCGTGACAAAAACCTGATTCATCCAAGAAGGTGACACGTTTCTACTGAATACAGTCCAGTCCTGATGATCCCACGACTACTGCAATCGGAAACGACGATGTCGTTGGCTCAACATGGGAACCGTTTGGGGCAACCAAGTTCTACAATGTGTACTGACCGGTGTACTTCGAAACGCCTGCGCCTGCACCAGCGCTATGTTCCGTCGTCAGATCTGCCACAGATTGCCGTCTATCCTCGCCCGTCTATCCCGGACAATTCTCCGATCTCCCCTTACTGTGATGAGTAGCGGACGTCCAACACCTTGTCACATACTCGTGAGTTCAGCGTCTTGCAACCACTTTACTTAGATGCTCACGACAGTAGCACGCGAACAGGCTACCAGCATCGCTGTTTCCGAGATGCTCGTCCCCAGGAGATAGGCAATAATTAAATAATAAATAACGCGCTACAGTCTGGAACCGCGCGACCGTCACGGTCGCAGGTTCGAATCCTGCCTCGGGCATGGATGTGTGTGATGTCCTTACGATAGTTAGGTTCAAGTAGTTCTAAGTTCTAGGGGACTCATGACCTCAGAAGTTAAATCCCATAGTGCTCAGAGCCATTTGAACCATTTGAACCAATAAGTAACAAACGAATCTTTGTCAAACCCAATTTTGTCCATGGATATCTTCATCTGCGGCTCGTATCGTCACTGTAATGATGTCCCAATCGTCTCTGCTACGTTTATATACAGTTTCCTGACCATGGCACGTGCCCGCAACGGTACCAGGGGGCATTCAGTATCGCGATGAGCGGTGGTCATAATGATTTGGTTCATCATACCCAAACACTGGAGGATGCAAACACGTACTCGATGCCCCAAGCGCCTGCCACCAGGAAATGGAGTTGTGAATTCTCAGTATCACTTTCAAAACCACTTGATGCCATGGTGACGGTGTTTTTGTGTGGGTTTTCAGCTGCCCGGAAATGCCGCGCATCCTGGGACCACAAAGCAGCGGGAAGCGCCTGGTGGCGAGGGTGTTGGCAGAACGGCCGTGGCGCGACGCGGCAGAGGCCGCCTGCAGCCTCGCTGCTCTGCTCGTCGCTTTCATTTTCGTTGCTTTTGTGGTCTGGCCCTGCGTGCGCCTTTAGAGCGGCCTGCCGCCTGTGACCCAGTGCACCAGAATCTGAGCCTCTTGCTGCGACGCGCCGCCCGCCGGTTGACCTTCGTGCCTGCACAGGTTTGCCAACATCCCATTTCTGTCGCCGGAGCCAGCAGGACCGCGAAGCACATACCCGCGCAAACACTTATTACACATTGCCAGCGAATGTATGACACATGAGAGTAGCATAAGGTAACTACTTCCCTAATTTATTTTAGTGTAGATTTTCCTTCTTAAAATACTTTCGTGCAAAATAATCAAGTCAGCAAGGTTAGAAATATCAATGGCAATACTCACAGTAATGCTATCTGATCCTTTGTTTCACCAACTGCGACGTGGTCGCGTACACAAACAGTGATCCAATACTGTCAAATGTTTTTTATTCCAGTCTTTGATCACAATATGAGTTCTTTAGACGTTGACCGGTTTTAGTCCGTAATGACCATCCTCAGATCTTTTTTACACCATGTCCTAAAGTGATAAGGCTATAACGGCATCGTCAAAACATATAAATATAATCAGCACAGCATCGTCGCATAGATCTAAAATAACGTGTAAAATAGGCCACATCGTCCACACAGTCGTTATTGCAACTGAGGATGATCATTACGTACTGAAACCGGTCATCGTCTAAAGAATTGATATTGTGATCAAAGACTGGAATAAAAAACATTTGACTAATCCTTTGTCCTCCCTGCCTTAAAGAGGTATCTTGAACAGAATGACCTATTTCATGCCATGCTACATGCATTCCGCAAGCACTTGTAGTCCAAAACACAACTCACACTCGTCTCACGTGACGTCAAGGAAGACATGGATCAAGGCAATCACGTAGATGCAAAATTTCTTGTACACTGGCTTGCGAAAAGCATTTGAGTCCTATCACAGCAAAATGTACTAACGAAATTTGTGAGTGAATTGAGGATTTCTTTGTGAGGATAACGAAGCTTGTTGTCTTGGATGGAGCGTCGTCAACAAACGTAGAAGTTACTGCAAGTGTGCCCAAGAGAAATTCCATTCATGTCGTTTATTGATGACTTGGCAGAAAATACTACTGTTTTCCAACATCTGACAGATCATGCGGATATCTTCTTTTTCTTCTGCTTCGCTTGTTAGACATCTGCTTCAATAGAGTTTCTTTCCGAACTGTCCAATATCTTTTTCATTTGTTCTGATCTTTTTTTGTCGTTCTTTATCGGCAAAAACCCTTTTTATTATTTGTTTATTTTCGGTTTGAATCTCATTTTCATGTTTTCAGTTTCTTTAAATTCTGTGTTGTTTTGCAAATCGTTCAGTTAGTTCTAGCTCTTTCATATCATCCCTGATTTCCTTTAACCATGCTACTTATTGCTGTATGTTCCAAAGTTTATAATTTTTCTTGGTAATCTTGTTTCTGGTGTACTCATGTGACCGAAAGACGACGTCCTTTTTTCCATATACTACCAGTAATGGGCACCTGTTCATTGCACACCACTTCATTTGGCACTATCCACCATTTTCCATCTTTTGATATTTCTTATTTATGCTTGTTCTAGCTATTCTTCTCTCTACCTTTAGGATTTCATCAATTCAGTTTTTTGAGTGGCTTTGAAAAGAGTTTCACTTCCGTATGTCACCTCAGGGTTAACCGCCGTCTTGAAATCTTTTAATTTAGTTTTGCTTGATGGACATTTTTATTGTATCTAGACCATGTTAATTTTTGAGATTTTATCATTTCGTTAGTTCTTTCTTGCCATGCAGGTTTCTCGTCCAATTTGTACGAGGGTCGTTCAATAAGTAATACGCGGCAAAAATTTTTAAAAGCCATTAATATACATATACAGACGTCCTTGATGGTGCCTCACATATGATGTTTCTCCTGTGCGCCGTGGAAGTTCCCAACCGTTCTGGCAGACGGCAGAACCGTAGTACAAAGTCAAAATGCCGTCTACATACGGCTCACGTGACAAGCAGTGTGCTGTTACTGAATTCTTGTGTGCAGAACGGAAACCATGGTGAACATCCATAAACGTTTGTGTGCAGTGTATGGCGATGCTGCAATTGATAGGAGTACAGTTGGGCAATGAGCAAAGAAAGTTACAGCCTCAGGAAATGCAAAAACAGAGTCTCATGATCAGCCGCGCTCGGGACATCCTGTCATAGCCACTGCTCCAGACATGCTGGATCGTGAGGATGCCATTATTCGTGCCGACCGGTGCATCACAACTCGACAATTGGCTCTACACTTGTCGGTCAGCATTGGAAGTGTGTCTGCAATGATCGAAACTCTCGGATATTCAAAGAGGTGCTCACGATGGATTCCAAGAATGCTCAAAGAAAGGCCATTTCATCTCAATTGTTGAAGCGTTATGGGGAACGAAAGCTGGGTGCACTATTTTGGCCGGAATTAAAAAGGCAGTCCATTGAGTGGCATCATCCTCATTCACCACAAAAGAAGAAATTCAAGACAATCCCGTCTGCCAGAAAAGTCATGGTAACAGTTTTCTGGGATTGTGATGCCGTCATTCTCGTGGATGTGATGCCAAGAGCGTCAACCATCATTTCAGAGCCATACGTGAAGACTCTGAATAAATTCTAGAACCGTTTCCGATGTGTTCGATCGGACAAGAATCCAGCAGAAGTCTTGCTCCAACACGGTAATGCACGCCACACACAAATGTGAGAACCTGGGAACACTTCGCCAAATTGGGTTGGACATCATTGCTTCATCCACCCTACAGCCCAGACCTGGCATTTTCAGACTTCCGTCTCTTTGGGCCGCTTAAAGGTTCTCTACGAGGAACACACCTTGAAGATGACGAGAGTGTCCGTCATGCAGTGGAAACATGCCTACGCCTACAGGGCAAGAGCTTTTACCAGCAGTGAGTACGTGCTTTTCCACAACGTTGGCGTACGACCATAGAACGTGATGGAGACAACGTAGAAAAATAGGACATGGAGAAGACAAGTTGACGTATATTGTCACCAAATTCTGACTCTTAACAATAAATATGTTCTGATAAAAAAAAAAGTGGGGCATTACTTATTGAACGATCCTCGTGTGTTATTATTTCTCCTAGGTTTTTAAACTGTTTCACTATTTTTACTTTCCTATTATTTAATATTATGCGGTTCATTAGTAGTGGATCTGCTACCTTTATCTCAATCTTTTGGAATGATATCGGGCGTCCTATTTTTTGTGCAATATTTTGTGAGTTTGTTATTTGATTTCTGGTTTTTTGAATGTTATTAGCAAGTAATACTGAGTTATTTGCGAATCCCAGGTAACATTAGTATCTTTGATTTTTCTTAGTTTCAGTCTTACGTTTATACACTCCTGGAAATGGAAAAAAGAACACATTGACACCGGTGTGTCAGACCCACCATACTTGCTCCGGACACTGCGAGAAGGCTGTACAAGCAATGATCACACGCACGGCACAGCGGACACACCAGGAACCGCGGTGTTGGCCGTCGAATGGCGCTAGCTGCGCAGCATTTGTGCACCGCCGCCGTCAGTGTCAGCCAGTTTGCCGTGGCATACGGAGCTCCATCGCAGTCTTTAACACTGGTAGCATGCCGCGACAACGTGGACGTGAACCGTATGTGCAGTTGACGGACTTTGAGCGAGGGCGTATAGTGGGCATGCGGGAGGCCGGGTGGACGTACCGCCGAATTGCTCAACACGTGGGGCGTGAGGTCTCCACAGTACATCGATGTTGTCGCCAGTGGTCGGCGGAAGGTGCACGTGCCCGTCGACCTGGGACCGGACCGCAGCGACGCACGGATGCACGCCAAGACCGTAGGATCCTACGCAGTGCCGTAGGGGACCGCACCGCCACTTCCCAGCAAATTAGGGACACTGTTGCTCCTGGGGTATCGGCGAGGACCATTCGCAACCGTCTCCATGAAGCTGGGCTACGGTCCCGCACACCGTTAGGCCGTCTTCCGCTCACGTCCCAACATCGTGCAGCCAGCCTCCAGTGGTGTCGCGACAGGCGTGAATGGAGGGACGAATGGAGACGTGTCGTCTTCAGCGATGAGAGTCGCTTCTGTCTTGGTACCAATGATGGTCGTGTGCGTGTTTGGCGCCGTGCAGGTGAGCGCCACAATCAGGACTGCATACGACCGAGGCACACAGGGCCAACACCCGGCATCATGGTGTGGGGAGCGATCTCCTACACTGGCCGTACACCACTGGTGATCGTCGAGGGGACACTGAATAGTGCACGGTACATCCAAACCGTCATCGAACCCATCGTTCTACCATTCCTAGACCGGCAAGGGAACTTGCTGTTCCAACAGGACACTGCACGTCCGCATGTATCCCGTGCCACCCAACGTGCTCTAGAAGGTGTAAGTCAACTACCCTGGCCAGCAAGATCTCCGGATCTGTCCCCCATTGAGCATGTTTGGGACTGTATGAAGCGTCGTCTCACGCGGTCTGCACGTCCAGCACGAACGCTGGTCCAACTGAGGCGCCAGGTGGAAATGGCATGGCAAGCCGTTCCACAGGACTACATCCAGCATCTCTACGATCGTCTCCATGGGAGAATAGCAGCCTGCATTGCTGCGAAAGGTGGATATACACTGTACTAGTGCCGACATTGTGCATGCTCTGTTGCCTGTGTCTATGTGCCTGTGGTTCTGTCAGTGTGATCATGTGATGTATCTGACCCCAGGAATGTGTCAATAAAGTTTCCCCTTCCTGGGACAATGAATTCACGGTGTTCTTATTTCAATTTCCAGGAGTGTAGAATTTTCCTTGTACCGTTCTCTCATCACTTACTCCACAGCACAGTTGAAAAGTAATGGCGGTACTCCTTCTCCCTGTCTTAACTTTATTTTGATCGTAAATGGCTCAGATACTCTCCTCTGATCTTTACTTTAGATTTGGTGTTTGTTAGAGCTAAGTTTATCATTTTCATTAATTCCTTAGTATCTTCATCTCTGAAGATCTATGGATGTAATCCTAAGCATTCGGAGTCCACAATGGTTATGAGTTGTTTTTCTTTATTTTCTTTGTCTTGCCGAGCGAGGTGGAGCAGTGGTCAGCACAATGAACTCGCATTCAGGACGACGAGGGTTTCAGACCCGCACCCAGCCATCCAGATTTAGGTTTTCCGTGATTTCCCTAAATCGCTCAAGGCAAATGTCGGGATGGATCCTTTGAAAGGGCATTACCGATATCCTTCCCCATCCTTGACACAATCCGATGATGATGATGATGATGATAATGACGATTTATAGCGGAAGGCGCTAAACAGCAAGGTCATCGGCGCCCTTGCATTAATGTTATGCCGAAGAAAATTGTGAAAATCTATGGAAGAAGATCAATAAACTGGAAAACTACGTTTGATACCACCACATGAATCGTAAAGCAAGCCCAAGAAGGTAAACTTCAGAAAAGCACGTAATAAAACCCCAGCGACACACAGCAGAATAACTAAATAAATCATGGATGAAATACCTGTAAAGATGCTGTTACAAAGAGTACAGATAACCGTGGCTGGATGACGACTTAGAAATAATACGTGGCCCAGCCACCTTGTGACACATTAAGATCTCACACCCAGTACTTTGGGAAGAATTCCAGACACTACACACAATCTTAAGACACGAGCAATTCTCCCCTCGTTATCAGTTAAAATAGAGGGAAGATCCTGTCGGAGACCCAGTTCAACCCTCAGGTCGTCATAAAAAATCCTTTGTAATGACCTCGATGTCGACGTTAAAGCCAGTCTTCCTTCTTTACTTTCTTTTATTTTTATCTTATTTTGAAGTGATCGATTTCCAATTCCATAGTGATTATATGTTCTGGGCAGCTTCTCTACGTCTAAAGCCTTCTTGATATTCTCATAATTCAAGTTGGTCATTACAAAGATTGATTACAATTCATGGTATGACTTTAAATGTAACATCCAATAGAGAAATTCCTCTATAGTTGCCTGAATTTTATTTATCTCCTTGTTTGTGTAACGGATGCATTATAGATGTAGTCCAATGTTCTGGTAGATCTTCTTTGTTCCAGATTTTCACTGTGCATTGGTGTAGTGATACATTGAGTTGTTCTGCTGAATATTTCCAGAGTTTCACAAATGTCTGATTTTCGCCACTTTCTTTGCAGTTTTTTTGTTTTTTTTCAGAGCTTTTTAAACTTTATTCACTACTGTCGGGTTTATATTTTCTTCTGGTGTTTTAATAGAGGTGTCTGCGTTTATTTGGAATAGTTCTCGGGGATGTTCTCAATTTAGTAATCCTTAAATGTTTCTACTAAAATTCCTGTACTTTTTCCATTGCTCTGGGCCATCATATTATTTTTATCCTTTATTAATGTTGGAGTGTCATATCTTCTGTTTGTTTGCTAAATATTTTGTAGTAATGGCATGAGTTTATTTTCTCACTATTTTTCCTATCATTGTCGTTTAACCCTTGTTATAATTTTTGGGTTATCTTTCTTTGTTGTGTGAGTTCCAAGCGTGATTATTCTGTTTTATGGTTACCACTGTTTTAGCACTCTCGTCGTTCCACCATTGGCATTTTTTCCTTGGATTTATTTGGGATGCTTATTCAGCTACTTGTTTCAGCTGGCGTATTGTTTCCTCAAAATCATGTGTCATTTTCAAGTGGTTCAAATGGCTCTGAGCACTATGGGACTCAACATCTGAGGTCATCAGTCCCCTAGAACTTAGAACTACTTAAACCTAACTAACATAATGACATCACACACAGCCATGCCCGAGGCAGGATTCGAACCTGCGACTGTAGCGGCAGCGCGGTTCCAGACTGAAGGGCGTAGAACCGCTTGGCCACAATTGCCGGCATCTGATTTCAAACCTCTCAAAACTCACCCATGTCTTCCCTGTTTTCTTTCTTATTTTTTTGTCATTTGTTAGGGTACGAGCAATTATTATTGCGTATATTTTATTTCAGTTTTTATAGTTAGTTGTGTTAGCCTGGGAAATTGTGATTTAACTTCTATTGAAGATTCAGTTATTGTGAAACAGACCATAAATCCCTTTCAGAACTGTGGACGTTGTTTCTTTACTCTTATTCCTCGTATTCCCCTACAAATTCTACAACTTTGCTGTTCTATTGGTTCCTGATCAGTGTGTCTCATTTCTTGAAGTCCAGTTAAATAATTCTTTTTCGATCCGTTTCGTCTGTCAATATTTTGAGTTTTGTTAGTTGTATGATGGAATTTATGTTGTGTGTTGCTGTGCACCGTAATTGGTCTGCCCTGTCTCGACACTAAATTTTGAACTTCTGTCAACCTTGGGTTATTTTCAGATGCTCCGTCTCTCCTACATTACCTTTCAAGCGACTGCCCATCTTATTCGAGTGCAGTCTTCCTTAACATTGCCAAGCGTGGATTTTTCCTGAATAGATTTACTTCCACGTTTGACATTCAAAGGTAGTCAACCATGTATGGAGCAAGCTCCGAGTTACAAGAACGGTTGTTACCCGTGGAGGTTAATTACGATATACCTACCTAGTTAACTTTAAGTTTCCGAGGTCAATATTGAAAATTATTCCCTGCCGTTGAGCCGGCAAGTGTGGCCGTGCGGTTCTAGGCGCTTCAGTCTGGAACCGCGTGACCGCTGCAGTAGCGCGTTCGAATCCTGCCTCGGGCATGGATGTGTGTGATGTCCTTAAGTTAGTTAGGTTTAGGTAGTTCTAAGTTCTAGGGGACTGATGACCACAGATGTTAAGTCCCATAGTGCTCAGAGCCATTTGAATTTTGAACCTGCCGTTGAGTTGCCGGCAAACAATTTCGGTAAGAGGAATAATACCGAAATTAACACCAGCCGTACATGCCCCCAGCTTATGCCTACCCGAACAGAGCCGCAGTAACATCTAGTCGACATTTCGTTTCCGACTGTGGGAGTTATTTAGGGAGGTGAAACGGCCCTGAAACCTACTCTGTGTGTATGCTGAAAAAGGAATCTAGCAATACCCGTAGGGATTACGGTGTGCACAGAGGCGTCTTAGTAACCATTCTTCCCAAGTTCCATACATGAATGGAAAGGGGAGGAAGCTCAATACATGATAATGGGAACTACGCTCTGCCATGCGTTTCACACAGGTTTGCTGTATGTAAATACGGATGTAGATGCAAGTAAGCTTTAATTTTTTTTTTTTGTAATGTTTTATCGGTCCCTGAGCTTACACACTACTTAATCTAACTTAAACTAACTTACGCTAAGGACGTCAAATACACCCATGCCCGAGGAAGGGCTCGGACCTCCGACGGGAGGAGCTGCGCGGACCGTGACAAGACGCCACTAGACCGCGCGGCCACCCCGCGCGGCAGCTTTAACTTCCTCTTTGACAAATGTGCTTACTGCTCCAAAAGTTGCGTACTGTATATTTCACTGTTATTTCCCGGACTGTTGAAGTTGACTGTTGACAGTGAGAAACATGGGTTTCGGCACAGTCATTCTTAGTTGCTTTCAATACTATAATATTTACAATGAGGTCTCAATTAACAGAGGCCTTCCCAATTTTCTCCAACATGTTTATAGACAATTGCTTTGACTTCGCGTAAAACTGTTTAATGACAAAAGATGTTTTTACCGACTATCAAACTACTTTACCCTAAAATGAACATTTTATTGCGTACGATATGTGGTGAATAAACTTAATACAGTGCAGCGAAACGAATTAATTAACTGAAATGCTAATGCCCACACGGTGGGAGGTAAAATGAAATAAACTGAAATTGTTCTGAATAATTGCAAATGAGGTGAGGTCGCTCTACGCTGGACGCCGAGAGGTAATGAATTAAAAGCTCTATGCAAATTAAGATGCAAATCACCCCAAGCTGGGCGATAAAATTTACTGAATTCAGTTGGATTGAGAAACTGGTTTGACATGGGGTCGACCGACATTATGAGGCAGAATGTATAGAATTGTACTGAGAAGTGACGGATAAAGTCACGGTGAAAACAGATTTTTCTCAAGTGTCTCCGGGTGTTTGCGACTTGGCTGCGTCTCTCTTCATTTCCGTCAGACTAAACGGGACAATACTCTCCGATCGATGTGAAGACCCGTACTTGTTCGGCTTTTGGCCCCACATACAGGCTATGGCATAAGCGTCCGCTCTTATACTGAGCTTCTGTCGACAAAGTACTGCACCACTGTTACGAACGAACACTAAATCTCATTGTTTGGCGTAGGATGGGTCCACAGTCTTCACGTAATTATCAAACATAGCAGTTACCGCTTATTGGTATAAATTATGTATATTTTCCTTGAAAATGAGAAAATTCGAAATTACAAACACAGTAATTTTTTGACGTCCATTAGCAGAAACTACTGGGGCACCAAGCTAGCCGGATGCCAATGGCACGTAAGTACAAAATTTGCATGCTGTGGGTATCCAAATTAGTAGCAAACACCGACGCAAATGAAAGTGTACGAGGAAAAAGTATGAGGGGAAGGGGCACCAAATAACTAACATTCGCTTGTGTGGAATATGGTCCTGGAACCGGTTCTGTGTTTAATATATAGCACGGCCTTCATAGGGAATTCCACGGGAGATCAAAATTTGTGTGACTGACTTCATTCTCCAACAAGTATCCACATTTCGTTGTGTAACTGCCTGTGGCTTGAATGGAGGAATGTACTGCCTATCGCTGTTTACCTATCAAACAGGAATTATACTCATCTGACAATCTTCCGTATCTGCACCGTAAAGGTGTCGGCCTTCTTCTCTTTACAGGTGTTACGTCGCCTAATTGGTAGTTTAGCTGAAGAAAAAGGGAATACGTTAACTTTGAATATACCGCAAAAAAAGAAAAAAAAGATACCAACGCGAGGTAGTCCTGTCACAATATTTTATAGCGTACACTCACAATTCTGAGGGACTTGGCTAGCAGCCACCTTGATGTAAGACGAGGATGGAACATGAAGTACAAGAAACGCAACGAACACTAAACGAGAATACGTCCAGTCCCTAAAGAAAGCGAGAAATGTTCACTCGAGATCAAGAAGGGATCAAAGGAGTTCCGTATCGCGAATACGGTGCAATCGCGGTGCCAGATAATCGCGGTGCAACGGTGTGCTGCATTGCGGCAACCAATATGGTCGCTGTAAACTTACTATCACGAATCATAATGGCTATACTGGACGGTCTCAGTACAAGGCTGCGTTCAAGGTGATGGGAGACAACGCTTGAGTATCAAATGGCGGTAATTTTCGCTCTGCCACTATCTGTGAAGTGAAGTTATCGAAGAAGAGCAACTCTCCGTACTCTTACAAATAGTCGGCATATAGGGTGTATCTGCAACTAGCACATAGGTTCCGGAAGCGAACACGGCAGGTAATGGAGGTGGAACCATTTCCACAGCCTCGGTCAGATGGGACGGCAGGGTCTTCCAGCACTCGGGACTCCTCTCTGAGCGCCGTTTCTCCAAACGAGGGAGGAATCAATGTACCTCCGCCACAGTATGGCATCAACTTAAATTTTAATCGTAACAGACCTAGGACTTGACAGAATTTGGTCACCCTGCGTATAAATTAATTAAATAGTGAATGTATAAATTACTACGGAGCTTCCAATCGTTGATCCGCCACGCAGAAGAGCCATCGGTGTTATCCAGTGGCCTTTGTGGCATCGCTAAGTGCAGATAAAGGATATAAAACGGAATTAATAACGGTATAAAGGATATAACGGAGTATATAACGGAATAAAGGATATAAAACGGAATTAATTTTTTTGTGATTTCTTGGCATATGCCTTCTAATAACATCTGTCTTTGTGCGTGTTCCAGAGTTTCACAGTAATGTGGAATCTAATTAAAGTTTTCAACCTTGCATACATACAATATGAAGAAAGTGTTACCCAATCGAAATCACCAACATCTCTTGAAGACCTACATACGTGTGCTTTATTAGTTACTTTCTTGGACATTCATGATGTCGACATTTTACTAGAAACTTTGGAAATATTAGAAGGAACAGGAAATAACGCTGACAATTCCGTGAATTGTGGTTCTAACGATGATGGTTATCCTGATTAAAATTCATAACAGAAATACAGTACCTTTCAAGCCTAAAGAAAACATGTACTGTAACAGCTTTAAGTGACAAAGGAAAGGATGTAGATTCTTTTGGTTAAACTAAGGAGGGAGAAAAAGCTAAAACTTAAGTAGTTCGTAAATCCGGCATCGTTTGGGAAAATATGAACATGAATTGTATAAATGGAATAAAGGTTTACACGAAGTACGAAATATGTACCAATATGAAACTCGCAAAAGTGTGAAAGGAAAAGTATTCCAAAGATTTAGAACTGCTTGTGAGAGTCAATGCACCATTATCGAGGAGATCTACCAGACTGGGCGCTCTGAACCGCAAGCGAGATGAAAATTATTGATTTCCAGACTGCTTCGACTTGGTTAAACTGATTCAGGATATTATATGGAAAATGAAGTCGGAAAATTACGAACTTTGCCTGAAGTAAACACATAGAGGAGTGTCTTTAATAGGTAATTTAGAGAAATTCGTAACTGAATGAAAAGCTTCCCGTTGTGGTTCAAATGGGTCAAAGGGCTCTGAGCACTACGGGACTTAACATTTGAGGTCATCAGTCCCCTAGAACTTAGAACTACTTAAACATAACTAACCTAAGGGCATCACACACGTCCATGCCCGAGGCAGGATTCGAACCTGCAACCGTAGCGGTCGCGCGGTTCCAGACTGAAGCGCCAAGAACCGCTCGGCCACACCGGCCGGCTCCCCGTAATGCCCTAAAAGAAAGTTTCATATATAGCGAATTAGTCAGGTTTCGCGAAAATCCGACTTTATAGTGTCGAATGAAAAAAAAGAATGTTACTTGTGCAGTCGATGAATTCCATGAAATATTCGTATACAAGAATGAGAGTGGTAGGTATCAGTGGATTACTGTTTCTGATGCTTTATGTCTGCCTTCGGAAATATCAAGGCAAATAAGGACCAAAAATTTAAAAAAAAGTCTGTTTACTAACAAAAGTTTGGTAATCGACTAGCAAAATCTGGAGAAATGAGAGAGAATAATTTTCAATATTACGTTCGAAACGTCTTCTTACCATTTGTTGAGAATAATTCATTGCTTTCGTTGGACTATTGGCCTGCACATGGCGACACCTCTGTCCCTAGGAGGACGACGAGAAGACTGTTAATATAATTCGGGTTCTACCCTGAGCAAGTAGTGTGATTCAGCCTCTAAATAAAAAAACATTTTCAACAATGTAAAGCATTTTTCAGACAATTGTCAGAAAATGTAGTTTCCCGTAGCTCCTTGTCATTTCAGGTTTATCAGAAGAACAGTATCGTTAAACTTCAGTCATTTCTACATTGTCAGTTTGCGCGGCCACATTTTACGAACTTAATCGAGTATTCCTGGTAGCAGTACAATATGCAGAACTACGACAACGACCATTTCTTACTCCATCCCAGTTATGTCTAAATAAAATTGCTGATTATTGTGAAGTGCCTGAACGCATTAATTTTTCGTTTATCAGGTATGCCTGGTGCAAATAAAATGTTTTTGTTTTCGTCAGCCAATAGACACTTCGCAGTTTTTTGACGACTACATGGAATAAAGAAGGAACAGTTTCATTGTTAGCAAACTATACATTACTTTAACATAGATTTAATGTCAACAATTAAAGTCCCTATTGATGGAAGTCGTTTGTAAGGTGATATCATACATTGCCTTGATTTCGTTTCCTCTGCCAGTCACTTTTGCAGTAATTACATTTGCAACAGTTTAGCTGTGGATATGAAATGCAAGTTTTTCAGTGAGACATTTTTGTATGATTTACGTGCTTAAAATTAGCGTGTGTGCACTGTGGATTTAGCGCTGCGCGGCGCTGCGTCCTCTTGTCACGGCTACGTCTGCTTATTGGTCCATTGGGGTGCTACACAAGAATGGCTGTACAAACAGCTGTTATAATCGCTTCTTCGTAAGGTGAAACTGAGTAACTTAACTTGTTTAAATACTTACAGAGTTCTCCTAAGCAACTAAAAGTCTGGCAGTGCATTTATCTCGGTGCATTCTTCCCGTGTAAAAAGATTCAGGGTAGGTTTCGAGATGTCAGATTGGACCATTCCCCCGTTAGATGGGCAAATCCTTTGGTTTCTCGCCCGCTTGAAATAAGTGCGTATCGCGGTCGGGAAGCCAGTTCACATTCTGTAAACACTTGTTTATGCACTGCTGTAGTTCTGTGTTTAGTGCCACACTGTGCATTTGGATTTCGATTTGTACACACTATTATTATTGGCATACTACTTACCACAACTTGGCATCCGTTCTAAAATATATCGTCTTGGAACTTTCTGGGTGAAGATGTGCATCGCCGTCGCAAGGCTTGTATTGTACCACTTATGAACGTTTCCCGTACCAGTTTGAACTTCACTCTCACGCGGGACACTTCCCATCGCTACCCCCCACCCCAGATTTAACGGTAATATGGCCCAGTGGTTAGCCCTTCAAAAACTGAATACAGATCGAGTATGAAAACAGGAAGAAGATGTACTGAACTGTAAAAATAAAAAGCAAAACAGAAAAAGTGAACGATCCAAGCTCGAGGTGTACTGCATCGAGCGATTCGACAGGGGCCACTGCGTCGTGGTTGTGTGGTCTCGGTGTTGGACTCCAAAGCGGGAGGCCCCTGCTCAAATCTCCCTCATGCTAAGTTTTTTCACAAAATTATGAATCCATCCGGTCACTGACGCGCCTGTACCCTTTTTGTAGTCTTGGCGATTGCCATACTATACTATATACCAGTTAGAGAATAGGAGTCACATGGTAAAAAATGTAATACTGCCGCAAGTAAATATGAAGAATAGAGTGAGCAAACGGGATGCCGCATAGACCGTTCACAGAAATAAAAACAACAAATGATCGAGTGTGCACAACGCTGCAACAAATGAATTCAAGAGTCAAAACTTCCGAAACAGAACGCAGGAGTCATAGCATAAAGTATCTGTATAGAACAAATAGAAGGTACGTACCTCTGGGGGCTAATGGTCTTGTAATCATGGGATCCCATTGCTGAGTTCTGGTGAAAACATACAAGATTTCGGGAGTCATAGCATAAAGTATCTGTATAGAACAAATAGAAGGTACGTACGTCTGGGGGCTAATGGTCTTGTAATCATGGGATCCCATTGCTGAGTTCCGGTGAAAACATACAAGATTTCGGGATAAACTTTCATTACAGATTCCCTCCTTACACCTCGTTATTGCAGACGGACGTTACACCTCGACACAGACACAAATTTGAATACAGTGGATAGTCCATACGGACAATTCATAAATTTGGTAAGACAAAAATAACATGAAGGGGATTTAAACACGGATCGCCCGATTTGCAGCCCAACACTGCCATCACATAACCACAATTTCACGGTCCATTCCGAATCGCTCGATGTAGTACATCTTGATTTTGCATCGTCCACTGTTTCTGTTTTACTTCTTTTTTCTCAGTTCATTACACCTTCATCCTGTTTTATGCTTGATCTGTGTTCAGTTTTTGACGGGCTGTTCACTGCGCTTTCTTACCATTAAATCCAAGAGGGGTGCGATGGGGAGTTTCCCGGTCAGCACCACGCAGCTAGAATCGCCTTATCGAGCGCCTGAAGCTTCCAGTGAGGTACAAAAGTTCCTGCGGAAGCAATACGTAGGGGTTTGTAGGATATTCCTAGACACCTCACTACATCTTAGTTCTTGAAACTTTAAATTTCACTTTCACGGAATAGTACAATCAGTTTCCAGAATGAGATTTTTCACTCTGCAGCGGAATGTGCGCTGATATGAAACTTCCTGGCAGATTAAAACTGTGTGACGGACCGAGCACTTGCCCTCGAAAGGCAAAGGTCCCGAGTTAGAGTCTCGGTCCGGCACACAGTTTTAATCTGCCAGGAAGTTTCAGTAGAATCAGTTGTTAAGCATACATCAGGTCAGGTTTTCTCAGCGTTTTAGTTCCGCTCTCCCGTGGACCAAACAAGCTGTGACTATTCGTGCTGGTGTTGACCTTCTTTGTATGTGCAAAATACCTCCTAACAGTGTTGCAGTCTTGTACACACTTCAGAAATATTCGAGGATGAATGAACCGATGTTTGCCAGCAGCTTATCATTTGACTCAACCTGAGTGAATATTCCCCTTCAGATCCCTGCAAACTGTTACACCCTAATATTTTTACGACTCATTTGAATTAAGCTGTAACTCATTGATATGGTAGTGAAAGGATATAACGGCTTTTCGTTTTGTGAACTGAACAGTTTTTTTTTCATTTCTGAACACTTAACCCAAGGTGGGAATCTTTGCGTTAATTTGAAATCTTATTCTGATCTCATAGAATATTATTTTGTGCAGTATAAGACAATACTTCATTGCAGATAATTGATTCAGCTATGAAAAGCCTAAGGTTATTACTCATCTTGTCTGTCAGGTCATTAATACATAACACAAACAGCAAATGTTCCAAAACATTTCCCTGTGTAAAGATATGACAACCTCAATGTGTATGCCCCATTACGTGCCGATGTAGTGGACTGCTGTTACGGTTAAATAGCTAAAGTCATCAGTGGCTCGGTATAAGGGTCTCCTGCAGCATCCTACGCGTACAAGACTCGTACATAGGGCTATACCTGGGTGCGTACACCGCTAGCTTTTACGCAGTTATTGTCACTCAGCCACTTAAGAGAACTCATGAAGCAAGCATGGCATGGCAAATGAAATAAAACCAAATGATAGAAACAGTCATCAAGATAGACGAAGGTACTTTTGAGAATATATCTCCTTTTTGCTTTAAAAGGACTACTAGCTACCTTGAGAGCTGTGAAAGTGGTGCGTAAGGGCTCTATTCTGACACAGACAGCATCTTCTCAAAAGTATAAAAATTACTGACTACGTACGTTGTGAAGAAACCTTAACGTCCCATCGAAGACGGTGCCATTCGAGACGGAGCAAAAGCGCGGATCCAGGAAGGATGGCGATGCAAATCGGCTGTGTCCTTTTCCAAGAAACCACATTTGCCTGCAGCGATTTAGAAAAACATACATAAACTAACAGTTACGAATTTAATTCGCTGATTGCGAATTCTTTGATATTAGCTGTGTTAGGAAGAGGTATACTGCCTGTTAATGAGACCTGAAAATCTATGCCGGACCGGGCCGCGAACCAGGATTTCCAGGGAAAGATCGCCTTATCCAAATGGTTCAAATGGCTCTGAGCACTATGGGACTCAACTTCTGAGGTCATTAGTCCCCTAGAACTTAGAACTAGTTAAACCTAACTATCCTAAGGACATCACAAACATCCATGCCCGAGGCAGGAATCGAACCTGCGACCGTAGCGGTCTTGCGGTTCCAGACTGCAGCGCCTTTAACCGCACGGCCACTTCGGCCGGCCCGCCTTATCCACTTCGGCTATCAGTGCACACTTCACTGACCAATGCAAACCTCTATATGCCACAATGGCTACAGCCACTAATGCTCGCAACATTACTTGGATTCCCGATACAGAGAAAGGGACTACGTATTCACCTTTATTGTCGTCTTGTTGACAGCCTGGGCTTTTAATATTTACGATAGCATGTGGAAAAGCATTTTCTCTTAATTTTTATGTTAAAACCCTTAATTTTTTTTGTTAATGGAACAGTGTTAACATTCTACATCTTTATTCTTGATGTCTACATATTTGCTGTCGACTGCCACACTGCCAAGAAACGGCACATGATTTTTACCGTGTAACACGGAGGGTGTGTAACGCTACAATGTCGGCGCATGCGAAACAGCGTGCTGTAATCGAGTTACGAATTCGAAGAGTTTGACCACACGTGGAGCACTCTTTCCTTGAGCACGGCGAAGCCAGACGAACACACGAACGCTGCGACGTCTGCAACAATCCGACACCTCAGTGCCGACTTGCCCAAATCCGATTTTCATGTTTCAAAACTTACAGAACTCCTTCAATGACTTCACTGTAATAGTGATGAAACTGTGCAAGCAGAGGCGACATTGTAGCTCCGTCAACGGAGCCAAATATTCTACGGTGACGCTAGCAACAAAATGATCTCACGTTGGGTGTAATATATTCGTCGCCTGGGTGAAAAAGTTGAGAAATAACTATGCAGACAGGAAGAATAAAGATACAGAATGTTAATAACGTTTATTTTTATTTATTGAGACTAGCTGTATTAGGTTTAGGTATGCTACCTATTAGTGACATCTGAAAATCTGTGCCGATCCGGCATTTTTTTCAGCACGACCTCGTATTTTACAATGCCTGTCCCTTCTGACATACGTAGAATAAAATTGTACAAACTAAATAGGGAGGGCCAGGCGGGGAGTAGAACAACCGTCCTCCCAAATGCGGGTCCAGTTCTTAATCACTGCGCTACCTAACTCGGTAAGATCCGAACTGTTTCCAACCCCCAAGCGCACTTAACTTTTGCGAGAATACTATGACATCCCTTGATACCACTGCTATAGAAATGAAAGTGTTTGAGGAAAAAATACGATGATAAAAACGAATAGTGTACCGAAGAAAACCTCAACGCTCATCTTAATTATTAACAGACTCGCATTTCCGCAGCAGATCTTAATAGATGCCATATGTCTGGGCACACAAATGAACTATCTAATGTCAGGCATACTTGCGGCATATATGGGTTTGCAAAATATGAAACACGTGTCGTCTGCAGTCTCACTTAAGTGCTTTAACCTTTTCACTCATCGTCACGTGCTTTGATGCATCTGGCGTCAAGGAGAGAAGTTAGAACAGTAAAGTAGCCAGAAAAATCTCGTATTATGTGGCAACATCAGCGTTAAACTGTATGTTGCCCCGAAGCTTTACGTCATTCCCCCCCCTCCCCCCCCCCCCCCCGAGAGTCTCGTCTTATAACGAATATGAAATTTTAAGAAGTCGTATTGTAAATAGCAACAACTGCACTTCAGCTCGTGTTTTTGTATCAGTGAACATGTTTCGGGCTTATTCCATTATTAGCACAACAAACGTAGAAAAGTGTACGCTTTTAGGGTTGATTTACAAACGTCATTGATTTAAAAACGTCAAGGAAATTAAACACCATACCCGATGGATATAGGACTCTAAACTGCTTGGTTCCACAGGCGTCACATATTTGAAAACATATGCAACACATAAACTGTAAACTGCTTTTCCTGATCGTGCCCGAGCTATAAACATAAGGTCATGGCTCAATCCTTCAGTGTATCATGAATCTGTCAGTGGAACATAAATGCATTCAGAACTCATGGAAAGAGGTTGAACTCTTATAATAGGAAAGGAAAGAATTAGGTATGAGGGGTAATCAAAAAGATTTAACTAACATCTCGAAAAAATTTAAAAAATTAAGTTACGTAATTTTACACTGAGATGACAAAAGTCATGGGATATCTCCTAATGCCGTGTTGGAACTCCTTTTGTCCGGTGTAGTGCAGCGGCTCGACATGACATGGACTCAACAAGTCATTGGAAGTCCCCTGCAGAAATACTGAGGCATGCTGAGCCATCCATAACTGCGGAAGTGTGGCCAGTGCAGGATTTTATGCTCGAACTGACCTCTCGATTATGTCCCATAAATGTTCCATGTGATTCATGTCGGGCGATACGGGTAGCCAAACCATTCGCCCGAATTGTGCAGAATGTTTTTCACACCAGTAGTGAACAACTATGGCCCAGTCACATGGCACACTGTCATCCATAAAAATTCCATCGCAAATGGCTCCAAATGGTCTCCAAGTAACGAATATAAACATTTACAGTCAATCATTTGTTCTGTTGCATCAGAGGACGCAATCCATTCTATGTACACACAGCCCACACCATTACGGCGCTATCACCCTCTTGCACAGTGTCTTGCTGATAAATTGGGTCCATGCTTCGTGCAGTCTGTGCCATACTCTAACACTTCTATCAGCTTACCAACTGAAATACGGACTCAACTGACCAGCCCACAGTTTTCCAATCGTCTAGGATACAAACGATACGTCATAAGCCCAGGAGAGGCGCTACGGACGATGTCGCGCTGTTAGCAAGGCACTCACATTGGTCGTCTGCTGCCGTAGCCCATTAACTCCAAATTTCGCCGCACTGCTCTAACGGATACGTTCGTGGTTCGTCCTACGTTGATTTCTGCTTTATCTGACACTATATTGATTGTCTGTTAGCACTGTCAACTCTACTCAAACGCAGCTGCTCTCGACCGATAGGTGACGGCCGTCGGCCACTGAGTTTTCCGTGGTGGCAGGTAATACCTGAAATTTGATATTCTCAGCACACTCTGGACACCGTGGATATCGGAACATTGAATTTCTTATCGATTCCTGAAATGCTATGTCCCATGCGCGTAACTACAACTACCACTCTACATTCAGAGTCTATCAATTCCCAGCGTGCGGCTATAATTGCGTCGCAAAGCTTCTCACATGAATCACCTGAGTACGAATGACACCTCCGCAAATTCTCTGCACTTGTGTATCTTGTTAAGCGACACTACCGCCATCTGTATGTGTGCCAAATGCTATCCCATGACTTTTGTCTCCTCGACGTATTTATTTTGCAAGCACAAGTCTGCAGTCCCGGTTGTCATCGCAGTGCCCGCGCCACAGTGCCTTAGCACGCCAGTATAGGAACCAAAATACAAAATGGCGAGGCCCATCTCCATTTTTGGATACATCACGGACACAAGTGTAGGAGTGAGTAATAGCTGAGGGTGGCCCCAGTGCCTGTGCGCACCAAGGGCAGCTAGACGAGGTCAGGGACCTCGCGAGTCACGAACACTCGGGCTCCGGGGGCGGCAGTGGGGGCTCGTTAGCTGGCAGAACGATATATCCCGCCAGAGCACTCGGAATAATCTAGTCGCTCTGAGCCGCCAGCCGCCAGCCGCCAGCCGCCGGTCGCAAATATAGTGTCGGGGGCGGGGGCGGTAGCGGGGGCGGGGGCGGCCCTCCTTAATGGAACTGCAGCGGCCGCAATTAAATACGAGGCGGCGCAGCGGGTGGGGCCGCGCGATGGACGGCGCTCCGTTTATACGCTTTGAAGAGTTACGGGCCGTATTAGTTGGCCACCCTGCACCCGGAGCCAAATGATATACCTGGCGCTGTTTACTAGAAAACTTGTCACCGTCCCTCTTGTAATCGGCCCTGTTTGTAAGCGAGCCAAAGTAATACGTACTGCTAGCCCACACACAAACTCGCGGCGTAGACTGGTTTAGAGTATTTGAGGTGCTTTGACAGAAATTACAAATTAAGGAGCAAATCTACACAAAATTACACAACAGTATCCTATTCGTCGGTATGCTGCAAAATTCTTGAGCATATTTTAAATTCGAATACAATAATTTTCCTTGAGAGAAAAGAGATTTTATCTGAAAATCAACACGAATTTAGAAATCAACGACTGTCCGAAACTCAGCTTTCCCTTTTATCGCACGATATACTGCGGAAGATGGATGAAGGACAACAGGCAGATTCCGTGTACACAGATTTGCGGAAGCTATTCGACACTGCGCCCACTGCAGACCGTTAACGAAGGTCTACGAACATACAGAATAGGTTCTCAGACGTGGGAGTGGGTCGAACACTTCTATTACATTGTCAAGGACGGCGAGTATTCATCAGAGACAAGGGAGAATCCCAGGGAAGTGTGGTAGGACTAATCTTGTTCTCTACATACTAGGTGTCCATGCGTTCCTTTTTTTCCCCGGACAGTCCCTTTTTTTTTTTTTTTTTTTTTTTTTTTTTTTTTTTTTTTTTTACAAACTGTTCCACTGTCCCGAAAGTTTTTTCGGGGACTCTCAAATGTCCCGCATTTTTTATTTCTCTTGGCTAAAGTATTTTATGCTAGCAGATGTGTCATATACAGGTAATTAGTGCGCTTTGCACAAGTATATACGCTAGGAAGCGTCATTTGTACAACAGTAGTGGAGAAACTGTAGTATGTGTCTTGTGCAACTCAAACTTCGCTATTGACATGATCTGACATTGTGAATCACTTTAAAACAAAGAAACATCGCATGAGCGTTCAAACGAAAAATTACATAGTGTGGCAGGATAATTGTAAAAAGTCATTTTGCCTCACCGGAGTTCATGATGCAAACGTAAACTTTCATGTTCATTAAATTTTTAAATCATATCCACTTTTTCCCTTAACTGACACAGGCTTTTTCATAAACTTTTTAAAATGTCCCGTTCTTTAATAATAATGAAGTGGACACCCTATTATATATATAACTACCTGCCGAAGAGGATGAGCAGAAATCTTCCGGCTCTAAGCTGGTGACGCTTTAATGTACAGGAAAGTGCCATTACTGGCTGACTGTAAGAGAATAAAATTTGGAGTGTTGAAAAGCACCTAGCTCTAAACGTGAAAGTTAGTCAGTTCACGCAGATCTGTAGGAAAAACACTTCGATAGTCTTCGAATACAGTGTTAATGGCGTGCTGCTTGACACAGTCACGTCAGTTAAATGTCTAGGTGTATGCTGCTAAGCGACATGAAATCGAACGAGAGCGTAAGATCGATTGCAGGGAACGCGAATGGTCGACTTTGGCTTATTGAGGAATTCTTGGAAAGTGTAGCTCATCGATAAAGGATACAGCACACGGAGCACCTGTGTGGCCCAATCCAAGGACTGCTCGAAGTCGGGTCAGACGAAATCAATGAGTCAACTGAGAGAGGCGCTGCTGTATTTCATACTAGGTTCGATGTTGTGCAAATGCTCCGTGAATTCAAATGGGAATTCCTGGAAAGAAGAAGACTTTCTTTTCGCGAAACACTATTGAGAAAATTTAGAAAAGCAGGATTTGCCACAGCCTCCCATCCTATGGCCGGCCACATACATCTTGAGTAAACGCTGAAAAGATAGGAGAAATCAGGTTCTTCCGGAAACATGTAGATAGCTTTTTCTCTGTTCTTCCGTCTGTGAGTTTAACAGAAAAGGGAATGTCTAACAATGGCTGGAGGTACCCTCCGCCATGTCCCATATGGTGGTTTACAGAACATGACTGTAGATGAACTCATGATATTAGCCTTACGTCTATCGATTTTATTCCGTTAAGAGATACATGTTGAGTTGCATCCGCGAGGAAGGCCTGAATGCAGTCACAAATCTGTCTGCTGTTCGGTAATCTCATTCTTTGTTCACTAAACGACAGTGGAGCAACTGTATGAAACGTCTTCCTGAAGTTAAAAAACGCCGTATCAGCCTGAGCGTAGATGTCTATGACAGTTTGAATCTCATGAACTAACAGGGCGAGCTGAGATTCAAAAGGTCTCTGTTTGCGGAATCCATCTTGACTTTTGTGGAGGAAATTTTCGTTCTCCCAGAAGGTCAAAATACGTGAGCATCTAACTTGTTCCAGTCTACAGCATGTTGACATCAGCAACACTGGCCTATAGTTATTCGCATTTGCCCTAGACTCTACTAGCTTCGCTCTTTTCCAGTCGGTATTCACCTTCCCTTGTTCCAGCGACCTACGATAAACTGCAACTAGAAGGGGATCAGGGTCTTTCGCATTATCTCTTTAGAATCTCATATATAATGCCATCTGGTCCCGATGCCTTTCTACTATCAAGCGATTGTAGTTGATTTTCAATCGCTTACCTCAGTGTCTGACATTTTGGTGTTCGTGTGTCTGGAGAACAACCACTATTAATGGAGCGTGTCTAGAGACGTGGTTACCTGAAGTAGCCAGCTGCTGAATTGCCAGCGAGGATTGCCGTCGCAATTTGTGCGCTAAGCGCTTGAAAAACTCGTGTAACTGTGATAGTCGGACTACATTTCGGTAATGGCCGCTATGGTTGAATGGCAAAAGATTGTGAAATATTGCTGCCAAACAGTGCTGGTGTGAAAGAAAGCTGATGGAAACAGTAAAGCCACATCAAACTCCAATATCCAATGGGAGAGAAAAAGTTCACACCGCAATTAATGGCTACATTGTCACGTCAATAACTTTAATGCTTTAAAAGTTAAGGTAATGATAAAATACGGTAATTCTACGAACATTAACAAGAGCCATTTATAATTTTTACGAAGCTTGGCAAGGTGATAATGGTTGGCGTATGAAAAGCAATATGGAACTATGTGGGGATCTTCGCAAAACACTTATTCAGTTAGCCAGCAGATCACATAAACCGCCAGTTAATTTAGTGGCCTCATTAGGCGCATACTACGATGAAACATACACAACGCTGTGACGTAACGAGGCTAGGCGGCATGTCAGTATGTGCAAGCAGTATGACAGTTAGTAGTGTGTGGTGATTTGTACATATTACTAGGCGCGCGCCGCAGACAGGTACACGAACTGGAGGTGGGGTGCCTTACCTCATCCTAGGAGGTATGCTATCACTGGTGGGGGGAGGAGGGGGGGTTGGAAAAATCCAGTTGTTGTGAACAATTTGAGCTGTCCAAGCCCTCACACACACTGTAAAAATGGTGTGGTGGCACTTTATGCTGTTTGCATTAGTTGTGATATTTCATGAAAGAATAAGAATATTGAGCAGGTAAAAATACAAATTGAAGATCAGGTTGAAATGAAATTAATGGATATCGAAGTTCTCTAATATTACCAGCGGTTCCAAAGCTAAAGTTTAGAAAATAATATTTCAGCACTATAATTTGAAAATAATTAACACTGTTTGTAAAACTGATACAGCGGGCGGTGACATGTCACATTTACGTCTCGTTGAGAGATGTCTGCGGATGTATTCGTCTGCATTATTCCATGTTTGTTTAGCAGAGAGAGGCCATCACTAATCACCATACTTTGAAATTAATTACCTCTGTTGATCAAATCGATATGACACTCAACGAAGTGTCAAAAGACAAATTGCAGCTAGAGTTACATACAGACATACTCACGGTATTAATCGAACATTTGTTTATCTGGCAGAAGACCGTCACCCATGACCATATCTGATTAATAACTTTTGAGAGGCCAATTCATTAACAAAATGTTAAACACAGTAGCATGCACGAGTATCAAGCCCTAGCCATCAGAATAAACATAAACGTGTATGCTTCATTTAATTTAAAATCAAAATCAGATGCGAGTTACTGTATATTATTAATATCATAAATTATGTGAGAACCAGATGTGCTGCATCAATTTATAGTCCATAACTGGTAAGACAGGAATTCTCACCATAAAAATGTGCTTTACTTGTATCAGCATAAAATTAAGATAAAATATATTTTAACTATAAATAAAACTGTTCAAAAATTCGTACTTCATGCAAATGCTATAAATGTCGGTAACTCGTAGAACATTTGAGATATAAATACAGTCTTTAGTGTTAGTTTGTTCAGAAACTAAGTTTGTATGCTATGGTGCAATTGTATTGCGTTGTCTGTTAACCGGGGGCCTAGAAACGACCTAGAGGCCCCGTCCACGACACAACGGTGCACAACCCCACGACGACTACCGCAGTCCACTTCACCCCTCCGCCGCCCACACCGAACCACTCTTTCAGGGTTATTGTGTGGTTCGGCCTCCAGTGGACCCTCCTCACCCCCTCCCCCCCTCCCAGGGAACGTTTCACACCAGACGAGTGTAATTCCTATGTTTGCTTGGTGTAGTAATGGTGGTGTACGCCTACGTCGAGAACTTGTTTGCACAGCAATCGCCGACGTAGTGTAGCTGAGGCGAAATAAGCTGAACCAGCCCACATTCACCGAGGC
Source organism: Schistocerca serialis cubense (assembly GCF_023864345.2). Lineage (NCBI taxonomy): Eukaryota > Metazoa > Arthropoda > Insecta > Orthoptera > Acrididae > Schistocerca > Schistocerca serialis. Next base: position 698,284,369 of record NC_064638.1, on the reverse strand, counting down.
AGATGGAAAACTCCCTAAAAACCTCACCGGACCTCGAAAAAAGTCCGCCGGGCGGATTCGTGCAGGGGACCAGGCGCTCCTTCCCGCCCGGAAAGCCATGCGTTAGACCGCACTGCTAACCGGGCGGGCATGGTATAATTACTTTTAAAATATCTTGAGTTTGGTGAATCAGGACAATGATTGTTGCAGACCCACAGCAGGGATAAAGGGTATAAAATCCTAGACGCGAATGTGGAAGGTATGAGTATGAGACACATTTGTGCGAGGCACCTCAGTCGGTCTTCGCGGCAGTTTGATCGCATTGCTGATGTATCTGTTGTGAGAAGTTCTAAATTCAGGCCTTCAACTTTCGGGATGGACTTAGCATTTTCTGTGCAATGAGTACCTCTCGGTACTTTCGCTTATGAAGAGTCTTGGAGCTGGGAACTACGCTAGGCTCCATCCTTTAAAAGGTATTTGGACTTATTACTTTGTGCTCAGTTTCTTCAGTGGGACTTGGTAGAATTTAGTGAGTCGGTTAAGCTTGACTGATCCTACGATTCACCACATTCTTCAGAGTTATCTGATTGTAAGAATATGGACCACCATATTTTGACATCTATCCTACATAATTTTTATTTAAGAATATTTGCAGCTGTTTCAGATGAAAAATGTTTCCAGGAACAGAATGCGATAGTTCGCGAAAAACCTTTCAACAGGTGAGCCATAAACATTACACAGATATTTCTGCATTGCGTTCGCTGCCGGGGTAAAATCGTGGAAATTAATTAACATTATTTTATTTTTAAAACCTCAGGTAGGAGCAGAAGTATCCTAACATGCCGCGGTATACACAAGATTGGGACAAACTAGTTAGGGTATGCACTTCTGCATAATTTGAAAGTATCTCAAACGGATTCATTTGCTCAACCATATCGTCAGTATAAGTAATCATAACAGTTAGATTCAAAGTTACTGTAAAGGGCGCAGAGTGGCGGTCGTTATGAGTTACTGACGACGGCTGTAGCCAGAAAACTGTACCTTTTTTTTGTATTTACTGGAGATTAATCGCGGCTCATGTCGCGAAAAAGTGGAATGCGGACGCTCTCTGTACGATGGCCAGCAAGCGAGTGAGGCTGGAGGTAGTGAATATACGTCTATCTGTAAATTGAAGAGCGATTGCGCGACTGTGCATTCTCTCTGCCCTACAAGTTGAGATCGACCCTTCCGCAGTGGGCCTTTTGAATCAGTAGCGACGTAGTGCGTAGGCGTGACCCAACAGTGTTTATTTTCAACAAAATGCGGCAACTCTATACGGAATACAGAAATTAATAATTCGTATAGCTATCGGAAGAAACGAACACGAGCAGAATCTACATAAACCAAAGCACGCAGCACTGCGATACTATACGGGAAACCGATTCGTAGCAGTACTGTACGCCACATGTGGCGGCCTTCTGAGAAAGGCTGCTTCCCTCTACCAAAGCCACTGCTCACTTTTCATGGTACCGACAGCTTTATAGCACCTGTCCGAGTACGGAAATGCAGTAGTCCTCAGAAATCCTCGAGGAACTGACCTTGCTTAGCGTCGCCCCTGACAAACCTGAAGCCATGACGAATTGCTTGGTGCTGCAGTTGGCATAACACGTCCTCGAGAACGTGTATGCAGGTCATGAAGAAGCCGCAGTTGGCAGAAAACTCATAAGGAGAGGACCATACCTAGAAAATCTAAAACCTATTAAAAATTAATTTACAGTTGGGAAAAGCGTGTCTTTTACTACCCAACAAAGGCATCTATCAGTAAAGCTTTGCATTGGAGCACGATACATGTTTGAAGGTCAGCATATCTAAGTGGCGCTACAGTCTGGAACCGCGCGACCGCTACGGTCGCAGGTTCGTTCCTGCCTCGGGAATGGATGTGTGTGATGTCCTTAGGTTAGTTAGGTTTAAGTAGTTCTAAGTTCTAGGGGACTGATGACCTCAGAAGTTAAGTCCAATAGTGCTCAGAGCCATTTGAACCATATCAAAGTGATACAGTACCACACGTTACTGAAGAACAGACAAACAGCGCCAACAGACAAAAGAGTCATACACTGAGGTAACGTAAGTCATGGGATACCGATATGGACATGTAGCCATATAGAAGTGGCGGAAGTATCGCGTACACAAGGTATGGAAGGGCAGTGCCTTGGCGATTCATGTTGAAACCTCCTTCGCTCACCCTTTGTCCTACGGTGGAAACAAGGAAAGGGGATAGCCTTTGGATTAGGGGTAGTTCGGAAGGAAGTGTCCTGGAATAAACGGTACTAGTTACAGAAAATGAAATTTATTTTATTGACAAAATTGTACTTCGGCACTTGAACAGTGCACACAGTTATTAAGAAAACAACATACAATTGGCGTTAGCCGCATTAGATAACACATTTCAGCTTTCACTTTAATTAAAAAAGGCCAGACCAATCAGAGTTCTAAAGTTTCATCCGGCGCAAGCCGCCTTAAAAACAAATGACACAGCCAACAGATAATCCGAATTCAACGCGAGTTCCGTTACTAAATAATTACAAAACAAGATCTCAATATTCCTCACAGTTCTCAGCAATGTCACCCAAAAGGCTCATACTTTATTCTCGGTTCCAATTGGCACTAGCTGCTCTACGGGAATGCCCACATAAGCCATAGAATCTATCAAATCAGCAACTGGTCTAACGGTCTACGTGTAATTACTCAAAATACTAAAATTTTTATCGGCGTATAGCCGCCTTAAATCAGTTAACTCGACTTCTCTACTTGACTTGGCAGTAGTCACTTCAGTTGCAAACAACACACAATATAAAATAACTTTAACAATGGTCTACAAATAGCACGAACAGAAAAAACATGGAGTTTAACTAGGCGCTAAGCGTCTTTGAATTCACAATCTGAATCGGCACTAGCCGTTTGAATTTGCAAACTAACCGAGCTTCTTACTCAAACAGATAAAATTTTAAGTTTCACTCGGCGAATTTTCCAGTGAATTTACCAATTCGAATCGGTCCTAGCCGTTTTAACCTCAGGAAAACACCAGTTTATTTTTTTTTATTATTAAATCACATAACACCAAAAAAAAAAAATGTTTAAAACGACTTCACGGCTCTAGCCGTCACTAAACGTAACAGGTCTGCAATTTTCCTGACTAATGGCAGGTGCTCAGAAGTTTTAATTCAAAAGCACTAATGAAGTTAGTCGCCCAGCAGGACATCCTCAAACATAGGCCTCTATCGACACAGCACATGAAATAAATACTTGGAATAGCCGGTGCCTTCAGCGCTGATGACGCACCTCGTTACACGTAAGTTCAGCCAATCACATGAAATGATATGGGCACTAGCTGCTTGACTCTTTAGCAAACGAAAGGTTACCACCTGTGAATGAATAAGCCCTCAAATACTGCAGCATGACAGGTGGAAGATTTTAAAGGTATTTAATGATAACAATTAAAAACTGCGGTGCGATTCGAGGTGTACTGTGTTATGTCACTTTGATCTGTGCAAACTGACGTGGCGAGACGTGACTCTAATCTGTATACTGAGAACAGCTTGCCTTCACGACTAGACACACCTCGTCCCAGTACAAATATAAATCGTTAAATTTTAATCCAAGATGTTTAAACGTGTGAATGTAATAGGAACTGTGCACAAATTACGCATGCGACTAAATCAAGAGTACACAGGTTGCATGTCCCTATTACATCGTACACACTATATCAATAATAAACTCACCAATAGTATTGCAATGCGTTGAAGCTGTGAATGGTCAACACACTTTAGTATTGGTACGTCTCGTTATAGTAATTAGGATTTGACTGAATCTTGTTCTCACTGCACGATATCTGAGACATAAATACGCTCGTTCAGTGAGCCGTAACATGGGTTGCTATGGAAGATAGTTCAACAACACTCAGTAAAACTGCGTAATTTATAATTCGTAACCTGCGCCGACTATGCCGTTATTCTTAATAGCTTAAATGATTAAGACCTCTTAATGACGACAATTTTATGACCTGAAATAACTATGGCTAACGCTGGTTATTTATGTTATTCGCGTTAACGATTGTTATGCTTTACTATGCGAAGATCTTTCATTCACTACTATAAAACGAAATCAGCTAAAGAGACGTAATAAATGCTTACCTTGCCCAACGTTTCACTTGAAATGGAAATGAAGTCCCATGCTTCTTTACAGAGCGTAGGGGAACGATGCGGGAGACCCGCACCGCCTTACTAGGCAAGGTCCTAATGGAGGTGGTTTGCCGTTGCCTTCCTCCGACCGTAATGGGAATGAATGATGATGATGAAGACGACACAACAACACCCAGTCATATCGAGACAGGAAAAATTCCTGGCCCCGCCGGGAATCGAACCCGAGACCCCGTGCTCGGGAAGCGAGAACGCTACCGCGAGACCACGAGGGGCGGACAACGTTTCACTTCCTTACGGCAAATCTCAATTTCACACACCTTTGGACAGTTAAATTTAATAAACCGCATTTTATTACGATAATTCCGAACGTAGCAAACTAAATTATAATTCAATTGCAAACCAGCGATATAGCGATAGCTATCTCGATACTGTTAATTCTCTTATGATCTGTACACTTTATTTCTTGTTCTCCCTTTTCGTTATTTATTTATCTTTAAATCCTTGAAGTAGCCATTAATTGAATAAATAAGTTCCCCTGTCTTTTCTTTTTTAAATCTAATTAAATCTTTTTCCTCTAATTATTGATTTTTAAATCGTAATAAAATCTCAATAGGGTATTGATTCTTTGAGTCTAACCCTTTGACCTGGAATAACTGATTTATCTTTGCAAGACTGGCATGTAACTAAACTACTTTGCATAAATGTAGCTCTCTATTATTTACACAATTTGCGTATATTTCTGTGGGGATTCAATCCTTTCCCATGTAAAATTAGACTCAGAACTCAGAATTCTGGTCCACTTTTCTTTATTAGGATCAAATTATTATCTCACTTACATCTTTCATGTGAACGAGTGACATTCAAAAAATGTAAACCCCACACAAATCGGCATAGAAAAGAAAAATCAAAAATCCTATGCGCCACCACCACTTTTGTACAATCTTTAATGTAACAATCAACGCTCATCCACTTCAGGTGTTGGAAGTCCCGTTCCCTCTAACAGTCCCTAAATTGTATTTGCCACAGGTCACCCCACCAACCAATGCAATTGAATGTCGTCGAATAACATTAATTGGTTCCGCTGGGGCACTAAGTATGTCTCTAAAGATTAATGTCTCAAAATTTACGGGCAACAGTGACAGTGTCCTCTTTTACGTACCGTAAGTCGTGCCGATCCTGGTTCCTGGCTTTATAAAACACCAATTAAGACTTAAACTGAATGGTACACAGAATCAGTTCTTGCGACACTTACCTTAGCACCAACATAAACCGCTCAACCCTCAATTACCTCAGAGCGGGCGTCCAGAATCACACAAATACCGCAACCGCACTGTTATCTTAGAGCGTTCGTGGATACATCATCACCGAACTTAAACCATGCCGACTTCTAGAGTCTTGTGCGCACCAGGAATACCACGAATCACACTCCAAGTCTAATCCAATGACTGAAAACGCCTTCAAACACCAACTTCTCCAAATATGGACCACAGTTCCACCGAAATTAGAGCGTAACTTTACCACAGCACTTTAGTCCGTTTCCTCCTACACAACGTGAATACTAATAAACTTTATCCACTTACTGCAGCTTCAGTTAACCAATTCCTCCACATATACGAGCGTAGCAAAGTTCTCTCCAGCCCTACGACCGAAAATAAATTCAAATCGATTAATTTAACGTGCCCTACCTTCTCTCGCGGTACAATATAAACTGAAGCAGATATACAGCTAAACACGTTTAACAAGTCGGTCAGACGAAGTTCTGATCGACAACAACGATCGAATACTATCTCAATAATTCAATAAAACCTCTTGATGTTCTCATACAATTTATTAGTCGCGATCACACATAGATCCGCAATCTGTTGTCTTTCTCGGTTGCTGTTAGACATAATAATTAATTACAGCTCGCAACTACCAACTCTAGCGCAGGCTTCGCTAGCAAGGCTCAAATCAGAATTGAACCCATAAATCCCAATAACTATAGGGTGTCAAGGATGACTGGAGTGGTTGGAATTCAGATGTTATCAATATATCCAGTTCCAACATTTGCCATACTGAATTTTCTTAAATATCCACGCAAAAACAAGAGAATATCCAGTAACCTCCCCCTTCCTAATCGGACCACTAGATTGCGATATAACTGTGATAGCATATTCCTAATAAAATTTTACAGTGAGTAAGGCCATCGCTACCGAAGGTAAATAACACTGGTTAGTTGGAGGACAATGTACTACAATAAGGACCACTGTTGGTAGTGTGTTCAATTTTAGCAATTTTACCAGTTTTTCCGTAAATTAAACGCCAACCAGTGACATGGCAGCATGCTTCCCAGTTTCTGCATCATAACTACACCACCTCTCCACTACTTTGCATGTGCTATACACTAGATTACAAATAGAGAGATGACTATGCTGTATGTTCATTCACAGTTAATTCTCGAACATATATACCAAAGTATACCAGACAGTGTCCTATATCGATGCAGTCAGATCATCTACATATTTCTAGCACTTAGATCATAGTGTGTAGTCTAGGATTATGATTGCCCATCTTTCTCTATGTGGATGGGAGGTTCGAATCCTGCCTCGGGCATGGATATGTGTGATGTCCTTAGGTTAGTTGTGTTTAAGTATTTCTAAGTTCTAGGGGTCTGATGACCTCAGATGTTAAGCCCCATAGTGCTCAGAGCCATTTGAACCATTTGAACTGAGCCGTAGTTCTCACTTGGGCCGCAGCAGCACCACAGTCGGGTGAGTAATGCAGTTGTGAAGAGTTCTCTAGCGAGATTTTAATACCATTCCGCCTCCCTCCATCAAAAACTGTGGCGGGTAGGATACATTTTGTAAAAAAAACTTAATTTGGCGTAATGAAAGAATTGGTGCATATTTTGTATCGATTTGATGCGTCCTTCTCGGATCATTCTAAATAAATAGGAGTTCTTCCCAAATTTTAATTTTTCTTGATTTCAGCGCCAACTGTCAATGGTTTAAAAAATGTTTCAGAGAAAACTTGATTATTTTTATATGGAGAACCCGAATCTGTAATAAAAAATGAGGGTTTCCATTTAAGATTTAAAAGTTGCGCCCCCGCCCCACCCAAGGAGGCGGGGGCTGGGGGTCACATGTAGTGTCATTTGATGTCCCCCTTTTTTAGCTTACGAACTTGTCTTACCCACTATTTTTACCCGATGTATAGTTTTCGAGATAATCTCATCCGAAACTTCAGATTGACGAAACTGTATATCCAACATCTGATAGATATCCACCCTGTAAGTTTCCTATCCCACTCACTGTAATCACAAAAACTAAAATGATAGAACTATTTCCTTCTACACCAAAGAAAAATGCAGTTTCTTTGTGATACATGCACAATATAGCTTTCTGGAGGTGTATAGCGCCCACGCTTCACATATGATTAAGGTTCAGAAATTATACTATGCTCGCATCAGTTCTATAAAATTATCGTCAGCTAGAGAAAATGCTTCTTGCAAGGAAACAGACAATCATATAGCAGCGGTGTGTCACATGTGAAATTACTTGTCATCCTGCACTAACTCTGTAAACAGGGCAAACATTTGTCATTAACTTAGAATCACTCCAGCTATGAAACTGAAGACTCAACTGATGTCCAAGGTGTGACAGAGAAATGGGGTACTTCGCATACATCTTCATTCTTCTAGGCTGAAATATGTTTTCTGTCAATGGACATGATTCATCACACATGAATTGGAAGTCCTCTGCTGATTGTGCTACGGAGACGTCCGCTGTTAACGATTGCAATTAGATAGCGCTCTAAGTCACACACAGATCAAGTAACAGTATAAGAGTCGATCCCCAATTATACGACACAACGGGTGCACCCCAAGAGAAAATGGTTAAATACGTGATAAATGACCGGCAGCAACATGTTCCTCTCTCTAGAATTCATCAATTTACCATTAAATCATACCTCATTACACTTCTCAACCGTTCACTCCATCTACTTTCTGTCGTCCTTTAACACAGACCCATATCAATGTAGAGGCAGATGGTTCTCTTTTGCAGGATAGCATCAAAGACAGAAGTCAGCTTAATGTACTACATCAATAGACATGGAGTAGAATGCTGTTAAAGGCCATGCAGCAACTGTTATGTAAGGTATTTGTTAGCTGACACCATGACCGCATGGTTGTGGTTGGCGGAAAGTGCAGGGAAGTCATTGTAAATATTGTTTGTTAGGGTTTAAAACACCTAAACAGTCTTGCACAAGTTCAAACACATTCTGTTGTTGTTTATTTCAGTCCCCAAGCTAATAATACAGTGCTCTTTAGCTAAGAACAATTTATAAAAATCTATAAGGTGGTTGCCGATGACTTTGGGGTCACACCTGGGCTTGTGATCCAGCATTTATAAATTTATTACTCCCCATTTGGTGGTCAGTCAAACATTCTATTCCAGCTATCTTTTGACTGTCGACGAAAAATAACTGTTTCTCTTGTTCCTGGTGCTTCCATGTCAACCTTTTGTCATATTCCTTTTGCTATCACTAACTCGTTCGCATATACAAGAATTTTCCTGCACCAAGCTGAAGACATGCAAGTACTCAATTTCCTCGCAATTTGGAGTATTTTTCCTAAGTTTATACTCATTTTCCATCAATTTTCTTAATTTTATCGATTTTACGTCACTTCTGCCCAGATGATCATGGCATCACCTCACGCCACGTATTCTGTATATAATTGCTTGTAAATGTAGTACATTTATCAACACCTACGGAACAGTGCACTATTTTTCTGGTCAGACGATATAGTAAAGCACAGTATTCGAATGCATCTAGTCACTTCCAACCACAAGTTCTACAGTTGCAGTGCATTTGCTCTGTGTCTATGTGTGCGTCGCAGATGGCTCCCATGAGCCAGTCGTCCCACTGGTGGATCCACCTTCTGATATAGAACACATCTCTGGATGTAGAGCGTTGTGGATCAACCTTCAAACTGTATCCGAGACATAGCATATTGTGGCTCCAGATGCAGCACACGGCAGATCCGTCTTCAAACACTATCCTGGATGTGGTATACCCACTTCTTCTCAAGTTTCTTTGTTTCTTCTTTTCAGGCTTTCATAGCAGTGGAAGCGTGAGACCAAAGGGATATACCGACTACCAACGCCAGGTCTACATGAGTGTGAGGGGGCAGCAGAGGTTGGTAGAAGGAAGGATGGGCTGGGGGGCTATCTTGGTCTGTGTATGTGCCTGCATACGTACGTTGGCTCACAACAAGCATCCACCTAAGAGAGAGAGAGAGAGAGAGAGAGGGAGGGAGGGAGAGAGAGCCAGGGGGGGGGGGGGGAGAAGGGGAAGAGATAAAGAGGGAAAGCATGTGTGAGAATGTGTGCTTCAATAGGACTTCCTCAGGTATGAATATCAAAGGACTGCCATAACCCAAAGCTTTTATTCAGGGGATTAGCGTGACTTCCGGTATGCACACTGCATTGTATGCAGGCTTGTCTCTCAGCTCGTGCCAACACGAATAAATGAGCTGTTGGTGCGTGGTGTGGTCTGGCAGATGGTGGGTGCTTCATGATTCAAAGATTTTTAACCATTTAATTACATGTGGTGAGTTATGTTGATGGTTTTCCTTGCACAATTGTAAATAAAGCACTGCACTTGTTTAAATATTCCATACTGCCTTATCACCCTTACATGGCAGTCAATTTCCCAACAAATTCTTTAAATAAATAAATAAGCTATATTCCAAACACTGCCTTGTTTCCCATAAATTGTTTAAAAAAAACAATATTCCACACATTGCCTTGTCTGTCAGAAATGGTTTAAACCATATTCCATGCATTGCAATCGATTTCCTGCCAAACAGCCAATCAATTGAGCCTTTTCTCCGACAATTTCCAGATCAAGGAGAGAACGAGGACTGGGGGGGGGGGGGGGGGGGGGGGTTCCTAGAGGAGGAATTAATTTATCGATTTTATTAATTAGTTATCAAATTGAATTGATACAGTTGGAAGCACTCCATTAGAACTACTGATGGCCTTGGGAGAGCCACTCATGACAAAACTCTACCATCTGGTGAGCAAGATGTATGAGACAGGCGAAATACCCACAGACTTCAAGAAGAATATAATAATTCCAATCCCAAAGAAAGCAGGTGTTGACAGATGTGAAAATTACCGAACTATCAGTTTAATAAGTCACAGCTGCAAAATACTAACGCGAATTCTTTACAGACGAATGGAAAAACTGGTAGAAGCGGACCTCGGGGAGGATCGGTTTGGATTCCGTAGAAATGTTGGAACACGTGAGGCAATACTAACCTTACGACTTATCTTAGAAGAAAGATTAAGAAAAGGCAAACCTACGTTTCTAGCATTTGTAGACTTAGAGAAAGCTTTTGACAACGTTAACTGGAATACTCTCTTTCAAATTCTGAAGGTGGAAGGGGTAAAATACAGGGACCGAAAGGCTATTTACAATTTGTACAGAAACCAGATGGCAGCTATAAGAGTCGAGGGGCATGAAAGGGAAGCAGTGGTTGGGAAAGGAGTGAGACAGGGTTGTAGCCTCTCCCCGATGTTATTCAATCTGTATATTGAGCAAGCAGTAAAGGAAACAAAAGAAAAATTCGGAGTAGGTATTAAAATTCATGGAGAAGAAGTAAAAACTTTGAGGTTTGCCGATGACATTGTAATTCTGTCAGAGACAGCAAAGGACTTGGAAGAGCAGTTGAACGGAATGGACAGTGTCTTGAAAGGAGGATATAAGATGAACATCAACAAAAGCAAAACGAGGATAATGGAATGTAGTCAAATTAAATCGGGTGATGCTGAGGGGATTAGATTAGGAAATGAGACACTTAAAGTAGTAAAGGAGTTTTGCTATTTGGGGAGCAAAATAACTGATGATGGTCGAAGTAGAGAGGATATAAAATGTAGACTGGCAATGGCAAGGAAATCGTTTCTGAAGAAGAGAAATTTGTTAACATCGAGTATAGATTTAAGTGTCAGGAAGTCGTTTCTGAAAGTATTTGTGTGGAGTGTAGCCATGTATGGAAGTGAAACATGGGCGATAACTAGTTTGGACAAGAAGAGAATAGAAGCTTTCGAAATGTGGTGCTACAGAAGAATGCTGAAGATAAGGTGGGTAGATCACGTAACTAATGAGGAGGTATTGAATAGGATTGGGGAGAAGAGAAGTTTGTGGCACAACTTGACTAGAAGAAGGGATCGGTTGGTAGGACATGTTTTGAGGCATCAAGGGATCACAAATTTAGCATTGGAGGGCAGCGTGGAGGGTAAAAATCGTAGAGGGAAACCAAGAGATGAATACACTAAGCAGATTCAGAAGGATGTAGGTTGCAGTAGGTACTGGGAGATGAAGAAGCTTGCACAGGATAGAGTAGCATGGAGAGCTGCATCAAACCAGTCTCAGGACTGAAGACCACAACAACAACAACAACAACAACTGTTGGAAGGGGCTATACAAACCACCCAGGCCTGAAAGTGTGCCTGTATTGGTGAGGGGGTGGGGAGAGGGTTGACATTTCAAGAGGGGTGGGGAGCATTCTTGGAAGGATGTATTATCCCCAGGGGGTCATCCCACTTAGCAGAACAATAGTTAAAGCTCATAAATCCATCAGCTGCAACAAATTAATTATTTTGCATAATAATTTCATATCAACAGTGGCGTAGGACGAAGATTATCCCACTACTTACGAATGCCATCGAACATTTCTGCGACATAATCGAGAGGTCAGTTCGCGCACAAAATCCTGCACTGGTAACACTTTAGTAATCGTGGACAGCTGTAGAGGCAGCGTGGCTCAATATTTCTGCAGGGGAGTTCCTTGGCCTTGTTGAGTCCACGGCAAGTCTAGTTGCTGCCTTTCTATTTCTATCTTTGAGTCATCAGTCTGCTGACTGGTTTGATGCGGCCCATCACGAATTCCTCTATAGTTTTTGCTCTCTACAGCTCCTTCCAATACCAAGAAAACAGTTCCTTAAGGTCTTAACGGATGTTCAATCATCCTGTCCCTTCTCCTTGTCAGTGTTTTGCACATGCTCCTTTCTTCTCCGATTCTGTGCAGAACCACCTCATTCCTTACCCTATCAGTACACTTAATTTTCAACATTCGTTTGTTGCACCACAACTTAAACGCTTCGATTCTCTTCTGTTCTGGTTTTCTTACAATCCATGTTTCACTACCACACAATGCTGTGCTCCGAACGTAAATTCGCAGAAATTTCTTCCTGAAATTAGGGAAATGTTTTGATACTAGTAGACTTCTCTTGGCCAGAAATACCCTTTCTGCCAGTGCTAGTTTGCTTCTGATGTCCTCCTTGCTCCTTCCGTCATTGGTTATTTTGCTGCCTCGGTAGCAGAATTCCTTAACTTCATCTACTTTGTGACATTCAGTTCTGATGCAAAGTTTTTCGCTGTTCTTATTTCTGCTACTTCTCATTACTTTCGTCTTTCTTCAAAAAATGGTTCAAATGGCTCTGAGCATTATGGGACATAACATCTGAGGTCATCAGTCCCCTAGAACTTAGAACTACTTAAACCTAACTAACCTAAGGACAAAACACACATCCATGCCCGAGGCAGGATTCGAACCTGCGACCGTAGCGGTCTCGCGGTTCCAGACTGGAGCGCCTAGAACCGCTCGGCCACTCTGGCCGGCCGTCTTTCTTCGATTTACTCTCAGTCCATATTCCGTATTCATTAGGCTGTTCAATCAGTTTACCAGACGTAATTCTTCTTCACTTTCACTCAATATAGCAATGTCATCAGCGAATTGTATCACTGATACCCTTTCACCTCGAATTTAATTCCACTTCTGAACCTTTTGTTTATTTGCATCACAGCTTCTTCCATATACAGATAGAACAGTAAGGGCGAAACACTACGTCTTTGTCTTCCACCCTTTCTAATCCGTGCACTTCGTTCTTGGTCGTCCATTCTTGTTATTCTCTCTTGCCTCTTGTATACTACGCTTCTCTCCCTACAGCTTACCCCTATTTTTCTAAGAATTTCGAACATCTTGCACCATTTTACATTGTCGAACACTATTTTACATTGTCGAACGCTTTTTCCAGGTAGACAAATCCTCTGAATGTGTCTTGATTTTTCTTTAGTCTTACTTCCATTATCAACCGCAACGCCAGCATTGAATCTCTGGAGCCTTTACCTTTCCTAAAGACAAGCTGATCGTAATCTAACACATCGTCAATTTTCTTTTCCCATCTCCTGTTTATTATTCTTGTCAGCAACTTGGATGCATGATCTGTTAAGCTGATTGTGCGATAGTTCTCGCACCTGTAAGCTCTTGCCGTCTTCGGAATCGTGTGGATAGTATTTTTCCGAAAGTCAGATGGTACGTCGCCAGACTCATACATTCTACACCCCAACGTGAATAGTCGCTGCCCTATGCCAGCCAAGAGAAGGCCCGACGCGGTATTACGAGATATCCCTTGAATTTTGTCTCCTCAGTTACATGAAGTGATACTTGGAAAACAACTATATATTTTTTTTACAGCAAGCGCAGACCTTACATATTCCACGATTATGACTGTCCTAAATGTGTCATTAACATAGCTGCCTCATTTTTAAGTAACAGCAATTTCTTTGCAGGAATGCATGGTCGCAATAGACGTAAACTAAAAAAATTCCTGAGTGTCCATCCGCGTCAAGTAATTAAATATCCACGAGTTTTCGAACGAGTGCTCTAGGACATTCCTGAGTGGTGACGTCACTTCTTGACAATAGTCCAGGACCACTCTTCCGAAAGCTAGTGGACACTTAACTATTTGACTTGGATGTAAGCACAGAAAAATTTTATTACGGATTTCTTTGTTAGCTTACATAGTCAGAAGAGTAAAATGAGGTCTATAGAAGCAAGAGTGCACCAGGCTTCGGTTCTGGGTCCATCGTCTCCCCGATGTTAATTGCGAATGGTATTCGTAAAACTCAATAGAGAAATACAGGGGCTATTCGGAAAGTAAGGAACGATAGGTCGCGAAATGGAAACAACAGTGATCATCAAACATGTTTTATTTGCAAGAATTAGCTACAACTTCCAGCTACTTATCTCCTAGTCGCAGATCAGACGTTTTTCGTAGCGTTGTACCAACAATCCAATACCCTCGTTATAGAAGGCAGCCGCCAGTGCTATCCGCCAATTCTTTACGCTGACCTACAGCTCATTGTCTGTGCCAAAATGTTGTTTTCATGTGAGCAGAGATGAAACTCAGAGGGAGACAATTACGGGCTTTATTGTGGGTAATCAAACATTCCCAATTGAAAACGATGTAGGAGAATCGTCATTGCCCCTGCAGAATGCGGCTGAGAATTGTCTTGAAGAAGAAAACTCACGACAATTATGTAATATTGGCTGCATAGCTTCAGACAAAATTTATCACCAGGCCCTCTAACGTAGCGGGATACTTTATTGTTCTAAGTATCTTTATGTGACTTCTGTGTGCACAGAACTAAGAAGAACGGTGTAACGCGACCACGAAATCGACGGGCATACTAGAGACATTGCCCAACATACGTGTGCAAAACTTCATCGGATTTTCACTGTGGTTTCCGTTTCGTGGCCGATCGTTCCTTACTTTCCGAATAACCCTCGCATTTCAATACAAAATCGCATATGTCTTCTATCGTAATTTGACCAAAATCCTGTAGTCCTGTAGGAAGCTGTGGACGGAACAACAGAAATCTGAAATAGCGGTGTGTGATCGTCCCTAGTGTGACAGTAAGCTATTTCGCCAAAAATGTCCTACAACTTGGTGGGTAAGTTGATTAATAAGCAGGCCGATCAGAACTTGAAAAGTGACCAAGCATGAACATTAATACTTGGTGCTAGATTTGTACCGAAAATCTTGTGACTGTATAATCTCCTTGCCCTTCTTACCCCCACACCTTTTACATCCTGTTTATTTGACAAATGGTCTCTTGGACGACCGACCAGCGGTATAAGATTGAATATCTGTGGTCTTGCAGTCACTGTCATTTCGTGAAATACTGACTGACCAAATCCCAACCAAGAAAGGACTGAGACAAGGATGTAGTTTATCTTATACCCTATTTAACGTTTATATCAGTGATGTCTTCCAGTAATTGAAGCTCTTAGTTACACTAACGACTTTACACTGATTTCTAGGAAGGAAAATGAGACAAGCACTAGAAGTGAATACAAAAACATTACGAATATATCAACAGAATGAAAAACCAGTCGAAGTTGCGAATATTTTATTTTTTATTCGCTAACTAGTTAAGGCCGAGACCCATTTTCAAATCAACATACAGGGTAGAAATTATTAGGAATATGCCAAAAATACAGTACATATCGTTTTAAAGTTACATAACAATGTCGTAAACGGCATTTCCAAAGATATCAAAAAGTGTGTAATTTACACACAAAAATTAGAAATAGCGGTATGTGATCGTCCCTCGGTCCCTCTGTCGTAAGGGAACCTCGGGAAAAGGCCAAGATATAGGAAACCATTTTTTATTTATTAAAATGTTCTGTAGCCATTAAAAATACAGCAATTCATATAACAACCTCACAAGTCCACAGTAAAATTAATACTTTTTAAAATCTTTATCAAAAAGAGTGAAATATTTAAAATTACTGTCCAGTAGTACACCGTAGTGGCACATACGGCGCATATTACAAAATTGTCTGCATGTTGGCGCGTAAAAATCATTTAATGTGAAACCGTGCAAGTCAACAATAAAATTATTACCTTTTTAAATTCTCTACCAAAAACAGTAAACTATTTAGAACCACTGAACAGTAAAACACAACACCACATACGGCGCGTATTACAAAGTTGTATGCCATATACGCACGTAAAAATCATTAAATGTGAACAGCAGCAAAAGGATTAAAAACAAAACAATAGGAGAACATTTTAAATCTTTGCCAGAAAGAGTCAAATACTTAAAATCACTAACCAGTAATACAGAGCAGTGCCACATGTGGGGCTTATTACAACATTGTATGGCATGTTGGCACGTAAAAATCATTAAATGTGAAAACATGCAGAAAACAATAGGAGAACTTGTACGTGGCGCTGCTGCGTGTTACTGGTTTAGTGACTTACCGAATTTGACTATCTAGTAAAGAATTCAAAAAGTTCTTCGATTGTTTTGTTTTCTTTTAACACTCATGTTGCGGCTCACATTTAACGATTTTTACGTGCCAACATGACATACAACTTTGTAATGCGCGCCTTATGTGGCGCTGCTGTTTATTACTGGTCACTGGCTTTAAGTATTTGACTCTCTTTTTGGTAAAGATTTTTTTCCCAACATATATCGGTTCCGCATTGCCGCATTAGCATACGTGCCAAGTTTCGCTGCCGTACGATTACTACAATCCGCGCTGGATCTCCGTGAGCTGCTGCACTGTACTTATAACCACCTGGCGTGAAGGCTCCGACTCCGGGCGTGGCCGCGAATGAGACTTCGCTCAACGTTACGACCTCTCCTAGGACGAGACGAAGGAACAAGCTGTTTCAGGCTGCGGTGTCTATTCTGATTATCACTTCCATTTGCAAAAGACTTAATTCGTAGCACCTGGGCCGTTTCGGGAAAGATCCAGACTCGTGAAGCCTTGGAGGGAATTGTAACTTTCGTGACGAGATTAGTTAAGGGAAAAGATGGAGTGCGTTGATCCAAAATGTACTTGCAGCTTGGCTACTCCCTCCAGTATTTCACTGATAAATCAGACCTTACATGTGAAAGTACATATCAATATGAGCATTAGCTTCACACGTCGCAGACGAAAATAGGTGTGTTTCAACGTGATGAAGATTATTTAGGGACAGCGGAAGGGCTACAGAAATAACTATGTTATTGCCTGTTGAATTAATATCAGTATATTGCTCCAAGAGCAATGTAAAAAGAAAAAAGAAGAAAAAATATGTGACAGCCTTTATAATAAGGGAGTAGCCAAGAATTCACAAATCCGGACTGCAATTGCCCTATTCGCGGAAAATTGATACATCAGCTACATAAGTAAATAATAGAGTGATTTCGTCCAGGTTTTGGCGGAAAATGCACATACAAAGAGCGTTCAAGAGGTAATGCTACCTAAAAACAGGTTAGTTTGATTCGGAATTCAAGTACACGATATTATTCTCAACTATTTTGACTATAAAACCCTATTTTTCTTACTTTACTGGGAGGCTCTGTGTGCCTGAATTGTACCACTTTACTGGTCGACGTCGGAGCCAACGTATTGCTGCACCAATAACCTCCACATCAAATTGTCGAAAGGCGGCGAGGAACCCAGCGAGGACACATCTTTGAGTATACCAAGTGATGGACGAGTCTGTCAGCACTACTAACAAAGACGTCCACTTGAGCAGCGAGGTGTTTCATTGTGATCCGACGGTCACCTCGAATGAGAGGATTCGCACGTTCCGCCGGCCGGAGTGGTCGAGCCGTTCTAGGCGCTACAGTCTGGAACCGCGCGACTGCTACGGTCGCAGGTTCGAATCCTGCCTCGGGCATGGATGTGTGTGATGTCCTTAGATTAGTTAGGTTTAATTAGTTCTAAGTTCTAGGCGACTGATGACCTCAGAAGTTAAGTCGCATAGTGCTCAGAGCCATTTGAACCAATCCAAGTTTCATCGAGCTATGTTACTTGTCTGTGACACATTATGCGGAAGTTACTTTCGTGCTTAAGTCCTACACACCGGTGTATAATTCCCCGTTCCTAGCAGGTATGGTGCACGAGAAGGACGAGAGCCGGTAAGGCTCCGTACAGGAGGTATTCTCAGATTTATCAGTCGTAGTCGTCCCTCTTGATGTATATGGGAGGCAGTAACTTGTTCGCTGACGCTTCTTGGAACGTTCCAGATCGCAGGCGTCACAGCTACGTGCAGCCTGGCGGTACGCGAGAAATCGGACAGGTTTGCGCGACCATGTTCCGGTGACAGATGCCTCGCCTAACGACTCTCCGTGCTTTTGTTCACTGCCAGTTCTCCGTAGACGTTCTGCAAGCACCTATGAATATCTGCGATGCTCTGGTTTTCAGTCAAAAGAGACCCAATGACAGGTCTGCTCTTGAAACACTTCCGTTAGAGACACTATTTTCAAGGCTACATACAGCGCGGTCACTTCATTAATCTATAGGGGCTGAAGTGGGAATATTCCACTACGTTCCGCAAGAAATGATCCGCGAAAAACAACGTGTTACACTAGTTCCTGAACGCCCCTCGTAGTGATCAGAGAGTAGCAATCAAGGGAGGACACATCCACATTTGAATAGCCACGAGATTTAGACGAGGAAACGAGATCACGAGTGCGTCATCGCGTCGTTTGCCGCCGGTGCATTGTATGGTAGGCACCAGCGGGCCACCTGCAGTTTCCGAAACTGGCGCGCTGCCTCCGCGACCGCGATTCTGGCCTGTATTATCGAAAAATACAATAGAATTCTCCTAGGTTGTTTACTGAACACATCTGGTTTCCAGCTAGTGATGTCCAGATCGTCTTGTGACTGACATAGCTGCTGACCTGCAAGCCAGTGTTCCGATAAAGCCGACCACGGCCAGGAGCTGCTTCAGAGTGAACTCCACAGCGTGTGCCTCCTGATTTTATCACCACACGGACGACACACTAGTGTTATTAGAGTGGAGAAAAGTAGTCGTACACTGCCACCCTGAGTAGGGATGCAGTGCTGTCCCTCTAGCGGCGGGCAGATGAGTATCGCGGGCGATCCGTGGAGCTCTCACGCTGGTCGTTCTGAAGAGGCGCCAAATGGGCCCTCCTGCCAAACGTTGGCATATTCTCCGCCAAATCGTTACTACGAACTGCGTTTGACTGTCACGGTTAGAATCTAGCGGGGTCAATGAAACCACGCCCTCGCTTGCGGTGCTGTTTCCCATACATTTCGCTGTCGAAAACGACATTTCGCAGTACGATGAGCAAAGGACGACGTTCTTGATAGATCTAACCACCGCTGCCAACTCCTAGGCGTTTCAACTCTAAGGATATCGTGGCGTTGTAGCCACACTGAACGTGAACTGACCCCTTTGCAGTGTTGGGTGACAGCAATTCTTGCTGTGCCACATAGGGTGGAACCAATAGGGACCTTTCGAAACCATTCGACGAAATCTGAACGTGATCCGAAGCAGTAAAATATTTTTATGCTTTTCATTGCTCATTTTTCGCGCTCTGCTATGACGTGATGACGGAGGGTTCGATATTGACACATGTACGTATAAGATGGTAAAAAGTCCCTCTAAGATCATCCAGTTCGGCATCACCCTCAGTGCTACCCACACGTCTTTGTTGAACACTTTGTAAAAATGTACCTGCCGGGAACTTAGGCACCAATTTAGTGCCACAGCTGCTCTACCGCCTGAAGGTAGACAACTGTGGCTAAGTGTTTCAAAGGGGTTACCTAACTCTCAGGCGTTAGAACATGCATGAGTTTGAATCAGTGTGGAAGTTCCTGACAGGTGCATTTTTAACACGGCCAACAACGGAGCGTTGGAGGTACCCGAGGTGTCGCCGAACTGGACATTAGAGAGACCCTTTGCCATTTTATTCACGCATACGTTAATGTAGTACCCCTTCCCCTTCCCGTGATCACACGCCACAGGAGGGCACCAACTAGAAGCGCTGAAAAAACACAAACCCCCTTCGTTGCTTCGGATTACGTTCAGATTTCTTCGAGTGGTTTTGAAAGCCACTAGGTGGTTTCTATCCCGTATACCAGAGCAAAAATTGCGGTCGCCCTCCGATCACGTTCGCTTTATGGCTGCAGCGTCGATCGTTGTCCAGAACGTTATCCTGTCGCTTATCTCACTGGAAACTGTCGTTTTCGACTGTGAAAAGTGTGGGAATCACCGCCCCATGGGAGAGGGTGGCTTCATTGACGCCCTTTATCCCACCTGAAGATGCCTTTTGTTGTCGATTCTGAGTGGTGGTGCGTATAAAATGTTTCCCTTGGCCACCGATAAGAAAATAGCATGATTTAAACGCTAGGTGTCGCTATTCTGACCTCTCTCACAGAGGCGGCGAAGGAAGAGGTGAAATGTAGGTAAGAGACGGTGTGACGATGTACCCATTGCGTGACACGTCCGCGGTGGGGTAGGGCACGACTGTGACGAAATTTGGTGACAATGTGACATCGTTAACGCACATTAATGTTCCCATGAATTTCCAAGATGTGACCTTTTTTTCGCATTTCAAACTTACGCTTCGGAATGGGAGACAATAATGGGGTTTCGAAAAAGTGATCCTTTAATTTTGTTGCAAAAATTATTTTTTTGACACTCAGGTTTCCGCTGCCTTCACGGTCACAGGCATATTCTGTACCAATACAGAAGTGAAGATCACAATAATAAGACAGATTATAGAGCACAGCTTGCTGAGTGCTTTAGTAAGCTTTAAGCTAGAGTGCCCGGCAGCTGCAGAGACGGATGATGTGTGCCTGGCGGTGAGCGCAGCGCGGCATGGCGCGGCGTGGCGCACGATTAGCGGCTGTGTGGACTGGAGCGCCTGGAGCCTGGAGCCTGGAGGCTGGAGGCCGTAACTCTGGCCACTCTACGGTCGACACCAGGGCACGGCACGGCACGCCACGGCAGTCACGCTGCGACCCGCCGCGCGCGCACCACTCAGCCTGGCTCGGCCCGGCTATGCTCTTCAGGCATGGCATCCACCGAGCGCCAACGCAGGTACGTCGCGGAGCTGTTTGTCCAGTATCATCTCACAGCCGCTGGCAGGCTGTCGGCGTGTACGTTTTGGAAGCCATTTGACATTTTTCTTAACACCACATCGGTCTACAGCTAAACCCAGTACCAGTCGTGTGAGGTGTCAGATCATTCTCTCTGAGGAACCCACTAGTGCCGAATGTCCTTCAGGACCTCAAAGAAACTCCTGTACAGACCGCTCGGTCAAGAGTTCAAAATCCCACGTATGTAGGCAGTGGCGCGCACTGTGTATGTGTAGCAGGCATGTGTGCTAATACTAATTTGTTCACTGTGTGATTTATCAACCTTGAGGGCAGAAGTCTTGCAAACTCTTTTTATAGGCTCTGTGGATACTTGCTGAGGACGTGTAATAACCTAAGTTCGATGGTGTATAGGTAATGCCAAGTCTCATCCTGTATCCACACTCCACCACCTACAGCAATGCAGTCAAAGGAACACCTTCCCCATGAAAGGCAGGGCTACCTGTCAAAGTAGTAATGTGATCTACAACTTAAGTTTCAGCCACTGTGCTGCGTTTTATGAGGGCATGACAACCAATAAACTGACTGCCTGCATGAACGGCCAACAAACTGTGGCAAAGAGACATGTGGATCACCCAGTTGCTGAACATGCTGTCTAACAATATGCTTGACTTCAATGGCTGCTTCACAGCCTGTGCCATCTGGATCTTTCCTACCAAAATCAGGTTTTCTAAATTGTGCATGTTGGAACTCTCTGCAATATATCCTACGTTCCCATAACCCTCCTGGCCTCAACCTTCGCTAGTCCCTGTTCTTCACTCACCTATCCCCTTCCCTGCTCCCATTCCAGCACTATACAGCCTTCTGTTCCATCAATACACCCACTAGTCTCTCTCTCTCTCTCTCTCTCTCTCTCTCTCTCTCTCTCTCTCTTTCCTCTTTCCTGTCTTCTACTTCTCTCTTTTTTCTCTCCTTTCCTGCAACCCATGAGCCCCACCCCTCCTCACCCCAAACCTCCCGACAGCAACAAGCAGCCTAGCCCTGTTTTCATCAAGTTAAGCTCACATGTTTAGCAGTCTTTCTGTTGTGCCTACCTGCGACTCAACATGTCCTCAGCATGGCGAGTAACAATCTACCCTTTCCATTATACTGATAACAGATATAACCGAAACATACCGACTGTGCGATTTAAAAAAAATGCTATTTCTGTCTTGCACGAGTTTTGCAAATGAATTTCAGTTTTTTCTCAACAATACAATGCTGTTGTTGTTTGTATTATTCTACATTGTCAAGGTGAGACTATGAGATTAAACACCAGAGACTTACTGCAAATAATATGCAAGCTGTTCCTCGTTCTGTAAACAAGGCTACACCTGGTCGGATTTTTACTATTAAGATGATTAAAGATATAAATTTACTGTGACACCACATCGTCACCAACTCATACTTAACCTTTGACCTGATGGCGAGCTGACGAAAACATGCAAAGCTTTCCACAAGTCGTTGTCCAAATGGATTACATGATGTGATTAAGTTTCTAATTCTGTTTTGCGCAAGCGGGAAGGTGTGTGCGGGAAGGTATCTCGTGTGACAGTGTTATTTCCCTTCTTTTCTTGTAGTAAATGCTGCGCGTAGGAACCAGTGTTGCTAAGCTTTCAGTATGAGTTCGAATCAGTCTTCGTTGTGTTACTTTTAAATATTTGTAGGAAAAAGTAATATGTTGGCTGATTTTCCTACGAGTGTGCGATCTCGAAATTTTCACAGTAAACCACACAGTGAAACACAAAACCTTGCAGTGTCTGCAACTAAGAATCTGCCTGACACTTTCGCACTTGCTAAACAAACCTGTGACGAAATACGCTGCTCTTCTTTCGATCTTCTCCATATCGATGATCAAGACTACCTGGTAAGAAGCGGTTTTCACATAGTGCACCATGTCCGACTGTACTTCGACTGTGTTCCTGCCGTGTCGGGTCGCATGCATTTTCATATAACAGACCGTGTGCGAGCTGCTTTAGCCTCAGATGGAGCAAACAGACGAGGACATTGTTGTGGCTCTTGGGATTTATTTAGTTTTGTTGAGGAGAAAACAAAAGCAGGAAAGAAAAAAAGTCGTTACTGGGTTCACAGAGCTAGAGAAGAAGAGGGAGAATTCAACACCCCCCATGAACCATGGACCTTGCCGTTGGTGGGGAGGCTTGCGTGCCTCAGCGATACAGATAGCCGTACCGTAGGTGCAACCACAACGGAGGGGTATCTATTGAGAGGCCAGACAAACGTGTGGTTCCTGAAGAGGGGCAGCAGCCTTTTCAGTAGTTGCAAGGGCAACAGTCTGGATGATTGACTGATCTGGCCTTGTAACAATAACCAAAACGGCCTTGCTGTGCTGGTACTGCGAACGGCTGAAAGCAAGGGGAAACTACAGCCGTAATTTTTCCCGAGGGCATGCAGCTTTACTGTATGATTACATGATGATGGCGTCCTCTTGGGTAAAATATTCCGGAGGTAAAATAGTCCCCCATTCGGATCTCCGGGCGGGGACTACTCAAGAGGATGTCGTTATCAGGAGAAAGAAAACTGGTGTTCTACGGATCGGAGCGTGGAATGTCAGATCCCTTAATCGGGCAGGTAGGTTAGAAAATTTAAAAAGGGAAATGGATAGGTTGAAGTTAGATATAGTGGGAATTAGTGAAGTTCGGTGGCAGGAGGAACAAGACTTCTGGTCAGGTGACTACAGGGTTATAAACACAAAATCATATAGGGGGAATGCAGGAGTAGGTTTAATAATGAATAGGAAAATAGGAATGCGGGTAAGCTACTACAAACAGCATAGTGAACGCATTATTGTGGCCAAGATAGATACGAAGCCCACACCTACTACAGTAGTACAAGTATATATGCCAACTAGCTCTGCAGATGACGAAGAAATTGAAGAAATGTATGATGAAATAAAAGAAATTATTCAGATTGTGAAGGGAGACGAAAATTTAATAGTCATGGGTGACTGGAATTCGAGTGTAGGAAAAGGGAGAGAAGGAAACATAGTAGGTGAATATGGATTGGGGGACAGAAATGAAAGAGGAAGCCGCCTGGTAGAATTTTGCACAGAGCACAACATAATCATAACTAACACTTGGTTTAAGAATCATGAAAGAAGGTTGTATACATGGAAGAACCCTGGAGATACTAAAAGGTATCAGATAGATTATATAATGGTAAGACAGAGATTTAGGAACCAGGTTGTAAATTGTAAGACATTTCCAGGGGCAGATGTGGACTCTGACCACAATCTATTGGTTATGACCTGTAGATTAAAACTGAAGAAACTGCAAAAAGGTGGGAATTTAAGGAGATGGGACCTGGATAAACTAAAAGAACCAGAGGTTGTACAGAGATTCAGGGAGAGCATAAGGGAGCAATTGACAGGAATGGGGGAAATAAATACAGTAGAAGAAGAATGGGTAGCTTTGAGGGATGAAGTAGTGAAGGCAGCAGAGGATCAAGTAGGTAAAAAGACGAGGGCTAGTAGAAATCCTTGGGTAACAGAAGAAATATTGAATTTAATTGATGAAAGGAGAAAATATAAAAATGCAGTAAGTGAAACAGGCAAAAAGGAATACAAACGTCTCAAAAATGAGATCGACAGGAAGTGCAAAATGGCTAAGCAGGGATGGCTAGAGGACAAATGTAAGGATGTAGAGGCCTATCTCACTAGGGGTAAGATAGATACCGCCTACAGGAAAATTAAAGAGACCTTTGGAGATAAGAGAACGACTTGTATGAATATCAAGAGCTCAGATGGAAACCCAGTGCTAAGCAAAGAAGGGAAAGCAGAAAGGTGGAAGGAGTATATAGAGGGTCTATACAAGGGCGATGTACTTGAGGACAATATTATGGAAATGGAAGAGGATGTAGATGAAGATGAAATGGGAGATACGATACTGCGTGAAGAGTTTGACAGAGCACTGAAAGACCTGAGTCGAAACAAGGCCCCCGGAGTAGACAATATTCCATTGGAACTACTGACGGCCGTGGGAGAGCCAGTCCTGACAAAACTCTACCATCTGGTGAGCAAGATCTATGAAACAGGCGAAATACCCTCAGACTTCAAGAAGAATATAATAATTCCAATCCCAAAGAAAGCAGGTGTTGACAGATGTGAAAATTACCGAACTATCAGCTTAATAAGTCACAGCTGCAAAATACTAACACGAATTCTTTACAGACGAATGGAAAAACTAGTAGAAGCCAACCTCGGGGAAGATCAGTATGGATTCCGTAGAAACACTGGAACACGTGAGGCAATACTGACCTTACGACTTATCTTAGAAGAAAGATTAAGGAAAGGCAAACCTACATTTCTAGCATTTGTAGACGTAGAGAAAGCTTTTGACAATGTTGACTGGAATACTCTCTTTCAAATTCTAAAGGTGGCAGGGGTAAAATACAGGGAGCGAAAGGCTATTTACAATTTGTACAGAAACCAGATGGCAGTTATAAGAGTCGAGGGACATGAAAGGGAAGCAGTGGTTGGGAAGGGAGTAAGACAGGGTTGTAGCCTCTCCCCGATGTTGTTCAATCTGTATATTGAGCAAGCAGTAAAGGAAACAAAAGAAAAATTCGGAGTAGGTATTAAAATTCATGGAGAAGAAATAAAAACTTTGAGGTTCGCCGATGACATTGTAATTCTGTCAGAGACAGCAAAGGACTTGGAAGAGCAGTTGAATGGAATGGACAGTGTCTTGAAAGGAGGATATAAGATGAACATCAACAAAAGCAAAACAAGGATAATGGAATGTAGTCAAATTAAGTCGGGTGATGCTGAGGGAATTAGATTAGGAAATGAGGCACTTAAAGTAGTAAAGGAGTTTTGCTATTTGGGGAGCAAAATAACTGATGATGGTCGAAGTAGAGAGGATATAAAATGTAGACTGGCAATGGCAAGGAAAGCGTTTCTGAAGAAGAGAAATTTGTTAACATCCAGTATTGATTTAAGTGTCAGGAAGTCATTTCTGAAAGTATTTGTATGGAGTGTAGCCATGTATGGAAGTGAAACATGGACGATAAATAGTTTAGACAAGAAGAGAATAGAAGCTTTCGAAATGTGGTGCTACAGAAGAATGCTGAAGATTAGATGGGTAGATCATGTAACTAATGAGGAAGTATTGAATAGGATTGGGGAGAAGAGAAGTTTGTGGCACAACTTGACCAGAAGAAGGGATCGGTTGGTACGACATGTTCTGAGGCATCAAGGGATCACCAATTTAGTATTGGAGGGCAGCGTGGAGGGTAAAAATCGTAGAGGGAGACCACGAGATGAATACACTAAGCAGATTCAGAAGGATGTAGGTTGCAGTAGGTACTGGGAGATGAAAAAGCTTGCACAGGATAGAGTAGCATGGAGAGCTGCATCAAACCAGTCTCAGGACTGAAGACCACAACAACAACAACATTCCATAGTTTCGCTGACGACCCTGTGAAGTCGGTAAAGTATATAGGGAATGGAACTGATTAACTTCAAGAATTTATTGCACTCCTTCTCCCGGCGATCGAAGACCACGGCTTCATTTATCTGGCCAGCACGCCTTAATGAAGTGGAGCTTGCAGGAGAGTGAGTGCTGCGATACGTCGAGGCTGAATCTACCTCAGCATCCTCGTTTTGATATCCATTTACATCAACCAGGCAATTTTGAACGTCGGTAAAAGTCTCACGGTTTTGAAGAAA
Source organism: Schistocerca serialis cubense (assembly GCF_023864345.2). NCBI lineage: Eukaryota > Metazoa > Arthropoda > Insecta > Orthoptera > Acrididae > Schistocerca > Schistocerca serialis. The sequence continues at coordinate 698,257,806 of NC_064638.1, read as the reverse complement.
AGGAATTAAAAACTGCATTTCGTATTCCAGTCTTCATTTCTTTATCTACTATGCAGGCTGGCAAGATGTGGTTGCATCAGACACGAGCTCGAGTAAAATACGATCTCAGTAGCCCCATTTGCTTCTGCATTCATCAACTACAACAAAGCTACATTACAGCTGAATGTGAAAAATCTTATCACTGTTACCTTCAGCAACTACAACAAAAGGTAACACGAACATGAATACAAAATCTTTACTTACTGTATTCGTTAAGCTTTTTACCGATGTCCCTCCATGTTATACTGTCTTTGATGAAAGTATTTTCATAATCTTTGTGGGACAAATCGTATAGTTCTGAATGCTGCTGAACAAGTATTAAAAGCTCCTTGTCCTTCTTTATGAAAAACATGTAGAGCCTAGTATGAGGTCAGATAGGACATGTGCGTTCGAGAGAGACTGGTAGCAATTCGGGCGCAACCAGAAAGAACCGAACACAGAACGACGTCAACAGGTGACGTAATGGTGCCTTGATGTAGTTTCCACGTGACGTACTGTGTTCCCACTGCGCACCTGTCAGCTGTCATGGAATCGCTCTCCCAACAGATAGCATCACGACAGGCACACTATATGCACACTACTGCAGTGACACAGCAGGCTATGTGGAAAGTAGGTGCTTAACGGCTACGGAAAGTGAGTAGGACGAGTTTAGTCGCGACCCCTTGTTTTGTGACACATCTCGGAGCACAGCTGAAACACGGTCTGAACACAATAGCCTATGTGGAAGCCGGCACTAAGAGTCCCAGACAGCAGAGTAATATCCAAGTGTTGGTGGCGAGGATTTGTAAGCTGTCTGCTTCATGTGTGGCATACATTACTGAGGAAGCTTCCAATGGATCTGAATCTGGCGTGTGCTTGCAGTCAGAATTACGTGGTGGTTGTTCCACTTAAAATCGTTACATACACATAATGGAGAAGAAATAAAAACTTTGAGGTTCGCCGATGACATTGTAATTCTGTCAGAGACAACAAAGGACTTGGAAGAGCAGTTGAACGGGATGGTTAACGTCTTGAAAGGAGGATATAAGATGAACATCAACAAAAGCAAAACGAGGATAATGGAATGTAGTCAAATTAAATCGGGTGATCCTGAGGGAATTAGATTAGGAAATGAGACACTTAAAGTAGTAAAGGAGTTTTGCTATTTAGGGAGCAAAATAACTGACGATGGTCGAAGTAGAGAGGATATAAAATGTAGACTGGCAATGGCAAGGACAGCGTTTCTGAAGAAGAGAAATTTGTTAACATCGAGTATAGATTTAAGTGTCAGGAAGTCGTTTCTGAAAGTATTTGTATGGAGTGTAGCCATGTATGGAATTGAAACATGGACGATAAATAGTTTGGACAAGAAGAGAATAGAAGCTTTCGAAATGTGGTGCTACAGAAGAATGCTGAAAATTAGATCGGTAGATTACATAACTAATGAGGAGGTATTGAATAGAATTGGGTAGAAGAGGAGTTTGTGGCACAACTTGACAAGAAGAAGGGACCAGTTGGTAGGACATGTTCTGAGGCATCAGAGGATCACAAATTTAGCATTGGAGGGCAGCGTGGAGGGTAAAAGTAGTAGAGGGAGACCAAGAGATGAGTACACTAAGCAGATTCAGAAGGATGTAGGTCGCAGTAGGTACTGGGAGATGAAGAAGCTTGCACAGGATAGAGTAGAATGGAGAGCTGCATCAAACCAGTCTCTGGACTGAAGACCACGACAACAACACATAATCATAGTCCCGGTTATGTAACTAATGTGCTGTTTCCTGCAATTATTGGAAAATCCTACAATCAAGCGTGTCTTTCTGCCTATTTATGCGGCATACGCTACAATTCTTTACGTTGAAGATCAACTGCCAATCTCTGTAACGACTGCCTAGCCTGGGTATGTCTCCCAAAGTTCCACTACAATTTCTTCTCTGTGCATAGTAGCACCATCAGCAAGTGGTCGTATGGAGCTTCTGACATTATCCAGTAGTTCACTACTTGATAGTCACTAAGGATCAGAGAAATTGTTAGACAAGAATAATCGAAGGCAAAGATGTACGATGTGAAACATAGTACATTCATAATAGAGGTGGAGTGACATTTTTATAACAAAAAATGGTACAGATTTCACCACATGAGAAAGCAGGATAACAGACATAAATAACTTACATGTTTGAAGCAGTTCAGGCTCCCAACATAGAGTTCAAAATGGTTCAAATGGCTCTAGGCACTATGGGACTTAACATCTGAGGTCATCAGTCCCCTAGACTTAGAACTACTTAAAGCTAACTAACATAAGGACATCACACACATTCATGCCCGAGGCAGGATTCGAACCTGCGACCGTTGCAGCAGCGCGGTTCAAGTCTGAACGGCCTAGAACTGCTCGGCCACAGCAGCCGGCACAACATAGAGGTCGATATCGGACTCTCACTAAGGAATTTGCTCCTCTCGGGCACTAATTCACATTTTTCACCTGTTATTGACGCTTCATACCAAACTGTTGGGGAGTCCTTGGCGTGTATTGCCCCACTCCTCCCTCAAGGCGGTTTCCAGTTCTTGCACAGCTCACGGAGGGGGTGCTCGTTGAGAAACATGTCCACCAATAGCATCTCAGACATGTTTTATAGAGTTTAGGTCCGGTGAGTAAGCTTGCCATTCCTCACGTTCAATATCTTCACTTTCCAGTGCGTCCAACACCTCACTGGTACTGTGTGGGCGGTCATTGTCGCCCATCAACAGGAAACTGGGAGCTACCGCTTCCCTAAACATGATCGAGAATACTCTCCCTGCAATACTGCTCTGCTGTAACGGTTCCACGAACAAATATATACAACGGTGTTCGGCCACTGTGAATAATGCCTGTCCACATCATAACGCCCAGGCCATGCCGATGACGTTCTGTAGTGTGTTAAGTGTTCATTCTCTCCACTCTAACTGGTGGCCAGAATCACTTGCTACAGTAAAGCGGCATTCGTCGGAAGACATCAATCTGGACCACTGTTACTGATCCCAAACAATATGCTCCCTACATCAGCGAACTCTTTCTCCATGAGAGTGTATTTGAAGCAGGATGCGTTTACCAGGTTTCCGAGCATACAAACCAGGCTAATTTAACCGCCGCGTAATGGTTGTGGCAGAGATACGTGTACCAGGAGTGGTTGCAAGGCCGGTAGCGATCTGCCTAGGAGCGAGATGTCTGTTGCTTTTCGCTACTAGAGCTACGTATTGATCCTCTTGCTGTGTGATGGTCCGTCTACGACCACTAGCATGTTCTTGCATAGCATTTCCACCTTCAGCGGCCGTTTCTAATCTCGAGATGACGCTTTTGGACACACCCACTAAAGCGGCCACAGTAGTGGCACTCCGTCTGGCTTCGAGCCGTCAACCTCCTCGTCCACGAGCATAAGCACTCAAATGTTGCCTTCAGACATGTTGCCTTACCACATGGAATGTCTTATTAATAGGTTATACAGCGCCATTTGTGAAACACCATACTGTATGAACTGTCGAACGCATACAGAGTATCTTTGCTCAGGCTTTATCTACAAATATATACACATCACCCCAATTCACATCCGTGGCACTCTCTCCCCTCTTTTGCGATAATATAAAGCGAACTGCTCTTCTTTGAACTATTTCGATGTCCTCCGTCAATCCTACCTGTTGCGGATCCCACACCGCACAGCATTACTCCAGAAGATGACGGACAAGCGTAGTGTAAGCAGTCTCTTTAGTAAACCTGTTACATTTTCTAAGTGTTCTGTCAATAAATCGCAACCTAATGTTTGCTTTCCCCGCAACGTTATTTATGCGACAGTTTCAGTTTAAGTTACTGTAATTCCTAAGTTTTCAGCTGAGTTTACAGCCTTCACATTTGTGTGATTTTTGTTGTAACTGAAATTTAGCGGATTCTTTTTACTGTTCGTGTGGATGATTTCACATTTTTTTATGATTTAGAGTCAACTGCCACTTTTTACCCTATACAGATATCTTGTCTAAATTATTTTGCAATTCGTTTTGATCATCTGATGACATTACATAATGGAAAATGACAGCATTATCAGCAAAAAATCTAAGAGGGCATCTCAGATTGTTTTCTAAATCGTTTATGTAGATCAGGAACAACAGAAAGCGTGTAATACTCCCTTGGGGAACCGAGATATTACTCCTGTTTTACTTTATGACTTACTGTCAATTATTACGAACTGTGACCTATCTGATACGAAATCACGAATCCAGTCATGCAACTGAGATGACACTCCAGAGGCACGCAATTTAATTAGAAGTCGCTTGTGAGGATCGGTGTCAAAAGCCTTCTGGAAATCTAAAGGTATGGAATCAATTTGACGTCCCCTGCCGATAGCAGTTAATATTTCGTGAGAATAAAGAGCTAGTTGTGTTTCACAAGAACGATATCTCCTGAATCCGTGTTGGCTATTTGTCAATAAATCGTTTTCATCGAGGTGATTCACAATGTTCCAGCACACTATATCTTTCCGTACGAGCTCTGATTTCCCTTATTTTATCGTGGTAATCGTTCCTCCCTATGTAGGTCGGTGTCAACAGAATATTTTTGCATTCGGAGGAGAAAGTTGGTGATTGGAATTTCGTGAGAAGATTCCGTCGCAACGAAAAACGCCTTTCTTTTAATGATGTCCAGCTCAAATTCTGTATCATTTCTGTGACATTCTTTCCCATATTTAGCGATAATGCAGAACGTGCTGCTTTTCTTTGAACTTTTTCGATGTACTCCGTCAGTCCTATCTGGTAAGGATCGCACACCGCGCAGCAGTATTCTAAAAGAGGACGGGCAAGCGTAGTGTAGGCAGTCTCCTTAGTAGGTCTGTTACACTATCTAAGTGTCCTGCCAATAAAACGCAGTCTTTGGTTAGCCTTCCCCACAACATTTTCTATATGTTCCTTCCAATTTAAGTTGTTCGTAATTGTAATACCTAGGTACTTAGTTGAATTTACGGCTTTTAGATTAGACTGATTTATCGTGTAACCGAAGGTTAACGAGTTCCTTTTAGTACTCATGTGGATGACGTCACACTTTTCGTTATTTAGGGTCAACTGCCACTTTTCGCACCATTCCGATATTTCTTCTAAATCGTTTTGCAGTTTGTTTTGATCTTCTGGTGAGTTTATTAGTCGATAAACGACAGCGTCATCTGCAATCAACCGAAGACGGCTGCTCACATTGTCTCCCAAATCGTATATATAGATAAGGAACAGCAAAGGGCCTATAAGTCTACCTTGGTGAACGCCAGAAATCACTTCTGTTTTACTCGATGACTTTCCATCAATTACTACGAACTGTGATCTCTCTGACAGGTAATCACAAATCCTGTCACATAACTGAGACGATATTCCATAAGCACGCATTTCACTACGAACCGGTTGTGTGATACAGAGTCAAAAGCCTTCCGGAAATCCAGAAATACGGAATCGATCTGAAATCCCTTGTCAATAGCATTCAACACTTCATGTGAATAAAGAGCTAGTTGTGTTTCACAGGAACCATGTTTTCTAAACCCATGTTGACTATGTGTCAATAGATTGTTTTTTTTTTTCGAGGTAATTCATAATGTTCGAGGACAGTATATGTTCCAAAATCCCTCTGCAAATCGACGTTAGTGATATGGGACTGTCATTCAGCGGATTACTCGTATTTCCTTTCTTGGCTACTGGTGTGACTTGTAAGACTTTGAAGTCTCTGAGTACCGATCTTTCTACAAGCGATTGGTTGTATATGATTGTCAAGTACAGAGCTACTGTATCAGCATATTCTCAAAGGAACCTGACTGGCATACAGTAAGCCTTTTTCAATTGTTTGAAGCCACTTCGCTACACCAAGGGTATCTGCATCTAAGTTGCTCATGTTGGAAATTGTTCTTGATTCGAATTCTGGAATATTTATTTCGTCTTCCTTCGAAGGAATTTCGGAAAACCGTGTTTAGCAACTCTATTTTAGTGACACTGTCATCAATAGCTTCACCATTGTTATCGCACAGTGAAGATTGCGTATTGACAGTGGTGTGCTTTACAAATGACCAGAATCTTTTTGGGTTTACTAAAGACAGAGTTTGATTGTGGAAACTGTTAGAAGTATCTCACACTGACGTTCCCGCTAAATTTCGAGCTTCTATAAAAGTTCCCTAAGCTTGGGGATTTAGCGTTCTTTCAAATTTGGCGTTCTGTTTTCGCTGCAGTTAACACGTCCTGCCCCCTGCATTTTCTTTTACTGTCGTCGGTCTGGTGTTCCGTAGCAATTGTTGGTTGTTTATTAGCAAGTATCAGTTGCTCCTTAGCAATTGCCAAACAGTGTATATTGTGAACAAGAATGGCCCTGTAAAACTCATTAGAAGTATGAAACTTCCTGGCAGATTAAAACTGTGTGCCCGACCGAGACTCGAACTCGGGACCTTTGCCTTTCGCGGGCAAGTGCTCTACCATCTAAGCTACCGAAGCACGACTCACGCCCGGTACTCACAGCTTTACTTCTGCCAGTTTCTCGTCTCCCACCTTCCAAGCTTTACAGAAGCTCTCCTGCGAACTTTGCAGAAAGGATATTGCGGAGACATGGCTTAGCCACAGCCTGGGGGATGATTCCAGAATGAGATTTTCACTCTGCAGCGGAGTGTGCGCTGATATGAAACTTCCTGGCGGATTAAAACTGTGTGCCCGACCGAGACTCGAACTCGGGACCCTTGCATTTCGCGGGCCAGTGCTCTACCATCTGAGCTACCAAAGCACGACTCACAGCCGGTACTCACAGCTTTACTTCTGCCAGTATCTCATTCATTAGAAGTAAGCCAAAAATTAATTTTACGACAAGATTTTTCTCTTTTAAGGATGACGTGATGTCTTCTACTTGCTAGGAACTCTTCAATCCCATCACAAAGTTTGCCTGGTATTCTGTACGCCTGCATTTTTCCGTACGCCTGTATTTTGGTAATTAGATGATAGTGCGAAAGTAGAGTATGGTGCAGATATAGACGGGCGAATTATCAACTTACGAAAATAACTTGTAATATGTCTTTGTTTACGAAAAAAGCTGAAATGCAACACAGTGACAACAGCTACTTGCCAGTACTCTGGGAACAGGGGCCGCGGGAACTCAAGTACGGCGCCGCAATACGTCTGTTAAAGAATCCTCCCGACCTTAGGAGACGATCAAGGTCCTTTGAGGGACGAACGTTTCCGTGGGCGGCAGCCGGCACGTCCGTGTCAACAAGTGAGGGAGCGAGGGCTGTTTACCAGCTGCCGGGGCGGCGGGCGGGCGCCGATAACGCACGGCTTCTTCCGTGAGCTGCGCCTCTGACGTGCTTATCGAGACACCAGAACCCCGCGATTCATCATCTGTGCCTGTAGGAAACAAAAGGAACTTTTAGAAGTTTATGAAAGGTGAAACACTTTAATCCAAACGCTACTGTAGAAGTTGTAGAACAAATATTAGTATCTTATCTTGTAGAGGAGAGGCGTCTACGCAAACACGCCAGCATGAATGGGAAGTTTACGTTTCTCCAAGTTCAGTCAGTGAATAGCGAGACGCTATGATGCTGCTGGAGGTTATCCTCTCGTCGTCGCTTCTGCTTTGGCTCTGTTTTGCAATGGACAGTGGCCAATACATTGAGATCTGTAACGAACAGCCGGCCGCTGTGGCCGAGCGGTTCTAGGCGCTTCAGTCCGGAACCACGCCGCTGCTACGGTCGCAGGTTCGAATCCTGCCTCGAGCATGGATGTGTGAGATGTCATATGGTTAGTTAGGTTTAAGTAGTTCTAAGTCTACGGGACTGATGACCTCAGATATTAAGTACCATAGTGCTTAGAGCCATTTGAACCATTTTTTTGTGACAAACTATCAGCACAGCAGTACGTTGCAAATGTGGTAGAGTCGCCACCAGTAAAATAAGCATATTATGCGTTTATCAAATAAGGTTAATAGTTTATTATCTCATCATTGGGCATGTTATACTCTATAAATTTCTTTTGTGTCCAAGACTTAAACAATACGTTTTCCACTGTAGGTTAACCCTGGCTTATCCCTGCAAGTACTCACAGATAAATGTCAGCCTTAAAAAGAAATGACTGGGCATTTAGCTTGTTAAATACTTTTAAGTATTAATCTAGGTCATTGCCGCATAGTCAAAGAATGAGAAACTTTACAACAGTACTTGCCATCGGATATCCTCCCAAAAGCGAGAAGGCAAAAAGACACTTCCGTGTGAATCATGTATCGTGTTATCTCTGAGACATTTGTAGACGTGCAGTACCGTACAGAGGGTCCTAACGTAAACTGAACTTGCAGTTCTTGGGACATGCATTGTATTTCCCTACTCCAACAGAGCTGTTGGTGGATTTCTGAAATACATTGAATGAATTCCACCAAGCTGATTTCTTACAATTTGTCAATAACGAGCACATATGATGCGTCACAATTTTATCCTGAATAAGAATTCATTGCATAGTTTGGTGAATTTTCTCCAATTTTGAAGTAAAATATGGTCGCAGTTAAGCTACGTTCCGTTCGCAAACATAAAATGATGATAATTTGGATAGTAGTTTGCCCGGAGAAGAGCCACACAAATGTGGTCAGATAAGAAGTGAAAGTCGTCCCAATCCTGGAAAAAGAAATGACAGGCGCCATTCTATGCAGTACAATACCTTCATTCTCAACGTAACATTCGGTTCCTTCTTACAAATTGTCCATAAATTTTATTTTTACCATAAAATACGAATTTTTAACTTTAGGCGTTTGATCATCATCTTTTGGGTTCTAAACTTGAACACTAAAATAAAAGGGATTGGTTTATTGGGATACAGCATTCTGAGCTTCGCTAAATTATGGGAAAACTAAATTTTGTATGACATTTCGTAAGAAGAAACCAAGTGTTACTTTGTGAGTAAACGTTTCGTATTGCAGTGAATGGCAGCTTTGCATTCCTTCTTCCTGAGATAAGACGGCATCCGCTTCTTTCCTAACCGAATCTGGGTGGCCTTCCTGTCCCCAGATGACGCAGCATACAGGCTTAGCAATTTATGGAAATCGCATCAAGGCCGGTGAAGCTAGACTTGTATTGGATTTCTGTTTATGGGCATATTCAAATATTACATTAAATGTGTTAGTGAGACGGGTAACGTTCATTCCCATCGACCCAAATCCTGGCAACCACGAAATAATGCGTCTGCGAAGACTATATTCCTATGTCAAATGCGACGGTGAAGTGATCTAATCATCCGACGGTGTCGAGTAAGCTCCCACATCCGACGACGAAGATACAGTGAGTATTTTGGTTTCCTCCATTGGCGCATTATATTCGACATTTACAAAGAGCAATGCCTTACAACATGGCTTTTATGTCATATACAAGGGAAGCCATAGCTTCGTCTCCGATATTAATATCATTGCAAACACATACTATAAGCTCACGATGAATTATTGTACTACGCTGCTTGCTCTTGGAATTAACGATAATTGGCTTCCCTCAAGAAAACGTTTAAAAATATTAGAATAGGGACACCACTTTAGTCAATCGAATTCTTCGATTATCAATCCTTGGTACCCGTCAAATCACATTTCGGAACAGCATGGCATATATACCGTTTCCGTCCTACAACTTTCTCAGTTAACTAAGGCTTTCCAATATTTGCATCTTACCTACAGTCTCAATCCGAAAGGACTCATTATACCACCACACTACATCAGCAGTATAGATTATATCCTTGCAAAGAAAATTTGCAGACCTTACTAGAAAAACCTATTCTATAATACTCAACAGTGTTCTGTCCTCATTTGCATGTAGAAAGGACCACTAACAGTGGCCAGGGTGCTAAGAAGTTTTTAAAGAACAGAGACATACTGCAAAGCCTACAATATTCTTTTCTAACAAATTTGGTAAATTTTCTTTGCACAGATTTGGACTGACTGCTGTACCATGGCATACATTTAATGCAGAGAACCGTCACCTTTGGAAAGTTTGATCTAAAAAGATATTCGTTGATTCAAGTAAAGAATAGTTGGGTGGATTTAGAGAAGCTTTATGAAGCTCATATTACTATATACAAATAAACTAATCCATGTTAGTGTGGTGTTTAGAACCTAAGAAACATGGTGATGTAACATCGGTAGATACAAATTAATTTTTTGTTGATGCACCAGATGGACTCAGTAGTGTATTAGCACCGGAACGAGAGCAAGGTTGTTCATTGTTCTCGTGCATCAAAATCACTGATAAGATAACATATATCTCCTATCCTCCCACGGACACAAAGCGAAGTCAGCAAACCACAGGGCTGGTATAGGGATGAAAGGGTTATTTTTCTCTATGGGCCAACAGGTATCAAATTCCTCCTCTTCTGTTGTCCTCTTTTTATTATCCCCGTTGTGGGAGTTTCGTCTTTCATTTGAGGTCTGTATTTCATAGTAAAAGTGTCAGTGTCCTTCTCCTTGCAAATAATAGCAGGCATGTAACAAAATTCTGACTTATTAAAAACAATGTTTTTACAGACCATTTTTAAAGGTTATTTTACAATATAAATACTTTTTACTTTAGTAGAAAACCGTATTTACAAACAGAGGCAGAACAGAAAGATATTACATTTTCCATGGGTTTTCACATTCTTTTACGCAGTATATACAGTAGTACATGGGAAAGAGTGCGGTTAACTGGTAACACTATCAGCAGATGATGTATATATATATGGTTCGTACTAGTATTCCATGCACACGTACGGTATAAGTACATCAACTCTCTCACTCTCTCATTATCATCCAAGTGAACAGTGTGAGCACAGGAGGGTGACGATCCTGTCCCCAGAAAACCATTTATTGTCATGACATAGCAGCCCACCTTTTAACTGCAATGCAATACGAGACCTCATTCCCTAACGATCCAAAGACTACTTGGTGCAAAAATTGTAGAGCAGCGCAATGCCCACGAGCGAGCTCCTCTTGTAATCCTCGATCATTATAGTGTTTGAGACTATATGATCAACACCCTTGGACTGTTTTGGGTAGTGCCTGTATCTGTAAGCTATGTGTATATTTTAGATCTGAGCCCTAAAAACTCCACAGTCTGTGATCCATACTCCTCGTCTTTCATCAGGCTGAAAAAGTTCTTGTTTTGAGGAGTAATGACATAAGGATTATCAATCCCATATCTAGACATGTCAAATGCTTCGGGATGTTACCTTATTACATGATATGAGTCACAGCCTTCCAACCTTTAGAAAACTTGTTTGTACCCATTTAAAGTAAATTTTGATGGACAAAGCTGGATTTCATAAACTCATAATGGAAGTGGTACATGTGGAGTTTGGAAAGTTCCAGTACACACATGCCAACATACAAACCCAGATCTCGTGAACCCTACTGTATCTTAGCTATCTCCAGAGCAATTAATCCTTGAAGGTAGATACTAGCTCACTTAAAATTAGGCCTGGTGATGTAGTCTCTGTTGTCATAATGCCCATCCTAACTGTAAAGTAAACGAATTTCGGAAAGCTTTCTCAAATCTTCCATACTTTCCCAAAAATTGAGTTGTTCATTAACTTAAAAAAGTCTTTTTTGAAATCATAAATCGCAAGAGCCCTCTTTCCTGTATTGATATCTATGTACTCCTCAACCATCATGAGTGACTGAAGAAAATGGCATGGCTGACTTAATAAGTTCCATTCCCAAATTGAGGGACAGATCAAGGTTTCTATAGTGCATGCTGTATCTCTGTTCCTTAGTATCATTATCAGCTTGCGCATACACAGGACTGGTTGATTTGGTTAATTTGGACACAGAAGCAAGTTGCTGTGCATGTAATGCAAGCAGGAGGAGTATGCTATGTCTGTCTCCACGACACATCCCTCACCAGGATCTGCAGTGACATATTTGAACTGTCCCAGTCTTGTGATTTTATTTTTGGACAGGTGTCGGTACCCTGGAATCATAACCCTCCAATTGGCACAGGCTTTGTTTGGTATGCCTGTGTAGGTTGCTTACAATCGAGTATAGTAAGTAACTCAAATCGTCAAATGAAATTGGAAGAATCTTAAGGAAATGTAACTCATCCGCGAAAGAAGTGGCTTATAAGGCGCTAGTTCACCCGATTCTTGAGTATTTTCGTCTACTTGGGATCCCTATCAGGTAGCATTGATAGAGGAGAGAAGATTCAGTGAAGAGCGGCATGTTTCGTCACGGGATCGTTTAGCTGGCGAGAGAGCATTACGGAGATGTTAAACAAACTCCACTGGCAGACGTTACAAGAGACGCATCTTGCATCACGGAGAGATTTACTATTGAAATTTCGGGACAGCACTTTCCGGGAGGAGACAGACAACATATTACTTCCCCTCATACACGTCTCGCGTATTAGCCACGAGGAGGAAATTCGAGATATTAGAGCCAATACAGAGGCTTACCGACAATCATTTTTTTCACTCACTATTCGCAAGTGGAACAGGTTTGGAGGGATCAGATAGTAGCACCGAAAGTACCCTCCACCACACATCATTACGTGGCTTGCCGAGTATGATGTAGATGAAAAGGCTTGCACTCCTACTTGCTCATTCACAGATTATTCACCTAAGTATACCTATGCATACACTGGCAAACCTCCGCTGAATCCTGCATTAAAAAAAGAAAGAAAGCACAGTCTCAACACAAGCCAACATTTCGATATCAGTAAGCGTCTTTCTTAACATTGTGTCCCATAAAGGCCCTGAAAAAGTGTAATGAAAGGAAGGATCCAGAATGTATGTGTCCATGCGCACACTCCAGAATTTCTCTAAAATATCTGCGAGCAGGGACATGTCAGTGTCCAGGTACAGTCAGGCATATTGCCCTAGAGTGGGGCTGCACCTGTCAAACATTCACCACATGTCCATACTCTGCATCTGTTATGGCAGTACCTGTAAGATTACTGGTGAATGCTGTTATACCAGGCAGTGTCGTTCCATTGAGTCTTTCTTTCATATCCAGCTATTCGTAAGGAAAGCCTCCCTTCCTTGTCACAAGCTGACACTTTGCATCATAGGGATGTGCGGCTGTAGCGATGTGCATGTTCTCCTGATACAGTGCCTCAAGTTTCTGAAAAGGTACCTGCATGAAATGCAGAGAATCCAGGGGGTGAAGCACCATTTATGGCATGATTCATTTGGTAAAGGAGATGAAGTACATGCATTTTTCAAAGTTATCGAGCAGGACACTAACCTTATCGAAATCACTCAAGTTCTCAAGAAGAAAGTAAGAACCAAACCCACTCAAACTGTAAAAGAAGACAGGTATGTGTGACAACTGTTGGTATTTCAAGTTGCATGTATTGCGTTTTGCAACACACAACTTCCCATCAGATGACAATTGTCTCTACATAGCATTTCTGCATTACTGTCCAATGGCAGCTCAGAAGTATAACCATCAACTGCCTCCTTGTACAAGGAATCGTTCTTCCAAGATTGTCTCGTGGGAATATTGCTGTTGTGAATGTCACCAACACTCTTTGCAAGTTTCTTGAGCTCAGTGAGCAAACCATCTCGTGGGATTATCCTCAACATATGATTCAAATTGATTACGACGGGATTAATTTTACATGCAGCTGCATAAGGTGCATGTCGTTCTCTGAAAGTAGTATGAGAGGCTTCGGTATCGCTTTAATAATGAGGAGCTAGCAGGTACTCGAAATAGGCATAAACGACAAAGGGGCAGTGCTTCTGGTGGTGCACACTCTTAAACTTTAAGAACTTCTTTGCCTCAGTGGGCATGTCGACATGTACCGTTTCCTGGATAGTGGTATGAATTAGACGCTGCTCTAAATACTGATTCTTAGTAAACTGATTTAGACATCCATGGCAAAAATGGCATTTATGACCGTCTTTACTCATTTGAACGGAAAGTAGGTGGGACATGCTATTGGTCCTAATGAGAATAGCAAAAAAACCTATGTGTTTGGGGTGGTGGCTGTCTACTTCTTAAAATTAAAGAGATCATACTAATTTATGTCGTACATTTTTGTGTTCTGCACAGTGTGCCCTTTGCCATCACTTTCTTCTTCTTCTAACTTGCTTTTTCATCTACACCCAGGCCATAAACTAGAACTGAATTGTCTGCATTCAGCCTCTCAAATGTTGGTAGGTCCTAGAGTTTAACAGGGAACTGAAGTTATAATGCTCATGATCATTCAGTTTCATATGTAGTCGTACAATGTGCATTCTTCTTGCGGTTTGTATCGCAAGCCAGAAGTGACAAAGAAAAACAAAAGATATCGACAAGATTTTGGATGTTAATACATGCGTGTTTAGTGGCAATGTCTTCTGGAAGAGGGATGAAACTGAAGCCCACAATTACTGGATTGCAGGCGTGCAAGTACACATCAAGCCAGGCACAGAGAGGTTCCCAGCAGTGGGATCGACATCATAAAATCATCTGTGCAGTGGTGAAGTCAAAGCCCCAGGTATCACACCCTGCAGCCACTCACCCTGGTGGGTCCTTGTCTGCGAGTAATTGACAAAAGAAATCGGAACCTTGCTTAGTCCCCTACAGCTTTGAAAAATTGTTGTATCACAGACTTGGTGCACAGCCTCTTCCTTTGTCCACTCATTGATGCCGACGCTGGTGCCAGTATTTATCGAAGAGCACCCATACATTCAGGTGAATTCATATAGGAGCAATGTCAGTACGTCTGACGCATAGATCGCGGCCAGAGCGTTTGCGGTTCTAAATACAAATAATTACATTTTGACATTCCAAAAAAAAAGAAAAAAGGAAGTCATGTAGAAGAAGATGAAGAGCTGTATCACTTTATAGCTCTCGAAATCAATATGATTTTTAAGGTATAATCTATCAGTTACCATAATTAAAACTCTACCAACTTTATTTTGTTTATAATTATTGTTGCAGGTAGGATTGATGGACATCAGTTATTAGGCCACTTGATGCATCGACGCTCAGGGCAATTTGATAACATTAGTTGTATGTCAGTGACTGATTCTGAGCTGCTTCTTCAAAAAATTGAACCCAAAATAATGAAAAAGACCTGCTAAAGTTTGTTTGACAGTGACTCTATGATTTATTGCTACAGGAGACAGTTTCAAAAGACTACATTTCCTGTTTAAAATATCCACTCAAGCAATATCATTTATAGTGCCTGAAGTGTGCAGTGCAATACGTGAAACCTTGAAATAAAATTTCGAGGTAATGACTACTTTGAAAATTTCATTCAGTAATAGTGTGTGTCAAGGCACCATTAAGTCTGAAAGTTTGTTTGAGGCATCATAAAATTCCACCACACTTTAAGGAAAATATTTGTATGTGGAAAAACGTTTGTTAACTGGATTAAGAACACTTTATTACAAAATAAAATCTAAAAATATAATTGGTGTTGCATATGAATATTTCTCTCTCTATTTTGTATTTGAGGGCAGTCAGCACCTGTTTCTACCCCAGTCCAGAGCTCTGCGGCTGTTGAACATATTGCACATATTGTTGGTCACCCGAACTTTGGTGCTCTGTTATGTACAGCTTTTTCACTGCTTGTTTTTCGTACAAGAAATTATCTATTCCATGCATAAAGTCCTCCTCTTCTCGTTCATCAACTTTTTTTTTCATGTTCCTTGCCAGCAGTTGGCAGTATAAACCTATCTCATCACTCTCTCGTTCTTTTCTTCCTGATAATGTTTTCAAAACTGAGACAGTCTGGTCTGTTTGTCTTTTGGAATGTTCTGTTTCAGGCTGTCTACGGCATGTTTCACTGGATAAAGTCTGAAAGAAACACACAATGTTAGCTATTGGAACCTGCGTCCTTTAATTACTAGTGTGAACCATCAACATTTTATTCTATTATAATGAAATCACAATTTTTTTTCGTTTATTTCTGTTTCAGTAGCCTGCAAGTAGTGAAGAATAGCTATTTTCAAAACACTTGGTAGTTCCGACATCGCTTGGGGGCTTTGGATGACAAACAAGTCAAAATACAAGCTTCTGTCAATAGTGAACCAGAGCTTTTTAATCACAAAAATAGTTTCAGTAGAATACTATTAGGTCTGACAGTGCCTACAACTTGATTTTTGCAGATATTAGTACCCATGGCCAAATGAGTGGAATTTTCCATGACAGCTTGCTTTACCATATACTTCGGGACTCAATACATTTCTCCAACCAACTTCTCTTCCTGCTCGAAATCTGCTAGTTCCTCAAGCTTTTGTAGCAGATGCCGCATTTGCGTTATCAGACAGAATTATTAATATTATTCGTTTGCACAGAGAGAGGGAGAGAGAGGGAGAGAGAGAGAGAGAGAGAGAGAGAGAGAGAGAGAGAGAGAGAGAGGGAGGGAGAGATAGAGCAAAAGTTGGCTTATGGCTTTCAGTTCTGTTCAACACTGCCGTAATGTCAAATACCTATCCGTTTACTTCGAAGCCGATGTTATATGCGACTGATTACAGCATTAAAGTACACTCAGATCCAGAGATAGCCCCGTGGCGAAACAGTTACAGGGCCACTGCTTTTCGCAGGCTCATACTTCTTAGACTGTTCGCGGCGACGTCGTTTGGAAGTCAGTGATCATCCGAGTGAACTGTTGTAAAATTCAAGGAGACATTCACAAAGTGCTGTAGTTCAGCACCTTGTAGATGACCCCGAATATGAATAAATGCAAAGTAATGCGCATACGGAAACAAAAGCCTACTGAATCGATGAAATGTCTTTGACGATAAATCGTCTCAATGACGACGGTTACACAACTTAGTGCGACCGATGAAAGTGTCATAATATGGAACGACAACGCGATTATTATAGGGCTAGTGATAAATACCAAATTATTGTCAAATCAGAGACTTCTGTGAGGAGGTGTAACATATTAAGAAAAGACTTGCTTACAACAAGCTGGGAGAGACAGCCTAATGAGTAAGACATTCAGTGTCGTGATAAGTAGAGTTCAAACCTAGGCTCATCCACCACTATAATTATCCTTAGTCTCTCAAAGGTGAAAGGAAGGACAGTTCGCCAAACAATGTCATTGCCAATATCCTTCGTCAAGCTCGTTTAGATGAACAGTTGTCTAGCTACCAGTGATGACAGGAGAAACGTATAAAAAAGGAAGAACGGTCAGATTTGAAAACTTATAAAAATGTAAGTGGGATCAGAGTTTACCGTTCCATCGACGACAAAATTATAACACGTGGAATGTAAGTTCGGAACAGGGAATGGAACTGGTCATGTTGTTTTCAAAGTACTAACCTGCTATACGACTTAGTAATTTGGGAAAATCACGGAAACGCAATTCAGAGTGGCAAGACACGGGTTTTGAACCTCTGCCTTCACGAATAAGAAGTCAGTATCTTGCTATTGCTCTGCCTCACTCGCAGAAAACGCATACAGAATTGCTGATGAAACTGAAAACGTACGAAGAATATCTACGGGATTAAGGCTGATGGTTGCTTTGTATCCACACCCCATGGACAGTGTGCACTGTAGTGGCTAATGTTTATAGTACCACAAGTTAAACACTATATTTAGAAGAGGCTTACGACAAAGTTGTTTGGAATACACTTTCCTAAATTCTGAAGCTGTCAGGGACAAAATACAGGGAGTGAGAGGTTAGCTACAACTTGTACAGAAACCATACTAAAAGCCATGACTGTTGAAGGACGTGAAAGGGAGATGTTAGTTGGGAATGAGACAACGTTGAAGCCTATTTCCCACGTCATTATGACAGCACGTAGAGCAAGCAGTATATGAAACCA
This sequence comes from Schistocerca serialis cubense, assembly GCF_023864345.2. Lineage (NCBI taxonomy): Eukaryota > Metazoa > Arthropoda > Insecta > Orthoptera > Acrididae > Schistocerca > Schistocerca serialis. The sequence goes on along the minus strand of NC_064638.1, from coordinate 698,240,058 downwards.
AGAAGAAATTTGGAAAGGGAATTTAAGTTGAGGGAGAACAAATAAAAACTTTATTATTTGCCGATGACGTTTTGATTTTATCAGAAACGGCGAAGGACTTGGAAGATCAATTGAATGGAAATTACACTGCCTTGAAAAGGTATTATAAGATTAATTCTAGAAAACTAAAGTTCATACGAATTAAGTCAGGTGATGCTGCAAGAATCAGACTAGCAATTGAGGTGCTGAAAGCAATATTTGCCATTTGCTATTTGTGCAGCAAAGTAGTTAAAACTTACAGAAGTAAGAATTGCTGATGAACTATAGACGTATATCACTAACGTCGATCAGTCGTAGAATTTTGGAACACGTATTATGTTCGAGTATAATGACTTTTCTGGAGACTAGAAATCTACTCTGCAGGAATCAGCATGGGTTTCGAGAAAGCTCAGAGGGCCATAGACACGGGTTCCCAGGTAGATGCCGCGTTTCTTGACTTCCGCAAGCCATTTGATACAGTTCCCCACAGTCGTTTAATGAACAAAGTAAGAGCATATGGACTATCAGACCAATTGTGTGATTGGAACTAAGAGTTCCTAGATAACAGAACGCAGCATATCATTCTCAATGGAGAGAAGTCTTCCGAAGTAAGAGGGATTTCAGGTGTGCCGCAGGGGAGTGTCGTAGGACCGTTGCTATTCACAATATATGTAAATGACCTTGTGGATAACATCGGGAGTTGACTGAGGCTTCTTGCGGATGATACTGTAGTACGTCGAGAGGTTGTAACGATGGAAAGTTATACTGAAATGCAGGGGGATCCGCTACGAATTGACGCATGGTGTAGGGAATGGCAATTGAATCTCAATGTAGACAAGTGTAATGTGTTGCGAATACATAGAAAGAAAATACTTTATCATTTAGCTACAATACAGCAGGTCAGCGACTGGAAGCAGATAATTCCATAAATTATTTGGGAGTAGGCATTAGGAGTAATTTAAAATGGAATGACCATATAAAATTAATCGTCGGTAAAGCAGATGTCAGACTGAGATTCATTGGAAGAATCCTAAGAAAATGGAGTACGAAAACAAAGAAAGTAGGTTACAGTACACTTGTTCGCCCACTGCTTGAATACTGCTCAGCAGTGTGGGATCCGTACCACATAGTGTTGATAGAAGAGATAGAGAGGATCCAACGGAAATCAGTGTGCTTCCTTACAGGATCATTTAGTAATCGCGAAAGCGTTACGGAGATGACTGCTAAACTCCAGTGGAAGACACTGCAAGAGAGACGCTCAGTAGCTCGGTACGGGCTTTTGTCGAACTTTCGAGAACATACCTTCACCGAGTAGTCAAGCAGTATATTGCTCCCTCCTACGTATATCTCGCGAAGAGACCATGAAGATAACATCAGAGAGATTAAAGCCCACACAGGGGCATACCGACAATCTTTCTTTCTGCGAACAATACGAGACTGGAATAGAAGGGAGAACCGATAGAGGTACTCAAGGTACCCTCCGTCACACGCCGTCAGGTGGCTTGCGGAGTATGGATGTAGATGTAGATGTAGAAGTAAAGAGGCTCTAAACGAAGACTGAGAATTGCAAGAAAATCCTTTTTGAAACGGAAACATATGTTAACATGCTGCATCAAACTGTTAAATTATCTCTTCTGGTGATATTTTGCGAGCAGTTTTATGTGGAAATGAAATACAGACAGTAAATAACAGAGATAAGAAAACAGGCTTTGGAAAAGTGATGCTCGAGAATAATGTTGAACAGCATATGGGATGATAGTATAACCAATGAAGAGGCAAGGAAATAAATCCAAGGGAAAAGAGTTATGTTGCACACTTCGTCTAAAAGAAAAGTTAGGTGGGTGGGTCAGAGGCATCAAGGAGAAGTGACATGGGCAACGAAGGGAAGTGGAGTGGTTTTCCTATATGAAGACCAGTTATTGATTGCAGTAAGCCTCTTCATGCAAATGCAGGTTTTAGTAATCACGCAGAGATGAAGAGACTTTCACAAAACAGAGCAGCATAGAGGGCGATATCAAACAGTTCTTGGGACTGTAAACTGCAAGAACAAAACTACAGATTCTTCCCATCCCTTTATGAGTAGTCTCCGTATGATCCGTTACTGGTTGAGTTTTATCTTAACAGTCTCTAAGGCACCGATGTCTGAGGCTGAAAAATACTTTGTCGGGAAAACATGGCACTGAATTTTCCAAGCAGCGCCTCTCTTCGACTGTCTGCCAGGAAACCTTTTTCAGAAACCCTATATGACTTCTTTCGTGAATCATACAAGACTGTGAATATTGGCGACTTTCTGTCTGAATTTTTGACGATCCGTATTAATCCGACGTATTATTAATCGCGCACCTATGAGTGGTATTCTGGTAGAGGCAGCGGACGTGTTTCCTAAATAATGTCGTCTGTAGAAAAACGACAGTGAAAGAAAACTGTTAAATCAAAAATGAAATGATGTGACCATTCAGCTTCTTATCCCCACAAATTGCTATTCTTAAGTACTCATATGATATCACAGACTTGCTTGTGAACCGTCCAACGTGTAATCAAAAGTTGTAACATTTTAACGTATGATGATGAACGCGGATTTGAAGCTTCTCAAAATTAAGAGCCTGTTATGAGTCGTATTTATCTATAATGGAGCGGTAAAACTCCCTTTTTAAGTAGCCGGTAATGCTGTAAAGGCACATGTTACAGGCCGGCTGTCAGTGGTTGCTTGGAGAGTGGATCTATCGGGCAATGAACAAACTGCACATCATTTGTAACAATAACGAAATTTATTAAATTTCCCAGTGCTACGATAGGATAGATAGATAACAAGATAGCAGTTTTGACAAAATAACTGCAAAGACCAGCTGCTTCAACACAGAAAGTCCTCTCCCCAGCGTCACATTGGAGACAGGATCCAACCCCGACGTCGTCCAATAGTATGGACGCACCACAGCACACAGTGGTTGGGGAACACAAGCATCGGTCACTTCTAAAACACAGATACAAACGTATCTTGAATAACTTATAACAAAGACAAATACACGGGCCACCTCAGACTGTTAATAAGGCGAACAATTTAAAAACGTAAATGAGTTGCCCGGAGCCTGAATAGCACCCCTTTCTCTCAGTGTTATGATGGCAGGGAGTAAAACTAGACCCCTCGCTAGAAATAACACAGTACAATAAAATTCGAAAAACAAGCGCGTGCCATTTTTGCGAGGTAACGTCCCGCTCCTGCACTTCCATGAACGGAAACTAACGATTCGATGACGTTTGAGGCATTTTGCAAGTGAACGACAGCTTCTTAATGGAAACGTAATTTGCCGACCAACAAGCAGAACATGATTAACCGATCAAGTTATTAACGCCACGCAAACTTGTCTCACTCCGGAAATAAAGTTACATAAGGAGGCCCAGTTAGCACAACAGAACAGCTTGAACAACCGCCAGAAACAATTTTTAAACACTGAAAACGAGAATAAAACTCATTAACTAATGTGCACCACAACAGACTGAGCAGTACTATAGATCAAGACATTAAATCTTTGAATCATTTAGTATTAATACTGGTTTAGGGAAAGAGCACATAAAAAAAATGGTTCAAATGGCTCTGAGCACTATGGGACTTAACAGCTATGGTCATCAGTCCCCTAGAACTACTTAAACCTAACTAACCTAAGGACATCACACAACACCCAGTCATCACGAGGCAGAGAAAATCCCTGACCCCGCCGGGAATCGAACCCGGGAACCCGGGCGCGGGAAGCGAGAACGCTACCGCACGACCACGCGCTGTGGACAAAGAGCACATAGAGCCGCTGGTTAATGTGGCTGATACAAAGGTACAATTCTGAAAAGTTCCTAAGTATCAGTTTTACAACATGCCCACCAGAACTAGATGCCAATTCCTAACAACTTCATTCCTGTTCCCATAGGACAGCTGACCGACCGTGATTGAAATCAAGTCTCTGTAAATCCATCTTTGTATAAGGTGGCTGAGGGACTTCGGCTGGTCAGTACAAAATGAGAAGTTAAAAACACCTACTGTCGTCCATGTTTTGAATGTAGTTTATTTATGAGACCAGATCCGGCGTTCCACTGCGCCGTCTTCAGTCCCCTAACCAACGTGCAGGAGGAATCCAACCTAATGTGCAGTCGAAATAGGGGCCAGCATGAAATAACTGGTATTTGTAGCCTTCTGGTTTCAACAACGTGATCCCTTCGTCCATCAGTTGCACACGAGGTTGGATACCTCCTATACGTTGGTCAATTGATCTGAAGATGGCGTAGTGAAATCCTGGAACTGGTCGCATAAATAAATTGCTTTCAAAATATAGGCGGCTGAAGGTGCTTTTTATTTTACATTTGTGATTTAAAACAATTAAAAAACGCGCTCACTCAGTACAGTCTTTTGGCACGGTCCTGCTGGTGTTAGCAGATTAACAGAAGTGTGGTGGCCGAACCCTCAGAGCCGACGATTCGCTCCTCCGAGAACTGCTTCCCACACGACCTCCTGTCCGCGTCTCGGCTGACGGGCCGCTACTAATCTGATGTACTGGGGTCGCCGGTGTGATCGGTCACGCTATAACACCACCCTAAACCTAGTGTCCGTGGCCAGACGGATAGCCTCCCGCCTCAGCTGCTAGAGGCGGACCGCCCGAACGGTTGGCCCCGCGCTACTCCGCCGCATCAACTGCACTCTGCCCTCTCGTTCCATGCACCCAATATGGGTAGCAAACTCCGGACTGAGTGGGAAGAAGCAGCCATGGGCGATGGCAGATTCCTCGCCAAGCGAGCGTGTCCTGCCCCTGAGTGTCCCGCTCCGTAGCGGCGAACGTTCTCTGGAGTAAAGTCTGTGGAATTCAGGAGCGTGGCGCGAGCCATCGGTACTCTCCGCCTGGCTCCACATGTACCAAATCACTGTGACGATTTTTGCCAAACTGGTTACGCTGGCACCACTCGTGTTCTCTGGCTTATTCAGTTTATTTCTCATTCGTGCTGACTTTTGAAGGTACTGAAGTGGAGTGGCAGGGTTGAGTGAACTACGTTAAACAGCGATGGAAATCACTATACTGTTGATACGTTGTAAAGAAGAGCTATGTTAGCTAGTGCTACCAGCAATGTGGCACACGTTCAAAAAGAGATCTTAATTGTAGTGTACACTACGTACATCATGTACGCGGTCAAAGCCATCACGTTTTCTTTACATATAAAATGGATGGAAATGGCGGATGGTATGACTTAGACTGAGACACTATAGCACAATGCACTGGCTTACTGATCAGCTGTTTGATGACGCCACAGCTGATTGACCTTACCAAAAAGTACAGAGGAGCCTGCCAAGTAGAATGTATCTCACCATATACCGAGTAGTTGACTGTCGAGGTGAGGTGCTACCTACGTCATTAGCGCGAACTGTGGAGGGCGAGGCCTCGGATCCCTCGTCAACTTCAACAAGTTTGTATTATCTGCAAATTCGACTACAGTCTAGTTTCGACTACAGTCTAGTTTGTTGTGCGACAACAACCACATGTACGTGTGTATGTTCCCACATGTTACAGTACAATGTAAAAAGACCGTGTAGCATTCATGCTAAACAATTTGCCATCATCTCTATAATGTACTTACTATCTCAACATGAACTTCCACGTTGAAGTTGATATAGGACGTTTTTATATTTCTTTGACAATTATTGTTTTTTTGATAAATTTACGTGTATTTTATTATTTTTTAGCAATGTCTACTTCTTACACACTGTCTAAGCACTTTATACGATGTGTTAACATTGCTCTACCATATGAAAAGTGATTACATTTGCGATTTTAAAATCACTTCTCTGATCATTATATTCTAGGGTTAGCCCTCGTTAACTAATTTAACACAAAAATAGGATTTGCATGTAGGATTTTGTAGCTATACCTTTCGCCATTAATTGCATTCATGAATATCAATGGCTTCTATTCTGTTGTTATGCCTTGAACTCATATTTCGTTCAGCACATGTACCTGAAAGATATCTAAATTAATTATTCTAATATTAGGTTATTTTGTCCATCTTACGTCTTAGTAGACAAATTTAATTCCTGTCTTATTATCATTTTTAGGGTTCCATACTTCAGCCGGTATGAAGGGAAGTGTTACAGGATTAGTATGACGTCTTTCTGTCTGTGTTTCTGTCCCACATACATTAAGGTCTATGGTCCTTCGGCGATGTGAAGCATTTAACCTTCTCAGGCACTACTATCAAAAAATGTGACGATTTATGTTACATTTTTTTTATATTTGCAAAGTCATTCATCAAAACCTCTGTGGTACTTAACGTTGTCTTAGAGTCTTAAAATTTGACAAGAAGTAGGGTTTCGCAATACAAGTAACGGAAAAAAATCCGGAAACTACGAAGTTTGGAACTTTAATAGTGACAACTATGTATTTACAGCTCATACAAAATAGATACGTGTTTCAAAGTTTTACTGACCTTCAAAGTAGTCACCAGCATTGTGTATAACCCGTTGTCAGCGATCTGGAAGTCGTAGGATACTCTTAGCAGTGCCAGTTGTGTTGACAGTTCGAATGGCGCGGTCTATTGCCCGACGAATTTGTAGCAGTTCTGAAGCGAATATCGTGAACTGTTTCCTTTAGAAATGGAGCTGAACTTAAGACGGCTTCATTCAGGGGAGTGCAGTAGGTGGTTTAGCACTTAGCAGCCCCATGACTCAAACAAATCAGTAACAGCTTCAGCATTGTCCTGCAAAATGATGGTGAGGTCCTGCAGAAAGTGTCATCACTTCTGTCTCTAAGCTGGTCATAGGTTGTGTTCCAATCCGTTGTACTATAGATTCGAAGTTGTTGCAAAGAGTTGTTGCTCTGGTTAAAGTTGTGTGCTGAGAACTTAATGTTCTGATTACTCATTGTGAAATTCACCGATGTTTGTATTGTTTTGAGGACCCATGTGGGCTTGTAAATCAGCATATATATATATTACTGAAATTATTTCCGAATCATTTCCGTCTGAACTAAAATACTTTCTTGTTATTCTGCGTAATGCCGTGGCACACTGCATGTCCCTCATATGGCTTTACGTTTTTGATTCAAATCACGATCAGTGAATTTCCTGATACATCAGAGGCCACGCAGTAAATTACTTTGCAACTGCAAAACAGTAGACATAACTATTCGATTTCTTGGATAAATTTAGGTTTCAGATGCAGAAATGCAGGTCGACGACTGCTTACTAAATGTGCAGTGAGAGGGATCTGGCGCCTTATACGTTAGACAGAAAACGCTTAGAATCACTCATTATTTGTTGAGGGGACATTCTCATGTGCACTGCTCGGCTCTATAAGCATAAAGCAAACCCTTATTGAAACCCTTATTCAGTTCTTGGTCAGTTACTTAATGGATTATTACTTATTGCTCCATGCTCAAATCATAGCTGTGTCTAACCTAGTTTCAGTTACATTTATTTAAGTGTATGTGACTACTGTGTTAAACATTACGAGTCAGACTGCGTCTCCAATTTAATTCTGGCATTTGAAGTTGCCGGCTTACTCAATAGCTTAAAAGTTCAAGGATTCTCTATTCACAGCACTTTTTATAACAACACAAAACTTACAATGGGTATACGTATACTTAGACCGCTCAGAACCCCATACTAGAAAGAATAAGAAAGGCTTGGGAAAATTAGGACTGAACATCATTCGTTGATGCACATTTGAATTTATTAAGATTACAAGATTCCATATAAATCAGCAAACTTAAAAATATGGCCCCAAAAACAAAGGATATAGTTACCAGTTGGCAAACTGAGAGCACTCCAAGGCAAAGATTTAGGTGTGATAAAATTTACCAAACGTTCTTTACATCAGTGAGCATTTGAGAGTAAAATTACATAAGCTTAACGATATATATTTTAAATAAAATCAAACAACTCTTAAAAGCTTTGTGCAGTGCGTGAAATAATCTACAGAAACTCAAAGTAACACCCAAATGGACCTTAACTAGGCACATCCATTGACATTTACATCAATTTAAAGAATGTTTCAAGAGAAAACGTATACAAAAACTGTAATAAGAAATTTAAAGAGGAAACTTTTACAAAATATTCTGAGGAAACTTTAGGTATTAAAAGCTGCTGCAGCGAGCGGCAGAACCCATGACACTCCACAAGAACACGGCCAAGTAACACAAATTAACTGGTTCTAAAACGTACACAAAATTATTTTACAAACACAACATGCGATATATTTCACACTCTAGCGATTACAGTTAGGTATTAGCACCACACCTTCTTTCAGTACCACTCTCTTATACTATGTAAGTAAGGACAAGTAAAAATGTTCCTGGTGCCCGGTGATATAACAGAGAGCTGCAGTCAGGTTATCCAATTTTGCTTGACTTACAAGAAGTAGAAAATTTTTGTTTTAAAGTCTGGCACCACTATTCGTAAATAAACAGTACCATTAATACTTAGGGAGCTCAGGTTGGGCCAACTCTTTAATGATGGCCGCAAGAGCACAGGTGGAGCGTTAAAGTCTCACCAAAACTTTAGGCTGTTCACAACGGTAAAAGTTATTGAACCTAAGGTAATATGTCCTTATCCAAAGGAGCAACACAGTAAACAGAAAGCATGTAATTAGATGGAAGTTTTACCATGAGAGGCTGAACATTGCGAAACAAATCGCTTGATTTAGATAGCAAGATCATAATCAGCGGGTATCGGTTTCTCTCAGAGGTTTGCCTCGTTAACGGGGTGACCCCGCTAGTTATCATCTTGCCATTTAAAACATGTGATTAATTTGACAAGGTTTAGCCTTACCGCTAACGAGAGAAGTTAGCGCACGTAGCTGGTATAACGTGTCGTAATTGCAGTTACAACTGCTAAATGTAGGCAGCCACTTCAGAGCTCCTCACCCGCTATTAATGGAGAGAACAAACACGCAGCTCGCCGTGCCATGGCGGCACGTAGAGCAGAACACAGACGTCATCTCAGCCGACAATCCGCGGGAGAGCGAGCTCGTTAGTTCTTAGAAGCCGGCCAAAGATAAGTGCGCACGGATGCCTAGCGCGCGACAGCACGATTCGATACATGGGTCAGCCTCCTACCCCCCTCCCCCCCTCCCCTCCCACCCCCCCCCCCATCACCGTAAACTCAGCCCCAGGGGTAGGGCTTACAAAACGCACAAACGCAAAACTAATCATTACCAGCCGCCTTTACCTGGATGAGGTGCACCCTTTGGCAAACCTTTCTCCACATTCCGGGCTGTGATGATTGGCATCACTAAGAAGCGCCATGGGCCTGTGAAACGGGGTGCCAGCTTCCAGTAGCCTTGCTTCCAACGTATCTCGAGTAGGTTCAAGGGACAACGAACGTTGGGTACGATGTTCCGAGGTTTTGAGCTTATTCAACTGAAGATGGGGCTCTTAGTGCCATGAAAAAGATAGTGATCTAAAAATAAAGGACTAAATACAGGTGAAGCGGTTTATTAATACCCAAGGTGATTACTACCCAATCGCGATATTACTACACTTGGCCTCCGGTGGGCCGGCCGGAGTGGCCGAGCGGTTCTAGGCGTTTCAGTCTGGCACACGCGTGACCGCTACGATCGCAGGTTCGAATCTTGCCTCGGGCATGGATGTGTGTGATGTCCTTAGGTTAGTTAGGTTTAAGTAGTTCTAAGTTCTAGGGGACGCGTGACCTCAGATGTTAAGTCCCATAGTGCTCAGAGCCATTTGAACCATTTGAACCTCCGGTGGCCGTTAACGGAAACACGCTGTGATGTTACAATAAACAAGTACAGAGGTGACTAAGAAAAACATGTCACACTATGAATGATTTCAAGACAGCTGTGCATATACTGTCAAGTGGTTCAGTGTGTCCTCGTGAAATATCAAGATAAAAACTCACGATAAGCCGACGGAAGTGCCCTCACTCCAGGAGCTATACTGTTGAGGTTGACTAATACTCATAGCTGAGGAAACATACTGGTGCTAATGGTCTAGCGGTTTCACCAAGGCAGCGTGGAGAGCAGCTACAGATTGCTTCGTATGCTTAGACAGAACTCGGTTCTCGCAGCCCTGTGAAATGTTGGCTTACTTCCCCAATGGTACAGCACAGCACCTTGCTACCCTATCGTTGATGCCTCTCGTATAACGTAAGCGAGCAACAGGCGGTTGTTCTCCTGTTTCTTTGATTCGTCTTCGTCGTTCCTCGCGGATCGGTACTTTTACTTCTGTATCCTTTAGCACAGAATGTTATCCACAGCTCAGTTATTTCAGTTGTCGTTCGTCTGGCGAAGTACGATAGCGAAAGACATTAGGTCTCAAACAAAACAACTACGGTGTTAACGAGAAATGTGTAAGTTTAGCAGTACGAAAACTTTGATATTAATTAGGTGTTATGCGTATTCAGATACAAGCAGACCTACACTTGTAACCAGTCATAAGATACCTGTTAGTTAAGGGAAAAAATAAATTAAGGAATAGGACTTACAGGTATTTACAAGTAAGCGTTACAAACTGTGTCAAAGAATGAGACAAAATGAGAAACACCCACTCAGATAGAGAGAGACAGACAGACAGACAGAGAGAGAGATAGAGAGGGAGAGAAAGAGTAGATTTGTTTGTGCGTGCGTATTTGTTATTGTTAGTGAATAAGAATACGTATACGGGCCGTGTCGCAAACTGACCCATAGCGCCAGGCCTTCATGCTCGCTTACCTTTGGATAGAGGGCGTTCACGGGCGGCGGCTATGAGGTCCCTGGTGAGTTCTCTCACGGATTGTCCGCTGAGATGACGGGTGGTGCCTAGCTGGAAAATTTGTGGGGGGTGCGAAGCACCTGGAGATCAGGGGTTGGCGCTGTGCTTTCGACGACGGGCGAGTGTACCGCGTTCCGCCGTAGCTGGTGGTATCGCGAAAGAGGAGGGTCTCCCACCGCAGCCTATGGACTGGTGCTGCCAAACGCCATCTGTGTTCTGCACTACTTGCCGCCATGGCACGGCGAGCTGCGTGTTCACGTCTCTCCATTAATACCAGGTGAGGAGCCCTGAAGTGGTTGCTTACATTTAGCAGTGCAGCAGCGCTGTTGTAACTGCAATTACGACACGTTATACCAGCAAGGTGCACTAACTTGAATAACTCTCGCTAACGGGGCAAACCTCTCATAGAAGGCAATACACGCTAATTATTAGGACAAGGTTTTTTTTTCTATTTAAATCGTGTGATTTGTTTGACAAGTTTAGCCTCCCGTGGTAAAACTGCCTTTTAATGATTTGCTTTCTGTTTATTGTGTCGGTCCTTTGGTGAGACAAGTATATAAGGACATACGATCTTAAATCCAGGAACTTCTGCCGTTATGAACCGCGTAAAGTTTTGGTGTGACTTTAACGGTCTATCTGTTTTCTTGTACCCATCCTTACGGAGGTGGCCCAGCCTGGGTTACCCAAGTATTAGTGGAATTGTTTATTTACGACTGGTGGTGCGAGTCTTCCTACAAAAATTTTTGATTATTTTTAGCTCTCTGGTACATCACCTGGTACAAGGAATTTTTTTACTTGTCCTTACGTATACCGTAAAACAGGGTGGTACTGAAGGAAGGTTGAAGCTAATCTCTAACCTAATTCCCAGAGTTTGAGATTCAGCTATTTTTCGCGTTACTACACTCCTGGAAATGGAAAAAAGAACACATTGACACCGGTATGTCAGACCCACCATACTTGCTCCGGACACTGCGAGAGGGCTGTACAAGCAATGATCACACGCACGGCACAGCGGACACACCAGGAACCGCGGTGTTGGCCGTCGAATGGCGCTAGCTGCGCAGCATTTGTGCACCGCCGCCGTCAGTGTCAGCCAGTTTGCCGTGGCATACGGAGCTCCATCGCAGTCTTTAACACTGGTAGCATGCCGCGACAGCGTGGACGTGAACCGTATGTGCAGTTGACGGACTTTGAGCGAGGGCGTATAGTGGGCATGCGGGAGGCCGGGTGGACGTACCGCCGAATTGCTCAACACGTGGGGCGTGAGGTCTCCACAGTACATCGATGTTGTCGCCAGTGGTCGGCGGAAGGTGCACGTGCCCGTCGACCTGGGACCGGACCGCAGCGACGCACGGATGCACCCCAAGACCGTAGGATCCTACGCAGTGCCGTAGGGGACCGCACCGCCACTTCCCAGCAAATTAGGGACACTGTTGCTCCTGGGGTATCGGTGAGGACCATTCGCAACCGTCTCCATGAAGCTGGGCTACGGTCCCGCACACCGTTAGGCCGTCTTCCGCTCACGCCCCAACATCGTGCAGCCCGCCTCCAGTGGTGTCGCGACAGGCGTGAATGGAGGGACGAATGGAGACGTGTCGTCTTCAGCGATGAGAGTCGCTTCTGCCTTGGTGCCAATGATGGTCGTATGCGTGTTTGGCGCCGTGCAGGTGAGCGCCACAATCAGGACTGCATACGACCGAGGCACACAGGGCCAACACCCGGCATCATGGCGTGGGCAGCGATCTCCTACACTGGCCGTACACCACTGGTGATCGTCGAGGGGACACTGAATAGTGCACGGTACATCCAAACCGTCATCGAACCCATCGTTCTACCATTCCTAGACCGGCAAGGGAACTTGCTGTTCCAACAGGACAATGCACGTCCGCATGTATCCCGTGCCACCCAACGTGCTCTAGAAGGTGTAAGTCAACTACCCTGGCCAGCAAGATCTCCGGATCTGTCCCCCATTGAGCATGTTTGGGACTGGATGAAGCGTCGTCTCACGCGGTCTGCACGTCCAGCACGAACGCTGGTCCAACTGAGGCGCCAGGTGGAAATGGCATGGCAAGCCGTTCCACAGGACTACATCCAGCATCTCTACGATCGTCTCCATGGCAGAATAGCAGCCTGCATTGCTGCGAAAGGTGGATATACACTGTACTAGTGCCGACATTGTGCATGCTCTGTTGCCTGTGTCTATGTGCCTGTGGTTCTGTCAGTGTGATCATGTGATGTATCTGACCCCAGGAATGTGTCAATAAAGTTTCCCCTTCCTGGGACAATGAATTCACGGTGTTCTTATTTCAATTTCCAGGAGTGTGTATTGTGCATGTTAATTTTATTGTGTTTGTGGTATCAGTTTTGTGTGTGGTTTGGAGTCAGTTAATTTGGGCTACATGGCCACGTTCTTGTAGAGTGTCATAGGTTTTGCCATGCCGAGCAAGCAGATTGCAATACCAGAACGTTGATCACAATATTTTTTAAAACGTGCACGCTCAAATTTCTTATTACAGTTTTTGTACACGTTTATTCTTCAAACATTCTTAAAATTGGTGTAAACGTCACTAGATGTGCCTAGTTAAGGTTCAGTTGGATGTTACTGTGAGATTGTGTAGATTATTTCACCACTGCTAAAAGCTTTTAAGAATTTCTCGATTTTAAGTGAAATCTATATCGTTAAGATTATGTAATTTTACTCGCAAATGCTCACTGATGTAAAGAAATTTTGGTAATTTCATAATACCTAAATCTTTGCTTTGCAGTGCTCTCAATTTAGAAACGGGTAACTATATCCTTTGGTTTTGGGGGTCATTTTTTTAAGTTTGCTGATTTATGTGGAATCTTGTAATCGTAACAAGTTTCATTTCAAATGGTGTTCAATCCCCACTTTGCTCAGGTGTTCCTTGTCCTTCCTAGTACAACATATTCTTTGCAGAGTGTCATTTCCTTTGCCGGTAAGGCTTGTGATTGAACATCATCCGTTACCTATTTGGTGCAGTTAGGAATTGTAGTAAAATTGTTTTTTTTTTTTTTTCAGAATCTGCCTGTATTTGGTTTTCAGGTGCACTTGGAGGCAGGGTGGCCCTCAACCCGTGGTGGGGTAGGCTATTTGAAGAAGTAACAGCTACTATACGAACTGCGCATTTGGTGTCAGGTGGGGGAGGCGACGTATCAGAACTGGGCGAGTGTCTACGTGTGGCAGCCGCCCTGCCGATTCAGGTGACGGAGTGCTGCACCGCTTGTCTGACTGATATGGCGAAAAATATCGCTTTGTTTGAAAATAGTTGCCCCTCCCGAGCTCAAATATATTGACTACAGTGTCAAATGATACATTTTTTCAACAGTGTATAAAATAAAAAAAATAAAATGAAATATTAATTATTTTTATCTGTATGATTGGCTCTCCTATGAGTCGTCAGGTTTTGATTATTCGGTATCAGACGCTTGACAATGGCTTTTTCGTAAAGGCAATGTTACTCGTAGTTGACCGTGAAATAAAACTGAAATAATCGGACTTCGTAATTAAATCGATTCCAAAGACTGCTGCGGTAGGTGCGGACTCATAAACTAAATCTCAATATTACAATAATTTGCCAGCCATGCCAAAACGTCGTACAGAGGTGATTGTCTACTAAACAAAAAATTACACAGTTAGTTAAATCAGATATATTCAATGAATAAGCCTACAGTTCATAATCCTACTTACTTTTATAAATATAAATTCTTTACAGAATCGAGTGCCTAGTATGGTTGCAACTCGCAGTAATTTTCTATATCATGAAATATGGCGGTGTGCCAGACAATAAACTAAAATACGTGCTTCTCGCACCACTTCAACCAGGGCTCTTTCTTCTTAATCAAACATACGAGTAACGTAAATGTACTTTTGTTTTATCAGCGACACAGCGCTGCAGTTGTGTGCCATAGGCTTTATTTATTTGTCACTGATTATTTATTTAATTAATATCTCGCGTTTCCGAGGAAACTCACGCTCGGCATGCAAATGTGCCTTTATATTGCCCCCTGAATTGCGAGGCGAAAGGACACACCTGCAGGCGAGCAATTCACCTAAAGGCACAAGAAAATCTAAGTTATCTACAACTATTTACATGACTTACATTATACTGTATATTATATACAAAATTTGAATGACGCGCGTGCGCCGAAAAAGTTCTTATGTTGGCAAAACAGAGTGCGCGCATGCGCAGAAGCGTCTGTGTAACTACGGCACTGCCGTTATTTCGTAAATTTAGATCACGCGGCACAGTATTGCAGTTCATATTGTTCGTGTGCGCGCGCATTTCTTAGTCGTTGCACAAAGAAAATATTCCACCAAGATTACATATGAAGACTACATTCTATGACAGGTAACTTAGTTTTAAAATTACAATATTTGTTATAATACAATACAACTTTAGATTGTTGAATGTTCTTAGTTACATAGCATTGCAATGAAATGCTTCAACGAAAAATGTTCTGTTGTTTCAGGTGCGTTGACCTATACACATGGTGTCGTTATCACAGTTCATATTCATCTGCTGCACAATAATTTTTTACAGGTTAGTATCGTCGTGGTAAAGTTTTTTGATCACAGTAACATCGTTGTATAACAACGTGATTAATACATAAGCGTGTCCATTTCCTATTTCCATTATAGTCGTTGTGATGCAGTTCGTTGTGACAAAAAGCATTGTTTATTACAGATCAGACGTGACCCGTCGAGTAATTGGTCCACGTGCAGTTCGTTTTTTTTTTTTACATTCCGTGGAAGCTTGGTTGCAGAACCTCGGACGGCACATAGCTGGCGTCGATCCTTGGACAGTCCAGGTAAGAGTGTCCGCCACATTTCGAGAACATTTCATTCCCTGAAGTTCCAACCAAAACTCTTCCACCCGTCGTGTTGTTTTCTGGACAGGCACTTTGTGTCCATTTAATCCAGTTAAGATCTTGAAGTTGGGTACTGTAGTAATGTCACTAGACGATGCACGAATTATGCACTTCACATATTCAGTTTTTTGCTGAATATAGCTCACCTAAATGTTCGTTAATGTCCGTGAACAGAGGTTCACTATGCAATGTCTTTTTGGCACTCGTTTTGTTCAAATTTTTACATGATACATCAGTTAAAAAGAAAATAAGTAATTATACATACACACGTCACATATTTTCTTAGCATAAACATAATACAGTTTCACATAACCATGTTTACATCATCATTACATCGCTATAGGTTATTACATTGTGTCACATTTGATTAGATGAATTGCATCCTCTTTAGCAGTTTTGCTGGGATATTATCGATGTTTTTTGTGATGTCATCTGAAATTAAGATAGGTTAGACACAACATTCATTACATCAGTAGGCAAGACCAGGCGTTTTCGCTACTCAATAAATATTCAAAATAGTAAGAGAGAGAAAATGTTCGATTCCTCGCGTTTTGTGCGTGTGTGTAGAGTGTCTGTGTGGCCTTGACTACTGATAGATGTCCGCCGCTCGTGGTCTCGCGGTTGCGTTCTCGCTTCCGGAGCACGGGGTCCCGGGTTCGATTCCCGGCGGGGTCAGGAATTTTCACCTGCCTCGAGATGACTGGGTGTTTGTGTTGTCCTCATCATTTCATCATCATCCAGGAAAGTGGCGAAATTGGGCTGAGCAAAGGTTGGGAAATTGTACGGGCGCTGATAACCGCGCCGTTGAGCGCCCTACAAACCAAACATCATCATCATCACACTACTGATAGATGCTTTTCGTGTTGAGAGATGTGCGTCCAATCTATTTCTCAAAGTAAAAGATCGCTTCACAGATGACGTCTGTCAGTTCGTCAGGTGTCATACCAAGTCAGTGGTACCTACAATAACAAATGTTCCGTGAAAAATTTATATATCATTCACTGCTACGTAATCATAAATTTTACTTTAATATTCAGTCTTCTCGGTGGAGCCGCGGCGTTGAAAGAAAAGTTCTTCTGTCTTCAACTGCGTCACTGGAACGCTGAAATGAAAATTTCTATACTACTTATTATCTGTGTTGTAGCAACAGAGTTTTTCGAGTTGCTTAGCAATATTTTGATGGGTATGACTTTTACATTATTCAGCCTGAAATGCTCTAAGATCTCGGTGTGCGTATAGCCCAATAATTTTGTTAGTTCTACGATGTTGTAACAGATACGCACCAGGGTGCGGTATGTTAACAATTATATAAGGTCCTTCATATAGCAGACGCCACTTAGCGTTGCGTCGTTTGAGTGCAACAGATTTATGATGAGTACGAAGTAGTACAAGCATTCCTACCTCGAATTTTTGTTTTCTTTTTATTATGTTTCTGTGATGTTTGTTTCGTATCTGTGCGTGATGTGTCAGCGTAGTCAATACTTCTTTTATTTTCTAAAATTCTTTGAAGTGTGTCAACGTGTTCATTCCAGGATTGTGTAGCTATCAGTATATCATCTACATAGTGTGTGACTGTCTCAACTAAATCGTCGCCAAGCACGGTATCCAGGGCTGTAATGAATACCCCAGAGCTGACATTCAGTCCGAAGGGTAGAACACAAAACTGATAGGTTCGCCCCCCGAACATAAATGCAGTATATTTCCGAGAATCAGGAGTGATACCCACCTGCCAAAACGAATTAGCGAGATCTATTGTGGAAAAATATTTTGCATCTAGAAATTTCTGTAATTGCTCTTCTAAATTTTCAGGTTTTGTGTGAACCGGTAAAATTATTTCATTAATAGCTCGTGCGTCTAACACTAACCTAATGCTTCCATTTGATTTTTTGACAACAAGTAGAGGACTACAGTAAGGTGAGATGGATGGTTCAATGACCTTCCAGTCTAACATTTGTTTTAATTCTTGCCACACAGCAGGTCGTTGAGATAACGGTACGTTATATGTCTTATGGTAGAAGATCTTGTGAGGCTTAACTTCAATCTTGTACACATACATGTTGATAACACCTAATCGTTTGGTAAAAACTTGTAAATATTTGGATAACACTTCCTGTAGTTTTATACGTTCATGTACACTGAGAGCTGTAGCTTCATTTATCTTATGATCAAGCAATGTTTTCAAGTCCATTAGCTCTGCGTCAGATGAGTGTGTTTGCATGTCTTGAATGTCTTTGTCAAGTACTAACTGAACCTTGTACCCTGTACAGTGTTTGTCATGCTTTAGAGTTCTCCTGTCCAAATCAATAATAATTACCCTGCTTTTATCATTTAAAATACATTTACCTTTGGAGAAGTCTATAATGCAGTCCTTCTCGCTCATAATATCTATTCCTAATATGCAATTAGTCACAAGGTTTTGTACAACCAGGAATGGCCATTGTACGGTTCCATTACCTATTTTAACGTTTACAAAAACTTGCTTCGTAACCCTACATGACTTATTACCTAGTGCAGTAGTTATTTTACAGTTTTGGGCAGGAAACTCAGGCACAGGTTCCAATTCACACATCTTTTTATAAAAATTAAAAGATAAAACGCTCACAGCTGCACCTGTATCTAGGATAATAGTAGTTGGAATCCCACCTACTACACCAGTAGTGGATGCTAAAACAATTTCATTTGTGTTTAAACGACATTGTGTACTGTCTTGTAAAAGTTCATCTGATATATTGTTATTGTGATTGTATCTTATAAATAAAACAGGTAGTTTTTGTTTAGAATTACTCGGCATATCATTATTCTGTTGTTCAAGTGTGATGTCAAATAACTGATTAACATTGAAGCCGCCCCCCAAGGATTCTTCAGCCACGACCTGGGGCAAAGTAGTGACTGTTTCTAGTTTGTTGGATTAGCATTTGTACTAGGTACTGACACAGATTGAGGTTGTGCATCAGGTGTCATTTCTATTATATTCACATTCGGATATTGCCTATTATGATCTCCAAACTTTTGCGGTTGTTGTTGCTGTTGCGCATTATAACTTACCTGTCGGTCGTAAGGTATGCTCCAATTTTGTCCTGGTGGCTGCTGTGGTAAAGCAGTGTTTGAATGAAAGTATTGATCGCTACGAGTCCAACCTTGATGCTGTCTTGGCTCGTAGTTATTATTATTTCTATTTCTGTTTGTGTTTTTGTTATTACCTTTGTATCCGTTGTTACCGTTGTAGTTATTACCGCGGTGCCTTTTGTATGGATTGCCGCATGAAATGTTATTACTGTTGTAACTATTGTTTGTATTGGAATACGCGTGTTGATTTTGATTTCCGTACTGAGACGGCATGTGAGTTTGCTGTTTTTGTTGTACCGCGTTTCCAACTGTGGGCGCGCCAGAACTGTGTTGGCAAGCCTGCATGTTTTGCATACCACTAGTGTAAACATTGTGGCTGCTGTTTTGCCGCGCGAAGCGCTGATCTTCAAGTAACATGTCAACCGAATCTAAAGCTGTTAAAAAATAATCTGAATCGTCATCCGGGATATGTAGAAGTTTTTCCTTAATGTTGAAAGGCAATTTGGCCTTCAACGCTCGGAGTATATCTCGCGTTGCGACTGGTTCGTCTAGAAAATGTCCCATGTTCAAGTATTTTTCAAAATATCTGCGTAAGTTACCATTTTTACTGTTAAAAGTTTCAGGTTCTAAAATTTGTCTTCTGAGTCGCTCCTGGACGGATTGCGACCAGAATTTGTTCAGAAAAGCACGCTCAAACTCACTGTACGTGGTACATACGTCAGCTTGACTGTATGCCCAGACAGCTGCATCGCCTTGGATGTAACCGACAATATATGAAATCTTTTTCCGGTCACTCCAAGTGCGTGGAAATGCGTTACTAAAAGATTTGAGAAAAATCACCGGATGAATGGTTCGTTTTTCTGGGATAAAAATCTGAAATTGCCTGTGTTTCATTAAGCTTTCTTCTTCCTTTGCATTATGATATGGATTTGTACCACTGTAATTACTGCAATGCTCAGCTGGCGAGTAATTACGATAATGTTGCTGTGGTTTACCATGATAATACCTTGTGTTTGTGTTTGCACGTTGTGGTATGTGTTGTTGTCGCGGTGTGTTTTGTTCTTGTGTGTATGTTGTGTGCGGTATGTGTGCGTCATACTCGAATGTATATTGATTTCTGAACTGTACATTTTGACTGATATTTTCGTTACATTCAGACTGTGGTTGATCGGTGAATTGTCTCATGGGTGCAGTGACGGATTGTACTGCGTCACTAATCAGCTGTTTGTTATTAGTGATGTATTCCGCTACGGAGTCGTGCACAATTGTTGGTAAATTTTCACGTATGCATCTATCAAAATGTTTGTCTTTGTTCTCTACCCAATCATGAAATTCTTTATTAATATTTTGAAAATGAGCTGTGGCATCAGATTGTAAGATGTCAGTCAGGTGTTGTTCAACATCGTCAAATTTATTCTGCACGTCAGTAATTCGTTTTTCAAGGTTGTCGTGTACTGAAGGATATGTTTGAATTTGTTCAGTAAGAGCTTCACACGTGACATTAAGGTTTTTTAATTGTGTCTGTAAAAGTGCTACGTCATTTGTAGTCTTTTCTTGTCTCGTACTAAGCTTGGAAAATTTCGTACTGAGTTCAGTCATCTGTTTGGTCAGTGTGGCGTCTATAAGTTCCACACGCTTACATAAAGTGTCATTAGCTGTCTTGAGTGCTATGAGATCAGATTTGATTCCGTCATTTTGTGTCTTTAACTGTTCATTTTGCATCTGTAAGGTTGCCATGTTTTCGGCGTTTTGCTTCATTAGCATTTGTAACATGTCGGCAATGTTTACCGTTTGCAAGGTCTCTGCCCCCGCCGCGTCATTAGACGTGACGTCATGCATTAACATGGGCTCTGATTGAGACTTTGAAATTTTTGTGGTGGAAGGCCTATTGTCAAAATTTTCGTCAACACTCGCGTCAATGTTTGATGAATCGTCACTACCGATTGCTGTCGTAAAGTCATTTTCTAACATTTGTCTCTCGTCCGAGTCGGATTGCGTCTGAATAGTACGTCTTTGCTGTTCCATTTTTGCGTATTGTTTTCTAGTTATTACCATGCCACACGTGATATATGTTTCAAGAAAATATTTGACACTGATTTTAAAATAAAATACAGTTGAGTATGAATCGGTCGTAGCAACAATGGCTGTCTGTTAATTTAAAAATATAAACTGAATTTGAGATTATTGGTAATGGCTGCTGGCCATGTTACATGATATCGTACAGAAGTCGGCCATATTGTACACTCGTGTATTGGTATTGTTGCATACGTTATTGTTTAAGGAAAAATACTGAGAATGGAATTTATCACTGAAACTGTTATGCGGAAAAGAAACACTACAGAATTTTACTGAAAAGCTAATACACTGAATTATACGTCTGGTCAAGCCTGCTAATGCAAAGATGCTGCGTCTTACCTTATTTTGCTGGAAGCTTCTTTGCGTCTTCCCGCAAAATTTTATAATTGGCAAATATCTTCTGATTTTTTTTTATTTCTCATATAGTCAAGTCCAGGACCAGAAGGTTGATTTTTCCCATGAAACAAAGAGAACAATGTAACAAATGACAAAATAACAAGTCCGACACGCAGTCGCCAATATAAAATAAATAAAATAAAATAAAATAAAATGAAATATTAATTATTTTTATCTGTATGATTGGCTCTCCTATGAGTCGTCAGGTTTTGATTATTCGGTATCAGACGCTTGACAATGGCTTTTTCGTAAAGGCAATGTTACTCGTAGTTGACCGTGAAATAAAACTGAAATAATCGGACTTCGTAATTAAATCGATTCCAAAGACTGCTGCGGTAGGTGCGGACTCATAAACTAAATCTCAATATTACAATAATTTGCCAGCCATGCCAAAACGTCGTACAGAGGTGATTGTCTACTAAACAAAAAATTACACAGTTAGTTAAATCAGATATATTCAATGAATAAGCCTACAGTTCATAATCCTACTTACTTTTATAAATATAAATTCTTTACAGAATCGAGTGCCTAGTATGGTTGCAACTCGCAGTAATTTTCTATATCATGAAATATGGCGGTGTGCCAGACAATAAACTAAAATACGTGCTTCTCGCACCACTTCAACCAGGGCTCTTTCTTCTTAATCAAACATACGAGTAACGTAAATGTACTTTTGTTTTATCAGCGACACAGCGCTGCAGTTGTGTGCCATAGGCTTTATTTATTTGTCACTGATTATTTATTTAATTAATATCTCGCGTTTCCGAGGAAACTCACGCTCGGCATGCAAATGTGCCTTTATAAGTGCCCGATATCTATGGCGGACAGCGTCAGAGCCGCAAGCTGCGGCTAAGGTTAATGAATTACAAACTATAGTCATGCCTTTGCAGATCAAATTGAGTGGCTAAGAATGAGATGGGGAGCCAGGTGGCAGTACGCATGATAGTACACCGTTATTTGAATATTCAGGAGATTCCTCTGGTGCGGGAGATCAAGAACAGATAGTGAATTATGTCAGTTTGCGAAATTACCTGATATATTTTGCGTATACTGAAAGGTGTGGAACACCTTACAATTAATATAATATAACTATTGGTACAATTTATTTAGGTTTTCGTCAAATTTATAGAGGCAGGGTAATGTATTTAGAGTTCCGAGGGAGTAATTTCTGAAATATATCCACTGTGTTGCGGTTCATTGGCCTATGGGTGGTGTTACGCTGTCAGAGCAAGAGAATCTGGGGGAGTCACGCAACAGGATTCTGACGGCGAAGTCGTCAGCCAGGAGCAAGAATGTCCTGGTTGGTTGAAATGGTCCAAGTGTCTCTGAGCACTATGGCACTTAACTTCAACTTCTAAGGTCATCAGTCCCCTAGAACTTAGAACTACCGAAACCTAACTAACCTAAGGACATCACACACATCCATGCCCGAGGCAAGATTCGAACCTGCGACCGTAGCGGTCGCGCGGTTTCAGACTGTAGCGCCTAGAACCTCTCGGCCACTCCGGCCGGCAATGTCTTGGTCAATCATTATTTATTCCGTGTTCAACGTCGGGCGCAGCCGTTGACGGAACACATACCAGATATCCGGATGACCGCTCTTGCTTTCGATGTTCAGCTTTCGGAAATGGAAGTAGCGGCCGATATCGTGCAGGACATGAAGCCGGAGGATCACTCTCGTGTTCTGTTCTTGGAGAAGCCATCCACATATAACGATTTAGATCATTTGGTCAGCAGTATAGAAGTAATAACGCAAGCCAACATAAGGTGAGGATGCGAAGGAAACCCTGTTAGGCAGAGTGATGATTCTGCTCTCAAGGATATTACCTTGTGGAATGTCAGCCGCGTTAATGGATGTTGCTACAACTGTGGACTGTCAGGCCATCTTGCTCGCGATTGTCAAGTTCGGCTAAAGAAACAGAGGAACAACTGTCGCCAAGAGAACAGGAGGCGGTTTTTGCCTCGCGGAATGCCGAGTGCCTATAATAAAGTTACGGGAATTACTAGTAACTCTTTACCATTTGTGTATGCTACTCTGTTTTGGACCAGTGTGCTCATGACTAGACCCAAGCAGTGGTATTTCATTATTGAATCACAAATGTTTCTCTAGATACCGATCAATTTGTAAATTTCCTGAATTACAGCCCGTCGTGCAGATTTGCTGCTAACGGTCAACAGGGTCGTTGTGCGCCTCTTGTACGATTAAAGAGTTTTCCTGGCTCTTGGAGGTGTTAGTAGTGAAGGGTTTCAGTACTGATTTTTTGTTAGGCTGCGATTTTGTGAAAAGGACTGGGTTGATTCTGAATTACTCGGATGAGGTTTTCTGTTTCAAGTTTTGTCTTTGGATAAGTTCCATTTATGACGGCATGGGTATTTTTCGGATGTTTATTCAGTATTAGGTGATCATGGTGACTTTGATGGGGACCACTTGTCCTGGGAATAAGCTCAAGAGTTGCTGAAGTTGGCGGATAAATTAG
Source organism: Schistocerca serialis cubense (assembly GCF_023864345.2). Taxonomy (NCBI): domain Eukaryota; kingdom Metazoa; phylum Arthropoda; class Insecta; order Orthoptera; family Acrididae; genus Schistocerca; species Schistocerca serialis. The sequence goes on along the minus strand of NC_064638.1, from coordinate 698,216,399 downwards.
GTGTCATCAATAAAATAGAGTATCATAGCCGCTAGTCGGATGAAGTGACAATTAAATAGTCACCTTACAGGTTCGTAACCACGAAAATGGAGGTGTTGAGGGAGATAATTGGTAACATCTTGAGTGAGAGCTTCATCCGCCCTTCGACTTCCCCATTCGCCACTCTTGTATTTTTGGTCGCAAAAAATAATGACGGCGACTTCACGCTTCGAATCGTAAGCTAGTTTTGATGTCAGTACCCTTGCCTGACTTACATAATTATTTTGCTTGATTCGGTGGAGCTCAGTATTTTCCCGTGCTAGACCTGAATCAAGCTTATTACAAATCCCCTGGCAGAGGAATCACAGGCGGTCACGGCATTTAACACGGATTGGAATTTATGAGTTTAACAGGGTGCCTTTCGGCTAGTCAACCGAATCAGCCGTTTTAACGAGGCTTCTCGGTTCAGTTTTAGATGATATTAAGTTCCAATTCGTGTATAATTACCTGGGTGGTGTCGTGGTCTGTAGTAAGTCTTCCCTTGAACATTGGAGCACCTTCGTCAGGTTCTTTCACGGTTATGGGAGGTGGAACTCAGTGAAACGTTCCAAGCTTAACTTGGCACGTCAAGAAATTTCCTTTCTTGGGCATATGGTCTCCGTCATTGCAATGAGAGTCGATCATTAACGAAATGTCGATCATTAACGAAATCAGGTTATACATAATTTCCAACCACTTAAGAACAAGAAAGGAACAGCTCATTTCGTTTGCATATAAATTTTTTCATAAATTCATTCCTAGGTTTGCGGATTTGTACCTCCTTTAAATTTGTTGCATCGAAAGGGACAGTCATTTAAATGGACAGATAGCCAGCAAGCAGTCTTTGATTCCCTGAAGATCACGTTAAGTAACGCTCCCGTGTTGGTCGTCTCGGATTTTGACCGCCCTTTATTGTTCAGATGGGTGCATCCAAGTGTGGCGTTGCAGTCGTTTTGTTACAAAAGAGGAACGGGGAGCATCGACCCGCTGCCGTCACCTGTGCCTCGTGACAATTGTCGCCAGTGAGAATATATATTCCATCCATAGATGCTCGAGGTTCCTGCTGTGTTGTTCACCACCGAAAAATTTAAATTCTACCTCGAGCATCGTGAATTTACCCTCGAGGCGGACAGCCAAGCCCTCAGTTGGGTGCAGGCGCATCCTCGGACAACTGGACGTATTGCCTGTTGGGCAGTTCGAATCTCAGCGTACAGGTTATCCATCAAGCATATCAGGGGACGGAAGAATGCGGTGGCGGATGCCCAAAGTCGGATGTTCGAGGAGGAAGAGCCCTCTTCCTCTAAGGGCCCAGGAGGTGGAGACGTTGCTTGTGCAGTGGTTGCCAAGGTCCCAAACCCGTTTACTGACTTAGAGGAACAACAGGAACAGGATCCTAGGTCGGTTTCATCAAAGGCTGCCTAAAATCTGGTGAGGATGTATCAGGGTGCCAGCTAAGGAAAGGCATCCTTTGTTTGAATACTGGAAAGGAAGCACAATTAAAAATCTGCCAAGCGCGCTGCTCCCAGCTGTCAGTGTTAGGTGGACACTTAGGTACTTATAAAACGATCCATAAGATCAAGGACTCATTAATGTGGCCGTCTCTTAATAAGGACGTGCGGGAAGCGATGAGTCAGTGCTGAGATGGTTCCTTAATTTACGCGAAGTTGCACCCTCAACTCCTGCTTGTAAGTTTATGGCGTGATATAAAACACAGAAGGTATTCTAGGATATCAAGGGAAGTTTGTTTTAGAATTCGGCTGTAAGCACCTAATAGTAGTGGGAGGTTGGCGAGTCGTATAGCCAAACGAGTTGCTGGGTGCTGGATTTCAATAGATAAGACACGAATAAGTCAGTCATCTAATGGGAGATGGGTAAACGACATTAGGAAAAATGCTGGAACGACCTGGACGCACATGGCTGAAGTGCATGTGGGAGTGTGGGAGAGGCCATTACCTGTTAAATAGTGGCCGGCGCGTCACGTTCCCCTGAATCTAAGCCACAGAAGCACAGGCCGAGTACTTGTTTAGTCACAATGGCTGCCACGAATTCAGATGGCATACAGGAGAAAAATCGTGAAGAAATCGAATGCCCGAAGAATACGATGCATATGCAGAGACGGAGCGTTTGTTCTTCCCACTTCTGTCAGAGAACTTGATTAGGTAACTGTACGTGTCTGTAAGTGGTGTTATGTATATTTGTGATTTCCTTATTCCACTGCTTTATTTATCTTCACCAAGTTTGTAAGTAGTCTATTTATTTTAGAAATGCTTTTATTAGTGTGAAGTCGACGTAACTCTCTCTGATGTGAAATAATTCGTTAATAAGTGCAATCTGACTGTAACGAAGCAATTGAAAGTTTATAAAAACCGCATGTGGTTTGTAAGCAGTAAGAGGTAAAGTTTCATTTACATTACTGGAATTCGGGTCTCGGAATGTTCTCCTCGTATGAGAACCACCGGACTCCACAACACTAACTGTGACTCCCCCCCCCCCCCCTCCCCAACCATCACCCCCAATACGATATACAATGGTTTAATACGAGTGCCGTAGGTCGGATGGACTCATTGCAGCTAAACTCCTCAAAGAAAAATCCCTAATACGCATGCTCACCAGTGCACTGCTAGGCGTGTGCCACGAAGTCTGTTCGTAGCTGCGTAACTGCTAAAAGCGCAATCAGTGCCCCCTCGCACCGAACTGAGTGGATATTCCAGCTGGCACCCACCAGCAGCCAAGACCGTACTCTCAAGGCAGACCTACGCCGAACGCCGAGAAAAATCCTTTCATGCTTCTCTTCTCGACACCATCGCTCCACAAGGAGCGTCACCAAAAAATTATCGTCTCCAATCGTCGAGCGGCGCTCGTAAGTCACCGCAATGGTATAATTGTCACACCGCGTCGGAACACTATCCTAGACGCTGTATAGAACATTCTCCCAACGGGGAAGCTGTATGCCAAAAACTATATGTACCCACACAACGTGTTCTGGCGTCAACGGTGGTTCTCCTACTGTGTCAGAAACGTTCTGGCGGGCTGTAGGGTGCCCTGGTAGCCGGGCGCCAGTGAGTCGAATAAAAACTTCACCCCGCGGCAAAGAATGCTCTTTTCCATAGAGCTATATTTTAAAAAGACGCCAGTGTCGCACGCAACATCCTGAACACGTAAATTGACAGCGCTACCCGAGCCGTAGAGTACGTCCCGTTCTTCAACGCAGGGCTCACAACGACGCCCTGTGGCCTGCCGGTCGTTCATCTGGTATCCCAAAGTATCGCTCGTGTCAAACATGAAAAGCGCCGAACACAACTTTTATGATTGCGCTGGCGAGCCGCACGGTACGTTCCGAGAAACTGCTGACTGCGGACGCCCTCAGTTTTCACCCTGGCCGTCCGTTTATTTTCATAGTGAAACAGAAGCTTCTCCAGGAAGACTCGCCAATATGAATAAGGTTTCACAATCTAATTACCAATTGCGCCAACTATCAGTCCTAGCGGCAAATTAAATCTGTCATTTCATGTCATACACTCATTTAATTGCCCTGACGGGTCACTGCATAACTTCGATGGCGGTAATGTTTCTGTACTGATTATTTGATCAACAAAGAAGAAAGGAAGCTTGCCAAAACGCTTAGCTACCTTTCATGTTAATTGAGGAAAACACACAATAACTGCTGAACATAAATGTTGCTCGTATAATGTCAGTAACTGATCATAAGTAAAGCTGCCGCGCTGGATTAGCCGAGCGGTCTGTGGCGGTGCAGTCGTAGACTGTGCGGCTGGTCCCGGCGGAGGTTCGAGTCCTCCCTCGGGGATGGGTGTGTGTGTTTGTCCTTGGGATAATTTAGGTTAAGTAGTGTGTAACCTTAGGCACTGATAACATTAGCAGTTAAGTCCCATAAGATTTCACACACGTTCACTAAGTAAACCTGCAAAATTATTTACGAGATCCTATCAAGACTTAATATCGATGGTTTATCAAGATATACCAGAAAAGAGCGCAAAAAACACTTGTTTGAAGATTGGTTTTGAAGCACTTCTTAAATCCACTTATGCAGATAAACGTCCAGCGTGTCTCCGAGCAACATCTGGTTCCAAACTTGTGTTATTGTCTGTAAGCTTCATGCAAAGAATGGGGCTACGTAATGTTTAGAATTGGGAACGGTATCTGATATGTGAAATGATACACGGAAATTATTGGCAATAAGGTTGTGGTTTGTTGTTTATGATCAGATAACGGAGGTAGGAGCAAAAATTAGCGCCTTACCTAGGTTGGTTGGTTGATTTGGGGGAAGTACCAAACAGCGAGGTCATCGGTCCCATATGATTGGAGAAGGATGGGGAAGAAAGTCGGCCGTGGCCTTTCGAAGGAGCCATCGCGGCATTTGCCTGAAGCGATTTAGGAAAATCTACCTCAGGACGGCCGGACGCGGGTTGAACCGTCGTTCTCCTAAATGCCAACCATGAACCAACTTCTTCGATCCCCTTACCTAAATATCAAAGAAGTAACTAAGGAAGTTTTAATGAATGAAAGTATGTGATTTTCACGTTATGTAATTAACTCAAAAGCAAATTGACAGCGTAATACATAGCCTCTTAGCAGCACAGAGGCACGTGGCAAATAAGCCAGATGCGCAAACAACAAATGAACGGAAGTCTACACGTGATACAAAAAATTTAATAAATTAAATGAAATGAAAGAGTTATTGAATCGTCGGACTGAATGACTGAATTCAGATTATGTGTCAAGGGTCGTAGCTGCATATATCGTAAAATGAAGAACTAGTAACCGCACATCGAGCGTGCTTCTGCCCTCTGCAAACAAAGATACTTCGCTACTTAAATCAGAGAAAATCTGACCATGTAATATAAATTCGTAGCGCACACCTAACGAAATCTCTTAGCGAATAGGTAATGCCTACACGTAAGCCCAGTAACATGAACCGTCTTATCAATTTGCCAGCCTGCGGAGCGGCATTCAGCATCTGTCAGCCGCACGCTTCCGAGGGCTAGGACACGAATATTTTGAAATTCTCTTGTATCGGCTAAACGCTCAGCGATTAAAACTTCCGGAAACACGTGACCGTGCTTCTACCAGACCCCACAAAGATCGTGACTGCATTCGATACTGGTAGAGAAACACCTTTTGCATAGCTTCAGCAGTGAGTAGTTGGGGAATTAAGTGAAAATGTACACTACTGCCCATTAAAATTGCTACACCAAGAAGAAATGCAGATGATAAACGGGTATTCATTGTACAAATATATTATACTAGAACTAACATATGATTACATTTTCACGCAGTTTGGGTGCATTGATCCTGAGAAATCAGTACCCAGAACAACCACCTCTGGCCGTAATAACGGCCTTGATGGGCCTGGGCATTGAGTCAAACAGAGCTTGTATGGCGTGTACAGATACAGCTGCCCATGCAGCTTCGACACGATACGACAGTTCATCAAGAGCAGTGACAGGCGTATTGTGACGAGCCAGTTGCTCGGCCACCATTGACCAGACGTTTTCAGCTGGTAAGAGACCTGGAGAATGTGCTGGTCGTGGCAGCAGTCGAACATTTTCTGTATCCAGAAAGGCCCGTACAGGACCTGAAACATAGGGTCGTGCATTATCCTGCTGAAATGTAGGGTTTCAGAGGGATCGAATGAAGGGTAGAGCCACGGCTCGTAACACATCTGAAATGGAACGTCCACTGTTCAAAGGGCCGTCAATGCGAACAAGAGGTGACCGAGACGTGTAACCAATGGCACGCCATACCATCACGCCGGTTGATACGCCAGTATGGCGATGACGGATTCACGCATTCAATGTGCGTTCACCGCGATGTCGCCAAACACGGATGCGACCATCATGATGCTGTAAACAGAACCTGGATTCATCCGAAAAAAATGACGTTTTGCCATTCGTGGACCCAGGTTCGCCTTTGAGTACAGCATCGCAGGCGCTCCTGTCTGTGATGCAGCGTCAAGGGTAATCGCAGCCATGGTCTCCGAGCTGATAGTCCATGCTGTTGCAAACGTCGTCGAACTGTTTGTGCAGGTGGTTGTTGTCTTGCAAACATCCCTATCTGTTGACTCAGGGATCGAGACGAAGCTGCACGATCCTTTACAGCCATGCGGATAAGATTCCTGTCATCTCGACTGTTAGTGATGCGAGGTCGTTGGGATCCAGCACGGCGTTCCGTATTACCCTCCTGAACTCACCGATTCCATATTCTGCTAACAGTCTTTGTATCTCGACCAACGCGAGCAGCAATGTCGCGATACGATAAACCGCAATCGCGATAGGCTACAATCCGACCTTTATGAAAGTCGGGAACGTAATTGTACGCATTTCTCCTCCTTGCACGAGGCATCACAACAACGTTTCACCAGGTAACTGCTGTTTGTGTATGAGAAATCGGTCGGAAACTTTCCTCATGTCAGCACGTTGTAGGTGTCGCCACCGGCGCCAACCTTGTGTGAACGCTCTGAAAAGCTAATCATTTGCATATCACAGCATCTTCTTCCTGTCGGTTAAATTTCGCGTCTGTAGCACGTCATCTTCGTGGTGTAGCAATTTTAATGGCCAGTAGTGTAATTGAATTTGAAAGTGGCTATTTACGTGTAACTTCCATGTTGTCACGTCGATGATGGCGCGAGTGAGGTAATTACATAGAACGTCGTAGGCTAATCTGTCGGGAGAAGGAACGGAGCTTGATTTCATGGACGAATCAACGATCTGTCCCGAACACGGCAAAGACGCAACCTCAGGGAGCGCCAGTTACGGCATACGCTTCTTTGTAAGTCATTAACCTTGGCTCTGACAATAAACTTTCCTTCAGCAAAGTGAGCGCAGGCCGCGCCATGTTTGCACCTCCGCGACGATACGTGTGTCTCGTTTTGCTCCGTTTGTGCGTGCTCGCCGGCTGGCAGCCCTTGACCGAACAAAGGACGGGTGCGGCTATAAACACGCGCAGATGCAGACGCAGACGAGACGCCGGAAGGACGCACCGGCGTTGCGCCTGCGGCGGCTGGTGTTAAGTGGCTCCGGGCTTCTTGCGGAAGGCCGCCGCTGGCCCCGCATGCTGCTCGTTTTCCGAGCTTCTGGCCGCCAGCGCCGCCGCCGCCGCCGCCTGCAGCCAATCAGCATGGAATGCCGGCGCGGCATCTGCGACCACCGGCCCCGCCGCCGCCACTGTTTACGACTTTCCCACCGGTCACGCCGGCCGCGGTGGGGCAGGTCAGTGGGTGTTACGAACGGCACGGCCAGCGGCGTTAAACGTGACCAAATTTAAAGTCGCCGATTTTCTTGTACGACGGAGAACTGTTTTGCTAGTTCCTCCTAATCAGTATGCGAGGAACTGGATTCTCCTCTCCAGGGAGCAAGGACAAACCGACCTCTGACATACATTCGTTCGTGGACGTTTTAACGCTGTGAAATCCACAATATTATTTTTCCGAAGCTCCTTGCCATCATACCACATTTTCCAAGTGTAAACAGGAGTATCAAATAAATAGCGAAAACTGACACAGGTGAAAGTATATGAAAATAGAAGGAAAAACATTCCAACAAACAGGTGTCCGCAAAAGAGCCTTTTACAAGATATTTGCGAACCGGCCACTATGAGTCACTACTGATTTCAGTACGAAATACGGTCGTAATTATTACAAATTCACTTGAAATGTAGAGCTTCCGAATAAGTCCTCATCTGAAGTTCAAGTTTCACCCACCGTCTACCCTAATAATAATTGTAATAATGGGTGGATAAATCCTAGGTCAAGGTCACTAAAATTCCTAGCTTGAGCTCATTGATGAGCCTTCTTCAGATCCGTAAAAAATATTACTTAATTCAGTGTGTATCAGCCACCAGACATTACACACCGTCATAATTTATTGAGCTGAAACGCTGTTGTTGTCATGTACACATCAAAACAGATCGTCATGGTTACATAATTTACAACGTATAGTTAACATTGTAAATTATGTAAACATGATGACCTACTTTAATGTGTACATGACAACAAGTGTTTCACCTCAACAGATCATGACAATGTGTACTTCCCGGTGTCTTATACACACTAAATTAAATGATGTTTTTATTGATCCGAAGACGGCTCGTCGGTGAGCTCAAACCGGTAATCAATGAAGAAGCTTTAGTGATCTTTACCTAGCATTTCTATACACAAATTTTAGCATAAACGATCGCCTTGATTCCCATTTGACAAGGCTAATGAACAATGGATGCTATGTAATACTGTTTGTATAATAATTTATTATGTCAGGGATCGCTTAAATATGTATAACAGCACTTTCGACAAACATCTGCCATCTTCAGACGTGACAAAATCGTACTTCGTACAGATATATGACAAAAACAGTTAGAAAACCTACAGACAGTCTGAACCACAAGTTTTTGCTACTGATTACCTGTTTCAGTCTCCGCCTCTGATCATCTTCAGAATTCAAGTGGAACAAGGAAAAAGGCGACAGCAACAAAAATTACAAAAGTGTGATGAAACGAACGCTTCGTTCAAACATTGTACACATAACAACAAAATATTAAGAGTCCAAAAGCGCCTCGAAAAGTGCAGTTTGTCAACACTGGTATAACACTAGCGTAAAATACAAGGATGTGCTCGAAAAAAATTCTTTTAGTCACGAGACGTCTACTTAAGTCATAGACGAGCACACTGAAACAATGTAAAAAAAGATTTCACCATAACAAAACAAAATAAAAGTAATTAATCAAAATTAAGCATTACCTCAAAAACAGAAGTCAACAAGTCATTTGTGGGTCGGAGAAGTCGTCATGGAAAAATGTGCGCTCTGGAGTTCCCCAAGGCTCCGTCTTTGGTCCGTTACTCTTCTCACTATACATTAATGATATTTCTTCAGTGATTCACTCCTGCAACTACCATCTATATGCCGACGACATCCAACTGTACATAAGTGCAAGGCCCAAGAACATTGCTGAAGCAGTAGCGAGTATGAACGCAGATCTTTGCTCTGTTTCTCGATGGGCGCAGAACCTAGGTCTAAAATTAAACCCCAAGAAATCCCAGGTCATTCTCATATCTCATCCAAAGTTAATCAGCCGGTGTTTTGGCGAAACAGTTCCTCAATGGTACCCAACTACCATACCAAAAAACAGTAAAAGACCTTGGAATAATCTTGGATGAACACCTAAACTGGGAAGAACAAACAGTCGCAGCTTGCCGGAAGTCGCTCTCCTCCCTTCATGCAATCCAAAAATTTAGAAAAATATTTCCAAGCCATGTTAAACAAAAATTAGTCCAAACACTAGTCTTGGCTAATCTTTACTACTGTGATGTAGTTCAACACGGCACAAATAGTGAAAATTCGAGATGCGTCGAGCTAGTGATGAATGCTTGCGTTCGATACGTGTGCAATATACGGTTGTATGATCATATCAGTCCTTCATACTCCCAGCTAGGTTGGATACGCCCACATAAGGTACGCAGTCTCCACACGATGTGCTTACTTCATCGATTTCTTAGCCACTGGTGCCCCCAATACTTATCTTCTCACATTAAACACCTATCATCATTCCACAACCGCAATACCAGATCGGATACGTCTAGCATCTTGGCTGTACCTTTACATAACACAAAATCTTTCTCCGTGTCATTCTCCAACTCAGCCATACGACTATGGAACGCGCTCCCCTGTGACCTGCGTCTATCCAGAACCACTCAACATTCAAGAGGGAACTCAAGACTTCCATATTAGGGACGGTATAGCCACCATTGTTGTGCCCCTCTCATCTCTTTCTATCTCCTCTCCATCATAGCTTCGAATTTTACCATTATATTTCTCTTCCTCTAACCTAGCTACCTCTTCTATATTTCTTTCACCCTATTCTATCGTCTTATGTCTCTGCTCGATGTGAATAACTTACAAGGTGCAAGAACATAACGAGAAAATTCCCAACTAGCAATAGGATTGACATTTATAAAAGAAAAATATGTTTACTTTCATATACATAGTCATTATTATTATTATTATTCCTGATTGTTATAATTATTTTTTTATTGTTATAATTATCCTCTCTATCTCTATTTTTTACTTTAACATTAATACTGTATAACACGTGGTATGTCCATAATGATCTGTACAAACTGAAATTCGTTCAATCTGAGTATGCCTGGTTAGGTGTAAGAGAGGGCCTAAAGGCCCTAATCTTGCCAGGTAAAATAAATGCATAAATAAATAAATGCATAAATTACATCTGCATTTCAGCAAGTATGGTGTGTTATTCAATAAAGATAAAAAATGTAATAAACAACCTCGCAATACACTGTGTATCGTACATTTTCGTTCTTATTTATGTATTTTAGAAGACACTCCAATAAATAAACTTTCCTGCTCTCCATAGTTTGAATCGTGCATCTCTGGAAATAAATTTTAAGAATTTCCCTTCATTTTATTACAAACGGAAGTGCGCTCAGAATTCTTACTGGATGTTAAAAAAGAGAAGCAAGTTAAAAAAATAACTATAACTTTTAGCAAGCAGATACCACGAATTACCGAAGATGTTAAGTGATAATACTTATAGAAAATAGAGCGGGCGCTATCATGCGCTGCATACCAAAGCAGGTTGAGTAAGGAGCGATGCGGTAGTGTGTTTATGCTTTTCAAAAACTGTAGTCTCCACCGAAAAAATTGTTCAAATAACTCTGAGTAGTATGGGACTTAACATCTGAGGTCATCAGTCCCCTAGAACTTAGAACTACTTAAACGTAACTAACCTAAGGACATCACACACATCCATGCCCAAGGCAGGAGTCGAACCTGCGACCGTAGCGGTCGCGCGGTTCCAGACTTAAGCGCCTAGTCGTCAGCGACTATCTTCGTAAACTGCCAGCTGCCATGATAAACACATTCATGTTCACGAACATGAACTTACTATCACGAAAGAAATCGCGGTTCCAAGAAATGGTGTCAATTGTTGATAGCAATTAGGCACTTCGAATTTCATGAAGATGACTAAAACATTTCAATGAATGTACATCATATCGTCACATGGTAAAAAGGTTCAAATATAAGCACCAAAACGTTTCGGTGCCCCATCATGCATTTACCACATTCCTTGACCATGATGCTTGGCCAGTATTTGAGCCCAATTAGACGCTAACTTAAAAGTTTGCATTTCAAACACATTTGCCCCATAATGTACAATACATACTGAAATCAGTGGTGGGTCGTAATCACACATTCGCATCGCCTCGCAAACGGAGCTTTTGCAGACCTATGTTATTGGAAAGTTTTTGCTTCTGCCGTACACTTTCACCCGTAACTGTTCTCGACGTTAATTGTGATATACCCTATGTAAAGGTATCCACGTCGTAGTAGGTCACTTGTTCCAAGCAGTCAATGTCTTAGAAGGAAAAGAATTTTTATAAGGATAAATGTGAAGCATTAGACAGTTCGGCCAGTAAACAGTATTTATCAATTATGAAAACTATACTGGAAAGAGTCGTTTACTCTCCAACAGAGTATGCTGTTATGTAGCACAGAGCCATTGATTGTAACTGTGCACTTGAGACTAGCTGGTGGATACCGACAAACAGAACCTTCCTCGAAATCGATTTGCGAGCGTCTCCAATCCTACATGTCGAAAACTTGTCCTGAAATTTACCGGTAGAAATGCACTGTCGAAGTTTTAGATGCTTAGTTGCACTGGAATATTTTTTTTAAATAGTAAAGTTACTCATGTTTTTCGCACGAAGAGCTGCTTATCACAGCGGGTTTTACAGTCCTGCCTGCTGAACGCGAGAATCAGCAAATAAGGACATGCAGCCGTGAAAAGCGAACGTAGCGCCGCGTACGCCAAGTCCTAAGTGCACACATACTAATATTAAGCACGTAAACCGCACATAAATGCCTCAGATTATCAGTTGCTTAAATTACCTGCATTTAATATCGACATCTAAACTGTTGCAGATATAATTGTTACACAAGTGACTAATAGCGACAGGAAAATCAAGGAATAGGGTGATATTACATTACGAGCGACTTCCTTTAATCGGGACTTAAATTTGTAGACATGAAATATTTTATAACAACTCCTGTAACATAGTACTAACGATAATTTTTAAATAATTTGTATTTCACTAACAGTGGAACAGTTCCCTTTTTATTTCTTGTAGGCGTCACAAAAATGGGTATGTCCCTTTGACGACGGAAACAAACATTTTCCTTACATCAGGCACACCTGATAAAAGAAAAATTAATACATTCATGCACTTTACAGTACTTACTAGTTTTATTTAGACAGAACTGGAATGGAGGAAGAAATGATCGTGAACGTTGCTGCCTACCAGGAATGCTTCATCAAATTCGTAAGAACTGGTGATGCAAACTGGCAATCCGTTTCGCAGACCTCTATCCTTTGCAGTATCCGAGAGCATATTCTTAGTTCAGGCGTTGACATTCCTGGAGGAAAAACGTTCTTATGTTAAAGAAACAGTAGGGATTCGGAAGAAACAACTCATTTGAAACATAGCTTGATTTATTCGTATACGACGTTTTGCAAACAATACATGCAGGTGAATAAGGATGACAGTTATTGAACTATATGAAATAAAATCGTCATAATTTCTAAACGGTTTGCGTTAGGACGCTCAATCTGCACGGTTGGCCGCGGGGCATAAAGGGAATTAGTGTGATTTGGTTCAGCGGTGAAGCCCACTTTCTTTTGGATGGGTTCTTCAATAAGAAAAATTGGCGCATTGGGGGGGGGGGGGGGGGGGAGACTGAGAATCCGCATGTCGCATGTCCTCATGTTTTGCTGTGGACGGAGGTGTGCAAACCTGGTTGCAATCGTGGTTCCGCATCAACCACAAACATTTTTCCATGAAGGCGTTGACCATCTTGTCTGAAAGTGGGATGAATGCATTAACAGTTGCGACAATTACTTTTGAAATATCATAGAGTTTACTTACTTTTTAGGATTGTGTACCTCAGCCGGTAGAAGCGGAACCCTTATAGACTCACTATGCGTATCTCACCGGCTGTTTAAATCCCTTTTCCTGAGGAACAGACAGACGTTACAAGTTGAAATTTATGCCGCATATTAAGATCCACTGTCTCTTGGCGTTGTAAAGAAATGAATCTTATGAGTCAATGCACTCAAAAGATACCGCCATGTATGTCGCATATTTTGATACTTGCAAACCCAGTCATCAAAACGTGTGTACTTGCCACTGGCTTACAATCATGAAATTTACCATGAATCGAGGTGTCACACTAAAACCAAATGGCAAAAAATCCGAAAATTGTTAATTTGTAATTATATCACATGAAAAAATATTTCTTTTGTCATTTGTTATCTACATCTATATCTACATCTACATGATTACTCTGCAATTCACATTTAAGTGCTTGGCAGAGGGTTCATCGAACCACAATCATACTATCTCCCTACCATTCCACTCCCGAACAGCGCGCGGCAAAAACGAACACCTAAACCTTTCTGTTCGAGCTCTGATTTCTCTTATTTTATTTTGATGATTATTCCTACCTATGTAGGTTGGGCTCAACAAAATATTTTCGCATTCGGAAGAGAAAGATGGTGACTGAAATTTCGTAAATAGATCTCGCCGCGACGAAAAACGTCTTTGCTTTAATGACTTCCATCCCAACTCGCGTATCGTATCTGCCACACTCTCTCCCCTATTACGTGATAATACAAAACGAGCTGCCCTTTTTTGCACCTTTTCGATGTCCTCCGTCAATCCCACCTGGTAAGGATCCCATACCGCGCAGCAATATTCTAACAGAGGACGAACGAGTGTAGTGTAAGCTGTCTCTTTAGTGGACTTGTTGCATCTTCTAAGTGCCCTGCCAATGAAATGCAACCTTTGGCTCGCCTTCCCCACAATATTATCTATGTGGTCTTTCCAACTGAAGTAGTTCGTAATTTTAACACCCAGGTACTTAGTTGAATTGACAGCCTTGAGAATTGTACTATTTATTGAGTAATCGAATTCCAACGGATTTCTTTTGGAACTCATGTGGATCACCTCACACTTTTCGTTATTTAGCGTCAACTGCCACCTGCCACACCATACAGCAATCTTTTCTAAATCGCTTTGCAACTGATACTGGTCTTCGGATGGCCTTACTAGACGGTAAATTACAGCATCATCTGCGAACAACCTCAGACTCCCTACCTGTCCGTCCGTTTGTTAAGATCCCTTTTCCTCAAGACTGGATAGACACATCAAGATGAAACTTAGGTCACATAGTGTGGTGCACGGTCGCTTGGCAGTATAACAAACTTAAGCTTCTACGTCAATGCAATCTAAAATTACACCCAGTTACGTGACACAATTTGATACTCGCAAACTTACTCATCAGTGTACTCAGCGTACTTGCTGTTGTTCTAGAAACATGAAATTATTCAAGGAGAACGTTTTCATAGTACAACTAATGAAAAAATCCGAAATTGTTAATTTGTATCGCACAAAAATTTTCTCACTTGCTATCAGACTGTCTGCCTGACCGTCCATCTCCTAAGACCCTTTCTGTCAGGAAGCCGCAGGTGTATCAGGTTGAAATTTAGGTCACATCATGAGGTTTATAGCCCTTTAATGGTATAAATTTTAAGCTTCTAAGTAAATTCAGTCACAAGATATGGTCATTTATGTCACGTATTTTGATGTATTGATACTCAGTGATTGCAACCAACAGGTTACGTGCTCTTGACATACAATCATGATATTTGGTAATGAGAAACGTTTAACAGTAGAAACGAAGGGAAAAATCAAACAATTGTTAATTTGTAATTATATCACAGAGAAAAATTATCTGTTAATATGATTTGTTATCTGACTTCAAACTTGAAATTAAAACCTCTCGAAACTCTTGGAATCGCTGCAACCGATATCTTGCCAGTATCAATTTCTATAACAGGCAAAAGCCGTTGACATCCTCGCATTCCGGAATGGATGAACTGTCTGTATACACTGAAGCGCCAAAGAAAGTAGTATAGGCATTCATATTAAAATACAGTGATATGTAAAGAGGCACAATATGGCTCTGCGGTCGGCAACTCCTATAGATGACAACACTTGTCTCGTGCAGTTGTTAGATCGGTTACTGCTGCTACAAGGCAGGTTATCAAGATTTAAGTGAGTTTGAACGTGGTGTTATAGCTGTAGCATGAGCGATAGGAGACATCATCTCCGAGGTAGCGATGAAGTGGGGATTTTACCGTACGACCATTTCACGAGTGTACAGTGAATATCAGGAATCCGGTAAAACATCAAATCTCCGACATCGCTGCGGCCGGAAAAAGATCCTCTAAGAATGGGACCAACCATAACTGAAGAGAATCGTTCAACTTGACGAAACTGCAATCCCTTCCGAAAATTGCTGCAGATTTCAATGCCAGGGTATCAACAAGTATCAGTCTGTGAACCATTCAACAAAACATCATCGATATGGGCTTTCGGAACCGAAGGCCCACTCGTGTAACCTTGATGACTGCACGACACAAAGTTTTACACCTCGCCTGGGACTCTCAACACCAACAGTGGACTGTTGATGACTGGAAAGATGTCGCCTGGTCGGACGAGTCTCGTTTCATTGAAATTTGTGGTAAGTTCCTATGGGAACAAACTACTGAGGTCGTCGGTCCTTAGGCTTACATACTACTTAACCTGACTTAGACTAACTTACGCTAAGGACAACACAAACATCCATGCCCGAGGGTGGACTCGAATCTCCGACTGGCGGGAGCGGGGCGGGGGGCGGGAGGGGGGGGGGAGGGGGGGGAGGAACCGAGGAACCGCGAGAACCGTGGCAAGGCGCCTAGACCGATCGGCAACCCCGTATGACTTTCAAATTGTATCGAGCGGAAGAAAGTAGTGTACAGGTATGGAGACGACCTCATGAATGCATGGACCATGCATGCCAGTAGGGGACTGTTCAAGTTGGTGGAGGTTCTGTAATGGCGCGGTGCGTGTGCAGTTGGAGTGATATGCGACTCCTGGTACGTCTAGATACGACTCTGGCAGGTGACACGTATGTAAGCATCCTGTCTTATCACCTCCATCCATTCATGTAAATTGTGCAATCCAACGGACTTGGGTAGTTCCAGCTGGGCAAAGCGACACCCAAGAATCACAGAATTGCTACACAGTGGCTCCAGGAACACTTTTCTGAGTTTAAATACTTCCGTTGGTCACCAAACTCTCCAGACACGAACATTACTGCGCATATTTGGGGAGACTTGCAACGGGCTGTTCAAAAGAGATCTCCATCCCCTCGTAGTATTACGAATTTATGGACGGTCCTGCAGGATTCATGTTGTCAGTTCCCTCCAGCACCACTTCAAACATTAGTCGAGTCAGTGCCAAGTCGTGTTGCAGCACTTCCGTGTGCTCGCGGGGGCCTACACGATGTTACTAAGGTACCAGTTTATTTGGCTCTTCAGTGTACGTAACTAAGTTTGTACGGGACCCTCTTTGTGTGAGTCCTAGTCACACCTGGCGAATATTTTTCCATCCGACTCGTTTTCATTTGACTGCCCCCTACATCAGAAAAATCCTGGATAGTTCTAGTGATGTATGTTGTCAATGAGTGGGTCCAAACCTTCAAATTAATTTCTCTTGGATCCATCCAATGTTGAAATTGATGATTGCATACAGAAGGCGAAACTTTTAAATTCCGTGTTTAGAAATGATTTCCACCAACTGGCCACTGTCTGTTTCGTATTCGGTTTTCTAACACCTTAGACATCTTTCATCAGACCTGTGTAAATCACTGTACACTTCATGGACAGCCGTACCTGGAGATGCACATTGTTATGTGGCATTTGTTCTTAAATTATCCCATAATCTGTTTAATAATCCAAATAGTAAATCAAATCATATCACTAATGCTGCATGAAAACCGCAAGCAGTAATAACAAATGCTAATGATTGCAATTCAAGTTAGCTCTATTCATTTCCTTTTGGTATGAAGAGCAAGTCTTGAAGTCTTGTAACGTACTACAACCTAGTGCTTTTAGCTCACTGGCGAAAGACGAGAGTCATTACGTGGAACTGCATGGGTAGTAAAGATGTTTCTGCTGAAACCCAAAGTCTTATGCAGGTTAAAATAGAGAAGAGCAGTCTGCTGATTGAATCCTGCAGGAGCGATTGGCAAGAGTGGCCAACCCGTCGTAAGGACTCATTGTGCGCGAAGCCCCTTTTAACAAAGGTAAAGATCTGAAGGACAGTATAAAACATGACGCATCTAGCACGCTATCAGCCATTAGACCCAAAGGAGGCTTAAATTTAGTAAGGTGATCTTTGAATGGCCTATAGTAATTGCTGAGGGTTAGAGTTTCCGAGCTTATGCGTCTGTGGACACCTTTCCATAGGCCGCAACTAGAAATCTGTTACATAGTGGAGGATATTTTCTGACTTCCATCTCACTCCAAGAGAGGAATGTAACACATTGATTATCCACGCAAAATCCATAAGCGTAGGGAATTTGACATCATGTTTATTAAATTATCATTGGTCAAAATTCACAAGTTCTGCTATAGTCGGTTACCAAAATTCCAATGCCGGCAGAACCAGGTAAGTTTTGTAGAAGAGAGTAGGGAAGCACTTGCTGCGGGGACAGCGAAGTGAGCACTTCTTGAGGCGTCTTAGAGCCGCAGAGTGAGACGTCTCTAACTCAGATGCCAGGGTTCAACTTGGAATTCTCAGACATTACACAGCCATCTCCTGCTCTCGTATATCATATAGGTAGTAAGTGTGGGCCATATTTGCAATCTCAAAATGAGGTGAGTGCAAAGTTATTTATCTTTCATCAAGGTTTCGTTCTATTAAATTTCACAGACAGCATGTGCCATGCACTTAGCCGAGAGTACTGGTGTTTGCCCATGGTTTTCTCAGACTTTTCTTTAACTCGTGAACATTTTCCGTGGTCATTTGTCATATTCGATAACGTAGTTTTATATCATTTCTATCACGTATAGACCCATCTGTGCCAAAGTTTTGCCCCTGTTCAGTTAATAACTGATTGTCTTCTTGATCCAGTGGATAAAATATTTTAATACCTTTTAGTAGCAAATCAGACATTATTGTAGTGGCCGTTAAATTTATTTTCATAGTTTGACGGATCCCCCTGTCAGTATATTTTAATGTTTAATTGGAACTATATGTCACTGTAGATCGCTGGGGATAGATTCTGCAGCATATCAGGGATATGTAAACTGCTCAAACGATACCTCGCAATGAGCTACTAGTAACTTTTCCCTTTCAGTCAGAGCGCAATCTCTTTTGCAGCGAGAGGCCAAAACCACCTATTTTACAACATTGGCAGGATAGGATCATTAATCTAGGGTGTGTTTTCGTAGTGTTTTATTGTTTTAGATGGAACGTACATATCCAGACTGCGCTTTATTATTTTACCTACAGACGCAACGTTCTGCATTTACAGATTTGAACTAGATTTTCTTAGTTTTCCTTTTAAATAAGTTTACAATGACACTCTACCATTTCGAACAAACTATAGTCTTCCAGCTAACTTGACATTTTTGCCTGTGGTAAGCATTGTTGCTGTATTTGCATCATGTTCACAAATCTCTCTCTCTTCCCCTGTACAACAGTCAGTGAGACAGCAGGACGAGCATTTCTATGATAACTGTGACTGTACTGTGGATGTTTTGCAGCCACAAAGCCTATCATGGGTTCAGATACAGTACACGAGAACATTCGCCAAGGATGCAGAACCAGGTTTAAAGCGTTTTGGTCTTTCTCCATCAGTCAGTGATTTTGGTTTCCAACCGTCTCTAATTAGCACTAGGTAACTAATACGATTCGTCAAATGTCGTCAAAGTACAGAGAAGGAAGTGATAAACCTCCTGGAACCTACATGTAATTTGCGGTTGGCTGTCAAGATGTGCAGAAGGAACCTTGCGATTGGTATGTGTGTCTAATGCAATGAACCGGAACATCCTCATGTTTTATAATAGATATCAAATATTTTCCTAGGGCCATCGTAACTTTGACGTTATCTGTATTTATGCTTAACTTATTTGTCTTCTTCATTTACATTTAGTATGCTGTGATACATGAGTGCCACCAAAAGCAAGATAATTGAGGACGAGGTAATACCACCATATGTCGAAATAAGAACGGAACATGTCACGGATTCATACAAGATCATGCAGAAATGTTTTGCTACGATGCATACCTGCAATGAACTTTAATAAATATGTGGTTACAATGTATAAAATTCAGACTTGGTCAAGCACCACAGAAGGTGCTACTGCAGTCCACCATGAAAGCCTGTCTTTGCCGACTACGTGATCACTTTTCAAGTAAAGAAGGTTGTGTAGCACAGAAACCGAGTTAATGTGACGCTATGTTGAAATTTTCAACAGAATGTGTAATAAAAATTCTCAGTGAGCTAGGACTTCGATATCAAAATGCTGTGCAGACACTATGCACTATATTTAAAAAGATGAGTTAATTGTTGGCGACAGGATAGTCGAAATTTATTTACGAATTTTAACAACGTGAATGAAATCTGATGGTGGTTAATGGTCGTAGATAATCGTAGATAAGGAAATCATCAGAATTGCAGCCTTTCAAGATAACGCTCATTAGTCATATCAGAGCTGTGGAGCGCGAGCGCAACTCACGTGTGAGAGAAATAGTTGTGTACTACGCGATGAGTTATAACGTCGTCTAGGAGTGGCATTAAGGACAGCCTCGATGGAAATGTGGCTCACGATTGCCTACATGATTAAGCAACTTTCCTGCAGGGTATCTAGACATTAACATGTAAAAGGAAACAAACACCTCATAGGTTAAGCAGATCCCCAACTGCTACAATTTACGTTAACATATTTTGCAAGTGTACTTGTGAAATTATTTCTTTATGATACATGAACTGTACTGATTTGAATATTTTTGGAAGGCGACTATCAACAGCCGTCAATTAATGTATAAAATGCTTGTTTGAACAACCGTTGCTTTTATCTTAAACCCAAATATCAACCGGTTTCAGTCGTGGACCATCTCCACGGATAAGGGTTAAAATGGTTTAAGCCACCACATTACATTTGTCATTACTTAAATAATGTGTAGAGCACGTCTTTTAGAAGCAGTACTGCTCTGTTTACACTTAGTATGTTTGCTTACCAACATACTAAGTGTTACTCTTAGTGTTAGTATGTTTGCTTCTCAAAGTCCTGTGTCATGTATCGATATTCATCACATGAAGTTCACATTATTTAAGTAATGACAAAAAATGTAATGTGGTACGCGACTGAAACCGGCTGATATTTGGGTTTAAAATAAAAGCAGCTGATTATCAAACAAGCATTTCATACGAGTAATGATTTACTTTATCGTTACCACATTCTTAGTTTATGATCTTCACACCTACGATTGTGATTTATTAATTTGTTTTATATTATTTCATACAGTATTTTGTTTCTAGACGAAAAGTACTCTGGGTTGCTAAAAATACTTTTTATGTGAAATATAAACGAATAAAAACCCATGTAGAACGTGTAGGTAGGTACTTCACTGGATTCCACTGGGTCCCACAGTAACCTTTTAACTGTACACACAAAGTAGAAAATGTAGAGGTGAAACTTCCCTAACTGTACAGAGTCTCAAGTTCTTCCAAGACCGTTGTAGAACCAGAGGACTACAGTGCTTAATTTTAATGGCTACCTAGAGGGTTGGTGCTTCCCTTATGTACACTTGGGTATAATTTCAAGTTTGCTTTTTATCTCTCTTCCTATGTTTAAGCTGAAAATAGTGATAACAATGTAAAATATTGTATAAAAACACTAATATGTAATATACGACATGCTGTAGACAACATGAGAGGAGGTAATTTAATTTGAGAGCCAAAAAATTGAAAAATTAAAAATATCATAATCAGTATTGAAATAGAATACTGAATTCGTAAAATGCTCAAAGAATAATCGTTCAGCAGACGCTACAATATATCATCATCCATAGAACCGAATAAACAATGTATTCTGTACTGTTGATAGTACCTTAGGATATCAACTACTTTCAAATGGCAACTCATCGAATATTGATAAAAGGTCAGAGTATAGCTCCGTTCCTTGTAATTGTTGCTGTGAATTTTCGGTTTGTTCGTACGTGTAGAGAGATCATGATTATGAAATAAAACGTGTCAGAAACTGCAAAATTACAGCCCAGCAAAGCTTGAAAGAAAACACACAACTCACATCAAGAGCGCACAGATTCGAACAATCCAAAAACAATCAAATACTTTCAAATGCTGTCTTTCGTGGACTTCTCAAGTCTTTTGAGTACAGTAACCTTAGTTCCGAGGAGAATACAATTCATTCGACCCTAGGGCGTCTGCATTTACTTTTTTTGACAATATGAATCGATAGCAAGACGCTAGAGGAATGGATTGGATACCAGGCGGAGAGTGGCACGAACCTCCCTGACAGAAATGTCATTCTAAATTTGTGTTGCACCGTTCACAGCTGATTGTCTTGCTCGGCGCAATAGCCACTGCAGCGCTGGACGAGACAGCGAACAATACTTGTTGCCTCTTTTATACAGTTTCACAACTCATACAGTGCTCACGCATCTGAGTGCGCGCTAAATGTTAATTCGGCAGCACGTGGGAAGTACGGAAGAAGTGAACTATTTACTCAGCCGAAACGAGGCTGTAGTTACTGTACTCGGCGTTGCGGATTTTTTCTCCATTTTCAGTACAATTCAGTCAGATAAGTGCAATATGTTACCCATAATGAACGTTAGCCTTAGTGAATGTATAGAAATTTGAGAATTTTTCACCCCAATTAAGAATCCGCCATTGCCCGGAATGTTGAAGGTTACACGACGCGTGAGTGTGTGTGTGTGTGTGTGTGTGTGTGTGTGTGTCTTTGGACTGGAGGATACACACTTAAATGCCAAAGAAACTGTTATAGGCGTGCGTAATAAAATACAGAGGCACGTTAAAAGGCAGAATACGGTGTTGGGGTCGGCATCGCCTATATAAGACAGCAAGTATCTGGCGCAGCTGTTAGATCGGTTACTGCTGCTACAGAGGCAGGTTATCAAGATTTAAGTGAGTTTGAACAAGATGTCATAGTCCGCGCACGAGCGATGGGACACAGCATTTCCGAGGCAATGAAGTGGTGGGGGTTTTTCCCGTACGACTATTTCACGAGTATACCGTGAATATCAGCAGTCGGGTAAAACATCAAATTTCCGATATCGTTGCGATCGGAAAAAGATCCTGCAAGAACGGGACCAACGACGACTGAAGAGAATCGTTCAACGTGACAGAAGTGCAATCCTTCCGCAGGTTGGTGCAGATTTCAATGCTGGGTCATCAACAAGTGTCAGCGTGCGAACCATTCAACGAAACATCATCGATATGGGGTTTGGAAGCCGAGGGCCCACTCATGTATCCTTGATGACTGCACGACACAAAACTTTAAGCCTCTCCTTGGCCCGTCAATATCGACATTGGAATGTTGATGACTGGAAACATGTCGCCTGGTAGGACGAGTCTCTTTTCATATTGTATCGAGCGGATAGACGTGTAGGGGGATGGAGACAACCTCATGAATCCACGGACCCTGCATGCCAGCAGGCGACTGCTCGAGCTGGTGGAAGCTCTGTAATTGTGTGGGGAGATGCAGTTGGAGTGGTATGCGACTTCTGATACGTCTAGATACGATTCTGACAGGTGACATGTACGTAAGCATCGTGTCCAATCACCTGCATCCGTAAGTCCATTGTGCATTCCGACGGACTTGAGTAATTCCGACAGGAGAACGCGACATCCCACACGTCCAAAATTGCAAGAGAGTGTCTCCAGGAACTCTTTTGAGTTTAAACACTTCCGCTGGCCATCAGACTCCCAAGACATGAACATTATTGAGCATATGTGGGATGCCCTGCAAGGTGCTGTTCCAAAGACATCTCCACCCCACCGTACCCTTCCGGAGTTATAAACGGTGTCATTTCCCTCCACCAATTTTTTCAAACATTAGTCGAGTCAGTGCCAAGTCGTGTTGCAGCACTTCAGTGTGCTCGCCGGGGTCCTGCACGATATTAGGCAGGCACCAGTTTCTTTGGTTCTTCAGTGTATTTGTGTGTTTATGTGTAGTATTCGAGACTGTCATTGTGTTATTATCAAGCTTATGTACGGATTCACGTTGACACCGATGAGTACTTTTCTTTTTACTTCTTATCATCAACAAGTCAGGAACTCCAGAGAAATTGATTTTCTGACTGTATGATAAAATAATAATGAACTGCTTTCGTAGGATTCGAGTGAATTTCTGTTACTGTGTCCGACGTACAATTTGCGGAACTAGAAGATAAAAAATGAATGACTATGAAGTAAATCAATAAAGACCCTGTACAACAATATCATACAACGTAACATCGAAGTTTTTCGCGGCTGTTTCCATGTATAAAATCTTCTCGGTGTTCAGACAGAGCCAAATCAGTTAAAACTCGAGATTTCGAAGATTAGCACTATCATCTTCGTCAGGAGATGACTGTCTCCAGGAAGGGAAGTCTGGTTCCATTTTGTTGTCGTTCGAGCTTGTCGTTGGAAGAGTGGCGTCTCTTGGAATTCTGGCTTCTATTTGCGGTAGCGTTACCTGTAGGGGTGGAATTCGCATGCGCAAATGCAGGAAACCTTTAATGTGGGAGTATGCCCTCCTCCGCCCCATCTAACCCGCCGGACCGCGACTGAGGGGCGCAAGGATTGGTGTTAATGTTCGTAACCAGGAGCTTTACTTTAGATTTCATTAACTTTGAATTAAATATTGTACAATCCACTGCAAGATATCTCCATGTCTGACGATGTTTTGCAGTGCTGTATACGCTGTATGTTTACAAAAGAAAGATCAACACTCACAAACGCTGTTAATGTTGAACTATGTATACGGGGTATACATTAATAAAATTGGCAATCTATAGGGATGGATTCATGACTGAAAATGGCAAAAAAAGGTATGAACATACGTTCGGAAATGGACGGTGTGCATGCAACGACAACATATCGTCCCGGAACACAGTAGAGAGCTGCATCGCATCCACGTGACAACAGATGTTCAAAGTGGCTTCCATGGGACTCCAGATGATAGGGATGGTAGCGGTTGTCATGAAGGATACACGTAACCTTACTTTGGCTTACACCATATTGGTGGACCGCCTGCCTGGAGCTTGTACTAGGGTTCGTCTCAATATCTTATAGAAGCGGCCGCTCGTGGTAGGTACCGAAGATCTCAGCAGTTGGGTTGCATAGGGACTTACCACAAATTTCCAAATTTCCTGTAGAACCCGGTCCTCCACATTTGGTGCACGCACAGTCCGCGACTCCCTACACGATCGTCTGTCTGAAAAGACCCAGGATCACACAAACGCCCAAAAAGGGCTTAAAATGTTGAAATGTGGTTGGTGTCTGTGAGGGTGCTTGTTTTGATATAGCCGTGCTGTCTCTCGTCGGCTTCCATCTGCTTGGCCGTACACAAATACCATCTCGGCTTGTTCCAGACATGAATACCAGACCATTCCGCTGCTCACGGAACTCTGCGGTAATCATACAGTCTGCAACACAAAAGCAACACACGGCAAATGGTCAGAGAAACTGTCAACCGTCAGCGCCATATATCGTGGCAACGATACATTTTCGGACACATATTCATCGGACCTTTTTTTCCTCTATTTCCAGTCAGCAATCCGTCCCTGCAGTTTGTCGGTTTTATTAATGTTCACTGTGTATATTCACAGTCTGTTAAATAAAATCGTGTCGCGTTTATTGGTAGAAACACTTATTTGACAACAAACTAAAACATATACATGCATCATATATGAACAAAAAATATTGCAGCTACAATGAATAATACGTCCAGTCAGCCACAGAGTCGATAAGTGCTTGGCATCTCCGAGGCATGCTTGAAACCAAATTTTCCATGTATTCACGTGGAAGTGACCTCCAGATGCGTCGAATTTGCGTTGACAGCTGTTTCAAACTGAACTTTGCTTGCACTTTACACAATGTTAAGAATGGGTTTCCCGAGCAAAGTTAGTAATCATTTTTTCCACTTTTTGAGTCACTTTATCGATTGAGCCATGTTTTTTAAGTCATCCAAGTTTCTAACCAATTTATAGCTTGTACAAATGACTTTTATTTCCATATATATTTAGATGCCCCGGCATAACTCATTTTAAGATGTTTGGGAGGGCTGCAGAGAAACATAGCCTTATAAACACGACGCGCGAGGTGCACTCATGTCTCTACTTGCCTCTCTCAGCCAAAACTAATGTCATGTGGACATTATATGAAGGACAAAAGTTCCCTCTATTGGGATGTTAAGGAACTAAGGCGAAATCCATATGTGTGTAATGCTCACCACCATCTTATTGTACTAAGACGAAAAAAAAAAAAATTGAACATTTCTTATTACTGCAGGAAGTCAGGGATTACTCGTTGTATGAAGTGGGTAACTACAATGCGAAACTGTGCACGTGAATTCAGCGAAACAAAAGTTGATTTTGTATAACAAATCATTTCTAAAAAAACATAACTTGGAGGGGGGAGTTCCATAACAGTTTTAACGTTCGTTGAAAGAAGCTGAGCTGTAAGAACAGCGAGACATTGTCCCACGTTGGCGACCCTTAAATGTGTTCCAGCACTGAGATTAAATAATACCGCTACAGTTTTTCTCTTGACAATGTAGTAAAAAATTCATTATGTCTCCTTATTGATTGAAGAGTTGGTGATGACGATGTAGAAGAAATATAATGCATAAGGAACTATGTTAAGTTTATTGACGTCACGGCAAGTAATAAACACTTACAATCACTGTTAGAATGTCATAGTTTTTTGGATTTGGTACAAAATTCGGACTACGTGCTCAATACTGAAATCAGTTCAGGCAGTAAACATGACTTTCCACATTCAGAGCTTTCATATTACTGCAAGATATACTAGTTCACGGTAAGGGGTACGCCGACACATCGGAATTTTAACCAGGCAGTCCGCGTTGTGCTTCGTAAATCGTGCCGTTAACAGACGCACACTATGAGATCAAAAGTATACGGACACCCTCAAAAACATACTTTTTTCATATTAGGTGCATTGTGCTGCCACCTACTGCCAGGTACTCCGTATCACCGACCTCAGTAGTCATTAGACATCGTGAGAGGGCAGAATGGGGCGCTCCGCGAAACTCACGGACTTGGAATGTGGTTAGTGATTGGATGTCACTTGCGTCATACGTCTGTAAGCGAGATTTCCACACTCCTAAACATCCCTACGTCCACTGTTTCCGATGGGATAGTGAAGTGGAAACGTGAAGGGACACGTACAGTACAAAAACGTACAGGTCGACCACGCCTATTGACTGACAGAGACCGCCGACAGTTGAAGAGGGTCGTAATGTATAATAGGCAGACATCTATCCAGATCATCACACACGATTTCCAAACTGCATCAGGATCCACCGCAAGTACTGTGACAATTAGGCGGGAGGTGAGAAACCTTGGATTTCATGGTTGAGCGGCTGCTCATAAGCCACATATCACGTCGGTAAATACCAAACGACACCTCGCTTGGTGTAAGGAGCGTAAACATTGGACGATTGAACTGTGGAAAAATGTTGAGTGGAGTGACGAATCACGGTACACAATGCGGCGATCCGATGGCAGGGAGTGGGTATGGCGAATGCCAGGTGAAGGTCATCTGCCAGCGTGTGTAGTGCCAACAGTAAAATTCGGAGGCGGTGGTGTTTTGGTGTGGTCGTGTTTTTCATGGAGGGGGCTTGTACCCCTTGTTGTTTTGTGTGGCACTATCACAGCACAGGCCTACATTGATGTTTTAAGCACCTTCTTGCTTCCCACTGTTGAACAGCAATTCGGGGATGGCGACTGCATCATTCAAAACACGACAATTACATCCCTGTAATGGACTGGCCTGCACAGAGTCTTGACCTGAATCCTATAGAACACCTTTGGGGTGTTCTGGAACACCGACATCGTGCCAGACCTCACCGACCGACGTCGATCTCTCTCCTCAGTGCAGCACTCCCTGAAGAATGGGCTGTCATTCCCCAAGAAACCTTCCAGCACCTGATTGAATGTATGCCTGCGACAGTGGAAGCTGTCATCAAGGCTAAGGGTCGGCCAACACCATATTGAATTCCAGCACTACCGATGGAGTCATTTTCAGTAATGTGTCCGGATACTTTTGATCATTATTCCAATATTGCAGCCTTTATAATGCTGCGTGAAAACTTAATCAATGATGACTAACATTTGAGTACATTTTATTCTTAATTTTCATAGTCCATAATACAGCGAAAAACATTTTACGTGAGGTCCGCAGTCACAAATTCGCCTTCTATGCCCGTCTACGACCTTCCGTAACTGCCGTCTTCCGATTGTTATATCAATTCTCTACTTATCGATACATATCAAAACTCTCCACGCTAACTCTAGCAGAATATTATTACAATTAAAACTTTAATATAAGGCGTTTTCAATTTAGACTTAAACACTGCGTTGTGAAACTTATGGACGAGCTAGATACACAACATAAGTTCTTAACTACTCGGTGGAAATTAATGAACGAATGAAAGCACGGGAGCACGTTGCCAGAGCTCTATCAGTCCTGAAGTAGAAGACGCATGGCGTGAGCTCGAACGTGACTATGGCACCAAACAGGACCGGACCCCCAAAATGAGAAAAATGAAGGAACGACAAAAGACAATGTGTGTCAGTCAGCAATCAGTCAAGGTGCACTGTGCTGGTGTTCTTTATTACAACGTGGTCCGGAAACATCATTAGGATGACCACACATCAGGAAGACTCCTCAGGAAACTGGAAAAAAGACGAAGTGTGACGAGTGCAGCCCAGCAGACTGGTATTGTTCAAGGCATTGTTCCACGTTCGTGGGGAGCGTTCCGAACCATAGCCGCTGCTGTACGATAGGGAGGAAGTGGTGGACCCACGTCAAAGACTAGGTGCACGTTAAACAGGACTGCAAGGCACGCAATCTCACGCTGAACACAGGCACGGCTACTACGTAGGGATGGCCTCTGTAGTCAAGGACCACTACCATGTGTTCCGTTGACATCAGACATCAGCGGTATCGTCTGCAAAGGCGCGAAGGGCACCGAGACTGGACCAACAAGAGGTGGGGTCGCGTGCTCTTCTTCCATGAGAGCAGATTTAGTCTGAGTAGTGACGGTGAGAGACGGGAACACATGATGGACCAAGGAACATTGTCGAACATGATCGTTTTTGTCGGGTAGGTGCTACGGTGTGGGTAGGCGTTATGCTGCATGGGCGTACTGACCTCCAAATATTTGAAAGCGGTACACTAATCGGTCAACGTTTTTGCGAGATTGTACTCCTAACCCATGAGCGTCTTTTCAGGGGTGCATTCGGCCCAGATTTCATTTTTATGGATGACAACGCGGGACCACACCGGACATTGCAGGCGGAGCAGCTCTTGGACGAGAGGATATTCGGCGAATGGACTGGCCTGTTCGTTTCCGCAACGTAAGTCCCATTTAGAACGTGTCGGATGCGTTTGGCAGATATACTGCAACGCGTTCACATGCACCAACGACCTTCTAGCAGCTATTAACCACGCTCCTTGAGGAATGAAATGCCCTCCCGCAAGAACTTCTGAACCGATCTTGAGGACAGCATGCAAGCACATTGTAGAGGGTGCATTGTCATCCGTATTGATCACAAAACATGTGAAGAACCATGTTCCGCCTTTTGCTGTGTCCAGTGTTGAGTTCAGGGTAATCATTGTTGCAAGACGTCGCTCCGTTTAATCATAAACGTATGCCTGAGAGAAGCTACTCATGCACCACCACAATAAAATAAAATAGTATAGGGATTATGAATGAAAACCGTGGAGTATTTAAATTTACAAAATAACGACAAGTCTTATCAAACCTTCAATAACTATTTTACAAAAAATGACTAACACAGATCAGATAAGGAATGGTGTTTGATAGGCAACGCAAACGTTAGTGTGGAAGCTATACAAATTCTCCCCTGAATTAATTCCTTCAAAACGCGATCTGACTTTTTTTACATGAATCCACTATGAGGTCCAACTCGGTCCAAATGGAATCAACAACGATCAACTATACCACAGAGTATGATTCACCTGAGAACAGGGAGTTGTGAGTATCATTGAACAACCTACCACGGTGCAGCAGCACTTTAGCCTTCCACCTTGATTCGAGCGACAGCAGAAAACAGCGCGCTGTGGGCGAGGAGCGGTCCCTAAGGCAGCTTTAATGTTCCGATACGTCCACGAAAATATGAGAACTACATTCTTTATCGTACTGATTATCTGAACGAGGGAAACTCCTCAATAAGAGCCCTGAAGTTCCGGCAGGTTTCAGTGTGAGGTGGCCGCTTTTTCTGGTCTCGTCAAACCAATTTGACTCACAGGCACGACGATTCGTGTTGGAATCATTAAACGTCAGACGGCCGACTTGGTACGAATAAGTTCACCCTCTTGACATACAATATGTCTGAGATGATATGCTGTTCCGCTGCCGGTACAGTTAGAAACTGCCATAGGCTATTAGAGCACCACAAGATACAGACCACAAGTCTCACCCACTACGAAAAGACCTGAAGTTCTCTACCATGGGAGGACATGAAGATGAACAACCCAAAGAATCACCACCATTTTCCAACAAGCTTCAGTATGGGAGCCAAATTAGAAAAACGAAAACGGTCTGCGCTCTCCCCACTGCACAAACCAATCGAACTGTATTCTACTGATTGAATCCCCCTACTGACTCTTACGTTGGCCTGGTAGCCAATCCAGACTCAGCATTGGGGTTTCCACACTGGAGGAGCAAACCTCTACTTTGCATATCCTGAGAAGAGGCAGTCAGTGGCTCGAAATCTCTCTTGTCTGAAAAATAAAAGGGGGAGTCAACATTATCACGATAACCAAGGCCATGTTTTTACAAGAAACATCTATCTCGACGGAACCACAGTCCCTCATTTACAGAGTGATCTAAGATTTCCGGGCTGACTATTTTCAGTTTCTGAAAGAAGGCTGTTAAGCTCCTCAGACAGTCATGCCTATGGAACATATGTTTTTACTCATCACTGAAAGAATCTTGCGACTTCCTGGCGTCAGGAGGGGGGTTACAGTCCTGCCTCCACTAGACACGCTCACCAGCCACTCTGTTCATATTGTCTCAGCTTCTGAAATGAGCATGCATGGAGTTTAATGACCTTCCCACTGTTTGCACAAAAGCTCAGTATACAACAGTCTCTCTAAAATGGCTTCCTCCTCTCAGTTTCAGTCATCTGACCATCTTCTGTGACGGACTGGTGCCTGGCCCAGGTAAAATGTTTTGGAAATGAGCCCCCTTTTGTCTGACCCTAAGCAGAAGCAGGAGAGGCTCTGAGCACTATGGGACTTAACTTCTGAGGTCATCAGTCCCCTAGAACTTAGAACTATTTAAACCTAAGTAACCTAAGGACATCACACACGTCCATATCCGAGGCAGGATTCTAACCTCCGACCGAAGCGGTCGCGCGGTTCCAGACTGTAGCGCCTAGAACCGCTCGGCCACGCCGGCCGGCAAGAAGGAGGAGAGGGATTCGGCCAAAAATCAGTCTGCAGATAAGAATCACTCAATACTGTTTCTCAGAATCACTCACGTGGTCAGGTCACTGTGTTCAGCATTTATGGCCCCCCAGTTCATCTTACTCTCTGTTCTTGATTGCCTCCACTATGGCTCCCTGGCTGCAAGGTCTATACAGGTTACGGATGCAGTTACAAGAACATTCTGCTCACGATTTCCTCACGTAAAAAAAGTCATTAACCACACATAGCAAATGTTGCACCGGAAACACTGAGATCATGCCCTGTAATATGAATATTAATCTGACTGACAATGTTTTTAAAGTGGGAGATGCATGCCACCTTTCATTGTCTTTGAATAAAAATGTGTTTTCTGTTCGTCTTATTGTGTATTTCTTTTATTTACCTTATATGCCTTACTGTACCAGATCTTTCTATGTATGGTCCAAGTTTCATCGAGCAATTTCATTCGGCAGTGACACATCACAAGAAAGTTACTTTCGTCCACCAGTGTGAAAATTATTTTACAATTAACAGATAACATTAAATAAAAATCAGTAAATAAATCAATGCAAAAGAAGTAAAATCCATTCAGTCTCTGACATTCACAGAAGATATGCTACATATGATTAGAGACAGATATTAGTATATGAATTAAATATATATGTAAGTAAATAGATTTATATTGTTATCTTTAGAATACAATTACATGGAGGATGCATGGCTCCAAAAATCTGTTGAGCCGTTTGTTGCTCATGTTGCATACTAATGGTCTGGCAGATGCTGTTAATAGAAACCTTAGGTTTTTTTGAAAATGAGAAATTATATTCAGCGAAGTTCTATTTGAAAGTAAGCTACAGTATAATCAAATATTGATAAATTTTGAAAGTCGTGCAATGACTAGCAACTTGTTATTAATGTTCAGAAATGTAAAATCCTTGTACTTCACAAAACATAGAAAAATAGGAGCCTATTATTAGAACATCAATGGATCACAGTTGGAATCAGTCACTTGCATGAAACAATATGTAGGGGTTGGGGGGGGGGGGGGGGGTAGACCCTGGCGTATGGAGCTGTTTAATATTTTGGAATATGAATAGCGACTTGTAAGTAGCCATAAAAAAGTTCTAGTTCTGACAGTGTTATAAAGCTGCATAATACCGACTCTTAAATTAATTCTTGAAAGAAAAACACCTGACTACACTATATTTTCTCCTTTCCCTGAGACTAGGTGGGGGGAGGGGGGCAACTCTTGCACTCAAGTACGGGCACCTTCGGTATGCGTGTGAAACAGAGTAATCACATAACCATTTCCGTAGTCAGTTCATCCGCAAGATACTAAGAAAAATCTGAGAATCTAAAAAAAGAGACTGCTCACAAATCACTTGTGCGCCCCATCTTACCGTACTGCTCAAGTATGTGGGACTCTCATCAGGTAGAAATAAAAGGGGGCAGCTACAATGGTCATAAATGTGGTTGACTCGTGGAAGAGAGTCACTGAAACGTATCACGTTATAAGTGGATATTTTTTTATTATTATATATTTTATGATTTTGGTTGAGGTGGCTTTAAATATTGTGGGCTAGCATGAGACTTTTAATTAACTTATATCGCGATAACACTCGTACGGACATCGGCTGCCCCGAAATACGTACGATATAATATTTTTTAAACACAGAGCGCGACTCACCGCCTCCTAATAAATAGATTGCGTGAGCGCTGCTATTTGGAAAAGAAAATATACGTATTCTTACGCAAACTGTAATTATTAATATGGGTCTCAGGGGCTACTGGTTATTTATGTACCAAATTACATAAAGATTAACTGAGATATTGCGGAATGTAATACTGTTCAATATTTCTTGTTCAATTTTTGCAAGGCAAAACTGGAGAGAATCTCGTCTGCCATTAGGCGGCCAAAATGAAACGTACTGAACTCACTCAGTATTCTAAACATTAATAAACCAAACCTATTTCGACTCTTTTTAACTTTGAAATTAATGAAAGAGCAAAACTGAGAAGTCACTCGCATTTACATTTAACATTATGACATGATATTTTAATTAAATAATACAGTCAGCGTAATGGCCGACTAAATCCTGCTAGGGGAGATGAGCTCCCGGTACTGCGAAGTTCTGTAAAAACTTTCTTAATTATAATTAATGGTTGCGATCATGAGAGGTGACAACTAAGTCAATAATACACACTTTCTAATAATAATTTCTATTATATTTTTTTCAAAATACAGATAAAACTTACGTTAATTATCTGACACCACTACAATGGCGGCCTACCGCTAGACGAAACAAAACAGGAGAGCTCGTTCAATCAAAGCATTGTCTCTGATCTTCATGGCCTGTGTTACACAGAGATTATACCAAAAAAAAACAATGTTTTGTTTATTACATCGGTTTTGTGTTGTGATAATAATAACTTACGTTCTTTACTATTTGTTATACATCGCGCACACGTACACAGTCTTGAAATACTTTATAATTCACATTTCTCGTAACAAAAACTTCCTTTCCCTTTCTCCAAATGTCCATTTATGTGACGTACCGTCACCAACGCTGGGAAACCTAAATTGGTAGAGATTTGAAGAAAAATACCAATTATACCGTGAAACCCTTCGTATCCCATCCCTGGGATCCTCGAAGACAAGAGCGCACGAATTGCGACATTTGCCGACCTGTTTAAGCCGTCCTTCTTTCGCGCCCCGGACGGGGAGAAATCCTGACGTGTAACATCATGTTAAGCACCCTGTGTCATGCACTCTGCAACGGTCAGCAAAACATGTTTGTAGGCAACGCCAATCGCGGTGCGTTGGCAGCGAGTGTCGGATCGAGGCGCTGGTGCGCGCCCGCCGCCGCCTCGCCACCGGAGATTAACCCGCGTTGCGTAACGCACTCTCAGCCGGCGGCGGCTGCTCCCAATTTGCGAACAGCGGCCGCTGCTCCAGTTTCGCGAGTCGCAGGCGTTGCCTCCCGGCGCCGGCAGCAGCAGCAGCAAGTGCTGCTCGGCGGGCGACGTCGGCACCCAGCGAACGCTGCCTACACTCCGTCTGCAAGTGCAGCCGAGAGTAGGAATATCTATGGCGTGAATCTTCAGACAGATGGTATAGAATTTTTGTCACCAGCAGACATGGCCATCAAACTCACGTGACTAGGTGTGCCCTAAGGCTTGCTCGTCATAGAGCTTCACATAGCTAGTATAGACATTACGTCCAAAAGTGTCATAGACTTTGTGCACACTGAGAGTCGCGAGCTCTATCTTCCTATCTCGTGTTTTCTACTGAAAATCTCGTGCTTGTACTCTCGTTAACTTTACTAATAGAGCGATCGCCTAAACTTTTTTTTTTAAATGGTCCTGTGCGCAACAAATAACTTACTTGGTCTTTCTGCTGCCACTGCTTGATCTGCTGCATTCCATTATTTAAAGAAAACATAAAAAACATATTATTCATGCTGAGTGCAATGCATGTTCTGTATGGCGGCTCCTGCAGTTGCTGCGGCTGCTACTGCTTACTACAACTACATATAATTCAGGGGAAAGGGTTTGGTCAAATCTAAACTCGATAAATGATAACCCAAACAAAAAACTATATTCTGAAAGCGATTCTTTCTCATTCAATTAACAAAACGGTAGAAGCTCTTTGAACAATCGCTTCGTATGTAAATCTGCCTTCAGTGGCATTAAAGCAAAATTACAAATTAATCAAACTCTTGAGTCAGACTGAAATACTTCTCAATTAAATACATAGTGAAACAATTCCCTGATAATTACAACAGAAGTCAATGACAAAAATCAATTCTTAATCTATTCGCCTAACAATGGTTTCCCTTAAGAATTCAGCTCCTATCATTATCAAAATTACCGTCTGCTGCTATGCACATACACAAACCCTTTTCTTTAAATTAATAAGCGCGCTGCAAAGTATAAACAAATATCAACTCAATACCAAATCCTGTGTCGCTGCTGGCCGACACGGCAGTACGGCAGCTCGGCGACGACCCCTCGCCCAACACACGTGCGCACCACAGCAGGCGGGCTCCTACACTGGCTTCCAAACTGCCACATATTAATCCGTGCGCTGCGAAGCGCGACAACAATGTCTTAGATTCCAGAGCTTGTGTATGCGTGCTGTAGCCAATTTTTAAATCCTAAGAGAGTATTGCCAACTCTCAACACGATTAATGGGTATCATAACAATTTGCGTTCTATGTCTAGAATGAACTTCGCTCGAATTGGTTGCTTTCGTCAGGTTATACAACTCGGATGTAGCTGTATTTACTATGGAACAAATAGTGAATAATTTTTATTTTAGCAGTCTTCTAACTGGCCTGATGTGATCCACCATGAATTCCTCTTCTATGCCAACCTCTTCATTTCAAAGTAGCTCTTGCACTCCAATTCCTCAATTATTTGCTTGATGAATTCCGATCTCTACCTTCCTCTACAAGTTTTACTCTCTACAGTTCCCTCTAGTACCACGTAGATTATTCCGTGACACCTTATTGCATGTCATATCATCCTCTTCCTTCTTCTTGTCAGTGTTTTCCAATTGTTTCTTTCTTCGTCGATTTTGCAGAGAACCTCCTCATTCTTTATCGTGTCAGTACACCTGATTTTCAACATTCTTCCGTAGCACTGAAGTTTAAACACTTCGATTCTCCTCTGTTCTGGTTTTCCCACTGACCACGTTTCACTACCATACAATGCCGCGCCAAATGTACATTCTCAGAAGTTTCTTCCTCATTTTAGGGTCTATTTTTGGTTCAAGTAGACTTCTTTTGGCCAGGAGTGTCCTCTTTGTCTGTGTTAGTCTGATCTTTGTTTCGTCTGTCATGGGTTGCATTGCTTCCAAGATAGCAGAATTCGTTAACGTCATCTTCTTCGTGATCCCAGTTTTTAAGTTAAGTTTATCACTATTCTCACTTCCGCTACATCTCTTTCTTCGGTTTACTCTCAGTCCATATTCTGCACTCATTAGACTTTTCATGTGATAGAATCTTTGTTTTCTGTATTTTCTACTGCACTTTATTGGATTACCGAATCTTTGTAATGAACTATGCTGCGCCGGTATTACTAAATAACGTCCTAGCTTCAGGAAAAACCTCGAATTTCGCGCTGACACGCATAAAATCAGCGATTAACTACGTTTTGAAATATTTTTACAGACAAAATACATACGTTTTTGCCTAGTGAAGCTAACAATGTTTTACGTACATACATACTCTCCATACCATGCGGACTAGTACTACAGTTTCCTACGGTGTTTAAAATAAGAGCTGTGGTTTGGAGATCTGTATAATCCTCAAATAGTGTGATGTGTAATTATCACCTACAAGTGTACATTGTTGTAAATGTGTCAAAGGACTGACTAGCAGCTTACTCCCAACCACCTCGGGCAGTTGTAAATATCTGACCCTGGCGTCACATAAATTAGCTCTTCTGTATCATCTCTTTGCTTCTTGCGACGAATCCGGCCAGATGAAGACCACGTAAAACAATTATTGAGAGCATCTGTCGTTCCGAAAGATGTTCTTCTTCATATCTTCCCATTGCTTTTTCATTCTCTCGCTCTGCTGTTGTATCTGTTCCTGGGTGAAAATCCTTCCACGTTCTCACTCTCTTTCTTGAAAAGTCTTGAATTTTTTTTTACCTTGGTTTATCTTCTGTTATGTTCGTTTCTTCTGTCTTTTTAAGTATCTTTGATCCAGTGATTTTTGTACTTTTATTATTCGAGTGTTGGAAGTGTGTTTTAGGTGATCTGTTGTCCTCCATTCTTTTCATATGTCCAAAGAAACTGGCCCGCCCTCTCCGAACTGTGTCTGAGACCGTGGAAATTTTGGTTGAGAGATATTAAGCTTTTATTACAGTGTTTCTCCACTATTTTTCTACACATAATCCGCCTCTCATTAGTAATATACTCATAATAATATCTTTGTGGTACTCACCTATGACGTGGAACTTTACAAAGAAACAGGATAAATACATGTAATATTAGTGTTTTGGTCTCATTGTTAGTTCAAAACGTGAAAAAATAGCGTTATACGAATATCACACAACAATCACAATCTCTATTCTATTACTGCAGGTAATTGTACCCGGCAAAGATACTTCTATTTAGTAGCCGCTGTGTAGCGATTTTCAAACAAAATCTTTAACCCTTTAACTACGTACGTTCTGGACTATGGTCGGCTAATTTCATGGATAGTCCATGGCTGGCGGGGCTTCAAAGCTGTAATCATGATATTCGTTTTCCACGAGGTGTCTGTGCTCTTATAGGTATGGCTGTTATAGATGTTCCCGGGATGGCGTGGCTTCGGAAGACGTATTGGCATATGAAGTTACCATTCGACGACAGACCATGTTACGCTCTCTTCTTCGCTTTTCAGCGTAACGTACTTTTAGATTAAGTTTGGGACAATAAAAGTATCGCCGGCCGTTGTGGCCTTGCGGTTCTAGGCGCTTCAGTCTGGAATCGTGGGACCGCAGCGGTCGCAGGTTCGAATCCTGCCTCGGGCATGGATGTCTGTGATGTCTTTAGGTTAGTTAGGTTTAAGTAGTTCTAAGTTCTAGGGGACTGATGATCACAGATGTTAAGTCCCATAGTGCTCAGAGCCATTTGCACCATTTGAATAAAAGTATCGGACTCAAACATGGGACCTTTACGTAGAGCAGTCGCTTCGTTACGAAATGAACCTATGTCCTGTGCCTCTTATATCTTCAAATATTAAAGTTATTCAGTTAAAGAATGGAAAATGTCACTTGGAAATAATAACAGACAAGTTATATTACTTTGAATTGTCCGTTGAGCACGTAACATACTTCTGTAATAATGCCTACCCTCATTCATTCTCGTGTTAACACTAGTATTTGTTATATATTCACACTGAATTAACCGTTGCCACAACGGGTTTCCACAATAATTAAACTGTTAATCACTGATCACGGAAACCTTATCATTTACTTTCTACTGTCAATACGATTCCGTACCACAATTACTGATTCACAAACACTACACTGTTTCTTAATTAATCCCGCGCGCCTCTCCGCGAAATAACGAAATTACGGAAACACATTTCCTTTACCATGGAGCATAATACCTTCAACTCCTTAATTATCTTTCTACCAAATTCTTCATACTACACAGAGCAACAAAACTGAAGCATTACTTTTTGGAAATCCTATAACTGTCTCCCATTCCGACGCGTAAGCTTGAAATTTGGCTCAAAGGTGTCTACATCCTTCCTTTGTAATGGTGCCAAAAGCGTGGCGCACTGCGACGCCACCCTGTGGACTGGCGACACTTCAAACACAAGGTGTTTACAGATGCGAAAAAAAGGCCACAGCTCAGTTCATATGAGTTGTAAGGTGGGTTTTAATGACGTAACATTGGCACCAAATTTCTCCACAGTTCTGCCCAGTGCGACCGTAAAAGCGTCGCGCGATAGGATGGTCGTCACATCCCCTCTTAATCATATCTTACCTCTTCTCTTGCCGCCTCTGCGATTGAGGTCGTAACCGTGAAACCTAGCATTGAAACATGCGGTTTTCTTGTGGATAGACGAGGAAAACATTACAGACACACACACCCGCCGCGTATACCAGAACAAAAATCGCGGTCGCGGTACGCTCCAAAGGCGTCATTCACGTTTAGTGGTATTGCTGTCCCACGATGGCCTTAAAGTACTGTTGAAACGTCCAAAGGATGCATCAGTGTCGAACGTTTTCAAGAAAGTCGTCCTGTTGCTCACTGCACTGCGAAGTGTCGTTCTCGACAGCGAAATGTGTGGGAATCAACGCCCTCAGGGAAAATTACGGTTTCATTGACGCTCCCGATGTCACCACCTGACGCCTTTACGTGTCGCTTCTGAACAACGGTGTGTCTGAAATGTTTTCCTAGGCCATCGAAAAGAAACTCGTGTAATTTCAACGAGAGGTGTCGCTGCTCTGGCCCCAATCGCAGAGGTGGCAAGGAAAAGGGTGAAATGTGAGGGGGTGTGATGATGACCTTCACATCGTGTGATACGCCGAAGGCAATGCTGGTCAGAATTGTGGTGAAATTTGGTGAAATCATCAACCCATCTTACAGATTACATGATCTTCTAAGATGTGGCATTTTTTTCACATGAATAGACAACTGGCTGTTTGAAGCATCGCTGAGCCCAAGGATGACGTCGAAGGGTGCCACGTTTTTGCACCTTCACAGAGGAAAGTTGTACGCAACTCTGAACCAGATTTCAACATCATACATGGATGTGTGTGATGTCCTTAGGTTAGTTAGGTTTAAGTAGTTCTAAGTTCTAGGGGACTTATGACCTCAGCAGTTGGGTCCCATAGTGCTCAGAGCCATTTGAACAATTTTTTTCAACATCATATGTCGGAATGTGAGGCGACTACGGGGTTTCGAAGGAGTGATCCTTTAATTTTGTTACGCAGTGTGTTTATCTACGACGTGTCTGCGAGGGACCGCTCCGCGCTGAAACTCAACGCCGACTCTCCTGCAGACACCGAGACGGTTCGTCACCACGAGCGCTGCGGCATTGTTGTCGTTATACAGCAAGATAATACTCCCTCAAAGAAAAGGCACGATAGGCTTTGAAAGTTCCAGAAGCCAGCGATAAGTGAGGAGTAGAATATCGCTACGTTGTAACGTCACAGATATCAGTACTCCCTACTGCCTCAACAGCTATGTTCGAGGTAACTGACCAGCTTTGCCAGATATTGAGAGAACCAGTGTGGTTAACTTCTGAGGGTTAACATGACGTAAGTAACAGCCCCGCCGCAATTCAAGTAGCTTCGGCCGAGATGGGTTCGTGCATTACATTTCTGGAAGCACAAGCGCCTTCCGTGGACAAACTGAGTAGTCTACAGGCTAGGGTAACGCAGTATGTGAGTCGTTTGCAAGACTGCGAGTTACTACGTAAAGGCTGCTCTGATGAAGTTAACGCTAAATGGAAAGTTGTTGGTAGCTACGGCATAGGGATATAAGGCTGTAGCAAACGTTAAGCAGGATGATGAAAGTTGCCGGGAGCATGAATTTGTTGCCTCGTTCTCTTTTGGAAATGACGAAAGGAGGACAAATGTATTCGGTCGATAGAATTACGCGTACTGTGTAATTTCTGTGTTATTTGTGTCGTTCAAAGAGCACAAAAAAGTGTTTGGGCTTGAGGATATTGAAGTTCTGCAGAAGTATGCGCGTGTAAAGGGAAGTTTAGTTCAGCGACTGGGAGGGGTCGTAGTATCGCGGGAAACAAAGTTTTGCATAGACAGACTGGTTAACTAGTAATTCCTGCTCGGGCAAAGCGGCTTTTGTCTGATATGCGCTGCAGTCGTGAGCAAGGTGATGGGGAACTCTTTGTCCTGTATATGAATATTGTGGAAAGTATAGCAAATGCATAGCGTCTTTCATACGGAACAGGAGTGGTGTCGAACATTGTAGAGGGAATTAATCTACTGGAAGGGTCGTGAATCCTATTTGTCCAACCGCCCTTAGCTCATAAAACTGAACGGGTTAGGTGCGTCAACCATTGACTGGGGCAGGATGGGGGGGATAGGAGGGGCTGGACTAAAGGGGCTATTGTGGAACGGCGCCAAAGGGCAGCACCGGGAGGGCATGAGACAGGTGAGTTGTTTTGCTTTGGCAATGCCAGGGACGCGTCATCGTCTGCTAGTGAAACGGGATAATGGACAGTCAAGGCGACGGCTCAGTCGCAGCTCTAGGTAGAGGCCCAGACGTTAGCAGTGACACCGGTACGAAAAGCAAATTATGGTTTATCCTCTCAGATAGCTAAAGGCAGTTCAGAGGTGAAGGGGCAAAGCCGTATTTGTTGAAGGACAGGACTTTGTATTTTAAAGTCTCCAACAGTCGTCGCCCAAAGATCTTAATTCCTGCCGAGCTGATTGCGATGCTTTTTGCCTACTAGCATCAGAAACCTACGGGCACATACTTGGGAGTGTACGTTTGGTCCATGGAAGGATTTGATACCAGATAACATTACCGTCTGCGCTTCCAGAGCGATGAAGCAGTTTAGTATTCGGTTATCAGTGAGGTACTCTACCCTCACCGCATATTATCCGAGCCCTTAATGTGGTCATTCCGACCCACCACCAAGAACATACCAGTTGAGAAGAAACTTTGGAATGGTTATAATGTCTCCATACCTTAAATTCGGATTTCGGCCGAATTCGCCCCCATCAAATTTACTGCCACTCACGAATTACTACCTACTGATATGTCTCCTGAAGAGAGTCCAGAGAAATGGCATCGAGCCAGGAAGAACATTCAGGCAGCCCATAGGCAGTTAAACACTATATCAAGGAAAGACGTCCTTGTAGACTCACTGTAGAGGATCAAGTTCACCTGAGGTATTTTGCCATTTTGCCTCATAGAGTATGACGGGGGCGGGGGTTCGGGGCCTGGTCAAATTCTTTTATGAGCAACTGCAACAGCAGTGGAATTCTGAGATGTTATTTCCCAGATAAAATGAGCGTAAGAATTGAATAGAATACGGAATGTGTGCTAAGAGTGTGCATTAGTTAGTGGCATTCTTATAAATTGTTTGTGCCCCTTTTCTGGACGCACAGCATAGCTGTATCAACCAGAAGTTTGAGATGAGTTAACGTTACAGTGATAGCACCCTCCCTCTTAACAGAATGGAGAGAGGCAGTCACAACTAGTTTCGGAGGGGATGATAGTGCCTTGATTTGGCCGGACATCTGAAGATCTGCCCTGTGCAGCTAATGCCGCCAAAGCTCCAAGAGATTTGTCGATGTGGCGAGGGGGACTGGGGGACGTACAGCAGCCAGGGAGCCTGCTGCCAGTGATACCAGTGTCGACCAACGAGTGGCGGCCCCTGTCGTGGGCAAGCGGTGGGTGTTATCACCGAAGCAACCAGTTTTCGGTTATATCGATTTTTTTCAACACTAGCTTAACCTAACTTTTAAAACTAGTCGAAACAGCCGGTTTCTGACATAAAAATTTTTCAGTTCTTATGCCCATTATTTCCAGTAAAAAAAATTAGAAATCGAACAAAGACTAAAAATTTTTGACTCCGTCACTTTTAAGACACCTAAAATCGAAATATTAAATTAAATAGGCAAACAAAAGAAAACTTAGTCCGTCACCGTTCACTGCTTTTCTCTAAAAGTAATAAGTGCTTGAATACCACAAAAAATCACCAATCTTCCTTCATTCTAACTTTTTGAAACCCTGTTCAGAATTCATGCTATAATAGAGGATCATACCACTATTTTGACATTACGAATAGTCTGTCCTAAAGGGAGAAAACTGAGGCAGCAGAATCTTATTTTTAATTTTAATTTGACCGTTTTCAATGGCTGCGAGCAGATATGTAGACACAGCTTGTAACCTCCCCAGAAAAAATTGTATATATAATAATATGATTATGATTCTAATTTTAGTATAAACTCAGAACAAAATTGGTTCCCATTTACAACCTCCCTACAGAAATTCATTCACATTTAACCTCCATACAAAATTTGTTTCCCATTTAATGTACGCTCGAAACAGAAAAATTCCTAAACCTCGTAATAAAAATTAAATTCAGTAACCTGGTAAATTTTGGACGACAGCAGTGCTGCGTCATGGCCCTGTAAGATCATTCTGAATAAAAAAGCAAAAATTCTTACCTCAATAAAGTCGCCAACTATCTGCTCTTACAATAACCTTTTTCCGGCACAGCTCTGTGCAATGCTGGCCGATAGATTTATGAAAGGAAGCAGCTGATTTTTCTTTTGCTACAATCGGAATGATCATGGATTGGAGAAATTAGTAAATTCTTTAAATTGAAATGAATGCTTGTTGGAAATTACTTTATATGACAAAGATTATTGTTAGGACATTTTTAAAAGATTTACATGGGAGTTCACATAACATTACTAGATATGCGCGAGGCTGCTTTTTACCTTATACAATAATACTCAGGCTCCGGCATCGCTGCACCGCGACCGCCCCAGCCAACATGATACACCAGACCAGAGCAGAGCAGACAAGCGCAGACTAGCGCAGACTAGCAACAACTTACTGCTACAGCTACACAGTTCGTACTGAGTCAACACTGCTCTCTGGTCAGCGATTCTCTTATACCTTGCATATCGCAGGCAGCAGATGAGCAATACATCGAAATTACATCTGCTCGGACCTCTTACATAAAATTACATCTGTATTACATCTGCTCGGACCTCTTGCATAAAATTACATCTGCTCGGACCTCTTACATAACCCTCCACTGGGGGGGGGGGGGGGGGGGGGGGGCAAAAATTTGGCTGCGATGGTGAGTCAATTGGA
This sequence comes from Schistocerca serialis cubense, assembly GCF_023864345.2. NCBI lineage: Eukaryota > Metazoa > Arthropoda > Insecta > Orthoptera > Acrididae > Schistocerca > Schistocerca serialis. The sequence goes on along the minus strand of NC_064638.1, from coordinate 698,173,445 downwards.
TTTGCCATGAGCAACAAATTTTTCTTAATTAACTAAGTTTACAGTCACATAGTATATACATATATATATAAGTGCAGAACATGAAATGAAATAGAGTGCACATGCACTGAGTACAGAACATATCAAGAAATCACAAAATGTATACGCAATGAGTACAAAACATATTAACAAATGACATAAAGTGCACACGCACTGTATACCTTTTTACCATTTTACAAGAACTAGGATACGCAATGAGTACAAATCATATTAACAAATGACATAAAGTGCATACACACTGTAGTACAGAACATATCAAGCAATGACAAAATGTATACGCAACGAGTACAAATCATATTAACAAATGACATAAAGTGCACTCACACTGTATATATTTCTACCATTTTACAAGAACTAGTATACGCAATGAGTACAAAACATATTAACAAATAACATAAAGCGCACACGCACTGTAGTATTTTTTTTACCATTTTACAATAACTAGGATAGGAATGGGAAGGACTGCATCATGGTTGTAGCACCATAGGTTGCACGTAGCTGCACTGAAAGTCCATATCTTTCTACAGAAGCACAACACCAAGTGAGACAATCTGAAGTTCTCTTCCCTGAAGTATTAATCAGTGTAGTCAAGACACTGAAATGTCGTATTAATATTCAATGTTATCATTTGGTAGTACATTAGGTACACCAAACAGTGGAACCATAATCACATCTCCATTGTTCAAGGTGGTGGACACCATGATGTGTCAACACCACACTCTTTCACCAACGTAGAATTAGTGCAGAAACCAAATATAGTGTTCCATGATCATAAGGATAGACAGGACAAACGGATATTGCAGTAATTTCTGGTAATTAGGGCAGAAGGTGAAGGACATTAAATCTTATGCTAGTCATCATTGAGAATTACACTAGTCTATCAACCGATTTGAGTAATTGGTGGCACTCATTGCCTAGTTACTAAACATTTCTGTACTATGTATGAAGTATTACAGAATAATATTCAATAGTCATCTGATTACAGTGAACATTGGCACTCATTGGCCAGTTACAGACCATTTTTATGCATTATTCAAAAGTGATCATTCAAAACAAGAGTTAATTAATGGCATACCAGTTACATAATTCATCTAGTTATACTAATCATTGGCATTCATTGGCCATTTCCTAAACATGTAGCAAGTATTGAATATTACAAAACACTATTCATAACTCATCTGATTGTGGTAATTATTGGCACTCATTGGCCAGTTACAAACCATCAGAAGTCATCATTCAAAACAGGAGCTAAGGAGTGTAGCATCAAGCTACTGGCATTCATATATAGTAGCATTTAAGTGGCATAAGACAAATTTAAAATATAAGAAACAGTGGCATTCATTGGCCAGTTACTAAACATATAGCAATTATTGAATATTACAAAACATTTTTCATCACTCATCTGATTGCGGCAATTATTGGCACTCATTGGCCAGTTACAAACCATTTCTTACGCATTATTCAGAAGTCATTATTCAAAACAGGAGCTAAGGAGTGTAGCATCAAGCTACTGGTATTCGTATATAATAGCATGTAAGTGACATAAGACAAATTTAAAATATAAGAAACAGTGGTATTCATTGGCCAGTTACTAAAAATATAGCAAGTATTGCATATTACAAAACATTTTTCATCACTCATCTGATGGCGGTAATTATTGGCACTCATTGGCCACTTACAAAGTATTCATATATTTTTATAAAACATTATTCAGTATTATTCAGAAGTCATCATTCAAAATGAGAGTTAATTATTGGCATAGCATTTATAGAGTATAACAAAAATATTATTTACAGAAATTATTGGCAGAGCATTTATACATTGTTATAAAACATCATTCAGTATTACTCAGAACTCATCATTCAAGTGACATAGGACATATTTAAAATGTAACACACTGTAACTATTACTCAAGGTCTGTGGTTAGAAAACATCATTCAGTATTACTCAGAACTCATCATTCAAGTGACATAAGACATATTTAAAATGTAACACACTGTAACTATTACTCAAGGTCTGTGGTTAGAAAACATCATTCAGTATTACTCAGAACTCTCTTAAACTGGTAGCATTATTTGGGACTGGTAATACATTTTTTTGTGCTAGCAATGCATTGCGTTGGGATCGATAATTAATTGCTGAGGCATAATAATATTTGCTTTTGACTTATTGCTGCAAATGAGGATAGGTAACGTCATTCGTCATGAGTCAGCTGTAGCAAGGTTATGAAACAAGTAGAGTATATGTGATCACATTCATGAATGACACACACAAATGGGTAAAAAAAATGCAAGTACTAGAACAGGTTTAATGACTGACTGCTTATAGCACATTAATTTCATGAATAGCTTCTCCTAGAAAAAATACAAAATGGATTATTAAGCTGAAAGAAGAAACGCATATTATGTTGAAAAGTAGTGAACTTCGAATTAACAGGTAATGAAACGTGTACTCAATATGTATGTACTCTAGCTGTCCTTTCCAAAACATTCAGTCATTATACCATGCGACATAAGACATATTGTCAAAACGAACTGCAACAAATACTTAAATAACTACACAGCATTTCTTAACTAACAGTAAATATATAAACTTCATCATTATTCTCATCTGCAAAGAAAAACTTCATTATTCATATTACCATAACTTCATTACTATCATCACCTGCAAAGAAAGACTTCATATTAGCATATTCTTCATATAACTATTCATCATCATTCATTATCATCTGCAAAAAAGACACTTCATTATTCATTATTCATATTACCATTTACTTCAAACAACTATTCATAGTATAGAGTTTCTTATTCCTAGCATATTTCATCACTAAGACTAAGATGTGTAGTTCTGTCTGTACCTGCATCAATCGCCTCGTATTCTGAAAGAAAAATAATTAGTTAAGACTGCTGTCATACGATGTGTATAGTATATTCTTGTCAACGCTTGTTAATTCAGATCCATTTAGTCTTCGTGACGAGGTATTGCATCTTCTTTCGTTCATTCCGAAGGTGAAATTCCCATTTCTTAGTAATCCACTGTGGTTTGTTTAATTTACTTCTTTTACACGTTATTGCTTTCTGAAAATGATGAATAAGGATTAATATCTTGCATTTAAATCATATACCCATTAAATAAAAACTGGTTTCTAGTGATATAATTAAGCATACAGCATAGCATGATAGAAAACGTATTATGTCAAAAACATAGACAATGTTCAGGTGCAAAAATGTACACAGAGTATCACAATGTAGTAGCAAAAAAAATGTAAAATAGTCACGATGTTGAGATATCATAAGGCAAAATGTCAAAGTCAACTGGTGTTTGCTATATCTTAAAGATTTCGTAGTGCATACAAACAAAACAGGAAAACAATCATACATACATGAAAAACGGAAAATGTGCACGGTCTGATATATAACGACAAGAAAAGCGACCTGCTAACCTACCTTGCCGGGCACTTGCCAAGAAAAAATATGATAATCATCAGTAAGTAGACACCTAAATATAATTGCATCATTGGTCATATAAAAATCAGGAAATGGCATTACAGTGTGATAAATCATAAAGTATGTTCATTCAATAAAGGGTTTAATATTGGAGACATGGTGATTGCCTTTACTTTTTCTGGTTCTCAGAGTTTCGACGTGTACTACATTGGGGTGAGGAATGCTGCGAATTCGATATGGACCTGCGTATAGAAGCTCAAATTTACTACATCTACTCTTTCCTCTGTTGGATAAATAACGTGTGCGTACTAATATCTTCTGTCCAATGTGAAAGCCACGGCGTGTACAAACCTGTTTTTGCTGTCTTCTCCGGCGCTCTGCGGCACGTTTGATGTTGTTCAGCGCAGTGTCAATTATTTCATGGTGTCGTAGTCGACGAGATGTAGGAAAGGATATTAATTCTTTAATTTTGTTAGATGGTTCAACATTTTTCAGTACAACAGTCGGAGATAGCATAGTAGATTCATTTGGTATGGAATTAATTACATCCTGGAATGAGAGTATGTGTGTGTCCCAATCAATATGTTTTTATGGCAGTATATTCTACATAGTTTACCAATTTCTTTCATTAGTCGTTCACAAGGGTTCGAAGAAGCATGGTACCTGGGTATATAGATCGAAGAAATGTTTCTTACCTGATCATGGTTTTTATTATCACTAGCGTTAATTTGTTTTTGTATTTTACGTGTGGTTTCGTTCAATTTTTTAACGTCTGCTTTGATGGCATCGGGATCCTGTATTAGTTCTAATTGTTCAAGTCTGTCGGTCACTGTCTGAAAGTCTACTGTGTGTGTGTGTCTGTTTTTGTTTTAAGATCAGAGATTACATCATGTAATTCGGTGTTCAACTGTTTGATAGTATTAATTTCGTCTGGTACTGTAGCAATATTGTTATATGTTTTTGCTTTCATAAACAATTTACGCTTATCTTCCTGTCTCTGTGCAGTAATTGTTTCCATGACTTGTCGCTTTACTTTATTCTGTTCCTGTATAAATTTACGGTAACACGTATCATTGTTTTGTAGGTGGTGATTAAAACGCTTGTCAATTTCGCTGTTCTGTTGGTCAAATTTCGCGTCTACTTTCGCATCCAGTGTACGTGAAAGTTTTGCTGACATTAATTTAAACTCGTCGCGTAACTGTGTTGCGTTTTCAGAGCATTGTTTAGCGACTGCACTAATTTCATCTCTAAGTAATTTAGCTGTGGCTGCATGTGTATTACTTAATTCTTGAGCCACAGATCTAATTTCTTCACTACTACTCCTAGCACAAGCCTTAATTTCCTCACGTAATTGTTCTTTAGTATCATGACATTGCGCGGCAACGGCTGTAATCTGTTCACTAAGTTGTATGTTCTGTTCATTTAGGTTGTCGTGTTTTTCATTCAACTGTTTGAAATTTTCATTAAGGTTGTCTTGTTTTTCACTAAGTTGTTTGAAATTGTTCTCTTGTTCTTTCTTCGATTGCTTGAAATTTTCATTAAGTTGTTTGAAGTTGTCGTCTTGTTCTTTCTTCGACTGTAGCAATACTGCCATAATTTGATCCAAGCCAAAATTAGCGACTCTATTTTCTATGCTGTGTAATGGTGTATGTGCATTTGTCGCGTTTTGTATAACCATTTGGTCATTCTCTGATTCTTGAACAGGTTCGCCAATTGAATGTGCATTGTTAGTGACTACCTCGGAATCAAATAAATCTGACGTATTTTGACTACATTGTTCATCTTCGTGAGAAAAATTTATCTGTTCACAATTCAAATTTTGCAAACCGGGTGTGTCAACTGGGCAGCGTTCATTGTATCGGAACGTGGCGCGTCATCATATGTCGCATTTACTGTGGACATAACTAAATGTGTTTGTTCACCATTAGGATCAAAATCATTACTAGTGATCGGCACGCACTGATTATCTGTAATTAGGGGATTATCACTATTAGACTGAGTGTCGCTAGTATTATCTGTCAAACTATTCGAGTCGGCTATTTCACTCATTGCACATCGCGATGTATTGTTAACAGTTTTTCACGGCATTTTTCACAAATCAAAATTAAATACAAAATGAAACAAAGTCAAAGCAAAAATGGAACAAAGACAATTACAACAAAGAGCAATAAATTGCCGATTATCAGTGAAAGAAAGAGTGACAAATTAGTAAATGCTTTGCGCCAGATCAAACTACTTCTCAGAGATTCACAAAGAATACGATCCTGGCCGGTTGTCGCCAAGTGTAACCTCCCCACAAAAAATTGTATATATAATAATAATAATATGATTATGATTCTAATTTTAGTATAAGCTCCCCACAAAATTATAATAAATAATAATAATGAATATGAATATGATTCTAATTTTAGTATAAACTCAGAACAATATTGTTTCCCATTTATAACCTCCCTACAGAAATTCATTCACATTTAACATCCACACAAAATTTGTTTCCCATTTAATGTAAGCTCGAAACAGAAAAATTCCTAAACCTCGTAATAAAAATTAAATTCAGTAACCTGGTAAATTTTGGACGACAGCAGTGCTGCGTCATGGCCCTGTAAGATCATTCTGAATAAAAAAGCAAAAATTCTTACCTCAATAAAGTCGCCAACTATCTGCTCTTACAATAACCTTTTTCCGGCACAGCTCTGTGCAATGCTGGCCGACAGATTTGTCATTTATGAAAGGAAGCAACTGATTTTTCTTTTGCTACAGTCGGAATGATCATGGATTGGAGAAATTAGTAAATTCTTTAAACTGAAATGAATGCTTGTTGGAAATTACTTTATATGACAAAGATTATTATTAGGACATTTTTAAAAAATTTACATGGGAGTTCACATAACATTACTAGATATGCGCGAGGCTGCTTTTTACCTTATACAATAATACTCAGGCTCCGGCATCGCTGCACCGCGACCGGCCCAGCCAACATGATACACTATACCAGAGCAGAGCAGACAAGCGCAGACTAGCGCAGAGTAGCAACAACTTACTGCTACAGCTACACAGTTCGTACTGAGTCAACACTGCTCTCTGGTCAGCGATTCTCTTAAACCTTGCATATCGCAGGCAGCGCATGAGCAATACATCGAAATTACGTCTGCTCGGACCTCTTACATAAAATTACATCCGTATTACATCTGCTCGGACCTCTTGCATAAAATTACATCTGCTCGGACCTCTTACAAGCTACATCCTACTTTTATTGTAAACTATGAATGAATTATTAAGCTTCAAGTTTTCTCCTTATATGATGTCCCAAGTTTATTGTGGCTCCTCCGGTGTACCTTTTAAAGCAAACGGAGCATTGTACTTCATTGATACTGAACTTCGTAAAATATTTCCGAACTAGGACGGTGCCGTTTTGTAATACAACTCATGTCCGACGACGATAGCGAGAAACCACATACGGAGCAAGTCTTGCACACTTCACGAACATGCGGACCATCTAATAAGCCACGTCACACGGTAATAGCTACGTTATTGTCTCAGCAATTGATTCAAATGGCTCTGAGCACTATGGGACTTAACTTCTGAGGTCATCAGTTCCCTAGAACTTAGAACTACTTAAACCTAACTAACCTAAGGACGACACACACATCCATGCCCGAGGCACTATTCGAACCTGCGACCGTAGCGGTAGCGCGGTTCCAGGCTGAAGCGCCTAGAACCGTTCGACCACATTGGCCGGCGATAAAGAAGAAAGATATCAGAAGTAAGTCGAAAGTAGCGAAGAAATATTTCTGCGGCAGAAGAGCTCTACTGACATTAGGTGCTGCCATGGAGATCAAGATGACGTTACAAAATATGACAATATATGGTCTTGAAACGTGTACCGTCAGAAGGTTAGGAAAGAACAAAAGGAAGTGTGTGCACATAGAGTGCGAAATGAGACAATAGAAGGTATAAGTGAGGTAAGAACTCTGCACAGTCATCCCACCTCAAGAAGAAACAGATTACTGGAATTTCTGATAAAGTATCCGACATTACTTCGCTCGACCTTGGATAAAATAAGAAAAATTGCGGGTGTAGCGAAGGGCAAACGTATCCAAAACGTGTTATTGAAAACGTTTGCCACTGTAAGCATGCCTACGTGAAGCGATTAGAACCAAGTTAGAATAGATGGAGACTGACAAGAAACGATTCCAGACCAGGTGAATGCCCTTTTTTCTAACTCTAGCATGAGAAGAAAGTTTGCATTTCGTTCAGTTGCAATAATAAAAAGTAAATCGTTCTGACACAGCTTTCTAGCGTTACTTTCTGCTCCCAATATACCGGGTGATCAAAAAGTCAGTATAAATCTGAAAACTGAATAAATCACGGAATAATGTAGATAGAGAGATACAAATTCACACACAAACTTGGAATGACATGGGGTTTTATTAGAATCAAAAAAAGTCCGACAGATGGCGCTTCATCTGATCAGAATAACAATAATTAGCATAACAAAGTAAGACAAAGCAAAGATGATGTTCTTTACAGGAAATGCTCAATATGTCCACCATCATTCCTCAACAATAGATGTAGTCGAGGAATAATGTTGTAAACAGCACTGTAAAGCACGTCCGGAGTTATGGTGAGGCATTGGCGTCGGATGCTGTCTTTCAGCATCCCTAGAGATGTCGGTCGATCACGATACACTTGCGACTTCAAGTAACCCCAAAGTCAATAATCGCACGGACTGAGGTCTGGGGACCTGGGAGGCCACGCATGGCGAAAGTGGTGGCTGAGCACACGATCATCACCAAACGACGCGCGCAAGAGATCTTTCACGCGTCTAGCAATATGGGGTGTTTTTTTTTGTTCTAATAAAACCCCATGTCATTCCAAGCATGTGTGTCAATTTTTACCTCTCTATCTACATTATTCCGTGGTTTATTAAGTTTTCAAATTTATACTGACTTATGGATCACCCGGTATTTTAGTCGCATATTGTAACACCAATAGTACAGTTAGTAGAAATAAATTCTTAACTATGTGCGAGTAGATGACATAGTGTACAAATTGGTGACCAGTTGACATTAGGCCTTCAATGGACTTGTCTACGGATCAGCATCTCCGTCTTCCTCCAAGACGGATCAATAAGAAGATAAACCTTTTCATTTAGTCAGTTGTAATGTAGCTGGTAACCACGTTGTGGATTTATTTTAAAATACTACAACTAGTTATTCTGGTTGAGGTATTTAGAAAGAAATCTTTGAAAGCATTTATGTCACCGTGTGGTGGGCATGAGTCTGCTAAAATCAGCAACTTGGACTACAGCGTTTGCTCCTGTTCCGGACCATCTCCAAAGCGCTCTTTGTAAGTGGGTTTTACATCTCGCGTGCGATTAAGCAGGCCTTTAATTTTAGCCAAGCGCCGCGTGAATCCAGTTGACATGTCTGGGAGATATTTGGGAGCGGGTTGTGGGACCGCGCTGTGGCGTCGCAGCGGCTTACGTAATAGGGTCCACCTTGGGGCGTTCTGCAAGTTATAAGCGCCCTTGCGGAGCGGCGCGCCGCCTCACCAACACACCGCCGAGTACACGGCAGAGGCTGCTAAAAGCATGGAGCTACATCGTTAGTAAAAGTGTTTCAGGCCTATAAACTTGACTGTTAAAGGAGTGGATTACCTTGCGGAAAGTTAGTGTCGAGTTCTTCATACTAAATGATTTTTTGATGTATTCATTAATAATTCGAATCATAACTGTAACTCATAATAATTTATTACCTTAGATATTGTTATATCATTTGATTAGGCAGTTTATCTCTTCATATTATTTTTTAAACTCCGAGACACCACTTTTCAAATATTCACCGATTTTTCTTTCCCAGTTGGCAATCATTCACTATTCGCAAACGAAGGTGGAAGTATCCTTTGGAAAAATTGTTTTGTAAAGTAGGTCAGCAGCTGACACCTGCTAGAAAGTTGCAGTATGTATTTTTTTTTATTATTTTCATTTATCTTTGAGTTATCATGTTTCGTACGTAACACGTGCATTTATCAGATGCACTTCATCTTGATATTTAATTTGTTATTCATCTCGATTTCTGTATATCTCTACTTTCTCTGTCTTTAATGTTGATAAAAGATCTCACCATTTCGTTCTTTCTAGATAAACCCTGATCTGTTCAACAGTGCTGTCTGTTCCTCTTATACCTATAGTAAAGTACTGATCGTTTCTTTCACTTTCTTCGTCGCTTCATTGATATCGAAGGTCAATAGCAACGACAATGATCTAGGACTTTGCAATCTGCAGTTTCTAATGTAAGACTCACTACCTTGAATTTCATTCTGTTATATCTACCTTGATGAACATTGTCTGTCTAGATTTGTCATGAGAATATTTCTTACACGTTCAAGCACAACTTTAATAAATATTGCAGTAAAAAAATATAAAAATACGAGTCCTCGGAGTGCCTGAATAAAATCTTCTCGGTTTACAGGTCGTGCGAAAGCAGAGACGGATGTCTGACGATTGTAGAGCGGCGGGAGTGGAAGTTTCAATCGTGGCGCCATGTGACGTCACAGGTCCCGCGGCCGAGGCCCACGAGAGAGACAGGCCGCGCCGCGTACGTCACAGTACGTGCCACTGCAGGTGTTACAAGTGTCAGCAGCCGTACTAACTATTTCAGGCGAGTTTCACAAAATTTAACTGCTCATTTAAATGCATACAAGCTGTCGATAACACATGACAACGTTAATACCATTAGTGGGTATCTTTCATTGACATAATGATTTCCCGTGGGCCCTGCGTTAAGTATGGCGGACAAGGGGACTAGTGTGACGTCTCATGTTAGTTGTGGGGCGCTTAATTCTTGTGGGTTCCGGCTCGCGACAGGCCAACACCTTCTGATACACAGACCTCACGGCATATCTGTGACGTCATCGCCGCTAGGCCGTCGCTGCAAACCAGCATCAGCGCAAGAGAGTGTACTATTTTTTTGAAAGCATAAAAAAATCGCACACATAGTTCTACACTATCATTCTGTGTGTTACTTACAAGGAAATTGTGCCACCCTTTATCATTTACAAAGAAAAATTCCTTCTATTATGTTTCAGATCACATGCAAAATATTACTCCTTTTTAAGAAAATCTATGTGACCAAAACCGTCATATCCCACAACCCGTAAATTACTGTGATACGGATACTTACGGTAAAAGTTAGCAAATAGGATGACGTAGTTATTCTGGTAATCGTAAGTTTAATTACTTCGACAAGAATGTAATTCATTGGGACATAAATGACTCACCAAACATCGCGTCTACATTGTCGTCAGAAATAGTTTAATTAGTAACGCTCATGGAACCAATTTTTAACCAACAAAGCAAAAATGAGAGATTTTATAAATTTGACACCTTTATCTGGTTGTGTCATAAGAACTGTCAAATAAGTACCAGATGTTTCTTTTAATGAAATGAAATCTTTGTAACTCAAATATAGTCCTAGTTTTATGCGCATTCAGTGTTAACATTGCAGATACACATACCGAGAAGAGAAAAGTAGGAATGAGGATAAAATGACAAACGTAGATGTTCGTTAACCTGTCATAAAATTTATCCCAAACTATTTTAGAGTTCACAATTTTCTCTTTTTGCTGCTATTGGCGTTATGGCTATCGTTAATTTTTTTAACGTAATTATTGAGAAATATAATACACGCTGCTTTTACTACGCACTGAAGAATTCTGTCGTTTGTGTGACCTACCAGACAACAAAAAACACCATTAGGAAGAAGTCCTCTCTTTTAATAACATCAAAAGTTAAACTTATAACTAAATTTCTCTGGGATGAGCTCCTCATGACGCTGTGTTCATGTTCTCCAAGTACCATGTTTTTAACAGCCAAAAAAGTAAAAATAACAGCACTGATAACTTCATTATAAGGACAATACAACCCGCCTCTCTCCACGTTTGTTATAAGTTCGTAGCCTTCGTCATTTTCTATTACTGACTATATTTTATTTATCAATATACATATTTTACATGTCTCACACCTCAGCTTCTTACGAACGGCACTGGCACAGTATCCTGACAAGTAGTAGATAACAGGAAAGTATTCCTGAATTTGTTCCTCACTGAAATCCGTTACACTGTCAGAGTTCGGTGGTGGTGGTGGTGGCGGTGGCGGTGAGGTGACATCATCTGCACGTCAGTTTCAAAAGAATCTAAATCTATGGCAACTTCTCCAAGAGGAGAGGATGAAATTTTCAAGGATAGGATGATGTGAATTCTTAGCTTGGATTGAATTTCAATTACTTGTCTCAAAGATACCAAATATTGAGATCCACTATTGTTCGATATTTTCCAAATAGAGCATCTGTCTGAACCTTTCCTGGCAAAAGATATTTAAAATTCAAGTCCTCAGTGCAGTACTTGGTCATTTCTAGAGGAGCACGAGTGGTATGTGATAAGGCCAAGTATGTGTCATGGGATAATCTAAATGTATGATAAGGACGACGTTTCCGTATATCCAAACGTGATAAAAAATCTTTCTAAAGATCTGATATTTTCATCACTTGTGCTGAAGAGTGGTGTCTGCAGTGCACCCTTGAAATGGGCATCTCTACCAGCTGAGCTAACATCTGAAATGTTCCACAGTGTACAAATTAATTTAATAAATTTAGCAGTGCACTCAATACTATCAATAAGATGATGTTCCCCCAAAGCTAACAAAGCTTGGACGGTTATCTCTTTGAAAATATTAAGCAGAAGTTTGACACTTTGTTGCTCCAGGTTGCTTGATAAAGAGACTTTAAATTAAGTTGGCAAATTTTACTATCTGTGTACACTGTACGTCACGTACTTTTAACTGCAAAGAACATGGCCATATGCAGTTGTGTACTTTCTGAGTCAGTTTCAAACTGGGGGTACTTGATTGTGTGACTAGAACAGAATCCAAAACATGAAAAAGAAGTCGAGTGTCATCACAAGGATGTCTGTAACCAACTGACAGTTGAAGAGAGGAAGCCTTACGAGGAGACTGTGGTGTACTTCGTGAAAGGAAGAGAGACGTCTACCAGATTTAGACGGTGACAGGGCCGTGATCTGTGGTTTATCATTCCGCGATACTGCTGCTCGCGTGGACCGGAATCCCGCGACTGCCACGTAAATGTTGGATTGATGAGTCTACGAGGACTGTGTGCAACGTTAAACTGACAGGCACTAGCGTCTTTCAGCGGCCAATTTTACCTCGCAAGTGTATCGCTACACATATACTAGGTTCCTATTGAAGTCGTCATCTCGGCGATAATTAGGAAGTCTTTGATGCCGGAAAATCTGCATGTCATTGTCACCTACTTGGCTCCCTCACATCAGACACAGAGATTATATGCAAATTTTCCAGATTCTTTATTACTTAACTTTCAGAATAGATTTTTACTTTCAGGCACTTAATTTTCTTTGGTCTCGTTAATTCTAAACCATTCCTGCCATCTCTTAAAGTTGTAGCTTCACAAGCCCACTCATTGTCCTTATTGCTGAATTTTTCATCAGTCATCGTGAAAGGAAACTTTTGAACACCTAATATAATATCACACTATTGTACACTAGGGATGACACATTCTTAGTCTTTAATGGGGTTAAGTAAATTCAATGATTTTCGCAAAGTACCATACAACATCAGTAGCAAATCGATCAGATTTTTATGCAAGTCCTTAATAAATACAAAGCAGATCTCCAAAAGAGCGCATCCTTGGCCGAAAATGAAAACAGAAATCCTGAATGAAATATCCAATTAAAACAAGACACCATTTTAGTTCAATATTGTTAAAGTAGACATTCCACGATGTTCAGTAGTATGCATGACTCTAAGTGTCAAATACTATATCCTTGTAATTTAGTATAGTAATTATAGGTTGTTAAGGAGGAAAGGACTAGATTGGAAAGAGAGGCGACTGAATCCATATTTACACCAGAAAGTAAGGATAAGAATTGGAAATGAAATGTCAGAAGGAAGCAGCATTGGACGAGGTGTTAGACAAGGTTGTTGCTGTGGTGTCACCGCCAGACACCACACTTGCTAGGTGGTAGCTTTAAATCGGCCGCGGTCCATTAGTACATGTCGGACCCACGTGTCGCCACTGTGTGATCGCAGACCGAGCGCCACCATAAGGCAGGTCTCGAGAGACGGACTAGCACTCGCCCCAGTTGTACGGACGACGTAGCTAGCGAAGCACACTGACGAAGCCTCGATCATTTGCAGAGCAGATAGTTAGAATAGCCTTCAGCTAAGTCAATGGCTACGACCTAGCAAGGCGCCATTAGTAACATTGCATGTATCTAAAGAGTCTCACTTGTATCGCCACAATCTCCAGATGTACCACAAGGATGGATTAAAATTAAGTATTCCAGCAGCTACGTACTTTTCTTTATAGCATTCATTACGTACCCTGTTTCAGACCTCACGCCATCCTGCTTTAGCTTAGCCCGTGCCTTTCGGCTTCCTCGCATTGTGTCTAGGCTGTCTTGCCTAGACACAACAGTTGCCTTTACCCACTGTTGTCAAACGTATACGAAAATGGCTCTGAGCACTATGGGACTTAACACCTGAGGTCATCAGTCCCCTAGAACTTAGAACTACTTAAACCTAACTAACCTAAGGACATCACACACATCCATGCCCGAGGCAGGATTCGAGCCTGCGATCGTAGCGGTCGCGCGGTTCCAGACTGAAGCGCCTAGAGCCGCTCGACCACACCGGCCGGCGTTAAACGTATACCTTGAAGAGATTATTACGAAAGGCTTACATGGGAAAAGAGGAATATGTATTGGTGGAAAGAGAATAGAATGTATAAGATTTGCTGATGACATGGTATTAGTGGCAGAAAGTGAGCGGACAGTGAATAACATGCTGAAAGATCTGAAAGAAGCTTGTGTGGAATATGGGATGCAAATAAACAGCAAAAACAGAGTATGGTCATCAGTACAAGACGCAGACTGTCCACTTTTAAAATAGGACATTCTACCATTAGCCAAGTAAGTGCATTTAAATGTCTTCGAAGCACAATAACTGAATTGCCATAGCGAAGGAGGCATTCGACAGAAAGAGGAGACTCTTATGTGGCAAATTACATAAAGGACTAAGGAAAAGGCTTGGCAAATGTTTTGTCTGGAGTGTGGCACTATATGGGGCAGAAACATGGACGCTGAGACGAGAGGATGAAAAAAGTTTAGAAGCATTTGAGATGTGGATGTGGAGCAGAATGGAAAGAATAAGCTGGATGGAAAGAGTGAGTAATGAAAGAGTATTGGAAAGTTTTGGTGAGAGAAGATGTCTGCTGAAGATTGTAAGAGAAAGGAAAAAGAACTGGTTGGGACATTCATTGAGAAGGGAGTGGTTGCTAGCAGATGCTTTGGAAGGATTGGTTTGTGGGAGAAGACTGAGAGGAAGAAGGAGATACATAATGATAGACGACATAAAGGGAAGAGGAAATTATGCATACCTGAAGAGGATGGCAGAAGACCGGACAGCCTGGAGAACTACCATGTGAAAACCTGCCTTTTGGTAGAACACTGATGATGATGAAGATGATAGATATACGTATATATTCTTTTATCGGGTAACATTTCGTCTGTTAACATTAAAAACGCTAACACTGAAGACACTGCCAAGTGACAGATACCACTACGACGAAACATCGATAGTGAAATCGAATCAAGGTCTATTCTGGTCGCCATTTTATTTGTAGAGCATACAATAAACAACGTGTCAGTATTGTTACTCACAAGTTTGGAAACAGTGAGCAGTACTTGTACAGACTTCCACAGCAGTGCTGTCGCAGATGTTGTGGAAGTACGGTAAACCGCAGAAGATTCTCAACATCATCAAAGATCTTAATGATGGCTACAAGTGTTGTCTGCTCCACAATTCAAATCTCACAGATCCGATAGAGGTAACAACGAGTCTCCGACAGGGTTGTATTTTGTCACCAAAGCAGTTCCTTGTTGTTTAGTCGAACATAAGAAGAGACGCAGCGGGTGGGAGAGACATGAACATCTGGAGGATTTAAATTTCGCAGACGACATTATTTTATTAGCTCATAGGCTGACTGATATGAAAGCTAAACTAAAATTTATGAAAAAGAAGCAGAGGTTACTGGGCTCGACGTAAATAAAGTTAAACAAAGGAAATGAGAATAAATTCTGGAAACGTGGAAGTGCCGCTGCTTGTACAGGAGCAGCAAGTGCAGACTGTCAATTTATCGGATATCTGGCTAGTGTGGCGAGAGAAGATGGTGGAGCCGAAGAAGGTGTGAAGAATAGCATATAGAGAAGGCAGACGCTGCCTTCGTACAACTTATTCCAATATGGTAAAACAGAAACACCACATGCAAAACTAAAATTAATACAAGTGAGAAGGCTGTCCGTCTGTATGCCAGCGAAAGTTGGAAAGTAGATAAAAAGATAACATCACAATTACAGAGCTTCATAAATAGATGCCTGAAGCACATATGAATATCTGGTGGCCTGAAAAATAAGTAATGAGGAGATCCACAGAAAAAGAAACCAGACACCTACAGAAGAACAGGTACGTGAGAGAGTTGAAATGGCTGAGGCACACATTACGAAAGTTAGATGGATCAGTCGAAAAGAAGGCACTGGAATGGAATCCCCAAGGGACACGGAAGAAAGGCAGGCCTAGAGATACATGGAAGAGGGCGGCGGAAGGGGAAGCAAGGAAAGTTCGTAAGACTTGGCTGATATTGAAAGGAATGGTCAAAGACAGAGATGGATGTCGAGTTTTCTTGAATGCCCTATACCCCCATAAAGAGACCAAAGCAATTAAGTCAAGCAGGTCACAGCAATGGATTAGTGGATGAAAGTGAGTACGCCACAGGAAAACAGTCATTTCTCATGAGCAGATTGGGTGATTATTTAAAATTTTGTAAGTGACTGACCAGGAAACGAAGTACATGCTCTTTGATATGCGTTATACTATTTCTCCGCAGACAGGTCACATCACAAACCTACTTCCTTCTGAACCTGCTAAGTGTATTCATCTCTTGGTCTCCCTCTACGATTTTTACTCTCCACGTTTCCCTCCAATACTAAATTGGTGATCCCTTGATGCCTTCGAACGTGTCCTACCAACCGATCCCTTTAATCAAGTTTTGCCACAAATTACTCTTCTCCCCATATCCATTCAGTATCTCCTCATTAGTTACGTGATCTATCCATCTAATCTTCAGAATTCTTCTGTAGCACCATATTTCGAAAGTTTCTATTCTCTTCTTGTCTTAACTACTTATCGTTCATGTTTCACTTTCATACAAGGCTACACTCAACACAAATACTTTCAGAAAGGACTTGCTGACACTTAAATCTATACTTGATATTAACAAATTTCTCTTCTTTCCTTTCCATAGCCAGTTTACAATTTATATCCTCTCTGCTCCGACCATCATCAATCATTTTGCTTCCCAAATAGCAAAGCTCATCTACTACTTTGTTTCATTTCCTAACCTAATTCCCTAAGCATCACCTAATTTACCCGACTACGTTCCATTATCCTTGTTTTGCTTTTGATGACGTTCATGTTATACCCTCCCCTCAAGATATTGTCCTTTCCGTTCAATTGATTTTCTAAGACTGTCTGTGACAGAATTACATTGTCATCGGAAAACCTGAAAGATTTTATTTCTTCTCCCTGGGTTTTGATTCCTACTCCAAATTTTTCTTTTGTTTCCTTTAATCCTTGCTCAATATACAGATTGAATACCATCGGAGATAGGCTACAACCCTGTCTCATTCCCTTGTTAACCACTGCTTCCCTTTCGTGCCTTTCGAACTCTTACAACTGTCGTCTGGTTTCTGTACAAATTGTAAATAGCCCTTCGCTCCCTGTATTTGACCCCTGCCACCTTCAGAATTTCAAAGAGAGTATTCCAGTCAACATCGTCAAAAGCTTTCTCTAAGTCTACAAATGCTAGAAACGTAGGTTTGCCTTTCCTTAATCTATCTTCTAAGATAAGCCGTAGGGTCAGTAATGCCTAGCGTGTTCCAACATTGCTGCGCAATCCAATCTGATCTTCCCCGAGGTTGGCTTCTACAAGTTTTCCCATTTTTCTGTAAGAAATTCGTGTTAGCATTTTGCAGCCTTGACTTATTAAACTGATAGTTCGGTAATTTTCAGACATGCTGCCACCTGTTTTCTTTGGGATTGGAATTATTACATTCTTCTTGAAGTCTGAGGGTATTTCGCCTGTCTCATAAATCTTGCTCACCGGATGGTAGAGTTTTGTCTGGGCTGGCTCTCACAAGGCTATCAATACTTGTAATGGAATGTTCTCTACTCCTGGGGCCTTGTTTCGACTTAAGTCTTTCAGTGCTCTGACAAATTCCTCACCCTCATCTACGACCTTTTCCGTTTCCATAATATTGCCCTCAAGTATATCTCCCTTGTATAGATTCTCTATATGCTCCGTCCACCTTTCTGCTTTCCCTTCTTTGCTTAGGACTGATTTTCCACCAGAGCTCTTGATATTCATATAGGTGATTGTCTTTTCTCCAAAGGTCTCTTTAATTTTCCTGTAGGCAGTATCTTTCTTACCTCTAGTGGGGCATGCTTCTGCATCCTTAAATTTGTTCTCTAGCCATGCCTGCTTAGCCATTTTGCACTTCCAGTCGATCCCATTTTTGAAACGTTTGTATTCTACTGGCTCTCGTCTTTTTACCTGCTTCAACTCTACTGCCTTCACTATTTCATCTGTCAAAGGTACCCATTCTTCTTCTACTGTATTTCTTCCACCTGTTCTTGTCAATCGTTCCCCAATAGTCTCTCTGAAATTCTCTGAAACCTCTGGTTCTTTCAGTTAATCCAGGTCCCATCTCCTTAAATTCCTAACTTTTTGCAGTTTCTTCAGATTTAATCTACAGTTCATAACCAATAAATTGTGGTCATATCCACATCTGCTCCTGGAAATTTCTTCTAATTTAAATCCTGGTTCCTAAACCTATGTCTTACCGTTATATAATCTATCTGAAACGTCCCAGTGTTCACAGGCCTCTTCCATGTATGCAACCTTCATTCACAATTCTTAAACCGCTTGCTGTGGTTAAGTTATCCTCCGAGCAGAATTCTACTGGACGGCTTCCTCTTTCATTCCCTACACCCAGTCGATATTTACCTACTGCTTTTCCTTCTCTTCCTTTTCCAACTATCGAAATCCAGTCCCCCATGACTATTACATTATTATTTCCATTAAGCACTTAAATAATTTCTTTTATCTCATCATACATTTGTACAGTCTCTTCATCCTCTGCGGGTTTAGTTTGCATATAAATCTGTAATACTGTGTTAGGAGTGGGCATCGTGTCTATCTTGGCTACAAAAATGCGTCCACTATGCTATTCGTAGTAGCTTATCCGCATTTTTTTTATTATTGTTAAACCTACTCCTGCATTACTCATATTTGATTTTGTATTTATAACTCTGTATCCACCTGATCAGAAGTCTTATTCCTCATACCACCGAACTTCACTAATTCCCACTGTATCTAACTTTAACCTATCCATTTCCCGTTTTAAATTTTCTAACCTACCTGTCCGATTAATCGTATCAGTTTGTATTCGTGTTATATGTTTTCGTATTGCCACATTTTGCTTTATGTTGAGGCTATACCTCGAAACATGATGCAATATCAATTAATTGAAGCGACATGACAAATAAAAGACTGGTAGTGGTCTCGTAATGGCAAGAGGGACGCCATTTTTCAGAATCTTTATTATCTGTTTTCAGAATGAGACTTTATGAGAGCCTCAAAGAACCAGAAGAAAGCTTATCGATATACTTCCATGCCAACTCTTCATTCTCTGAAGATAGAACCTTTAAAAATGCACTCCGCATTCGTAAAGTGTTGAAAGAAAAATTACATTCGTATGGCGAACACGCCCTAGTGACTGTTCACTGAATTTTTTCCTGTCGCCGAGAGAATCATAGAAACTTTGAACTGAGTACATCAGCAGTACACCACAACTTTTACATCTACATTCTACTTCTACGTCTGTACTCCGCAAACCATCTTATGGTGTCTGGCGGAAGTCGCTTTGTGTACCTGTGTGACTATCCGCTTTTCCTGTTCCAATCGCATATTCTCTGCGGGAAGAACGATTGGTGGTAAGTTTCCGGGTTGACTCGAATCTCTATAATTTTATCTCGGTGTTTTCACGAGATACACGTAGTTGGAAGCAATATACTGGTAGGCTCTTCTAGGAACGTACGCTCTCGGAACTTTAACAGTAGATCATTCATGTCTCTGCCACTGCAGTTGACTGAACATCTCAGTGATATCTTCTTACTTGCTAAATAAACCTGTAACGAAACATGCTGATGTTCTTTGAATATTCACTAGTTCCACTATTAATACTATCCGACGGGGATCCCATACTGACGAGCAATATTCAGTACGTCGAACGAGTGTTTTGTAAGCTATGTATTTGTTGAGGGACTAAATTTCCTGACGATTCTTCCAGTGAATCTCACTCTGGCATCTGCCTTACTCGCTGTTAATTTGATGTGATCTTTCCATTTCCAATCTCTTCGTACGCGCACTCCTACATATTTTATGGAAGTAACTGTTTCCAATAACAGTTCTTCAAATAAAGGGACTTTGCGCCTATGTATCTGCAGTGTGTTACATTTGTTTATGTTGAGTGTCAAGTGCCACACCCTGCACCAAGCGTCGATTCTCTACAGGTCTTCCTGTATTCCGCTACAATGTTCTAGCGTTGCGACTTCCTTGTGTACAACAGCGTTATCGGCGTCATCCGTGAAGAGGTTCATCGAACTTCCGACGGTATCTGCTTGATCATGTGTTAAAGTTGTACATCTTAAGTGAAGCTTGAGTCAAGATGCTGCATGTGTCACGCCTAATCACTTCGGCAGCATCCTTAGTAAGTTTTGAAACAGCCTGCTCTATTCCACCAAGCACGTCTCAGATGGGAATGGTCCCTTGTGCAGGTATAAAATTCAGACCCTTTCTCTAGCACCGAAACTGCAGCGTCCTCTAAAGTCTTCTCCGTGAGATTAAGCACGGTACGACTTCTTGGCATCTCTTCTTGCGTTCGGGCTTCGAGTCGATCGTATTTTGTCATTTGACGAACCTTAGCTTGTCGTTCAGTCCACTCAGCCACTGCCCAAGTGGCGCTTTCTACCCAGTTGCAGGATACCGCTGGAAGGTTCGCTGAAATCTTCAGATGGAGTAAAAGTAATTGTCTGGACACCAAGAACAATTCCTGACGCATATAGAGCACCCTTTCTCTCACAAGTGCCGCACTCTCCCGCCGTTTAATTCTAATGGCAGCCGCAGAATTGATACAATGTTTAAATTTAGCAAACGTAGGGATGGTTTGCTTGCCGCGGCATCTCAGTAAAAATGCAAGGCTGCTTAACAATCTACCTCTCTTGCGACGTAACTTGTCAAACTCACATATGTTCTTCGCTATCTCCTCCCCGTAAAGGTACCAGATGTGGCTCTTCAAGCCTTCCCGGCGAATATGTTGAATTACCACCTCGAAGGAGTTATCCGCATGGGACGGAAATCGGTAGATGTGATGGACACAAGTACAGACAAACAAATGAATACAATTTCAGAAAAATCTGATGATTTATTCAAGCGAAAGAGCTTCACAAATTAAGCAATTCAAGAACGCGTTGGTCCAGCTCTGGCCCCGTTGGTGGCAGTTAATTGGTTTGGCATTGATAGATTCGTTGGATGCCCTCCTGAGGGATAGCATGTCAAATTCTGTCCAATTAACGTGTTAGATCGTCAGAACCCCGAGATGGTTAGAGGGAACTGCTCATAATTCTCTAGACGTTCTCAACTGGCGAGAGATCCGACGTCCTTCGTACCCAAGATAAGCAAGTAGAAAAGTTGCTGAAATGCAAGCCCAGAATGGCCTACCATGAAAGGTAGCAAAACGGGGCGCACGATGTCGTCGAGTACTGCTGTGCTGCAAGGACGCCGTGCATGACAACCGAAGGAGTCCTGTTATGAATGGAAATGGCATCGCAGACCATCACTCCTGGTTTTCGGCTCGAGTGGCGGGCCACACTCAGGTTGGTATCCCACACTGTCAGGGGCATCTCCAGACAGGTCTTTGGGATGTAATCTCATTAATTTGAGTAGAATTTTCTCCAGGGATGAGTCTCGCCTCAAACTAAGCTCAGATGGCCGGCAAAGAAGTTTCTGGAGAGTGTATATCCTCACCTTGGAAAATACTACCGACCACATGATTATCGCTCGAGGCATAACACATTTTGTACTGGTGTGTCACTGGGAGCTGTTATACCATTCATCCAACAGTAGTACAAGTCGATATTCATTAATGATAATTCCTTAAAAACACCTTGACCTGAAGGTGCAGGCGATGTAATAAAATGGGTACAATTCCAGGTAGCAGGCATCTTCAAACTCAATAAAAAATTGGAACGGGCCATTTAAGTGCAGTCCAGTGCATAGTATGTTGACAATCATTTATCATAGTAGCCCAATAAACGGCTGTAGGTGACTTTATTCTATTGCCATTAACGGTCGTCCGAACAATTACTTTAAGAAAGACTCTAGGAGGTTAAGCTAATCTACCCAAGATTGGATCCACGTGTTTATTTTTTCTGCTGTGATTGGAGGCGGCGAAAAGCGGCAGTTGTCCCGTGCTGCTTACGAGAGCTTTATTAGGCGACATTTGAGCTGTTCTTCACTCGAAGCTCATTGCAGATAACCTACTTACGGTGGAGAAGTTGTTATTTATGGAAGAGACACAGATAAGACCAGACAAAAAGAAACACTGTTTCACTCGTGTCTCTAAATCGGAATTGGATGCTCGCCAGATGCTTTGTGAACGGTCAACATATAATATGTTCGGCACAACGCTACGGAAGACACATGTGTACCTAAAGAAAAATATATCTTCTCTGTAACGGCCAGGATGATTTGTCGAGGATATGTGAAGCCGTATCTTGCTTGTCGACTGATATTTCCGTAGTGAGTCTACGTCATTTACCGACTGACCGGAACAGTGTTGCCCACGTCCTCAGCTGGAAATCGAGTGCGTGTGGGTTTAGCCACCCGTGGATAAAAGCACGGCATCAGCCGATACGTCGGTAGCGTGATGCCAGTAACACCCGCCTATATTCCACAAGTTTTATCGGTGTGTAACAAACACGAGGTTCAAATAGTTGATTGTACTCGTAGATGTAAGATTAAAATTGTAAATAACAGACCTTACAGTCGTTGGAAAGATGACTTCCGGCGCAGTTTACAGTTCTATTTAATGTATAATACGCTGCTGTAAAGGAATCAAATAGATGAAAACAAACCGTTTCGCAGAAGCTCACTGTATGATAAACTTTGCAATTTTACAACTCAGATTTTTTTTCTGAAATGGAAAATATGATCATTTTCTGAGTACTTTTCTATCGTGATATTTGTCAACCAAGACCTTTAATGCAATACTGGCAACTTTGTCATGTATTTCGCAGGAGATAAATTATTCCGTTATCGAGCTGCTGTGACCCTGATGTGTTACGGACACAGTGAAGTAAAAATTTATTTCTGGAGGCGACGTATTGTTGATTCAAAACAACAATTACAAGTGCCACTCTATCTAAGGGCACAAACCTCCCACAAGACGAAAGGGAATTCATGGTATAAAAGCCGTTTCTGTTGTGACTTAGCAAGACAGCCAAGTCACAACGAGAGGAAGCCGAAAGGCACGCGTTAAGTTCACGCAGATAGGCGTGAGGTCTGGAACAGTTAAAAGGAAATGAGAACTTAGAAAATGGACGCAGTTGCTGTTATACTTAACTTTAATCCACAATTGTAGAACATCTCTCGTTACGGTACATGCTTCATAATATTAATTATCAATTGAATACGGCGCCTTGCTAGGTCGTAGCAAATGTAGCTGAAGGCTATGCTAACTATCGTCTCGGCAAATGAGAGCGTCTTTGTCAGTGAACCATTGCTATGAACGTCGGCTGTACAACTAGGGCGAGTGTTAGTACGTCTCTCTAGACCTGCCGTGTGGTGGCGCTCGGTCTGCTATCACTGACAGTGGCGACACGCGGGTCCGACGTATACTAACGGACCGCGGCCGATTTAAAAGCTGCCACCTAGCAAGTGTGGTGTCTGGCGGTGACACCACAGTTTCGATAGTTATTTCTTAGAGATAATGCGACTTTCGAAAGTGTACGGTGTCATCCAATTTTTACTTCTTTGTGATGAACTAGGGAAGATTTACTCGCTGCCGTCTTTATACAATTTTGGAAGAAAAGGAATATTCCAAGTACAGAGCTCAGACATGCGCTTTATTAAATGCATGTTTAGTAACATGTGTCGAGCAGGTAATTTACTCAAAACACAAAGGAATTAATGACGTTAGCTGCCAGTGAGCACTGATCTAAATCAATGACGAAAGTTGAAAATTCGAACGGGGGTCTCTTGCTTACTAGGAAGAAGCACAGATGCGCTGACCACTGCGCCATCCGGACATAGTGGTCATCGCAACGCAGGGACTACTCAAGCACGCCTCCCATCAGACACTAATTATCCTGTGTGTGTGAGTTTTTGTGTGTTCTTTAGGATACGTCCGAAAGAACAGACACCATATACATTACATATATAAAGTAATTTAGTGTTTATAATGAAACCATTCATATCTTTCGCTATAACTGTGCTAAATTCAGATGCACAACTTTAATGACTGAATACTTTAGTATATTTACCGTTATTTAATGTACCTGTATATGTGTTGAAATCATTTCATGTAATATGCTTTACACTGAGTGGTCAACAGTCCTGGGGAGGCAATGAGTGTGATGTTCGGTCGGCGGTGCTGAAGGGTATGAGGTGCATATGTCTCCGTACAGCTCTGATAGAAATGGAGCTCCTCACGCCACACATTCAAACCGGCTGCTCTCTAATAGAGTAGGCCGTGGATGCACAGACAGCATCCGCGCACCATCCATCACTGTTCGCTCTTAGAAATATTTTTCTTAAATTTTTACTCGTCTTTCATTCCCTTCTGGCACGGAGAGGTCGAGTCCTCATAGAACTTAGTTAATTTGCGCCGTGTCAGTCTAGCTCTAAAGTTGGGATATCGGACGGCGATATACCGAAATAGCAATATTTCGAAATAATTTTCGAGATACTATTGATCGATGTTTGTCCAGCACATATATCAGTAATATCGATTTCTTGTTGCGATATAGTCGGACAAATTTACTATCACCTAACTCACAATATAAAAAACTCTAATCTGCCCTTTTTAATGCTGTAATATTTACAACGTAAGTCAGTAAAGAAGTTTACTCTGGGTGTGACGCCAGTATGGTAGCTCAGCGTGTTGGGTGAGAGGGCTGCTCTCTATAAGAAAACTGTGGGAGGTATTCAACTATCAACTTGAAAAGATGTCATACGGCTTTTGTCCATATCAATAACGATCAAAATGAAAAGAGAGAGAGAACGGCCACAGCCCGGGGTTCGAACCTTACCACAGTTTCAATTTTTAATAACAGTCACCAGGGCACTAATTTATCCATGACGGAAAGAGCAACGAGAACATAAGAAGCAGTCAAGACTGGCATAAACGACATTCCTGGCCAAGAGAAGTCTGCTAGTATTAAACATACGTCTTAACGTGAGGAAGAAATTATTGAATAAAGATTACCAGGGCACCTATTTTATCCATGACGGCTGGAGCAAAGAGAACATAAAAATCAGACAAACACTGGTAAAAACATCATTACGGGTCAAAGCATCAAACATAGGCCTCAATTCGTGGAAGAAATTTCTGAGAGAGTATGTTTGCAGCGCAGCATTGTATGATAGTGGGACATGGGCTTTCAAAGAGTGGAACAGAAGAGAATCGAAGCCTTTGAGATGTGGTACTACAGAAAAAAGTTCCAAATTTGATGGACTGATAAGGTAAGGAATGAAGAGGTCCTCCGGCGAATAGGCGAGGAAAGCAACATATGGAAAACACCGACAAGAAGATAGGACATCTGTTAAGCGGTCAGGGAATGACTTTTCCATGTTATTAGCGGGAGTTGTAGAGGGTAAAAACTGCACGGGGAAACAGAGACTGGGCTACAGCCAGCAAATAATAGGACGTAGTTTGCAATTGCAACTCTGTCGAAACCTCATGTGTTTGTATTGTTCATTAACCGTTGTGTGTTTATACTAGGTGTTTTTAAGTGTGAAGATAAAAACTGAGGCAATGCCTTCCTAAATCGATACGTGGAAGTATTTCAAATGAAACGATGGTAAAAGCGCCAAGGAGCAATCAAAGTGTGAAGGTACTCTGTACCCCTGGTAACACCTCAAACATAAAATCTCCTACAAAGTCCCAGCATCTGAAGACTTTTGATCAGAAATTAACGTCTACAGGCTAGTCGAGTGAAACGGCGTAAAATCAAACCCTGATAGTGGCGATACAGAAAGTACACCTCTCATTTATAATCCAGCAGAATCTGCGACTCTGTCAGCTGTTTATTTATATGTAAAACAATGTATTATTAAATTTTGTTTTCCTTCATTTTTATTGGTGCATCACACCCATGCCTCACAGTTTTAAGAAACACAGATAATGATAAGTTATGATCTGAACTTTAAAACTAACTTCTCGGCACCAATGTCCTGAATTATCAATTATTTAGTTAGATTAATTTCGATATCGATATTTAGTACGGGGATATTCTATTATATCGAATATCGATTATTATCTTTTGATGTACCATGCCTGTATAGCTCATGTTATGACAGAGATATCCCAAGTACGAAAAATAACTTGTCCCACGGCACAATATTTTTCAACTTGCGCACTTGCACAACAATGCAGCCACGGCAACAAGAGCTGCAAGTAGACCTGCCTGCATGGAACGACATTGTTTAGTCGTCAGTGTTTCGTGTATTCTGCAGTTCATACTTTGCGTCAGTGAGCTTCAACAGCCAACTCATTAGCCCATTGAATTTGTAGCGACGAAGAAAAGCAACAGTTTTACGTATTTTTGTAAATTTAAAGCATTTACTACATGGTTACAGATCAATAATAATAAAAGAAAATTTCACACAGTAATCATTTGTTTCCGTACGAACAGTCTTGTTTTTCTATTCACAGGCGTTGTTTGCGAAGTCCCCACTTGGAATAGCTCGAAACTTAAACCTAGAATAGATAAAGCGGAGCCAAGTAGAAATCGCAAACTAAAGTTGAGAAACGGAAGTTTCAGGATAGCTGGCCCGAAAAATATTTTTTGTGATATAGCTGACTAATATCATCTGCAAAAGTGCTTTAGCCAACCTAAAGGAATACAGATTAAGGACACACTACAAAAATTTGCCTTCTGCATTTTCTGAATTGTCAGAGGAGCCAAGTAAAGAGTAAAAAAACCTTCCTTGAAATGAGACTCGGCATGTCAACAAGCAATGTTGACAGAATCTCTAATAGCCTCAGAAATTGCAGCAGAAATAAACTTTAAAATATTTCGCTTTATAGCAAAAAGTCGCCGGCAATATACGGAGGGAAATTTTGTCAAAAATTGTTCCGAGACCGCTGGTAGATATATTTGCCTGTAATCAGTTAAACATTTTGAAAAAAATCACTTTAACCGGATGATTATGCGAAGGAATTACTGCAATGTTGCTAAATATAAAGAACCAGTTAAAAACTTCCTCAAAGAAATCTCTTTACTTTTCTTCACAGGTTATTGGTGAATCAATTGACATCAGTTCCACTCCCCAGGTGATAGTATTTGCACAGGGGACAACGCTCAAGTTTGAAGTATGTGAAGAGTTAATTGGAAGAAGTTCATTCTCCGAGCAGGGAGCGCTTTCCACTGTAGGAACTAATTTTGGATTGGCGCTGACATTACCAGTCATTTGAAGACTTTAAAGATGCGTCTTTAAGAATTGATTACTCAACTTTATGGCCATGCTACATCGAAATTTTACATATTACATCCTTCCAGTGTATGTTAAACCTGTTTCAATCCAAACTGAAGTCGGTCCGTTACATCTATTTTCATAATTGCAATCAAGTTTCAGAAAAGTTAGAAGCCAGTTATAAGAGTACGCACAATGAAGCGTTCAACGCTCGTTTCACTGATGTTCACAAGGCAAAGTCATTGCTAGATTTATTTAGCAACACTTCTGCCACATAGCCTGAAAATGTACCAGAAGCAGTTAATCTGGAATTCACCGACATGCAAAATGAAGAGAGGTCACGAATTAAGTTTGATGGAGGAAATTTGTCTAATTTCTATCGTTGTGTCGATAGAAACAATTATGAGTTATTTCTAAATAATTCGTTAAAATGCGCTAAGTTCTTTTGATTAACTTAAATATGTGAACAAAGTTTTCCGTAATGAACATTAACGTATCAAAAAATAAGAAACACTTGACTTATGACAATCTAGGGTTAATTCTGCGTTAGTCTACAGTAAAAAATTAGCCAAGCTTCGAAGGAACCGTGAAATCAATAAAGTATCCTGTTTCAATTTAAATATAATGAATATTTGGTAAAACAATGATGTGAATTGATTGTGTCTGTGGTTCTTTTCTTTTTTATCTTTGATGCGGCTCTTACGTAGTCACAGTGATGGGTCTGCGCCGCGGTACTGGCAAGTGTGAATAACCCTGCAACAGAGCGTCGAACGGCCCTTGTGGCTTTGGGGAACTGACGTCACGTCTCTACGTCAAACTCTTGTTGACGTCTGTACTGTGCATTATGCGCGTAGGCACATTGTGATACTGAGACTCCACCCTAAACTTGCTGATCTCAGTAACCTAAATTCTTGTCTGATCTCCGATATGCTACGAACCATACGTTCAGCACCCTAATTACGACGTGCTGCCAGGTTCATTACGCAACAGTGTCAGTAACCGACTGCTCCGATATATCGTGACTGTAATCGCAACATAGGCAGCATCTTGCCGCAGCATTCAGGCATCATAACAGCGCATCCCTGTGACATGTGGCCACCCAATTTATTTGGCAGTCCATGTTGGATGGCTGTGTCGATTCCGTGTCTACAGCGTGCTAATTTGGTCGATCAGCTTCCTAGCCTTGAATCGGCAGAAGTTGATAGACCTCACAAGGCTTCGATTGGTAGTCATTTGGTTTTGTCTGTGGCTACGTTACATACTTCACTGTACTGTTTGAGGTAGTCATTGTTGATTGCTGAGTTACTGTGCTGCACTTCACTCTGTTTCGTGCTGTTCCCTGTCATGGTGATAACTGCTGCAGTTAGCATATTTATTAAGCATGACAGTACATAACAGGGCTTCACTTTTGATTAAGAAGAACATTTAAGCTTTCTTTACCCCCGCATGTGACTTCCGCTTTCGCGAAAGCATGAACCACGGGTTAAGTTGCCTGCACTGCCGGAGGCAGGCGGGGTTTGACCTGCTGCGCGGCTCCTCGCGCCGTGGCGGTCTATGTGGGGGCCGGGCTTTCTTGGCTCTGAGCACTATGGGACTTAACTGCTGTGGTCATCAGTCCCCCAGAACTTAGAACTATCGAAACCTAACTAACCTAAGGACATCACACACATCCATGCCCGAGGCAGGATTCGAACCTGCGACCGTAGCGGTCGCGCGGTTCCAGACTGTAGCGCCTAGAACCGCTCGGCCACACCGGTCGGCCCGCGCTTTCTTCCTCCGTTCTCCTCGCTCCCCCTCTGGAATCGGCCAACTGAACAGTTACACTCAAGACTGCGTGATACAGGATCCAGTAACTACAAACCGCTTTTCTCAGTGCCAGTGCTTATGAAGCATTTATCTCTAACGCCTTGTGAAATGACAAAGGCTGGAAGTAAGAAGAGCCATATAAATCAAAAGCTACAGTAAGAAAGATCATTATTGCCATATCTAGCAGTCT
This sequence comes from Schistocerca serialis cubense, assembly GCF_023864345.2. NCBI lineage: Eukaryota > Metazoa > Arthropoda > Insecta > Orthoptera > Acrididae > Schistocerca > Schistocerca serialis. The sequence continues at coordinate 698,144,058 of NC_064638.1, read as the reverse complement.
GAAATAATAATTTCAAAGCCGTACCATGTACAGTAAGTACTATTTAAACTCACATAGAACTTATAACACTGTATCTGCATTTATGTAGCTTGTGCAATCAAATACCAAGTTTGGTTTATTGCGTACCATGCCCCAAAAGAGCAAATAGTCCAGTCACGGAAAAGCCATGTATAACATTACCGTGTACTACTGCTGTACCATAACCTTAAGGTTGGATGCAGATCGTAAAGTGGAATTATCTTGTTAAAGCAATTATGGTATAAAGAAACAGAGCAGTGTTATCCTCTGAAAGGAATTTTGTTGTGTTGACCGCGATTTACCTAACGGAGGTGGCTTATCTGAAGTGAAAGTCATAATTACGTAAATATTTAAACAATAACAAACAATATTTTGCCTATCCACAGTGTCCAAATGATAATAAAAACGGTCGCCAGCTTAATTAGGCATAAGAATGAGTAACATTGTTGTTCAAGAAAATGGACAGACACAGGCTATACTTTATCACATGAGAGTGCAATGAACCCTGTCACTAGCAGATGTTGACGTTAAAGAAAGTGCTAACAGTTATAGGAGAACATGGCTATTTGCATATTGGTAACAGAAAATGACATACACTTTTGCCTTCAAGGCTTGGTCAAACTATATAGTGTCAATAATATTACTATCAATATTCACTGTAGAATCATACAATGGACATAGGTTCACTATTTCTTTTACCAATTAATTTACTATCTGACATGAAAAAAATATTTCGCTACCAAACTATTACTCACTGACATTTGAATAAAAGAAGCTACTGTTATCATAGATAGTGGTCTTTTTGTTGCTTGTTACCTAGCATAAGCATAATAGACATACTGAGCATCCTGTTACACCATTATTAATATGTACATCCAATACAAAAGAGACAAGCACTTACCAAACATGAGTATATAACTTTCCACAAATGCAATTCACAACATTTACTGCAGTGAGACACAATATTGACAAATTTGTAAAAAAAAAAAAAAAAAAAAAAAAAAAAAAAAAAAAATGGACTCACCTTTTTGGAGTATACAACAGGCAGCACTATGATCATTAACTAAACAAAACTTTATAAGCCTCAGTTTTAAGAACTTTTAATTTTTAAAAGTAACAGCAAATTGTCTTTATTACTACAGTCTTCTACTTTCAAGTCAATGATTAAATAAGTAACTTTGAAAGTTCACAAAACTTTAAATTGGTCTGTTTCAATCGCTGGGAGGCTTTCACAAAGCTACATTTACTACCTCCCACAATTATACTAAATCCAGAGTAAATCTGAATACTCCCTTCTTACCAAAGATCAAACAACCTTATTTAATTAACTGTTTGGCTTTGAGGCTTTCACTTTTTCCACAATAAGGACACTCGCTAATCATAGTTCTAACGGAGAGGAACCTGAGAGGTGTTGTGATAAGGAAAAAATCAAGGTAGGTACATAGATTCGGTTATAAATTACCTTACATTTGAGCACACTAAAACATCCAGTGAGCTGACCCTTCACTGTACATTACTATAGTTCTTCTGTTCCATTACAGTAATTGCGCAGTATGGTGGCGAGTGCATGTTGGTAGGTGGGTTTGCAGGTAGAATCGCTGGACTCTGTCATTTGATGGTGACGATGATAGATACCAATTCCAGAATAGTTCTAGCTCTTTATCCATCCATCCGAGGCATTGGAAAACATCAGGAAAAGCCTCTCTCTGAACCAGCACAATACACAACTTTTACATGAGCAGTTGATAGTTTGGTAGCTCGTCCCCGACTGACTCTTGGTTCCACGCTTCTATCCATGCCCACCAAATTTTGCGCGCGCTACACAGTTCCGTTCCCGAGGGGAACCACACCACCTTTTACATACAGAATAACTCAGAACCCTAAGCGAAGGTCAGCAGTTTGCATAACAGCAACCAAACATATTAAATAAAACAGAAAATTTGCATATACTGACATTTCTACAAAAAATTATTCACGCAGAAATTACAATTATATACAGTAAGTTTTGTTCCCTTCAAATGAGACAAAGAATTTAAATGACAGATACACTACATTGCATAGAATCAAACCACGACATCAAAGTTTTTACAAAGAACGGAAGAAAGAAGTTTTGTGTTATCGATTGAATAACACAACATTTACAGAAGCTCAACAATGGAATGTTGAACAAAACAGAAAGCAAAATGAATCAACAAAAGGTATGTAGTGTCTAAGCTATGGTGTTACAAACTCCTGAAACAGCGTTAAGTATGGTTAGAGGATTTTGCGGAAATGAGTTTATGAAGCTTCGTAAATCTACATAAATTCAAGATTTTTAAAATTTTCCTTCGATAATTGTGCGCTATTAGGCATGTTTGTTGAAACAGTATGTGTTTCATTTACTCTTCTGCGAGTAAAAATATTTTCCTCACAGTTATACTGTTTAAGTTGTAGAAAAAGAGCTCCTTACGTACGAGAAAGATATATTTGTATCACTACCTTTGTTATGTAATTTTGTATTTCTATAATTTATATTTCCATAAGTCGTCTTTAAGAAGTTTGAATTTTGTGAATGCCAGTGTTAAAACGTTATGGCCAGTGGAAGCAGAACGAGGTGAAAGAGGTGAAAGTCCAGAGATATCAGTATTGAATTGAGGACGGTGAAACTTTGCCAAAAGGATTTCATCATACAACACGGACTGTCTCTGCTTAACGGAATGAGGCCGTGCATCGTTTTGGATCAGAACAATGCCATGCGAGAACTTGCCGCTGCCGCAGTTTTGCGTAACCCGACAAAGATGTCGGAAGAAACACAGCAGCTACTGCTGTTATCGTTAAGCGGAGCAGCATAAGGTGGAGTATTTGACTTTTTGCAGCTTCTGTACCAAATTAACGTGTTGCATAAAATCCTTGTTTTATCTCCTACGACAATACGGTGCACATAACGGTAACGAACACGCGTCGCTCTTAATGTGGAAGTCGAGAATTTATGACGTGCCTTGGTCGAAAATGCACACTGGATTCGCAACGGGATAGAAACACCCATCAGACAGTCGTGATTCACGTTGGCGGTTTATTTACGTATAACATTTCAGCGTCATCGTCATTTACTGACTCATTCTTCGCACTGAACGTAACTTCTGGCTGCCGGCAGAACCAATAGCACCTTCGTATATCTATATTGAATGTCACTGCCTGTAACACATTTCTACAGAAGGAACCATATCACGTCTCTTTCTTCACATGGCCCACCAGATTTGAGAACATACTGCACCTGTCACCGTCCCAGTGAACGAGCAGAACTAAGCCAACATCTATTCCGTGTTGCATACATGAGGCGAGCAACCAGTTACCGCATTTCATCATTAGTTCTACGCAAGGAAAGACCAGCCAACGGCTTCACATATTTTATGGCATACTCATCCACAGCCGGTGTTACATCGAACATCCATTAAAGTTCGTTATTTCATGGCTAATAATAACACTACTCATGAAAGGGAAGGTCAAAAATATTACTTAATTGTCCTTCTTAGTGCTGGTTTAACGACTGCATTTTTATTTACACAGCCTGTCTCTTCGTTTACACTGTTTTATGATTACCATGACATAAAAGACGAACAATAAAATTCACTTTTCAATATTCACTTATTAGGCACCAAGTGTTGAAATTTTTCGCAAAGCTCATCAGGAACTATTTTACGTAACTTATAAGTCAGTTACCAGCAACATTTATATCGTTTCCCCCAATAAAATCAACTATTCCATATAAGATTATTTTAGTCTCAGAATAACCAGCAAAACTTTTTTCCAGCTCGACTGTTGTGTCTTCTGCTTCAAGACGCTTTCCGATGGTAGCGTATTTGAGTCAGATTTATTTGCACATATTCAGACGAGATGTCACTTATTAGTATATGACTCCACTGTGGGTCCTAGTGCCGCTAGAAGTCAGTTTTCATTCAAGAGGTCTTATAAAGAAAATTCCATGCAACGCTACGTATTCGCTATCGTTTTCATAGTGAAACTCCTCCTCTAGGAATAAATAATTGTCTTCTGAACAGTTGACATAAATGTACTCAGAGGGTTGAAAACGTACGTAATTAAAACGTGTCGTGGTTTCTTGTATAATGTTGTTGCAACAATTCACATTTTAAATTGAATTCAGTTAATGTCACTGACAATTACACTTAAGTAATAGTCCGACAGAAGCCAGTTTATATATTACATGGTGCGTTCAGAAATATCCTTTCAGTCTGCTAGATCGTATAATGGGCACCAAGTAGATAACGGTTTGAACATGGGCCATATCCAAATATGCATAACTTCTGAGTTTTAGGAATAAAGTGCTAACGAAAGTGTTGCACTTTACTCTTTCTGTTGGCAGTAGTGATAATAACAAACTGCCGCGACTCACGTAGTTATTAGTTTTATAACCAATCAACTAATTGCATAATGTTAGTGCTGATGAACAGCTGAAGTAAATAGTATTGACACCTATATTCTAGAAACTGACCCACATTTTACAGTGTTGATCGGCACTCTATTCCACAACTACAGAGTCACTTAGAGTTGTTAGTCGTTATCAATATTAGCAAGTTGGTTGCACAGTCACCAAGAGAGTGATATTAATTATTAAATGGTTCTTTGTAAATGGACTCTCCCTAAATTTTGAGGAAAGAAAATATATTCAATTTTATACAGAAAATAGGGCAGAGTGTTCCATTTTTTATTTTTATTAACCTCCTGACATACTTTGCATGTGTCCCCCCAATAATGTCTTATGGAATAGTTTTCTAGAGTAATTCGCCACTTAAAAGGGAAATACTGATTGCAAAAAACGAACAGTAAGAATAATACGTGGTATTTACCGGTGGTCATAAGAAATTAGGCATTCGAACTGCACCGTCAGAATACCTATATTCGCTAATGAAATCCGTCATAAATAATCCATCACAATTAGAGAAGAACAATGATTTCCCAGCCTGCAACACTAGAGGAAGAAATGACCTTCATTACCCGTCACAACTGCTCCAAGTGGCTCAGAAAGGCTTTCAATATTCAGCAACAAAAAGTTTTGATCATTTGTCCAAACACATAAAACACCTGGCAGGTAGCAAAGAGAATTTTAAATCTGACCTAAAATCATATCTCTGGGGCAACTCCTTCTATTCCGTGCACTAATTTCTGTTTAAAGATAGGTAGCCTGTAAAATAAAATGAAAGAAAGTAAAATAAATGAACTTTGTTTTTTAAATGTGGTATGATCCAGAAAAATATGTTCATCAATGTGAACACTGGACATCTATACAAACCCTGTGAACTGATTAGTTCCACGTCATTTCGATAGATGAGTTGTTCAAATGATATATCGAACTGTAACTAAATAGCGATGTTACGCTCTTCTCCCCATTGGATGAAGAAGGGTGCAAAATAGTGTTCCACATTTTTTTCCCACAGCAGAGAACGACATGTCTCTGGAGTTTGCATCGAAAAATGCAGGGCATGCTGTGTGTTCAAGCTCTCGACAGTATTGCTGGTCGGCTGCAAGTACACTCAGGCGATAGGAACGGGTGAGGCAAGAAAAATTGCACCTCCAAGGCCGGGGCAAAGGTCTACCCATTTTTGAAGTTCGCATAAGAAGAACATTGTAGTACAACTCAGACTTGAGAACTCCGACCATTAGTCGCGCTTAATTTATTTGTGTATGAAAGATGTTTCATAAAGTTGTTAAGATGAGTTTCATTGCTTAAACGTGGAGACGAGGTCTAAAAGTGGAAGCTAATTTATGCCGCTTAGTCAGCATCGTGCAAGTGGCAACGCGCGCAGAACTGTTGCCATGTGCGACTGAGGTTCGCTGTCGCCCTCTCCGCGAGACGATATACGAGCGTGCGTAGACTCTATTTCTGACGGTTCGCGTCGACCACATTTTACGTTTTATAACAGAGCTTGGTGCTCGTTCTGCTGTGTGCCAGAATAGAGCCTTTATCGTGCAGTGAACACATAATTTCGGAACACAACTAGTGGATAAAGTGGTGGAAGTCCTTGGATGTAACGACGATTCATACAATTCATGAACACTGTGAGAAGTACTGCCAGCGCTGATGTTGTAACGTATCGATATTATACTCCTTACTTATTGCTGGATTTTGGAAATTTCTGTGAGGGAGCATTGACTTGCCGAGTCATAACGGCAGTTTTTTTTTGTTTTTTGTTTTTAGGGCGCAAAACTGCTATGGTCATTAGCGCCCGCATAACGGCAGTGCCCCAGGGCTAGCCGTCACGCGCTGACTTGGCGTGGGCAGGAGAAGTCTATGAACTCAGATTTTTTTTTTCGAAACTTTTGGGGGAAATATTTGTTTGGGAGAGCTTTTGGGAAGAGTAAACCTTAGGGAAATTTCTGAGGAAGAAACTTTCCTTACCGGAGAAAACTGGGGAAGTAATCAGCCTTTCCTTACTACTAAATCCATCTCTGATATTTTAGTTCGAAAACACATGTTTAGTTTTCTAAACAAACACAAGATGTCACTCCCTCTCTTCAAATCAATCGATACACCCTACCTCTTGTGGGAGACGGTAGGTTCCCCGTAGTGACGGCTCTCCGTGTCGTCATTATGACTTGTACATATCCAGTTTTGATTGTTTTGGATGTCTATCGACTTTCGTGGTCGTTTCAAGTTCTGAGGAGAATCCATATTCGATGCCGTCGTTTTTGTTCGATATGTTTTATATTATTTGACAGGTTTTATATTATAACGTGCGTCCTATGAAGATATGCTGTTTCAGATACTGAGGATGTATCGGAAGCGCATTAGTATTATTTGTTACAATTATATGTAAGGTAATGACTGGCGGCTAAGAGCCTTCAGGAAGTGTAAGTAAAAAACACAGGCACACATTTTAGGTGTTCACAGTAGCGTAGTGGATTAAGATGCCGAGGTGTTGAGCTAATGGTACATCAATAGAACAACAATAAAAGCTTGAAGACAGCAAATGTTGCGCCCCTAAACCAGTAAAAATTTTTATGTCCTGTAACTTTTTGATACGTGCGATAATTTTACGGCTCTGAACACACAATTCCAAGTCTTCAAACTGCCATTTCTGATAACAAATATTGGTGTAAAGAATATATGAGGGGAAGCTGGCGAAATGGTTTCATTTTGGGAAATTTTTTGTGTGCTATAAGCGAATTTCGAAAACAATAATGGAAACGCTGGGTTCCCGCTCAGAGTGGTCGCACGCAGCCATATCGAGGATTAGCTGTACAAAGATTTTGGTAGAAAGTGGAATAAATAGTTGAAAGTATTACGCCAGTTTGTAGAAATAAGCACTATATCAAATATTTAGTTATTTCGCGGAGATGGACTTGGTATTAATGAAGAGATTTGTGGTTGATACAGTGTCATGTTTGGGAATCAGTTCCTGTCGTGGATAACCATACTGATAGTGGAACGTAAATGAAAATGCTTCCGTGAGCAGTGAATACCTGTTTAATTAATGTGGAAACACAACGTAGCAACGGTTGCTTCTGTGTGAATGTGAAACAAGATAACTGTTAAGTGAGATTGAATGAACGTAGGCATTGTTAGGGAAGTGTGTTACGTTGTAAAGGAACAACACACCAAAGTAATCTGACTTATACTGTTATCATTTGAAAGCGATTTTTTCATTCTGTAAGTGAATAACATAAATATTCTATACGTATAAGAGACACGTATTATGCAGATGGTCAGGTTTAATTTGTAACGAAGAGTGTTCTCTATATAAAGCTCCCATACTTGGGTCCAATAGTCCGATATCCGGAAAAATAAACAAAAAAAGACATCAATACCGAGAGACACGAGGAGCTTCACATCTGTCGCAATAACAGGGACAGTAGCTTTTTCCTTTTTTTTCTTTTTTTTTTAAATGACTATGGGACTTAACATCTGAGGTCATCAGTCCCCTAGAACTTAGCCCTATTTGAACCTAACTAACCTAAGGACATCACACACATCCATGCCCGACGCAGGATTCGAACCTGCGACCCGAGCGGTCGCGCGGTTCCAGACTGAAGCGCCTAGAACCGCTAGGCCACATAGGCCGGCACAGTAGCTCTACAACTGCTTACAAATTTACTGGAAGTTATAAGTTTGTACAGAGAGACGACTTCAATAACTCCATTGCATAATTCATAAGTTCACTGTTACGGTATCTTCGTGGGAACTGAAGTTTTGTGGCTATACATTATTTTCTCGGAAATTGTAGCTGTAAGAATTAGAAGTCCATCACAAGGGACCTAAGGATTCATCAGCATTGCTGCTGTTGCTGAACTGTTCCCTAAGTGATGCGTTAGGATCATCAAAGTATACGTCTGTAGATCCACGCCAACATTAGTATCACTGCTTTAGCTGAGACCACATTTCTCGCGCTAGCCTGGGCTTTCGCGAACATTGTCATCTTCAAAAAAAGTTTTCCTGATGTGTGCCAGCATACTTATGTTATCCAGGCTAAACTAATGGAAATTTTTATAAATGGTCTTCTTTGGAGTGAACTGTTTACTGCTCAAGTAGTGTTAAATTGTAAACACGCTACCCTAAAGATAGCGACTTAAAATAGTGACGTAAACTTTATTCTGTATAACAACAACGAGGTCACATCACCGGTAAGGTTTATTGAAAACAAAATTTCTTGCATTAATCTCCCAGTTTAATGACCAACAACCTTTATCTTGTACTTTCATTGTCTATATTTTTGCGCAGTGTAACAATACCACTCTTCCTGTGGATGTCCTGCACGGTTTCTATCTGAAGGACGAGTTTCCAAAAGCAGATCTAGAGTGTGATCCCTTGATGATATTACAAACGTTTACGGATGATGGCTAAATGTCTCCATTTGAGGTAATGGACCCTGGTCCAGAAACTCTGACAGTGAAGCTCTTCTCCAAGCTTTTTGCTATCCATGTTTTGGGATGAAGTAGTATGGGTTGAAAGAAGAAGACTGTCCGGTAGTCATCAGCTTTCAAGTACATACCTTAAGAGCTATCACCACTTGCTAATCTATGCTATTGTGAAACACATCTCTTATACTGAAGAAGTGCTCATAAATTTTGAGGTATTAATTTTAGTGCCGATGTTTATTGCACAATTTTTTCTTGTTTTCGTCCCTACTACCTCTTCCCAAAATACGGAAAGCAAAGACCTTGCAGTAGAAGAGGGCCGGCCGATGTGGCCGAGCGGTTCTAGGCGCTTCAGTCTGGAACCGCGCGACCGCTACGGTCGCAGGTTCGAATCCTGCCTCGGGCATGGATGTGTGTGATGTCCTTAGGTTAGTTAGGTTTAAGTAGTTCTAGGTTCTAGGGGACTGATGACGTCAGCTGTTAACTCCCATAGTGATCCGAGCCATTTAAACCATTTGAAGTAGAAGAGGTCCACTGCCAGAGGTATCAGAACGATTTTCGGTAATTACTTCCGACTCGATCATTTGCAGATGAGCCTCCATTACTTGAAACTGATACATTTACCCTTCTCCATCATCCCTCAAAGTTTGTAGCATCACCATGGAATCACCCTGTATATGTACTTGTTCACTGCCAGTCGCGCGATTCCGAAAGCACCCGGAATAAATTTTTGTGACTTTAGCTCTTGCATGCAATTAAGAAACAAGAAAAGTTATGAATCACAGCTGTGCGTCCTGTCTTCAGCATTTTGCATCCCTCAGTGCATCATAATACGCAATGTGATTTTTTATAAAGGTTTAATCACAGAATAAGTGGAAACTTTGTGTAGATTTCACATGTGCCGGTAACCATTTCAAGTGCATCACTAACCATGAAACTTAGAACACAAGTGACAGGGTGGTTTACACTGCGATAGGAAGTCAAAACTCGGAAGCTTCTGGTTTAGACGGATCGTAACAGGCAGTAAGAAGAAGGCCGAGAACGAGTGTACCGGTGTTGCTGCTGTGCGGTTTATTTCTAGGTAGTTAGTTTACGTAGTGTGTAAGTAGAGGACCTATGACCTCAGCAGTTTGGTTCTTTAGGAATTCACACACAATTTTTTTTTAATTTCTAGGGGCAAAGTAAGTCTTTCCTTGTCTGTACAATAAAACCAATCCCCAGTTTTACATCATCATAAATAAATCAGGTTCCATTGTTTTTTAGTTTTGATGCTTTGGTCAGATTTTCTAGCTGGCATACCTCACGAAACACTGACTGGTTAGTATTCGCTGCGATTTAAGGAAATGCACTGTGTTAGCACTGACGGTACACAGAGAAACAACAACCAAACATTTCTACCCTTTCAAACCATTCAGAACACAGTGTATTCCTCAGGGTATGAGCGAATGACGTTCCAATAAGTTTTCTCCACAGTCGCAAATGTATTAAAAGATAATTTTGTCTTCTACTATAGGTCTATTACGATCACATTTTTCGTTTTCACACAGTCAAGGAAGTGTTATGTTTACAGGGTGCATACGTACAGTGGTCTTTTTTCCCCCTTCCCACAAACTCGTCGCATAATTTACTACCTGACACTTCTGCAACAGTCGTAACTGCGCCACTAAGAGGACTGTGTGTGTGCGAGTGTGTACGCGCGCGCCAGCGCGCGCGTGTCCAGAGGAAAAGAAACATTAGTGCCTTGCTCTTGTCTCATGTATGTGCAGGTACCTGAAAAACACGTTACTCCTAATATGGGGTAATTTTTATAATTATTAGTCTGCAAATGAAGTAAATGCTGATTTAATGTTTTTCAGTACATTTTTCTAAGTTACCAATAAAAATATCTGCACTTACACCCGATATATAACCATCTACGCAAAGTAAGCATATCTCTGAATTTCCTGGAATTGACCCTCCCTTACTGATATGATGGTCTCACTGGACGTGAACAACGACTCTTACTTGCATAGGTAAAATTCTCGCTTATGCGTAGCTCGTTTTTCCAGTTCTCACTTACGCAGGATCTACTATAGTAACAATGATAAATGCAGAACAATGTCACATACCATCACTCTTCACCTGTGCAAGAAAGTATCAGGAACCTTAAATCACAAACGTCAAGAACTCCAACTGGGATATTGCGAGCTAATGAATTTATTTGACGACACAAAACTAATTGAGAAGGATGATAGCTACCGCGCAAGTCACCGAATGTAAGTCCCTTCAACCCGCATATTCTGGAACATGTGTGAATAGAAATAGATTAATACTGTTTTGTGTGTGCCTTAAAAAACAAACAACTATTTTTTCTGTAACGTTGTGGAAATCACTGGTTTAGTCTGATCTGAGCAATAATGGGGGGATGCACCGCTACCATCGGCACAGTCACAGGGTTCCTCGCCACCAATACGTCACGTTTGATCTTCGCTGTCCTACTGTGAAATGCCCTGCCACATCCCACTCTTTTCTTGCGAGCAAGAGATTAATAACCGCTGGAGTGTCTTTCATTTGTAGCTTTTTACCACTTCTTTTACATTTGCAGCAGTGGTCGCTTTAAACAGCGAGCAGCTTGGCGCTGGCTGCGGCACATCCATTGCTGTTTGATGGCTGTATCCGAATACGTGACCCAGACCTACACGTCTGTAGGAAGCTCTACAATATTTACTCGAGCTTCGTGTACAAGTCAATACATCAATACCACATCACTGTTGTCCATGTTCTGCAGGACAGCACAATTCTCAGAAGGTCGGAGGCAACTCTAACAGACACTGGCGAGGCACCGCCGAGAAAACACAGAAGAACGCAGGCAAGCACTCCCTGCGCAGCTATCGAAATATGGATGGAGACGAACAATGGCAATCCTCCAGATACTACCCTCCTACTCTATTCCAATTTATCTCATTTTTTTTTCACGTAGTGTGGATCTGTATTGTTTCACTGACGTTAACGTATGCTTAAATGTAATCGCAAGGTTTCACTCAGTATGGTTAGGGAGAGTATTTAAAAGCTATACGAACTGTGAACTTTGTATAACTCAGAAAAATAATGAACCATAGCTGTAGCTTTTTATTTTTATGGCGGGTGTAACACATAAATAAGGAACCGACATTATGAACCCTTGTTGTTAGGCTCAAGGGAATAAGTCATTGCCGTGTGAATGATAAGGAGACTGTCACCTTTTGATGGCCTAGGTAAAGAATCCTCCTCAAAAACTTCATCACGTGAAAACGAAGACAAAGAAAACAGTGAAAATATAGCACCACATACTCCGTAAAATGTTTCTAATGTAGATCAGGAGCTCACTGACGGAAGTTCAAGAGAATGTATGACGAAGGAGTCACGGGAAATAGTTTTGGACTTACAGTCTTGACCAAGGTCTTAACGCAGTATCGTTGACGATGTGAAATTTGGTCGACCTGCGAAGGACTTCTTGGGTGTCGGCTCTAAAATATAGTGGACAACGAAATGAAACATGATACACGAAAAAGAAAATAAGTGAACTATTACTTCAAAACTGATCGTCATAACTGTTAATAAGTTTATCCCACTGTGAGACAAGACATTCATTGCTTCGAATCTCGAGAAGCATGGTCGTAACGGACCTCCTATCAATGGGGATATGACGAATTAATGGTCAGCGAACAGCGCACTACCGTTTTACGGCTGGAATAGTCCCGTGAGTTTACGTCTTAGTGCGTGGTTCTAGAGGAGCCGTATTTCATAGCTGGCGATCAAGAAGAGTACCCACACATTTTTAATTTTGCTTGGTGTTAAGATATTAACTCAGTTATTAATGTGAAACACAATAGGGGCCTATTTCTCCTCTTAGCGTTGGTGGTTAGCCATGCACTTGCATCTTAAAAACTGTGTTATTTCTTTTATCTTCGATTACTTCCAGTTGGTCTGAGGAGGGCGTTAGTACGCTGCACTCTGTGTGTGTGTGTGTGTGTGTGTGTGTGTGTGTGTGTGTGTGTGTGTGTGTGTGTTTGTGGTTTGATTTGTAAATACGGGCGTCTTTTGAGCTCTTTAACGAAAAGCACCAATAACCTAGCTTTTGAGTATTCTATTTCAAACCATTCCAACAATAAACGATTATATCGTCGTACGAACATTCAGATTTGTACTTTGATACTGACCCAAGGAGTCGTAAAGACATACATCAAAATCACAAACAGCAAGAAAAAGTATGAATTGCAGTGGAGCCACATTCGTTGCCTTAAGTACCCTCAGAGCAGGACGAAGTGTGATAGTGACGTGGGGCGGTACTTGTGCAGATGAAGAATTTATTTATTTACTTATACATTTATTTCACCTGGCAAGGTCACGGCCTTTAGCCCCTTTCTGACACACAACCAGACATTCTTACTGAGGCAACGATACAATGTGTACTGTATCTGAAAAACAATGTAAATAGTAATGGCAATAGTAACCAGTAAACCATGACTCTTTAAAGAATAAAACTTCCATGGATAAAATAGCTTCAAGCGTCTGCTTACTTTACAGATGAGTTAAATGTTTCACTTTAAGTATACAAGCGAGAAAAAGTTTAGGAAAGGTTTGAAATTATGCCTATAGTTTGTTGGAAGTCACATTATGAAACAGTGGATGTATACAGTCCGGATAATTTTTCGCTTCATTTTTAGCAAAGGCTTGTTTTTCACACATCTCAGTGTTTATGACATCATATCTCCCGAACTGCGTGTGATATAGTGACATAATTTTGGAGGTACATTCAGTGACGTATGTAGGTACTGTCTGCAAAGTGTGTTGCGAATAGAATTAGTACTAAAGACATAATAAATTAAAATGTCATTCGTGATGCTGAAGGTAGAGTGCATGAACAGATAGAATGTAGTAAGGTGACGGACTGTTTCCATCATTTTGTGAGGGTGTCAAAAGGTATAATTAAGGTTTGAAATTGCGTGCAGAGTTCGTTGGATGTCGCTAAGTGTTACCATTCACAAATACTGGAGGAAAAAAGTCTGGGTATTTCTGCGCCATAATTAATGGTGCCTCAAAACAAACACACAGTTTCTGTTTACTTCACTTGTTGTGATAAACTTTTAACACAGGATTACATATCTTTATGAGTGCATAATGACAGCGTTAGAAATTTTTAACTTCGGAAAATAATCGCGTGAAATACTGAAAATCAATTTTTTGTTGTTCCTGAAGAAGTTAGAGAGCGAAGCTGCAACATTACTGGGTCCCAGATGGCGGTTTAGTAATATAGTAAATCTTAATAATAATAGTATATATAGTAATGGACATATGGAATTTAAGAAATGTCTGTGTTACGAAACTAAGATAAAGAGTTTCCTCGTTACGGTCTTGGCGAGTGTGAGTATTGGTTTCTAACAAATGTATCGCAGCAGCACAGAAGGAATCAATATGGAAAAGTCGACTGGGCAGAGCAAGAGCGATAAATAATACTGTAAGATGAGATGGAGTCCGCCTGAAATTATTTGAAGTCGCCAGAGGTACGCTGGAGTGGAGGCTGTGGAGAGGGCCACAGCGCAGCTCACGGCTGCCGAGAGACGCTGCGGCGATCTTATTTTCCTCTGCCTTGGGCGGTACGGGCGTCCGTCGTCCCGCTCACGTCTAATTCCGCTCTGCTTTAATTAGGACGCAGCCGTGTTTCCCGTGGCTCTGTTTCGACAAATGGTTCAAATGGCTCTGAACACTATGGGACTTAACTGCTGAGGCCATCAGTCCCCTAGAACTTAGAACTACTTGAGCCTAACTAACCTAAGGACACCACACACATACATGCCCGAGGCAGGATTCGAACGTGCGACTGTTTTGACAGCTACGGAGAGGTAACGCTACCCCACCAGCGAACTCTCCGATGACGCCACGCACAGCCTTCGGTGACAAGTGGCATTCGTGCCACGCCAACGCGTTTCCCGCGACGGCGAAAGGCGGATGCTGGTGGGTGAATGTTCTCTGCAACAGTCTGGATATGAGCTCCCTGCCTCCGGGCAGAGTCGACCGTGCTGCTCGAAGGCCTGGTCTGGCCCGCTGTTGGCTGGCTCCGAATTCCTTGCGAACTCAGAGGGTCGAATCGTGGCACAGACTGGAACCGTGGTCCTCTGTCGGAACCTTCGTGTAGGCGCCCGTGTAGCACAGTAACGCCGTCAAAGAGAGCTGTGACACTAGGAACACTGGTATGCCCTGACTGCCGCCTATTTACACTCGGCCGTGTGCGTATGTTTTACGAATGCGCTTCTTCAAGCCGCGTACTGATACACAGTAGGACAGTGTCAGTGCATTGCTTCCGATGGCGGTTTGCGGCAGGAGTTACCTGCAATCTCTCTTAGCACGGCCATTCGGCACCTCTTACATCCATCTCGGCCGGACATACTTTGCTACTTCGTGGTGCACAAAGTTATTTTCAACAAGCCCACGCCTGACTATCGACGCACTAAAACTACCTTATGCTGTGATTGCCGCTACATATGAAAGAATGAATAAATATTTTTAAAAAGCTGCCATGAGGTGAGACCACGTTGGATTCCCAGTACTTTCAGGGATTTTTCCTTGGTGGGGGTGTGGAACGGGGTGACACTTAACCTCGTGATGCCAGTTAAGTAGACATTTAAATGAGTAATAACTGCTCCAGGTCACGAAAACACAACGGCGAGATGAGCAGCGTGCTGACGCCACAATCCTTGATACTGAATCCACTGGTGCCATTGGCGGCAACAATGGGCCCGTCAGGTCCTGTCGACGGAGTCTCCGTTAAGATGAGATTGAACAGAGAAAACGGAAATAGATAGGGATGAGAAAACCACGGATAGCTTACAGTGTGATAGAGCTTCTGGTTCCCTGTTGGACAGAAAGATGACAGCTGGCATATGGTGAGGTAACAACTAAAGCGTTGCCACTGTCCAGTTCTGTGTATTACATCAGATTTGTAAATGCCAGTTTAGCAACTTACTTCTTGACTCGTGTTTCGGACGTCGTTTCCAAATTACAGTCGTTCTCTGCCTCGATTCTCTTTCGATTACTTGGGCCTAAATTGCAATCAAATTAAATATTTCTTTGTAATGTACCAAGGATTTAAGCGATGAATTTCATAAATAAAGTTCGCTGCTTAGTTATTAGCATTAAGATGTACTTTACATGGACTCTACTCGGCACTGGTCTTACAGGAAACTTTTCAATAAATGTTAATCTAACATACTAAACTCGGATATCTCTGTGTGCTTATTCCCTCACAGCCTACATCCGATCACCCGGCAGTGGCCGGCACCCGTTGTCCAGTCTCGGCAGGCGAGCATCACCGGATCCTCACCACCGGCCCACGATGTGGAGGAATCAATAATAATAATAATAATAACACAGTATCACTGATTTGGACATGAACGCGTGTGGACTCACTTTTGTATACACTGAAAAGCCAAAGACACTGGTACACCTGCGTAACACCGTGTAGGGCCCCGGCGAGCACACGGAAGTGCCGCAACACGACGTGGCGTGGACTCGACTAATGTCTGAAGTAGTGCTGGAGGGAATTGGTACCATGAATCCTGCTGAGCTGTCTACAAATCCGTAAGAGTACGAGGGGGTAGAGATCTCTTCTGAACAGCACGTTGCAAGGCATCCCAGATACGCTCAGTAATGTTCACGTCTGGGGAGTATGGTCGGCAGCGGAAGTGTTTAAACTCACAAGAGTGTCCCTGGAGTCACTCTGCAGCAGTTCTGAAAGAGTAGAGTGTCGCATTGTCCTGCTATAATTGCCCAAGTCATCGGAATGCACAATGGACATCAATGGATGCAGGTGATCAGACGGGACGCTTATGTACGTGTCACATGTCAGAGTCGCAGCCAGACGTATCAGGGGTCCCATATCACTCCAACTGCTCACGCTGTAGGGAAGCAGCCTATTCACGCTATAGTAAATTCACATCAGTTTCCATTGTGTGCCAGCCAGTCTGCTGTAACTAGCTCTGACGTCATAAATGTTGCACAATACCTTAAAAATCAAGCAAATGACCTAAAACTTTTCTAGCATGTCAGGAATAATACTAAATTAATGTGTGTTAAATATCAGTTCGATAACTTTAGTCATTTTCGAAATTTGGATGTTTTTCTGAAAAAATTATTGGCGCAACAGAAAAGAGCTAGAGACTTCAAAATTTATATTTAGATTCATCTTTCATAATGATTTAATAAAAATAGTACTTTGGATTTCACAAATTAAGATTTTAGTGGAAATTCATGATTTTCTGGTTTTCGTCTCAAAACTGAAGGAAGCAAGATAGATTAAGTAGGCTAATAAATAAGGCTAGGATGTTTAGATTTAAATACGTTGGAGGTCCGCTATGACTATGAAGATGTGTAAAGTTTCTTTTGAATACCTATAAAATTATAGCGATAGCGGATCTCAAAAGGGCCAGTTCAGAGTTCATCTACTGCGTGCAGTGTAATTTAATTAATTCTCTTGCCCAAAATATTTAACTTAGCCACGTCAAAATTTTATTATCAATACTTACCTGCGTGCTGAATGCACGTTTAAATTAAGAGCTTCTTCGGCCATCAGCAAAAGAAGCTATAAATTATTATGTAACTTGAAGTGGTGCGTTACTAGCCCAGCGGCTAGTCGAGAGAGCCGAAAAGATCAGGCGTTCCCTTCGCCGTCCGCACCGCGGCTTTATATATAAGAACGCTGCGCGAGGAAAAAAGGCCCCAGTTCTCTCCAGACGCTGAATAACAAGCCATCTGCGTCGGGAGTCGCGTCGCATCGGTATCACTGCTACAAACAGCCTCGGGTGCCGTATTAAGTTACTAGAGATACGCAGAACCATGAAAACATTTCAAGTGAAGTGTTAATTCTGGGATGATTTTTATTATCTAGCTTCAGTTTGCGTATTGTCGTATTTTCACGTGCCGTCGCGGGACAGACATTCTACCAAATATTTAGCGTGGCGTTTGATGAAATATTTTCATCAAATTATGGCGAGCATTCTTTTTAACATTTAATTCGGACATTTATAGTTGCATCAGCGCATTAGACTCTGAACTGCTCTGTTAGTTAGGTTGTAGGGATACTTGTGTTTTTTATCAGTAAATTTCAGAATATACTCAACTATTTTGGAAAACCGTGTTTGATTAGAAATCCCGGACAATCTCATAATTCCTCAGAGCTATAAGCTGCAGCTATAATGGTATTCTCAGATGAAGTGGGCACTAGGATCTCTAAGTACTGGCTTCACGTTTTGTGAAATCACTATCTGGGTGCTAAAAAGTAAATAGAGAGCCAGTGTTGAGAACGGCGAAAGACAGCATTAACAACATTCTAAAAGCCAGAAACTGATTCAACATGCAAGCATTTATACAGCAATTAGATTTTTTTTTTTTACCAAATTATTCGCCGCCCCACATATGGTGCATCGGCCGGGAAATCAACTAAGTGAAAGTGATTTTTAACTATTCTGATTCGCGAGTGAAATGCGACACGCAACTGAGTATAGAGCAGTGAATGTGTTACGTGTGAATGTGAACGACGCAATTGGATTAACAACACATCTGGATTGACGGAGCTGGCACTGAGTCTAGCGGTGCTGCCGGCATCGCGAGAAGCCAGTCTCGCCGCACCGCAGTCGTCCGCTGGAGCAGCCGGCGCAGAGCCTGCAATTGCGAACCACGCAAACACACAACAGCCGTCGGAGAGCCGTCTGCAGTTCAACGTGCCACGTCGCATCAGGAATCCTGGTACGCCGCGCCGGCAACGCCATACGTCGTGCAGAAGGAACTAAGTTAAGTGAAAAGCTGTTAAAAATTTTACTAACCTGCACTAAAAGACTGTCGGCGATGGAACCGCCAAAAGAAACTGAGGTCAAACTTATATCAGAACCTATGTCTGTTGAGGGAACTGTAAATCCAGACAACGGTTCAAGTGTAAATATGCATGAAAGTAGTAATGTTAAAGTGAAATATGAAGTATTGTCTCCTGACAGTAGTGTGCGAAGGGGCAATGATTCAATAATAGAGACCCCTGTAGTAAAGCGGAAAGTAGAAATTGTAAATTTGTTGGATGATAGTTTCTCTGATGAATTAAAAATGAAACAGTCATCAGAGATGGTAGAGTTTAAGAAGGAGAAGTTAGATATGACTAATCCATCAGAAGTTTCATTTAATTTTGATGATTCTGGTATTGGAGCTAGTTTTTTTGTCACCTGAGTGTGATAAAAAGCCAGCCAGTGAGCAACCCAAAGATGCTGGGGCTGTTGATCTAAATGTTATATTACAAGCAATAGCTGCCAGTCAAACAAATTTTAATATGCGGTTTGAGGCAATAGACAATAAATTAGAATCCAATAATGCTGAATTAAAGTCTGAAATAACTGAGGTCAAAGGCAGTAATGCTGAAATGTCAGCTAGTAATGCTAGAATGAATGCTGTAGGGAGGAGGTTGTTCTGTAACCTCTACACAGTGTCGCAGCTGTGCAGTCCCAGCTGTGTGAGATCTTCTTTCCCTTTCAGGTCTCACTCATTCTTCCTCTTTCCTGTCCTCAAAAAACTCCGACCTCTTCTTTCATACATTAAATTTTCCGTTATGGTTATCAATACAGCATTAAGCTAATGAGTGCTGTAGGGAGGAGGTTGTTCTGTAACCTCTACACAGTGTGGCAGCTGTGCAGTCCCAGCTGTGTGAGATCTTCTTTCCCTTTCAGGTCTCACTCACTCTTCATCTTTTCTATCCACCTAAAATTTCTAACTCTTCTTTACAGCATTAAACCAATGAATGCTGTAGGGAGGAGGTTGTTCTGTAACCTCTACACAGTGTGGCAGCTGTGCAGTCCCAGCTGTGTGAGATCTTCTTTCCCTTTTAGGTCTCACTCACTCTTCATCTTTTCTATCCACCTAAAATTTCTAACTCTTCTTTACAGCATTAAGCTAATGAATGCTGTAGGGAGGAGGTTGTTCTGTAACCTCTACACAGTGTGGCAGCTGTGCAGTCCCAGCTGTGTGAGATCTTCTTTCCCATTTCAGATCTCACTCATTCTTCCTCTTTCCTATCCACAAAAATTTCGACCTCTTCTTTCCAGACATGAAAATTTTCTGTTATGACTATCAAGCCTTGAGTTATGTAACGATTCTATCTACCGATTAGTGAAGAAAAATACCTAATGTGACAAACCTAATAGTGACAAACAATAGAGAAGTATGACGTAATTAAGATACAAATGTATTTGAGTAACAATTATGTATAGTACCCTGGTAATATAGTAAGTACAAAGTGTTGTTTTATTGGAAATGGTCCACCAACAGTAATTTAAAAAGATGTATGAATTCATGTACAAGCAGGATCTGAAGTGGTAGTGAAACCTAGTGTATGCATTAGAGCTAACTAAGAAATAATAAAAGAGATTGCTTAGTGTTAGGAAAAATATGCAGATAAGTTGTAAGATTAAACTCACCTGGTGTAGCAAGGAAAGGCAGTCTAATAGAATTGAGCAGTGTTTGTGGTTGAGACGTGAAGGACACGTCCCTGAAGTATTTATAAGGTTGGAGCTGGCCATTAATTTTAGTGTAGTGTGTGAGAGGATACACCTACACGTATTGAGGTTATGAGTTGGAGGCGTGAATGCGACCATAGGTACCCTTATGTTAGATGAGACAGAGCAGCTCATGGTGTCCTATAGGTTTAAGGAATTTAGCATTACGCTCGTCCATAATTACTTGATGCACTTTAGTGGTAGGTCTGAGAGAGACTACCTGAGGTTTCAGCGTCCGATCGAGTGGAAATGGATTGCCACGTGAGCAAACTAATCAGCTGCAATACACTATGAATATGAGATAAATGTGCTTTCCTACGCTTTAAATTTAAATGGAGTGAGTATTACTTAAGTTCATACACTAGCAAAGTAAGTAAGTACATAATGGCAGACGTGAAACATTATTTTAGCTCAGCATAAGTACACTTCAAAGTAAGTAAGTACCTAATTGCAGATGTGGAACTGACAACAGCAGAGGACCAATAAGTGGATTTAGTAGTCAACTAAACGTAGTGTGTTTTGAACACTCACAACTGTACTATTACCAAAAGTTACTCACATGTACAAAGAAGCTGAGGAAACAACCACTAATCATACTCATACTATCTCTAAGAATAAGGTAGTCAAAGATGAGTCAGTTAAGTGCTTAAAATACAAATGTATCAGGAATGTACCGAGCATTGGTTCAGTGTTCCGGACCAGAAATAATAAATTTCAGATTAAATATGATTTATGATTGTATGCCTTAGGAGCATAAATTTTCTCTAATACATGACTAAAGGCGTTTTGAGCCATTTGTTTAACGATTTTATGACAGTTAAGTAACCGCGAGAGTAATACTGAAAAAGTTCTGTTAACTTTGTTCCAGTAACATATTGGAAGAGAAAATGTATATATCCCCATTTCATTGTGACCCACCCTTAGATAATAAGTGAACAGAGTCTGAGGCACTCTTTTTGTTTGTTCTACAGGACAAACCAGATAATGGCAGCCTGGTAGCTGCGTGAAAGCGTGGAGTGACTTGGACACAACTCACAGTGACCCCTCCCCTTTCCCCCATGTAATTTAGAGTGATCGTGAAGGACGCACACCATAGCAATTTCCCCTCCTCTACCCTTGTGAATGAAAGTGTAGGACGCCAGCCAAAGCGGCTACAACCACGTGTGTAAAAATTATTTGTGAACTTTTCTTTCAGGTTTAGAAAAGACTGCTAAGAGATAATCATCTGTTTATGTATCATGTTATTTTCTTTGAATTTGTGTATATAAAAATGTATTTAATGTATTTAATGGATCTAAGATTTTCATAATTTTTCAATTTGTATGTGTTTGTTTGTCTAAGGCAATATGTGTGCCAAAATATTTCATTGACTTTGCTTAAAATTTTGAGTAATGACATTGTTTAAAAGGCAGTGAACATACCTACAATTTAAATAAATAATGTAGGTAATCAGTTTTCTTTAATGTTTCTACAGGTTTATATTTCAATTTTGATTTTTCATAGGGAGTTAAACTGTACTCTTGCTTCCCTTTTTGTAATTAAATTTTTTTTCATTCATTAACATTCAGAAACAAAATATTTAAGTTGAGGGTGATGTAGGGAAGCAGCCTACTCACGCTATAGTAAATTCACATCAGTTTCCATTGTGTGCCAGCCAGTCTGCTGTAACTAGCTCTGACGTCATAAATGTTGTGCAATACCTTAAAAATCAAGCAAATGACCTAAAACTTTTCTAGCATGTCAGGAATAATACTAAATTAATGTGTGTTAAATATCAGTTCGATAACTTTAGTCATTTTCGAAATTTGGATGTTTTTCTGAAAAAATTATTGGCGCAACAGAAAAGAGCTAGAGACTTCAAAATTTATATTTAGATTCATCTTTCATAATGATTTAATAAAAATAGTACTTTGGATTTCACAAATTAAGATTTTAGTGGAAATTCATGATTTTCTGGTTTTCGTCTCAAAACTGAAGGAAGCAAGATAGATTAAGTAGGCTAATAAATAAGGCTAGGATGTTTAGATTTAAATACGTTGGAGGTCCGCTATGACTATGAAGATGTGTAAAGTTTCTTTTGAATGCCTATAAAATTATAGCGATAGCGGATCTCAAAAGGGCCAGTTCAGAGTTCATCTACTGCGTGCAGTGTAATTTAATTAATTCTCTTGCCCAAAATATTTAACTTAGCCACGTCAAAATTTTATTATCAATACTTACCTGCGTGCTGAATGCACGTTTAAATTAAGAGCTTCTTCGGCCATCAGCAAAAGAAGCTATAAATTATTATGTAACTTGAAGTGGTGCGTTACTAGCCCAGCGGCTAGTCGAGAGAGCCGAAAAGATCCGGCGTTCCCTTCGCCGTCCGCACCGCGGCTTTATATATAAGAACGCTGCGCGAGGAAAAAAGGCCCCAGTTCTCTCCAGACGCTGAATAACACGCCATCTGTGTCGGGAGTCGCGTCGCATCGGTATCACTGCTACAAACAGCCTCGGGTGCCGTATTAAGTTACTAGAGATACGCAGAACCATGAAAACATTTCAAGTGAAGTGTTAATTCTGGGATGATTTTCATTATCTAGCTTCAGTTTGCGTATTGTCGTATTTTCACGTGCCGTCGCGGGACAGACATTCTACCAAATATTTAGCGTGGCGTTTGATGAAATATTTTCATCAAATTATGGCGAGCATTCTTTTTAACATTTAATTCGGACATTTATAGTTGCATCAGCGCATTAGACTCTGAACTGCCCTGTTAGTTAGGTTGTAGGGATACTTGTGTTTTTTATCAGTAAATTTCAGAATATACTCAACTATTTTGGAAAACCGTGTTTGATTAGAAATCCCGGACAATCTCATAATTCCTCAGAGCTATAAGCTGCAGCTATAATGGTATTCTCAGATGAAGTGGGCACTTGGATCTCTAAGTACTGGCTTCACGTTTTGTGAAATCACTATCTGGGTGCTAAAAAGTAAATAGAGAGCCAGTGTTGAGAACGGCGAAAGACAGCATTAACAACATTCTAAAAGCCAGAAACTGATTCAACATGCAAGCATTTATACAGCAATTAGATTTTTTTTTTTTTTACCAAATTATTCGCCGCCCCACAACGCTGTACTCCATTACAGAGCCTCCATCAGCCCGAACAGTCCGCTGCCGACATACAGGGTCCATGAATTCATGAGATTGCCTCCACACTCGTACACGTCCATCCGCAAGATACAATTTGAAATGAGACTCGTTCGAACGGCAACATGTTTCCCGTCACCAACAGTTCAATGTCGGTGCTGACGCCCCCAGACGAGGCGTAAGGCTTTGTGTCGTGCAGTCACACGAGTGGGCCTTCGGCTTCGAAAGCTCATGTAGATGAAGTTCCGTTGAATGGTTCGAACGCTGACGTTGTTGACCCAACATTGAAATCTGCAGCTATTTGCTGAAGGATTGCACTTCTATCACGTGGAACAATTCTCTTGAGTCGCCGTTGGTCCCGTTCCTGCAGAATCTTTTTCCGGCCGCAGCGACGTCGGAGATTTGATGTTTTACCCGATTCCTGATATTTACGGTACACTCGTGAAATGGTCGTAAGGGCAAATCCCTACTTCACCGCTACCTCGGAGATGCTGTGTCCCATCGCTCGTGCGCCAAGACTATAACACCACGTTCAAACTCACTGAAATCTTGATAACCTGCCAGTTTAGCAGCAAGAACCGATCTAACAATTGCGCCAGACACTTTTTGACTTATAGGCATTGCCGACCGCAGCGCCGTATTCTGCCTGTTTACATACCTCTGTATTTGAATACGCATGTCTATACCAGTTTCTTTGGAACTTCACTTTATAAGGAAGACAATGCGGGTTTGTACTGTTACATCCCTCCTCTCCTCGCGAATTTGGAGTGAAATGTAGAAGGAGATGGAGAAACATTCAATGTCCCGCAAAGGTGGCACTAAGATGGTGGACGTATCCGATCTAGTATTACAGTTATTGTATTACACTGCCGGCAAAAAAAAGTAGCACTCTCTTTTAGAGGTTTCCAGTTCACTCAAAATCTGTTGTTGCAACAATTCAAACGAAATACATGCAATGTTTGCATTCACAAACCAATAGCACAAGTGGTTCTGGGATATCAGGTATCGCCCCATGCTGAAACACCCGTGTTAGTGCATGGTGTAGCCTCCACGAGCAGCAATGCGAGCACCGACTATGGCATCCAGTCGATCATACAGATGGCGAATACTGTCCTGGGATACGTTATGCCACACGTGCTCGACTTGTCCACATAGTTCTGTAAGAGTTGTTGGTTGATGAGTCACTCTAGTCACTTCTTGTCCCATCATATCCTACATGTGCTCGATTCGAGACAAGTCCGGAGACCCTGCCGGCCAGAGAAGTTGCTGCACGTCTTGTAGAACACGTTAAGTTTCTCGAGCAGTCTGTGGCCGAGCTCTATCATGGTGGAACAACACATCATCTTCCTGTTGCAAAAACGACAAAAGGACGGTGCAAACAACGCTGGTTAGGGTCCCGTCCAGAGACCCCAGAGGTGAACGAGAGTTGTAGCTTATGGGAACCCAGACCAGATGGCCTGGGATAGCGCCGGTGTGTCTTTGACGAGTGCACTCTAGGAGACAGTGCTCACCAGGTCTACGTCGTACGCACAAACTACAATCACTTGCGTGCTGGCAGTATCTCCTTTAATTGCTGGAGACCACGGCGCACCATTTCATCTTCCAAGTGATACTCTAACGGCACCAGACGAGCGGTGCACATCGATGCTGTGGGGTGACTGGAAGGCGGGCTAGAAGTGTGCGTGACCATAGTCCCACTGCCAATTACTGGTTCGCAAGAATACGTGTTCGCACGTATGGACTCACAAGCCCTTTTATCTGTGCTGTACGAGCTGCCACTATTGCCCTTAGAACAGGCCGGCCAGGGTGGCCGAACGGTTCTAGGCGCTACAGTCTGGAACCACGCGTCCGCTGCGGTCGCAGGTCCGAATCCTGCTTCGGGCATGGATGTGTGTGATGTCCTTAGGTTAGTTAGGTTTAAGTAGTTCTAAGTTCTAGGGGACTGATGACCTTAGAAGTTAAGTTCCATAGTACTCAGAGCTATTTGAACCCTTAGAATAAGACAATCCTGGCGGGCGTCCGTGCGGCCTGGACGTCCAGAACCTCGTCTATGCGTGTGTGAATTTCTAAGGGACCAAACTGCTGAGGTCATTGGTCCCTAGACTTACACAGTACTTAAACTAACGTAACCTAACTTATGTTAAGAACAACACCCACACCAGTGCCCGAGGGAGGGGTCGAACCTCCGGCGGGAGGGGCCGCTTAATCAGTGACATGGCGCCTCTAACCGTGCGGCCACTCCGCACGGCAAACCTCGTCTACAAAGTGTGAAAGTACTCATGGGACCACTAATACCAGTATTGCTGCACAACTGACGAAGCACGTCCAACTTGCGTGGCAGTTCTCCGAAAGAACCAAACCGCCACTCGGAAGGCCGCAATTTGGCTGCTTTCAGACTGACTGGGTTGGCTTAGGAAGCACAAGTGCGCCTCGATGGCGTAGTTACCTGTTTGCTATTAACGTTTGCGCCATAGAGAGCCTTCTGGCTGACAGCGTTCCCTATTAAAAAGTAGACACAGATGACGCCCTGGTAGCTACGCCAATACGCTATCTGTTGGAAGACGACGTTGAATCATTATCAGTACATCTACTATCCAACAGGTGGCGTATGCCATCATCGAATCCATTGTATATGGGGAGAGGTATTGATAAGATCAGTGACTAAAGAGCCAATGAAGTAAGAAGACTGTATGACAGTCACGTCCCTAGTCTGATCACGTCCACCCTAACTGAGCTCAGGATGAGTTGACGTGCTCAAGCAACCATATGTTACGGCTATATCTTAGGCAAGCGAGCTCGAGTCGTCTGGTCACCCTTGACCCCCGTCTCCGGATAATCCAAGTCAAGGCACGCTCCCGACTCCTCCTCCTCAAACTCCTCTCCGGCCGCACATGGGGTTTGGACCCGTCGACTGTCCTCCACCCTTATAAATCGCTCATCCGCACCATCCTCTGTTATGCCCATCCCGCCTGGATCTCTGTACAAGTCCCTTCAAATCCTGGAACGCCCTGCGCTCTGCCTCACCTATCGCATCCGCCTCCCATCCCCCACGCAGCTGCTCTACGACTTCATTCCTTTCCCACACCTTCTCCTCTTCCTTGAACGGATACGGATCCTTTACACCTCCCGTAAACTTGATCCCCCTTACCCGCTTGTCTTTCCCATCCTTTCCCACCCCAATCCGCTGCCACACCTGTACTCCTGCATCCCACCCCCTCTTCATCTTACCACCCTCCATACCCTTGCCCAAGGTGGCTTCTGCCGACTCTCCCTTCCAGATGATGCCCTCGTCCCCTCCATCTACCCCTCCTACCACATTTGATCCTCCTCTTTCTCCTCATGAGTTTTTCCTCCAAGGCTCCCTCTTTCCCTTCTCTCCCTCCTAACTTCAAAAATGGTTCAAATGGCTCTGAGCACTATGCGACTTAAGTTCTGAGGTCATCAGTCGCCTAGAACTTAGAACTAATTAAACCTAACCAACCTAAGGACATCACACACATCCATGCCCGAGGCACGATTCGAACCTGCGACCGTAGCGGTCGCTCGGCTCCAGACTGTAGCGCCTAGAACCGCACGGCCACTCCGGCCGGCCCTCCTAACTTCCTTCCCCCTCATCTCTCCCTCTCCTCCCCCCCCCCTCTGGGCTTCACACCCCAACTACCCTCTCCCCTCCCCATCACTTCTTCTCTCCCGCTGGCGTCCTCCCCACCTCCCTCATACCCTCCCCTATTCCCTGTGGCAGCCCCCTCTTTTTTCGTATAATAGTGTGTGAAGTACGTCGAATATCATCGGCAAAGTTTTTTGTGAGGTGTTTCTCAGTCTCTTCAGTCTCCTCCATCGGTCGACAGTGTACTCATTGCGCCTTCGTGTACGCAATTCTGCAGTTTAGTGTCTTCAGTTCGAAAGTCTTCCTTATTATCATTATGTGTGTCACCTATTTTTTTCATATTCGCATTTTTCTGTATATCTGTCTACATGTTATCTGTTCTCTGGTTTTCTATGGCCGAAGAGTGGTGTAGATAGGCCGCTGCCGGCCTACCTTTTGTACAAGGTTTTAAAATTACACTAAAGGAAAATAAACAAAGAGAGTCGTCTGTAGTTTTCGCTGTTTGTGAGGTGTTGATCTACTTGAATGACTAAATGTTGGACTAATTTGTGTTTAACTTGAGGTGGAAGAATTTATCTAAAATTCTGGATTTTTAGATAGAGAAGAGAAAGATTACCTGCGCGTTGCTACAGTTGTAAATTTAGATGTTAATCCAAGTTATGGTAATATCTTCTTTTAAGTACCACACAGATGAAAGACATTCCGGATAACATCGCGTAGCGCTTTGTTTCCTCGAATCAGATCAGCTGAGCTCAGCTCAGGTCCCGGAAGCGCGTATCTGCGGCCAGGTCAGTAACCCAGACAGCGGGGCAGCACGCATTACGAGCCTTGGCGTCAGCGGCGGGTTCGCGTGACGCCTCCGCGACTGGCTGGCGTTTCTGTGCTGCTCGCTGCGTGCAACCATTTAGCGCCACTGTCACCGAAAAAAGACTTAATTCCCACGGAGATGGAAAGGGGGGGGGGGGACTCAACCAGGGAACAGGTGCTCAAGTGCTGGCTTGAAGCTGTCCAGTTGTTCTACTTGTCGCATGGCGACGCCACTTGTTCACTGCTACACTGATCTGTCTGCCAGTCGGATGTGCACCAAACCACGTGAAGACAGTACGCGTGCTGCATCAAGTATAGCTCCTCGTACCTCGGCTTCTTTTCATAATTGGTAAAGGCAAATCACACTGTTATGTTGTTGGACTATAATTAATGCAGCAAACTTATATGAATAACGGAACACTGACACGGGTAAAAGCATACAATAACACAACTAAAACGCTCTAGTAAACATAGGTCTGCGTGGTTACGAACCGCCACTGACTCTCGGCACGACGTACTTCACTAGTTAGTACAAATGTGCTTGAAATATAAAGTGTTCATCTAATTCAGCTCGAACACTGCCATACTTTGATGCTGACGAAAGAAGGGTCCCTACATGGCAACACGGACCACTATGGTCAAGACTGGCAGGGCCCCTAAGATCACTTGACCTCCATCCCGTGATTATTTCTGTCTGGCGTCATCTCAAAAGCGTATAGCGCTACCAGCGATATTCAGTGTGACCCAAAAGTCCTTTGACACTTGAAGATCCATTATTTCACAGACTAATATAGGCACAGCATAAAAATTGGCACACATGCCTGAGATGACATGAGGTTTCATAGAAATAAAAAATGCACGTAATGTCCAACAGATGGCTCTTCTGATGATACAAAAACAATAATTATCATATTTGATTTTTAGCTGAGATAACGTTCTTTATAACAAATGCTCAACATGTCAGCCGTCATTCATCAGCCCTACCTGTAGTCGAGGGACAATGTTCTGAACAGCACTGTACAGCATATCAATAAGTGTGGTGAGAAATTGACTTCACATGTTGTCTTTTAGCATCCCCAATGAGATCGGACGATCGAGGTAGACTTGCGACTTCAGGTAACCCCACTACCAATAATCACACGGAGGAAGGCTGGGAACCTGGGAGGCCAAGCATGACGGACATGGCCGCTCAGCAAGCGATCGTCACCAAAGCTGTGCGCAAGATATCTTTCACATGTGTAGCGATAAGAGGTGGAGCGCCATGCTTTATAAAAGTCGTACCTTCCAGCAGGTATTTAGCAGCCAGGCTAGGGACAATCTGTCTCCCTCTCTCCCTACAGATCGTTTTCTCCACGATTCTCATCCGGCATCACTGACGTGTTGCTAATCAGCACCATCTGTTGACCAGTTTTTGCACTTGTTTTTGGTTTCAATAAAACCCCATGTCATTCCAAACATGTGTGTCCATTTTTACCTCTCTATCCGCATTATTAGAGAATTATTGCATTTTAAAATGTTAACAGACTTTTGGGTCACCCTGTAGGTGAAGAACTGGGGCAGTGAATTGTGCATTCATCTCAGGCTTTGCAAGATGATCCTGGGGTGTTTGAATGAATTCTCTATTCATTGTTGAGACGAGCGCAGTATTGTAACCAAACGAGAGTACGACTTCAAGAGGTGCGAGTGTAGAGTAAATTGTAACATGCCGAAGTAGTATTGTTTCTTTTGTTAAGGTCAGCTACTGGTGAAATACGAGCCGTGTTACATGGGGACTTTCTGGAGAAGTTTATAATTCAAATTTATTTGTGCTAAATGAGACAATTTCTCATAACGAAGTCAGTGAGGGTCGTAACCACATATTCGCAATTATCTTACAACCGCCTCCTTTGCAGAACCATGTCTACTGGAATATTGTGGCTTTCATTATTAATTGTGATACGCTCTGTATAACAGGATGTTATTGGGACGTTCATGACCGCGAATTTAGGGTTCATAGCTTGGTGATAATTATAATTAATACCCATTTTTATAAATGAATTTCATTGTTTTTTTCTTAATCAGGTATGTTTCATCTAACTGTTTTAAGCGTTTTCACTGACTGTTGTCTTTGATGTCGTCCATAAAGGTCCAACGGATCATCCTTAACCGCTTTCGGATGGAACTGAAATTTCCGCAAATAAAAATTTCCATATTCTACCACGCTTCAAAGGTTAAGTGCAATGAAGTGCAATGCAACATTGGAGAAACTTCTGTGCAAGGATATTTCATATTTTGAATACAGAAGAGATAATAAATACATAAAGGAAGTAAGGGAGATAATGATGACTGTAGATTCCTAGGAAAATTGGATGAAGAATGTTCGCCTAAGAAACAAAAAGACAGCCTTGACGTCCGTTTCCCTTCCGTCAGGCTATCCTCCTTCACTAACGAGATTTATTGTTTCCCGCACGTTGTACGGAGTGTTAATGTCGCAAAGTTAGATATTCCATAGCGAAGAAGAATCGCTGTGGATATGAGCAGTAACGAAAAGCAAGGTCATTTCTCAAGTAAGTGTTTTATTCCACTGTGCAGAGTGTTCTGACAGTCTCAAGAAGTCTTTTTAAATTTCTGGTGCCTTGGCTCTCTCATTTCATTATAGTCAGTCAGAATGACTGAAGAGTGCTAGTAGCACATTTGAACTTACAAGATCAATAACGCATAAATGGGGATACTGTCGTTGTGGTTGCACATTACTAGTAAAGTGTAGGATGAAAGGAAAGCGTAAAACTTTGAAACATATTTCTGCGGAAGGTTATTAAAAATATAAGGACTCGCTAAAACAGAAAGTTAGTATGGTGCATTAGATAAAATAAGACAAACTTTTACCAAATTAAGCTTCAAGTCTTTGAAACGAGACAGCAGATGTACTGGTGATAACGTTGGAAACAGTACACCAAGATAAAGAGGTTCACTAAGGATTATCGTAAATGATCAAACAAATGTAAACTATTAAAAGAAATATATAATTAAAAAGGAAACAACACCCTTCATTAACGCCTTTTATTAAAGTTTGATATCGAATTAAGATGATGGTGGGATGTTACTAGGGCTCTAAATACTGTGAGGATTCTCGCAACACCAGTGATTCCAGTACTTACGATGTATTCAGCTATCAGTTTAGATCTCTCTACGGGTCAGTATTGTTTTATTTTGTCGCATCATACACACATGACATTTCATTCATGAGGCTTCTCAGATATTAGAAGAAACTGTGGTTACATTCTTCGCTAACCTTCTTCTTGACACTATGTCTCCAGGCAGCCAAAACGTTCATTGCTGTAGTTTGCTTTTATATAATTCCTGTTTCATAATATATATTGTTTTATGGTTCACTTACTGGGGATTTAATTAGATGGTATGTTTCAGTTCAACACCTATCATTCTTTGGTTAAAGGCGAATGGTGGGAAACTGTCTATGAATGGAAGCGGCATCTCAGTTGCAGGGATAATACATGTGCCTGGCTAATGGACGGTGGTGAAACAGGCCGGTATGTACCGCGAAGCGACATGATGAAGGCGGAAGGCAGGCGTATCCGCTGAACGCCAGACACAGTAAAGTTAATGTTTGCTGCGAAGCCTTTGCGATATCTAGGAGCTGCTGAACCATAGCGGCCCCGGAAGTTCAGAGTGAACGTCGAACGGATGTGGGTTGCTAGCTGAAAAGTGTTTGTGGTTTCGGGATTGTAGTTATATCTGGAAATTCATCTCGGTGAACCTAACATGGCAGCAGGATAGAAGGGAGGCGAGTGACCAATGGGACGCAGGTTTTACAGACACAACAAAAGAGTAAAAAGGTAAAAAGTGTAACAAGTCTGTTTGCGTGGTAAGGGAGCATGGGAAGAGCCCTGGCAGACAGGGGCTGTAGAGGCAGAGCAATCAGAGCGAAGGGAGAACCTGGGAGCGCTACCTGAAACGGCGAAAGAGGTAGGAACCCAGTCTTCACTGTGTAAGGTAAGGCTTCCAAGCCAAAGGAAACTTGTAGGTGCGTAGCTTTTGGTAGGAAGGAATTCTGTGTGCCGGAATACTGAAGGACAGGTAATTTTCTGTTACTGAGACTTAACTAATCCTTACTCTTCAATGGAAGGTATGGAGCCAAGAATTACAGGATATTAGTAAAAGAGCTTTGTAGGCAGTCTTCCCTTCTTTTATGTTATCGTGTATTTTGTTCTGCTAGTTTTTCTGTTGTGACCATAATCTTTCTGTGCCAGAGATATGTGTGAAGGGAAGAGGTATTCGTTTAATTCTATACACTGTTGACGTTGAATTCTGTGCAGCATGCTGGTCCTACGAACTAACGTTGCATCTTAGAGAACTGAGCAGAGATACCCGATGATTGGCAGTTAGGAAACTATCCGTTTCAAATAGAGTGAACATCTTAATAGTGAGGCCAGCGACCCAGCTAATTTCAGTCAGTGGTGTTGCAGAATGGTGCTGTATGAAGTTTAATAGAAACGTCTTTATTTAGATGCCTCACGCTACAGTCTGGAGCCGCGTGACCGCTACGGTCGCGGGTTCGAACCTGCCTCGCGCATGGATGTGTGTGATGTCCTTAGATTAGTTAGGTTTAAGTAGTTCTAAGTTCTAGGGGACTGATGACCACAGCAGTTAAGTCCCATAGTGCTCAGAGCCATTTTTGATGCCTTAATAAAGGAGTGTTGGTCAATAAAAGTTTGTCATAGTTGTGT
Source organism: Schistocerca serialis cubense (assembly GCF_023864345.2). Lineage (NCBI taxonomy): Eukaryota > Metazoa > Arthropoda > Insecta > Orthoptera > Acrididae > Schistocerca > Schistocerca serialis. The sequence continues at coordinate 698,111,376 of NC_064638.1, read as the reverse complement.
AAAATAATAAATTCTACGTATATCTGCCAGAACGCCTTTGAAAAAAATTTTGATTACATGTTACATACTGCCACATGAGTACTAAGCAGGTATTCTGGACTATGTGCATTGCCCTTGCTGCTGATCTCCAACCCAGCACCTCTCCCTCCTCCCTCTCGTCTTCGGGTCTCATTTCGAAGTTGGATTCATCACTGAAGGCAATTCTACTTCAATTAATGAGATTCCTGGCCGGAGACCTGTCTGGAGACGCCCGGGACAACGCTGGGATACCAACTGACTGTCTTTCGCTATACACCCTGACAACAAGGACTGATGACTTGGGGTGCCGTTCTTTTCAGAGCAGCACCACTTCTGGTTGTCACTCGCGGCACCTTTACAGCATCGTGGTGTGCAGACGACATTCTATGCCTCGTTTCGTCTCCCTTCCTGAGAAGACGTCCTTTGCTTGCGTTTCAGCAAGATGAGACCCATCATCACACTGTAAGAATTTCTACTGCTTGTCTTCGTGTTTGCCAAACACAACCTTGGCCAGTAACGTCGCCGTATCTCTCTCCAACAGGGGACGTTGGGAGCATTATTGACAAGGATCTCTCGGGATTTTGGCGATTAACGCGCCAATTGGACAGAATTTGGCGCTATATCTCTCAGTAGTACATCAAACAACTTTGTCAATTAATTCCGAGCCGAATAACTGCTCGCATTATGGCCAGAGGTGTACCAACGTGCTACTGACTTGCACCATTTGTGAAGATCTTTCTTTTGAATAGATTATCCAATTTTTCTGAAATAGTAATCATTTGTTTGTTTGTACGTGTACATCATTGCCACCGATTTCTGTATCATTCAGGTAATCCCTCCGATTGCGTGTTGCTTTGCCTGCAACATTTGAAGTAATGTGATAGACGAAGAGCTTTTTGCTTCGTTAACGTGGGAGAGAGCCACATAGAGTTGGCCATGTGAATAAGAACTCAAGCAAAGGTCCACGCCTACAAAACACAGCATCTGACTTTGTGCTAGGTTTACGGTCATAGCATAACATAACCTCACTGGGAATTGTGCACGTTTAAAGCAAAGCGGAAATGGTTAGGACTGTAAGTAGGCTGTTTATGTTTTCTTATTGGCAACGTTACGTAGCGCTCTGTATGAAAATCACTGGCTGTGCTGTGTGCAGTCTGTGGCTAGTTTGCATTGTTGTCTGCCATTGTAGTATTGGGCAGCGGCAGCTGGATGTGAGCAGCGCGTAGCATTGCACAGTTGGAGGTGAGCCGCCAGCGGTGGTGGATGTGGGGAGAGAGAAGGCGGAGATTTGAAATTTGAAAGACTGGATGTTATGAACTACTATATATATGATGACTTTTGATGACTATTAAGGTAAATACATTGTTTGTTCTCTATTAAAATCTTTCATTTGCTAACTATGCCTATCAGTAGTTAGTGCCTTCCGTAGTTTGAATCTTTTATTTAGCTGGCAGTAGTGGCGCTCGCTGTTTTACAGTAGTTCGAGTAACGAAGATTTTTGGTGAGGTAAGTGATTTGTGAAAGGTATAGGTTAATGTTAGTCAGGGCCATTCTTTTGTAGGGATTTTTGAAAGTCAAATTGCATTGCGCTGAAAATATTGTGTGTCAGGTTAAGCACAGTCTTGTATAATTTTTCTAAGGGGACGTTTCATATGTCGACCCTTAGCCGAGGATACCTCACTGGAATCTTCTGATTTTTTTCTTGTAGTTTGTGTAATTAGTGTAGCTTTTGTTTATTGCTAGCGCGTAATTGTAGAGAGAATCTCCTTTGTAGTTGCAGTCTTTCATTGTTGTACAGTAAAACAGTTGTGGCATGCATGTAAATTTTCACCAAGTATTTCGCAGCTGCGCTTGCAATTAAATAGATATTATTTTCAGTGCTATGTTAATGTGTTTTCTTATTTTTGCTATTCAAATTGTGCTTTTCTGTGTTATCATGTGAAATATTGTGACAATAATGGCGTGTAAAAAACGTAACACTAGGCTACAAAGTAAACTGAGAAATAATAGTGACGACGAGCGTAGCTTATCAGCACCACTGTGTAATGAATTAACAGACATTCAAAGTGGTACTTTGGTAATTGTGCATAGGGAAATGGAGCGGGCGGCAAATAATGGCGTAGACAGTGGAACAATTAGTGAACAGGGAAGCATTATCGATCGATCGGTCGGCAACAGCTCGCCTTAGGAATCCGAAATGACAGAACACTATATTGCAAATACTGTAGACTCAGGTTTTGGGTCCCCACCGTTTTCTCAAATAAGTCAAGACACAATTTCTGCTCGTCAAAATGTAAATGTTGCCGGTGCAAATGCACTGCCGAAAAGCATAGAGGAACAGATTCCAGACACTAATACATTATTATTGCAATTAATGCAGCAAATGAAACAAAATCAGAGACAAACACAGCAACAGTTAGACACAATGGAACAAAATCTTCAAAAGTTAGACACAATGGAACAACACCAGAGACAAACACAGCAACAGTTAGACACAATGGAACAAAATCTTCAAAAGTTAGACACAATGCAACAAAACCAGAGACAAACACAGCAACAGCTTCAAAAGTTAGACTCATTGGAACAAACTCTTGAACAAACACGTGAAGATTTAACTACTGAGTTACATAACATTGAATCGAAATGTCAAAAAGCCTGTAATGACGTAAAAACACAAATTTGTGAGCATTTTCAACCTATTTTTTCGCGGCATGAAAATGCATTACAGAATCACGAAGCAGCCATAAAAGGACTGCAAATTATTGTTCATGAAAATCATGAGACCTTGCAAGCTAAAATTGACTCAGTTGCATCTACCGGTACGGTTACGCAACTTGCAAAAACTCAGGAAAACTTAAAGGACACAGTAGATACGATTTCAACACAAATGGACACTCTGAAACTTGGTTCAGAAAAACATACAGAGGAAATAATTTCACTATCGGATAAAGTAGCCGAACTTTCAGATCAATTCACTAACTTATCTACAAAGGTAGATGATGATCTGAATGACACAACACCTGTGGCCTTCACTGACACTGAAGAGTATGAAGAAATTATAAAATTCAAACAAAATCAAAATCAAATCAATACACAGTACAAAAGAGAAATCTGGGAAGTGCAAGATCAGTTGGCACAAGTAATACAAGAATTACGTATTTCAGAGGACACTCGCGCCCCAATACGGGAAGAGGGACATAGAAATACGGAACAACCACAAAATAATAACACAGCGCATTTCGGAAATTATGAAAGAAATTGGCAAGGTGCACCGAATTTTGAAATGGAACCGCCGAAACGACGTAACAATGACCGATATGCGACTCGCCGACATGATGATTTTGACTATAAGCTGTTCATTACTAAACGTAAATTCAAAACATTTAAGAATTCTGGCAACGACATTCATCCACAAGCATGGCTCCATCAATTCCCTCATTGTTTTCCTCCCAACTGGTCATTAGAACACAGATTCGAATTTATGTGTGGCTATTTAGAGAATGAACCAGCTGTAAGAATGCGATCGGTCATTCACGATTGTCACAGTGAAGGAGAATTTTACCATGCCTTCCTCTCAGCATATTGGTCTCAAGCTACACAAGACCGAGTAAAACATAGCATCATGATGATGAAACACTTTGAACAATCTCAATTTTCCAGTCTTGTCAAATATTTTGAAGACACGTTGCATAAGAATCAGTATCTTTCAAACCCATACAGCCCATCAGAACTCATCCGCATTTGCTTAATCAAATTGCCTGAACATTTACGACATATTATTTTAGCAGTACGTTGCAAAGACGACATTGAATGTTTTCAGGGACTGTTACAAGAACTGGAAATTGACACTGACAATCGCGGAACGTGAAAACAGGAGCACAACAATTACAGGTCACATCTGTCACAATTCCGCGATGAAAGAAATAATAACTGCACACGACAAGGCTATTCTCACAACACATATCGTGACCAAAACAGACACCACCCGTATGACAACCATTGGCAGAGTAGTAATAATTACAGGGAAAGATCACCTCTCCGCAGTAGTGACTATCGCAGAGACAATCAGAGAAACAGACAATTTGGGAACCAAAATAATTAATATCAAGGGAGACAGAATAACTTTAGACGCAATGGTCCAGCACGCAGTTACGATTCAGGGAGAAATTCTCCACCACGTGACCGACAAGAAAGAAACTATGGAATCTACCGACATGACGACAGACGATATGATCGTAACGACAGACCTGAATTGCATCAGAACTGGCGGGATTCAAACAGAGCAGGGCACTCTCAACAAGGTGAATTTGTAGAAGTTAGGTCTCCAAATCCCAATAACGATGCGCGCCAACAAAGAGACAATAGGCAATGACTCATACCGCTGGCAGCCACGAAACGTACGTATGAAACTGACGACGCAGCTGCCGTAGCTAGTAATTACGTAAAAATGGAAGACATTAGGGACATCTTACTCCAGGAACACGACGTAAAACAGAACAACATTGCATATCCTGTGATTCACATTACAGTAAATGACGTAAAATTTACGGCAGTACTTGACTCTGGCAGTCCCATTTCAGTAATTAGTGAAACAGCCTTTAGCAAATGTAACAAATCGAACGATTGCCCCACACTTCCGTTACGTAAGATTAAATTACAAGGTGCAATCTTTGGAAAAAGTGTAGATATACGCCAACAAACCAACTTAGAATTCTTTTGTCAAAGCCACAGCTTCTCTATGAACTTTCTCATTGTTCCATTATTGTCGACGGAAATTATACTGGGAGTAGGCTTTTTGAAAGAATACAAAGCAATCTTAAACTTTCACAATGCTGAAATAAGTTTAGAGAAAGAAGGTAAGTCAATAGCTTTGAAATTTGAAGATTGGCTCTCAAACCATGACGAGGAAATTAATCGGCTTTACCTTCTGTTAGACAACAGTTCGCAATTTTCTACGGAACTAGACACTAACAATCACTCTGCAAGTACCGACAGAGATGATATCGACGACATATTTCATATTAATGAGTTAATTCAGAATAAAATTCAAACAATTGAGAACTGTAATGACACTGATAGGCAAGACCTTTTTGAGATTTTACAAGCACATTCCACAGTTTTTACTCACAAAACAGGAACAATCAAGGGATTTCAATACCAATTTCGTGTTCGTGAGCATACTAAATTTTGTGTTAGACCATACGTAATTCCAGCACATTATAGGGACCGTGTTAGAACAGAAATACAATCTATGCTTAATGAGGGCATTATTGAGCCTGCAGTAAGCTCATACAACAATCCATTACATGTTGTTGAGAAGAAAAATGGATCGATCAGACTTGTCTTAGATTCGAGACAAACGATGGAAGAACTTCTTCAAAATTTTAATGGCGTAAAAGTGTTGTCATCTATTGATCTCAGATCCAGCTTTTATCAGATCGAACTTCATCCAGAATGTTGAAAATACACAGCTTTCCTTTGTTTCGGCGTTTGTTATCAGTTTCGGAAACTTCCTTTTGGTTTGAACTTTTCTTCGGCAGCATTCATTCGCGGGCTAAATTCCATATTACCTGAGTTCTTAAAACATCACATCACCTTATATGTGGACGATATTCTGATAGCAGAAGCCTCATGGGAACAACACAATCGCATCCTCAACAGTGTGTTACATATTTTTGCAGAATCTGGAATTACAGTTAACTTGGAAAAGTCTGAATTTGGTAGTACTAAGGTGAAGTTTTTGGGACATATTATTTCTTCTGAAGGTATTCAGCCGGATCCTGAAAAGTTAGAAGCAGTAAGAGCCATTCCAGTTCCATCCACAAAAAAACAAGTCCGCAGTTTTCTAGGTCTTGTAAATTTTTACCGTCGTTTTCTGAATATGCAAATTCTAGTTACACCAAAACTTTGTTCTCTCACTAGAAAAAATACTGTTTGGAACTGGGACGAACAAGCACAGTTGGAATTCAATTCTTTGAAAGAATCGCTACTTAATGCGCCAATACTAGCTCATCCAGATCTGTCACAAGATTTCTGCCTTAGCACAGATTCTTCTAAAGTCGGTCTTGGTGCCCATTTATTTCAAGAAGCCATAGAAAATGACACTACCGTTCAGAAAACCATTGCTTTTGCAAGCCGAGTGCTAACAAAATCTGAAAAAAATTATTCCGTTACTGAATTAGAAGCTTTAGCTATCGTTTGGGCATTTAACAAATTCCGTTTCTTTCTTTCTGGTAAGCACGTAAAAGTATACAGTGATCATCGTGCATTACAATTTCTTATGTCTTCAAAATTAAATCATGACAGGTTAAAACGTTGGGCATTGTTTCTGCAAGAATTCCGCTTCACAATAGTCTACATTCCCGGCAAGGAGAACATTGTTGCGGACGCACTGTCACGCGCAACGGCTGCGCTTGAGAAAAGTAACACAGAAGGCAACCTCGAGAAAAATTTCAGTATTCTTTACATTCAGAAAGTCGCCTTTGAAAACTTCATCACCACATCTTTAAAGGACATTGCTCATGAACAAGATAAAGATCCGATTTGGAAAGACATCAAAAGTAAATGGCATGAAAAGACACACACACACAGATTCGGCATTATTTTCTGGTGAGAAACAACATACTGTTCAAACGCTGCACTGTTGATGACAAGCTATGGGTTCTTTGCATTCCAGAAGATTTTGTTAATAAGCTCATTTGGTACATTCATTTCAGCTACGCACATTTTGGTCCACGAAAATGTTATCATATTTTTCGGACGACTTGGTGTTTTAACAATATGGAAAAGAGAATTCGAAGAGTCTTGTCTATTTGTAAACTTAGTCAAAAGGCGAAACCATCTACTGTCTCACATCGTGCTCCGTTGTTTCCTATTATTCCTTCTTAATTAAAAGAATTTGCTGCCGTTGATCTCTTGGGACCACATGTCAGAACATCTAATGGATTTTCGTACGTTCTAGTCGCTGTTGAACTTACTTCAAAATTTGTTTCTTTCACTCCATTATGTAAAGCCACTGGACGGTCTGTATCAAACGCCTTTGTTAAAAATTTCTTACGTGAAGTTGGACACGTTAGTTAAGTCATTTCAGATAACGGACCGCAATTCAGATCTGCTGTTTGGTCACGCATACTTCGGAATCATAAAATCAAACCTGTTCTTATTTCATTGTACTCACCACATTGTAACCCGTCTGAACGGATTATGAAAGAAATCAATAAGCTTTGCAGACTTTATTGTCACAGAAAGCATCAGCATTGGGACAGATATTTACACTTATTTCAAAACGTGCTGAATGAAATGCCTCAGGACTCCACTGCTTTACCACTTACTCTTGTACTAAAGAATGAAGAACCACCCAACAGAATCAGAGAGCTTGTACCTTTCCCGAATACACGTAAACTTCGACACAAAGACATAATTGATTTGGCTATTATAAATATAAATTCTGCAGCAGACAAAAGGAGAAAACTACACGGTAAAGCAAATGCAAAGAAATTATATATTGGTCAGAAAGTTCTCATTAAAGCTCATTCATTGTCACATAAGAAGAAACACTTGAGTCACAAATTCTTTCTAGTTTACAATGGACCTTACAGAATCCGACGTATACCACATGATAATTGCGTTGAAGTTGAAACTCTGTGTACTAGGAAGAGTAAAGGTTTATACCACATTTCACATGTAAAACCGTTTATTGAGAGATAATCTGCTTTTTAACTTTGTCTTTACCATAAAACTTATCACTTCACATTTCTAGTATGTTTTGTCAGACTTAAGAAACTGTTAACATGCAACAATGTTTGAAGTTAAATATCCAGTCTAGAACCTAGGGAACATTTTTAAACAGAAATTACGAATGCATAGTTATTGTGAACAGTCGACATAGTGTTATTGTGTGTGTACATTTTTGCATGTTAGTTGCTCGATTACGTAACGACTATAAGTCTTACATACTTAGAACATATACTGCTAATGAGATTTTAATGCGACATTTTGGTTTACTTGAAAAGACATTCCTTATTTGAAGTAGTTTGTGTGAGATTAAAGATGACTTAGTGTTTGGTTTCTGTGACAGCTACACGATTTTATCACGACGCTACTAATGAGTGACAATTTACAATGTTGCTTTTGCGGTGTATCTGTTTTATATCTGCACAGTTTTTCCTGAATTATTCTGGAAAGTAAAACATGTTTTAGTAGTAACTTTTGTGGTATAGCTACAATGACACTGCCTTTTCCGTACCACAACAACACGTTACAGCACAGTACTTTCATCATCACGGCAATAAGTGTAATAACTAAGATATCCATACGCAAAGCATTTCACTTTTGTTTATCATGAGGTAAGTACATTGACTTCTGCAGAACTTAGCTTTCGGAGGACGATAACTACGACACTTCCACAGAGATTATGTTGCAACAAGACGCACATTTAGCGCTACAGGACATGTATTTGAGTGACTAATTTTGCACTTAAATCATTTATTTTTAAAGATATTTGAAGTACAATGATTCAAAGGTTTTCCGTGATACTTTTCATTCCATTGCTGTAATCTGTAAAACCTGAGGGTATTATTACATTAATCCTCAGGGGGGTACACGCTTACTTTGTGTACCATGTGTTTGGCAAGCACCTGGAGCCCTAGCTAATATGGTATTTGCTTATACAACTTTACACTTCGGTACCATATTTCTCTAACACATAAATTACACAGCTGTCTGATCATTTAACTGAGAAACAAACATTTTTTTACTACATCAGTGACACATGTTTACGCAATTACACAGTTGGGTAACTTCACATTTATGAAATTGTATTTTGTCTGTACTTTGTGAACCGTTCACATTTTTTCAGAACCATTGTGATACTGTGAGAGCTTTGATGATGTATTTGGTGTGGGATCATGATTTTTAAAGTAAGTTTGAGGTAAATGACACTACTGACATGAGCAGAGAATTTTTTTTAGGTTTTGAAATTATTGGAGGAAGCTACGACGATTTTGAGAGTTGACTGAGGTGTTATGATGTTATTATTACGATGATGATGTGTATTATGCTGTTGCGGTATGTTTATGATCGATAAGCTGATGCTACGGGTGGCCCAAAAAGGATGGTCACATTTTAAATAACTATAACTCCATCAGTTTTACAAATTAATTTTATTCAATTACGTAACTAAATGCTCCCAGGCACCCAATTACAAGAACTAACCACAAAAAATCATGTACAGAAAATGACTTCCGGAAGATGGTGTCCTTCCTCGGTGATGCATTCCACAAGTCTTTCCTCGAAATTTTCCATCACTTTCACTACTGTTTCTTCTTGAATTGCCATAATTTCCGCACTGATTGCCTCCTTCAGATCAATTAAGTTTCGGGGCTTCTTTACGTAGACTTTTGACTTTAGGTATCCCCAAAGAAAAAAATCACAGGCTGAGAGGTCAGGTGACATCTCCAAAACGCGAGATGATGTGGTGGGGGAACATCCGCCTTAAAACACACATGGAGTCATTGGCTGTGTGGGCCGTGGCCCCGTCCTGTTGAAACCAAATTCGATCTCGATTTACATGTAACTCTCGCAGTTTCGGCACCAAAAAGCTACGTAGCATGTTAACGTAACGTTTCGAGTTCACTGTGACTGTAGCGTTGTTCTCCTCAAAAAATAAGGACCAACAATCCCCAATCTTGAAATTCCACACCAGACTGTTACCTTAGCACTATGAAGAGGCTTTTGGTGCAATTCTCTGGGATTATCTGCTGCCCAATACCTGCAGTTTTGTTTATTGACATAGCTGTCTAAATGGAAATGGGCTTCATCTGACATAAGAAGCACAACATCATTATTAGAGTACAAAATGTCAAGCATTGATTCACAAAATCGTCTTCGCTGCTCAAAATCACGATCATACAGCTTTTGCGTGATCATAATTTTGTATGGGTGAAACTGTAACTCACGGCTTAAAATACGCTGCAACGAACTACGGCTGAGGCCTAAAGTTTGAGCACGACGCCTAGTGGAACGACACGGGCTTTGCAGCACTGACGCTCTAACATCATCAATGTTCTGTGGAGTAACTGCCGTACGTGTATGCCCTGTAGATTTACCACTTTTGACAGACCCTGTTGTCCGGAATGCAGTCACCCAACATGATATGGATCTGCGATCTGGAATGGGTCCATCACGCGCTACACCAAAACGTTGTCGAAACAATCGTTGCACAGTAATAAACGATTCATCATTTCTGAAAAACTGTTCCACAGCAAAAACACGATGCTCGACCGTCCACTGCGCCATCTCGTGGCAAACTGGGTGTAATGGCCGACTTGCAGATGGCTGGCAGTGGTCCCCCCTCCTCACCTTTCAATGGTACTACGCAGTTCAAATCCGACCATCCTTTTTGGGCCACCCAGTATATGAGTTATTTGAGTATGCTACGTATCTGTTATGATGAAATATTCAAGAAGTGTCAACGAATAAGGTAAGGAATAATGAGTAGTGGTTAGGGACTCTGGTTTGTGAAAAAGGTTGTTGGAAACCAAGAATCGTACTTTAAGGGTTATGAAATGTATGTAAATGCGTGAATGTATTACAATGCCGACGAAAATTTTTTGGACTTTGTTATATCAATAGGATTTTGTTTCTACACACTTGTAACGCAAATTCTTGACCTGTGAAATATTTTTATATGAGACTGTCACTGTAGCGGAAACTGCTGTCGTAAATATTTCCGTAAGAAAGTTAAGTGACCACCTGCACGTAATGCGACGTGGGCACCCAGATGGGCGACCGTCGCCTGGAAAGGAGTCATTAGTGAGTGCCTTTCAGAGGCACAGGTGAAAATAAAAAGGAGGCCATTATCCTCACTATTGACATTCCTTTGTAGAAAGCATCGCAAAAAACGACAAGGTCGAACTTGAAAACATATGATTATACTGTGGAGCTCTTAATTTATGATATTTACTAAAATGCCTAATGAAACAATGAGAAACATTTCACGGCTATTGTCTTGCTAATTGAGAGAAATGCCATATGGCTTGCTTTATGTATTTATTTACTCATTTTGTTTAATATCTAGTTTCTAGCTGCACTGCAGCATTGGTTAAAATAAAATTTTATAGATGTATTAATATAAATATTTTCTGTCTGCAGATCGAGTAAATAATAATTTTTTTCAAAAAAATGAGGGAGCACAAAAAGACATTTACCTTCACAGGAACTGCATTCATAATTTTCTTTTCAAGTACTTGGTAATTTATTTTGTAGAATAAGTTGTGGTGCACCACTTTAATGACATAGATATTAAGAAGTGAATAGACATTTCCCTTATCTGCATTGTTGTCTTTACTGTAATATTTTTCTGCATGAGCTCTGTAATGTTTAGATATAATTTATTGCATTTGCTTCTGCTGTTTGCCAGGCATAGTACTACTAAATTTCACTTTACATTACTCTGTTAAGCCAGTTTTACTACTTATTTATTTTTCTTGTTTGCTGCTCATTGCGTAATATTAGTTGTAATACTGCTGCTTGCTTGGCCAATTTGAATATTTTGTCATTGCTGTTGGTGTTAATTGTTTTGTACTGCTACATTGCCTCATCCCTTAGTTTTAGCATCTGAACTCAGTAGATTTAAGTTAGCTTAAGATGGGGTAGGCTGTATGAGAGAACGAGTTGTGATGAATTGGAAGAAATGCATTGAGAAGCTGTAAGAAAATGGTGTGGCCAAAAAAAAAAGTATTTTGAAAGAGAATATGAACCAAAAAAGTAGGGTTCAGGGACAACAGGTTTAGGTAGGATTGTCTTGGAAATAAATAATGAGGTAACAAATATGTGAACATATAAATACAGAAAGCATGCTTGGATAGGATTTTTTTGGTGGAAACAAATGTTGAAATAAGACGAAAGATCTATGGAATGAAGTTTTGGGTTGGACTGCAGTACCAAATGTTACACTGAAAACAAACCCTGTCCTTTCCTCCTGTGTTATTGTGGTATGTGTTTGTGCACTCTTGTGTATTTGTGTTTCTCCTGTCTTTATGTGTTTATCTGATAAGAGATATGTTATTTTCTTTGTAAAGATGTTTAGACATTATTTATTCTGTTTTGTTTTTATGCTCATGTGTGAAGTTGATGTTTCGAAAGTTATTCTGATCTTTTATGTATGTACTCATTTCATAATTCCTGTAACACTGACGTATATGTTATTTCGATTCTTTTGTATAGCCTGTACTACAAATGTTCTCTGTATTGTTATGTTCTTTAATGATGTATTTTGTACCTTTGTAATTGTATTCTTATGTTATAAAATTGTAATTGACACCAGGTCATCAAATTAAGTAACTTGTAAGTTCCATTTCACTGCACACGTTTCTGTTGGTCATAGTATATGGACAATATGTGAGACGTAGGGACTGTTAGTGTTTGCACGTGTGTTAATAATTCATCAAGGGACTGGATAACAGCATTGGTGATTCTAAGGACAATTAAAAAACTTTGTGAGTGCACAAGTGGTGGTTTATGGACTTGCTATATTATCCGCAAGACTCTTCGATGGTGATTGTGCACCTGCGCATTTGCAACAGATGGCTGCTGGCCATCTCTACAAGGACTACAGTGGGCCTGCGCCTTTGATGACCCACCAATACCATTATTTCTACAAGGACTGCAGTGGGTCTGCAACTCTGGTGGCCCACCTGTACCGTAATCTCTAGCAGGACTACAGTGGATCTGCGCCTCTGGTGGCCCACCAATACCGTAATCTCTACCAGGACTACAGTGGGTCTACTCTGTGATGACCTACCTACCAATACTCTTCAAAATTTCGACTGACTCTGCTGTGGGTTTGCTCTGTTGTGGACCAATACCTGTCTGCATGTCAAGAGTCAGCACTGTCTTTCCGTTGGAGGGACAACACTACTTCTTCAAGATTGCATGGAAATCCACTACTTCTGTGTGCCTTTTCTTTTACTGCTCAGACTTTGAGAAAAACACTGCAATGTTACTGTGATGAATGATCAGGACTGTCTTTATGGACTGTGAGAAAATTTTAGCTTTTGACCAACATTGTATCAAGAAGTGTGTGCATTTGATATCATTCTTACTGTAATTTTTTCAAATCTGTATTGGCCAGTGCCCAAAACAATTTGTAAAATTTTTTTGTGGGGAGCATGGGGGCTATGTAAGTAGGCTGTTTATGTTTTCTTATTGGCAACGTTACGTAGCGCTCTGTATGAAAATCACTGGCTGTGCTGTGTGCAGTCTGTGGCTAGTTTGCATTGTTGTCTGCCATTGTAGTGTTGGGCAGCGGCAGCTGGATGTGAACAGCGCGCAGCGTTGCACAGTTGGAGGTGAGCCGCCAGCAGTGGTGGATGTGGGGAGAGAGATGGAGGAGTTTTGAAATTTGAAAGACTGGATGTTATGAACTACTATATATATGATGACTTTTGATGACTATTAAGGTAAATACATTGTTTGTTCTCTATTAAAATCTTTCATTTACTAACTATGCCTATCAGTAGTTAGTGCCTTCCGTAGTTTGAATCTTTTATTTAGCTGGCAGTAGTGGCGCTCGCTGTTTTACAGTAGTTCGAGTAACGAAGATTTTTGGTGAGGTAAGTGATTTGTGAAAGGTATAGGTTAATGTTAGTCAGGGCCATTCTTTTGTAGGGATTTTTGAAAGTCAGATTGCGTTGCGCTAAAAATATTGTGTGTCAGATTAAGCACAGTCTTGTATAATTTTTCTAAGGGGACGTTTCAGGACTAAGTGGGATTTGGGGTGTAAAAGCTCGCTCGCCTGCGCCATTTCCCATCAAAATTTCCGCATCTATGATGTTACGTTGGAGAGAAGTAACTTCAAGCATCTGTGAGTGAAGGAATCCTAGTAGCGAGATAATGCATGACACTCTCGATCAGAGTGGTAGCAGAAGTACCCTTCACCACATACCGTTAGATGGCTTGCGGAATATGACGTAGTTCTAAACAATCGATGTATTTTTTTGTATGATTTTGATGAATTAAAGCTTGTACATGGCCCCCAGCAGTGCTCAAGTTACTTGTGAAAATTTCATGAAAAATTCGTCTAGCAGTTTTGGGGATTAGCGTGTACCACTAGACAAACGGACAGACAGGACGGTTTTGTTTTGTTTTAGTATAGAAGATGATGCTAATACTTTCTTTCATACCTATTCTTAATCTTCTTCTACTTCTTCATCTTTCTCATTGTATTCATCTTTTTCTTCTTCTATTCTAATGTCTCCACCTCCTCCTGCCTTCTGCTTTCACAAATACATGGCTTTCTTTTGGCCTTTAATGTCTTCATCTTCTTCTTGGGCTTCCTTCTCATTTCGGAAAAGTTTCTCTTCCTGACAAATCTCTGCGAGACTTCATCACCTGACTTCCAAGACTAATATCCTATCCAATAGTATTGGACATTTATGCCCATATGTACACATAGTAAAATAAAAATTATAGTTGATAGAAAGGTGAGGACCAAGACGACTGCAGTTTTTCACTTTTAGGTACAATATTTAATACGAAACACGAACCAGTTTATATTTTGGGGGCTGAAATTTAGCCACGATACTTGCAACTTTCCAGATACCGCGACATGGAGGCGAAGATCCGCCAAACGGTGTCTTGTGATATTCCACCCAGTGTGACCTGAATTAATAATTCAGTTCCTGCAGATATTTCAGGAACGACATCTTTCTTACCAGCTGAAATGCAGCTTACGCACTTTCACTTGGGGGTCAGTGATGCGGAAGGCAACCGCGAGAGTATCCAAAGCCGCTTCGCTGAGAGCGAAACTTGTTCAATTGGAAAACAGCACAGGCGTTCACAAAGCGAAGGGTCACTAAATATATATCTTGTCAGTAGCACCTGATAATGTTGGCCAAGTACGTCGACGAAATATTGTGCCAGTTAGACAGGATCATGTGGCAGAAAATCTGGAAAGACTAAAATTTACATCAAGGAGGAAGACGTAATGACAGGATCATTTCTCAGTAGAGAATCAGGTCGCTGTAAGAGCCCCTGTTGCGAATCACTGTTGTAACTATAAATTATATCGTTTTAAATCTCTGTTCACACCATGACACTGGAAAGCGTGGCGACAGTGCCGATGACATCATTCATCCTCAAAAAAGGTTGCAAATAAATAAAAAATCAATACAAAATGTCAATAGAAGGGCCGATACACATACACACGAGTAACAGTTATTTCGACGGTAAGTTCGTACGTCGCCTGTGTGATGTCACCACTGAGTTCTGTGGTACGTCCACTGCACAGAATGAACTTGCTTTCTAGAGAGCGGCCTTGGTAGTATCGCCTCTGGTCTGTCGCAATTACGGTGAGCGATCGCCGAGGCTGATGGACGCCACGAAGAGAAGACACGCCTTACATATTTATACCGCCAATTTGGATCCCATCGATGTTTCCGTTGTCCGACCTTGAGTGACTGTTTGTCGCCTTGTGCAAATAAATAGCAAGCACGCAACACAAACAGTGGGTCAACGTCTGTTCCAACTGAACTTTGTTGGTAAACAGCAACAGTGAGTCATGAAGAAGGACGAACTTCATAAAAGACGTTTCTTACAGCGATAACTCTCGTATACATTGTCTTGAAATTTATGAACGCCAACGGCAAACCATTTTGTAGTACTCGAAGAACGCAACAGAGACACTCTGTAATCCATAGTAGTTTTACGGGACTGAAGAGGTAACTAGATGTACACAAATTCAAAAAACACTGGGACGTATCTAAAGAATTTTCAGGTGGATCTAATTCTTCTTGAATAATATAGTAATTTTTACATATAGACAGTTAATTTTCTTTGTTATTGTTGTAATTTATTTACGAGTAATCAGCGTATTTGTCGGCTATTAGGACTAAGCAATAAGCATGCGTGCACTCATAAATCTGAATACAGTTATCCCACTGCAAATAGACACTATCCTAGCCAGTCAGTGAGGCCCGAGTCAGTTGACATTATATCTGACTCTAAAGAGTCAGTAAAGAGCACAACTCAACGTGAAGACCCGTCTGTCGCCAAGAAATTTCTGTTTCACTGATGCTGCTCTGAAAAACGAAACTGAAAGCATCAAGCGTTCCCACAGTAATAATTAGAGCAACGTATACTCCCTGTTGCTCTGCTCTGTGACTAGTAAACCCAGCCTATGGTGAAACTTATCTTGGAAGCTGAAATTTAAGATATGTACATAGCTCTTTAAAAAGGAATCGGTATAATTTGCTACAGAGTGATGTACTCGTAATTTCAATCTTTGGATCGAAGGAGGTGAAATTTAGAGTATTATATTGGGTTATAACGCTTTATCGTCGACAGAGTTCGTTAATTAAATAATAAGTAGCAAAGATAGTTAGGGTGTGGCGTGTAGTGAGGGACAGAATTTGCGAGACCCCTTGCCTCTTACACAGCATAACAGATAAGGAACCGCAGTGCTGACAACATACTGTCAGCTAGTGTCCCTGCAGTAATTTACAAATTGAACTGAAGTCAGCAGGTAGCAAAAGACGAATTATAAGAAAGAACGGTTTAGCAAAAATATTAGTTTTTTCTACAACAGAACGAACAAAGAAAAATGTCATCTATGAGCATAACAACCAATAGTATCAAAATTATTCGTAATGTCCGCTTTTCTGTTTGATGAGATGTCGAGCTCGTGAACGAAATTACTTACTGATTTGTAATTTCATTTTTCCCACGGCCCTTTAGGCTCTTCATGACTGACACATGCTTTCCTGCATTCTTGTCATTGTAGTTTCAGTGAATGGATACAGCAATCAGCTTTGATATGCCGCTCTCCAGATATGCTGGTTAGACATCTGTAACACTTTACGATGCTTAGGTGCTTACATTACATGGATTTCCTCGAGTTAGTTGACACATAGAAAAATACCGACAATACTGGAACTTTAAGTTCCTGTCACCTTGATCACATCATATCGTGGAGATGGGAGTTCGATAATAGCTAAGGAGCTGCTATTGGTAACTTCAGAGAACGATGAGTCAAAATCAGTAACCACATTTCTTTATCGGTATTAGCATGATTTTACTTCTATATCCGTAAAATGCCTTGTGTTAATGTAGTCCTCGTAGCTGCACCAGATATTGTTTTCACGTTGTTCCTGATTGTAAACCGTTTAATTAGAAGCCACAAACCAGCTGGGCCAGCACTAACAGCACTTATTCACTGGCGGGGCAGACTCTAGGTGTCTTGCTTTAATCGCACTGTTACAGATCGCTAGAGGCTACAGAGCCCCACAATTTTCGGCCCAGCTGCGTCACAGTTTCCACCCATCGGTTCTGTCAGGCCCTAGGAGGTAACAACTGTTTAACATGGCGAGTCGCCGATGGTTTTCGTAAAAGTGAAGATACCACTCGATTTGTCGTTTCCACTAGTTTTAATATTTACGGTGCAAGTAGCAACTAAAAGGAACTCAAATCTAAGCTAGCTGTGATACCATTGTTGACAATTTCCTTTATACATAAAGGGTGAATCACCTAAAATTTGGCTGGCCGAAGTGGCCGTGCGGTTAAAGTCGCTGCAGTCTGGAACCGCAAGACCGCTACGGTCGCAGGTTCGAATCCTGCCTCGGGCATGGATGTTTGTGATGTCCTTAGGTTAGTTAGGTTTAACTAGTTCTAAGTTCTAGGGGACTAATGACCTCAGCAGTTGAGTCCCATAGTGCTCAGAGCCATTTGAACCATTTGAACCTAAAATTTGCCGGCCGGTGTGGCCGTGCGGTTAAAGGCGCTTCAGTCTGGAACCGCGTGACCGCTACGGTCGCAGGTTCGAATCATGCCTCGGGCATGGATGTGTGTGATGTCCTTAGGTTAGTTAGGTTTAATTAGTTCTAAGTTCTAGGCGACTGATGACCTCAGAAGTTAAGTCGCATAGTGCTCAGAGCCATTTGAACCATTTTGAACCTAAAATTTACATCGCAAATATTGCGGAAATGGAAAATTCTCATGAAGTGCGGTCGTTATAGAATGGAATGGTAGTCAGGGCCACGTATTATTAGCCAATTAACGGTTGGAGTAATACTTAGAAAGTGTATTTTTTGTGAAAACCTACCATCGATATGTTGGTGCAAATGTTTAAAGTCGGCGGAAGGCATAAAACGCCATCACAAAATGTACTGAATGCCTTCTCAGAAAACTATTTTGAACAGCTAGTTCAGGAGGCCACTCGAAGTATAAATGGTTCCGAAAAAATATTTGACCTCTTAGCACCAAATAATCCTGACCATATGAGGAGCATCATAACAGATACAGAGATTAGTGAACACGAGGTTCTAATACCTAGACTGAATACAGTAACATCAAACCCACCAAAAATAAATCCAAAATACATTTATTTAACACAGATTTGGCACCTTCCAAAGAGACAGTCTAAATGCCTTCCAATCTGACTGTGTAAGCGTAGACCAGATGTGGTTTAAATTCAAAGAAATAATATCGACGACAGTTGAGAGACATTTACCAAATAAATTAATAAGAGATGGTAGTAATACCCCACTATACACAAAACAGGTAAAAAACTATTGCAGAAGCAACGAAAAAAGCATGCTAAATTTAAAAGAACGCAAAATCTCCAAGATTGGTGAAGCCTAACAGAAGCTCGAAATTTAGCGCGAAAATCAATGTTAGATGCTTATAATAGTTTCTACAAATAAACTGTCTCGAAATATGCCAGGAAACCCAAAGAAATTCTGGTCACATTGTAACACCCTACCCGTCACTTATCTGGTCTTGGTGTATGTTCACCCCAGGTAATTGACTAACAGATCAACAGAGAGTGCAAAACTACCGCAATATCGGATAACGCAAAGAAAGTAATAAGGCCCTGTAACTCCTGATTGAACTGCGGTGGCAGTGTTGACATTAATTGACTCAGAATTGAGCCCTTTTAATTAAAAAGGGATGCACATTGATGTTATATTCAGCTATTGAACACCAGATGCAAATGTTGAACATAAAATTAATTAAGAAAGTGACTTGGGATTTCAACTACTTGATTGAAAACAGATGCAGACGATTAGCACAGATTTATTTTAACGCACGACCTTCAATCATCACATTACATGACTCTCCTAACAGGCAGTGGTAATAGATTGCGTTCGCGTGGAGTAAAGCGCGATAAATCAAAAGTAATTCCTATCGACTGACCCAGGTGTAATGCGAAGTGCGAGAAGAATTCTACAATACACAGCCCATGAAACCCTCGTGGAAACTTTGCCGACGTGATCCAACAAATTAATCAGTGGCCGGAGTGGGCGCAATATCAGCGAATTCAGCGTGGCGGAGCGGCGTAGTTGTGTGGACGTCGGCCGACCTCGTGGTGCTGCAAGGCTGCGCTCGTCTATTCACTTCTAGCTATCTTGCTCAGTACGTAGCTGAATGAAAACTTTCTATCTGCAAGCTCAATCGTTCCGTTTGCTAAGTCCTAAACTGTAGAGATGGTCACTCTCTCTCAGACAAGCTGAGTAAAGAACGCCACGTCCGCACTCTAGGCAAGCTGGGAACGGAAGACCACTACGAAGACTTCTCCCAGTCCACTCTTCGCCTCGGTTTCCCCTCCAGCAAAATCACTTACGCCAATTGCAGCGCAAGTCGCGTTAATTATGCGTCGCTTCCCAGCACTGACCAATGCCTGCCTGGGAAGTGAACAAATTCCTACAAAATTTTCCTTCCTCTCAACTTCCGCTATTTAGCTCCTCCCAGGCCACCCATCAAGGTTAGCGTCTGCACAAAACACCAATTTTTCCAGAATTCTGACTCCCAGGAGAGTACTTCAAATTCCTCGCTCCTACGTTCCCATCGGAGGCCGGCGTATTTCATTCTGTCGCTCTTCACCTGATTTACTTCAGACTTTGTGGACCGTGAATTCAGCGTGAAGTTGCTATAGTCAGAACACGCATATTTTGGCCTCTGTTGACCGGTCCACCGTAGCTTTGTGCGGCTTTCTCGCATGTTTCACTGAAAACAGGACGGCAGACATTTAGCAACAGGCATACAAGTTCTCCATCTGCTTCCCGGTACACCAGCATGGGGTCAACCACCCACTCACTGTCACTCATCTTAAGGCAGCTGGAGGCTGCGCCCCATTACCGTTTTCTCAGTGCTTGAGCCGCCCTAAGCTGCCTATTGTCGCTTTCCTTCACTGCTCACCATTTGGCCACGGTCAACTCGAATACTTCCCTGGGATTAACTATCCTCCAGTAAATCGACGCATTTCGACAAAGTTTTCACGTAGTGTGAATTACTTTAAAACCATCACCCGACATTACTTATTCCAATACGTCCATACTATACCCCCTACAAGGTGCATTGTGTCTTGTCAGTCATTTTTGTTCAGCCCTACTGTTCACTCAACGTGAGTTAGGTGATCTTTAATGACTTCATGTAAGGGGCATAGTTCTTGCCATCTTACAACATGTGAAATACACCAGTGGTAAGACGGGAATCAATATCTTCGCTGCGCAATAGCAATGGCGTTGTTAATGATGATACTGCCACTGAAGCAGAGTTACTGAACACAATTTTCCAAATTTCTGTCACAAAAGAAGACAAAGTAAACATTCCAGAATTCAAATTAAGGGCAACTGCCAACAGGAGTAACTTAGAAGTATATATCCTTAGTGTGGCGAAGCAGTTTAAAACACTTCCGGTCCAGACGGTATATCAGTCAGGTTCCTTTCAGAGTATGCTGGTATAATAGCTCCATATTTAACAACCGCTTGCTCATAGAAAGATCCGTACCCAAAGACTGTAAATTTGCACAAGGACCCTAATACCCAAGAAAAGAAATAAAAATGATCCACTGAATTACAGACCAATATCAGTAACGTCGATTTGCAGTAGGATTTTGGAACATATAGTGTACTGGAACATTGTGAATCACCTCGAAGAAAACGATTTACTGAGAAATAGCCAAAACGGATTCAGAAAATAGCCTTCTTGTGGAACAAAATGGACTCTTTATTGTCACGAAATAATGAGTGCTATCGACAGGGGACATCAAACTCGTTCCATATTTTTAGATTTCCAGAAGGCTTTTGACAGCTTTCCTCCCAAGCGACTTCTAATTAAATAGCGTGCCTACGGAGTGTCGTCTTAGTAGTGCGACTAGAGTCGTGATTTCCTGTCAGAAAGGTCACAGTTCGTAATAATTGACGGAAATCCATCGAGTAACACATGAGTAATACCTAGCGTTCCCCAAGGAAGTGTTATAGATCCTCTGTTGTTCCTAATCTACATAAAAGATTAAGGGGGCAACCTGAGCAGTCGTCTTTGTTTGCAGGTGATGCTGTCACTTACCGGCATGTAATATGGTGCAAAAAGTAGCGATCGACTCTAAATTATGAAGCCATCCACACGAGCACTAACATGAATCCGCTCAATTTCAGTTACACGATAAATCACACAAATCTAATGGCTATAACTCAACTAAACGTTTAGAGATTACAATTACGAATAACATAAAGTTAACTACAAAACAGATAATGATTTGAGGAAAGCAAACCAAAGACTGCGATTTACAAGCAGAAAGCTTAGAACATGTAACAGGTTTACTAAATAGATAACTTACACCATGCTTGTCCATCCTCGTCTGGAGTATTGCTATGCGGTGTGGAATCTGCATCAAATAGGATTGACGGAGGACGCCGAAAAAGTTCAAAGAAGGGCAGCTCGTTTTGTATTATCGCGAAATAGAAGAGAGAGTGCCACGGATATGATAAACGCATTAGGGCGGCAGTCATTGAAACAAAAGCGTTTATCGCTGCGTCAGGAAGCTCTCACAGAATTTCAATCAGTTTTTTCATCAGATTGTGAAAATGTTGTTTTGGCGCCCACCTACATAGGGATAAATGCATGTCAGAGAAATGAGCACTCGAACGGAAGCCGGCCGCGGTGGTCTCGTGGTTCTAGGCGCGCAGTCCGGAACCGCGCGACTGCTACGGTCGCAGGTTCGAATCCTGCCTCGGGCATGGATGTGTGTGATGTCCTTAGGTTAGTTAGGTTTAAGTAGTTCTAAGTTCTAGGGGACTGATGACCACAGCTGTTAAGTCCCATAGTGCTCAGAGCCATTTGAACCATTTGAACCACTCGAACGGAAGATTTCAGCATTTGTTTTTCTCTCGGCAGTTCAAGAGCGGAAAGGTATAGAAACAGCTTAAAGGTGATTCGATAAACCCTCTGCCGTGCACTTAACTGTGAATTGCACAGTACTCATGGAGATGTAGATGTGTTTAGAATGAAACAATGCCTATTGACACTAACAAACTAAAGGTAGGGTAAATTAAATTTCAGAGGTGTTTGCTGTAGGCTTCTAGCGCAAGTCATTTACAAGATATCGTATTTTCAAAAGTTTTTCAACGTGCGTAGTTGCTAGGTACGACGTCATTACGTTTGCTTACAGTGTTCTTGTGTGTTCCTTGAGTGCACTGCGACTTGTTAGCCAGTTAGTGTGTGACAGGCCAAGCAGTAAGTCGTGAGTGGACGATGGGATTTACCAATGGGGATTCACTAACGCAGAAAAAGCCGCCGTGCTCATGGTGTATGTATAGTGTAGGAAGAATATAGTTCTCTCCTGTACGGCGTATGCAGCAAAATAACCCAATAGACGTTAACCATATCGGCAGTTATTTATCAGTCTGTTCGACCAGTTACCTGAAAGCGGCAATGTAACGCCTAGACAACATAACAGAAGGAAACAAGTGACAATAGAAAATAGAGCAGTAATGTTCTTGATGCTGTTGGCATTAATATTCTTGCTGCTTTTGAAATTGATACGCACGTTACCTCCCGCGCGATCGCACAAGGAGATGGCTTGAGTCAGGCAAGTGTCCTACTCTTTCTCCACAGACATAGGTTCCAACCCTATTACATCTCTCTCCATCATGGAAACGATTATGAGTATCATGTTACTTCTGTACGTGTACATTATCACAGGATAATCCAAATGTGTCATGTCTCTTGTTTAGTGATGCAGCTACGTCTAACAATAATGGCCATGTAAACCGCCGAAACTTGCAGTGTTGGTCTACTGAAAATCTCCGTTGGTTACGTCAAGTGGAACGTCAGCGTCCATGGAGTATAAACGTGTGGTGTGGGACAGTGAACCTCCAGCTCGTAGGTCGGTTTTTCAAGGACGGGACACTGAACGCACAGACTATCTTCCATCGATGCTAGAAGATGTTCTTCTGCAGACTATGAGAAATCTGTGGTACCATCATGATGGTTGTCCAGCCCTAATACTCAAAGTAGTACAGAACGTCTTCACGAATTGTTTCCAAATCCTCGGACTGACCCATAGAGCTTGTACCTTGGCCGACCAGTTCCCCAGATCTGACGTCTGTACACTTTTTCTGTGGTGAAATCTGAAAGACCCTGTTTGGAAGGACATACCAACTGCATCCAATGATATGCAACGACGTATTACTGCAGCCTGCTCTGACATCTCCGCTGAAATGCTAGCATGTGTGCAGCAGTCGTTCCGTATCAGACTGGAGGTGTGTACTGCCGGTGGTCATATCGAACACAGCCTGTGATGGTCAGTGGTCTCTGCAGTGACAGCACTCACGACTAAAGAGAGTACCGCACCACAAATGATGAGTCGCGCTCGAAACACTCGTAGCGCAGCATCTATGTGGGTCGCCAGCACGAACTGTACCGAGGTACACCAGGGGCCGCAGCTGATAACCCATGGACATCGCGTGTGTGGATAGCCATTGGTCGATGCCTCGTTAAATACCTGACCACTGAGAATCGGCGGACAGCTCTCTTCAGTGGGCCGAGTCATGTACAGTCTCCAGTTATCGCCGAGTCTACAAACTGCACTGCTCGTCCGTCGTCTCTAAGACTTACGCTCTGTAGGCATCGTAGGCCAGCTCTGGACTCTACGCAGGCGTTACTCAGAGGCACAGTGACGTTGCTTAATGTTTTCGAGGTAATAATTTCACACATCTAATTGGGCTGAACATTTCACAAGAAGAAACTTAATTTAAGGTGTTTCTTCATATTTAATAAATATCATTTTATCACTAATTGTTGGAAATTTTTCTGACTGAAGATAGCTTATGCCATCCTCCTGCAAATAGACTCGCACTAGAATTCTGCATCAAACGCCACTGACATTCTATAAGAATTTACCCTACTTTTAGTCGATGTCAACAGGCATCGTTCCATTTAGAAAACTGTATGTTTATACAAGAAATATACTTTATAAGTATTATCGCAATCCATTCTATGAAAACAGCACACCAATAGCACATTCCATTTTCACAATATCTGCGATGCAAGTCTTTTTCTTTTTTTATGGCAGTGTACTATTACACAGCGTCACCGGTTCAGATCCGGTCCAACTGTCTCTTTGGGCAAGTGAGAGGAGACTCAAAGCAACGTCTGAAGAACAGCCGAGCATAGTACTTTAAAGGTGTGGCGGTGGAACTTGAAGTTCCGTGCCACCCTCCGACGGTGGAAGTACAGAGGAGGGGTGCAGTAAAGCGCCAATTCTATGGTGAAGGAAAAAACTGGCTGAACGAGAACAGGCCACTGCTGGTGACTGTACGAAACGGACAGAAAAGCGTTGGCGTATTGGATCTGTCGTCGGTCATAGCCTGAGTCTTCCAGGATGGTGAGCGGAACGGCGACCGTCTCGCGCAAGACGTCCACTTTACTGTATAGTTGGCGAGCCTTACGGCGAAAAAAAGTGGCTGAACGAGAACAGGCCACTGCTGGTGACTGTACGAAACGGACAGAAAAGCGTGGGCGTATTGGATCTGTCGTCGGTCATAGCCTGAGCCTGAGGCTTCCAGGATGGTGAGCGGAACGGCGACCGTCTCACGCAAGGCGTCCACTTTACTGTATAGTTGGCGAGCCTTACGGCGAATGGTCGGCTTGAGAAGGGCCGTATTTGTCTCCTCATGCAGAGTGACAATTCTGGTGAGCGGAGGGGCGTGAAGACTCCACCTCAGAACTTTATTCTGTAGGAGCTGGAGCGTCACCATCCAGGACTTACTAATCGTGGCTGACGCAGAGGAACCACATGTTAGTGCGGGTAAGACAACGGAGTGATACAGCTGGAGCTTGGTATCTAGAGTCAGCTCTCGGCTGGAGAAGAGTGGGTACAAGGCCTTTGTACACTTTAACCCTTTTTGGGTGATGTATTCTGTGTGGCGATGGAAGAAAAGTTTCTTATCCAACCAGACCCCGAGATACTTAGCCCCCGATTGAGATGTTGTGGCGGAGTATAGGGCGCCGTTTAGTGAAATACACTGCCGTAATTTTGGCAGCATTGAGGGCCATTTTATTGGAGCGACACCAGGTAATCATTGCGTCCACTTGCTTTTGAGGCGAACAGTGAGTTGATCAGGTTTGCGGCCAGTCGTATAAAGCGCCGTGTCATCGGCGTATTGCGCCAAATGGCAGTGACGAATGTCGGGCATGTCATTGACATAGACATTAAAAGAAGAGGGGACAGCACAGAGCCCTGAGGGGTACTCATTGACATGTGGCGTACAGTTGCGCACTTTCCCTGCTGAGCCGCGAGGGAGGTCCTCTGGTGATGAAAATCACACACAATCTTAACGTAGGTATCAGAGATCGGCGTTTGCGTCAGCATCTTATACACCAGAATGTCCTGCCAAATCTTATTATACGAATTCTGCACGTCCAAGAGGACCGCTGCCGTCGACATGATAGAATTAAAACACTTGCTGATGTGGTCCGTAATCCGGAGAACTTGCGGTTCGTGGCGGATTGTCCCGGCTGCTGCCAGAGGCTGGGAAATGCGTTGGAGTATGAGAAACTCCAGGACCTTCGCCATAGTGTTCTAGGGACCTGTTGATGGTAGGGAGCGTGAGACCCTTAGGATCGGAATGGCTTTGCCTAGTTACCCTACGAGAGGAAGCGGCCACTTACAAGACAAGGCACATTAGCATAGTGAATGGCACCAGAGACTCCCTCAGTAACTGCTGGGAAAGATCATTGACCATTCTAATCGGGCCATAGTCTGCCAAACCTTGTTTGCTTCGTAGAATTCGTAAAACCCTTTTTTTTTTTTTTTTTTTTTTTTTTTTTTTTTTTTTTTTTAATGGACTTGTAGTCCGGGGTGATATGTTACAATACAGCGTCACCGGTCTATTGCGGTCTAACTGTGTTGGTGAGGCGGTAAAATTCCACAGGGCAGTGACTCCGTCACTGCAATTCGCTTTGGAGGTGTGGCGGTGGGACTTGTAGTCCCGTACCACCCTCTGACGGTGATGGTACTACATGAGTCAGGCAGTAAAATTTTGCCTAACATGGACGGGTGAAGGTGTGGCGGCGGAACTTGTAGTCCCGTACGCGCTGGCCATCCTATATAAGGGACAGTAAAATTTATCCTACTGCGAGACAAAACGATCAAAGTCCTCATGCTGAAGTGTTAGTGGTTGCCTATATAAACCTGATTGTGCCCAGGAATGCACCTCTTCGAATTAAATCGACGGCCACGAGTATCTTTCCTCAGGATCCAAAAACGTGGGAATCACATGCAGGAAGATGAGGACTGTGTGGAGGATGTATAAAGGGTTCCCAGCAGGACTTCTGCAGTGTAGTCGAAATATTGTTGGCCACATGTGGGCCCGCTTACCGTGTCTAGCGAATGAGCTTTTCAATTTGCAGTACACTTTTGACAGAAAAATGGAAAAAATTATGACTGCTACTGAAAAGGAAGGCCGCTCAAATAATTTCTTCAGTTATTAATTTATGGTTTGCGGTTGGTGAATCCCAGTATTACTAGTAACTACGGTTTAGCTATGGCCCCTAGTTACAAAAATGCGAATAAAAGCTCGTTGGCAAATTTCTTTGGTCGATTATATACGCTAAGTGCTACAGCACTATAAAACACACAGTAACTTCTCGACATAGACCTTCTGTTCATAGGGGAGTGGTATGAAAAAAGAATTAATGATAGCAGAGAATATGAAAAGTATATATAGTGTTAATATTCTCGTCCACTCAAGTGAGTAATCGGATGAAAGTCGTTTAGCGGTACGCATAAAGATATGAAATTTTTGCGAGATGACAACCAGCTCAGTACTATCGGCAGTTTACGGTACCAGATGATCAGACAGTCCCTTCTCCTCCATGCGCGACAGCAACACCGAGACACAAAAGCGTCTACCTGTCCTGGGTTGAATGGAAGTTGACGTCACGACACATACAGTTCTTACAGTTCTTCCTGTCCTAGGCTCAAAGATTTAGGATATCCTGCGAATCGTGGATAAAGGGAAACAGACAGAGTCCGTATTCCTACATTCCCGGAAAGCGTTTGACACGGCGCCCAACCACAGATTGTTAACGAAGGTCCGAGCACTCAGAGCAGGTTCCCAGAAAATGTGAGTCGAAGATTTCTTAAGTAATAGACCCCACTACGTTATCCTCGACGGCGAGTGTTGTTCAGAAACAAGGAGTGCTCCAGGGAAGTGTGGTAGGACCGCTTTTGTTCTCTACTTACGTAAATGATGTGACCGATCGAGTGAGCAGAAATGTGCAACTGTTTTTTGTTGACGCTGTAGTATACTGGAGAGTATCATCGTTGTAGAAAGATGCTGGATGACTTAGACCACATTTCTGTTTGGTCTGATCAATGGCAGCTTGCTCCAAATGTACAAGAATGTGAGTTAATGAAAGTGAGTGGGAAAAACAATCCTGCAGCGTTTAAATACAATATTAGAGGTGTGCTACTTGACACAGCTATGTCTATTAAATATCTTGGAGAAACGTTGTCATGCCATATGAAATAGAATGAGCACGTAAGGACATATTAGGGATGGTGAATGGTGGACTTCGGTATACTTGGGGAGTTTTAGGGAAGTGTAGCTCATCTACAAAGTAGGTCGTGTGTAGAATATTTGTGTGACCCATTCTCAAGTACTTGTTGTAGTGTCTGGGATCCCCACCAGGTCATACAGTATTAAAGAAAAATATCTAAGCAATTCAGAAGCGTGCTGCTAGATTTGTTACCGATAGGTTCGATCAGCACGCGACTATTACGAAGATGTTTCGAGGACTCATGCGGGAACCCTGAAGTGAAGACGACGCTACGTCCTTTCCGCGAAACTCTATTGAGAAAACTCAGAGAACAGGCATTTACAGTTAACTGCAGAACAATTCTCTACTGCCAACGTACATTTATAGTAATATCCACGAGCACAAGAGAAATAAGGGCTCGTATAAAGATGTATAGAAAATCATTTTTCTCTCGTCCTATTTGCGAGTGCAACAGGAAAGGTAATAACTGTTAGTGGTACATGGTGCTCTCCGCCAGACACCATACGGTGGCTTTCGGAGTCTGTATATAGATGTAAAAATACATAAAATTCCCCTTGAATGTCCATACCACGTCTTATTCCATCTACCGCGCTCAACGCATCGGAATATGAAGCTGTGCAGCGATGGGTCCATCATACGAATACCAAAAGATTCCGTTAAATTTTGGGTGACACGATAAATCGCGTAAATTTAAGGGGTATCGGTACAACTAAGTACTTAGGGACTATCATTAAAACTTAAATTGGAACTATCACACTTAAAATGTTGCAAATTATGTGAACCAAAGACTGTGTTTTATTATAAGAGCACTTAGAAGGCGCAAAAATCTGGAAAAGAAATGTCTTACACAACGCTTGTCCGTCTTCTAGAGCACTGCTGCACACTATGAAATCTTTACTAGATATGATTGGCAGAATACACCGAAAAATTTCAAAGAAACGTAGATGATTGTGCAGTATCGCGAAATAGGGGTGACACTGTCAAGTACGTATATGATGAGTCAGTTGGAGTTGCATTCATTAAACAAAGACTTTTTCGTTCCGATTAGGTATTACCACGAAATTTCAATCACCAACTTTCCCCTCCGAATGCCAGGATAGTCGTTTGACTTCCACCTACATAGAAGAAAAAGAACATCATAAGTAAGTAAATAAGAGAAATCACAGTTCGCATGAAAGGATTTACCATTCATTTTACCCACGAAAGTGGAAGGTAGAGAAATAGTTGGAAATTGGTTTCTAAGTAGGCTGTTTAGGTTTTTATGCTGGTAATGCCACGTAGTGCTCTGTATGAAAATCGCTGACTGCGCTGTGTGCAGTGTGTGGCTGGTTGGAATATTCGCGAATATTCGCCTGTATAGTGTTGGGCAGCTGGATGTGAACAGCGCGTAGCGTTGTGCAGTTGGAGGTGAGCCGCCAGCAGTGGTGGATGTGGAAGAGAGTTGCCAGAGTTTTGAGAAGTTACTACAAGCGAACGATCTGGACGTGTGTCCGCCAGAAAAAGGAAATTTGAAAAGGTGGATAATGACTTTTGAACACTATTAAGGTAAATACATAGCTTGTTCTTTATCAAAATCTTTCATTTGCTAACTATGCCTGTCAGTAGTTAGTGCCTTCAGTAGTTAGAATCTTTTATTTAGCTAGCAGTATTGGCGCTCGCTGTATTGAAGCAGTTCGAGTAACGAAGATTTATGTGAGGTAAGTGATTCATGAAAGGTATAGGTTATTGTTAGTCAGGGCTATTCTTTTTTAGGGATTACTGAAAGTCAGATTGCGTTGCGCTAAAAATATTGTGTGTCAGTTTAGTGATGATCAGAACAAGTAAAGAGAAAACTGTTTGAGTGCGTTGAGTTTTGCTCAGCTGTTTGAAAATCAAAAAACGTAGAAGGTTACCAGCACAGACATGCTTAATTATTCAAAGGGGACGTTTCAGGTTATATGAACTCCCTGGACTGCAAAGTAATCATATGTCGACGTGCATGAAAAACATTCTTCCTTCGAAGAGATTAATAGTGTTAGGGGGAGAGATATTTTTATTACATCTACACATCGATATGCTAAACTTGTAGCAGCAACGAAGTATCCATAGATGTTGCCAATTTTGTCTTTCAGTGCATCTATTAGAATAATAAGTTGTAAAAGTACAGCAACCCTTCATTCCTTACAGCAAGCAGACACAACATTTTCTTGGTTTCCTCGTTCACTTGACCTCATTCATTTACTCATTTGCTTTTACAAATAGAGTCAACGCTACTTTTACATCAGCACTAGTAGCATCAGTGAGAGTGGCAGTGGTGGTTATAGCACGACGAAGAGGAGGCAGATTTTTGGAAGCAGCTGACCACAGCTCTGCAATGATTCCGACACGGCGTCTTCAAATCGCTTGACGAATATAAAGCTTTTCTCTTTAATTCACTATTTTCTATCGTATTATTACTAATGTAGCTTGTTGTTCACATCAGGCAAGCAAGCGAGACACAAGAGTGTTCTGGCCTGAGTCGGAGAGGGAGTTAAGTTGGTCACAGGATATTAGGACTAGGTGGACGTGAGTAAATCTCATGCGATGTGATAAGTCGGTAAAAATGTCCATGATATCGTAAACACAATGGATACAAATCGCGTGTTAAATGCTAGCGAACTATCGCGTAGTTAAAATACGAGAGACATAATTTCATACACACAACTTTGATTTACGAAGGTGCCCCAACACTGTACAGTCTCAATGGCGTGACCACCTGACAGAAGCCTGAATAACCACCTTTTGCAGCGCCAGATGTGAAGGAAGAGAGCCAGTGTGCTTCTTGAAGATACCAACACGGATGTGGAACCATTCCTGTGCCATGGCCAGCTGGGTAATCTCACAGATTCTCGATTGTTTAAATCGGGAGGGGGGGGGGGGGGGGGGAGTGGTGGGGTAGGCGGCCATGGCAGTACGATAAGCTCATCCTCTGCTCTTTCAACAGTGCACGTACAATGTCACGTGTACCACGCGTTGGATTGCCCTGCTGATAGATGCCATCGTGTCGAGGAAAGCCAAACCGCATGTAGGGATGGACATGGTCCCCGAGGATAGATATACAGGGTGGTCCATTGATAGTGACCGGGCCAAATATCTCACGAAATAAGCATCAAACGAAAAAACTACAAAGTACGAAAATCGTCTAGCTTGAAGGGGGAAACCAGATGGCGCTATGGTTGGCCCGCTAGATGGCGCCGCCATAGGTCAAACGGATATCAACCGCGTTTTTTAAAATAGGAACCCCAATTTTATTTCATATTCGTGTAGTACGTAAAGAAATGTGAATGTTTTAGTTGGACCACTTTTTTCGCTTTGTGATAGATGGCGCTGTAATAGTCACAAACATTGAACCGTGGCGCCACTGGCTCAGGCGTAGTATTGACCATCCCTCTTGCGGCCCCATTGCCAATACCTATGAGGAAGAATTGGTATCTGTTGGTTTTGTTAGAAGGTCTTTGCCTGCCGATATATACACAGGGTTCGCTAGCCCGAGAGGGAGGCACGAAGTTTGGGGATTGGCGGTGGCGTTGCGACAAGAGGAGGTCACGAGCTGCACAAGCAGGGGCTACGCAGGGCAAAGATACCGGAGTACTTCACCGGGGTCAGCGTCAACTACAAGCAGCAGGCCGACATCCAGTCGGTTGGTATGCAACCTTCGTGTCAGACGACCGCTCGTGAGCTGGCCGCCCTCTTCTACCTGCCTTTCATTAGCACCACTCAGCAACCACTGCCACACACAATGGATCCATGGAACTGCTTGCTGATAAAGCAGAGTAACATTCTATAATCCTCGTGGTGATTCGTTTGGCTGGCTCTGAGCACTACGGGACTTAACATCTATGGTCATCAGTCCCCTAGAACTTAGAACTACTTAAACCTAACTAACCTAAGGACATCACACAACACCCAGTCATCACGAGGCAGAGAAAATCCCCGACCCCGCCGGGAATCGAACCCGGGAACCCGGGCGCGGGAAGCGAGAACGCTACCGCACGACCACGAGCCGCAGACGGTGATTCGTTTCATTGTCTACCTGCCCTCCTTATTATTTCCTGATTTGTGCCCGACCCTCAGAGTTTTACTCGGTCGGCCCTTTGGTCGTAAATATACGCAGTAATATTGTACTAAGGCACTATTTGTGCTTTGAAAATTGTTCCGTTGTTCTATTGCCTTTCCTTTAAGTTAGTCCCTGATCATTAATATTCTAATTATTCAGCTCTTCGTCGTAAATACAGCCGGAACAATTGCACTAAGGCACATGTTGCCGTTAAACAAAAGAGGGACCTTAGATTTAACCGTTAACCGCTTCAATTCTTTGATTGTAATTGCGTTTCTCAGTCATTAGTTATAATCTGAACAACCTATTGAACTAAGCTCTTCGTTTCTGTGTTCGAAAGACCGGATCATTAT
The DNA here is from genome assembly GCF_023864345.2 of Schistocerca serialis cubense. Lineage (NCBI taxonomy): Eukaryota > Metazoa > Arthropoda > Insecta > Orthoptera > Acrididae > Schistocerca > Schistocerca serialis. Next base: position 698,079,090 of record NC_064638.1, on the reverse strand, counting down.
TAGCGTATTTTAGCTGGGTTTTGTGGCTCTGCTGAGTGAGTTCTCTTGTGATAAGTGCTCACAAGTAATTATCTAAGACGTTCCTACAGAGCGATCGTAATAACTGACAATAATTTTAATTTTGAAAAGATTAACAGCCAACTGTCACCAGGGCTTTAGTCACAATAAAATTGTAAGAAGGGACGGGTTGGTATCCAGTCGCACCTTGGTTGCCGATTGAAATTGAGAGGTTGGTTGCTTTGAAGTAAGCCTTGTCATTGTCATATTGTTTGGTAATCTGTTTAACCTTTAAGCACAGTAACCTTTCGACACACAGCTTTCAAATTAAAAAGTTAGGTCATCTGTTCTGGGTATTTGAATCACTCTTGCCATCAATGGTGCTTATATAGTATTCATGTGTTGCAGAAGGGCATTTTAATAAGACAGACTGTGTCCAGCGCGGTAGTAAACACTGCTGTTTCACCCAATAGCGGGCGGGCTACAGGTCCGGCCGTATTGTAATCATTGTCATATTGTTTTCTGTTTTGCAATACAGCATGTAACCTCCCCACAAAAAATATGTAATTAACTATTATTTGTTTAATGATTCTAATTTTAGTGTAACCTCAGAACAAAACTGGTTCCCATTTAATGTACCCACAAAATTCTTTTCTCATTTAATATAAGCTCGAAACAGAAAAATTCCTAAACCTCATAATAAAAAATAAATTCAGTAACCTGGTAAAATTTGGACGACAGCAGTGCTGCGTCATGTAAGATCATTCTGAATAAAAAGCAAAAATTCTCACCTCGATAAAGTCGGCAACTATCTGCTCTTACAATAGCTCTTTTCCGCCACAGCTCTGTGCAATGCTGGCCTATACATGTGTTATTTATGACAGGAAGCAAATGGTTTTTCTTTTGCAACAATCGGAATGATCATGCATTGAAAAAAATATTAAATTCTTTAAATTGAAATGAATGCTTGTTATTATTAGGACATTTTTAAAAGATATGCATGGGAGTTTACATAATATTGCTAGATATGCGCGAGGCTGCTTTTTTTTACCTTATACAATAATACTCAGGCTCCGGCATCGCTGCACCGTGACCGGCCCAGCCAACATGATACACCAGACCAGACCAGAGCAGACACACACACTGGCAACAACTTACTGCTACTGCTACGCAGTTCGTACAGTCAACACTGCTCTCTGGTCAGCGATTCTCTTATACCTTGCATATCGCAGGCAGCGCATGAGCAATACATCGAAATTACATCTGCTCGGACCTCTTACATAACCCTCCACTGGGGGGGGGGGGGGGGGGCAAAAATTTGGCAGCAATGGTGAGTCAATTGGGCTTGCCATGAGCAACAAATTTTTCTTAATTAACTAAGTTTACAGTCACAGAGTATATATATATATATATATATATATATATATATATATATATATATATATATAAGTGGAGAACATGAAATGAAATAGAGTGCACATGCACTGAGTACAGAACATATCAAGAAATCACAAAATGTATACGCAATGAGTACAAATCATATTAACAAATGACATAAAGTGCATATGCACTGTAGTACAGAACATATCTAGCAATGACAAAATGTATACGCAATGAGTACAAAACATATTAACAAATGACATAAAGTACATACGCACTGTAGTATTTTTTTACCATTTTACAAGAACTATGATAGAAAAGGGAAGGATTGCATCATGGTTGTAGCACAGTAGGTTGCACGTAGCTGCACTGAAAGTCCAAGTTCTACAGAAGCACAACACCAAGTGAGACAATCTGAAGTTCTCTTCCCTGAAGTATTAATCAGTGTAGCCAAGACACTGAAATGTCGTATGAATATTCAATGTTATCATTTTGGTAGTACATTAGGTACACCAAACAGTAGAACCATAATAACATCTCCATTGTTCAAGGTAGTGGACACCATGATGTGTCAACAGCACACTCTTTCACCAACGTAGAATTAGCGCAGAAACCAAACATAGTGCTCCATGATCATAAGGATAGACAGGACAAACGTATATTGCAGTAATTTCTGGTAATTAGAAGATGAAGGACATTAAGTCTTATGCTAGTCATCATTGAGAATTACACTAGTCCATCAACCGATTTGAGTAATTGGTGGCACTCATTGCCTAGTTATTAAATATTTCTGTAATATGTATGGAGTATTACAGAATATTATTCATAAGTCATCTGATGACAATAAATATTGGCACTCATTGGCCAGTTACAAACCATTTAAAAGTAATCATTCAAAGCAAGAGTTAATTAATGGCATACCATTTACATAATTCATCTAGTTATAGTAATCATTGGCACTCTTTGGCCAGTTACAAACCATCAGAAGTGATCCTTCAAAACAGGAGCTAATGAGTGTAGCATCAAGCTACTGGTATTCATATATAATAGCATGTAGGTGACATAATACAAAATTAAAATAAGAAACAGTGGTACTCATTGGCCAGTTACTAAACATATAGCAAGTATTGAATAGTACAAAACATTTTTCATCATTCAAGTGACATACAACATATTTAAAACAATTATTGGCACTCATTGGCCAGTTACAAAGTATTCTTATATTTTTATAAAACCTTTTCAGTATTATTCAGAAGTTATCATTCAAAATGAGAGTTTATTATTGGCATGGCATTTATAGAGTATAACAAAAATATTATTTACAGAAATTATTGGCATAGTATTTATGCATTATTATAAAACATCATTCAGTATTACTTAGAAATCATCATTCAAGTGACATAGGAAATATTGAAAATGTAACACACTGTAACTATTACTCAAGGTCTGTGATTAGAAAACATCATTCAGTATTACTTGGAACTCATCATTCAAGTGACATAGGAAATATTGAAAATGTAACACACTGTAACTATTACTCAAGGTCTGTGATTAGAAAACATCATTCAGTATTACTCATAACTGATCATTCCAGTGACATAAGACATATTTAAAATGTAACACACTGTAACTATTATTCAAGGTCTATTTTTTTCGTGTTAGCAATGCATTGCGTTGGGATCGATAATTAATTGCTGGTGCATGAAAATATTTGCTTTTGACTTATTGCTGCAAGTGAGGATAGGTAACGCCATTCGTCATGAGTCAGCTGTAGCAAGGTTATGGAACAAGTAGAGTATATGTGATCACATTCATGAATGACACACACAAATGGGTAAAATAAATGCAAGTACTAGAACAGGTTTAATGACTAACTGCTTATAGCACATTAATTTCATGAATGGCTTCTCCTAGAAAAAATACAAAATGGATTATTAAGCTGAAAGAAGAAACGCATATTATGCTGAAAAGTAGTGAACTTCGAATTAGCGGGTAATGAAATGTGTACTCAATATATATGTACTCTAGCTGTCCTTTCCAAAACCTTCAGTCATTATACCATGCGACATAAGACATACTGTCAAAACGAACTGCAACAAATACTTAAATAACTACATAGCATTTCTTAACTAACACTAAATATATAAACTTCATCATCTGCAAAGAAAAACTTAAAAGTGGTGCGTTTAGTGGCCATATAAAATTTATCACTATCATCACCTGTAAACAAAAACTTCATTATTCATATCACCATAACTTATTATTATCATCACCTGCAAAGAAAAACTTCATTATTCATATTACCATATTCTTCATCACTATTCATCATCATTCATCATCAGCTGTAAAAGGACCCTCCATTATTCATTATTCATATTACCATTTACTTCATACAACTATTCATAGTATAGAGTTCCTTATTTCTAGCATATTTCATCACTAAAACTAAGATGTGTAGTTCTGTCTGACAGCCTGCATCAATCGCCTCATATTCTGAAAGAAAAATAATTAGTTAAGACTGGTATCATACGATGTGTATACTATATTCATGTTAATGTTTGTTAATTCTGATCCATTTACTCTTCGTGACTAGGTATTGTATCTTCTTTCGTTCATTCCAAAGGTGAAATTCCCATTTCATAGTAATCCTCTGTGGTTTGTTTCGTTTATTTCATTTACACGTTATTGCTTTCTGAAAATGATGAACAATGATTAATGTCTTGCATTTAAATCACATACCCATTAAATAAAAACTGGTTTCTAGTGATATAATTAAGCATACAGCATAGCATAACGGAAAACGTAATATGTCAAAAACATAGACAGTGTGCAGGTGCAAAAATGTACACAGAGTATCATAATGTAGTAGCAAAAAAAAAATGTAAAATCGTCATGATGTTGAGATATCATAAGGCAAAAATGTCAAAGTCAACTGGTGTTTGTTATATCTTAAAGATTTCATAGTGCATACAAACAAACAGGAAAACAATCATATATACATGAAAAATGGAAAATGTGCACAGTCTGATATATAACGACAAGAAATGACTTTCTTTGTGTTCAGCTTGTGTGGTTGATAGAGGCGAGAGTTGAAGACTTTAATGGAGAAAGAATTTGATAAAATTAATATGCCACTAGATAGAATTGCATAGTTGTTCATAAAATATGTAAGTTTATCTGGAAAATGTGCACGGTCTTATGTGTAAAGACAAGAAAAGCGACCTGCTAACCTTACCTTGCCGGGCACTTGCCAAGAAAAAATATAATATTCATCAGTAAGTAATCACATAGATATAATTGCGTAAGTGGTCATAAAATGTGTAAGTTTATCTGGAAAAATGTGCACGATCTACATCTACATCTACATTGATACTTCGCAAGCCACCCAACGGTGTGTGGCGGAGGGCACTTTACGTGCCACTGTCATTACCTCCCTTTCCTGTTCCAGTCGCGTATGGTTCGCGGGAAGAACGACTGTCTGAAAGCCTCCGTGCGCGCTCTAATCTCTCTAATTTTACATTCGTGATCTCCTCGGGATGTATAAGTAGGGGGAAGCAATATATTCGATACCTCATCCAGAAACGCACCCTCTCGAAACCTGGCGAGCAAGCTACACCGCGATGCAGAGCGCCTCTCTTGCAGAGTCTGCCACTTGAGTTTATTAAACATCTCCGTAACGCTATCACGGTTACCAAATAACCCGGTGACGAAACGCGCCGCTCTTCTTTGGATCTTCTCTATCTCCTCCGTCAACCCGACCTGGTACGGATCCCACACTGATGAGCAATACTCAAGTATAGGTCGAACGAGTGTTTTGTAAGCCACCTCCTTTGTTGATGGACTACATTTTCTAAGCACTCTCCCAATGAATCTCAACCTGGTACCCGCCTTACCAACAATTAATTTTATGTGATCATTCCACTTCAAATCGTTCCGTACGCATACTCCCAGATATTTTACAGAAGTAACTGCTACCAGTGTTTGTTCCGCTATCATATAATCATACAATAAAGGATCCTTCTTTCTATGTATTCGCAATACATTACATTTGTCTATGTTAAGGGTCAGTTGCCACTCCCTGCACCAAGTGCCTTTCCGCGGCGGATCTTCCTGTATTTCGCTACAATTTTCTAATGCAGCAACTTCTCTGTATACTACAGCATCATCCGCGAAAAGCCGCATGGAACTTCCGACACTATCTACTAAGTCATTTATATATATTGTGAAAAGCAATGGTCCCATAACACTCCCCTGTGGCACGCCAGAGGTTACTTTAACGTCTGTAGACGTCTCTCCATTGATAACAACATGCTGTGTTCTGTTTGCTAAAAACTCTTCAATCCAGCCACACAGCTGGTCTGATATTCCGTACGCTCTTACTTTGTTTATCAGGCGACAGTGCGGAACTGTATCGAACGCCTTCTGGAAGTCAAGAAAAATAGCATCTACCTGGGAGCCTGTATCTAATATTTTCTGGGTCTCATGAACAAATAAGGCAAGTTGGGTCTCACACGATCGCTGTTTCCGGAATCCATGTTGATTCCTACATAGTAGATTCTGGGTTTCCAGAAATGACATGATACGCGAGCAAAAAACATGTTCTAAAATTCTACAAGAGATCGACGTAAGAGATATAGGTCTATAGTTTTGCGCATCTGCTCGACGACCCTTCTTGAAGACTGGGACTATCTGTGCTCTTTTCCAATCATTTGGAACCCTCCGTTCCTCTAGAGACTTGCGGTACACGGCTGTTAGAAGGGGGGCAAGTTCTTTCGCGTACTCTGTGTAGAATCGAATTGGTATCCCATCAGGTCCAGTGGACTTTCCTCTATTGAGTGATTCCAGTTGCTTTTCTATTCCTTGGACACTTATTTCGATGTCAGCCATTTTTTCGTTTGTGCGAGGATTTAGAGAAGGAACTGCAGTGCGGTCTTCCTCTGTGAAACAGCTTTGGAAAAAGGTGTTTAGTATTTCAGCTTTACGCGTGTCATCCTCTGTTTCAATGCCATCATCATCCCGTAGTGTCTGGATATGCTGTTTCGAGCCACTTACTGATTTAACGTAAGACCAGAACTTCCTAGGATTTTCTGTCAAGTCGGTACATAGAATTTTACTTTCGAATTCAATGAACGCTTCACGCATAGCCCTCCTTACGCTAACTTTGACATCGTTTAGCTTCTGTTTGTCTGAGAGGTTTTGGCTGCGTTTAAACTTGGAGTGGAGCTCTCTTTGCTTTCGCAGTAGTTTCCTAACTTTGTTGTTGTACCACGGTGGGTTTTTCCCGTCCCTCACAGTTTTACTCGGCACGTACCTGTCTAAAACGCATTTTACGATTGCCTTGAACTTTTTCCATAAACACTCAACATTGTCAGTGTCGGAACAGAAATTTTCGTTTTGATCTGTTAGGTAGTCTGAAATCTGCCTTCTATTACTCTTGCTAAACAGATAAACCTTCCTCCCTTTTTTTATATTCCTATTAACTTCCATATTCAGGGATGCTGCAACGGCCTTATGATCACTGATTCCCTGTTCTGTACATACAGAGTCGAAAAGTTCGGGTCTGTTTGTTATCAGTAGGTCCAAGATGTTATCTCCACGAGTCGGTTCTCTGTTTAATTGCTCGAGGTAATTTTCGGATAGTGCACTCAGTATAATGTCACTCGATGCTCTGTCCCTACCACCCGCCTAAACATCTGAGTGTCCCAGTCTATATCTGGTAAATTGAAATCTCCACCTAAGACTATAACATGCTGAGAAAATTTATGTGAAATGTATTCCAAATTTTCTCTCAGTTGTTCTGCCACTAATGCTGCTGAGTCGGGAGGTCGGTAAAAGGAGCCAATTATTAACCTAGTTCGGTTGTTGAGTGTAACCTCCACCCATAATAATTCACAGGAACTATCCACTTCTACTTCACTACAGGATAAACTACTACTAACAGCGATGAACACTCCACCACCGGTTGCATGCAATCTATCCTTTCTAAACACCGTCTGTACCTTTGTAAAAATTTCGGCAGAATTTATCTCTGGCTTAAGCCAGCTTTCTGTACCTATAACGATTTCAGCTTCGGTGCTTTCTATCAGCGCTTGAAGTTCCGGTACTTTACCAACGCAGCTTCGACAGTTGACAATTACAATACCGATTGCTGCTTGGTCCCCGCATGTCCTGACTTTGCCCCGCACCCGTTGAGGCTGTTGCCCTTTCTGTACTTGCCCAAGGCCATCTAACCTAAAAAACCGCCCAGCCCACGCCACACAACCCCTGCTACCCGTGTAGCCGCTTGTTGCGTGTAGTGGACTCCTGACCTATCCAGCGGAACCCGAAACCCCACCACCCTATGGCGCAAGTCGAGGAATCTGCAGCCCACACGGTCGCAGAACCGTCTCAGCCTCTGATTCAGACCCTCCACTCGGCTCTGTACCAAAGGTCCGCAGTCAGTCCTGTCGACGATGCTGCAGATGGTGAGCTCTGCTTTCATCCCGCTAGCGAGACTGGCAGTCTTCACCAAATCAGATAGCCGCCGGAAGCCAGAGAGGATTTCCTCCGATCCAAAGCGACACACATCATTGGTGCCGACATGAGCGACCACCTGCAGATGGGTGCATCCTGTACCCTTCATGGCATCCGGAAGGACCCTTTCCACATCTGGAATGACTCCCCCCGGTATGCACACGGAGTGCACATTGGTTTTCTTCCCCTCTTTTGCTGCCATTTCCCTAAGGGGCCCCATTACGCGCCTGACGTTGGAGCTCCCAACTACCAGTAAGCCCACCCTCTGCGACTGCCCGGATCTTGCAGACTGAGGGGCAACCTCTGGAACAGGACAAGCAGCCATGTCAAGCCGAAGATCAGTATCAGCCTGAGACAGAGCCTGAAACCGGTTCGTCAGACAAACTGGAGAGGCTTTCCGTTCAGCCCTCCGGAATGTCTTTCGCCCCCTGCCACACCTTGAAACGACCTCCCACTCTACCACAGGTGAGGGATCAGCCCCAATGCGGGCAGTATCCCGGGCAACCACAGTCGTAGTCCGATCAGGGGATGCGTGGGACGAGCTGGCCGTCCCCGACAAACCCCCATCCGGACCCCCACAGTGATGCCCATTGGCAACAGCCTCAAGCTGTGTGACCGAAGCCAACACTGCCTGAAGCTGGGAGCGAAGGGATGCCAACTCAGCCTGCATCCGAACACAGCAGTTGCAGTGTGTAACGACAAGAAAAGCGACCTGCTAACCTTACCTTGCCAGGCACTTGCCAAGAAAAAATATGATAATCATCAGTAAGTGTTCATATAAATAATTGCATCATTGGTCATATAAAAATCAGGAAAAGGCATTAAAGTGTGATAAATCACAAAGTATGTTCATTAAATAAAGGGTTTAATATTGGAGGCATGGTGATTGCCTTTACTTTCTCTGGTTCTCAGAGCTTCGATGTGTACTACATTGGGGTGACGAATGCTGCGAATTCCGTATGGAAGCTCAAATTTACTACATCTATTCTTTCCTCTGTTAGATAAATAGTGTGTACGTACTAATATCCTCTGTCCAATGTGAAAGTCACGGCGTGTACAAACCTGTTTTTGCTGTCTTCTCCGGCGCTCTGCGACACGTTTGATGGTGTTCAGCGCAATGTCAATTATTTCATGGTGTCGTAGTCGACGAGATGTAGGAAAGGATACTAATTCTTTAATTTTGTTAGGTGGTTCAACATTTTTCAGTATAACAGTCGGAGATAGAATAGTAGATTCATTTCGTAAGGAATTAATTACATCCTGGAATGAGAGTATTTGTGTATCCCAATCAATATGTCTTTTATGGCAGTATATTCTACACAGTTTACCAATTTCTTTCATTAATCGTTCACAAGGGTTCGAAGAAACATAATACTTGGATATATAGAATATGTGAAGTCGTGTCTGACTTAGCTTTCTGGCAGATTTTACATGACGCTAAAACTCGTCGAATACGTTTCTCCATGTTGGTAAAATAACAGTTCTGTCTCAGTATTAGAAAACAATTTCTGGCTCCATAATGTGTGTAACTTAAATGAGTATACCAAATTAATTTGTTAACAAGCTCGTAAGGAATGCATAGTAACCAGTTGTTGCTGTCAGGGTGAGAGCGGGGAAACAGAATAATATTGCGTACAGCGTAATGGTTTCTAATGGTAACATTATTCCTATCTTGCCAAAGGTGTTTAATTTCTTTCCGTACGTTGTCTTTACTCTGCTCTTGTGCTATGTCTCGTAATGACGACGAAATGAAATTTTCAAATGCAACTTATTGAATATACAAGACGCTGAAATTTGCTTTTGCAGAAGTTGGTTGCGATGTCTTGCTGATTGTTGCTGAGAGAACGGGATAGTGCGTCTGCTACAATATTTTGTGTACCGGGAATGTGAACAATCGTAAAATTAAATTCCTGTAAATAAAGTTTCCATCTGCTTAATTTGTCGTGTGTAAATTTAGCGGGAAGTAAAAACTGTATAGCTCTATGATGTGTGAAACGGTAGTGTGTCTTCCATAAAGAAAATGCCTAAATCTCGTAAATGCCCATACAACACATAATGTTTCAAGTTCTGTAACAAAATAATTGCGTTCAGCATGTGACAGAATGCGACCCGCAAAGGCGATGCTTTTAATTACTGTAGTACCATCTTCTTCAATTTCCTGAAAAATGTGTACGCCTAAAGCGGTGTTAGAACTGTCGGTAGCAATGGAAAAATTTCTAGTAAGATCTGGATTTGATAAAAGTGGTGCGTTCAACAAAGCTTCTTTCAGATTGACAAATTCAGAATGTGCTTGGCTATCCCAGGACCAAATAGTGTTTTTACCCGTCGATTGACATAATCTAGGGGTGTCTAAAGCAGAGTAATGAATAAATTAAACCCAAAAAGCTGCGTAGTTGTTTCTTCGTCGTAGGAACAGTAATGTCACGTAAAGCTTGAAGTTTTTCCGGGTCAGGCGCAATGCCTTCTGCTGAAATTACATGTCCAAGAAATTTTATAGAAGTTTTCCCAAAGTGCGATTTGCTAAGATTAACTGTCAGTCCTTGTGCACGAAAAGTTCGTAACAGTTGTTCAAGAATCAGATTGTGTTCAGACCAGTTAGCTTCTGCAATAAGAATGTCGTCTACGTACGTTGTGATTCTGTCTTTAAGTTCTGTCGGAAGTATACTATTCAAACCGCGAATAAATGCTGCTGAAGAAATAGTTAAACCGAACGGTAATTTACAAAATTGGTAACAGTCACCAAAACAGAGAAAAGCCGTGTACTTTCTGCAGTTCGGATGGAGCTGAATTTGCCAAAATCCCGATTTCAAATCTAATGTGGAATAAATAGCAGTACCATGAAATTTCTGTAGAAGTTCTTCTAGTGTCTGTGGGCGATCTGTTTCATTAATAATAATGTCGTTGATGTGACGCGAATCAAGTACGAGACGAAGTGAACCATCCTTTTTCTTAACAATATGGAGTGGGTTTATGTACGGACTAACTGCCGGTTCAATAATTCCTTGGTCAAGCATAGCTTGCAATTCTTTCTTAACTTGTTCTCTGTGAATATACGGAATGGGATAATGTTTGGCTTTAAATGTGTCGTGCTGTTTAACTTGAAATACATAATAATTCACACATAAAACCGGACATAGTCCCAGGGATATTGTCAAAAACTGGAGCTTGCTGTAAAAGAATTTTGCGTAGCTCTGTACGTTCGTTGTCTGTATTTGCACTGCTCTGTTTAACTTTATCAGAAATCATTTGCATAACGTCATAGTCGGCTTCGTCTGGAGTATTATAGTTGTGTACGTACGTATCTGTGAACAATGTGGAATGACAGTCTATGTTACGTGATGCGGAAATAACCTCTGTACGATTAATTGTTTGTTCTTCTGCAGATAAAGAGTGCTGAAATTCTAATGCCAGTTGTACATTTTCATCCTTTAACATTAAATAGGAATTTTGAAAGTCAATAACTGCGTCGTGTTGTACCAGAAAATTCGTACCTAAAATAACGTCTGTTGTCAATAAGGGAACAATCCAAAAATTTGAGTGAAATGTATGACCTGCAATACAAAATGATAAATGTGTCTGTAATTTTACATCTACTCCTTTACCAGATACTGCTCCTTTTACTTTAGTTTTGCCTAATGGTAATATAGGATAGGTATTCTCTTTGTTACATTCGTTGAAAGTTTCCTCATTTATAACTGACATAGGTGATCCAGAATCGATTACTGCTGAAAATTTGGATGATCCAATCTTTACTTCAATGACAGGGTGTGAAATGGTTTTTTGAATAACTGGTCTTTCCTGCAAAAGAGTGTCTCGGATGTCGTCAAAAGTAATAACATTTTCGTGAACAAGATTCTGCGTGTCAAAAGTATTGCTTGCGTTGCTGGAAGATGCAACCTGTACTGTATCTAGTCAAATTCTATCTGACGTGCTATCATTTGCGGGAGGATGCAGTGGCATTTCCACTATTTGTACTGTTCTGTTATTTCTTCCTGACGTATTACGTTCGGGATGATATCTACTGTCTGGTTCATTCATGGTAGTATGTTGTTGCGGATGATTTTGCTGCTGATAAGACCAACTGTTATTAAACGTATGCTGAAAATTGTGACCATTATTTTTACGTCTGTCATGATAGTCATTGCTATATGGCGCTTTGCGATAGGAATTGAAATGATGTATTTTCTGTACGTACTGGTTTCCTTGTTGTGGTGCGTTACTATTTGGTGGAGCCGATGCTATACGTGCACGCGGCGAAACATTAAAGCTTGGTTGACCTTGCAGACTGCATTGTTGGTTAGGTATGCTAACCGGCTGGTTTTGATGCTGTTGTTACCAAAATGCGGTTCCTGTTGCTGATAATTTTGACGATACTGATAATTAAAATTTTGTCTGTCATTAAAATTCTGGTGGTTTTCGTTCCTGAAGCGTCTATTAGCTTTGCTATTGAAATAGCGTGGCTGATCGTAATTGCTGTATCCTTGTTGACCTTGGTTATTATGTGAAAAAGTTTTGTTTATAAAGGAATAATCTGATTGCTGAACTTCCAAAAGCTGTAACAGATCTCCGAATGCCGAAATATATTCTTTCTGCTGACCTGTTAAAAGTGATACTCTTAATGATTGTGGTAATTTAGAAATACATAATTGAATAAGTGCAGATTCACTGTATGGTTCACTTAAGTACTGGTTTTGTTGGAGCATGTGTTCAAAAAATTGCGTGACAGTGGAAAAATTTGAATTCTCATAATTCGGTAAACTAATTAATGGATCCTTGATTCCGCGTTGTGTCGTCTTTGACCAATACACTGACAGAAAAGCATTCTGAAATTCTTCTACCGAGTAGCATTGTCTCGCGAACGGTCTCATACGAGTTGCCGATTCGCTTTCCAAAAAACTGCAAATAAATTCAAGTTTGTGTGTTACAGGCCAAGTCGGTGGAAAAGCAAAGCTAAATTGTTGTATCCAATCCAATGGGTGAATCTGTGTTCTGTCATTTTTAAATACTTTAAATTTTCTCACTGATAGAAAGTGCTTGTAATCAAAATTATCGTCTCTGTATGTCTGAACAGTTTCAGGATTGTATGAGAATCTATTTGTCTGTGACTGTTCGGAATCTAACTCACGTACTCTTTGTAAATTACCTAAATTGTACTGGCTGTGTAAGTCTGACAAATGTTCGCAAAGTGGCGTATGCTGTGATGTGTTAAACGCTGAAATATTTTTCATCTCCGTCACTTCGTGCTGTAAAGATGACAATTTTCTACGTAATGTATTATTGGACGAAGCTATCTCACTGATCGTCTGCTGTAAATTTTGGGATTCGGGTGTTTGATTAAACGAAACTGGTGACGTATCGTCTGATTTGGTGTCATTATTACTTTCGATAACCTCAATACGACTGGCCAATTCATCATATTTTTCAGTCAGTATTTTTACCTGATCATCGCTTTTAGTATCGCAAGCATTAATTTGTCCTTGTATTTTACGTGTGGTTTTATTTAATTTCTTAATGTCTGCTTTGATGTCATCGGGATCCTGTATTAGTTCTAATTGTTCAAGTCTGTCGGTCACTGTCTGAAAGTCTACTGTGTGTGTGTCTGTTTTGGTTCTAAGGGCAGAGATTTCATCATGTAATTCGGTGTTCAACTGTTTGATAGCATTAATTTCGTCTGATATTGTAGCAATATTGTTGTCTACGTATGTTTTTGCTTTCGTAAACAATTTACGCTTATCTTCCTGTCTCTGTGCAGTAATTGTTTCCATGACTTGTCACTTTACTTTATTCTGTTCCTGTATAAATTTACGGTAACGCATTTCACTGTTTTGTAGGTGTTGATTAAAACGTTCGTCAATTTGGTTGTTCTGTTGGTCAAATTTCGCATCTACTTTCGCATCCAGCGTGCATGAAAGTTCTGCTGACATTAATTTAAACTCGTCGCGTAACTGTGTTGCGTTTTTAGAGCATTGTTTAGCGACTGCACTAATTTCATCTCTAAGTAATTTAGTTGTGGCTGCATGTGTATTATTTAATTCTTGTGCCACAGATCTAATTTCTTCACTACTGTTCCTAGCACAAGCCTTAATTTCTTCACATAACTGTTCTTTAGTATTATGACATTGCACGGCAACGGCTGTAATCTGTTCACTAAGCTGTTTGAAATTGTTGTCTTGTTTTTCATTAAGTTGTTTGTTCGATTCGTTAAGTTGTTCCTTGATATTTTATTTAAGTTGTTTGTTCTGGTTGTCGTATTTTTCATTGAGTTGTAGTAATAACGCCATAACTTGATCCATCCCAAAATTAGCTGCTGTATTTTCTGTGCCGTGTGATGGTGTATCTGTATGTGTCACGTTTTGTATAACCATTTGGTCATTCTGTGATTCACAAAAAGTTTGCCAATCGGATGTGCACTGTTGGCCACTACATTGGAATCAAACAAATCTGACGTACTTTGAGTACATTGTTCACCTTCGTTAGAAACAATTATTTGCTCACAATTCAAATTTTGCAAACTGGGTGTGACTAACTGAGCAGCGTTCATTGTAACGGAACGTGCCACGTCATCAATTGTTACATTTACTCTGGACATAATGGGATTTGTTTGCTCATCATTAGGATCAAAATCAATATTAGTGGTCGGTACGCACTGATTGTCTGTAAATGGAGGATTATCATTATTACACTGAGTGTCGCAAATATTATCGGTCAAGCTATTCGAGTCGGCTATTTCACTCATTGCACATGGCGATGTACTGTTAACAGTTTTTCGCGGCATTTTTCACAAATCAAAATTAAGCACAAAAATGAAACAAAGACGAAGCAAAAATTGAACAAACACAATGACAACAAAGAGCAATAAATTGCCGATGATCTGTGAAAGAAAGAGTGACAAATTAGTAAATGCGTTGCTCCAGATGCAAACTACATTTAAGTAAATAAGAGCAGATATATGACTACTTCTCAGACATTCACAAAGAAATACGATCCTGGCCGGATGTCGCCAAGTGCAACCTCCCCACAAAATATACATAATTTAAATATTATTTGGTTAATGATTCTAATTTTAGTGTAACCTCAGAACAAAACTGGTTCCCATTTAATGTACCCACAAAATTCTTTTCTCATTTAATATAAGCTCGAAACTGAAAAATTCCTAAACCTCGTAATAAAAAATAAATTCAGTAACCTGGTAAAATTTGGATGACAGCAGTGCTGCGTCATGTAAGATCATTCTGAATAAAAAGCAAAAATTCTCACCTCGATAAAGTCGGCAACTATCTGCTCTTACAATAGCTCTTTTCCGCCACAGCTCTGTGCAATGCTGGCCTATACATTTGTTATTTATGAAAGGAAGCAAATGGTTTTTCTTTTGCAACAATCAGAATGATCATGCATTGAAAAAAAATATTAAATTCTTTAAATTGAAATGAATGCTTGTTATTATTAGGACATTTTTAAAAGATATACATGGAAGTTTACATAATATTACTAGATATGCGCGAGGCTGCTTTTTTTACCTTATACAATAATACTCAGGCTCTGGCATCGCTGCACCGCGACCGTCCCAGCGAACATGATACACCAGACCAGACCAGAGCAGACACACACACTGGCAACAACTTACTGCTACTGCTACGCAGTTCGTACAGTCAACACTGCTCTCTGGTCAGCGATTCTCTTATACCTTGCATATCGCAGGCAGCGCATG
This sequence comes from Schistocerca serialis cubense, assembly GCF_023864345.2. Lineage (NCBI taxonomy): Eukaryota > Metazoa > Arthropoda > Insecta > Orthoptera > Acrididae > Schistocerca > Schistocerca serialis. The sequence continues at coordinate 698,063,492 of NC_064638.1, read as the reverse complement.
AGCAATACATCGAAATTACATCTGCTCGGACCTCTTACAAGCACTTCAGATTTGTTGTGCAAAGATCAAAAGCTGATTCAGCTTAAGGTTTAAGGTGAAAAGAATTTTGCAAATTTGTTCATTTTATTGAAGAAAATTTTATGGTTAAATGCATCGATTATCTGTAAAACAGAGTTTATATACTGTTAAATAAAAAGGTTGTGTGAAAAGAAAGTTATATTGGTGGGTCCTCCCTTCCATGTCCTCTTTAATTCTAGTAAGTATCACGTAACAGTGACATTATTGTCACTTTTGGATATTACGAGGTTTAAATCTTGGCCATTCAATGCGACAGGTCCTGTGTGGATAGATTTTAAAATAAAGAATGTAATCAAAATGTAGACGTGTACATACAATATGGCGAAGGAAGTAGTTTAGGAGTAATATTAAGTTGCCTTTGTGCAAACATAATGAGTATTCAGCGTGTCAGTAACGAGATTTCTTAATGAAAAGTGATGGAAACAGCACAGTCATCATGGAAAAGACGTAGCTCCTGGTTTAATCACCCGGGAGCCAAGGGCAGCCGTGTCACACACATACACACACGCACACAGCCGCGGCCTGTCTGCAGAACATGTCCCCAGCAGTTGCGTGTCCGCCAGTCCTTTGGTAACTCTCTCCGCCTGTTTGTGGATTGACGGCCACAATACTTCAACGTCGCTGTGTGGGCCAAGGTGAGCTCTGTAACGAAGACCAACAGAATGGAATGAACCGGAACTTTATTAGCGGTTGGGTGAGCGTGTCCTGTCATTATGAGGTCGCCTCCACGTATCGCGTGCTTCCTGTTAGTTTACTGTGCAGTCCCCTAGCTATTACCGCAATAGCTATTTGCCGTATCTGTAGAAGTCTATTATCCGTGAGTCGTGCCGAAAGCCGATAGTTCGCTAATGTAATCTACGCATGCGAACATCAAAGAACAGTGTGCTGTATGCCCCGTATCAAAGCCGCTATAGAAGACGAGGACCTTCGTGCCGACAAGTGAGGTGCATTGCTAAGGGTATCAAAAACGAGAAACACCTCTAAGCTCTCTCCAACCTGCAGTTTTCTTGGCCATCGACGGTTTATGCGTTTGTTCGAGGTGCAGAGGTGAGGCACGAAGGAGAGCTTTAACTGCGCCGACGGCTTTCAGATCTTTTCTGGCACTCCGTATTTAGTTTTACTGTCGCTCCCCTGACTCAGTCACGTGAATGCTGAGACTAATCTTTCCGTGAACCCATGACCATTTCTTCCCAACCTTTCCCACCAGAAATAGTTCTACATTTGTTATAAATTTATATCTACTACTGATGAACATGAAAATCGTAAATTAGCAAATACTCAGTAGGTGGAAGTTTCCCCGAGTTTAAAGCGACTGGAATGCAACCCTTCGAACAGCTTTTAAAATTTCTTCTTATTCAAATGAAAACAGGTATAAGGCTTTCTTGCATGTCGCTTCAGAAACCGTAAGCCTAAATACACCGTCCGACGGAAAAAGAGCAGCATCCAAAAGGCATGGTCGAATGTCAATGTCAATTCATACATGTACACGCCATCGGCAGGTACGAGGTGGCAATTATTGAACTATATGAAATAAAATCGTCATAATTTCTGAACAGTTTGCGTTAGAACTTTCAAACTGCAAGGTTGGCCGTGGGGAATGTTGAGAATTAGTATGCGCATTAGCGACGAAGCCCACTTACATTTGGATGGATTCGTCAATAAGTAGAAGCATTTGGGGGACTGCGAATCTGCATTTCGGGACCGAAACGTTTCTTCATTCTCAACGGGTGAATGTGTGGCGTGCAATATCCAGTGACGGAATAATCGGTGCGATATTCCTTCATGGTACGGTGACTACCGTACAGTACTTGAAGGTTTTGTAAGATGATTTCATCCCCATTATGCAAAGTGACCGTGATTTCGACAAGACGTTGTTCATGCAAGACGGAGCTCGACCCCATGGAAACAGGAGAGTTTTTGATGTCCTGGAAGAGCACAGTTAATAAAGTCATTTCTTGAAATAATGGATAAACTAGGCACTCATCTTTTCGTGTTTCCCACGCTGGTCTCGTTGTGAACTCATGGCTCAATAGTCGAAAATCTAGGTAGTGATGATTCCAAGATCGGATGCAAAGAGGCCTAGGTGTTATTCTGCGATAATAAAAAGTTTTATAGGTGTTTTTCATGAACCATTCTTGAAGATTAAATTTTTGCAAGTTAGGACAATGGTGATGTAAAAAAGTAGTCAGTTACACTTCTTTTTTATTACTTTTGTTGCAATATCACGTAACTCGTTCCAAAACATCACTTCACAATATAAAACATACTTGAAAATATCTTCCTCACTGTTAAAGCTCACATTTCATAAACTGACTACAATTTGCGTCTTTTTAACATGACGACCAAAGCTTGACTCTCTAATAAACGCTTACGCACCCAAAAATCAGAGTTACAAGTACGTCAAAGATCATAGTGACAAAAAAAGAATACACATAAGAATAATATCATTGCAATATATACATATCGATCGAAGTACCTCTACATTAATTAAATCAAGTCTGAATGTTGTCACAGAAATATGTTATCTATTTTACAGAAACACAGTAGAATATTGCTGGTATCGAGAGGTCGAGGTGAGGTGCCGTAATGGTTACGTAATTCAAGTACCATTACAATTGCCATCCAGTAAATGATCGATAGCATAAGCGGGTCATGCAGAATTTCGCTATTAGTCTGCAGCAGATCATCGCCAATGATGGCAGGCGTATCGAGCAAGGCATAACCTAAATCCGAATATCTGTAGTTTTTCCACGCTCTAGTTTGTAACTAATTTACGTTTCTTTCGTGTAGTCTCACCCGGTATGTAAGTGATTAGAGTTGCTATTCTATGTGACAGAACGGCTTCCACAGTGCTCTTACGCTCTTCTTTTTTTGTTTAATGGTGTTACAAGTATTGGTAGGTTACGTAAGGGGCATGAAAAGTATAAGGTGTAGGGCGACAACTGTGAAGGACACGGAGATGCCACGTACACGTATGAGACGGCGTTATCAGCATGTGAAAGAGTTTGAAAGGCATGATTCTCCACTTGACCGGCTGGTCGAATTTGTGGAGCGTTCAGATTTGACAGTTTCCTGATGTTGGACTGTATGCGAACGTAAGGGCAGGCATATTCGTCTTCAAGGTTCCTGTCGATCACGAGGACTGACGTATTGTGCATCAGGCACATTGTAACCCCTTCATATCCGCGCCCGCCATCCCAGAGCAAGTAATGGACTCTCTGCAACATTCTGCGTCGCTCCGCACCAACAGTCTGAGACTATCAGCACCGTGATTAGGGAATTACTGCTCCATGGGTAGACCGTCGTTAAGACCACAATATGAATGGTTGCGTTTGGTATGATGCCGTGAATGGGAACGAACCGCTTCGTTTGGAGTGATGCTGTGAATTGGAAGCGCGGACTGCTGACGATTGGCATCGCATTGTCTTCAGTGACGAATTACGTTTCTGCGGTATGCTGGATAACCTTCGTCGTTGAGTATGCCTACGAGCTGGGAGGAGACCCCATTCTTCCAATGTTTTACAGAGGCACAGCATTGTTACTCATAGCGTAATAATGTGGGGAACCGACGGGTGCGACTTTAGGTCTCTGTTGATAGTGACTGAGTGAACTCTTATGCCACAATAGTACATCACGGGCATCCACCGTTCTCGTGCGGCAATACCATGGTGCCATTTTTCACCGGACAGTGCTTGTCCACACCTAACATCTGTTTCTGTAAACTGTCTGCGTGTTGCTGAGGTACTCCAGTGTCCCCGATAGAACTCGCAGGGGACCAGCTCGGACGTAAACTCTGCCCCTGTGACATTATGCAGGATATCAAGGACTGGTTACATCAGTATTAAATTGGTGATCCATTGATGCCTCTGAGTGTGTGCTACCAACCGATGCCTTTTTCTAGTCCGGTTCTGCCACAAATTTCTCTTCTCTCCAATTCCATTCAACAACTCCTCATTATTTTACGTGATCTACTCATCTATCTTCAGCATTTTTCTGTAACACTACATTTCAAAAGCTATTTTCTTCTTGTCTAAACTGGTTATCACCCATGTTTCACTTCCATACAAGGCTACACTCCATACAAATACTTTCAGAAAAGACTTCCTAAAACTTAAATCTATACTCGGTAGTAACAAATTTCTCCTCTTCAGAAACGCTTTCCTTGCCATAGCCAGTCTACATTTTCTGCCCTCCCTATTTCGACAGTCATCGGTTATTTTTCTTCCCAAATAGCAAAACTCATTTACTACTTTAAGTGTCTCATTTCCTAATCTTATTCCCTCAGCATCACCTGATTCAATTCTACTGCATTCCATTATCCTTGTTTTGCTTTTGTTGATGTTCATCTTATATCCTCCTTTCAACACACTGTCCATTCCGTTCAACTGCTCTTCCAGATCCTTTGCTGTCTCTGACAGAATTACAATGTCATCGGCAAACCTCAAGGTTTTTACTTCTTCTCCGTGGATTTTAATTCCTACTCCAAATTTTTCTTTTGTTTCCTTTACTGCTTGCTCAATATAGAAGCTGAATAACATCGGAGATAGGCTACAACTCTGTTTCACTCCCTTTCCAACCACTGCTTCCCTTTTGTGCCCCCCTCATAACTGTCATCTGGTTTCTGTACAAATTGTTAATAGCCTTTCGCTCCTTGTACTTTATCCCTGCCATCTTCGGACTTTCAAAAAGAGTATTCCAGTCAAGATTGTCAAAAGCTTTGTCTAAGTCTACAACAGCTTGAAACGTAGGTTTGCCTTTCCTTAACATAACTTCTAAGATAAGCCGTGTTCCAATATTTCTACGGAATAAAAACTGATATTCCCTGAGGTCGCCTTCTAACGGTTTTTCCGTTCGTCTGTAAAAACTTCGTGTTAGTATTTTGCAACCGTGACTTATTAAACTGATACTGTCAGTAGCTCGTTTATTTGGGATTGTAATTATTATGGTTCAAATGGCTCTGAGCACTATGGGACTTAACATCTGTGGTCATCAGTCCCCTAGAACCTAGAACTACTTAAACCTAACTAACCTAAAGACGTCACACACATCCATGTCCGAAGCAGGATTCGAACCTGCGATCGTTGCAGTCGCGCGGTTCCGGACTGAGCGCCTAGAACCGCTAGACCACCGCGGCCGGCTGTAATTATTATATTCGTCTTGAAGTCTGATGGTATCTCGCCTGTCTCATACACCTTCCTTACCAGATAGAAGAGTTTTGTCATGGCTGGCTCTCCCAAGGCTGTTTGTAGTTCTAATGGAATGTTCTCTGCTACCGGGCCCTTGTTTCGACTTGGATCTTTTAGTGCTCTGGGAAATTCTTCACGCAGTATCATATCTCACATTTCATCTTAATCTACGTTCTCTTCCAGTTCCACAATATTGCCCTCAAGTACGTCGCCCTTGTATAGGCCCTCTATATACCCCTTCCACCTCTCTGCTTTCCGTTCTTTGCTTAGGACTCGTTTTCCATCTGAGCTCTTGATATTCATACAGGTGATTCTCGTGTCTCCAAAAATCTGTTTAATTTTCCGTACCCAGTATCTATCTTACCCCTAGTGGTACATGCTTCTACATCCTTGCATTTGTCCTCTAGCCATCCCTGCTTAGCCATTATGCACTTCTTGTCGGCCCCGTTTTTGAGACGTTTGTATTCCTTTTCGCCTGCTTCATTTACTGCATTTTTACAGTTTCTCGTTTCATCAGTTAAATTCAATATCTCTTCTGTTACCCATGGATTTCTACTAGCCCTCGTCTTTTTACCTACTTGATCCTCTGTGCCTTCACTCTTTCGTCTCTCAAAGCTATCCATTCTTCTTCTACTGTATCTCTTTCCACTGTTCTTCTCGATCGTTCCCTAACGCTCTTTCTGAAACTCTCTATAGCCTCTGGTTCTGTCAGTAGATACAGGTCTCCTCTCATTAAATTCGTACCTTTTTTGCAGTTTCTTCAGTTTTTGTCGACAGTTCATAACTAGTAAATTGTAGTCAGAGTCTGCATCTTCCCCTGGAAATGTCTTACAATTTAAAACCTGGTTCCTACCTGTCTTACCTTTATGTAATGTGTGTGATGCCTTCCCGTGTCTCCAGGCCTCTTCCACATATAAACACATCTTTCATGATTCTTAAACCAAGTTTTAGCTATGATTAAATTATGCTCTGTGAAAACGGACGGCTTCCTCTTTCGTCCCTTTCTCCCAGTCCATATTCACCTACTACTTTTCCTTCTCTTTCTTTTCCAACCATCGAATTCCAGTCCCCTATGACAAATTTCGTCTTCCTTAACTATCTGAATAATTTCTTTTATTGCATCACACATTTCTTCACTCTCTTCATCACCTGTGGAGCTAGTTGGCATATCTACTTGTACAACTGTGGTAGGCGTGGACTTCGTGTCTATCTTGGCTACAATAATGCTTTCACTATGCTGTTTGTAGTAGCTTAGCCGCATTCCTGTTTTTATTCATTATTAAACCTACTCCTGCATTACCCTTACTTGATTTTCTGTTAATAACCCTGCATTCACCTGACCAGAAGTCTTGTTCCTCCTGCTACCAGACTTCACTAATTCCCACTATATCCAACTTTAAACTATCTTATTTCCCTTTGTAAATTTTCTTACCTTGTCGTACTTTTGACCTTTGTACCTGCACAGTGAGTGTAATTATGTGTGCGAACTTAGCTTACCACTTAGTGCGCTAATGGACGAAATGTCTGAACGGTCTTCTCAAGCCCAGGGTGACAAACAGACATTCTAAATAAATATGACCCTGGCCCTGTAAGGCATCTAATATCAGGTGCGGATCGTAACGAAAATCAATAGAAATGCTGCTGTTAGATACTTAGAATGCATGAATTGAAACTTTGAGGTCTATTCTAGAAAGAAAACACAGCTATTCCCTTTTTCATTCTACATATAATTTATCAACTGTTGATTTCAGGTGTCAAGTGACAAATAACAATCCTGTTCAATTACTATTGACACTCAGTGACAAGATATTTAAGTCTTGGACATATCGAAATGACGATTTTTAAAAACGTTATTTCTACACAAGGAAAATTTTTTATCCCAGGAAAGAATGATTATTAAAAATCATCATCAGCCCATTTAAATCTATGTTGTCATAGCTGGTCAATGCACTGAGTTGATGGAGAATAAATTTACTTTTTGAACCAATGAAAAAAACTTTCATGTACTCAAGGTGAGGGTATGTTAGTATCCTAGCTTTTGATATTCAATGGTCAAAGTGTACACATGTTGGAGTGAGCAAAATCTAGACTCAACATTTATTGTGGCCTAATGTATGATTGTACTTTACCAAGTGGCATCTGCAATAGCGTTGTTTTCGTGCTGGATCTGCAACGCTAATTTCCTACATTTTGCCCTTGACTGAATTCATTCAGTCGCAACTTTCCTGCGTTCTGTAGAACGTTATTCTTTCCCTAGTCGAAATAATGGCTATTGCACACTCGCTATGGGTTTGAGTGACATGCACAATTTCTTTGCCCTCAAAAATTCCTGAAGGAATAATTAACTACCGCTTTGCTGCACAATACATGAAGCATATCGTCCTCACTTCGCAGAAAGCAAACTTTACTTATTTCCACACGCGTGTGCGGTCTGCTGCGAGACGAGAGAGAGAAAGAGATAGCAATTATAGGTCTCAAAATGCTTTTATATAATGGGGATCTCCCCACCGTGTCTCGTCTGCGTCTTGCTAAATGGGAGTTTTACGATATCATTAACCACCTGCTCGGTTCGTCTCCAAAGTGCGTTTCACTTAAACTTGTTTGTTCATGCCAGTCCATATATTGGTAGTTATTGTTTTGTTAGTTTTCGGTACATGAGATTAACTGAAATTGCCTTGTGGTGATATAATATAATCATTATTTTCTGAGGATCTCATACTGTATCGTCCTTTTGTTATGGATCAAGCTCTTGTAAGGTCTGTAAAATCCAGATGCCTTATAACCTACCTGCCCAATTAAGGGATCTGACATTCCACACTCTGATCCGTAGAACGTCAGTTTTGTTTCTGCTGATACTGACGTCCTCCAGAGTAATCCCCACCCGGAGATCCAAATAGCGGACTGTTTTACCTCCAGGATATTTTATCCAAGAGGACGCCATCATCATTTAACCACACAGTAAAGCTACATACAGCTGTAGTTTCTTCTTGCTTTCAACCGTTCACGGAAAGGCCGTTTTGGTTGATGTTACTAGGCCAGATCCCTCAGTCATCCATACTGTTGTCCCTGAGACTACTGAAATGGCTGCTGCTCTTCTTCAGAAACCACACATTTGTGTGTCCTCTCAACAGATTCCCCTCCCTTGTGGTTATCGCTACGGCTATCTGTATCTCTGAGGCACGCAAGCCTCCACATCAATGGCAAGGTCTTTTTCCATGGGGAAACACTGATTTAAATGCCGAAAATTTTAAACTTTGGTTGCTCGACCTGAATCACCCAAGGTTATGTACAAGGCAGTCTCCATCTCCACTTTGGGTGCTGGACATGAATCACCCAAGGTTATGTACCAGGCTGAGGCCTTTTGCAAGTTTGTATAATTGTTAGACACATGGCCTGTGAAATTAATTTCTTCAGCATCATAAGTGCTAGGCCACAGGCATGAAAGTTATGCTCAATCTTCAATGACAGATCAAGAATCCTTTCAGCATTTCAGACGAATGACATTTATTTTTTGGGTGAAAAGAGCAAAACTAATATAAATCCGGAATATTTATTAACTCAACAGGTTGGTTTACAAATTTACAGAACCGTTCCATGTCGGACATTGTCACAAACTCTAAGAAAACAAGCTAAAATATTTAAGGATATTCGACTTCAAATACATATAACCGCTAGCAACATTGCCGTGACAGCTATCGCGAGTGTAACCAGAGGTTCTAAAAGCAAGGAAACAATTGACTACAGGGCAAACTACAAGAGTCAATTGTCACACTGTCCATCAAAAGAAATTAGGAACCAAACGTGCACCGCCTCACCAGGAGGCTAGGACAACTATATACGCAATGCACTTCTGAAATCATTATAGCTGTTTATACCATTTGTACATCAATTTCATGTATCAATTTGATGCATATAGCCTGTCACGTATGTCATCTTGCGAATCAATTTAATACACAGGCAGCCGAAGTGTCAATAACATAAGTAAAATATTACCATTGTGTATACAGTCTGTATACCTAAAGTAACGGATACTCACGATTTTGTCTCTCGCAAGTTTCCTCTGGGGATGTAATGTTTCCTTTCTTTTGGTTTTTTTTTCAACCGGAAATATATCTGTCTTGATATTATATTAAGCAAGAACAAATTTATTACGTAAAAATGAGATTTTGGTTCACTCTCAGATGTTGCGTAGTAGGAGATGTAAGAAGATGACAATTGCACTGGACAGAAATACAATAATGTAGGAGCGCTGTAATACTTATCTACGCGAGTCCGTTGTACCAGGACCTTTTTTAACAGTCGTGTAGTTGAAAAGCGTGCGAATAGAACTGGTCATCGGATCCTCATCATAATCAGTGCTCTGGCCTAGGCAGATCTTCACATGTTGCTCTCCTTGCAGTCCTGTCAATAGCTACCCTCTTCGATTTCTTATAATTGCTTTCTGTCCTTATACAATCCACTATCTGATATGTTCTGCGTCCTGTTCTTCTTCCATCTACCATTTCTTCCATAAATCGATCACTAAACAATCTCTTATCATCCACTGTCCAAACCAATCGTGTTTCCTCTTGCGGTTTACCTTTAAAATTTCTCTCTCTTCCTCCACTCTTCTCAGCACCTCCTCATTTCTCACGTTGTCTACCCATTTATCCCTTCGATCCTCCTCCAGGTCCACATTTCAAATATTCCTCTTTCTTCCTCTTTCCTCAGTGTGAATGTTTCAACTCCGTATAATGCCGCGTTCCATACAAACCACTTTTCTAGTCTCTTCCTCAGGTCCCTGCCCATGCACCGACACAGAAGCCTGATCTTCTTATTAAATGTCTCCTTGGCAAATTACTGTAAGTATTTTCACTCCCTTACTGCATCTCAAGTCTTCCGTAATCATGTATCACAGTTTTCTTAAACACTAACTTGGTCTATATCTTCCTGTCCTAAGTTTATAGTTTTTCTCACTTTTCTTGCACGTATCGCTATAAATTTTGTCTTTTTCTTCTTTCACTCTTCACCAGTAACACCATATCATCCGCAAATCTAATACTTTCTCTCCTTCTACCACCAAACCGCACGCCTCTTTTTCGTTTCAAACATTTTTCTGAATAATATCCTCCAAATATATGTTAAACAGTAGCGGGAAGAGGCAGCAGCATTGCCTCACTCCCCTTCCAATCGTACTTTTCCTCTGGCATCGTTGTAGATATAGACCCTGTAAATCGGAATGTCGACAGTACGCTCACTCCATTTGTCTCATTGTTACCATAGGCGGCGACGAGCAAACAGAGTCCGGCCGCAGAAAACGGAGGATGCAGTCACCTTCCTAGAGTAAAGCAAACAAGCGGTAAATCGGACCTTCCAGCTAGTGCTGTCACTCCTGTTACCTGTAACGATGGCGTAGGAAGCAAGAGGAAACGGAAAAGGCGATCTTTTGACGTAAGACAACTCACCATATTGTTACTGCGTGATCTAACATAATAAAGTGTTGTACAGACATGCAAGTAGTTTGAAGTTTATATATATTCGTGGACTCTACTTCCAAAAGTACGCTATTAACAAATATTATTGCATTTGAAACTGGAAATTAATTTTTTTTATACCTCCCAGATTCTTAGGTCGCGTCATGTTCCTCGTCAGATTTATTTTGCATAATCGATGTTTCAAATCCTCTGATGGGATCGTTTTTATGATTTTCTATCGTCACCGGTTAGCTAAACCATTCCAGCAGAGGAGTGGAAACGTCCATTAAGTAAGAAGATATTTGAAGACGACCGTGTCGCGGCCTGACAGTCTTGGAGATTTTGTCTGCAGCTATATGTAGCTTGTGCGGGAAATACTATGCAACAGGTGCGGAATCGTGTAATCCCCGCTATCATACAGAACGAGATTATCATGAGTTGGTACAAGAGAGCGAGCTGAAAAGTAATGCCTCCGAATTTTTTATGTAAAACTGTCAAGACTTTTGAGAGAAAGCAAACTCCATTAACATTCTGCATCTTTATTCTTCTTGTCTACATGTTTATTTAACAACATGGCACACTGGTGAAGAGTACATTTATCCCAACAAGAGACCAGTTTGTTGATACTGTCATTGTAGAATGTTTGACTTTATTGACGGAGCTACAACCTCACCTCTGCTCGCACCGCTTCATTACTAGCAAAGTGAAGTCTTCGAAGGTGTTTTTTAAGTTTCGAGAAAGGATGAAAATCAGACGTGGCGAAGTCGGGACTGCATGGAGGATGATCGATGACAGTGAACGCTAGGCGTCGAATTGTTGCAGGTGTCCCAGTTCAAGTGTGTAGTCGGGCATTGTAAAGCTGATGGAGAGGAACTCTTCGAATTCTAAACTCGGTTACACCACGCTCTTTCTCTAGCACCTACATAGTTACGTTATACACTGCCATGTAACACGCTAGAATCCGAAAGCCTCTAGCAGCAGAGCCCTGCAAATACGTAGGCATGAAGAATAAAGACATGGAATCGTAATAAAGTTCGTTTTATTTAAAAAGCTTTAAATATTTTCGCACAAAAAATTTCGAAGGCGTTACCAGAATCGCCTGCGCAATCAACAACCACGGTCAAATAGTAGATAGCACAATGAAACTATTCTGTTAACTATAGTGACAATGTACTCTGATCATCATATGTGGCAACAGTATGTACAAGGGGCGATCGAAAGTTTCCATCGAAGACCGTACACCCCGGAATCGGTATGCCAATCACGCTAAATCGCCGTGAGCATTGAGGCAATCATCCCACTAACGTACCAGGTTGAAGATACTGTTTGGTAAAACATCGTGAAAGGTCTCGAAGCCGTGAATAGTCGCTTGGAGAGGGATCAGGACTATATGACGGATGCTCTAGTGTCTCCCACTTGAGTTGACGTAACTTCGGCGTTACGACATTTGCGGTTTGGGGACGTGCGTTATCATGAAACAGCAACACTCTCTGCCGGAGTTACTTTTAATTAGGTCAACTGCCAGAGGCTGCACCATTCATCAGTTCACCGTGAGTGATTCTGCAAATCCGTACTGTCTACTGGCGTTGCTACTTTCTTACGGGCAACCGCATGATCTACTTACAGTCTTAAAGAGCTTTCCACGCTTTCTACTACATCATTTATATTCGTTGTGAACAGTAATGGTCCTCTCATACTTTCTTGGAGTACTCCGGAAATTACCTGTTTAGTTTAGTTTTGTTTAGTTAAGATCGACATGTTCTACCTTAAAGTGAGTCTAGAACCCACTCGCAAATCTGACCCAGTACTCGTTAAGATCGCTTTCTTTTTCACTGAACGGCAGTTCCCAATGGCGTCAAATGCCTTCCTGAAGTCAAGAAACACGGAATAAATCTGAGTGCCGGTGCCTGTAGCGCTGTGGATCGCGTGGAAGAACAGAGCGAGATGAGTTTCACAAGAGCTCTGCTTGCGAAACCCATGTGGACTTCCATAGATGAGATTTTTGTTCTCCGAAAACGTTACAATTCTTGGACATAAACCATGTTCTATAATTCTACACCACATTGATGTCAACGATATAGGAAAATAAATGTGCTCATCTGTTCTACGACCCTTCTTAAAAACTGGAATGATTTCCGATTTTCTCCGGTCGTTAGGTACCGTTCGTTGCTCTAGCGATCTATGGTTAGAAGGGAGCAAGTTCTTCCGCATAATCTTTATAGAATCCAATAGCTGAGTCACATGGTAATGACTCCTTTCCATTACTAAGCCGTTGCTATTCCTTTTCTGTTCCACGACCGGTTATCTCTATAGCTGCCATTTCTACGTTCGTACGATGACTGAAATGAGGGACCGCGCTACGATCTTCCGCGGTGAAACAATTTTGGAAGACCGAATTCGGTATTTTGGCCTTCCTCATGCTGCCTTTAGCTTCCTTGCCAGTCAATGAGTGGCTGAATAACTTCTAATTGCTTACCGATTTTCCGTAAGACCAAAACACCGACACTGCAATGAAGCATTTAATGCATAGTGCGTGGAGGATGATTCTGTGGTGTCTTTGAAGTGTTCGTATCATGAATTGGGTCCACCCATTCAATTTACCGTGTACATAGAACAGTGAGTTTACTTCACCCGTCGCGATGATCAAGTGCTGACGTTCCTGCTACGTCATCACGATGATTATGCGGTCAACTCTCCCGTTTCCCAACGTGAATGCCGTGTTCACAAAGCTGCACGCATACAGTCCTGTTTTGATGAAAACAAGCACTCAATGCATGTCGACTTGATCTCTAAATCGCCCGATAATTATCTCATAGAAAACGTCTGAAAGTATTTGTAACATATGATCTAATCGGCGGTAAGTGGCTTCAGCTGGGCAAGGCATGTTTAAAGCAACTGTCGGAGTCTCTTTTCCGCCGAAATGTGACCATTATCAATGCTAGAGGTGGTGGTGCTCTCTATTAGCGTGGTGTCTTCAGGTACCATTAATTTTTTATCTGATCCGCTTATTTCGCATCTAGGACTATAACAAGTGAAGTGCCATGGAATAACTGTTTTTGACCGCGTGACGAAGCTATCACCAAATCTCGTAGTATTTCTTCTCAGGAACAAACCCTGGCAGCACAACCGCCCGCCCAACTTCGTGACGCCACCCTTACGCTTTCTGACCTGCCTTTCGACCTTTCCCTCCCCCACCGCGCTATTCTCTACCGTGGATCTGCAGCTCGCTTTAATTGATTAGCACTTGCTTTGCATAAAGAGCTCGTCTGTGTGTAAAGGACAGCGAGGATGGCGCCGCCTAACATGGGAGCTTCCCACGGCGGCCGCCTCGCCGCCAGAGCCACGCTAGCAGCGGCGCACCGGGCGGTGCCACTGGGCACCACCCTACCGTCCTGCAGCCACTTTTATCATCGGCTCTGTTCTCAATGAACTGATCGGTAATGTTAGTTGATTTAATACACGTTATCGAATTTCTATTTACCTCTCTCCGCATAAGCCTTTTCAAATACACTGGCAGAAATGGGAAGTGCTACTGGATGAAAATCTTGACTGCGTGCTAGAGAACCCATACTCCATTATTTTTATGCGACTTACATACTCTGATTAAAATTTCATCCCAATGTCAATACGACCACCTTTTTCTGCCCGTTTCGTGCAGTCACTAGCAGTGGCCTGTTCACGTCCAACCACTTTCCTCCTTGACCATTGAGTTGGCGCATTGCTGCACCCCTCCGCTGTCCTTCCACCGTCGGAGGGTGCTCGGAACTTCAAGTTGCACCGCCACCCCTTCAAAGTGCTATGCTCGGCTGTTATTCAGCCGTTGCTTTAGTCTCCTCTTACTTGGCCACCAAGACAGTTGGGCCGGACCTGAACCGGTAACGCACTGTATTAGTAACCTGCCACAAAAAAAAAAAAAAAAAAAAAAAAAGAATATAAAAAATCCTAGCTTTTTTTCAGTATGTACAGTCATGCTCAAAAGTATCAGAACGACCTCAAGTGAATTTCCCCTGATTCGCATGCAACCCACATAACACAGCTGTCTAGCAGGTCCTCTAATCGCTCCTTGGTACAGTCGTTTGACTATTGAAAATAGTTCCAACAAGTCACCACTAGAAAACATTGCTCTGTATCGCAATAACTCAAGATGTAAGGTAATACCACGATACTAGAAATATCAGGGGAACACCTTATCACAGATAAGACTGTGCTTAAGGCTTGTAAGCTCACATTTATTGCAATAAATGATATACCTGAAATGTTACCACTCTCATCATTACGTCAGATAGGTAATGCACGTAGTAAGTTCGTCGTATTCGTGATTTACTCTTCAAAGTAACGTACCGTACTTCTTATTTAACACAAAATGACATTAAACATTTAAGTTATTCATGAGCAGCTAGTTGAGAATATGTATGAACTTCAAATGACACGACGAACCGTCTCGTTCTGCGTGTAGATTCAAACCCAGGTCATGAAGACTAAGATTTCTCGACTGACGGAAACTAACAGCCATTCCTGACTAGGCATACAGAGAGTGATATACTTCGCTTTTAGACAGTATCAGTTAGCAAATATCAACTTTACATTACATAATGTAAACATTTTTAACGGGTGCGAATTCCTACCCAGTATCTACTGTCCCTGTCAACGAACTACGAGAGATGTTAAATATTGCTTCTTCACAAGTAGCTTACTTGAAATGCCGTAAGGTAAAGCTTGTGTTGGACAGTGATTCTAACCCAGAACCTAATCGGATTCTTATCGAAGAGCAATTAACAGTGACATATCGGATTTTCTCGGCAGTAGCTAGATGTTTTAACTGCAATGATGAGACGAAACATTAATTTTTTACTTCCAAGGACTCCAACCCGACACCTATCGCTGTTATATTCTTGAGAAAACGAACGTTAATGGTTTTGTTACACCAGCAGCGACATGTGAGCATTTATGAACTAGAAATAATATGACGAAGAGTTCAGTGCTAACTGGAAATAGAACTCCACACATATCGTTGTTGATTACACACAAAGTGACGTCAGCTACCGAATTTTTCTCCATCAGCAGCTCTGAATAACATCCTTGAACTTACAGTGGTCTCTCAAATAGTTCAGTGTCTCACTGGGAGTCAAAACAGTCAGATATCGTTGGTGTTGACAACGGATGAAAATGCATTAAAAATCAAAATTATTATCCACCAGCAGATAGGTGTTATAATGCAATAGCTTGATTGTAGATAATGAAAACTGTACTGCCAGACCAGGATTCGAACCCATTCACGCGCAATATGTGGATATGTTGAGGAATCTGCAGTTTTGAACAAACAATAAATTGTAGTCGAGCTGTATTGTCACGAAGGGTCAAATTCCGCGTTAAGAGCGGTCTGAGTTGCATTCCCAGTTCAGAACCAATTTTATCGACGTACAGAAGCTCGAATAAAAGATGGAATAAGTGTCCTGTGATCATACATATCGTTTGTTTCGTCACTAGAAATAAATAACTAGTATAAGAAAGGTTACTGGTGATAGAGTTCCCACATTTCGCCACTCCTGACTTTATTGTAGTTCAACCTAACGTCTACTTGATGCCGCCCGCCGCCCCCTGCCGCTGCCTAACCAATGACAAGGTAATGAACGCACGCGATGCCGCATAAGGCTTCACTCAGAACTGCAGAAGTCTCATCTGTGACATCCCCTTTTTGCGTAATACTAGTGTCGATCGTCAATTAAACTTCATGGTATTCACATTTGCTATTAGAAGTTAAAATCTGAAACGCGATGATTTTTCTGTTGTATAATTATTGAGAAGCCACATCAGCCACTGTAATTTACAAGTTAAATAAGTAATTAAAGATAGTTAAAGGCCACTGTAGACCATTTTGATACTTTTCTCTTTTATGAAACTTAATTCAAACGTATATTATAGATGTGATATGGCACAGGTCATCCTTCGATCCATTGTAGAACTTGGAAACCCATTCAGGGAATATTCGTTCACATTTTTGTTGAACGCAGTTGGTTTTTATCATCCTGTATTAAAATATTTCCTTTTATAAATAGTGCAATTTATAAACAATGTTTTGTGAGTAGAATAAAAATTCCAATGGTAAACTTAACTACTTTCTCGACTTTATTTTACCAGCTAACTAAAAATAAGAAAGCCTTGAACCCCTTCCACTAAATTTAGTTAGTATTAAGATTCTTTTACAAGGAGAGCAGTGGAGCTCACGCTGAAATCATTTGGTATTTGATTATATCATCGCTAGTCTCACTGAACCCTTCTGAACTCTACATGTCATGTGTATGTGTTGTGCTTTCCAGTTACGAGGCCAATGGTGGCTAGAACTCGTAAACCGCTAGTTGAAGGACGAGATTAGTTGCGATTTCCACGTGCAACGATTTTCCTGGGCTGAAAACCGTACATTTACAGTCTTTTCTTACATCTCAAGCGATAATAACTCAGATTATTCAATGGAAATGACAGGAAAAATCAAGTGAACTTCGAGGCTTAATTCCGTGCACGTAATGCGTCTGATTCGCATTTCTGTAACTAGGTTTAGGGACTGGAGCGTAGTTACCAATAATACTCAGAACTGACTGCAAACTAAGAACAATAAATCAGTATCTCTCATAGTTGTTTTTATATTTATTTCGTAACTGTACTCAAAACTAAGAAACTCATTCACGCACGTTTTCGTGCCTCGCCGATAGTCTCGCACACTAAACAAATAAAAAAAAAAGAGTGTGTGTGTGGGTATTCGACTGAAACATAGCCATGACCAAGATTATAACTGGGGTTGACAGCATCGTCGTCTAGCACCTTGACAACTTGAACAGTGACAGTACTCGGCCGGTCACTGGTATCAAAGCTACAGCATGAAAGCACAAAAATGTTAATAACCCGAAGATCATTAACTTTGGAAGCCATAGAATGTAAAGCAGCCGTCAGTCGGAAGAGTGGTTTGAACACCACAGTGCTTTAATAGGCGCGGACTTGTTGGGGGTGGTATGCTGTTGCTTTCCTCCAACCTTTGAGTTGATATTCTTAGCCAGTTAATATTGGAACCTATAGTTTAACGTGGCTTTCGGACCACAGCGCAACTCCGCATTTTTCACATCTTCAAACACTGCCCGAGGGGAAATTTGCGTAAAAGGCACATAAAAATCGTGGGCCTGACGACGGATTGAACCTGAGACGTTCACAGGCGTAGTCTTACTCTTTATCACTTTGCCACCATGCAGCTACAACTGTGGTTTCTGCTTGGCATTAACATTAAGGATCTCTCTTTCGTGCCTGCGTTGGCACTTGCGTGTCCCTTAGGAGACCTTACTTTTGCGATTACCCTCGTATACGTGTGTGTAAACGCCTTACGATGCCCACTCAAGGAAGACAAGGATACACAGTCTATCTTCAATATTACACACAGAAATTACTGTTACAGTGTGCTTATGGAGCCCAATGAGTGAATTGCATGTTTTCCGGTGAGAAAGAGCACTGTCAATCAGTCTTCGCTACATTAGGTTACTTAAACTGGAGTCAGTCTGAGCTAGAATTTATGGTCAAAGACTAAGCATAAGGACAATGAGTCGGGTGCGGGTTTTGCAACTGTGAAATACTTTCATACATTATAGAAGCTAGTATTAAATTTGAACTAATATTGCGAAAATTTTGAACTTGGATAACTTAGAATGAAAATCTTTCTGTTTATGGCAAGGGAAAACAATTGACTTTATAAAACATTCTCTGTCGTACACAACTTGAAACAGGTCACGTCGACCAAATCATATGGAAGAACTGACAGCAACGTATATCGGAAGGCAGTAAGATCCCTTGGCTTTTGGTTTGGCAGTATTCGACAACCATTTCTAGGCGCACGTAAATGAAGAAAAGCAACGTGTTTTTGTTATCAAGTAAGTCTTCAACAATTACTTTAGTTTTAATATAATCTACAGGTATTTGCTGATGTTTGATATTAACATGAAAAGGATTGCGTAAACAGGGAAAGAACCTGTTCTTGGGCACCTACTTCTATAATCACCAAAAGGACTTAAATGATCTTCAAGCACATGGGTTCCAGCAGCGGTATGAAGAAAATGATAGTAATAATGACGGTAATAATCGAATTATCCGGTAATTTCATAATAGATTTTCTCGAACTAAGAAATTTCCTGAATTACTGAACACTTTAAAATGGCTTCAGATCGAGGCTATGATGCCTAGAAGAGTCTTTACATCCTGCTGACGTGAGAATAGCATAATCTCCGCTTCAGAAGCTTGCTTTTACTTAACCACTTAATAGACTCGCATTTTTTCTACCGTGACTAATTTTGTAAGCTAAGCAAATCATTCGTTACAGCACACTCCTGGGGCTGGGAAATGTGGCCACAATGGTCTGGTGGAACGAACTATCACATGTAAAATGCGTGGGTTCAGGCATTTACTTTTAAGAGGCACAAACAGATTTACTTTACCTGTGGTAACCTCAAGAGAAAGACGTTACAATCCAGAATCCGCATTAAACATTGAAAGGTGGCTACACTGAGCCACAGCGCCAGAGATTGCGCCAAAGAGTATTATTCCGCCGCCTCCACTGGCAGTGCTTATTGAGAAGTCGTAGTAGGCAGCGTTTGTTGAGATGTGGTAGTGGAGAGTGCTTATTGAGAAGTAGCAGTAGGCAGTGCTTGTTGAGATGTTGCAGTAGCGAGTTGTAGTTGAGAAGTTGCGGTAGTGAGTGCTTGTTCAGAACTTGTAGTATTGTTTTGATGGGCTAGACACCAGATGTTGTTGGATTGGGGATGCTGTAATGATCAGAGTGTGCTTTTCGTCAATATATATGAAGGTAAAAGAAATCCTTTTTTTGTATTATTTCAGTGTCTTAAACAATAATGCCTCTTGGTCACAGGTTCAGTCAACAAAGCATCTGGCTCGTGTTCTTGTATTAGACTGTATTTCTGGTTTCTATGTGCAATTATAGTATTTCTGGTTTTTTTTAATTCTTCAGTATAAATGGTGTTTAAAATATCTGGTCTTATTGAGGAAGAACCGTGCCAGATGTGTACGTTGAATCACACTTCCACATACAGAACAGTTACACTTGTGTTTTGTTGTTTCGTAGGTTTTATAGTTGCTGGGGACTTAATCAATTAATTGTGTTAACGGAAATTTTCTTTCATTCTTTGTTGTTATTCTATGCAGTCAGCTTGCGTACTAATACTAGTCAGGGCCAACCGGTTACGAGACTTCGTAATCGTACATACAGCTACTAAAATTAAAAAAATATTTGCATTAAATATATAATTAAGCCTCCATGCACGTGGCGACCGCTGCTTCGGATCGTCCCTTGGAATTATTCTGATTGTAAAAATAGCAGACAGTAGTATTGTTGTAGTAATTTGTAGTTTAGTAATTGTAGTCTATATTGCATGTGTAGATTTGGTAATTGTCATTCTTCTAATGGTATTTTTTGCAGAATTTAATTTTTGTTGTCTTGTATACGGGTTTGACAATTTTGTGCAATTATGAAGATTTCAATTGTTCGTTAATCGTGTTTGTGGGGAACATTTCGTGTGAATGGTATTGTTGAGATAAAGTGTCATTGTGTGCAATTTTCGTATAGTGACGAGTTTTGTATGTTTTGTAAATGATTACGCGATCGATGAAAAAGGCAAAAATGATAGATAGTTAGAATAACGAAATTGTTGACATGGCGAACTCGCCAACACAGGAGAACAGGATGATGAATAATGAAGTGGAAAACGATTTAATAAGTCGGGAAAATAGTCCGGAAACAGTTCAAAATTTTTCACAATCAAAAAATTTTCAGAATACGAGATTAACGACAGAAGATTTTGGAATAGTATCGAACAAAGATAGCTTTACAGCTATGACGAAAGAAGTTGATTTTGCGGGAAATGTTAGGAGTGAAAAGAGTTTCGAACCAGTTAATATGGAGCAGTTGATGAGTGCAATATTAAATTTGGGATCACAAATAGGAACAATTACAACTGGTATGGGAACAATGGAAACACGGTTAGACTCACTGGGATCACAGATGGGAACAATGGAAACACAGCTAAGATCTGAATTAAAAACAGTGGAATCACAAATAGGAACAATCAAAACAGATATGGGAACAATGGAAACACGGTTAGACTCACTGGGATCGCAGTTAGGATCTGAATTAAAAACAGAGATGGGAACTTTGGCAACACGGTTAGAAACTGATATGGGAACAATGGCAACACGGTTAGACTCACGGATAGGGACATGTTTCAAAAACATGAAAGATGAATTAAAAAAAGAAATTAGAGAAGAAGTACAACCGATTTTGAATGCTTACAATAATAGATTAATTTCAATAGAAATCAGACAAAAGGAACAGGATAGAGAACAGGAAGAAAGAGATCGCGTGATAGTACAAAAATTTTCAGAGTTAAATTTACAACGTGCACAAGATAAGGAAGAAATATTTGAAAGAATTGAGGAATTCATACCAAATGACAGAATAAATAACCTAACACAATAGTATGAACAGTTAGCTACTAAATGTGTCAATACTGAAACCCGAGTCGCGACACTTACGGAAGACGTAAATAAACAGAAAGAAAAAATATGTGACTTATCGGAAAGAGTTGAGGAGATTTCAGATAAATTGACAAGTCTTAGTTTAAATGGGGACAGAGATTCAGGTAATACAGCTCCATTGCCATTCGCAGAAACCGAAGAGTACCAGAACATTAATAAACATGTTGAAAATCAAGGAAAATTTAATGAACACGTTAAAAAGGAATTTGAGGCATTACAAAAGCAAGTCAAACAAATTGAAGGCGAAATCGTATGAAAAGACAGCAGAAGAAATTTAGAATCACAGATAGCAGAGGGGTTTGAAGAAAATAATTTCTTTCGTTTACGGGATGCAACAAGAGAGCGCCAGGCGCGCGAACTTGACAATAATCGACATTCGGACTGGGACAGATGCGGTAGGTCTTTGTCGCCACGAGGAGAAAACTTTGACTATAAACACTTCTTAACTGTTCGGAAATTTAACATCTTTCGCAATTCTAAGAATGACATACATCCATGTTCATGGTTAGATCAATTTATGTACGCACTTCCACCAAATTGCCCACTAAGTCACAAACTGGAATTTATGTGTGGATATTTAGAAAACGAACCGGCGACGCGCATGCGTGCACTTATTAGAGATTGTAATAATCCAAATGATTTTTATCATGCATTTCTATCGGCATATTGGTTCGAAAACACGCAAGATAGAGTCAAACACAGTCTTATTATGCAGCGTAATTTTAAACAGTCTGAGTTCCGCACGCCAGCAGAATACTTTGAAGACATGATTCGAAAGAATCAGTTCCTTTCCAACCCTTATAGCCCGACTGAATTAATTCGCATTTGTTTAACTAAGCTGCCACAATCCATAAGACAAATTGCTTTAGCCGGAAGATGTAAATGTCCTCAGGGGATTCACTACGCTAAGTGAATATGTGCCGTAGCGTGCACAGGGCCCCGAGCTGCAGTAGTGCTATTTCCCTTTTAGTTTCCTGCACTGCTGCCTACTCTTTTACTATTCCTTGCATCTATCAGAATAACTCTTCAACTATCAATCTATCTAGAGAGTCGGTAAAGAATAACCGGATATGACTATTTTACCCAAAAGTGATTTCGGAAATTACCGTTTGGACTTACTGTATTTTCTGCAGCATTCATTCGTAGTTTAAACGAAATTTTACCTGTTTATCTTCGTGACAATATTACTTCATATGTTGACGATATTCTTATTGCTAAACGTTCTTGGAGTGAGCACAACAAAATTTTGGATTCATTATTACGTGTTTTTGTAAGAGTTGGCATTACAGTGAACTTGAAAAAATTTGAATTTGGTCGTTGTCAGGTGAAATTTCTTGGTCATATTATTTCTACAGAAGGTATTCTTCCTGATCCAGAAAAACTAGATGATATTCGTAATTATGCTGTTCCTACCACAAAACGCGATGTTTGTAGTTTCCTTGGTGTCTGTAATTTTCTTAGACGCTTTGTTAGATTGGACGATTTGGCCACACCTCGTTAATGTGAATTATCTGGAAAGAATTCTAATTGGTGTTGGGATGAGGAAGCTCAATCAGAATTTGAACAACTTCGTGATGCTTTAGTTGCTGCTCCACTTCTTTCACATCCGGATTTATCTAAAGATTTTTGTTTGGTGACGGACTCATCATACAAAGGCCTAGGTGCACATTTATTTCAAGAGATAGAGGAAAACGGCGTTGTAGTACAGAAAACTATTGCATTTGGAAGTCGTGTTCTCTCTAAATCAGAAAAGAATTATTCGATTACGGAACTTGAAGCCTTGGCTGTTGTATGGGCTTTCACAAAATTTCGCATATTTTTGTATGGCAGACATACTAAGGTTTACACCGATTATCGAGCTCTGGAATTTCTTATGTCAACAAAATTAACTCATGGAAGATTGTCACGATGGGCGCTGTATCTACAGGAATTTGATTTTAGTATTGTTTCCATACAGGGTTCTTCAAATATTATTGCTGATGCTTTATCGCGTGCACCTATGGGTTTGAAACAAAGTGATGAGGAGGATTGCAAAGAAAACAATTATTGTTTGATGTATATTCAAGGTGTTGCGTTTGAGAATTTCGTTTCGTCTTCGCTCCAGGACATCGCTAAGGAGCAAAACAAGGATCCAATCTGGAAGGACATTAAGGGGAAGTGGAGGAGAAAGGAAAGCGTAGCGATCAGACAGTATCATTTAGTTCGCAATGATATTCTTTTTAAACGAAAATCGGTCGACAACTCTGTTTGGTTAGCTTGCATTCCTGATGAGTGGGTCAATAAATTGATT
This sequence comes from Schistocerca serialis cubense, assembly GCF_023864345.2. Lineage (NCBI taxonomy): Eukaryota > Metazoa > Arthropoda > Insecta > Orthoptera > Acrididae > Schistocerca > Schistocerca serialis. The sequence continues at coordinate 698,039,904 of NC_064638.1, read as the reverse complement.
TGGTACACACATTTCAGTTATGCACACTTTGGTCCCAGAAAAAGCTTTCATAAATTACGAGAAAATTGCTACTTCAGTAACATGGAAAAACGTATTAGATCTGTTCTTGCCAAATGCAAATTATGTCAAAAGGCTAAGCCGCTAATTATTTCTCTCAGAGCACCGTTGTTTCCTATCATTCTAGCGAAATTGAAGGAGATGGCTGCAGTCGATTTGTTCGCTCCAGTGGTTCGTTCTACTAATGGTTTTGCATACACTTTGGTAGCAGTGGAATTGACATCAAAATATGTGTGTTTTACACCTTACGCAAAGCAACAGCTTGTTCAGTATCTAACGCTTTCATCAAACATTTTCTTAAAATAGTGGGTCATGTTGATAAGGATATATCAGATAATGGATCACAGTTTCGCTCTAAAATTTGGCTTCGTACTCTACGGCGTCGTAAGATTAAACCAATTTTCATTTCACTTTTTCACCCTCAATCTAACGCTTCAGAGAGGTGGATGAAGGAAATCAATAAATTGTGTCGTCCTTATTGTCATCAGAATCACAGAACTTGGTATCAGTTTCTTCATATTTTTCAAAACATTCTGAATGAACTCCCTAATGATTCAACTTCTTTACCGCCTATACTGATATTAAAAAATAAAGCACCGACAAATCGCATTTCTGAAATCGTCCCTTTTCCGCCTTCACGGAAACTGCGGCATTCTGAAGTTGTCAAACTGGCTCTACAAAATATTGCGTCTGCGGCTGCTAGAAGAGAGAAATCAGCTAAACGTCCTGTTCATTTAAAAACCTTGTCAGTTGGTCAAAAGGTGTTAATTAAGTCTCACCGTTTGTCTCACAAAGGAAAAGGCTTGTGTCGCACATTTTTTCTGCTTTATAACGGTCCATAAAGAGTTCGCAAAGTTATTCATGATAACACTGTCGAAGTAGAAACTCTTAAATCTCGACGCTCTAAGGGAATACATCATATATCGAACGTTAAAATTTTTGTGGAATAACATACTTTTGAGAGACTAACAGTTACATGTAAACATGCAGAGAATACAAGGATACCGCGCCGTGTTCCGTCGGCTGCACATACTCAAAACAACAGTCAAGTCTGCGCGGCGCACAAGGCAGTCGTTGACTGTAAACAATTACTTCCTACGTCACGCGTACCTACAGCTGATCGAGCGCTCAGTGCGAATGCACTGACATCCGTAAACAAATACACAGTCTAAATTCTCCGAATAAATTCAGTATAAAGCTATAGTGACTTGATAAATTATGTTATTAACGTTCAGTATTTTTCAGGATACGGTTGTATAAAATATTTAAGAACTTCAGGTAAATTCTGTGTGTGTCCGACGTTAAGAGGACTTGCTATCGAGAAATTTTCAGGAAGAATGTAATTTCGAAGAAGAAACTAATAAACTAAAATGGTAACTATTAATTGAGTTTATTTTTCAGGTAACATATTTCCACTTGGTACGTACCTTAGACGTAATTTGCTGCTTGCGATTACGTGATTTATACTTTGTGTTTACTGATTTTGAAACTGATTGATTAATGAACGGGGTTGTTACTTATGTATATTATGCATCGCTTGGCTGCACTGCTTTTTCACTGATGTCATATTTTTCTATTATGTGCCTGCTGTGCTTATTTATTTAAATTATAATTGTCACATGATTAATTGTGCTGATATGGTTATGTATGTAGGTTATACTTTGTGATGTATCTGCTTGCGCCTTCATGTTTACTTATTAAGATGACATATGAACATTTATTTGCTTATGCTGATATGATGCTAATGACCTGTTATGTAAGATACACATTTGCTGCTTTGCGTATGGATTGCATATTTACACATTTCTGTTTTGTTGTCGTAACTACTCTTTAATTTGGTATATAGAAATGCTGATATATGGTGTACGAACATGGAGTTTAGGTCACACTATGGTATTAATTATAGATTGTTCGCTTGGCAGAGCCTCGTGGTAGGAATTGTGCTGCATCCACTTGTTGACATTTTGTTCTCTACTGGTATACTGTCTCGCTATTGCATGGTTTGCTTACGCTCAGTGCCTTATATTTTTAAGATAAGAAAATGAACTGCTATAATTCGACGAACGACATTAGTACAAGAAACTTCATAGAAGTCACATGAGCCGGAGGTTTTATGGAAGCTGTATAAATTTATCCTAACAGAAAGGAAGCTAACGAGATGACATACCAACACTAGGTTTAGACCATTGACAGTTGTTACACTCCATTCTTCGTGAGCAATTGAAATAGCAAGTGACACTTGAGACAAGAAATACTCCACATGTTTGCTTCTGTTTGGCCATGATTCTTAACGTGGTGTACACACTGTGAATTATTACTATCATTAACACTCCGTCCTCGTACATACTTACTGAAAGTTATTCAACCTAAAGGCTGTTAGAGGTCATGTATGCATTTCTTTTATTTTATGATGGACAAGGTAACCAAAATGTATTTTATAATTCATAGTGAGTAGAAGATTTGGCTCAGGTGGACTACACAGAGGTTGTGTGTGGACATTGTGCCTTCGGATTGCATGGGATGATAAATTGAAGTTTGCACTAGTATTTTATCTGTACTTGTTCGAGGAGACTGACTAGAGGAAAGAGTTGTTATGGAAGTGAAATGATATTGGCGATAAGGTTTACATGTGTCGACGTATTGAAGAGGTATTATTGAGGTATTGAGATTGTGTGAAGTTGATGATTATTGGAGTTTTGGTGGACAAGAGGTAAGGTTAATGATATTGATGATAAGGTTTATATGTATCGGCGTAAGAGGTATTATTAAAGTACTAAGATTATGTGATGCTGATGATTATTGGAGTTTTGGTGGATAAGAGGTAAAGTAAGTGAGGAGCATATTTTCTTTGTTGGTTTATATGGAACAAGGAGGATGAAGATGGCAGATTAGAACACTTAAGTGGAAGGAAGATTGTCTACACACACACACTTTGTTAAATCACTTTTTTTTGGAGAGAGGAAGTATTTGCATATCTTGGCACACTGACAGTTGTTCAGTAACCGTACATTTGATTTGGCTTGGCAAACATTGGTCTTGACATGATGACTATGACGTAGACTAACTGTTATTGACTGTTATACATTGCTGCCACTACTACTTGATACACATGTCGAACATCAAATCTTTGACAGAATTGCATTTACACAGTTAACACTATTCAATTACACAGTAGCACTTAATGTGAATGAAAGATGAGTGAGTGTGTTTTGTGTGTTTTCCTTTCCTAATCCCAAATAATTGGTACCGACCTATCTCCTAAATATTATTTTACTTGTTTGTTGTGGCTTTCACTGACACCCACAAATATTATAGGTTTATTGATATTTGTGTATTTGTAATATTTAATATGACAATTATCTGATATCATTTGTGTGTTTATTATTATTTGTATGTTTAGTGTAAGAGCACTGATAATTATTTTATAAAAGCAATTGTGTGTGCCTTCAAACTGTTGATCGTACTTGCACCTATTCAACATTGCTGGGTGCCACTTGGAAATGTTTAATTTCTGCTGATAAACTCTGATGAACTGTCTGATTAGTGATAGTGAATATTATGGACTGTTTACCTGCACCTGTTCAACATTGCTGGGTGCCACTAATGGAACTGCTTATAGCGAAATGATGTCACTTGTTGCTGTCTGCACCTGTTCAACATTGCTGGGTGCCACTGATGGAACTGTTTCTACTGAATTAATGTCAGTCGTTGGTGTCTGCACCTGTACAACATTGCTGGGTGCTACTGCTGGAACTGTCAACTACTTGTTTATTGATATATTGACAAGATTTTATGTTAATATTTGTATAAACTGATTTTTTTGTATATTTACTGTTTGTGAAATGTTACAAGACTCTTACCTACACCTATTTTACATTGCTGGTGCCATTGATTGAATGATACTTGTGTAAACTATAATGTAAAACCACATGTATGCATGCATTTGTATTCCTTACTGTGTTTTATATATTAGGTTATTGAAGGGTCAGTGCAAAGCCAAAATTTTAGCTAGTTACGTAATATTTAATTATTAATATTATCTTTTATTTTTGTTTGTGTTTTTTTTGGACGAATTTGGTGGTATTTTCACCACCAATGCTGGCAAAAATACCATCAAATTCTGGCCCGTGGAGGAGGGGCATATGAAAGGTGGCTACACTGAGCCCCAGCACCAGAGATTGCGCCAAAGAGTATTATTCCGCCGCCTCCACTGGCAGTGCTTATTGAGAAGTAGAAGTAGGCAGTGCTTGTCGAGATGTAGAAGTGGTTAGTCGCTGTTGAGAAGTTCCCATGGAGAGTGCTTGTTCGGATGTTGTCATCTTGTTTTGATGGGCTAGACACCAGATATTGTTGGATTGGGGATGCTGTAATGATCAGAGTGTGCTTTTCGTCAATATATTTGAAGGTAAAAAAATTCTTTTTTTTGTATTATATCAATGTCTTAAACAATAATGCCTCTTGGTCACAGGTTCAGTCAACAAAGCATCTGGCTCGTGTTCTTATATTAGACTGTATTTCTGGTTTCTATGTGCAATTATAGTATTTCTGGTTTTTTTTAATTCTTCAGTATAAATGGTGTTTAAAATATCTGGTCTTATTGAGGAAGAACCGTGCCAGATGTGTACGTTGAATCACACTTCCACATACAGAACAGTTACACTTGTGTTTTGTTGTTTCGTAGGTTTTATAGTTGCTGGGGACTTAATTCATTAATTGTGTTAACGGAAATTTTCTTTCATTCTTTGTTGTTATTCTATGCAGTCAGCTTGCGTACTAATACTAGTCAGGGCCAACCGGTTACGAGACTTCGTAACCGGACATACAGCGACTAAAAATTAAAAAGTGTTTGCATTCTTAAAATAATTAAGCCTCCATGCAACATCACGTTCCTTCATTTCCAACTGGACAAAGCCGGTTTACTTTGGGAAATGACATAGGCGGCGGTCATGGTAAACAGAAATACTGTCGCCAGTAAACTTACTTAGATTAGAAAAAAAAATTTTTTTTGATGAACGGATAGCAATTTAAAGGAACAGAGCTCCTATTTTACTTGTACTTGATTAAACTAGAGACGTTGAAAAATTTGGTGCTGGACTCTGATTCGAATTTTTATCTCCTCTTTCGAGGATCTGAATCTCTCGGAACAGTATAGCTCAATCATTTCGTTCCTTTTTCCAAGACTGAAATTTCTCGTTAAACATTCACACATCTTACTGTTGATGAGTAAGCAATTAAAACTTAAGCTATATTTCTGGATGATAAAGAAGAATGATAGGAGTGCGGCTCGATTGTCGCTCAGGCACATAAATTTGTATCCTTATTTTAGATTTAAACACCTAGCAGATGGTTAAAAAAAACGATAAGTAACATTTGATTTTACTTAGTTAACAATACTATTACGTGTTGGGTTCGTATCTCCGTCACAGAACTTCACATCATGCGCTTCATCTTTAAATGCATACACACTTAGTTACTTCTGAATGGAGGTATATCAGACATCTTTCGTAATTAGTTAACAGGGATGAAAGGGTTTGGATAGGAGTCCCGGTTTATTACAACAACTGTCGTCTTTTACTTTCAAGTTTAGATTTGGTTACTGATATTGGCGAAAATTTCGGTAATTCATGACTCTTCACGACTAGTCAGCAATATGATATGATTAGATTAGATTAATACTTGTTCCATAGATCATGAATACGATATTTCGTAGTGATGTGGAACGTGTCATTTTAATCAAAGATTTCTTTACATACCGGTATTCAATTTCTTTACAACAATTTATTACCTTCTCTCTCATTCTCTTTTATTTTTCTCTCTCTCTCTAAACCTAGTTACAGAAATGCGAATCAGACGCATTACGTATTCCAAGCCGTAGCAGCCGCGACTTAGAGACGCCAGCTATGGTCAGTTCCCAGCCCGCTGTAGGATCACATCGGTTCGTCTTCTTCCTGCTGGTACTGTAACTGAGATTTGGCAACAAGGCAAGGTATGTTTGGCAACTCTGTGATCGACAAGTTACTTCCTGGTGTGTACGGAATTAGGCCTCAAAGTTCACTTGATTTTTCCTGTCATTTCCATTAAATAATCTGAGTTATTATCGCTTGAGGTGTAAGAAAAGACTGTAAATGTACGGTTTTCAGCCCAGGAAAATCGTTGCACGTGGAAATCGCAACTAATCTCGTCATTTAACTAGCGGTTCACGAGTTCTAGCCACTATTGGCCTCGTAACTGGAAGGCGCAACACATACACATTCGCCAGCTGTGTGGACACGTGCTGACCTGTGAAAAAGGGTGTGTTATGGTTCGCGGTACCAGTCTCGCAGAGTATAACGTTTTTTTTTCCCTCTGTTAAAGAGCTACAAGCAGTCAGAACAAACATCGATAAGGAAGTCGCAAGAAACTACTTTCAGCTCATAGTGAAATGGTGAAAAACTTACAATGCTGCACGACAAGTGAGGCCTCTTTCCGCTGCTGACAAGCAAATTTTGGGTTTCTAGGAATACGTAACTTATTTATGAAATGCCATATTTGCATACCTGTTGAGTATGACACAGCATACCAATTAAACACAGACCCAATCGAAATCTAAGTGAGTAGCATTTTACTAATTCATGCTGATAGAGACACGCTTGTGTACAGATACTCAGTTTTATGAAAACAGACTTTCATCGTAAGGTTATCGTGGGTAGTTTTATTTCATTTCTTATAATACAGTGCGCAATTTTCGTGAGGTTTCTTTTAGTGTTGTTAAAACAATACTAAACATGAGAGAGAAATTAATCATCAACGATATATGCGAATTCTCTGATGTTATCTATAACAGTCTGACAATGTACATGCAGTTTATTGATTACATTCATGTAGAAACTTGTTCTGAGTTAAAGCTGTCAAACAAGGTTGGAAGAAAAATAAAATGCCACTACCAGACGACAGCTAAGGTAAAAAATATTTTTCTGACTATTTTGGCTTGATGCGCTCTCCCCACACATAATACAAAAGCTTCGAGGAGCATCTGCTGCCTGGCCCTCTATTAAACCTGAAATGAACAAAATGTCGCAGAAAGTTTGCCCTTTTTCCACATGGGACTATTTTGGGTTGAGAAGTGAGAGGAATTATGTTCAAAGTACCATTAAATTGATAACTACAGCATACAGAAGAACTGCGTTTTAAAAGATGTAGCAGCGAATGGAATACAACTCACGACGCCTTATTTACGGTGCGCGACACCATTACGCTACAAGCTGTCATGTAGCTACGGCACCTCAAGAAGTAAACATAAGTTCCTCCACAACTTTCACATTCCAAAGTGCTGTGAGATGATGCATATGGCCAGATCTAGACTTTTGAGAGACAGACAGTTACAGCTTTTCTTTTGCACTGCACGACGTTTTCAACAAACAGATAGCCCAATAGACTAACTCAAATGGGAAGGAACACTTCCTATTTAAATTGCTGCATCCTACACTGTTGGCAGTTATGTTTAGGTGGCAATTACGAGATTTTAATTCGGTGATTACAAAATAGAATCGAATGTATGCACTGGGTAGCCGAGGCAGCTAGTTCATGGCGATTCGGTCAACCAAATATATGAATGTACTGAACATACACACTACAGGGAACCTGTGTGTCAGAATTCTCATCGAGTGTGCCACAATGGTGTTATGATAGAAAGATGAATTTCTGAGGATTTGGTGGTCTGTTGGATTCATGATAGGTTCCTATGACGATGGTCTGGTTTCGATTCTAACTTCTGCCGATGATTTTTAGTAGGGAGAGTCAGATTCTATTCTCTTCTGTCTACGCCAAGTGAAGAAGGTATAATGGCATTGTGGTCTGAAATTCACATTAAACATAGTATGGCTTCTCTACCAAGTAGACGTTAGGTTTCTAACATTCTGCGTGGTGTCTGTTTGTTCTAAGTCGTGTCTCCCTACCACTTTCGCGCAACGACGCTCTGAGCGTGTTTCTTAGGGAATTGGGTTTGAACCTGGGACCTGTTGCTGGTAAGGAGACGCCAGACCACACATGACGTGTAGAGTTCAGAAGAGTTCAGTGAGACTAGCGATGATACGAGGGCCGTTCAGAAAGTAACCTCCGGTTGATTTAAAAAAATACACCAAGTTAAATAAAAATATTTTAATATATACATCTTACAACTACATCTTTGCACTATTTTTCTACATAGTCTCCATAGCGATTGAGGCACTTATCGTATCTCTTCACAAGCTTTGAAATTCCTTCTGCATAAAAATCACCCGCTTGTGCCTGGAGCTAGCCTGTGACCGCATCTTTGAGCTGTTCGTCGTCATCAAACCGCTGTGACCCGAGCCATTTCTTCAAATGCATGAAGAGGTGATAATCACTTGGCGCCAGGTCTGGGCTGTAAGGTGGATGGTTGATAACGTCCCACTTGAAGGACTCAAGAAGGCCCGTTTTTCTGCGAGCAGAGTGAGGACGGGCGTTATCGTGAAAAAAAAAACGATACCGGAAGTCAGCATACCACGGCGTTTGTTCTGTATAGCCCGTCGTAACTTTTTTATTGTTTCACAGTACACGTCTTGATTAATGGTCGTACCACGTTCCATGAATTCAACCAACAACACCCCTTTGGCATCCCAAAACACCGTTGCCATCAGTTTTCTGGCAGAAAAATCTTGCGAGGGTTTTCTTGGTTTGGTAGGCGAATTTGAATGTGCCCACATCTTTGATTGTTCTTTTGTCTCAGGGTTCACGTACTTAATCCAGGTTTCGTCACCGGTCACGATTCTGTTTAACAATGGTTCTCCTTCTTCCTCATAACGTGACAGAAAGTCTAATGCAGAGGCCATTCTTTGAGTTTTGTGGTGGTCGGTAAGAATTTTGGGCACCCATCGTGCACAGAACTTACGGTAACCCAATCTTGCTGTCACTATCTCGTACAAGAGAGTCTTAGAAATCTGTGGAAAACCAGTAGACAACTCCGACATTGAGAAACGTCGATTTCACGAACTTTTGCATCAACTGTCTGAACGAGTACGTCAGTCACCAATGATGGTCTACCACTCCTCTCTTCGTCATGAACGTTTTCTCGTCCACTTTTAAATAAACGTACCCATTCACGGACAACTCCTTCACTCATAACTCTTAGTCCGTACACGGCACAAAGCTCACGATGAACAGCTGCTGCAGAATATCCTTTGGCTGTAAAAAACCATATGACAGCACGCACTTCACATTTGGCGTGGTTTTCTATTGCAGCACACATTTCAAACTGCCACAAAAACTAAACTAGCGCAGGTACGACGTTCACTCAACCACGGCTTGATGCCGACTGACCTGTTGAGTGCGTGAACGCACAGATGGCGTCGCTACTCCCCCCACAACCCGCACTGTGACCAATCGGAGGTTACTTTCTGAACCGCCCTCGTATAATCAAATACCAAATGATTTCAGCGTGAGCTCCACTGCGCTCCTTGTAAAAGAATCTTAATACTAACTAAATTTAGTGAAAGGGGTTCAAGGCTTTCTTATTTTTAGTTAGTTGGTAAAATAACGTTGAGAAAGTAGTTAAGTTTACCATTGGAATTTTTATTCTACTCACAAAACATTGTTTGTAAATTGCACTATTGATAAAAGGAAATATTTTAACACAGGATGATAAAAACCAACTGCGTTCCATCTTTTATTCGAGCTTCTGTATGTCGATAAAATTGGTTCTGAACTTGGAATGCAACTCAGACCGCCCTTAACGCGGAATTTGATACCTTCGTGACAATACAGCTCGACTACAATTTATTGTTTGTTCAAAACTGCAGATTCCTCAACATATCCACATATTGCGCGTGAATAGGTTCGAATCCTGGTCTGGCAGTACAGTTTTCATTATCTATAATCAAGCTATTGCATTATAACACCTATTTGGTTGATTTTTAATGCATTTTCATCCGTTGTCAACACCAACGATATCTAACGGTTTTGACTCCCAGTGAGACACAGAACTATTTGAGAGACCACTGTAAGTTCAAGGATGTTATTCAGAGCTGCTGATGGAGGAAAATTCGGTAGCTGACGTCTCTTTGTGTGTAATCAACAACGATATGTGTGGAGTTCTATTCCCAGTTAGCACTGAACTCTTCGTCATACTATTTCTAGTTCATAAATGCTCACATGTCTCTGCTGGTGTAACAAAACCATATTTAACGTTCGTTTTCTCAAGAATATAACAGCGATAGGTGTCGGGTTGGAGTCCTTGGAAGTAAAAAATTAATGTTTCGTCTCGTCATTGCAGTTAAAACATCTAGCTACTGCCGAGAAAATCCGATATGTCACTGTTGATTGTGCTTCGATAATAATCCGATTAGGTTCTGGGTTAGAATCACTGTCCAACACAAAGCTTTACCTTACGGCATTTCAAGTAAGCTACTTGTGAAGAAGCAATATTTAACATCTCTCGTAGTTCGTTGACAGGGACAGTAGATACTGGGTAGGAATTCGCACCTGTTAAAAATGTTTACATTATGTAATGTAAAGTTGATATTTGCTAACTGATACTGTCTAAAAACGAAGTATATCACTCTCTGAATGCTTAGTCAGGAATGGCTGTTAGTTTCCGTCAGTCGCGAAATCTTAGTCTTCATGACCTGGATTTGAATCCATACGCAGAACGAGACGGTTCGTCGTGTCATTTGAAGTTCATACACATTCTCAACTAGTTGCTCGTGAATTACTTAAATGTTTAATGTCATTTTGTGTTAAATAACAAGTACGGTATTTTACTTTGAAGAGTAAATCATGAATACGACGAACTTAGTACGTGCATTACCTATCTGACGTAATAATGAGAGTGGTAACATTTTAGGTATATCATTTATTACAATAAATGTGAGCTTACAAGCCTTAAGCACAGTCTTATCTGTGATAAGGTGTTCCCCTGATATTTCTAGTATCGTGGTATTACCTTACATCTTATTGCGATACAGAGCAGTATTTTCTAGTGGTGACTTGTTGGAACTAGTCTCAATAGTCAAACGACTCTGCCAAGGAGCGATTAGAGGACCTGTTAGACAGCTGTGTTATGTGGGTTGCATGCGAATCAGGCGAAATGCAATTCAGGTCGTTCGGATACTTTTGAGCACGACTGTACTTTACGAAAAAGGCCATTCCTACAAATTAAGAATGGTGAGAGTACATGATGTTTGTTCGGTGTTCCTGACGTTACTGGAGTTTTTCAGCTTGAGAGCGCAACACTGGAAGTCCAGAGGAGGTGCACTTGCAGTTTGTCGCCGCCTTGCAGACTTTGAGAAAGGTCTAATCATTGGCAACAGACCAATATATCGTACAGACATTGGGCTGTAGAGCAGTGGCTGCGGAAGGAGTGGTGATAGACGGACTCAAAACAACATTGTGACCACAAGTGAAGGCACTGGTCTTTCCTGAGAAAATCCTACGATTGTTGTGCTGATCTAACGAATCCAGGCCGGGGTCAGAGGTAATGTGTCACTGCGAACAGCTGGGAACAGTTTACTGGAAACTGGGTTGAGATCTAGAGTTGCCATACGTCTTCACCGCTGACACCACACCACAGACAGCAGATACTTGCCTGGTATACACCCAAAGTCAACAGGACAATGAGTGGTATTCTGTGTGTTCAGCGATAAGTTTCGCTCCTCTTTGTGGAGTTTAGGTCGACGCCAAGTTGTCCGTACCTGACCTGGTGCAAGGTCACATAAAGCTGTGATTTTCAAGAGTCATACCTCTTTAATTCATGGAATCTCGGTGTGTGTGTGTGTGTGTGTGTGTGTGTGTGTGTGTGTGTGTGTGGAGGGGACGGGGGCGGGGGGCTGATCTGGAAACTAATGAATGCAAGCTGAATGCTCACTGGTGTTTAGCATGAATGATGAACACTGTTGTCTTACCCTTCTTCACCATGGAATCATACTGAACATTCCAGCAAGATAACGCAAGATCCCTGCAGATCAGTTCACACCACAATCACTTTGAGGACTTTATAGACGCCTCACTGCCCTGCCCCTTCCCCTGGGTGGTCACCAGCAGAGTATGTGTGGGACGTGACGGAAAGTCGTATACAGTATTTTCATAGCAACCTCTGGCCAGCAGTCTTGTTAAACAGAGAACGTTTGTGTTTCAGGAACAGCAAGAAATTTCGTACGATCACATTCGAAGGCTGTGTTTTGCATGCAACGAATTCAAATTGTATTTGTGCCTGTGGAGGTCGCACCTCACACTGATAGATTGATGGTGAACAACACTTCCGAATCGAATGAGAATTTAATCTTTTAATATCCGTTATGCGATAAATATGGGACTGGCTCTTCGTGATATAACGCTTTCCATTCCCCTCAGTGCAGATGTGAAGTACAAATCTTGAATCTTTACTGAGATGTACAGATGAAATTTTTGATAACAAATTACACACGAAAACCGATTGAATCCTGGAGTGGTATCTTAATGAAGACTCATCAGTTGTCGCTATTACTTACTTATTTATTTATTATTACTGTCTCGTCATCAATAGCCATTGCGTCTATCTGTGCAGTTAATAGGATTTCGCCGTCTAGGTCTAACGATAAAACATTAATTTCAAGAGGGTGAATAATTTGCAAATGAGAATGGCATTGTCTAACTATACAGGGAGAAGCAGAACTCCACTGAAAAGCTTTCAGAGTTTGTTCAGTGATATCTTCTGAGTATTTGGATATAAGGGATCCATGGTCAACGGCGGCGGCTCGTTTGATTTTTGCCCAGTTAGCTTCCTGTCTGTATTACACTGAATATGGTGGAAAATAGTGTGAACGTCGGTGGTACGCTCTGTGTGTCTTCGTTCCATTCGTTCACGGTACCTGCTGTTGTCAATAGTAATGCGCTCTTTAACTCCTTGCCTCAAGTTTGCATTCAGTATTACTGCATATGAAGGTAAGGGCGCTTCAATAGACTTATCGTACGTTTTTGTCGTGTATCTCACGTGGACACGCTGACAGAATATCCGCAGCTGTCTTGAAGTCCTTCATAATGCGAAGCGCTTTCATTAGTCAACAATGTACTTGTTTAGTGTAACGTCACCAAGTGTTTCCCACAATGGCCACGGGACGCTAAGTGCAATAATATATGTAACATAAATGTTCCGTCTGGGGCTTTGTTCCCCAGCGATGGCAGTTGTGCCTTAACTGTGACACAGAGTACTACTACTAATAGGTTTCCTCGTGTGTGGGTTCACTGAATGCGATGGAAGAGAGCCACAACGAGGCGAAGCTGTCTCTGCAGCTGCGACAACCACTTCAGCTGTACACAGCTGCCAGTGAGAAAACAAATCCTGTTAACATCTGAGGTTATCAGTCCCCTAGAACTTAGAACTACGTAAACCTAACTAACGTAAGGATATCACACACATCCATGCCCGAGGCAGGATTCGAACCTGCGACCGTAGCGCGGTTCCGGACTGAAGCGCCTAAAACCGCACGGCCACAGCGGCCGGCGCAAATCCTGTGCTTTGATTAGTATGTTTTTGCGATTTGTATGTTTTTGCGATTTGTATGTTTTTGCGATTGCGTATTACGGACTGTTACACTGATAGGAAGGTTTTTTTCTCAGAAAAGACTTAATTAGGGTAACAAACTGAATAAATCATAATTAAATTGATTACTCTGTAGCCTGCAGCAAATGCAGTGTGTTCCTTCTTCCCAAATACCCAGAAGGTATCGCTGAACAACCATTGAAAGATTGTCAGTGGCGTTCTTGCTCGCCCGATGGTTTATTGTAGTCACTGCTGTATCTTTACTGTGTCTGGAACAGAACGATTTCTTATAGATTCTATATCAAAACTTCGTTGAAGTTCCTGTCCACTGCACATGAGATGTGCTGGTAGGGACACATTGTTCATTTAGTAAGTCTGAAGTAACTGAAATGAAGCTACAACATACAGCTGCGCCATAAGCAGCCTTTTTTTTAATAGTTGAAAGTATAAAATGTATACCAGGAATAGTCTTCAATAACTAATCTACATAGCGCATTGTCGTTCCTGATTACCAGCGAAAAAGTCACGAGTTTCAGATATGGACTCCTTTTTCACATCATGTCTGTGGAGGGCATACTCACGAAGGTGAGTAGCTCCCTAGTTGCTTTGCACCGTCACCGTAGGGATATACTACAATACACAGAGTGTTTGAAAAAGAACTCCATAGTTTAAAGTATAAACTTAATGAGGAAATTAATGAAAAATTACATCAATGAGTACATATAATGAAAGAGAAATCCTTGAAATTTTGTTTAATGCTATTAGATGTCTACTTGTTGCATTGCACAAGTCGAGACTATATTCCACTTCTCGCCATGTATTCACCAACATTTCAGGTGAATGTCTACTTGCTGCATTGCACAAGTCGAGACTATATTCCACTTCTCGCCATGTATTCACCAACATTTCAGGTATAACTGTCCCAACCGCCACGACGATTCTTTCCTGTAAATGATTTATGTTTCTGATCGCTTAACTCTACACAACATTTTTTATGTGGCCCCAAAAGAAAAGTCCAGTGGGGTTAAGACTGCGGTTTGTGGTGGCTAAGAATTGGACCAGTCCTGCATATCCACCTTCCTGGAAAGCGATTGTCAAGAGCCGCACGCGCGTGTTTACTGTAATGATGTGGGTCCCCATCTTTTTTAAAAAAATTTACGTCATCATCAATTCTGTGTAGAAAGCCAACAGCGAACTCATACCTATCGATTTTATCAATAGGTTTTATTTCCTATAACAGTTGGAATTTGCAGGCACGCAACTTAAGTCTTTTACACACAACATGATACACAGTATCTGTAGACACTCCTAACTGTAGACTATGTCTGGCCAATGACTTCTTCGGGCTCCGAACACACGAAACACGGATCTGTTTAACAACATCTTCAGAAGTTCTCGGTATACCTGCTGATTTCCATTGAAAGACTTTAGCTAATGACAGTTTTTGCTGTAGGTGGTTCACCGCCATACTGACGTCTAAAATTACGTTGCACTGTTATAACTGACTCAGTTTTCACAATCCAAATAACACACTGCGCTTTCTGTTGCGGAGTACTCATTGTTGCTGAGTTGCTCCGCACTGCACGCATTCCTGGACTGAACTGAGGGAACAGAGAAAGAAAACAGCACTGGTGCCGTCTCTAGGTCAAGCAGAACTGCCAACTGCAGGGGAGCCAAAATTGGAGAGTTGATGAATCAACCACCACAAAATAGAAAAGTGTATGTGACTTTGTACAGATTCTTGGACACATTAAAACAAGGGAATCTGTAGAATCTGCAGAATTAAAAACTAAAGTGAAATCAGTTTGCCATAGTACGGCTCTCTCAAGTTACAGAATACTGATACCGCAGTCAGGTGTTACAGGAAAACACTGGTTTAATTATTAAATTTAATTATTAGAACATAGATTACTTCTCTTCTGTCTGTAACTTACCATAATATTAAATTTTCTATAAAAATACGCCCTTTACTTACTGCATATCAATCTCCTGGCGGATTTAATATTTAAGAGAGAAATTAACTTTTTATCAGTAATAATATTAACTGTCATTGAATTTAATGAACCATCAATTGAATATTTCTGTAAATAATGTAAGGTTCAGTGAAGTGAACTTCTTGTATGTTCCGTCACAATAAACTTTTGCTACATTTTACAATGTTCACTTCATTTCAAATATGTACACGTTCTAATCGTAAAGCTCTACCTATATTACTACAAAATCAAGTTTGGGGCAATGCAGACGTCAGGACATGTAGAGGTTGTGTATTATTGTACCCAGCTAGGATAGAGAGCACATGAAGCTTTTTTTGTGTTGCGCACATATTCAAATAAGAAACAAAATTATGTATTTGAAGACTTTTTAATAGTCAGCCTCCTCGCGAGAGTTATAAAATTTCAGAATTTTTCGCGAAGACAGCAGGAAGGCCATGCAAGAGTAGAGACATCTCAGGCTTGGAAACAACTAATCACCAGACTCATAAATCAGGCCAACTAGGAGCGGTTATTTTTTAAAAATTCTGCATACGCTACAATGCTGTCAGAAACCACCATCAAAATGAAAATTGCTCTTTTCAAGAATACCTCCCTACATTCTGTCAGTTTTCGAATTTTTAAGGACAGCTAGTAGTCGAGTGACGAGGAACGACGATCTATGTGTCGGGCTAGCTCACTTTAATGTGCAATATGACCAGACAGACATTAGAAAACAAAGTAAGTACCCACCACCTAATGTCAGAGTTTTTCAGCATGCTTATTCATAAAGAAGCTATTACCCAAACACAAGCATTGACTGCAGAAGCATGTGGAGTCTCAGTCAGAAAAGTGCAACATACTGCCGGAATAGTAACTTCTTGAGATGTCTAACGTGTATGTATTGCTCCCCATTTGCCACGATATGGATATATTCGGAAAAATTGATAGATCTACACTGACACGACAGTCTCAATTTAAAAAAGTGGCCTACATAACTAAATTGCAATACTGCAGTAAGTAGAGAGTTTATTATGTTCAGCTAAATCCGAGCAGATATTATCAGACAAAGAGGGCTCTGGAACGTCCGATCTTACTCTGTTAAAAGCTATCAGTCTTGATTTCAAAATGTGTAAGACTGTACAAAAATTTCTGTTGGAAGCAAAGGATACTATCTCCACGAGAGTTACGCTTTTTTTTAGTCTACGCATTTACTGCGTATCGGAGGGAATATACTAAACAGACGATTCCTTGCCACCTCAGGATGTTTCCTATCAACCGATACCTTTGCAGGGTGGCGGGTAAAAATAAGTCGTTTGTTCTTTAACTTTGTAATTTGAAATGTTACGTGGTCTTGTGCGAGTTTTAACTACAACAGCCTTTTGCAAGGGCACAAAAACTTTTTAGTGCGGACAGCCAGAAAGCGATGGAGAATGTACTGTCCATGGTCTTCATTCCACAGGTTCACTTCTCAACTCCCCTAAGTTGAAATAAAGTATTGTAACTCTCTAAGAAAAATGCAAAGGAGCCAGGAACCACGACGATAAATATAAGTCTACTGCCGTTGAACGAAGCAGTATATTATGATCAATGTTCATACGCAGAACGAATTGGTTCTTCGAATAATTAATATTTCCTACTGTACTCAGTGCTCGAAACACTCCCTTCCCCAAGCAATTTCTATTCTTTGTTCTCGTTTATGAAGAGTTGATTGCTCGCCTTAAAAGTGGAGAATAACCTCGAACATTTGCGGACTCCAGCGGTGGCATCAGTTTATCACCATCCTCCTGGGGGAAGTGGTTCCCCTCCCTGAACACCCCCGATCGAATCCAACACCACTCCTGACGTCATCTTAGCCTCTCTACCAAAGCCATCCTCCCTCACCTCCCAGCCCTGACCCCACTGGCCGTCCTTCTCCTTCGTGTATCCCGTCGCCTCTACATCGTGACCAGGACGCACTCACCCACCACCGGCAATTACAACGACACATCCACAACATCCTTACTGTGAAGAAACGCCGTGCCTGGCGGCAGACATACACACAACTCAACACCACGCCCCCAATAAACTCTTCCAAGTATTGGTCTGCTTTCCACCGCCTTACTCGGAACCGCCCTACCCCGCAGTACCCTCTCCTCCTTGATGACCGTCCCTTTCCTGACAACCTCAATAAGGCCAACCACTTTGCCTCCCACCTATCCTATGTCTTTTCCCTTCCAAATGATACCCAATTTGATTATTCCCTCTTCCCCAACATAATCGAACATGTGGATACGTCCGCTCCTCCCCTTGCTCCGAGCTTCCAGTACCTGGGCCACACACCACCATCAGAACTTAACACTCCCATCACTACACAAGACATCAGCCTCACACTCTGCACTAAACGCAGCACTACCCCCAGCCACGACCGCGTTACCTACCGTCATTTGAACCACTGCCCTCCCTCCTTCTTTGTAGTTCTTCTGCCCTCTACAACGTAATCCTTGCCACCGGCTTCTACCCCAACCTGTGGAAAACCTCCCGTATCCTGACGTTCCCCAAACCTAACAAGCCTCCATCTGACACCTCTTCCTATCGCCCTTTATTTCTCACCTCAGTGTTCAGCAAGCTCTTGGAATCCATCACTGCCTCCACCGACACCACCTCCTCTCCATCACCCAATGCGGCTTTCGACCTTCCTTCTCTGTTGACGACAAACTCCTATGCCTCACCCATCTCCTCTCCCTCCAGCTTAACTCCCATTGCTCCACCATTTTTGTCTCCCTAAACCTCAAAAAGCCTACGACCACATGTGGCATCCCAGTCTCCTGTTTAAACTCCAGACCTACACCCTTCCTATCAACTATGTCTGACTGCCTCATTCGTCTCCCTCTGTCCATCTTACGTTACCATCCATAACGCCGATTCCCACACCTTCTACCCCTCTGCGGATGTGCCCCAGGGCTCTGTCCTCTCCCCTCTCCTCTACCTCCTGTACACAGCAGACATGCCCCAAATCCCCCACCCCCCACCCCCCGACCTTCCAGTCCACCTACTGCAGTATGCTGATGACACCACCTTCCTTGCCCTTGCTCCTACCCTTCAACAGTCCCGACACCTTCCCCAGATTAACCTTGACCTTTTTTACCACATGGTGTAACTAGTAGCTCCTCAAAATCAATCCTTTCAAGACCCAGGCAATCATCGTAGGTCGTACCTCTCGCTTCTTCTGGCTCCTTGATTTTTCCCTTACCATCTGCACCCGTTCTGTCCACCTCCCCACCATCCCCACCTACCTTCGACTCACCATTGACCGTCACCTCATCTGGATCCCTCATCTCCACTCCATCCAATCTGATGCCCACAATTGCCTCCATCTCCTTAAGCTTCTCTCTGTCGAGACATGGAGGTCGAACCCTTCTACCATCCTCCACACCTACAAATCCTTAATCCATCCCATTCTCTGTTATGCCAGTCCCACCTGAATGTCCACCCCCCCTATAAATTCTGTAAGTCCCTCCACATCCTTGAGCGCCATGCATTCCACTTCAGCTTTTGTATAAGCCTCCCGTTCCCCTTGCGGATTCTCTATGACCTGATTTCTTTCCCCCATTGCTCCTTTTCCTCGAAGCTGTCTGAGTTCTCTGCACCTCCTGTTGACTTGATACCCCCATCCTCTGGTTGCTCCTCTCTTCTCCAACCTCTCCAACCCCCGCCCTCTGCCGCGCCTTCACCGTTGTGTCCCCCCGTACCCTCCACCTCCACACCCTTCATCACCTTACCCAAGGTGGCTTCTGTGAAATCCCACTCCCGGATGATGCCCACCTCTGCGTTTATCCCTCCTGTCAACTCTGATCCTCACCTCACCCTCCCTCCCTCTCTCCTTTTCCTGGGTTCCCTCTCCCTCCCCCTTCCATCCTGTTTTTCCCCACCTACCCTCTCTTAGACTCCATTCTCTCCCCCAAGTCCTTTTGCTTTCCTCTCCACTACCTTCCCCACTCCTTCTCTCATCCACCCTGCCCCTCCCCTTTTCTGTGTCCTCTCCCTCCATCGGCTCTCCCCCCTCTCTTTGCTTTTCCTCTCCCCCCTTTTTCTCCCTCATCTACCGGGGTCCTCCTCCCGCCCCCCTCCCCCATCTGCCTTCGTGTCTACTCTATCATGTAGTCCTTATGTGAGTGTTCAGTGTTATGCATCCCCTTTTTAAGTGTTGCGAACAGACGCCATACTGTCGCTAGGTGTGTTTTTTTAACTCTTGTGAACAGAAACCATACTGTCACCATGTTTTATAGTTGTGCCTGTCTAATTACTATGTGTTTTAATCAGCATCACGAACCACTTGTTTTTATATTTTCACTCTGCAACTGTTCGACATGTGACAGTTTTAAACATTCACCTATTTATCACCTGGTTCTATTGTTTTATTATTTCCTCATTATGTCATTATGTTTTTAACTCTTCTGTAGGCTGCAGAGCGGCATATTATGCTTCTGTCAGCCAGGCCCCCTTCTTGGAGAGGGGGGGGGGGGGAATAGAAATTCAATAAAGAAAAAAAATCTGACATTTGCCACGTGGTTGTTAATGATATAGGGCCGGCACGCAAAACAGTACACGAAGAATGGATCAGGATTTTTCCAGATAAATTCATAATCCAAGTAAGTCCATTTTTGCATATTTTCACTCTTTATGCGTGACGTATCATTCAACCAAAACACATTATTAACTCATTCTCGTATGATTGACAAAGTTTGAACGACCTTCCAGATACAGACACGTATTATTTATATATACTCGGTGTGGACGGCGAAGGGAACACTTGCCAGCTCAGGCAACAGCGCCCAGCCAACACCATTATTTGTTTCCTTAGCTCAAGAACTCTTAAATTTTAAACTCCAGAATTTTCCAAACTGAACTGATGGTAGATGGTATCCTCTGAACTACCTCTGTTTTAATACTATATTTCTTAAAATCTACAACATTATCTTGAAAACTGGTACAGTTCCATTATCACATTAATGAATCTAGTGCTGTCATCTTGGATTTGTAGCTTAATAACAAAGATTAGTTAATCTAGCTTGTTTTACAAAATTTGCATTGGAACGTTTTTCCTTAATAATTCAAAAAGTAGACGAAGTATCTTCATGGAAATTTCTACCATACGCCATTATGATAAACTGAACCTCATTCCAGAATAATAAATTTGTAACTTTAATACTACACGCTTCTAATATTTCGAAAAATATGAAAGATATATCTTCCTGAAAAAGTTTACCATGTGTTTATATGATAACTGCTTCTAACTCAATAGCAGAACTTTCTACTTTTAATACAGTTCACCTTATAAAATTTTGCTAAAAGTGGATTTTTGAAGTAACTGATTTATGAAACATGTTCAGATACACAATGTTTAACCTTTGCATAGTATTACATCATTCGACCAAGTTTTGAAACAATACTCAAACATCTAATTTTATATAAGTACATGGTGCAATCTCTTTGTTAGCGCCTCACAGCATACGTCAGGCGCTCTGCTGAGCTGACCTTGGCTGAGCGCCTGAGAAAAAGTCAGCACTTTACTCGCCTCACTAGAACTGGCTTGCTTCCACACACCTTCTTTTTAGTCAAGTTCTGCCACAGTTTCATTTTGTCTCCAATTCGATTCAGTGCCGCATCATTAGTTACATGACATGTCCATTTAATCTTCAGCATTCTTCTGTAGCAACACATTTCAAAAGCTTCTATTCTTTTCTTGTCCGATCGGCTTATCGTCGACTTTTTGCTTCCGTGCAAGAGTACTCTCCAAACAGCTTCAGAAAGAACTTCCGAACGTTTAAATTTATAGTCGAGGTTAACAAATTCTTTTTCAGTAATGCTTTCCTTGCTGCAGCCAGTATGCATGTCATATCCTCTCTATTTCGGTGGTCGTCATCAGTTATTTTGATCCACAAATAGCAAAACTCAGCGAGTACTCTTAGTGTTTCGTTTTCTAATCTAATCCCCGCAGCGTAGCCTGATTTAATTCCACTGCATTCCATTACAATCGTTTTAATTTTGCTGATGCTAATCTTATAACCTTTATAATCACTTTGCTATACAAGGCACTATCCATTCCGATCAATTGCTCTTCCAGGTCCTTTGCTGACTGTGACAGGATTACAATGTCACTGGCAAACTTCGAAGTTTTTGTTTGTTTTCCCTGACCTTCAGTTCCTTTCCTAAATTTCTCCTTTTTTTCCTTCACTGCTTTCTGAAAGTACAAATTTAATAACGTCGGGGATAAGCTACAACCCTGTTTTCCCTTTCATGCCCCTCGACACTTATAAATCCAGCCCATTTTCTGTACAAATTTTAGGTAAATTTCACTCCCTGTAATTTAACCCCGCTACCTTTGGAATTTCAAACTTTATATTCAAAGCAACACTGTCTACATCTCCAAATTCTGTAAATGTAGATTTGTCTTTCTCCCTTATATCTTCTAATGTAAGATATAGGATCAGCATTGTATCAGGTGTTGATACATTTCTCCATAACCCGAAAATATCTTCTCCAAAGTTAGAGTTGATGTTTTTCCATTCTACTGCAGATAATTTGAGTCAGTATTCTGCAACCATGAATTGTGAAACTAATGGATCAGCAGCATTCACATTTATCAAAACCCACCTTCTTTGCAATTGAAATTATTACATTCTTAAGTCTGAGGATATTTTATCTGTCTCTTATACACTGCATACAAGATGGAATAATTTTGTCATTGTCTGCTCTCCCAAGGATTTCAGTAATTCTGAGTAAATGTCGTCTACGTCCCTTGGCACACCTGAAGTTACTTCTAAATTTGTATCTGGCTCTCTATGCAAGAAATCCTGAATCTAAATTATTTTGTGTGACACTCCATATGTTTGTACACGTGTTATTAAACGCTGATGTGTTAGCAACTCAAATGCTTTTCGGAAATCAAGAAATAGTTTATCCAACTGAGTGCGCTGATCTACTCCAGTTGCATTGATCCACTGCTTTCAGGATGTCACGTGAGAAAAACGCGAGATTGTTTTCGCGCGACTGATATTTTCGAAATTCATGCTGGTTAGTATGGAGGAGGTCAGTCTGTATATTCAAAAACCTATCACCCTACAGCCACCAAAATTTCGTAAATTTTCTGCTTGCAGCTGCATGTTATCATTAAGATATTTTAAAGGTTGGTTCCAAAACGATAGATTTACTTGGCGTGGTCCTACTAGAAATAGTGGACAATTTCGTTCCTCCGATTTTATCGAGTCAGTTTATGTGCAGACCTATAGTCTGCAGTGATACAGAAGTTGTGCAGTACCACACAGAATTTTTTTCCCAACAGGATGTAACAAGTCTATTAAAATATTGTTTCTGTTTAATATAAACTACAAAGTGTTTTTTTTTTCACTTCATCGATCCTTGCTAAGAGGGACGATAGAACAACGGCTGCTACATATGTAACCACCAATAACTAAACCAAAGTCGGAAATTAAGATTCTATCCCACTTGTAATTTATTCAAGGATAGCGGATGCTGCCCCAGCCTCTGCACCCTGCCTCCTTACCAGTTAACTCCCCTGTCACCTTCTGGGAAATCCTCAGCGGATTGGCAGGTCCCTCTCATTCTCCCCCACTGGCAAACCCACAACCCTCTCCTCCAGGGGAGTAGACCAGGACTCCAAACTTGGACCTTTGCCTTTCAAATACAGAAGGTAAAATAAAAGCATCTGGTGCAGTTTTCATATCAAATTAATTGACTGACTAATAAAAATGATCAATTAATCACATCCTCTCTCCCCCACCTGGAAAATGGAAGAAAATTCGGCAAAATCGGAGGGAAACTAAAATTTGCCTAGTAAATTCGAATTTTCGCTGTTAAATTTAAATGCCAATTACATCACAACGCAGAGGAAATAATAATATTAATAACATACCCCTTATTCATAAAATACTATTTGTATGTCACTGGGGTGCAAGGATTGTTTCATCAGCGATGTAATAATGATGAAGCCTAACTCCCATCCTCTTATTATTGGCAAATTCAAAAACTGGCGGAAAATTAAAAAATCTGCAGGAAAACTAAAACTTTTCCTCTGGCCATGAAGAGTGGGAGTTAGGGAGGGGCAGTTGCCATTTATAGAGCGCTAGAGAGTAGCTCTATCCAACGCCATTGGTAACTGCTGGCTGAAAAGGTGATGTTTTCGTTATTAGTCTAGCCAGTATTCCTATGTGAGAAAGGGGGTATAATAACAGGACCACAAACTGTGAGGGGTAGGGGGGGGGGGGGGAGGATTAAGCTCCAGCTGATCTACATGTGAATAGCTGTTGGGAGGGATATAAGAATAGGTAATTACATTACGACAGCCACTCACTGTTACCAGTGCTGCTACATTTTTTTCCTTTATTATTTCATGCCCCTACCTAATATGGGCAGGAGAGGGCTGGCAGTGGCACAGTCCGCCGCTCTTCAGCCGAGTGGCTTTACAAAAATATAAAAAAGGGGAACTCATGCATAAAAAGGGCGAAAAAGGGGAATATAAACACACAGTAAATGGAGATAATGGAAGTTAAAATATACACTAACATGGGCACATTCACTGGGGGACAGCTTAAAAAGTTGACATAGAGTTAAAAGACAACAGCTACCAGGTTGTGGAGCACTTAAAACTCACTGCAGTGACACACACGTTAAAAGTCGGCCACAGTATAAAAACACACAGAGCGAGAGACACTTAAAAAACCGCTGTAAACGACGAAGTACACACAAAGAATAAAAACTGCTCGTAGGGACCTGCCGAGGGACAGAGAACCAAAGAGGAGAGGAGAGGGAGGTGCAATGGGGGGGGGCTAGGGGGGGGGGGAGGAACAGGAGAAAGGAGGGCGGGCTGCTATCCATCCATGCTCCCTATATACAGCAGTGGTGTAACAGCAGCATCGGGGAATGAAGCGCACCCTAGCCAACAGAAACATGGGAAATACATTTTACAATGTTTCTTACAAGTGTAATGATCATTATCTTGCGAGAACATGGCATTTCAACACGAAACATCTGGTCAGTCACCTCCAGTCTAGTCCAGCGCCGTCTACCGAGTGTACTGTGTACCTGAAGAATGAGAGCCTTTCTTTGTACCTGCTGGTCATGACAGGCTAAGACGCAGCTTCTGGTAGGCCGAGCCCTCGTCATCACGACTGCTGCTGGTAGCGGCCCGGCGTCGCTGGGTCCTCGCACACTGCGAGATTACCAGAGGTGGCTTGGACATAGAGTTCTGACTGCAGTTCCACTCCTCACATAAACTCCCCGGTTTAAAAAATCCACTTTACTCAAGCCAAGATGGAGATGTTGTTATCAATAAACCTCGAATTTCTCACGCAAAATGTAGAGTCTTTTCTTTTATGTGCGTTATTTTAGAAGACAGAAGAAATCGGAGCATATACGTGTTTTAGGCTCGCTAAAGTAGTTCTTAGTGTGAAAATCCTTTACAACTATATAACATAGGCTGTATTTCCTGTAAATATTCCCTCATTCAGTAAAAATTTCTATTCTTATTAGTACTGTTCCATTAGTCAGAAGGCTATCTAGCCCTCCACCAGTCACTGGTTATGTAGAGGGCTATCACAACGAGAAAAGGTAAACCACTAACATTCAGGGAGAAATTCACCACCATGCGGATGCCCGTATGTAGATACTTTTTACGACTATTACTGCTTCTGGTGATTTATAGCCAGTGACGAAATAAAAAACACATTGTCACTTCGACTATTTTAGATTCGATAGCTAGATTTTTCTACATTCAGTTCCAACACCCGCCAATCCTTAATCCCTTGAAAATTGCTATAGCTTACGCGTATCGCAACGCTTACTACACCTAAATACGTATTCCACAAACCATTGCACGTTCTGGATAATGTCGTAACAATATTATCGATTTCTTCCTTCCTTTTCCAGTCACACGCGTATAGATAGGGTAAAAATGAATGTCTGTATGCCTCTATACGTGCCCTAATCTCCTTTATGATCGCTACGCTAGATATAAGTTTTTTAATGGCGAAGTAAGCCAACTAACTGCTGAACATTTCATATACAAGAATTGCACAAAGAATATCTGATCGATATAGAATGACTTTCTATAAATATGCCCCTGTACATGTCCTAGTTTCCCTTATCGTATTCCAATGATCACTGCGCTAAATATACGGTAGCATAATCGTGTCAGAGTCTTCGATGACAGCATAGTGTTTCATGGGAAATACGTCAACAGTTTTTGACTTGGTACATACCTCCATAATACAGTTGTAACAGTATCACAGAACTTCAAACACGCACACTATCCACTGAATCAATCACATTGGTGCAACGGCCTCACACCTCCTTGCTTAATTCAGAGCTACTGCAAGAGTAAGGAAATGTTAGGGGTTTAACCGAACGATTGTTCATTTTCCCCCCAAGCGCTCTTCGGGAGAGGACCGACCATCATACCGTATTCCATCTAGGACGGAGCATAGCTACATGATAGTACGCATATGTGTAGTATAGTCATTTATTTAAAAGCAAACCCTGCACCTACACTTTTATCCAACTATTGCACATCGAGAGCCAACTAACCAACAAGTACAAGTCAGACCAGATCAGTGTCGGTGTTTCCTCCAGCAACAGCTAGATACGAGCATTGCCTCTTACATCTCGATCCGAATTGTAGTGCTACAGCCGGCCGGGGTGGCCGAGCGGTTCTAGGCGCTACAGCAGGTTCGAATCCTGCCTCAGGCATGGATGTGTGTGATATCCTTAGGCTAGTTAGGTTTAAGTAGTCCTAAGTTATAGGGGACTGATGACCTCAGAAGTTAAGTCCCATAGTGCTCAGAGCCATTTGAACCATTTTTTGTAGTGCTACAGTCTCCAGGCGACATGCGCACGAGAACTGCGGCCACTCGCCTGCTACACTGTAACTTTTTAGTGGGTAAATTACTGTTCACCTGGTGGGATTAGGATTTGTAAGGAAGTATATAGACTATTATTTTTTTACTCGATCAATGCATAAGGTTGGGATGGAAGGGTATTCGATAATACAGACACGATGTATCCTCCACCATGGACTGTACGGCGGCTTGTGGCGTGTTTGTCTTATATGTAGGATGTTTGCGGGTGATAAAGTTGGGTGCAAGCAGGCGGAACGTAACTAAATCCACTACGCATTAATATGGCTAGAAATCCCGCGCACTGTCATCGGAAGAGTTAACCGCAGTAAACGGCTACCGGTAAGCATCTGGAGAGAGCGGAAGAAGAATGCATACGTCGGAGTCAGATTCATTTGCTGGAATCTTAAGGGTTCAAAAAAATGGTTCAAATGGCTCTGAGCACTATGGGACTTAACTACTGAGGTCATCAGTCCCCTAGAACTTAGAACTACTTAAACCTAACTAACCTAAGGACATCACATACATCCATGCCCGAGGCAGGATTCGAACCTGCGACCGTAGCGGTCACGCGGTTCCAAACTGACGCGCTTAGAACCGCACGGCCACTTCGGCCGGCAAGTGGAGCGAATCTTAAGGGAAGCAACCCAAAAACTGATGACTGATAGGTCGGTAAGCTAGGGCAGAAGGATATGTTACGGTCAAATTCATTTGCTTCTATTTTTAAGAGGGTGTAGTCCGCTATTGAATCTAAAATAGCCGAAATGACCTACTGTGTTTCATTACGTCACTGACTATAAACCACTAGAGGCAGTACCAGCCGTAAATAATATCTGTATACGAGCATCTGCATGGTGGTGAATTTCTCCCTTAATATCAGTGAGTTACATTTTCTCTTTGTGATAGCACTCTACATAGCCAGTGACGGTTAGAGGGCTAGACAGCCTTCTGACTAATGGAATAGTGCTCTCGTAACGAGATAGGATTTCGAGAGAATCAGCAGGGATCTGTGACTTGACTGCGGTAGATATCGCTATACAGGGTGTTACAAAAAGGCACGGCCAAACTTTCAGGAAACATTCCTCACATACAGAGAAAGAAAATATGTAATGTGGACATGTGTCCGGAAACGCTTACTTTCCATGTTAGAGCTCATTTCATTACTTTTCTTCAAATCACATTAATCGTGGAATGGAAACACACAGCAACAGAACGTACCAGCGTGACTTCAAACACTTTGTTACAGGAAATGTTCAAAATGTCCTCCGTTAGCGAGGATACATGCATCCACCCTCCGTCGCATGGAATCCCTGATGCGCAGATGCAGCCCTGGAGAATGGCGTATTGTGTCACAGCCGTTCACAATACGAGCACGAAGAGTCTCTACATTTGGTACCGGAGTTGCGTAGACAAGAGCATTCAAATGCCCCCGTAAATGAAAGTCAAGAGGGTTGAGGTCAGGAGAGCGTGGAGGCCATGGAATTGGTCCGCCTCTACCAATCCATCGGTCACCGAATTTGTTGTTGAGAAGCTTAAGAACACTTTGACTGAAATGTGCAGGAGCTCCATCGTGCATGAACGAAATGTTGTGTTGTACTTGTAAAGGCACATGTTCTAGCAGCACAGGTAGAGTATCCCGTATGAAATCATGATAACGTGCTCCATTGAGCGTAGGTGGAAGAACATGGGGTCCAATCAAGACATCACCAACAATGTCTGCCCAAACGTTCACAGAAAATCTGTGTTGATGAAGTGATTGCACAATTGCGTGCAGATTCTCGTCAGCTCACCCACGTTGATTGTGAAAATTTGCAATCTGATCACGTTGGAATGCAGCCTCATCCGTAAAGAGAACATTTGCACTGAAATGAGGATTGACACATTGTTGGATGAACCATTCGCAGAAGTGTACCCGTGGAGGTCAATCAGCTGGTGATAGTGCCTGCACACGCTGTACATGGTACGGAAACAACTGGTTCTCCCGTAGCACTCTCCATACAGTGACGTGGTCAACGTTACCTTGTACAGCAGCAACTTCTCTGACGCTGACATTAGGGTTATCGTCAACTGCACGAAGAACTGCCTCGTCCATTGCAGGTGTCCTCGTCGTTCTAGGTCTTCCCCAGTCGCGAGTCATAGGCTGGAATGTTCCGTGCTCCCTAAGACGCCGATCAATTGCTTCGAACGTCTTCCTATCGGGACACCTTCGTTCTGGAAATCTGTCTCGATACAAACGTACCGCGCCACGGCTATTGCCCCGTGCTAATCCATACATCAAATGGGCATCTGCCAACTCCTCATTTGTAAACATTGCACTGACTGCAAAACCACGTTCGTGATGAACACTAACCTGTTGCTGCTACGTACTGATGTGCTTGATGCTAGTACTGTGGAGCAATGAGTCGCATGTCAGCACAAGCACCGAAGTCAACATTACTTTCCTTCAATTGGGCCAACTGGCGGTGAATCGAGGAAGTACAGTACATACTGACGAAACTAAAATGAGCTCTAACATCGAAATTAAGCGTTTCTGGACACATGTTCACATAACATCTTTTCTTTATTTGACTGTGAGGAATGTTTCCTGAAAGTTTGGCCGTACCTTTTTGTAACAGCCTGTATATCGAAGACGGAAGATTCGTCCTAATGTGGAGGGTAAGCGATACTCTGACAAAATGAAGGCTGAGAGGTGATCTCTTTACCACTTCTACTAATAGTTGTGAGCAAACACATTACTCCATTCCACATACGTCTCGTGAAGTGACTGTATAGAGAACAGTAGTAACTGTACCTCAGTTCATTGACGAACTGATTGAGGAAGCGTCAAATGTTCACCGAAAGGCGGTAGTGCGTGTATATAAATACCTCAGGAACGAGACAGATAGGAAGTGCAGGTCAGCCACGGCGATACAGGTGTAGTAGAAAAATTGTAATGTGATATTTTTCTCGTTGTGATAGCTATCTACCTGGTCAGTGACTGGTGACGACTAGACGGCTGAATTTGTAAAGTAATACGTGGTATTACTCTGATATTTACAATTCCTCTGTGCTCCTATTTGACTACCTTAGGAGACTTCGAAGGTAATGAGATATTTGACTGCCTTAAGAGAGTTCGAAAGGGATGAGGCGTGCTGTGACAGAGGTAGAGCGTGCTCTTAACACTCCGTCATGAGCCTGTGGTGCAGAACATAACAGATATTAAGTTGATAAGAATAGAAATTTTTACTGAATGAGAGAATATTTACAGGAAATACAGCCTATGTTGTATAGTTGTACAGGATTCTCACACTGAGAACTACTTTAGCGACGCTAAAACA
The DNA here is from genome assembly GCF_023864345.2 of Schistocerca serialis cubense. Lineage (NCBI taxonomy): Eukaryota > Metazoa > Arthropoda > Insecta > Orthoptera > Acrididae > Schistocerca > Schistocerca serialis. Next base: position 698,010,158 of record NC_064638.1, on the reverse strand, counting down.
CGTATATGCTCCGATTTCTTCTGTCTTAGAAAATAACGCCCATAAAAGAAAAGACTCTACATTTTGGGTGAGAAATTCGAGGTGTATGGATAACAACATCCCCATCTTGACTTGAGTAAAGTGGATTTTCTAAATCGGAGAGTTTATGTCAGGAGTGGAATTGCAGTTAGAATTCTGTGTCTAAGCCGGGTCTGCTTGCCATACAGTGTGCTAGGAGTTAGCGACGCCGGGCCGCGGTGAGCAGTAGACGTGGCCTCGAGGGCTCGGCTGTCCGAAGGTTGCATATCTTAACCTGTCGCGAATGGCAGGTACAAAATTGGAGATTGGAAATTTGTGGTAAGTTCCTGCGGGACCAAACTGCTGAGGTCAGCGTTTCCTAAGCTTACACACTACTTAATCTAACTTAAACTAACTTACGCTAAGGACAATATTCACACCCTAGCCCGAGGGAGGAGTCGAATCCTCGACGGGGGAGCCGCGCGAACCGTGGCAAGGAGCCCTAGACCGAGCGGCAACCCCCGCACGGTAAGGGCAGGTACAAAGAAAGGCTCTCGTCCTTCAGGTACACACTACACTCGTTGGACTAGACTAGGTGTGACAATCGAGTTTTTTCGTGTTGAGATACCACATTCTTGCAAGATAATAAGCACTACACTTGTAAGAAATATCGTTGACCTACTTCCGACGTTTGTGAATCGTAAATAGGTATAAGTGTGTTTAATTCCCCGAAGCTGTTGCTACACGACTGATCTATATGGGGAGAGAGGATTTACAGCAACGCTTCCTCTGCCATCGGCTATTACAACGACACATGCGCAACCTCTTAATAGCATAGAAACGCTGGGTCTGTCGCCAGACATGTACATGACTCAACTCCACCCAACCTGTCAACTCCTCCAACTTCTGGTCTGCCTTCCACCGCCTTACTGGTAGCCGCTTCTCACTTCTCCTCGACGACCGCCCCTTCTCTGACAACTTGCTAACGTTAACTATTTTGCTTCCCGTCTCCCCGAGGTCTTTTCCATTCCCGACGATCCTCATTTTCATTACTCCTACTTCCCCTCAGTCCTTGAACGCTCTAATATCCACAGACATAAACCACTCCCATTACCACACTCGACATCAAACTCATACTCGTCTTCAAACGTAACACCGCTTCTGGTCACGTCGGTGTCAGCTACCGCCCCCTCAAAAAGTCCCCCCCCCCTCCTTTCTGGCTGTCTTGCTACTTTCCCGCATCCTGGTGTTCTCTAAACCCAACAACCCCCACCCCCCACCCCTCCCTCCCAACACCTCTTCCTATCGTCCCATCACCTCCATGTTCAGTAAGGTCCTGAAGTCCATCCTCTCCCGACGTATTCATCACCACCTTAACCAGCACCAGCTGTGATGCTTCCGACCCTCCTTCTCAGCCGACAGCCACCTCCTTAACCTTACCAATCTTCTTTCCCAGCAACTTCCGTCGTTCTGTTATCTTTGTTTCCTTCGACCTCCAGAATGCCTGTGACTGAGTCTGGCATCCTGGGCTCCTCTTTAAACCCCAGACCTACGCTGTTCCATCAATTTCGTCTGTCTCATTGGCTCCTTCCTCTCCCATAGTCCCTGCTATATCACTACCCACAATTCCAACTCCTGTACATTCTATCCCAATGTCAGTGTGTCACAAGGCTCTGTCCTTTCCTTTGCCCAAGCGCCCCTGCCTGTTCACCTCCTCCAATTTGCTGATGACACCGCCTTCCTGGCTGTCTATCCTAACCTTCAACGGTTCCAACATACCCTCCAATCCCACCTTGACCAGTTCACCGCCTGGTACCACCAGAGGCTCCTTCACATGAACCAAGACCCAGACAATCATCATAGGTCGTACCATCCCCTCCTTCTGGCTCCATGATTTTTACCTTTATGGTCGTCCTATCCAGCTCGCTCCTACCCTGAAATACCTTGGCCTCACCCTCGACCGTCACCTCACCTGAATTTTCCATCTCCTTACAACCCGACACAAAGTCCACAATAGACTCCTCCTTCTGAAACTCTTATCTAACTGGACATGAGGACTGCATCCTTCCACTATCCTTCACACCTACAAATCCTTGACCCATCCTATCCTCTGTTATGTCAGCTTTGCCTGGATTTCAGCCCCATTCGGATTCTATAAAGCCCTCCAGATCCTCGAACGCCAATGCACTCCACTTCGCTTTCAGTATCCGCCTCCTGTCCTCCACACAGATCCATATCTCCTCTTCCTCAAACACATCCACCCACTGTACATCATCCGCAGACTCGATACCCCTCACACCTGATGTCTCCTATCCTCTCTACCCCCCACCTGTTGTCGTGCCTTTACCATTGTGTCCTGCTCTGTCTCCATCTTCACGCCCTCCACCTTCTTTACCAACGAATCTTCCAGTGCCTACTCCTCCCGGATGATGACTTCCAACTGACATCTGTTCTTCCTATCAACTCTAATCCCACCGTTCTCCCCCCACCTTCCTCAGGACTCCCTTCCTTTTCCCTTCCCCTGAGAGGTTTTTCCTCCCTCCTGCGCCTCTTCCCCTTTCAGTGAACCCTGTCTGCGGCTCTGCACTCCCTCCTTCCTTGCCTTCCCTCTCCCCCTCTCCCACCCACCCATCTCTGCTCCCTTGTTACTCTCTCCCTTTCATTTCATCCCACGCTCTCCAGTCCTCCCTCCCCCTCTGCTCCCTCCTCAGCTCTGTTTTCCCTCCTCTCAGACCTCTCCTACCTTGGCAGGTCCCTTCCAGCATTTTTTACTCTTCATTGTGTGTGCTCCATCTCATTCAGTGGTTTTTAAAGTGTCATCATTCTGGTGTGTTTTGATAGTGTGGCAAACTTTTAACTTGAGCATGTGACTTTAGTGTATTTTTAGATGCTACACACACCGCTAACTGTGTTATCTTCATGTAGACCTTTTTCTTAACTGCCCTACAATGAATATTTCTGAGTAAATGTATATTTTAACGCCCATTGTCTCCCCCTATTTATGTTCTTTTGTCCCCATTTCTATCGCCTTTTATGTGTGTCATTTCATCTTTTAATTTGCATGTTCTCTTGGCTAAAGAGTGGCAGACTGTGCCACTGACAGCCTTCCCCTGCTCATATGGGGCCGGGGAATGAAAAAAGAAGAAAAAAATAGCAGCTCTGATAACAGTAGGTCGCTGTCCTAATGTTATTACCCATCCTTATGTCCCTCCCAGCAGCTATTCACTTGTAGACCAAAAGGAAGCTATCCAGCCTGCACTTCAGTCGTAGTTTGCGCTCCTATTATTATTCCCATTTTTCCCACTTAGAGCTCTTAGCTAGACTGGCTGGAGCAACTCTTTAGTGCTAGGCTAATAGCGAAAATATCCTCTCTACATCTAGCGGTTATCAAAGAAGCTAGCTAGAGCTACTCTCTAGCGTTCGATAAATGGCAGCTACCATTCCTCAGCCCCCATGCTTCTCAGCCAGAGAGATAACTTTGAATTTTCTCACAGATTTTTTTAATTTCCCCCCAGTTTTTGAATTTCTCACCAATAGGAAGGAGCTATACTACGCCATAAATCTGAGTCGGCCCCCTTAGATTTTTATGTCATGTTAGACTGCACCAGTATTCCAAAGCTGATGAAATAATGAGAGTACTCTACATCCTTCCATACCAATGTAATCAGCATTTGAATTGAAATGTCCTGGCAATTAAAACTATGTGCTGGACCGAGACTCGAACTCAGGAAGTTTCAGATCAGCGCACACTCGTATGCACAGTGAAAATTTCATCCCGGAAACATCCCCCAGGTTGTGACTAAGCCATGTCCCATGAATATCCCTTTTCCAGGAATGCAAGTTCTGCAAGGTCTGCAGGAGAGCTCCTATGAAATATGGATGGTAGGAGGCGAGGTACTGGCGGAATTAAAACTGTGAAGACAGGTTGTGAGTCGGGCTTGGGTAGCTCAGATGGTAGAGCACTTGTCCGCCAAAGGCAAAGTTCCCGAGTTCGAGTCTCAGTCCGGAATACAGTTTTAATCTGCCAGGAAGTTTCATATCAGCCACACTAGGCTGCAGAGTGAAAATTTACTTCTGGAAACATTTGAATTTACGCCGAATATTCGAATTACCACACAAATTTGAACTTCCACCAATTTTGAATTTTACACCATTTTTCCAGGTGGGGGTATTTAACTATTTAACTTAATTACTAGTCAATTAAACGGATGTCATAATGGCACTGGAACCTCTTCTTTTACCTTCCGAAGTTCAAAGGCAAAGGTTCCAGGTCTGATCTCCCAAAGGGGAGAGCTGGGGATTTCCCAGAGGTTGAAGGGAGAGAGCCCTCCCAATAGGCTGTAGATTTCCCACAGGGGGAAGGCTAATTAATTGCTCAGTGGGCAAATTGTAGGCGTGGGTGGAGGGTCCGCCATCATGAATGAGTTAAAAGTGGCATAGAATCACCCTAATCCCCCACTAACCAACAGCTGCATTTTTATCTCTGATTTTTCAGAGGCAACCAGTTTCAGTATTGCATTATGCTATCATGTTCTCTATGGTAACTGAGTGGCTGAACCAGATAAAATGTCATGCCAAAGCGAACAAGTATCTCCAAATCTTCAAATGTGTGTGAATCCCTAAGGGACCAAACTGCTGAGGTCATCCTTCCCTACACTTACACACTACTTAAACTAACCTATGATAAGAACAACACATACACCCATGCCCGAGGGAGGACTCGAATCTCCGGCGGGAGGGGCCACGCAATCCGTGACATGGTGCCGCAAACCGCACGGCCTCTCCGCGCGGCCAACTATCTCCACGAGCGCTTGTAACATGGCTATGTACTAATAAGCTGGACTGATATTGTTACATACGCTTGTGCTGATAATGGTTCTCTTTTGCCCGATATTTTGTCTGGTTATATTTGCTAACCACTATGTTACCACAGAGCGCCTGATGATGGTATATGGGAATGCCGAAACCGGTTGCCTCTGGAATAACGTAGAGATGAAAATATGGATATTAGTTTATTTATTGCTGTTCATACGAAGTGTTTTGTTCGTTTGTACTTATTATATTAGCCTCTCAAGGGTCTAGCGAGCGACGGCGCTTTGGTGGTGCAAATTTATTACGCTGCTGGATACAGCACCCAGGTGATCGACGGTCGTCGACTGGAACAAAATGGCTGAATATATACCATATCTGATCCATCGAAGAAATAAGTAAGTCACTAATGTAAATCATGTATGTCTTTACAAATGTATTCCGTATCCGTTTGGCCAATTTCAAATGAAGTCCAATTTTATAGACTGAGTTAAAACATTTTATTACGTCACGAACTTTTATATATATGACTGGCGTGGATAAATTATGTGTGTTTATGGAAAATGACAAGCATTGAACAATACACAGTACTTTAACTACCAGTGAGGAGCAGAATCCCAGGTGTATTTATTGTGGAATTTTAATGAACTGGTTAAATGTTCTGTTTATGGAGAAGTTATTTAATTTTGAAGAATATTTCGGTGTTTCAAGAACACGAAAGAATTACAAACGATATGCTAATCAAACGTACGCAGCCCTATTTGGAAATTAATGCTGTATATATTAATATTGAAAAATTTCATCTTCAAGTGCAATTACTAGTAAAGAAGACAACAGTTCGCCGATTTATTATGTGTCTAGTCAGATGATTGTCTGGGCAACAAAAACGTCACTAACTGGATTTTACAACGATTTCTGAAAGTAATTAAAGAAAATAATTGTCTTAAAATGAGGTGAACCTGTTGATATAAATGAAAAAAATAGGCATTCCTCAAAGAATTTGTGCTGTGTAACGGGGTTATCGATTATTTCTTCGCCTGTTTCGATTCAGTCGCCGTACCAAGCGTCTCTGGTGGTCGGCTGACCGCTTGAGGTTGCGCCGGTGTTAAAGAGAGAGCTGGGAAAGGACTGCCTGAGCAGACGTTGTTTACGGGTTGGAGGAGTGAGCCGGGCGTGTGCCGAGTGGCTCTGCCGGGCTGTTGTACTGAACCCGTCCGGTGAGTACTGCGACCCGCAGCCGATATTACTACGGCGCGGAGTTGACACATGTGTAGTGTAGTTTTGTTAGTATTCATAGAATCTGCGGCACGTCTAGCTAGTTATCACTTGTGGTATTGCAAGGGTTACGACTAGCTGGCGTAGTTACCAAATCCGGGGACTCACTCGCCTTCCAGTGGTCAGGACTGCCTAGCGTAAGTGCACCTGCCGGTGTAGCGGTTAGTGTTCCTTGTAATTTATATTGCTTGAGTGTGTATTTATTGTATGATTCTCAGACACAAGTTTGTGTGCAAGTAGCGCTCATTAACCCAGATGAGTCATATCTAATTTTTGTTGTAGCTCGTGTGTAGCGATAGTCATTTCCAGTATGTAAATACACTCCTGGAAATTGAAATAAGAACACCGTGAATTCATTGTCCCAGGAAGGGGAAACTTTATTGACACATTCCTGGGGTCAGATACATCACATGATCACACTGACAGAACCACAGGCACATAGACACAGGCAACAGAGCATGCACAATGTCGGCACTAGAACAGTGTATATCCACCTTTCGCAGCAATGCAGGCTGCTATTCTCCCATGGAGACGATCGTAGAGATGCTGGATGTAGTCCTGTGGAACGGCTTGCCATGCCATTTCCACCTGGCGCCTCAGTTGGACCAGCGTTCGTGATGGACGTGCACACCGCGTGAGACGACGCTTCATCCAGTCCCAAACATGCTCAATGGGGGACAGATCCGGAGATCTTGCTGGCCAGGGTAGTTGACTTACACCTTCTAGAGCACGTTGGGTGGCACAGGATACGTGCGGACGTGCATTGTCCTGTTGGAACAGCAAGTTCCCTTGCCGGTCTAGGAATGGTAGAACGATGGGTTCGATGACGGTTTGGATGTACCGTGCACTATTCAGTGTCCCCTCGACGATCACCAGTGGTGTACGGCCAGTGTAGGAGATCGCTCCCCACACCATGATGCCGGGTGTTGGCCCTGTGTGCCTCGGTCGTATGCAGTCCTGATTGTGGCGCTCACCTGCACGGCGCCAAACATGCATACGACCATCATTGGCACCAAGGCAGAAGCGACTCTCATCGCTGAAGACGACACGTCTCCATTCGTCCCTCCATTCACGCCTGTCGCGACACCACTGGAGGCGGGCTGCACGATGTTGGGGCGTGAGCGGAAGACGGCCTAACGGTGTGCGGGACCGTAGCCCAGCTTCATGGAGACGGTTGCGAATGGTCCTCGCCGATACCCCAGGAGCAACAGTGTCCCTAATTTGCTGGGAAGTGGCGGTGCGGTCCCCTACGGCACTGCGTAGGATCCTACGGTCTTGGCGTGCATCCGTGCGTCGCTGCGGTCCGGTCCCAGGTCGACGGGCACGTGCACCTTCCGCCGACCATTGGCGACAACATCGATGTACTGTGGAGACCTCACGCCCCACGTGTTGAGCAATTCGGCGGTACGTCCACCCGGCCTCCCGCATGCCCACTATACGTCCTCGCTCAAAGTCCGTCAACTGCACATACGGTTCACGTCCACGCTGTCGCGGCATTCTACCAGTGTTAAAGACTGCGATGGAGCTCCGTATGCCACGGCAAACTGGCTGACACTGACGGCGGCGGTGCACAAATGCTGCGCAGCTAGCGCCATTCGACGGCCAACACCGCGGTTCCTGGTGTGTCCGCTGTGCCGTGCGTGTGATCATTGCTTGTACAGCCCTCTCGCAGTGTCCGGAGCAAGTATGGTGGGTCTGACACACCGGTGTCAATGTGTTCTTTTTTCCATTTCCAGGAGTGTAAATATGAATTTGATTGTGACCTTGATAGAGTTTCTTGATTATCATTGTTTGGTGTTAAGATATTTTGTGACGTGGCCGTCGTTAAAAGTTTAAAGTGAAGTTTACTTTATACAAGACTTGCAGGAAGACTGTTGATGTTCAGACGCGATTGCTGTCACCGTAAATTCACGAATAACTGTGTCTGCTGATGTCAGTTCCTCGTTGCTAAGGTGATTGTGTTCTATCCTTTGTATTTAATTAAATTACTGTAACTAGCTGGGTACTGCAGTTTACGCGCGGAAGCACGCCTGTAAGCTAATGGGACTCAGTTGTTCGTTGGCTCAGTTTAAAATCGTGTACCGCCCGCGCCATCCTGCCTCGTATAGAGGGTGTTACGTCGTCGCTAATACTGATAGCTGTGGGTAAAGTGCTTGCGTATCGTCTTGTGTAAGGTCTGGATGTCGTTGGCTCGGTGAGTAATTTAGTCCCTTTGAAGAGCGTTATCGCCCGCATCTCGTGGTCGTGCGGTAGCGTTCTCGCTTCCCACGCCCGGGTTCCCGGGTTCGATTCCCGGCGGGGTCAGGGATTTTCTCTGCCTCGTGACGGCTGGGTGTTGTGTGCTGTCCTTAGGTTAGTTAGGTTTAAGTAGTTCTAAGTTCTAGGGACTGATGACCATAGATGTTAAGTCCCATAGTGCTCAGAGCCAATAGCGTTATCTTGAGGCTTTAATATCTTGTTTCAAGATTAACTAATATTACCTCAGCTGTAGCCGTTCTTACAGACGTTAAGACTCAGTCAAAATCTGTTATCTCTCATTTCATCAAACCGCTGGAATAAATAATATTAAGCCTCTGCTTAAGGCTCCAGCGTGAAGCGGTGGTTGTTGTAAAATTTTAATAGATAACTTTTATGTTTGTCTTCCACTGTATGGTTATTTTTGGCACGACTTGGACTTGCCTGTTTCTTACCTAGCCTTGGCTGATAAAAACTTCTTATTCCATCCTATAGAGGCACGGTCAGTGTTATATGATTTTCCATACCCGACACGTGTATAAATAGTTTAAGTAAAAAAATACTTGCTTCCTTTAAGGATCCCGCATCTGACGTCCAGTTAGTGCATGATTTGGGATTGTTTTAGTTAAATGTATTGTATTTTTTTTTTTAATCCTGCGAAAAAGTACGTCATGTCTACGCTACGTTATAATTTTACCTTCTGTTTAAGTAAATTTGTTTTTTTTTTGAAAGTGGAATAAATCACCTTTAGCTGTATTGTATCTTTAATTCAGTCTAAGTAAAGTCCTGTGTTCCTCCAAGGTGACATATACAAGACTTATCAAAATTGTTCCTTTTTAACTCTGTCGGAGTAAAACCCGTTTTCTTTAAGTATATAATAAAACGGAAAACCTACAGCCATCCTTACGATGTTATTTATTCTATGGCTACCAGTTTTGGTGATTCAGTACTCCATTTTCAGGCCGTAACTGATGCTGAGGGGATTAACTCCAATCGTCTACACGATTCATCAGTGGCCAACATCTTAGAAATGGTTTTCGCAGGCTGCCTGTAACAACGACGTTGTGTCTCCAACCATCAACCAAGGCAACACATGTCACGCCTGAACTTAGTAACATTCATCATATAAATATCAATCGTCTGGACCTGTTGTAATTTAGTACTGTTTCTATGCACTAGTGTAATCTTTATAACTGATTTTTTCGTTGTTTAATAAAGATTGTTTATACTATGTTGTTACTATTTTTGGGACTACCCTCACTCGCTACTCTGTGCCATATCATAATTATTTATTACAAATAGAATTCTGGTATCATCATGATTTTCCTTTAGCCCAATTGAAGTCAAAATTAAAATTTATGAGCCTGAAAGAGACAACGAACGATAATAACGATGTAGTAATAAGTTCAGGAGTAGTTGTGGTGGTAACGGGAGCACATACTATCGGGATATCGCAAAATGGTTTCTTCGCCAACTTTTCATATTCGACAGGGATGTGTTACATCAGAAGTTTAGTGGGTACAGAGCCACGCTGCATTTTACACATTAACAAGTTGATGCCAGAGTTGGAAAACTTCCGAATGATCGGGTTACTGTAGTCAGTTAACAGAAGTGATAGCCTGGTGAAAAGGTGGAAATCGGCGGGAGAGCTCGCCGACTGCTTGCTGGGGACGGCTGTCGATACGGTGCACCGCGCCGCAGCCAGCCAGTAGCGTTCGCCTGCCAGACAGGGAGCAGGCTTCCCGCGCGACGTATCTGCTGGCAAATTGCCTGCCGGCGCCCTGGGGTAGGGGCAGATGCAGATAGAGGCAGGCAGCGCCAGAGGAAGCAGATTACGCTGGCTCAGACACGCGGTCACGTTTCCGGTCACGGCCGATTTATTTAGTTCACTTTTTCTGGCCGACCGTCGGAGCATTTCGCTCGCTGTTTTAGGCAAGGCCCATGCTTTCTTCAAGGTCACCAAGAGCGTCATTTAGTGTATTCCATGAGAATCGAGAGAGCACAAGTATTTCAGGAGGAACCACTGTTACTTCAGCTTGAACAATACAAAATCAATCACGAAAGTATGAAAACAAAAATTTAATAAATCTCATACCAAAATGACTGAAACATGCTGGAGAAAAACGTGAGAAGTGTCATTTGCTGAGGACGCAATTTAAATCGCACAGTGGCTTGTTATTTGGTACAGAATTAATTACATTCGGAGAGATCTTTTAAAGGTCTTCTGTTAAACTTAACACCTTCATTTAAATTTTTAAATATGTTTTAATGACATTTGAGTTGCTTCTAGACTGGTAGAATTTGATACACGTAACACGTGGAGGAACCACATAACTCGATAAAATGCGATCGCTACGTAATGAGTTGTATCAGTGCAACAAAGGCAGAGATGGTGTTTCACGCGGACAAAAAGAAAGTGGAAATATTTAGCGGAAATACATTACGCTTTTAATTCAATCTTATTCATCAATACAATTCGATTCAACAGTAACTGTAGTGGTAGATGTCCAAACAAAGTTATTTAAAAAAAAGGCTTGGTTTTTTACGGTGTGTTGAACCTACCGATACCGGGTGTAGGATTTCACCCGTTACACCATCATGTTGAGGTGTGTGACACCCGTTCACGACAAAAATATGGTAGATCCATTATAATATTCATTTTGCTTCTATATTATTTCGTGGATTGACGTTATGGTTCCACATAGACGTGCAGCGTATCTTGAGGTCTCGGTTCAATTGAACGTCAACAGTGTGGTTAATGAGAGGGATAGTCAAAACTGTGGTACAATGAAAAATAACTGTAATTACTGTTATTCCGGATATGCTACGTAAACTGGGTTCCAGTAGTGGTTTATGCGCGTCATTTTGGCGACGTCATGGACCAAAGTAGACTGGTGTTTTCTTCCGATTCAGTACTCCCATACCTTATTGTTACTATATAAGTTTGTTACAAACTGTAAGTGATGTCGAACATTAAAAAGGAACTGTTACACTTAATATTTAAAACCAGATACCGGTATGAAGTAAGTAATTTCCAGCTAGTGTTCGCCCATAAATAGTAGTTTTAGTTTGTTTTTTTTTTTTTAAAAAGAGATTCTTAGTTTTCAGTACAGAAACAGATCACATGACGCGCGGTGAGACACTGGTCTCATAATCGCGAGGGGGCAGCTCAAACACTCTTCCGTCTCGGATTTTCGTTGGTTTTCCCAAAATCACTTCAGACTCCCCCGCTGAGCCACCCTTCATCACGACTCCATCCCTCTTTTCTCCTCCAATTGGGCTAGTGATCCATGTCAAATTAACACAGCTTGTATGAGATAACAGCTTCGAACTTCTTCCTTTGTTCTCGCAGAAGTGATAATTAATTAGTCCCTTCTTTGTTCGCCGCCACTAACGTCAATATGCAATATGGATCAGCTGTCTTGGAGCAACAGAATTTTTGAACAGCTAAAACCAATGAAGGAAGCGCTAAGTGATACAAACGGGAAAAAAACTACCACTGAAAAGGACTAAACGGGTAGACCACTCCTCTGTTCAGGAACTTTAAAAAAAACTATATGTGGAGCACAACGCGAGTTCCAGGTATATCGCAAAAGCATTTGAGGTAAAAACTCGTTTTATTCCATCAAAATATAACTTTTAGACCTTTCCAAATCGGCAGTTGGAGGAATTTATGAATGGTTCCTTGTGCAAATCGTATTTATGGCGTATAAACAACGCTTTACGATCAGCTCCTCAGAATGCGTTATGGGAACCTGTTTTGCGATATTGCTCCCACTGAGAACTGCATGCGTATTCAGGAGAAGGCCAGATAGTATTGAAAATAGTTAATAATCCCAGATAAATTGTGGTAAGCTCGTAGATATTGTAAAATAATGGATATGTGTGGCCGTGGTTTTCTCGCAGGCGGAACACTGTGTTGCAGCCCTGGTAGTCCCAGGTTCAATACTGGATACGGCCCGCAGTTTTCCCGTTCCAGCCCTTCCAGTAAGGTCCCATGCCCAGTCTACCTTCTATAAAATGAGTACTGGGATCTTTCCCAAGGGGTAAAAACCGGCTGGGGCGATGGGCTCTTCACCCTCCGTTCCTAGTGCCGTGGCGAGGAAAGGCTGTACTCTGCCTGCAACCAAGCCAATAGCCCGGCCAGAGTCTTGTGCCACAGATTTCATCTTTTCTATGGATATGTGAACGAATATGCAGCTACGAGGCAGAATTTGAAAGTCTATTTAATGATTTACTGAAAATGTTAATTACTTGTGCCTTCCTAATTAGTAGAATAACATTGATACACAGGGTTTTCAAAAATTCAGTGTACAAACTGACACATTTTACACGGAGTCAACAAAAAATGTTTCGTTAAGCAACCAGGTACCGAAAACACCTATTGAGCGAGCACGAAGCGTGGTATCAGATGATTATCCACCACAGCTTGAGTTTGCGCGCTGGTTACCTAACAGGCTACAGAGGACCCTCAGTTTCCTGAAGTTGTTCTGTTTACGAATGAGGCTTAATTTACGCGGGGAGCCTTGTACAACTGTGATAACTCACATGTGTGGGCAGATGATGACATACATGCAACAGTTAAGCGAAATCATCAAATGGGGCGGTTTCGTGGGCGACTTACTCGCTTGGACACTACATGTTGCCTTCTAGACTCAGGTGAATGTACAGATTAATCTTGCAACACCACCTGTCGGGATTTTTGAAGGAGATACCCCTACGTATGGCGATGAAGTTACAGCATGATTGGAACCCGAGTCCTTTTCGAAATCAGTACGTGTATCATTAACTTTCACTTTCGACAATCGAGGGGTTTGGTCGGGATCGACCTATACATTGGCCTTATGGAACTGACACCTCGCACATGGTAGGTAATTTTTCTAGTATAGATTTTTTCTCGAGGACTCAGATAGGATGTGAGTTAATAAAAAACTTCAACGCAATAACAGCGATAAAATTGTGTTGCAGTTAAATTAGCGACATCTTGTACTTGTCCAAAGTTAATGGCAAGACCTTTCGATTCTATAAATGTATTTTCAACAAATATTACCCTGTTCTTTAACATTACAGCGTTGAATTTGGGAAATGTTATTCATACACATCAATAACTCTATCTGAAAAGAAAGTAATCACCATAGAATTCTGTTTAAAAAGAACACTGCATTCCACTGGTCAGCAATACTGTAATAAACTGACATGAAACAGCCACCTTTTCACAAAGTTAAATATGTGGGAAACGTGTTAACGAAACTGGCGATGCAATAGCAGTTCTTGATATTGCCATTATTAACAGCTTTTCATGTTTTGTAGACGAGTGACATTCTTTTATATATTGAAACAATGAAGAAATTCTTAGTACGTTGATATATCAAATTTTGGTTCATTTAGATGTGTGAATGTTCCTATACTAAGCAACTTGTAGTAAACGGTAGTGCGCTACCGGATGTCAGTCTTTACTGCTGTCGTGACGTCAAAAGGATGTGTTGTGCATTACTGATCTCATGTCAGCAGTTGTTCGGACCTTCATGGCTAGCAGATGCCCGTGCGTACACTTCAGCGATTCCGTCTACGCTGTACTGTCTCGTCAAGAGATCTGTGCCAGGTTCAAAATGGTTCAAATGGCTCTGAGCACTATGGGACTTAACTGCTGAGGTCATCAGTCCCCTAGAACTTAGAACTACTTAAACCTAACTCACCTAAGGACATCACACACATCCATGCCCGAGGCAGGATTCGAACCTGCGACCGTAGCGGTCGCGCGGTTCCAGACTGTAGCGCCTTGAACCGCTTGGCCACTTCGGCCGGCTCTGTGCCAGGGAATGTGCTTTAGTAAACAGACACAGACCGGAGTTTTTCTATAAGTTGCTCTGTTATACTATCAAACTGCCTTTTCGGTTATTTAACTGAAGTTCCAGCGACATCTTGACGTCATTTTCGGAAGAACGGCCCATGTAGCGGAAGTATGAATAGCCACGTGGCTCAGAAGCTCGTGAATAAAGCCAGAAATCCACAAATAGTGTATCGACAATTTTCGAATTAATAAACCCAATATAATGGAGAAATTTAAGTCCTGTGTTAATAGGAGAGGGTACACGTTCGCAGAACAGTATCTACTATTGTTCTGTCTGTACAGAGAACAGTCAACGAGTTCTATGTATCACTTCGAAAAAGTAGGTACGTAATTGATTTTCTGTTTCATTGCAGGTGCATAGACACAGTCCTGGTACGCGTTGAAATTCCCACGACACAGTACCGTAGCTCGCCGCTAGAGGATTACGGTAGTGTAATTCGCCTCGTGCTTTCGAAGGGGAAGAACTTTAGGTTCATTTTAAAAGAAGATTTCCACTCTTTTTTTCTATACTAGCCTATAGTAAATAACTGTAATCTGTTTGTCAATGTCCGTGGTAGATTTCGGTTTCACCCGGTATTTGTGACCAGTACTGTCTATTTTACACTGAGAGGTCGCTTTGATGTGTCTAACAGGCGTCAAATGGAAACGAGACAGATGGAAAAAAATGTAGGTACACTGTTTATTACTTCAAAAGTAATCCCAATAACTGTTAATCCACATATATCCCACTGCAAGACAAGACTGTCAATACCTTCATGGTTTCGGCTGCCCACAACCCACGACTGTGCCCAGGCGTGCACCTCTTCATCTGAAACAAGTCGACGGCCACGAATGTCCTTCTTCAGGGCTCCAAAAATACGGAAATCGCATAAGGAGAGATTGGGGTTGTATGGAGAATCTGTAAGGGCTTCCCAAAGAAACATCTGTAGCGTACTCGAAACAACCTTGGCGACATAAGGGGGGACAACATGCTTCAGCAGGCAACCGAAAACGTTTATCCACGAAGGCATTGGCCGCCTTGTAGACAGTGGGATGAATGTATTAACAGCTGTAGACATTACTTTTGAGATAAACAGTTTACTTACTGTCCTCCGTCTGCCTCTGTTTCTTTTGTCTGCTCCTTATATATTATTATATACTGATTAGTCGTGTTTCAAACGACATTGTCGACAATATTTCGATTCTACTCGTCTGTCAGATTAGATTCATAGGAGCAGGGGTGTCTGTGTAGAAAAGCAGAAACATCAGCTGTACAGAAGTCAAAACTGAATCCGACTGTAAACTAGCTGTTCTATCTTCCCAAAAGCATACTTATTTATTCAATGTGTCTTTATACGTGAGCTATTTATTTTCGGTCTATTTTGATGACAAACCCTGTATCATTATCAAACTATGCCTGGTGAATAAATAAATAAAAATTGAAATGGACAAGAGGGATTGGGGTCAGTGAACTAATCAATAGTCAACCGTATTCAGACTGTAAGATGGCAAGAACTATGACCCTTACATGAAGTCATTAAAGATCACCTAACTCACGTTGCGCGAACAGTAGGGCTGAACAAAAATGACTGACAAGGCACAATGCATCTTATAGAGGGTATAGTATGGACGTATTGTATTAATTTATGTCGGGTGATGGTTTTAAAGTAATTCACCTGACATGAAAACTTTGTGGAAACGCGTCGATTTACTGGAGGCTAGTTTATCCCAGGGAAGTATTAGAGTGACTGTGGCCGGCGGGGGAGCGGCGAAGGGAAGAGACAATAGACAGCTTAGGGCGGCTCAAGCTCTGAGAAAGCGGTAACGGGGTGCGCCCTCCAGCTGCCTTAAGATGAGTGACAGTGAGTGGGTCATTGACCCCCTGCTGGTGTACCGGGAAGCAGACGGAAAGCTGGTACGCCTGTTGATAAATGTCCGTCGTCCTGTTTTCAGTGAAACATGTGAGAAAGCTGTGCAAAGCTACGGTGGAGAGGTCAACAGAGGTCAAAATATGCGTGTTCGTGACTATAGCAACTTCACGCTGAATTCACAGTCCGCAGAGTCTGAAGTAAATCAGGTGAAGAGCAACAGAATGAAATACGACAGCCTCCGATGGGAATGTAGGACCAACGAATTTGAAGTACTCTCCTGGGAGTCAGAATTCTGGAAAAATTGGTGTTTGTGCAGACGCTAACCTTGATGGGTGGCCTGGGAGGAGCTAAATAGCAGAAGTTGAGAGGAAGGGAAATTTTTTGGGAATTTGTTTATGTCCCAGTGCAGGCATTGGTCGGCGCTGGGAAGCAATGCATAATTAACGCGACTTGCACTGCAATTGGCGTAAGTGATTTTGCTGGAGGGGAAACTAAGGCGAAGAGCGGACTGGGAGAAGTCTCCTTAGAGTCTTCCGTTCCCAGCTTCCCTAGAGTGCGGACATGGCGTTCTTTACTTGCCTGGGAAAGAGTGAGCATCTCTGCAGTTTAGAACGTAGCAAATGGAACGATTGAGCTTGGAGATAGGAAGTTTTTGTTCAGCTATGTACTGAGCAAGATAGCTAGGTGTGAATAGATAAGTGCAGCCTTGCAGCACCATGAGGTTGGCCGATATCTGCACAACGACGACGCTCTGCCACGCTGTATTAGGTGATATTGCGCCCTCTCCGGCCACTGATTAATTTGTTGGATCACATCGGCAAAGTTTCCACGAGGGTTTCATGGGCCGTGTATTGTATAATTCTTCTCGCACTTCGCATTATGCCTGGGTCAGTCAATAGGAATTACTTTTGAGTTATCGTGCTTTACTCCATGCAAACGCAATTTATTACCACTGCCTGTTAGGAGAGTCATGTAATGTGATGATTGAAGGCCATGAGTTAAAAATAAATCTGAGCTAATCGACTGCATCTGTTTTCAATCAAGTAGTTGAAATCCCAAGTCACTTTCTTAATTAATTTTATGTTCAACATTTGCATCTGGTGTTCAATAGCTGAATATAACATCAATGTGCACCTCTTTTAATTAAAAGGGATCAGTTCTGAATCAATTAATGTCAACACTGCCACTGCAGTTCAATTAGGAGTCACAGGGCCTTATTACTTTCTTTGCGTTATCCGACATTGCGGGAGTTTTGCACTCTCTGTTGATCTGGTAGTCAATTACCTGGGGTGAACGCACACCAAAACCAGATAAGCTGACGGGTGGGGTGTTACAAGTCACATACAGCGTAGAGTCATTCAAAGATAACCTAAACTCTCTGGTATGCCAATACCTCCAGCATATGGTATCAGTAGTTGCTGACTTTTAACCTACTCACTATCGATCAAGGAAGCTACGCATACGTTACGGCGGTAAGAGGAGTCTTGTGAAGTATTACTGAATACAGGCTCTGAAATCTGTCTATACAGCTAGTTCAATGACCTACATACAAAATAATATATTACGATCTCCTGATTACAAAGAGACTCGTTTTTTTCTCAGATGGGGAGCAGCAATCATTATTCTTTTACTGAAACAATGTACAGTATGGGCAAAAATGTCACCAAAAATTCTAGTATCGCATTTGTGTATGGTAGAAACGATGCAGTCACTAACAACTTACTCGAAGAACAAACTGAAGAAATTTACTTCAGATCCAGCAAATGCAAAACTATTATGGTTACAACAGAAACACGTTAAAGTCACTACCTAGATAATTACATACTAATAATTCCATTCCAAGTAATGAAAAATGACAAAGACCTTGGTTTAATGGAACGATCCGAAAAACATTGCTACAAAAGATACTAAAGGATAATTGATAGACAAATCTTAATACCCACTCCATCCGTAAAAGGATTATGTGTGAAGCTTAAGATAAATTTCATAGTCAGACCGTGCCGAAACATCTATCAGAAAATCTTACGATGATCCAATTATATGTAAACTCAGTGATGGGATCCAAACCTTCCACTTGCAACTGAAGATAGCGGACAGAATGTAGGAATTTTTAATTCCTAATTTAAAACTGTATCTGCTAAGGTTACCATCATAACAACGTTAAAGCGCCGCACCGATTCACAAATGAGAGATATCGATATTAACAGCCAACACTTGAATACGCCGCGGAATTAACTCATTTCCTAGCTGATATTTACGGAGAATCGCTTGTGGAGCGAAGAGCCCGACGTGACTGGAAAAAATCGCAGTTACTCCTGTCTACAGCTAGGGAAAATAAATAATCGAATTCACAAAATTACACACCAATATCCCTGAGGTCTGTTTCTTGCAGAACCCAAGAGTACACCACGTCCACACAAAACGTTCCGAGAGCGGCATTACTTCTGTCGTATAAGCGATGTCGGCGTAGTGACTGCGATGGCAACTTGAACTTTAGACTGTGAACAACAGATCTGCTTCGACCAGTCAGTTGTGAGCAGGCAGTGTTAAGCGGTGGACGTGCGGCCGTAAGTTGTCGTGTCACAAATCGCAATGGAACAACATTTCTAAATGATGTGTTCAAGATATTATCCAGAAAATTTCGAAGAAGAAAAAGGCGTGCAGAGTTTGTCCATCATATCTTGACTCCTAGGAAAAAAAATAAACAACGCCGTGGCGCCTGCTGTGACTTGATTGAAATGCAAAACACTGACAGTTATTTCCTTGAAAAATTGTCAGTTGTTCGAGACTTGGTGTTATCACTACGAACCTACCACGAAACGACAAAGCCATCCAGTTCAACGTTTTGATGATATAACATACATTCAATCCAATGTTTCGCAGGAGTGGCACTGCATTCAAGAAAATGACAGTTTCACATGGCTGTATGAACTTCCTGGTCGTTGTACTGAAGTGGAGAGCGGAGCAGGGACTGAGAAGAATTCCTGAAGCATTAAATCAAAACCCTAACTTCTCTTTACTTTCTATTAATCCAGTCTCGAAACTTTCTTGAACTAACAGGATATTTTACCTCAAATATTTGACGTTCCTCGAAGAACTGAAGCTTCCCTCAAATCCCTCAAATAAACTGTATGCATTCCACAAAAACGACAGCTTCCAGTGTTAATTCTTTATGTCTTCACTGTGTGGTAGGGGTAGCGTCCTTCATACGTAATCAAGTTGAACTGGGTGCGAGATTTTTACGTAGCCTCTGCTTAAATTTTGAATAATAGTCATCAGCAATGGCGACCGAAAACTTCTAGCATATGAAGTCAGCCATGTTCTTCCGACGGCTTTGTTAAATAGGGATCAGAAACGAACAGAGTTTCTAGACACTCCCATGCCCTTGCGGTGGAAAATTGCCCCTGAAACGCGGAAAAATCAACAATAATCAACGGCATGGTGACGCAGTAGGCAATGGAAACCACTGCATTAAAGACACATAATATGCAGCCACATAACATGTAGCCTGTAATTTGAAAGTGTCATGATGATCCGTCTATTGACAAAAGATCCCGAATTGGTTCTCATTCGGACTGCTGGATGTGACCACGAGAATAACTAACGAGGCGGTGAGTGGAATGTCAGAATGGCAGGGATGTTAGAAAATCTAGAAAGTGAAATGCAAACCCTGAATCTTTATATAATGGGGTTCACTGAAATGGAAACAATATAATGATTTCTGACCAGACGAGTTTAGGATAATGTCAACAGTAGCGGAAAATCGTGTAACCGTAGTAGGATCCGTTACTAATAGGAATGTACAGCGGAATTACTGTGAACCGTTCAGTGAGAGGGTTGTTCTCATCAGAGTCGACAGCAAACCAACGCCTACGATAGTTCGGCATACATGGCGACGTCACAAAGTCAACATAAAGATATGGAGAAAGTATATGAGGATACTGAACATGTAATCAGTGTGTAAAGGGTACTGATAAAATAATAATCATCGAGAATCAGAAAGCGATTGTAGGGGAAGGAACAGAAAAAGTGGTTACCGGAGAATACGGCTTGGTAACATGACTGATAGCGGAGGAAGTCTGATTCAGTTCTGCAATAAATTTCAGATGATAACAGATGTACTTGGAAAAGTCAGGAGATACGGGAGGATTCCAGCTGGATTACGTCATAGTCAGGCAAAGATTCCGAAACCAGATATTGGATTGCAAGGCATACCTAGGAGCAGATATGGACTCACACCATAATTTAGTAATGATGAAGAATAGGCTGAAGTTTAAGAGAATCGTCCGGAAGACTCAGTATGGAACTGGTATAACAAAGTACTGAGGAATGGTGACACACGTTTGACTGCATCAGGGAATACCAGAGTAGGCATTCAATATGGAAGACAAAGACGGTCCACATTTGGAGTCAAAGTTTAAAAGAGCTCTGGAAGACTTGTTGAAATAAGACAGAAGGGATATATAACATTCAATCGGAATTTCTAAAATAATTGGGGAAAGTGACAACCAAACGACTCTTCAATTCGTATGTCGAATCTATGAGACCGGCGACGTGCCATCATTTCCGAAAAATATCATACACATAACTCCTAAGCAAGGGCATATTATTAAGAGAGTTACAGGGCAATCTCAGGCATCCAAACTGTTGGAAAGCATAATATGCAGAAGAATAGAAAAGAAACCTGACGCTCTGTTACATTATGCTCAGTTTGGCTTTGGAAACGGTAATGGCACCAGAGAGGCAGTTATAACGTTGCTCTTGACAGCGGAAGCAAGGCTGAAGAAAAATTGACAAGTTCATCGAATCTGTCCATCTTGCGGAAGCCATTCGACAGTGTAAAATGGTACAAGACATACGAAATTCTGAGAAGATAGTAGTGAGCTGCAGGAAAATATGGGTGATACAGAACATGTACAATTACTAAGAGGACACAATAAGGTTGAAACGAAGTAGTCGGACTAAAAAGGGTGTGAGACAGGGATGCAGTCTTTCGCTCCTGCTTTTCAGTCCATACATCGAAGAAGAATGACAGAAATAAAAGAAAGGTTGAAGGATGGGATTATAGTTCAGGCTAAAACGATATCAACAGTAAGATTCGCTGATGAAACTGCCATCCTCAGAGAAAGTGAAGGAGAATTACAAGATCTGCGGAATGGAAAGAACAATCTAAAGAGCACAGAATATGGTTTGAGAGTAAATCTAAGAAAGACGAAAGTAGTGAAAAGAAGCAGAAATGAGAATAGCGAGAAACAACATCAGAATTGGTGATCACGAAGTAGATAAAGTTAAGGAATTCTGTTACCTGGGCAGCAAAATAACCCGTGGGCGGCAAAGCAAGGAGGACATAAAAAGCGGACTAGGAGAGGCAAAGAGGTCATTCATGGCCAACAGAAGGCTTTAATTTCAATTTAAATTACGTTTGGAGCAGAACATTAAGTGATGATGAATGACAGTGGGAAATCCGGTGCAGAGTAGAATCGAGAAGCTCGAGAGCTCGAAATGTGGTGGTACAGAAGAACGTTGAAAATTAGGTGGCAGAATCGGCGAAATAAGGCACATATGGAAAACATTGACAAGAAGAAGGGACAGAATGAAAGTCAATGTCTTAAGACATCACGGAATGCCTTTATGGTACAAGAGGAAACTATAAAGGGTAAAAGTTGTAGGGGAAGTTAGGGATTGCTATATATCCAGCAAATAATTGAGGTGCAAGCGCTATTCTAAAATGGCGAGGTCAACGCAGAAGAGGAAACTGCGGTGTGCTGCATCAAACCAATCAAGACTGATGCCTCAAAATAAAAAAAAAGTCTTGCAATGGGAAAGAACAGGTAGATTCTGTCTTCCTAGTTTCTCGGCAGGTATCACAGACTGAACCACATCGCTGAGTACTAACCAAGCAAAGAGACGTGACAACTGTTAGGCTTTGAAAAGACGCATACTATTTATCACATAATGTCTGCAGTACTAAGAGATGGTACTTTGACGATGCTGATGTGCACAGTAAAGTATCGTTGTTGGTCGATCACAATGAAGCGCAGAAGCGTTTTCTCATGGTCTAATGACTAGTAGTTCTCTTTAGATTTGGTTAAATGCAATTTAATTTCTATGATAAGTAGAAAAAAATACTTCTTACTACAAGGTTAATGGTGAATGCCTTGAGGACATTACATCGTATAAGTAGTCAGGGATAACACTAATAAGTAATATAAAATGGTACGCTCACGTAAAATAAGTATTATGGAAGGCGAACAGAGAGCTTAGATTTGTTGTAAGGGTACATGCGTCAAGGAAACTGTATACAAGACTATGCTCCGAGCCACTTCTGTTGTTCCAGTATTTGGCCTTACCGTGTAAGCATGACAACAGAAACCGAATGCAGATCTGTGCTGCTCCAGTCTTAACAGGACAGCACAGCTCGTGCGAAATTGTGTCATTAATGCTCGAGGAACCCAACTGCATAAGCACTGAAAGCAGTGTATCTCGGAAAACCTTTTTGTGAAAACCAGTATTCGAGAAGATATCTTAGAAAATAAGCTAAGGTAGGTTTGGGTGAATACGGAAAAGAGACAATACAACAGCAAAGATCGCATACTATACTTCTTTACTTAAGACAAAGGGTTTCAACAGACTTAGCTGTGGTCTTAAATAAATAAATAATTTATGTGGTCTTGGCTGCTGAATAGATTTTTTACAGTTAAAGCAGATCGCCTTCAGTACTCTCGAAATGACAAAATTCATTCACAGAATACAAAATTGAGGCTCTGTTATATGATTATCAGTTTGTCTTTCACAAAGGTAACGGCACCAGAGGGTCAGTTCAGGCGACGCGCATCGTAACACACGCAAGATCTAAGAAATCAAGACACGTCTAATGATGTCAAATGGCGCAAGATGTTCGATATTCTGAGAATAGCATGGGTGAGCTATAGGCAAAGACATGTAATATACGGTATTTATAAGAACCAAGAGGGACCTACAAGAATTGAAGACCAGGATCGTATTAAAAAGGATATGAGACAAGGACGTAGCCTTTAGAATTTGTGTACACGAGCTGCCTGCATCTAGTGTTGTGCTATGTGAAAGTATGCGAACGTATACTAAATGTTTGTGAATCATGTAATAAATGAGGCGGGACATGGCACTATTCATCTACTAAGATGCGGAAACCGCCTACAAATCACATCCAGGTTGATCGGCTCGCGGCTGTCAGCGTCAATCTGCCTGGTGGATTCGATGCTGGGCCGCCGAGTCTTTCCGAATGCCCGAAGAGCAGCGCTTACTAGTGCTGCTATCCAGAGACAAGACGAGAGCATTTCTATTAAATCCAACTTAAGCATAAAAACGTATTTCAAATATATCATAAATCGCGCCCTATAAAAATATATGCCAAGAAATAAGAGACAGCAAAGATCCACTTTGGTTTAATGGCGTTATTGGGAAAACGCTTCAAAATGAGAGATTGTTTCACATTTACTACGAGTGAGAATGTAAGGAACTGACGGAGAAAACATAATGGCAGTTCATGGATCTGTAAACAATGCCATGTCTCAAGCCTCCAACGATATCCGCAGTTATGAAAGAGACGCAGGAAATTCTTGAGTTGTGTTAAGTCAGTAGACAGATAGAAACATCCCATGCAGTATTTCGTACCAAGCGAGGTAGCTTAGTGGTCACAGTATTGCACTTTCATTCGGCCATAAAGGACCACCGACGGGAGAGCTAGATTTACCGTCACCGCCCTGCAGATGAGTCACCTCTCAGGGATTGCAAAGAAAAGATATATTTAGACATCGAGCAACGTAGTGTCGTGACTGAGCAACTGAACACGCATTCTGAAACTTAGGGTTGATATCCTCGTCTAATAACCCAATTTGGTTATAAGCGAGTAATGTACCCTAAATCATTACTGGCTAATCCTATTTTCGTTCAGTCAACGAGGTAGTGCTCGACCTTTAATGGGGTGTGAACTGCTGCTGACACGTGGACTAAGCCAGGACTCCATATGTTGGCACTGGGCTCGTTCAACAAATAACGTCCTCTGTTTAACCCCTTAGCTTACAATGTCGTGTGAGAGACGTAGCGTGCCGACCTGGCCAAACATCACCTAGACGTATCAGAGACGTGGTATGTTTGCCGCGCCGAACAAGCGCATGTCGTGTGAGAGACGTCGTCGGTCAGCCGCGCCAAATGTAAACAGAACGTCTCTGACATGCTGCGGAGCCGATCGAGTACAGGCGGCGTACACGAAGTGTTCTTCGCCGTATTCGGGCCTGCCAACATTACAAAAATACTTTCACAATGTTCCCGACGGGTAGCAAACGTGTTCACGAGGAAAGGGAGACATGTGGTGGCATAACCAACAACGATTTTGCATGATATTTTCACAGCGGCAGTGACAGTGGTAGCGACGTTTTACCTCCTGTACGAAAACGGTGTGATGATGATACTGACGAAGAAGAGCAAACCTACCAGCAACAATCAGAGTCGTGAATGCGGTGAAAGGAAGACAATGAACCAACAATCTGGACGTATACGGAAATTCCCGGAATAAAGGAAGCAGCTTTACAGCATGTGAGTACAAACATAAGAGATTAGACGTTTTCTATGTAATATTTAATAGTACAGTTTGGGAAAATATCGTAGCTGAGACGAATAGGTATGCACAAGACGTACTCAACAATGAACAGAAGAGACGAAAAATAGACCAATAGTGGTCTCCTATCGGCTGTAATGAAATAAAAATATACATTGCGCTATGTATGATCATGGCGAAGTTAGGAAACCTTCGATTCAGATGTATTGGTCTAGGAGGGCCATTATACAGGGTGAAAAGTATTTAAACCGACAAACTCAGGGAGGTTGTAGGGGACATCAAAACAAATATTTTTCCCTAATGTCATTTTTTCCTATGAGGATTATTTAAACTGGTGGAGGTCGTATTACGCTCTTCAGTTGTTAGAGGGTGTATTACGCTCTTCAGTTGTAGGCAACTGCTGTCCACCAGTGCAGTAGTGCATTGTCTCTATTTACTGATGTAGCGATACACCTGGAGTGAGTACACTGATACGGTTGGTGCGTACTATGTAGCGCACCACAACGGACGAGCTGCACAGCGGGTTTATCAACAACAATATCGTAATTGCCTTATCCCGCATCATATGACCTTTGCTGCTGTGTACCAACGTCTGCGTGAGACCGGGTCATTTAGCAGATTACCTGGACAGGGACGCCGTCGCACGGTAAGAACGCTGCAAGTTCAGGAAGCTATCTTGCAGCATGTGGAGCGGGATCCTTCAATCAGCACTCGTGCAATTGCAAATAATATGGGGACGAATCAGACGAATGTAAGAACAGTCCTTCGAGAGCAGTTGTTACGTTCATTTCACTTACAGCGTGTCCACAACCTGGAACCAGTAGATTATCCACCCAGGCCACAGTTTTCGCAGTGGTACCTGGAACAGTGTGAAATGCATCCTACATTTCCATCATCTGTGTTGTTTACCGATGAAACAACGTTCCGGGGTAATGGAGTCTTCAACATGCACAATTCACATGTTTGGAGTGAGGATAACCCATATGCCACAGGTACTAGCGCTCATCAAGTGGGGTTCTTCGTTAATGTGTGGGTCGGTGTTGTTGGGGACTGTTTAATTGGGCCGTATCTGCTACCTAGTTCTTGTCTCTTGGTCATAAAAAAAAATGGAAAAGTGTTTGTTGGTTTAATTAATTTGCTGCCAGAGAAATCTTCCTCTACCGATTTAAATACTCCTCATAGGAAAAAATGCCTTTAGGGAAAAATATTTGTTTTGATGTCCCCTACAACCTCCCAGAGTTTGTCAGTTTAAATATTTTTCACCCTTTAGAAACGCCAGTATTTAGGAAGACGATGCCATTGAGGAGATTTCCACACATAAGTAGATTTCTGCATCTAGCGAATAACGGTTTAGCCAACAACACAGATAAGCTGTACAAACTAAGGCCAGTCATAGATATGTTCAATTAAAAATTTAAGGAAGTGTACACAATGCAAGAGAATATTGCCATTGATGAATGATCAATGAAAGTCAAGGGGCGCTTATCCTACAAACAATTTAACCCATCCAAAAGAGCAAGGTTTGGTATTAAAATTTATAAATTGTGTGAGTCAAGTTCAGGATACTGCTATGATTTTAAGATATACATGGGTAGTAACGAACTTGATGCTAGTGGTAGTGCCTCTGAAAGTGTAGTTCCAGAACTATCACAGTCGGTATTACACAAAGGGCACACTCTATATGTAGATAACTGGTTTTCTTCACCGAAACTTTTCAAAACTCTCCTCACCAATAAAACTAATATGTTTGGAACAGCGCGCTCAAACAGAAAAAATATGCTCACAGACTCCCTGAAGGAAAAATTAAAGAAGGGAGAATGTACAGTGAGGAGTTGTAATGGAATATTGGCACTAAAATGGAAATATATATGAGACGTTTACATGCTTTCCACAAAACATTCAACAGCATAAATTATTGCCACAAGTACACCTCTCCGCAATGCGTCGTGGAAACCGAAATGTGACGTCGGACACAATAGAGGCATGATTGGAATTGATCGCCAAGATCAGATGCTCGCATGCTTCCCTGTGATGAGAAAATGCATGAAAGGATACCGCAAGATATTCTTTTCCCTATTTGATGTTGCTTTATTTAACATGTACATTTTGTATTACAAAATACGTCGCGGCAAACGACAGAGCTACGCAGAATATATGATTCACATTGCAGAATGATTGTTGAAAACTACACCTTTACCGGAATATAATCGGAAGGGACGATTAGCATCCGGCGATATACCACAAAGACTGCACGCGCAACATTGGGCACATTTTCCCAAACATATTGATCCAACACCATCAAAAGTACATCCTGCGAGAGCTTGTGTAGTGTGCAGAAAGCATAAACGACGCAGTGAAACAACGTGGGAATGCAAAAAGTGCAGGGTTGCATTACATGTGCCAGATTGTTTTGAACGGTATCATACAATCGAAGACTTTTAAATTCGTGTACATGTCATTGTGAAGACGCTGCGTTTGAAAATATGTTTGCCAACGTACTAACGTACCAGGTCCCAGAATGTTTTGAACGAAATATTACACAGTCTTAGATCATTGCATTGTTGTGAATATTATTTTAAGATGTATTTCATCACTGTATGTTTGCTTATAAAGGAAATAAAACGTTTGTGAATATGTCGTTGCGTTTGAGACAATGAATGTTTCGTTTCCAATGGGCAACTAATCGTCATTATTTATGATACCTGCAGAAATGTCACGTTACTGGTATCTCACACACGTACTTACAAATCCCGAGGTCGTCTGCACGACTTCGGACGCCACCAGGCGTAGTGCGCCGCAGCCTCAGCGTGTGTAAGCGCCGGGAATCGTAAGGTGCATCCGTACCTTACAGCCACTTACGGCTCACGCTAACGGAACTTAAATCGTAAGGCAAAGGGTTAAAGAGGGATTGCTCTTCAATCAATGCTTTAATGTTAGGCGAGTGATAGAAGCACTTACGAGAAATAGTACCTCAGTATGGCAGCCTAATGCAGACTAGGTATATTTATCGGAGGTTCTCGCCTGGAATGTAGTGGATGTTCTGTTGACTGTTATGAATTCACTAGTTACCGCTTGCTACTACTTGTGATTCATTTTAGCTCCAATGATGCCTGTTACCTGGGTTCAAAGGCCATCCTCGGTACATATCGGCAGCTGGCTCATGTGCTGAAGATGTCTACCCTCCGTCGCGAGGTCCAACTACAGTTTACGCTTTGTAGCTTCGTCCCGTCGATAAAGTAACGATAGGGCGCAGACTTCATGATGAGCGTAATATCGTGGAAAATTGTAGGATATCCCTGAAAAGTCACGTCAGAAAGCAGCTGACGTACTCAGTTTGCAATTACGTGTGTCGCGCACGTTAGTTTTCGTTCTGGATTACATAGAGAGGAAAGTAAAGAGGAAAAATTGTTGGAAAAAACGAGACTGGGACAAAAGAAACTGATTCTATGATCAGTAGTTTGGTGTGGTACACCACACACAGAAGAATGGTTCGTTGTTATTTGCAGTAGACAGGATACAACTTCTTGCAGAATATGTAAATTTAACATTAGTCAGCTCCTCAGTCATTCACAGAAAGACATTAGAATTACTGACAGTTAATCGTGTTAGTCCACAAGTAATATTTGGAACAAAATATCTGGCTCAAACATAAATCTGCTACATGGAGAGTACCCACAACTCCACACAAATGTCTTTTAATACAACTCAAATTACTTTCGACAGTTCACCATATAATTTCTTGCGAAAAGGCCATCTTTGGTGCGAGAAGGAATAACTTGCCTCTTAGTTACATACCTCTTGAAACAGTAGTTTTTCACTTCCAATTGCTATACACCACTACCCGAAGTGTTTTATAAGTTAGCCCTTACAGCGTTGCATACGTTTTTACTTTTTTCTTATGCTCTTCTTCAACAGGTACATTTTCATGTCCTTCTTGTTATAAAGTCGTGTTTCTATTCTATTTTTTATATAATAGATTCTTAATATACTGTCGTTATTACTGTCAGTTATTATTTAGTTGCATATACATCTACATGATTACTCTACAGTTCACATATTTATGTTTACCAGACGGTACATTGAACCACTTTCAGCCTGTTTCACGACCGTTCCACTCTGGAATGGCACCTGGGAAAGATGGACACCTTAATCTTCCCGTGCGAGCTCTGGTTTCTCTTATTTCATTATGATGGTCATTCCTCTATGTATACGGTAGTCAACAACTGATGACTGAAATTTCTTGAAAAAATCCCGTCCGCCACAATGAAAAACGCGTTTGGTTTAATGATCACAAAAAGCGAGCTACCTTTCTTTGAACTTTTTCTACGTATTTCGTCAATCCATCCAAATCTAGTAAGGATCCCACCGCGCAGCAGTACTCCAGAAGACGAAGGACGAGCAGTCTCTTTAACAGATTTGATGCGTCTTCTAATGTTATGTGAATAAAACGCAGTCTTTGTTTTGCCTATTCACAACATTTTCTATGTGATGGTTTCAGTTTAAGTTGTTCGTAATTGTAATCCCCAGATGATTTGTTGAATATACAACCTTTAAATTTGTACTACCTATCGTGTAACCGAAATTTAACGGAATTTTTTTAATGCTTATACGGAGGATCTCATACTTCTTAATGTGTGATATCAGTTGTTACTTTTCGCATCATGCAGATATTTTATCTAAATGATTTTGCAATTCGTTATGATCTTCGTAAGACTTTAATGGACCCTAAATGAGAGCATCATCTACAAACAGTCTAGGAGAACCACTCAGATTGTCTTCTAAATCGTTTATGTAAATGAAGAACAGCAGTGGGAGTTTATGCCTTCCTTGGGGAATTCCAGATACCGCTTCTGTTTCGTCAGATGACTTCCTGTCAGTCACTACGACCTTCCTGACAAGAAACCACGAATACTCAACAGGCGCGTAACTTTATTAAACTTGTGAGGAACGGTGTAAGAATCTAGGAATATGGAATCAATTTGAGATCCACTGTCAATAGCACTTAATACTTAGTGTGAACAGTCGGTGTTGTTTCACAAGATCGATGTTTTCTAAATCCATGCCGGTTATACATCAATATATCGTTTCCCTCAATATATTTCATAACGATGGAACACAGGATGTATTCTGAAACAGTGCTACAGATAGATATCAATAATGAGTGTCTATAATTTAGTGATTGACTTCTATTTGCTTTACTGTCTATTGGTATAAACTAGGCAACTTTCTATTCCTTAAGCACGGATCTTTCGTGGGGCAAGTAGTTATATATGACTGCTAAAAATGGAGCTATTTAATGTCTACTCCGAAATTTATCTAAATGGTATACAGTCTGGACCCGAAGACTTCCCTTTATTTAGTGATTTAAGTTGCTTTGATGCCACGAGGGTATCTACTTTCTAATTACTCATGTCGGTAGCTGTATTTGGCTAGAATTCTGAAATATTCACTGCATTTTTACGGTAAAATGATGTCGGAAAACTATGTTTAGTAACACCACTTCAGTGGCGCTGTAACCGGAAATTTTGTTTATATTGCGCGGTGAAGGTATTATGTCTTGCCGCTGGTATACTTTACATAGGATCAGATCTCTTTCAGTTTTCTGCAAGATTTTGATACAGAGTTTCGTTGTGGAAACTATTAAAAGCATCTCGCGTTGAAGTCCTCGCTAAGTTTTGAACTTCTGTAGATCATCGCTAAATTGGATATGTTTCCTTTGTTGCTTCTGTAACAATATCCTCCATCTGTTCTGTGTAGCGTGGGTAGTCTGTTACGGCTCCTATTAATTCACATGGTATAGAAGTGTCAATTGCCATCAAAAACGCTGTTTCTCCCAGTTTCATCTACACCTGGTGGACGCTTACAGGGACAGTAATGAATGGAGACTATATTTAGGAAGGCGTCAATCAAATTTTTATCTCCTTTTTTGTAAATATTTTGCGTTAATATTTGGTGGGTTTGAATGTTACACTATTCAGTCTCGTTACAACGATCTTACTGTCACTAATTCCTGTACCCGTCATGAGACTCTCTGTTTGCTCAGGACTTTTTGTGACCAAGAGGCACAGAGCGTTATGCTACCATTCACACATCGTCCGAGCTGCTGCACTATTTGCACTAAATAAAGTTCAGAGAAAGCACTTAGTCCAATTTCGGATGTTGCTTTATGCCTACCTCCGACTGTAAACCTGCATTGTAGCCAACATATCGAGCGTAGATGAAGACACCACCAACAGTAACTGAGTGAGTGGTGTACCTGTTCGAAACGAGACTAAAATATTCCTTGAATCTTTCAGTAACCATACCATTTGAGTTGAGTAGGACGGAGAGTATCAGCACAAGGTATCAGTTATTGCCTTCTTCCGATTGCTGAGTATTACCTCCACCTATACTAAGTCACAGCAACCAACTACTTCAAGTTCACTATGGGATGAACTACTTATAACGGCAACAAACACCAACCAACCACCAATTGATTTGGTCTATCCTTTCGAACACTTACGTCTTTTGCACAGATTTTTGTTGCACTTAGCCATCTATGCATACGTAATAAAATGTAAGACATTTTTCCAGACGTAAGGCCCTAATTTTCTCAGGAGGGCATCTAAAGAAGTAAATAAATACGCGAGTGCGCCCGCCTGGGTGAGCCGGCTACCCGGAGTCGCTGTGTCGGGCAGACCGCCGCAGCCGTTAGCCGGCGGCGGACTCGTCCCGCTTGGCACGGAGCGGCCGCTATATTTAGCGAAGGTCGCTGAAGGTAGCGTCCACTTGCACTTTCAGCAGGCGCCAGCCAAAAGATCTTGTCACCGCCACCTCCGACATCGCCCCCGCACTTGGCTGCCGCGTCCCAAGCGACAGATGAGTTACCAGCACCGAGCACGAGACTGCTATCCCAGTCCACAGGCAGTACGCCAGTACCAGACTGTTTCTATAACACTGCAGAGAGATCCCTCCCACAGTTAATAAAACAAGGTCAGTGTACATCGAAACTAAGACTAGGTGTTCATCACCACTAAGAAACCCTCTTCCCTGCTCACCTCCTGAGAGCCTGGACGTGATGTGGTTCAAGACACTCTAACTGATTGCTGTTGGCAGTTCTCAGTTAGCTTTATGAACGTTTAAAATGTATCTCTAAGTACACTTCTGGCCATTAAAATTGCCGGCAGTGTACTTGAAAATCCGTAGGTGATAACGTGATGCGAAATTTACGAGGGGCGTTTAATAAACAATTGAACACTTTTTTTCTGAAAGCGGGTTGCTTTTATTCAATATTCCAATTCAACATATTATTCCCTACTTTCCTGGATAAAAAAAAACTAATTTTTCAACATCTTTCAATGTGACGGCCTTACGCCACCTTATTGGGAAGAATTGTATGCCCGCATGGTACCACTCTACTGGTCTACGTGGGAGCCAACATCTTGTTAATCAATAACCTCCAGTTCACCCACGTACTGCTTCCCGTGGAGTGCAATCTTTGTTGGACCAAACGGAAGTCGTGCGAGATCCGGGCTGTAGGGTGGATGAGGAAGAACAGTCCGATGAGGTCCTCTCGAATGCGCATAATTGTGTGAGGCCTTGCATTGTCATTGTGGAGGAGAGGTTCGTTTGCATTGCTGTGGCGACGAACACGCTAATTGAGGATGTCCACACGTTCAAGCATTGTAGGAGTCACAGCTGTGCGCGGCTGCCGGCACGCGGGATGTCGGCGATGTTTGCGCCACCTTGCTGCGATGATGACGTACGCTTCGCCCAACGATTCACCGTGCTTTTGTTCACTACCAGGTATCCGTAAACACTGCAAGAGCTCTGCGATGCTCTGGTTTTCTGCCAAAGGAAACTCAGTGACTGCTCTCTGCTTGGAACGCACCTCCATTACACATGCCATTTTGAAGATTAGTATAGCGTTGTCACGTATCAGAACTTAATGAAGATTCTGAAGCGGGAATATTCCTCTATGTCCCACAATAAATTCGGCATTTTTTTTTTTCGACTGAAACTGGAAGAGAAAAAACTCTGTAGCATAACGTATTGAACGACTCTCGTAGCACACAGAGCTGCTATCTGCGTCATAAACAATGGCTGTAAAGTGGCTAGGCATCTAAAATCGAAATGATCTTAGATGCAGTTACGAGCACGGAATCCCATGCTGTTTCAGCTCTCTTTCAGAGTTTATCAACCGCAGTGGTTGGCGTGTGGTGGTATCTCTCGGCAACCCATAACGGCATGTTACCACTGGCTGAGAGGTCTGGAGAACGTAATGGCGAGAACAACAACAGAGCACCATCTGTGTCGAGGAGGATCAACACAGCATTGGTAACACGCAGTCTTGCGTTATCTTGTAGAAACAAAACGCCACAAATACTTCGAGGATAGCTGCTGCCCAAATTAATGGCTGTGCGAAAGACAAGTGATTGTATGGCATATCCAGTGCTAACCCACCATGACCGGTTTTGGGCCAGTGTGACGATAATAACCGCAATCTCGCAACGTTCGTTGCCATCGGGTGGTCTACACACGGATACGTCCGTATTGACAGTGTATGCAGATCCAGGATTCGTCTGGAAAGATGATATGGTGCAACTCCTGCATCCACTGTTTTCGCTGGGTGCACCACTGTTGGTGGCAACTCTGTGCTGCCGCGTCAAGGCAAATAATAACAATCGCTGTGCTGACAGTTCGTGGTGCTCCATATTTCGTCGCGTTGTCCTTCTGGATACTTGTCTTGCTGTGACTTAGCTGTACGATCCTGAACGATCAAGCACTAGGCGCGTGCGGCCGTTGAGATCCTGCATGGCACTGAGTAAAGCCCTCTTGAACCCATCCATTCCATATTCGCACCATAATCCTAGGTTCCCGCGTAATAGATCCAACATTCACGGTAGGTCTATACTGCTGTTATGTTTCAAGTACTGGTATAAGCTTCTCCTTCTTACGTGAGACATAACTCGATCATCACCGAAACAACGAAAAATCATACGTGATTTCTGAATCTGTAACTAGCTACATAATCTTCCTTTGGTTGAGCTAAAATACTACTCATTTACGTACTAAGGCATGATAATTGCTTGTTTTTTCATCTTAATGGTGTAATTTTAATGGCCAGCAGTATATGTACTTCGGTACCTGTTCTGAAAGAGAGGTTTGCAGAAGAAATGAAGATGCGATTACATTTCAAGAACCACTCTAGTACGCTCTAAGAAAAAGAAAACAAGAAAAAGACGCACCGTGAAGGAATTATCTGAACGGGACGGAAACCGGCAGACGAGATGAACACATACAGCCAAATAAAAGGTTAGAAATTTAGGATGATTTATTCAAAAGAAGGAGCTTCACAAATTGAGCAATTCAAAAAGACGTTGGTCCACCTCTGACCCTTACGCAG
This sequence comes from Schistocerca serialis cubense, assembly GCF_023864345.2. NCBI lineage: Eukaryota > Metazoa > Arthropoda > Insecta > Orthoptera > Acrididae > Schistocerca > Schistocerca serialis. The sequence continues at coordinate 697,976,160 of NC_064638.1, read as the reverse complement.
GCAGTTATTCGGCTTGGCGCTGATTGACAGAAGTGTTGGATGTCCTTCTGAGGGATATCGGGCTGAGTACTGTCCAAATGGCACGTTAGATCGTCCCTTATGGGCTCTACCCATAATGCTCCAAATGCTCTCAATTGGAGAGAGATGGCGACCTTTCTGTCCAAGGTACGGTTTGGCAAGCACGAATACAACCAGTAGAAACTCTCGTCGTGTGCGGGCGCGTATTATCTTGCTGAAATGTAAGTCCAGGATGGCCTGCAATCAAGGGCACAAAACGCAGCGCAGAATATCGTCGACGTATCTCTGTGCTCTACGGGTGCCGCGATTGACAAGCAGTGGGGTCGCGCTATGGAAAGAAATGCCACCCCAGATGATCACTCCTGTCGTCGGGCTCGACGGCGGGCGACAGTCAGGTTCGTATCCCACTGCTGTCCAGGGTATCTCCAGCCGCGTTTTCGACTTCGACTCTCATTGACGGGAATGGAATAGTCCTCAATAACGAGTCCCACTTCGAACAGAGCTGAGAAGACGTGTCTGAACACGCTCCGGATAGTGGTGGGATATCAGCCCGAGTGTCGCCCCCTCTGCGGCCCGACAATGAAGATTGAAGGCCTGGGGTGTCATTTCTTTTCATGACAGGACCCGTTTGGTTGTTATCCGCTTCAGCGGTACGTCTACAATATTCTATGGCGCTTTTTGTTGCCGTTTTTTTCTATTTGCCTAGGGTTATGCAGCACAATCGTAGAGATACTAAAACTGTGTGTCTGGGCTATGTTGTGACAACGCCTGTCCCTACCTAACAGATGGATCATCATAATATATAGCTATATATCCTCTCATTTCACTAAACAACGTTCAGAGTTTTGGGATATATCAAAGCATTAGCTCTTGCGCCCCCCCCCCCCCCCTCCGGCAGCTATTAAAAATTTCCAGTTTCATGGTTAGATCTTCAAGCTGAGTGACTATGGCGGCCAATCAGAGTAAACGTAAGGGCAATTTGATACTTATAAAGAAAATGCGCAAATATGAAACTTACTGGCAGAATAAAACTGTGTGCCGGACCGAGACTCGAACTCGGGACCTTTGCCTTTCGCGGGCAAGTGCTCTACCACCTGAGCTACCCAAGCACTACTCACGCCCCGTCCAAACAGCTTCACTTCTGTCAGGGACGATGAGCAGATGTGAAGTTGTGAGGCCGGGGCGTCAGTAGTGCTTTGGTAGCTCAGGTGGTAGAGCACTTGCCCGCGAAACGCAAAGGTCCCGAGTTCGAATCTCGGTCCGGCACACAGTTTTAACCTCTCAGGAAGTTTCGTATCGGCGCACACTCCGCTGCAGAGGGAAAATCTCATTCTGGGAAAATGCGCAAAGTTAGTGTCGTCGGCAGAGAAGTATTCTGAGACGGGGATGTGGCTCAGCTAGGCAAGAATGTGGAAAGCGCTTCTGTTAAAGCGCCGATTCCATGATTTTCCTGAACTGATCTATTGAAAGTAAGAAAGGCAAAATAATACTGGTCGAATTGAGATTAATTTTCAAAGACTCTTCTATGCGAGTTTATTGTAGCAGAAGCTTCATAGGCAGTTTAAAATTACTGCGAAAGTTTTCTTTGCACAGACGTAAAAATTAAGATCTTAGATGTTGATCGAGTGATACCAACCACGTGCATGTGCACTGAATCTATACTGACCATTGTTAATTCATATTGTGTACTGTAAAATTTTACGGTTGTGTAGACGCAAATGTACAAATGATAGAGGAACGGGAAATTTGAAAAGAGATGATCTACTAAACGTAATACGATGCCGCTGTAGTTTAAGTACTGAACTAATAAAGAGCGGCAGTAACGTTGTATTTGTGTGTCCTGTTTTGGCATGTATCCTATCTTAATGCCCGAGCACACGAAGCGCTGTTTGTTCAAAAATACAACCGTCTAGTAGAATACTAATTACCACTGCATTGTGCTTGGAGAGTTGCCATACCATCTTGTAAAAGCTAGGGCGCCTCCTCAAAGACTCGAACCGCCAGACATGTAAATGAAGCTGAAACTATCTCTTGGCGAGCTTCATACAGAGGAGGCTGTAAATTTCTTTGCAGCGTACACAGATCGTTAACATGCTACGCGCAGTATAGATCACAGTTTATCGTCTAATGGCACGAGAGCAGTACCGTCCGAATAATAAACATCGGATAATGACGCTAACTTTACCTTTTACCGTAGTTAAAGACGACGTACAAAGCACATAGAAAATCACCAAATGAACTCCCGCTGCGCAGGACTTCCATGCCACAAGGTAGTCGCTACCAACTGGTGGCAATAGTGCATTCGCTCGACAGCCGCTGCTTTATTGTCATCGGTGGTAAGTACTACTCTTCACAGATACGATGCCAGAAACCAAAATACTTGCTGACAAACAAGTTTTTCCACACAGTGGTTGGTTGGTTGGTTGGTTGGTTGGTTTGGGGAAGGAGACCAGACAGCGTGGTCATCGGTCTCATCGGATTAGGGAAGGATTGGGAAGGAAGTCGGCCGTGCCCTTTCAGAGGAACCATCCCGGCATTTGCCTGGAGTGATTTAGGGAAATCACGGAAAACCTAAATCAGGATGGCCGGACGCGGGATTGAACCGTCGTCTTCCACACAGTGGTATCTGGAGCAACGTAATACTTTTGAATAGCCCAAATATCAAAACCTCGGCTTCCTATAATGAGATTCTTTTGAGTTCAGTATTCATATCAGCTCAGTTTGTATTTGTTTATAAAAGTATGCAAAGAGGAAGTTAAGAAAATTAACAAACTATATCCATGTTTTTCTCTTCGCAGCAGAACGTACACTACAAGTGCCAGTGAGTAAAGTCAACCGCCTCGGTAGCCGCAGTGGTGCCGGTTCATCTCCTTTAGTGATGAAAAAATTCTTTTGAAAGTTGGTAAGAGGAAGAGATTAATTAACGACAGAAAGTGACGCAGGAGGCCTGCGACCATTATACGACTAACCGAGCACGAAAGTAATACTGCTTCAGATCGATAAATAACAAGAACACAGATGTAAAATTTAAAATTTTGCCGGGGTACAAATTGTTCTATAAAATTTCGAGAGAACTATCAAATGCCTGTATTTTACTGGTACGATAGTTCGGCGCAGAGCCTTCTGGGCATCTTCAGTTGAATACTAACGAGCAATACACTAAAGCTCCACTATTTAGGATTTAGAATTAAATGCTTTTGGGACATCAAGAAATACTGCATCTACCTAACTGCATTGATCCAAAGCTTTCGCAGTGGCTAGCACACTGGATTCGCATTCGGGAGGACGACGGTTCAATCCCGCGACCAGCCATCCTGATTTAGGTTTTCCGTGATTTCCCTAAATCGCTTCAGGCAATTGCTGGGATGGTTCCATTGACTGGGCACGGCCGACTTCCTTCCCTATGCCTCCATAATCCGATGAGACCGATGGCCTCGTTGTTTGGTCTCTTCCCCCAAATCAACTCAACTCCAAAACTTTCACTATGACATATGACGAAAGTGTGAATTTGGTCTCGTATGATCCATAATTTCGGAATCCATACTGCTTTCATGGACAAGGTCATTCTTTTCGAGATACCTCATTGTGTGTGAGCTCAGAATATATTCTAAGATTCTAAAACAAGCGACGTCAATCATAATGGGCGGTAGTTTTGTGGATCACTTCTTCTACGCCTTTTGTAAACGGATGTGACTTGTGCACCCTACCAATTACTGGGCATGGCGTTTCGTTCGAGGGGTCTACGATAGTTATAGTTAAAAGTGGGGCTAACGCAGCCAGAGATTCTGTATAAAATCTGGTAAGGACTCCATCGGATCCTGGAGCTTTGTTCAGTTTCAGCGGTTTCAGTTTTTTCTCAATACCACTGACACTCATTTCACTCATCTCTTTCTTTGTAAACGAACATTTGAAAATGGTGTTAAGCATTTCAGCATTTGCTTTGCTACCCTCTATTCCAGTTCCTGTCTCATTCGCGTGTGACTGGACACTAACTTTGGTGCCACTAACAGTCTTTGCATACGTCAGAATTTCTTGGGTTTGATGAAAGATTATTTGGCAACATTCTGCTACGGTAGTTACCGTAGGGTTCTTAACAGCCAAATGCGTTTCATTGAGCATTTCTCTATTTATAGCCGTAGACTTTGTTTTCCGCCTATTAAGAAGTAGACTCTGTTTCTTTAGAAGAAGACCTTCTCTTGTGATTATTAAACAGTGTATTCAATATTACCATCTGAAAATTATTGCAGAACTCAGTCATTCGTCTGTCTCTTTGCTACTGCCAAGCCCATATTTTCCGTAACTCTCTCGTCTATTCCCTTCTTCTACAACAGCAGTCTAATCCTCCAAGATTATTAGGTAGTCATCTCCCTTTACATACTTATTTATCCGCACAGCATCTTCATGGATTATCTCAATTTTATCTGCTGTTTGGGACGTTGGCTTATATGCCCAAACTATGTTTGTGGCGTTGGTTTGCTGTCGGATCTGATAAGATCAAACCAATCACGGAACCGTTCACAATTGTTCATTCTCTGCTCTATTCTCCTATTCGTAAAGAAACCTACTCCCGTTACACCATTTTCTGCTGACAAGAAATCCAGTTCTTCTTTCGATTTCACTTCACTGATCCCGACTATCTTTAGATTGCATTTTTCTTTCCAGATTTTCTAGCTTTCCTTCTACTTTCAGATTTCTGACATTCAGTGCTGGGACTCTTGGAACGTTACCCATCTTTTTCTCACGATCATCTCCACCTTGGTGTTTCCTCCCAGAGACCGGAATGGGGGACTTGTTTGGAAAGTTTACATAGAGAGATCATCATGGTACTTTCAATTACAGGCCATATGTGCTGTGGTTACACGTTACGTGTGTTTGGTACCACAGTTTCCACTGCCTACTGCATCCTCATGGCGTTGATCATTGTTGACTCTTCCGCCTTTTTGGGGCACCCCAAGGACAAGAGAGTGCCCTGAACCTCTGTCCTCTCCTCCGCCCTCTTTGATAAGACCGTTGGCAGAACCAAGCTGGTCTGTTGTGACGGAACTTTTCGGCCGCCATGATTTTTGTTCACAATTTAAGCAGAACCCGGGACCCAAGGCGTATCGATTAGTAGTCAAAGACACTATCCCTAGTCCACGGGGGAGTAGGAAATACACATACAAACAACGACAGCACAAACTGCCACCGGTTTATTTGACTTCCAGGAAAGTGCCACAGGAATTCTGAAGAACCTGAATGGGGAACCTGGAGATAGACGCCAGTTGTTTCACAAAGGGCTTTCCAATTTCCATATCGAGCATATACTGCAATCCCCGTAGGGACCACGAAGGCAGGGTGAGACTAATTACAACATGCACAGGGCATTTAAACAGTTATTCTTTCCGCCCTCCATACGTGAATGGAAAGGGAGGAAACCCGTACTTGGGCTGTAGTCTTACGTATTCACTTCACAATTATTTGTATGTAGTATGTAGATGGAGATGTAGAATTTTTTACTCATTCTATGACATATAACCTCAAAAGTGTTCCTTCAAATAGTAAAATTAAGTTGATAACTGTGATTATTATACGGCAGAGCAACTTGGATACTTCTAGGCTGTTTACGGTTGCAAAGCAGCTCTTTTCTGGAGACCGACGTAACCTACTTATCCGATATTTTGATACAGTTCAACGAGTAGGCCGTTTAAACATGTTACTTTTCGGGTTAGAAAGGCTTGCAACAGTACATGAGACATATTTCTCGTAATATCAATAAAAAGAACATTAAACAGTTATTTATACCATTCATTTAAGGACGGTTACACTAAATAGTGGAATTCACGTTCCATTTCCGTTAACGTCAGTGAAATCTTTAGACAGCCTATAAGGAAATCAACTAACATAAACCGAGTAACAGTGAATCTTAAGATCTGTGACAAATCTTAATGAATTTTAAGAAATACATCTACATCAATATCCACATCAATACTCCAGAAACCATTTACGGTGTATGGCACACGGTACTACTGGCACCAATAACTGATTCCCCCGTCCCTCCACCATTTGCGAATGGCGGTTGGGAAGTGCGATTTACGGTATACCTCTACTTTACCTCCAATTTCTCGAATTTTTTCGTTGAGGTCAGTTCGCGAGACATGCATGGGTGGTAGTAGATTGTGTCAGAATCTTCCCGGAACGTTCTTTGTTGGAATTTCAACAGTAAACCTCTCCATGATGCACAACGCCTCTCTTGTAGCGTCTGCCACCGGAGTCTGCTGAGTATCTCTATAATGCTCTCGGACCGAATAAACGATTCAGTGACAAAGCGCCCCGCTCTTGGAGCTCTTCTATCTCTTCTATTATCTGGTAAGAGCGCCAGAGTGCTGAGCAATTCTCAAGAATCGGTCGAACAAGTCTTTCGTTAGCCATTTCTTTCGTGGATCAGTTATATTTCCTTAAGGTTCGTCCTGCCAATCTCAGTCTTGCATCTGCTTTTCCAGCTGTTTATTTTACGTGGTCATTGCACTTAAGGTCGCTCTTGATGTTTAGTCCTAGCTATTTTACAGTGGATACTGTTTCCAGAAATTTGTCATCAATGGTAGAGTGGCAGTAGAACTCAAGGAAATAAATGAAAGCTTTAAATCAATCAAACCTATATTCCGTAAGTTAATAAAGGAAATAATTTTTTAATAACGTACGGAAAATTAGAAGTGCAAATGAAATTCAGTCGAACCAGGAAAGTCGGAATTTTATTACACAAGTGCCTGTTTCTGTTGGTGTTATGACATGCAATGTAACTTGTTGGCATAGTCGGTCAATCAGGAATTAAATGTGGGTCACAGCCAAAGAAACACAAGTCTTAAGCTTCACGCATCTCACCAAAATAGTTACGTAAGCCACGACCCACTCGTAAGATCATTAAACCTGTGCCTAGCTGTTTGGGTGCTTCATAGTAATCCACATGTTTTGACTGTTTATGTTCGCACTTATACATGAAAAAGCGATACTGATGGTAAGTGTAGCTCAGTCCCTCAGTTCCGTGGCACAACACACTTTACATTCATATTCAAATTTGTAGTAGAAAAGTGAACGACAGAATATTTTGTTTATGCGTTTCTTTACTTTTATTTAATTATTTCTTTATTTAACCTGAGAAGATAACAGACATGTTTTAGTTTTCCATATGATTTCCGTAATACACATAATTCCTGTATTCAAACGACTGGTTCTTATATTTAGTATATCAGTAACACCATATGTAATTCGTTTACACCACACAGGTTTCCCGCTATGACCAAATATCAATAATTTTAAAAAAGCTTTGCTATTTCCTTATCTGCGATGACAGTGTGTTCAACAGTGTCCTTTTTCTGAACGACTGTTTATGTCTTTGAAAAAGGCTGGTTCAGATGGCTCTGAGCACTATGGGACTTAACTTCTGAGGTCATCAGTCCCCTAGAACTTAGAACTACTTAAACCTAGCTAACCTAAGGACATCACACACATCCATGCCCGAGGCAGGATTGGAACCTGCGACCGTAGCGGTCGCGCGTTTCCAGACTGTAGCGCCTATAACCGCTCGGCCACCCCGGCCGGCTCTTTGAAAAAGGGCTACGTTACTGTGGCGCATGTAAAGAGATATTTCCACCCTGCGATTCATTAGTATTTCAAATGAATTCGCATGAGATTTTGCTGACATATTCTTATTTTTGTGGCAAACGGTCTGAAGTCACCTCATTCTGTCGCTCCAATGCAGCGTTGCAAAGAACACACCACTCCAGGTTATCGGCGCACGCTTTAGCTGTAAAAATGTGTCTGAAACATTGTAGATGCGTATACTTCGAAGCCTGTTTCGCTAAATAAAACAGAAAAATACTCTGGTTGTAGAACATTCTTCGGTACTAATGTTTCTTTAGTTGTATTTATAATCCTAGGTTTTATACGGCGGCTGTTTCTTTATGGACAAGGATACACGATAAAGATAATTCATCTACTCAAGATGCAAGCACCACGTGCATACAGTTATTTTTGTTCCGTCTGTGACTCTACGAATACAAACAGAAAGCAGAGACACGTTGTAAGAATCAGAATATAAATATGTTCCTGAGAGTGTGTGCAGCTCACAAGCTGTCTCCAATGCAAGGTCTTTGGTTCGCGTGAGCCTCTCGCCTCGGTCGCACGAGGTCGGCAAAATATTCATGGCTTTTGCTCGTGCCCTTGGCAGCCTGCACTAGTAATTCGATGCGCTAGATCAGCTGCGCGGGTATGTTAAAGCGGTCTCCCTTACCGACACGAAACGTTCCACCATTTCTCTCAATATCTCTTATCCATCATCTACCTTATGAATAATTTACGTACGCGTTTTATTTTTCTTCTATGGAACACTTTTTCTCCGTACACAATTTATGCCTACAGTTACATGTGAACGATGTTCTTGTGCTTTATCTTTGCAGACAGCAGGCGTATCATAAAGGCGTGACTTACAAATACGATTCGTGATATCATTCGTAAATGCTACTAAGATTCTACAAAAATAGCGACTGCCGTATGTCATAGCTCTGAATCACTGCAGACAGATTGTTTTAGAAACACGATATAACTTCTGCAAGACGAGATTTCAAGACTTACTGCTATAGAAGAGTATAATGTACCCTTTGGATAGAATTTGGCCTTTGACCGTCATGTTGCCTAAATTCACTTGATTTTTCTCGTCAATTAGATGAAATATTCTGATCAGCTCTTACGCAAGATGTAGAAATGAGTTAAAAAAATTTATTTTTCGATTGCAAGAACATAATTTCACACGGAAATTACAATTGCTATCTCATGCTATACATTTCTCTCTGCCTGTGGCTGTTACCGTATAGCAATGAGGGATGTTCACCTGAGCACCATCTCGCTATTAGCGAACCGTAGCGCTAGTTATGAAGCCAAAAGTGAGAAACTCGTTGACAAGTTGGTTCGTGTCAATCTTTTTCTTCCTTCTCCAGTCCAACTGAAGACGACCACAGTGAAATTCCCTAACAAAATCTCAAGCACTACACTGAGTAAATGCTGAATTTGTTGTAAAATGCCGGCCCGAGTGGCCGAGCGGTTCTAGGCGCTACAGTCTGGAACCGCGCGACCTCTACGGTCGCAGGTTCGAATCCTTCCTCGGGCTTGGGTGTGTGTGATGTCCTTAGGTTAGTTAGGTTTAAGTAGTTCTGAGTTCTAGGGGACTGATGACCTCAGAAGTTACGTCCCATAGTGCTCAGAGCCATTTGAACCATTTTTTTGTTGTAGAATAAACAAGCAGATTCGATAGTCATCAACCCTCATCTAGAGCGTCGCGACTTTCAGTAGTTATTGCTATATTTGTATTATTAAATCGTTCGCTTGAGTTCCTCTATCGCTCGCGGGGGAGCTTTTACGAATGGAAGCACTGGATGTTCGTTAAGCAGAATAGCTTATTATAGTGATTTTCATTTGAAATATAAGATCTGGATCAGATTAAATTTCTCCCAAATTATTTTTTAATAGTTCTTTTATCAATATGTTCCTGTATATCCATGAGCAGTGCAGTGTTACTTTCCTGCTTTTTTAGCTATTGCCCCTTTTCCTGTAGTTTACTCTTATTGACTTAATTTTTACTGCTTCTTTGTTGTCTTATAGTTTGTTGCTATTAATTTTCTTGTTTTTGCTGAAACTGTTTATTTACTGTACTATCAGTTACCTAATTAGTCTTATTAGTCCTGGATTTGTATCATTGTCTTGGTTTTTATTTTTTGTCTTGCGCTACAATAAGATCTTTTTCTGTGGTGATGTCCCTAATGTATTCATTTGTTAAACTGTTCTTTTTAATGTTATATTTAAGATCTTCCTCAACAATTATGTTAAAGCTTCGTGATCAGGAAAAACAAAACTGGTAAGTCTACCATCGGAGGTTGGAATGTTAATAGGGCAGATAGGTTGAAGTTAGATAGAGAGGAATAGTGAAGTTCGATTGCAGCGTGAAGAGGACTTTTGGTCAGATGAGTACAGGATTATAGATACAAAATCTAAAAGGGGAAAAAAAGGAGTAGGTCTAATAATGAATAAGAAAATACAAACGTAGGTAAGCTACTATGAACAGCATAGCTGATGTATTATGATAGACACGAAGCCAATACTAACCACTGCCAGCTAGCTCTGCAGTTGATGAAGAGATTGAAAAAATGTATAAGGAGATAAAATAAATTATTTAGGTAGTTAAGGCAGAGGAAAATTTAGTTGCGATGATGGACCGGCATTCGGCAATAGGAAAAAGAAAGAAAGAAAAAAAACAGTAGGAGAATATGGACTGGGGCAAAATAATGAAAGAGGAAGCTGCATGGTAGAATTTTTCCCCGAACATTATGTAGTCTTCGGTAACACTTCACTTAACAATCATGAAAAAAAGTTTGTGTGTGGAAGAGATCTGGAGACACCAGACGGTTTGAGATTGATTATATAATGGTAAGACAAAGATTTCGGAACCAGATTTTAAACTGTAAGAAATATCCAGAGGCAGATGCAAACTCTGACCACAATTTATTGGTTACAAACTGTAAATTAAAACTGAATAAATTGCAAATAGGTAGAAAATTAAGGCGATGGGACTGGGTATGTTGAAAGAACCAGAAGTTTCTGAGAATTCCAGACGGAGCATTATGGAACGACTGAGTGAAACAGGGGATGGGGATACATAAGATGAATGGGTAGCTTTGAGAGATGAAGCATTGAAGCCATCAGAGGATCGAATAGGTAAAAAGACGAGGCTATCACAAGAGATATTAGATTTATGTCAGAAAAGGGGAAAATATAAAAATGCAGTATAGGATGGATACAAAAGAGAATATAAACGACTAAAAATGACATTGACAGGAAATGCAGAATGGCTAAACAGGAATGGCTATAGAACAAATATAAAGATATAAAAGCATATACAGCTAGGGAAAATATTGAAGTAGCCTAAAAGAAAATTAAAGAGATGTTTGGAGAAATGAAAAGCAACTGTATGAAAATCAAATGATCAGATGTGAAACCAGAACTAAGCAGAGAAGGGAAAGCTTGAAATGGAAGGAATGTATAGAAGGGAAATGTGTTTGAAGGCAGTATTATAAAACAAGAAAAAGACGTTAATGAAGATGAGATAGGAGATACGATACAGCGACAAGAATTTGAGACACCACTGAAAGTCGAATGAAGGGAACTGCAGTAGACGACGTTCCGTAAGAAATACTGATGTCCTCGGGAGTGCGAGACATGAGAACTTTTCAATCTGATAAACAAGACGTATGAGACATGTGACATCCCAGCAGGTTTCAGTAAGAATGCAGTGTCATCACCCACATTTCTCCTAACGAGAGATCAGTTTCTTGATACCGCCACTGTTGAATGTTTGACTGTTGACGGAGTCACAATCTTAACTCTGCTTGCACCACTTCATCACTGTCAATGTGAAGTCCTTGTATGGAGGACAATCAGTGAACCAAAACCATCGGATGATTGCAGATGTTACAGCTCTCGTGTGTGGACTGGCTTTGCCATGCTAAACAAGAGGGTGCTCCATGTGTGGACGAACTGTTCAAATTCGGAACTCGATTGGGGCATGTTGTTTCTCAGACATCGACAAAGTTACATTATACGAAACCTTGTTACAAACTATAATTCGGAGGCGTCTAGTGGAAGAATGCTGCAAATATGGAGACATGAAGGATAAATATGTAGAATGTTAATAATGTTTGTTTTATTTAATAAGCTTTAAGACTTTTCAAATAAAATATTCGGAGTCATTACTCTTTAGCACGCCCTCATAATTCGAATTCCAAAGAGAGCAGGTGCTCACAAGCGTAAATATAATCTATGATTTCAACAAGTCGTGGTTGCAAAATATTAACGCAAATTATTTAGAAAAGAGTGAAAAAATGATGGAAGATGACCTTTTGGGGAAGATCAGTTGGTGTTCTAGAGAACTCTAGGAATACGCGAGGCAATACTAGCCCTACGACTTACCAAAGGAGACAGGTTAAGGAAAGGCAAACCTACATTTGTAACTGTCGTAGTTTCAGATAAAGCTTTCGATAATGTCGATTAGAATAAACTCTTTGAAATTTTGAAGGCAGCAGGGTAAAAACACAGGGAGCGAAAGGTTATTTACAACTTGTACAGTAACCAGACCGCAGCTAGAAGAGTCGAGGGGCATGAAAGGGAAGCAATGGTTGAGAAGGAAGTGAGACAAGGTTGTAGCATATCCCTGATGTTATTCAATTTTTGCATTCAGATAGCAGTGAAGGAAACCATCGAAATATTTGGAGAAAGAATTAAAGCTCAGGGAGAGGAAATAAAAAGTCTGAGGTGTATTGCTGACGTTGTAATTCTGTCAGAGACAGCAAAGGACTTTGGAAGAGCTGTTGAACGGAATGGACAGTGTCTTGAAAGGATGATGTAAGACGATCATAAAAAAAGCGAAACAATGATAATGGAAATTAGTCAGGTGATGTTGAGGGAATTGTATTACGAAACGATACATTTTTTGCTTTTAGCTTTAGGAAGAAAAATAAGTGATGAAGGCTGAGGCATAGAGGATATGAAATGTAGACTGTCGAATGACGAGGAAAGCCTTTCTGAAGAAGAGAAACTTGTTAACATCGGATGTAAATTAAAGTGTTGGGAAGTTTTCTGGGGCGTGAAATGGGTCTTCAGCTCACCACTTTTCTTTTATTCACCTTTAATTCAGCCGACGTGTAAGTAGGATGTTCAGGTTTTTATGTTGGTAACGTCACGTAGCGCTCTGTATGAAAATCACTGGCTGTGCTGTGTGCAGTCTGTGGCTGGTTTGCATTATTGGAATATTTGCTATTGTAGTGTTGGGCAGTTGGATGTGAACAGCGCGTAGCGTTGCGCAGTTTGAGGTGAGCCGCCAGCAGTGGTGGATGTGGGAAGAGAGATGGCAGAGTTTTGAGAGCGGACGATCTGGACGTGTGTCCATCGGGCTCGCTGTATTGCAGTAGTTCGAGTAATGAAGATTTCTGTGAGGTAAGTGATTCATGAAAGGTATAGGTTATCGTTAGTCATGGCCATTCTTTTGTGGGGATTAAGGAAAGTCAGATTGCGTTGCGCTAAAAATATTGTGTGACAGTTTAGTGTTGATCAGGAACACCAAAGAGCGAAATGTCTGACTACGTTCAGTTCTGCTCAGCTGTTTGAAAATCAAATAACGTAAGGGGTTTACCAGCACAGTAATTCATTAATTTTTCTAAGGGGATGTTTCAGATGTAAAGAAACCTTCATTCCAGAAGACGGAACTCTTTCAGCAAGCGGTAGGCGCTAGTAGCTTATTAAAAGAAATACTTGAGCAAATAAACATCTGGATTTCCTAAAAACATTGAAAAATAGCTCTGCCCTACTTACGCTTTAGAAGTTGCAGAAAAGTCGGCGACTAGCCTCATGAACAGTGTTTTAGCATTTTCAAAGGACCTGTAATGTGAGGCTAGCTTGTGGCTGAACGAGCACAGACTGGTGTGTTAGACGTGACTTTAGGAAGTCGTAACACTTAACGGGAAGTTAAAAAACAAAACAAAAAAAAAACACGAAAAGAAATTCAGTTTATAAGCTTCTTGATACGAGTATTTCGCCGTTTTTAGGCACGATATTCTGTCAAAGAAACAATTCCACCATTAACGGGTTCTAATAACTTTTGAGAGGATTGGTGGATGCCTTTTTTGGCGAGAAGAAAGGAGCAAGCTGCATTTTGGAGACTTAGAAAGGACGATATGGGGGCAAGTTTCGGACAGGATACAGTGGCAAGAGTTGCAGCTGCGCTCTCAAGTAACGGAGTTGTCTGGAGTCCAAGGTTAGAGTCCTCAGCTGCCCTATCGCAGCGCCGAACTTCAGACCAGGGAGTAGCGGTGTCTCTACTCTGTTCACATTACACAAAAGATTATGGTATGTGTCATTTGCAGTTGTGGCATATTATGAAAAAAGTGGGTATTGTAGCTCAAATGCAAGACAGATTTTGCTGTATCGTAGTCATCAGTGCTTCTGCAGATCGTTGGGATTCTTGGGTTCTTGTTGCAGAGAAACAGTCACTGTGATTGTCATAGGTTTCAAATCAGTTCATAGTCAGATTCAAGATTATTAAGCAACTCCACTTCATTTAGTAACTCTGGCAACTCAGAGTTTTAGCTTACAATTCTCATCGCAAAGTGCATCACTGTAAAGTTAAAACTCGCACAATTGTTTTTAAAACTTTACAAACCTTATCTTTTGTGATAAAATAGAGTATACTGAAATCTTGAGTTTATCATCACATCCATTCCCTTTCAATTATAAATTGTAAGGGAATTCCCCCATTTTCAGATTCAATGCTAAGCTTAAATGAATCCGCATGTCATAAACTGAAACTACTGTAACGTCACGGATACAGTCAACGAAGGCCATTGTAGAAGTAACAACGAATATTACGGTTTCCAAGTTCAGCCATCTTGAGGGAACCATTTGGTATTCGTTAACGGACTCTACGGGTTCTACACAACAATTCCTGAAAGAAGCGCGTAGCAACGCTCTTCCATGACTATATTGACATTCAGTAATCTCTTAACCTCAATTTCGTGTGTCTCTCTCCGTTCCAAGGTCGGTGCAGTAAGAACATGCTTGGTGGACGCGGCCGGGCGACGGTCACAAGATAAGGGCACAGCCAAAATAAGAAGGACAATTACTTCATTGAGGACAGAGGGGCCTCTCGAGGATTCAAGGACGATTTCTTTAAGATGCAGTGGCCGCCATGTCCCACAGTCGGTTCATCACTGGGCATGGGCGGCTGGGGAACAACTGCTACTGAGTTTCATTATAGTTCAGAATAACATCTCACAACATCGTGCTGACAATATCTGACCTCATACATGCCTGTCATTCCGAATAACTTTCGAAATTTATGGAATCATCTAACTGTTTATATTTTTCGTCTTTCTATAGTGAGTTGACACTCATATGCAAAAAATAATGATATTAAGCATCTACATCTACATCCATACTCCACAAGCCACCTGACGGTGTGTGGCGGAGGGTACCTTGAGTACCTCTGTCGGTTCTCCCTTCTTTTCCAGTCTCGTGTTGTTCGTGGAAAGAAGGATTGTCGGGATGCCTCTGTGTGGGCTCTAATCTCTCTGATTTTATCCTCATGGTCTTTTCGCGAGATATACGTAGGAGGGAGCAATATACTGCTTGACTCCTCGGTGAAGGTATGTTCTCGAAACTTCAACAAAAGCCCGTATCGAGCTACTGAGCGTCTCTCTTGCAGCGTTTTCCACTGGAGTTTATCTATCATCTCCGTAACGCTTTCGCGATTACTAAATGATCCTGTAACGAGGCGCGCTGCTCTCCGTTGGATCTTCTCTATCTCTTCTATCAACCCTGTCTGGTACGGATCCCACACTGCTGAGCAGTATTCAAGCTGTTGGGGAACAAGCGTACTGTAACCTACTCCCTTTGTTTTCGGATTGCATTTCCTTAGGATTCTTCCAATGAATCTCAGTCTGGCATCTGCTTTACCGACGATCAACTTTATATGATCATTCCATTTTAAATCACTCCTAATGCGTAATCCCAGATAATTTATGGAATTAACTGCTTCCAGTTGCTGACCTGCTATATTGAAGATAAATGATAAGGGATCTTTCTTTCTATGTATTCGCAGCACATTACACTTGTCTACATTGAGATTCAATTGCCATTCCCTGCACCATGCGTTAATTCGCTGCAGATCCTCCTGCATTTCAGTACAATTTTCCATTGCTACAACCTCTCAGCCTCAGTGAACTTCCGATGTCATCCACAAGGTCATTTATGTATATTTTGAATAGCAACGGTCCTACGACACTCCCCTGCGGCACACCTGAAATCACTCTTACTTCGGAAGACTTCTCTCCATTGAGAATGACATGCTGCGTTCTGTTATCTAGGAACTCTTCAATCCAATCACACAACTGGTCTGATAGTCCATATGCTGTT
The DNA here is from genome assembly GCF_023864345.2 of Schistocerca serialis cubense. NCBI lineage: Eukaryota > Metazoa > Arthropoda > Insecta > Orthoptera > Acrididae > Schistocerca > Schistocerca serialis. The sequence continues at coordinate 697,960,155 of NC_064638.1, read as the reverse complement.
ACTCTGTTCATTAAGCTACAGTGGAGAACTGTATCGAACGCCTTGCGGAAGTCAAGAAACACGGCATCTACCTGAGAACCCGTGTCTATGGCCCTCTGAGTCTCGTGGACGAATAGCGCGAAACCCATGCTGGTTCCTACAGTTCCTACAGTCTAGTCTCCAGAAAAGTCATTATACTCGAACTTACGAACGAATTTTGCACAGAATTAAGGCTAAATAAGGCTAAGGACGTTGCAGGTATAAGGCGCAATCAAAAATTTCCGGTTTGACACCGGTGCCTGCATCGTATATGCAACGAAAGCGACTCTGATGCGGGTATATCAGCACTGACAAGCAGACAATGGATCAGTGCGGTATTCGTGTCTTCGCGAGGGAAAGTCAACTACGGCGACACTATTACCAAATGCTTCCAAAAAGGACTAACAGACTGTTATTCTTTTTCTTGGCTGCCCAGGGACAGACACCGATATACATTCATCTGAGAATGAAGAATGTGTACGGGCCAGCACCTGTGTTAGAAACTACCGTTGTGGAATGGTACGCCGAAGGGTGTTGCTGCCTCGTGGTAATTCACGTTCCTATTTGGCCAATGTCGCAACGCAGAAGTTTGACAACTCAAGTGGGAGACACTCCAGCACCTGCCCTTTAGTCCTGGCCTCTCCTTAGGAGAATCGACGAGTCCTGTCGGATAAGGATGTGCAGCAGCCAGTTACGGACTTCGTCACGCAGCAGGACACGGTCTTTTAGCAAATGGTATCTTCAGCCTGGTGGTCACTGCGATTTCGCCTAATTGCCATACCGATCCTGGAATGTATGGACTTGGAACGGAAACTCTTTGATCGCCCCTTATAGCAAACAATCACTGTTTGAGTTTCTTTACTTGTTTCTCGAGAAATTAAAATTTTAATAATTGTACCAGTGCAAGAAATTACGAAAATATATATATGACAGTTTTCGTAGACTACACTCACCCAAAGCAAAGACATTCAATATTTCCGTTCAAGACTCTACAATAAAATTCCTCTTCACGAACCGACCGTGGTGCTGCAGTGGTTAGCATTCTGGTTTCGCATCCAGGAGTACAGTGGCTGAAACGCAGCCCGGTCATCCTGATTTAGGTTTTCAGTGAATTCCATAAATCGATTAACATGAACAGGGACGTGGTTTGCTCTGAAAGTGGAGCCCCGATTTCCTTCCCCATCTTCACCAGAATGTTCTTGGGTTCCATCTGTAATGATTTCGTCATTGATAGGACGTTGAACGTTAATCTTCGTTCCTTTGTTTCTATCTTCGCGGTAGACAGCATTTTTGAGGCTAACCTTGCCATAGATGCATAACATCAAGAGAGCCTTGAAAATACCACCTAGCACGCAATCTGTGCTGCGCGGAGTGGCAGCGCGGTTTGAGATGTCATGTCAAGGACTGCATGGCCCCTCCCGCCGGAGGTTCGAGTCCTCCCTCTTTTTTTTCTTTTTTATTGAGTTTCGATTCCCAACGAAGGGGGCGGACCGGCAGCAGCTTAGTACGCCGCTCTTCAGCATACAGAATTTGTATTAAAGAGATGAAGATAATAAGTAATAAATAAATAATAAAAGCTGGCGATAAAGTCAGTGACTTAAATGGTAAAATGGCGGAAAATTGTAGAACTTAAAACATAAAACAAAGGGTTGATGATGCCAATAAAATACACAGGAAGCAGAAAAACAATAGCAGACAAAAAACACGGTGACAGGCTGGTTTCTGTTGGCAAGAGATATAAAATTCACACCCAGCGACAGCATGATTTCTGTTCGCAACACTTTGGAAAGACACTCACTTGAACACTGGACTAAAAAGTTGGCACAAATATGACATACCACAGACGAGGGCATACGGGGGGAGCCTGGACAGATGATGGGAAAGAAAAGGGTGGAAGGAGAGGAAAGAACGAAGTGGGTGGGGGGAGGGGGGAAGCAGCCGATGGAGGACGAGGACCCATAAGAGAAGAGGGGGGGGGTGGGGGCAGACGCGACAGGGAGTGAGGAAAGGCAGAGGAGGGGAAGTCCTCCCTCGGGCATGGGTGTGTGTGTGTTGTTCTTTTGGTCCATTAGGAATTGACACACATTTGAACATTTGAATACAATCTGAATTACAAGGGGCGTACGGCAACACATTTCTCTCTGTGTCAATTTCGGTTGAAAAAATGTGGGATTTGTTGTGGGACATCGTGGAATATACCCTCAGCTCCTATAGTTTCATGAAGTTCCGGCAGATGGCGACGCTGTACGTAGCCTTCAAATTGGCGTCTGTTACGGAGATACCGGGTGATCAAAAAGCCAGTATAAATTTGAAAACTTAATAAACCACGAAATAATGTAGATAGAGAGGAAAAAATCGACACACGTGCCTTGGAATGACATGGGGTTTTATTAGAACCAAACAAAACGAAGTTCACAAAATGTCCGACAGATGGCCCTGGACAGCAAAACGTTAGTGACTGCGCATGACAATCGTGTACAAAAGGAGCTGTAATGATAGAAAGAATCAGATGCGCCAGCAGTCACAGCATGTTGACGTTACCTGAAAAGGCGCTTTTAGTGAAGCTGTATTATCAGAATGGGGAATGTGCTAGTTCAGCGTTACGATCCTATCGCCATAGGAAGGGGATTCGAACGGGTAAAAGTCCGTTGACAAATGCAGCTGTGGCAAGAATGATTTCGAAGTTCGAAGCCACGGGTTGTTTAGACGATAGACCCCGTAGTGGCCGACCAAGCACAAGGCGTAATGCTGCTGAGACAGATCAGGAAGAAATGGAGACTGTAGCGGGTTCGTCTATGCACGGGGAAGTCAGCGCTCGTGCAGTCGCACGTCGCACCGGCATCCCATACAGTACTGTCTGATTGGCACTTACGCGTACCCTCCGATGCTATCCGTACAAAGTCCATCGGCATCATGAACTGTTACCTGGCGATTTAGTGAAGCGGAGGGCATTTGCGGTGTGGGCGTTTCAAAAGACGGCGGAAGATGACGATTGGTTTAGTAACATGTTGTGGACCGACGACGCTCACTTCACGCTCCGAGGGTCTGTCAACGCCCACAACTGCAGAATTTGGGCTACCGAACATCCTATAACTGTCGAGGAAACTCCATTTCACGGCGAGAAAGTCACGGTATGGGTTTATTTACCATATCTACCGTTATCGGGCCTATTTTCTTCGAGGAAATGCGTGATTCTGGTTTTTTAACTGCTGCTGTGACGGGTGAGAGGTACGCCGATATGTTACAGAATCGCATCATCCCCAGCCTGGCTGATAAACACCTGCTGGAACGTACGATGTTTACGGAGGATGGCGCTCCACACAATATTGCTAGATGCGTGAAAGATCTCTTGCGCGCGTCGTTTGGTGATGATCGTGTGCTCAACCGCCACTTTCGTCATGCTTGGCCTCCTATGTCCCCAGACCTCAGTCCGTGCGAGTATTGGCTTTGGGGTTACCTGAAATCGCAAGTGTATCGTGATCGACCGACATCTCTAGTGATGCTGAAAGACAACATCCGACACAAATGCCTCACCATAACTCCGGACATGTTTTACAGTGCTGTTCGCAATATTATTCTTCGACTACAGCTATTGTTGAGGAATGATGGTGGACATATTGAGCATTTCCTGTAAAGAACACGGATAACGATCAGACAACTCGTTGCAAAACTAGACGTCTCTGCTGATAGTGCTGACACCCTCGTCCGCCAGTAGGGGTACTGAAAGGTGTGTGGCCTCTGGGGTTCCTCGCTGCCTAACGGAAGATCGTGAAGGGCAACGGAGGGCTATCTGTGCGCGTTACAAGGCTGATAGTGACAACTTTTTGTCGAACATCGTTACATGATATGAAACACGAGTTCGTCACCTCGAATCGGAAAGAAAACCGGAAGTTCCATGTGGCTTTACGCGGATGATGCTGTAGTATACAGAGAAGTTGCAGCATTAGAAAATTGTAGCGAAATGTAGGAAGATCTGCAGCGGATAGTCACTTGGTGCAGGGAGTGGCAACTGTCCCTTAACATAGACAAATGTAATGTATTGCGAATACATAGAAAGAAGGATCCTTTATTGTATGATTATATGATAGCGGAACAAACACTGGTAGCAGTTACTTCTGTAAAATATCTGGGAGTATGCGTGCGGAACGATTTGAAGTGGAATGATCATATAAAATTAATTGTTTGTAAGGCGGGTACCAGGTTGAGATTCATTGGGAGAGTGCTTAGAAAATGTAGTCCATCAACAAAGGAGGTGGCTTACAAAACACTCGTTCGACCTATACTTGAGTATTGCTCATCAGTGTGGGATCCGTACCAGATCGGTTTGACGGAGGAGATAGAGAAGATCCAAAGAAGAGCGGCGCGTTTCGTCACAGGGTTATTTGGTAACCGTGATAACGTTACGGAGATGTTTAATAAACTCAAGTGGCAGACTCTGCAAGAGAGGCGCTGTGCATCGCGGTGTAGCTTGCTCGCCAGGTTTCGAGAGGGTGCGTTTCTGTATGAGGTATCGAATGTATTGCTTCCCCCTACTTATACCTCCCGAGGAGATCACGAATGTAAAATTAGAGAGATTCGAGCGCGCACGGAGGCTTTCAGACAGTCGTTCTTCCTGCGAACCATACGCGACTGGACCAGGAAAGGGAGGTAATGACAGTGGCACGTAAAGTGCCCTCCGCCACCCACCGTTGGGTGGCTTGCGGAGTATAAATGTAGATGTAGATGTAGATCCATGGACTGGCGCCACATCACCTCTCCTCTGAAGAAAAAGTTCAAGGCCACACCGTGTGGCGACGATATCCTGGGCCTCTGAAGATCTTACTCTGTTTGATTTCCTCCCTCATTGCGCAACGATCACTCTGAAGTGTACTGTACTACACTGAGGAAACTGAAGAAACGAATTCATTGTATTCACCACCACAAAAATGCATTCGCAACACCTAATTCTCCATGATAATGCGAGGATTTAAACAAGTCTACGCACCGCAGAGGAGCTCAACAAACTTCATTGGACTGTTCTTCCTCATCCACTCTACAGCGCCGATCTCGCACCTTCCGACGTCCATTTCTTTGCTCCTACGAATTATGAACTCCACGGGAAGCAGTACGTGTATGGTGGGGAGGTTACTGATGCAGCGAGACGTTGGCTCCGACGTTGACCAGTAGGGTGGTGCCATGCAGGCAGACAGGCCCTCCAGTAAGGTGCCTTAATGCCGTCGTATGGCACGCAGATTATGTTGCAGAACAGAGTTTTGTAGCAAAAAGATTGGGGAATAATATTCTGTATTATACCTGAATATAACCAACATACACTCCTGGAAATTGAAATAAGAACACCGTGAATTCATTGTCCCAGGAAGGGGAAACTTTATTGACACATTCCTGGGGTCAGATACATCACATGATCACACTGACAGAACCACAGGCACATAGACACAGGCAACAGAGCATGCACAATGTCGGCACTGGTACAGTGTATATCCACCTTTCGCAGCAATGCAGGCTGCTATTCTCCCATGGAGACGATCGTAGAGATGCTGGATGTAGTCCTGTGGAACGGCTTGCCATGCCATTTCCACCTGGCGCCTCAGTTGGACCAGCGTTCGTGCTGGACGTGCAGACCGCGTGAGACGACGCTTCATCCAGTCCCAAACATGCTCAATGGGGGACAGATCCGGAGATCTTGCTGGCCAGGGTAGTTGACTTACACCTTCTAGAGCACGTTGGGTGGCACGGGATACATGCGGACGTGCATTGCCCTGTTGGAACAGCAAGTTCCCTTGCCGGTCTAGGAATGGTAGAACGATGGGTTCGATGACGGTTTGGATGTACCGTGCACTATTCAGTGTCCCCTCGACGATCACCAGTGGTGTACGGCCAGTGTAGGAGATCGCTCCCCACACCATGATGCCGGGTGTTGGCCCTGTGTGCCTCGGTCGTATGCAGTCCTGATTGTGGGGCTCACCTGCACGGCGCCAAACACGCATACGACCATCATTGGCACCAAGGCAGAAGCGACTCTCATCGCTGAAGACGACACATCTCCATTCGTCCCTCCATTCACGCCTGTCGCGACACCACTGGAGGCGGGCTGCAAGATGTTGGGGCGTGAGCGGAAGACGGCCTAACGGTGTGCGGGACCGTAGCCCAGCTTCATGGAGACGGTTGCGAATGGTCCTCGCCGATACCCCAGGAGCAACAGTGTCCCTAATTTGCTGGGAAGTGGCGGTGCGATCCCCTACGGCACTGCGTAGGACCCTACGGTCTTGGCGTGCATCCGTGCGTCGCTGCGGTCCGGTCCCAGGTCGACGGGCACGTGCACCTTCCGCCGACCACTGGCGACAACATCGATGTACTGTGGAGACCTCGCGCCCCACATGTTGAGCAATTCGGCGGTACGTCCACCCGGCCTCCCGCATGCCCACTATATGCCCTCGCTCAAAGTCCGTCAACTGCACATACGGTTCACGTCCACGCTGTCGCGGCATGCTACCAGTGTTAAAGACTGCGATGGAGCTCCGTATGCCACGGCAAACTGGCCGACAGTGACGGCGGCGGTGCACAAATGCTGCGCAGCTAGCGCCATTCGACGGCCAACACCGCGGTTCCTGGTGTGTCCGCTGTGCCGTGCGTGTGATCATTGCTTGTACACCCCTCTGGCAGTGTCCGGAGCAAGTATGGTGGGTCTGACACACCGGTGTCAATGTGTTCTTTTTTTCATTTCCAGGAGTGTATTTGCAGAAAAAATGTGTTGCATCGCTTGTTGTAGTCCCTTGCACAAGTAAATTTTTATGCTGTAAATTCCAAAACGTCGAAGTAAGTGCTGCCGCCTAATTCTTCTTTTTAATTTTCGATTACGGAAAAAAGTTGCCTCCAGCTATTAACCTTTTCTCATACACATGGTAAAGTCCTTGCGGCAGAATGTGTACATGAGTAAAGAGGATCCAGGCAATTTGTATATCAGAGAAAGAGCAATACATTGTTATTCATAAGTACCTCTGAAGGCGAGCCTACAACGGGTCGAATCCGCCTCGCGAATTAAGGACCAGGCTCGATGTGTCTTTTAGGCGGTTCCCCATACCCGACTAGTTAAAATACCGAGCTGGTACACACGCCCACATCAGATACACGATATGCAAACGCTTAGAGAAACGATCTGACATTTTGACATTTGTTCATGAGATTTACGCTATGCGCGAACCCATGGGATACACCTGTTCTGTCCTGGAGCGAATGGTGGTGACAGGAAGGGCATTGCCCAGCCAGCTGATACTGACTTTGCCAAAACCCACATAACAATGCTGAACCTATAAAAGAATGAGAAAAGCCAAAGAAGAAGAAGATAAGTATCTGAGAATTTTCAAAAGATGATTTCGTGAAAATTACATGTCATACCGGAAAATTACGGATATACAAGTTTAGATTACTAATACGTGCCATAGCATAGTCTCACTAGGGGCAAGCATGTCACAACATTTGGACAAATCATCTGCTTCCTATTGTCACATCGAATTATCTCGTGCCTGCAGACAAGCAAACCCAATGAACTTATTTCCAAGATGGACTGCTGTTGTGCTTTCTCATGCAATATGTGTCATGAATTCCACACGTGTGTTGACATTCGCCACTTCAGAAACAGTACCAATGTTGAGCACCTGCAATGTGAGATAGACTTGGAGAGCTGCTCTATCCACTGACATGTGTTTGTTTCCTGAATCACTTGTAGTTTTCGCTCAGTCATCTCCTGTTACACTCGGGATCTTATCAGTATCTCTCTATGATCGAGAAAACATATGTTCAGAATAAAATAAATCATTTCAGATGGATAAACCAATTGGCTATCTGGGAACTCTACTTTAAGCCTGAGACACACGGTCGCATCATTATGAAATGAAATGATCGCGTGGCAGTATTGGCTAGCAGATCACATCTGGTACTGTTCGACCGGCTGATGCAGAACTTTTAACTTGACGCCACTTCGGCGACATGCGCTTTGATGATGATCAAATGATAATGAGGACAAGACAACGCCCTGTCTCCGAGCGGATAAAATCTCCGACCGGACCGAGAATCGAAATCAAGTCTTGCTGAGCACTCAGCTACGGAGATAGACGGCATCTTGATGCACTGAATAACCACTATGTCCAACACGGAGTGCACTTGGATCGATTTAGTTGAGTGATATTGATGTTGGTACCTTGTCATCTCCATCTCTGGTCAACATCCACCTACGGACATCGACCATTTCCCGCCTGTGTCTGATGCGATTGCTCCCTTCCTGTGTCTGATGCTACCTGTGAGCAAACCTCCGATAAAGCTCCACTGAACCAGCCCGATAAACAACTATCTTCTGGGTGGACGACGTCAATGCTGCGGACGGACGTTTCGGAGGCGTACAGGGCGATGGACCCAACTTTATGGGGTCAGCTCCCCCTATCAAAGTTAAGTGCCCTCCCACAGGTTCTCCATGCCTCCTCCGTGTTTGCATCTCCCGCCCTCCTGGCGATGGCAGCTTTTCAGACATTTTGCATATTCACAGTCAATGTCAATAACGTTCACACGTGCTACAACCTGACATTACTCATGAAATGCTGTATGCAGCAGACGTTCATGTTTCCCTCCTTCAACAGGTCCATGTTTCAACTTTTTATGCTCCCCATTAACTTACAGCACACGTCTCCCATGTTTCCCCTGCTGGTACTGGGTGGTAAATCCTCTTAGTGACGAGATCCACGCTGATACAGTTGCTTACCTCCCGGATGCCAGAGGTATGGCTCTCACCTTTGGTGGTGTCAGGATCATCAACATCTATGCGCCACCTGCTTCGCTGCTGCGAATGTTCAACTTTCTTCTCCGACGCAGTCCCCTCGACTGCTGGTGCCTACTATCCCAATTAGGAGTCAGGCTCCTAGATCAAGGATTACGAGCTCTCAATCTTCTGCGACGGACACAATATATTAATGTACATTTGGCATCTCGTTCCCCCACGTAGCACAGATACTCCCCATTCCGTCCGTCATCCATGGCCAGCCACATTCTAGCGGCATTAGGTTCATACGTTTGCTACGGACCGTCGTTCAAGATAAGGTACCATTCCCGTGGTCCAGGGGCGGTTTAGGCCTGTACCATTTCCCTCATAGAGTGACAGACTTTTCATCATCTCTCAAAGGGTGCTGCGGTGCAGTTCTTCCACGTGCCTTACCACCCAGCTGCTGGAGGCCCTTACACAAGGCTCTCTGTCAGACTTTATCCAGATTTCGCCGTTCTTTTCCCTCCGCCACTTTTTCCCCTAAATGAGCTAAGTCCATTCTTTCTTCAGAAGAAAAGGTCACCAATTATTGTTGAGGGAAAGCATCCACACCTCGACTAGCTTCCCATTTGGCGATCAGTGTGCCCTCCTTATCTTGCCAATGACGTCCAGTCTCCATGGCTTTTACAGCCATTGGGAAGCAGGTATGGCGGACACGCTTTCACAGCATTCAGCTTGCAGACACGCCGTTGTGTATCCCCTGTGATGTTCTGGACAGACGAGCTTCGCCTGGTGTGCGGATCGGTGGTAGATGTCTGGTTCCTGGAGCGAAAGATGCTGGCCTTAATTACCTGTACGACTCCACATCAGACACCTCCTGACCTGCTCCTGTTCCCGAACTCGAGATACCACCACATACGAAAACGAACTCCGTGAAGTGGATTGGTGGATTGTTTGCTGACGGTCAGAAAAATGTTCTTGATTTTTGGCATTTCCTTAAAGAACGACATTGCGCAGTTGTCCGCAATCACAAATACAGACAGCTTTTCACTAATTTTCTTCGTGGTGTATTTCTTAACACACCCCGGAGTTGGGGTGTTCCTGCAATGACGAGTTGATGCACACATTTTACACTCAGTATCGATTATTCTCTGCTTTTGGAATGTTCTTCTGCAAAAAACTATGCGTTCGGTAGTCCCACCGAGTGTCGCGCATTGTCACTCTCAACTCTTCGCGACATCGGTTTCCTGCTACTCTCAGTGGTATGACAAAGAAATAAAATAATACAAATTAAAATTTTAAAAAATAAAAATAAAACATGAAAACCTTGTCTAATTGATGTTCTTTGCTCCTCTACTGCACATTTCTTACACTTTGCTTGGTTTATGGAGGAGGGAACAGGTCATTGTGGCCAGGCCTCGGGTTGGGAACCTGTCAACTTTGCCCCCATCCCTCCATTTGGGGACTAGGAAGGTTGTAGTCAGTTTAGATGGCTGTCTTGAAGAGAACCCGGGTTCGATTCTCGGTACTGCCAACAGTATTTTCTTGATGGAGGGCCTGGTATGGGGTGCACCCAGTCCCCTGATGGTAAAAGAGGAGCTCCTTGATCGAGTGGTATTGGCTCCAGGATCGAGAATGCAGAACGTCCTGGAGAGTGGTGTGCTGACCACCGGCCCCTTCATATCACATCCGCATGACGCAGCGAGGCAGAAGATGACACGGTGGCCTTCGCGGACTGTGCAAGGAGCTCGTTTATTGTTCTTAAAATCTGAAGACTTCGCGATTTTATCCGTGCAAAAGCAGGAGTAATGAAGTGCCCTACGCTCTTTCCAGATATTCCATCACATAGCCCGCCGGGCTGGCCGAGCGGTTCTAGGTGCTACAGTCCCGAACCGCGCGACCGCTACGGTCACAGGTTCGAATCCTGCCTCGGGCATGGATGTGTGTTATGTCCCTAGGTTACTAAGGTTTAAGTAGTTCTAAGTTCTGATGACCTCAGAAGTTAAGTCCCACAGTGCTCAGAGCCATTTGAACCATTCCATCACATACTGTAGGACAGAATCGGAGAGCTACAAATCTTCTGCGGCCTCCAGAACTACAGATACTGAGGAGCTCAATTTAAAACAGTAGATATGTAAACATACGAATACCACACAAGTAAAAGCATTTCTCATATCAGTTGGTATGCGTGATTTCGACAATTTTCATTTTACATTTTGTACACAAAACTCAGGAGAAGCTTTACAAATAATTGTTAGTTTATATGACATTTTGAGGTTCGAAAAACCTCCGATGTTGTACGTCCAAAATTCCTCGGTAATCTACAAGGAAATATTCTCAAGAAAAGTTTCGTTCCGCGCTGTTTGTAAAGTAGTTTTGACAGGCGATGACTTTTCATGATCTAGTGATTTTTCATGTTATTAATGCAGTGTGAAATGGTTATGAAAGAGGGTAATCACTAATTTATGAACCACAGATTGATATACCGTGGGTGCCATTTTCCCCTATTACTTTCCGTGATCTTTGCGTGGAGTATACAGTATGCAACTCTCCAGCAACTCTTCTGTAAAAGAGAGAAATGAATTCATTGTAAGTCCAGCTTTTGGTAAACTTCAACAGTACCCATTGATAAATGACATATTGATGTAAAAACTGCTTTTGTTTTATATTTTATGGCATACTGTATTTTTAGAGGATACTTAATTTGTTTTGTGTAATAATAGCATGGAATGTTCTAATAATTTAGTTTCTGTTCTGTGTAACATCCATCAATATTTCATATAATAGCCTACTGACAAGAAAAATTGTTAGTGTTGAATGTATAGATTTCAATGTAACTTCTAACGTACACATGGCCTACAATTAGACGACTGAACACGAAACTCTAATTCAATTGTCTTCTGGGCTGTATGATGTGAATGATGTGCCATACTCCATGTACATTGTGACTGAATGTGAAATTTAGTTGTTACTGATATGTAGCACCATTGTTCTGTTGTATATCCTGCTTGAGTTTACAGGGTCATCTACTTTCAAAGAGATAAATAGAATGAAAAAATTTAAATTTATAGATATCTGATATAAAGGTCTGTATGATTACAAACTATGTGCTCAGTGATATTATTGAATATTGTACTACATATGTCTCCTTGTTCATGAAATTGTACGCTCTAATAATGTCTTACTTCCAGGTCTGTCGAAACTAGTTCACCGTGTTTATACATTAAAATATGTTTTATAAAAATTGTGGAGCGGTGTTTCAACAAGGCCCAATGTCAAACGCTGCTGTAATTGTGGAATATGCCCTGTATCAGTGGAAAAACAGCTGAGAAAGTACAAAGTAGCACGGAAGTACTGTTAATTCGTTAGTTTCTTAACATTAGAGATTGCTATTGTCTTGGTTCGTTTAGTAAAGTTATTTTTTCTTAATAAGCTATTTTATTTTTATTGGTGTGGTAGATGAGAAGAAACGTCACGTAATAATTTTATAAAAGCTGTGGGCTTCAATTCTAATCAGATACTAACTAACTTGGTTGGTTACAAGTATAATAATTACCCAGATCCCCATATATTACCGATGACGCTTCAGTTACCTGATGTGGGGCGTTGGAATGCATGTTTCACAGGTTTTTTCTTTTTCCCTGTAACACGGAAACACTTTATGTGCTGACACGAGTTGCAGTCAAAATGGTATCTACTCGTTATCCTCTGTACGCAGCCGGCCGAGGTGGCCGAGCGGTTCTAGGCGCTACAGTCTGGAACCGCGCGACCGCTACGGTCGCAGGTTCGAATCCTGCCTCGGGCATGGATGTGTGTGATGTCCTTAGGTTTAAGTAGTTCTAAGTTCTAGGGGACTGATGACTTTAGAAGTTGAGTCCCATAGTGCTCAGAGCCATTTTTTCCTCTGTACGCGTTTCTTGTCTGTGTCGATGTGTGTGTGTGTGTGTGTGTGTGTGTGTGTGTGTGTGTGTGTGTGTCACGATCTAACAGTTTTTAATTAAGAGTAAGTTTTCAGACAAATAAAACTTGTAAGAATTCCTTCGGCAATTTTTCGTTTTTTCGACCCTTCAAAATGTGAATGAAATTGTAGTCGAGAAAGACTTCTAAAATTTAAGACGTTCTGATGTTTAAATTCAACACAAATGGGTAATTTTTATTTATATTATTCTGCTACTAGTTTTGACATTAATTTCACCTCGGTGCAGACATTAAAATTTTGGATGGTGCAGATTTTTAAAATTGTAGACATGTGGAAGGAATATGCCACAAAAATTTTTTATGTCTGCCAGATGATGACATTAATGTCGAAATTAGCAGCACAACGATAAAAATAAAAATTTTCTTGTGCTGCATTTAAACATAAAAATGTCTCATAAAATCCGTTATGAGCGACTAAAAAAATATCTAAACTTGAAACTGTGGCTTTAGTGTGTTACATATGTCGGAGCAAGGGTAGAGTTGTCGCAATGGTTAAGTTTATAAAAGATCAAGGGTCGGATTCCTGTCCAGCCATCCACATTAAGGTTTTCCGTGGTTTGCCTAAATGGCACGAAATAAATGTCAGGATCTTTCCTTTGAAAAAGATACGGCCTATTTCCCATTTGAGTTCCTGCGCCGCCTCAGAATCCTCATCTTTCTTCTCTTTCCATCAAACGCACGGGCCGCGAGGAATGTCCGTGCGGTTTGAGGCGCCATGTCACGGATTGTGCGGCCCCTCCCGTCGAAGGTTCGAGTCCTCCCTCGGGCATGGATGTGTGTGTGTTGTTCTTAGCATAAGTCAGTTTATTAGTTTAAGTAGTGTGTAAGTCTAAGGACCGAAGACCTTTAGCAGTTTGGTCCCTTAGGATTCATACACAAAGCCACGGAGACCGCTTATAGCAGCCTCTTACCAAGCAGCTTACCTTCCAAATTATTTTTATCATACAGTTTATTACAATAGTAAGTGATTGAGGAACAGTCTCTTAGTAAGCAAACAACTGTTGCCCGAATACAGATCACAAAGGCACGCGTTCAGCTTATTTACACATCAAATCAAACTGAATGTGGCCCTCTGTTGACATGAGGTAGATAATGAGCCATCTGGAATCCGTACAACATAATCAGAAGGCAGTAATACTATGTTGTAAATGCTTTTCTCTTCTTTATACTTCAGCATGAATTCATGATATTCTACAACATTCATTTTACCATTATTGTCTGCAGACAGACGTTTATGACGATTAACGATTGACAACATTGATTTAGCAACAAAGAAGAAACTTCAAAACACTGGATCACCCCCTTCTTAACTCAACCATTCTTGCTTAAAGGTGTACTTTAATTTTCTTGTGGAACCCAATTTACTTGCGAAGATCGCTGTATTAACACAATTACTGGATTACAAGTTTCGGCAAACTGTATTGCCATCTTCACATCTATAAAAAGAAATTATAGCGAGTTTACAGGCTCACAGTCACATAAAAATGTAGTGGGGAATATACAATTGCTCAACAACAAAAATTACAGCCCCTTAAAAATGAACAGTGGCAGCTACGTTATACAATGCTTAAACCATTCTGTCACATTAGGACAATACAATATGTTGTAAAATAATAACACTGATAAAATTCTGCTCATACGGACGGATACATTCCAAAGTCAATATATAATAATGAGTACCTTTAACAAGTAAAATTTAAATAAAAACTTACCTTAAGGAAGTTGAGGCATTACAATGACATGCCAGGCGTGCTGTCATAAAGGATGTACAAACTGGAGTACAAATGGCACGAACAAGACAGATAAATGCCACATCTTGCCTCTTCGTGGCATAAAGCCATGTTGGCTGCGACAAAGTAACTAACGACTGGTTTTGGAGTCCAAAGGAAGCTAGCGCTGAGACATACCTCCAGATAACGGTCTGCATTGCATGACATATGGAATGTTTTATTTAAATTTTACGCGTTAGATGTAGTCGTTATTGTATCTTCACTTTGGATTGTATCCGTCCATAAGAGCAGAATTTTATCGGGGTTATTATTTTCAGCATATTGTATAGCCCTAATGTGAGGTTTAAACACTGTGGTTTAAACACTGTACAATTTAACTACCACTACCCGGTTTTACGAGTGTGTAATTTTTCTCGTTTAGCTGTTGTGGTATGCCCTACTACAGTTTTATATGACTGTAGGCCCGTAACCCTGGCATATTTTCTTTTTACAGAGCTGAAGATGGCAATACATATTGCCGAAACTATTAATCCAGTAACTGTATCAACATAGCGATTTTGGGAATATAAATTCATTTTCACAATAAGGCTACAGTACAAATTTATAGATCGTGTCCTGCACTGAATGATCATGTCAGGTAATCATTGTTTAAAGTTGTTGTTTCGCTCACATTGACATTCACATTAGATGCAAAATTGGAACCCGAGATAAATTCTCTTGGAACGAATACATTCAAGGCCCTTTAAGTCGTTTACTTTCTTTCACGATTCTTCAGACTTTAGACTCCTTTGAAATCAAATTTGGTCTTATTAACCCGAAAGCCTGTTGAGAATAGTGTTCCGTTACTTCAGGGTCCTAGCGTAGGTTATCGTTTATAATGAACTGAGGAAGGAAGATTAAGATATTATGTCTCGTCAATAACGGTAGCATTAGAGGCGAAGAGGAAGCAAAGTAAGGATGGGGAAGGAAATGCAGTGTGTGTTCTCCACTTTGACTTCACCTCCATTGGTCTCTGAACAATGAAAACTGGAGATCTGTTTGGACGGACGTGGATCTGAAGTACGCCGGTCCCGAATACTACGAGTAGTTCAGGTGTCTTAACCATTGCTCCACTTCGGGCGTTGTTGCTGTTTACGCCATGCCTTATGACAACATTATTGCAAAAATGGTTCAAATGGCTCTGAGCACTATGGGACTCAACTTCTGAGGTCATCAGTCCCCTAGAACTTAGAACTAGTTAAACCTAACTAACCTAAGGACATCACACACATCCATGCCCGAGGCAGGATTCGAACCTGCGACCGCAGCGGTCTCGCGGTTCCAGACTGCAGCGCTTAGAACCGCACGGCCACTTCGGCCGGCCTTATTGCAAAACTTACTTTGTCTTCAACTATCTGTTACGATCTGTCACCACCAATACACGTTCCTCGTGAGATAACTGCTGTACTCATTTAGCAAATTCGAGAAAGATAAAGACTGTATTAGGTTGGTGCATAAGTTCAAAAATGGTTCAAATGGCTCTGAGCACTATGGGACTTAACATCTGAGGTCATCAGTCCCCTAGAACTTAGAACTACTTAAACCTAACTAACCTAAGGACATCACACGCATCCATGCCCGAGTCAGGATTTGAACCTGCGACCGTGGCGGTCTCGCGGTTCCTGCATAAGTTCGTAGCGTTTTGTTTTGCATGTTGGTATTCCGGTTACATTGGATTTATTTATCTTTTGTCATTTTTTATTTGTAGCTCACATTTGCTATTTGAGTTATTGTCATTTTGTCATTTACAAAGTAAATGGAGCTGCGGACGCCAGAAAATGAAGTGTCAAGTTGAGAAATAGGAACATGTCCGACATATTTATCTGTTTGATTACAGTAGAGGAATGACAGCAGCGGATACAGCCAGAAACATTTGCACCATGCGTGGGCATAATCCCATTGGACAGAGCAGGGCAGTAAAATGTTTTTTTTTTTTTTCGTTTTCAGGAGTATCGTTTTCAGATTTGTGATTCTCCAGGTTCAGGAAGACCTTTGGGGTCTGATAAGGATCGTTTACACGCTTTAAATCACAATGACCCATTTCAGTATGCTCTATAACTGGCAAATGTGATGATCTGTGATAATGCGGCCATCGTGCGACATTTGCATGCAATGGACAAGGTCTAAAACGATATTTATGAGCACAACAAACTCTTAGCCAAAATCGCAAAAATCAGTGGCTGGCCGTGTGGGCATCCATGCTTGCTCGGCATTCTTTTCCCGTATCGTTACTGTTGACGAATGATGGTGTCTTCATGCTAACATAAGGAAAACAAAGGAGTTCAAATGGCTCTGAGCACTATGGGACTTAACATCAGTGGTCATCAGTCCCCTATAACTTAGAACTACTTAAACCTAACTAACCTAAGGACATCACACACATCCATGCCCGAGGCAGGATTCGAACCTGCGACCGTAGCAGTCGCGCGGTTCCGGACTGAGCGCCTTAACCGCGAGACCACCGCGGCCGGCAAAACAAAGGAGTGGTTGAGCCCAAACAAAACAGCAAGTCCCCAGACAAGACCTGCGCGCATCCATAAAACCAACGGTGTGGTGTACTACGAATTGCTCCCCCGGGGTGTAACCATCACTGCTGACATTTTTTGTCAACAACTGAGACGTCTTGCTGGCGCAATCCAAAAATAACGGCGAGGAAGAATGCGTGAAGTAGGGCTACTCCACGATAACGTCTGCCGGCATTATCCTAGACTGACAAAAAACTCTTTACAGAAGCTGGGTTAGGAAGTCATTCCTCACCCACCTTATTCAACTGATGTTCCGCCCTCAGATTTTCACCTCTACCTCTCTCTACCGAATAACTTTCTTTCCGGATGAAAATGCTCTCCGGACATGGAACGAGTTCTTCGCCTCAAAACCGCGTGATTTCTACAGTCGCCGAATCGAAAATTTACCCCAGCGTTGGCAGGCTGTTGTAAGTAGTGAATGAGAATATACTATTTATGACTAAAGTCTGTTACTTTTACCTGCTTACGGAAAAACGCTACTAACACATGCACAACCTAATACAGTTAGAGAGTGCGTAACTTATTCCGGTACCTCGAGGTAGAACATTTTAAACTTCTGTGCATCCTTGGAAAATCCCACGTCAAAGAACGAAGTGATTCACACAAAATACATAAACAATACTGTTTTTGGTACTGTTTTCATTATTCATGACTGTATCCCACAACCATATAGTTGTGTTAACTCTATATCACATTACGATCATTTACACTATGTGATCAAAGGTATCCGGACACCTGGCTGAAAATGACTTACGAGTTCGTGGCGCCCTCCATCGGTAATGCTGGAACTCAGTGTGGTGTTGGCCCACCCTTAGCCTTGATGACAGCTTCCACTCTCGCAGGCATACGTTCAATTAAGTGGTGGAAGTTTTCTTGGCGAATGGCACCCCATTCTTCAAGGAGTGCTGCATTGAGGGGAGATATCGACGTCGGTCGGTGAGACGTGGCACGAAGTCAGCGTTCCAAAACATCCCAAAGGAGTTCTATAGAATTCAGGTCAGGACTCATGCAGGCCAGTCCAGTACAGGGATGTAATGGACTATCTAATCTAATCTGTTATGGTCATGTAACCACACCGCCACAGACCGTGCATTATGAACAGGTGCTCGATCGTGTTGAAAGATGCAATCGCCATCCCCGAATTGCTCTTCAACAGTGGGAAGCAAGAAGGTGCTTAAAACATCAATGTAGGCCTGTGCTGTGATAGAGCCACGCAAAACAACAAGGGGTATAAGCCCCCACCACTAAAAAACATGACCACACCATAACACCACCGCCTCCGAATTTTACTGTTGGCACTACATACGCTGGCAGATGACTTTCACCGGGTATTCGCCATACCCACACCCTGCCATCGGATCGCCACGCTGTGTACCGTGATTCGTTACTCCACACAACGTTTTTCCACTGTTCAATCGTCCAACGCTTACGCTCCTTACACCAAGCGCGGTGTCATTTGGCATTTATCGGCGTGATGTGTGGCTTATGAGTAGCAGCTCGACCATGAAATCCACGTTTTCTCACCTCCCGCCTAACTGTCGTAGTAGCAGCAGTGGATCCTGTTGCAGTTTGGAATGCCTGTGTGATGGTCTGGATAGATGTCTGCCTATTACACATTACGGCCCTCTTCAACTGTCGGCGGTCTCTGTCAGTCAACAGACGAGGTCGGCCTGTACGCTTTTTGTGCTGTACGTGTCCCTTCACGTTGCCACTTCACTATCACATCGGAAATAGCGGACCTAGTGATGTTTAGGAGTGTGGAAATCTCGTGTACAGGCGTCACCTGATTACGTTCGAGGGCCGTTAGTTCTGTGGTGCGTCCCATTCTGCTCTCTCAAGATGTCTAATGACTATTGAGGTCGCTGATATGGAGTACCTGGCAGTAGGATGCAGCACAATGCACCTGATATGAAAAACGTATGTTTTTGCCGGTGTCCGGGTAGTTGTGATCACGTAGTGTATATTAAGATAAAAACGTATGCTACACGGACTATGTTGTTTACACGATTTCAGATGTAGACGTTTGTATCTCGTTACTGACGCCATTTAACTACGTTCTCCTCACGCGCTCTTATCATCTCGATACTCGGTATACTTCCTGTTGCATAACTGCTATGACTGTCGGTTGCTGATTCAGTTAGTTCACAGAATTTGACATGTAAATAATCACATAAATAACGAGAGACCTCCATCTGGAATATGAAAGAAAAACAATCCAATCAATCAGTGGTGCCCTGTGTCAAAGTCCATCATCCAAATTCGAAGATCAACCGCTGCACCAGGAGCTGCGTGCAACGGTCAGGGTCAAACTAAATATATTTTGCTATCTCATCACACGATTACCCCCGGTCATGTGACTGTCCTTATCAACGGACTGGTGTCTTTAGTTCATATTTTTTTCCTATGTTTCGCCTGTACTCCATCAATTTCTACCAAAATGTTGTACTAAAGACGATAACTAACGAGAACAAACGTTCCTTTCAATTTTCTACTTATGTTTTTACATATTTCGTTCTTATTTGTTATTTACCATAGGAGAACTGAAGACAACTTTAAAATGCTGAATAAATCATATGCCTAGGACAGAAATTAGCACCGTTTACCACTCCACACCATTGCAGAACGATACACACACACACACACATACACAAACACAATTATCTTTGTCGAACTATGTGACGTTTTACTTAAGACGGAAAATATTACACTACTTTCCAGAAGATGAAAGAAAAGAAAAAACAATGTTAAAACAGTGCGTCGGATTCCAACGTATAGAAGTATTGCAATAATGTAAAACTCAGTATCCATTATATTTCGTCAGAACATTTGCAATATAAACAATTTTAAACAATAAATTGGAATAATTAGTAACAATGTTTGAACGTTCTCTAGGTCTTCAGTATCAGTCTGTGTGAAAGTATCAAGGTCACTTTAACCAAGGTCTCGACTACCTTCATGTGTGGTTACAGTACACATTACTTAAACAACAATTCAGAATACGTTAGACAATGCAATCATATTTTCTTTCTGGAACTGGTACGAGGAATGCACTAGGCCTTAGAAGGCAGTTCCTTCCTAGAGAACGAATGATAGCCTATTGGTTGCCCCTTGGCACCGAAACATTCGTGCCGTCTGCCATTACATATCGCTCAAAACTGTGACGTCAAACAGTTTTTACGGCATCACTGACATTAGTGGTTAGTTGTGAACGCACTACTCAAATGATACAAAGGAATTCATTTTTCTAACATGTGTCACACGTATCGTTTTGTATTTTCTTGTGCTGGAAGACTGTTTGCAGTTGTAGAAAGCGCTGACGTTCTATAGATGATCCTCAACATCAAACAAGATTTCAGGAGGGGTCACCTTTCTGTACACTACCGCTGCATTTTTGCTATAGTAATGATTGCAATATTTATGAATCTTTATGAATAAACAACGAAGCTAGTGCCAACAACAGTCCCAGATGTGTATTAGCTTCCAGTCCCCATGTTTCTTCTGCAAATTATAGGCTTGGTGTAGTAATAGGAAAAGCATGTTCACACTATTTATTTATTTTTCGCAATTACAGTCTATTATGTGGAATGCTAAGATAGGTCGTACAATCCAAATTTTGTGTAATAAAAAGTGCATACAGGGTAAACCAGAACTTCATCGACAAAATTTCGGAGGCAGTTCAGAGATGTTTTCTGAGTAATTTGGCAGAAGAGACCCGTCATCTCCAGTGGCTCGTTAAAAAGTAATGATGTAATTACGATATTTTATTCCTTTTTGCGACTAATTACCTTTGTTTTTTCTGAAACAACCTTGACAACAGTAAAAATGTATATTATAAACTACAGAGTAATGCAAAACTACTGCGAAGCGGTTCCCATTGCCGTGGGAACGCTTCGACATAGCGTAGTTGGTCGTTGTGCTTCTCTGCTATTACATTTAGTGAACCCAAACAGAAGGTGCAGATCGGCCTTCAGCTGTAAACCTATCCATACTGCTGAGTATCACTGTTAACGTACATCTAACAGCCGGTAAAATAAACACGTGACAGAAGAGAGAATTGCTCACTGCAAGCTTGAGGGTGAAGAATAAAGTGAGCATTCCTGTGTTCAAGAGCAAGCATCGTATGCATATAGAACGAGTTTGTTTACAAAAAAGACACAGAGCTCTTACTCTCACCATTTATCTGTTGTGCAGATGTTTCATTGCAATACGGATACAAAAATAAGTGGATGAAAGAATGAAATCAAACGAAACGTAAACGAGGCACCAGAGATGAAAGGTGCTTCACACCTCGTATAACTTCCGAAATGTTGTTGGCGAAGTTATGATTCAACCAGTATATTAACAATTACTACTTGCTGCTTAAAAATACAATTAAGAAAAGAACTTAATACAACAAAAAGAAGCAGAAAAGGAAAGGGAAAAAGCCAGCTACTTTCTGTCACTAGAAAATAATTGACCTATGAACCACTTATCTACGAAACACAGTTTGGGAAATCTTGAATTAGGGTCGTCGTTTCCTTGCGAAACTAATACACTTAAACTATAGAAAGTCATTTCCTCTGCTAGATCCGCCCTCAAACTACCCGATCAACGGCCGTTGTCTCCTGGTCTGTCACTAAAATTTGATCATTAATCGAGGCACAGGTTCGCAAATTCTTCCTCTGACGGAACACTGTGAAAATACTGGTACTTTTATGGAAAATTTTTAAATAATGTGGAATACTTCTTATTCAGTGATTACTTGAATTTGAAATCATGACTAATAACACAAAGAAACACAAAAATATTTTTAAAATATAAGTAAAAATTTAAGAAACCCTATTATTCGTAATTTTTCGTGGAACACTAATTCACTTCCCACGCAACACCAGTGATCTACGAAACACAGTTTGGGAAATCTTGAATTAGGGTCGTCGTTTCCTTGCGAAACTAATACACTTAAACTATAGAAAGTTATTTCCTCTGCTAGATCCGCCCTCAAACTACCCGATCAACGGCCATTGTCTCCTAGTTTCCTTGGATATAAGGCAGAACGTCAGCAGCGTTTCCACTGTGACAATGGATTCCACTATTTACTGCAACTTCTTAGAATCCACATTTCCGTAGACATTTTCACGCACGCGATTGAAAGTCGTGAAGAGCGTATCTTACAGTATCAGTTGCCCTTTCTCCAACTGTTCGGAATGTTGAATTGTAGGGATGCCAACGTGTTGCCGTTTGGTTGAATGCCCCGTGAACTCCTCCTCGACCTTCTTGGATACTGCGGCTGCCGTATCGTCTAAAATGGGGCAGCTTGCCTGGCTTCTCAGTGTTCTACTTTGGGATCCGTCGGCCTCAATGACTGACGACTATTATGCTCTGCATCTTCATAGAGCACACAATCCGACAACGTGTGCTCCGGAGCGACCACGCTGCCAGAGGCGTAACTGTCATCCATCTGTCTTTGGATTTTATACTGATAACTACCATACATCTACATATACAGGGTGAGTCACCTAACGTTACCGCTGGATATATTTCGTAAACCACATCAAGTACTGACGAACCGATTCTACAGACCGAACGTGAGGAGAGGGGCTAGTGTAATTGTTTAATACAAACCATACAAAAATGCACGGAAGTATGTTTTTTAACACAAACCTACGTTTTTTTAAATGGAACCACGTTAGTTTTGTTAGCACATCTGAACATATAAACAAATACGTAATCAGTGCCGCGAGTACGCAGAAGTGCCGCAGCACGGCGTAGCACGGACTCGACTAACATCTGAAGTAGTGCTAGAGGGAATTGACATCATGAATCCTGCACGGCTGTCAATAAATCCGTAAGAGTACGCGGTGGTGGAGATATCTTCTGAACAGCACGTTGCAAGGAATCCCAGAGAAGCTCAATAATGTTCATGTCTGGGGAGTCTGGTGGCCAGCGAAAGAGTATTCCTGAAGCCACTTCAGAAATGGCTCTGAGTACTATGGGACTTAACTTCGGAGGTCATCAGTCCCCTAGAACTTAGAACTACTTAAACCTAGGGACATCACACACATCCATGCCCGAGGCAGGATTCGAACCTGCGATCGCAGCAGCCGCGCGGTTCCGGACTGAAGCGCCTAGAACCGCTTGGCCACCGCGGCCGGCCCTGAAGCCACTCTGTAGCAATTCTGGACGTGTGGGGTGTCGCATTGTCCTGCGGGAATTGCCCAAGTCCTTTGGAATGCACAATAGACATGATTCGATGCAGGCGATCAGACAGGATGCTTACGTACATGTCACCTGTTAGTGTCGTATCCAGACATATCAGGGGTCCCATATTATTCCAATTGCAAACACCGCACACAATTACAGAAGTTCCACTATCTTGAACAGTCCTCTGGTGACATGCAGGGTCCATGGATTCATGAGGTTGTCTCCATGGCCGTACATGTCCATCTGCTCGATACAATTTGAAACGTGACTCGTCAGACTAGACAATATGTTTGCAGTCATCAACAGTTCAATGTCGGTGTTGACGGGCTCAGGCGAGACGTAAAGCTTTGTGTCATGTAGTCATCAAGGGTATACGAGTGGGCCTTCGGCTCCGAAAGCCCATGTCGGTTCGTTGAATGGTTCGCACGCTGACACTTGTTGATGGCTTAGGACTGAAATCTGCAGAAATCTACGGAAGTGTTCCACTTCTGTCACGTTGAATGATTCTCTTCAGTCGTCGCTGATCCCATTCTTGCAGCCGGCCGGTGTGGCCGAGCGGTTCTAGGCGCTGCAGTCTGGAACCGCGCGACCGCTACGGTCGCAGGTTCGAATCCTGCCTTGGGCATGGATGTGTGTGATGTCCTCAGGTTAGTTAGCTTTAACTAGTTCTAAGTTCTAGGGGACTGATGACCTCAGAAGTTAAGTCCCATAGTGCTCAGAGCCATTTGAACCCGTTCTTGCAGGATCTTTTTCCGGCTTCAGCGATGTCGGAAGTTTGATGTTTTACCGGACTCCTGATATTCACGGTACATTCGTGAAATGGTCGCACGGGAAAATTTCCACTTAATCGCTACCTCGGAAATGCTGTATCTAATCGCTCGTGCGCCGACTATAACACCACGTTCAAACTCACTTAAATCTTGATAACCTGCCGTTGTAGCACTAGTAACCGATCTGACAACTGCATCAGACACTTGTTGTCTTATACAGGCGTTGGCGACCGCAGCGCCGTATTCTTCCTGTTTGCAAATCTTGGTATTTGGACACGCATACCTATACCAGTTTCTTTGGTGCTTCAGTGTATATGCCCTAATTCTCGTATCTTCGTGGTCCTTACGCGAAATGTATGTGCGTGGTAGTAGGATCGTTTTGCAGACAGCTTCAAATACCACTCCTCTAAATTTTCTCAATAGTGTTCTTCAAAAAGGACGTCGCCTTCCATCCAGGGAACCCCATTTGATCTTCCGCAGCATCTCCTTGACACCCGCGTGTTTTTCGGACTTACCGGTAAGTAATCTAGCTAGCCTCTGAATTACTTCGGAGTCTTCCTTTAATCCGACCTGGTGCGGATTCCAAACACTGTAGAATTACTCAAGAATAGGTCGCACTAGGGCCCTATATGCGGTCTCTTTTACAGATGAACCATCTTTTCCTATAATTCTCCCAATAAACCAAAGTCGATCTTGCGTCTTCCGTAGGACAATCCTCACTTTCTAGTTACAGTTCATATCGGTTTGCAACGTTACGACCAGACATTTAAACGACTTGACTATGTCAAGCACGACACAACTAGTACTGTACCCAAACATTATGGGTTTGTTTTTCCTACTCATCCACATTAATTCCATTTTTCTACATTTAAAACCAAATGCCATTCGTCACACAAACAAGAAATTTGGTCTGAGTAATTTGTATCACCATACTGTTACTCGTCTTTGATACCTTGCCGTATTCCACAGTATTATCAGCAAACAGCCGCAGATTGCCGCCCACGCTGTCCGCCAGATCATTTTTATAAGTTACCACTCTATTCAGAGGGTGATGATATCTCCTTCCTGGTCTCTGTCTAATGTTAGGGGGAAATTCATGCGTTCTCCTGTCTGTGAACAAGTGTCTCGCTCATTTTGTTACAGCTGTAAAATGCTATCTTGTATAAAGTTTTTCTTGTTGGCTACATTTCCAAATATTTTTCGTTCTCCTGTCTGATGGCAGTGTGTTTACAGAAAGTAGCTTCCCTGTTACGATAGCGAGAAAGACAGGGATAAACAGTAAGAGAGATACGGAGCGCCACTGAATTTTTCAGCAGCTGTGGCATTTAACAGTGTGAGACCAGCTGCTGGGGGAGGTTCCGCTCGGAGTAAATTTTCCGCGGGCGTCGGCGTCGCGTGGGCGGGTGCGCCTGAAGCGTTGAGGGTGGGAGCCGGGGGGGGGGGGGGGGCGAGGAGGAAAGGGAGGGGTGAGAGGTGCCCGGCGGTCGCTATGGCGACCCGCGGGTATTTACGGCCTCAGCCGCAGCCACAGCCGCACGGGGTCAATGTCAATGTCAATGTCAGCCGGCGCAGCGGGCAGCGAGGCGTCTGCCGCCCAGAATAACAGCACGGGGCCCCGGGGACGGCTCGCCAGATAACGACGCCCCCGCTCGAGGCGACCCAAATGCTGCACTGCTCTCAAGAGCAAGGGGGACCTATCGATAACAGTGTCATGTCCTTCCTCCAGAACATAGCAAAAACAGTCTTTATCTCTTTCCGTAATGGCTAACCATTTTATATACGAATTACTCGCGTCTACTGTGAGATGTCTGAGAAAACTGATGAGACTGATTTTTGTATCTGTCACACTTTCAATTTTTTTCAAACAACAATATTGTCCCCTCAAGGTAGTTGCCTTCGTCAGCTATACACCGACGGAGTCGTTGCTCCTCTAGTGTTGGTAGTATCGATGAAAGGCTTCAATTGGTAGGGCCTTTAACATGTCGGTCACATACTTTTGAATATTGTCAAGAGTCTCAAAATAAGGAGAAAAGAAAAATGCGACAAGGACACAGATCATGTGAATAGGGGGAGGGGCTTTGGAGCAACAGGAATGCCTTTCTAGGTCAAAATTTCCGTGATAGATGTGGCCATGTGACGTGTAGCGTTGTCATGATGCAACATTCACTTGTCTGCAAAGTCCGGTCGCATCGATACACTCTTTCCCCTGCTTGTCAAGGACAGCTTTGTAAACAAACAAATTCTTTATGCACCATACTCCATTTGTCGAATACGCAAATCATTTTTCATTTTTGATTTGCTCAGTCGAGCTTTTTTAAGTCGAGAAGATGTCTCAGTGTGCCACTCCTCACTTTGCCGCTTTGTCTCAGGATCGTACTAAAAATTCCAGGACTCATCACCTGTTCAAAATGGTTCAAATGTTTCTGAGCACCATGGGACTTAACATCTGTGGTCATCAGTCCCCTAGAACTTAGAACTACTTAAACCTAACTAACCTAAGGACATCACACACATCCATGCCCGAGGCAGGATTCGAATCTGCGACCGTAGCGGTCACGCGGTTCCAGATTGAAGCGCCTAGAACCGCACGGCCTCATCAACTGTGATCACACGACTGAACCATTCGTAGTCACCGGCAATCCTCTCAAGAAGGTCAGCGCACACGTTTCTGCGATTGTCCTTCTGCTCAGTTGTGAAGTTTTGTGGCACCATTTTGGCACAAACGTTTCGCACGGTCAAAATTTGATATACGATGCAATTGTTTAACAGATCACCCACAATCCTTATTGTTAAACATCGGTCTGATCTCTGAAAAGCAAGAACAAGTTCGCTGTTTTCGTCGGCTTTTGAAAATAAATGTCTCCCTGAGCAAGGTTCAACGTCAAGGTGTTATCGGTCTACCAAATATGAGTTGTGCCAGCGAAAACGCTTGCGCTCTTCGTAAGGAATAGTCTCCTTAGGCCTCTTTCAACTTTTCAAAGGTCATACTCGCGGATTCCCCGAGCTTAACACAAAACATGAAAGCTGTATGGAGCCGAGCCTCGGACTAAGCATCGGGAAGGCAGGAACAGATCTGTCTCCACAAGTATCGCAATAAAGCAATACCAAATCGCTTGCAGTGTTGTCAGTCTCATTACTTTTCTCACACACCTCATATTTAGTATTACTTAGCAAGCACAACCCAGTGCATTGGAGACAGTACTAGGCACTAATATTATTAAACTCAAGCGTCAAAAGGATGGTTTCACCTCACAGCAGTCAGTCACCGAATATATATCTCGCTGCAGACTAGGTGCAAGGCGATACACCCTGAAACACTAGTCTGACATTTATCAAACCTTGAGAACATACTCACCACTTATTGGGTATTAAATGATTAAATGATTCGGATCATCATCGTCAGTATGAGATGTGGCCTCCTGGGCAAGGTATCAATGATCGTAAGACTGTTGTAGTATCTATGAGGCTGTTGTAGTAACTGTGATTACGGGTTTTGCAAGGAATTTTAAAAAAGCTACGAAAATTTGTTTGCTTAGCAGGAGTGAGAGAATACAAATTGTAGAGTATCTGAGTTGTCAGCATCAAATATTCTGTGTTGAGCACGAAGACGTGGAGCACAAATGGAAAAAATTCAAAAGCGTCGTTCAATATGCCTTATACAAGTAAGTTTCCAACAGGGTCTTAAGGGACAGGAAAGACCAACAGTGGTTTAATTGTCGTATCAGAAAACTGCTATATAAACAAAGAAAGTTCCATCACAGATTCAAGAGAAGCCAAAAATTAATAGACAAACAAAAGTTGAACGAAGTCAAAATGAGCCTAAAGAGAACAATGAGAGAAGCGTGTAATTACTCTGAAAGAAAATTTTGTCAACCAATCTGAGCAAAAACCATAAGAGGTTTTCACGTTAGGTAATCTTTACTACTCTGATGTAGTTCAGCACGGCACAAACAGTAAAAATTCGAGATGCCTCGAGCTAGCGATGAATGCTTGCGTAAGATACGTGTGTAATATACGGTTGTATGATCATATCAGTCCTTCACACTCCCAGCTAGGTGGGATACGCCCACATAAGGTACGCGATCTCCACACGATGTGCTTACTTCATCGATTTCTTAGTCACTGGTGCCCCCAATTCTTATCTTCTCACATTAAATACCTATCATCATTCCACAACCGCAATACCAGATCGAATACGTCTAGCATCTTGGCTGTCCCTTTACATAACACAAAATCTTTCTGCGTGTCATTCTCCATCTCAGCCATACGACTATGGAACGCGCTCCCCTGTGATCTGCGCCTTATCCAGAACCACTCAACATTCAAGAGGGAACTCAAAACTTACATATTAGGGACGGTATAGCCACCATTGTTGTACCCCTCTCATCTCTTTCTTTCTCCTCTCCATCATAGCTTCGAATTTTACCATTCTATTTCTCTTCCTCCAACCTAGCTACCTCTTCTAAATCTCTTTAACCCCATTCTATTGTCTTATGTCTCTGATCGATGTGAATAACTCACAAGCTGCAAGAACATGAGAAAATTCCCAACTAGCAATAGGACTGACATTCATAAAAGAAAAATATGTTTACTTTCATATACATAGTCATTACTATTATTATTATTATTATTATTATTATTGTTATAATTATCCTTGACCTACTGTTATAATCTCTATTTTTTCTTTACCATTAATACTGTGTACCACGTCGTATGTCCATAATGTTGTGTACAAACTTAAATTCGTATGCCTGGTTAGGTGTAAGAGAGGACCTGAGGCCCCTAATCTTTCCAGGTAAAATAAATGCATAAATAAATAAATAAATAAAATCTGTAAGCGGTTATAAATCCCCTGCTCATACACTCAGTGACCATCCTGGCACCGAGACAGAAGATAACTGAGCGAAGGTCGACTTACTGAATTTTTTTGATCGAGGAAGATTGTAACGCGGACGAACGTCGAAATGGCAGATTTTGAGATGACCGATCGCAGAACAGAAAAGCAGCTATAATCGCTCATTAGTGGAGAGACACCTTTAAGATTCTTCAAAGATTATGCGAAAGAACTTGCTCCCCTTCTAGCAGCAGTTTATCGCAGATCGCTGGGGCAACGAAAGGTCATGGCGACGGGCAAAAAGCAAAGGTCGTTCCCGTTTTCAAGAACCGTCGTAGGACAAAGGCACACAATTATAGGCCTGCAAGTATATCACTGACGTCAGGTTGCTGTGCAGTTATGGAACGTATATCATGCTCAACATTTATGATTGTTTAGAGAACGAAATTTCCTCTATAAAAGTCAACATGGGTTCCGCAAACAGAGACCTTGCGAAACAGCTCGTTCTGTTCCGCCATAAGATTCATAGCGCCGTAGACATCGGTGCTCTGGTTGATGCCGCGTTCCTTGACTTGAGGAAGGCGTTTGACACCCGTCCCGCATTGCCGTTTAATGAGAAAGATACAAGCTTACTAAGTATTGGATTAGATTTGTCAATGGATTCAAAACTTCCTTGCTGATAGAACTCAACGCGTCGTTTTTAACGGAACAAAATCGAAAGATGTAAGGTAATTTCGGGAATACTCCAAGGAAAGACCGTTACCGTTCGTAATGTATGTAAATTGTCTGAGATTGTTCGCAAACGATGCGGTTATCAGTAAGAAAGAAGCATCGCCAGGGAACAGTATTGATTTCCAGAATGTACTCCAGAGGATTGATGAGTGATTTAGGCTTTGGCCATTGACCCTGAACGTAAATAAAAGTAACATACTGCGCACACATTGGAAAATAATTCCACACCTGTTCAACTACACTATTGATGATAAATTACTGGAAACAATGTCTACCGTAAAATGTCTAGGAGTAACTATCTAGGGCGACCTTGAGTGGAATGACCAGATCAAAGAAATAGTAGGAAGAGTAGATGCCAGACTGAGAGTCACTGGAAGAATATTAAGGAAACGTAACTCATCCACGAAGGAAGTGGCTTACAAGGCGCTTGTTCAACCTATTCTAGAGCACTGTTCATCACTCTACGATCCTTCAAATGGTTCAAATGGCTCTGAGCACTACAGGACTTAACATCTGAGGTAATCAGTCCCCTAGACTTATAACTACTTAAACCTAACTAACCTAAGGACAGCACACACATCCATGCCCGAGGCAGGATTCGAACCTGCAACCGTAGCAGCAGCGCGGTTTCGGACTGAAGCACCTAGAAGCGCTCGGCCACAGCGGCCGGCCCATCATTTTACTAAAATTTAGAGCGAGCACTTTCCGGGAACTTCGAACAATATATTACTTCCTCCAACATACATCTTGCGAAAGATCACAAAGAGGAAAATCGAGAAATTAGATGTAATACAGCGACTTATCGGCAATCAATCTTCCCACGTGCCGTTCGCGAATGGAACAGGGAAGGGACGGATAAGTTAGCGGACCGAAAATATCCTCCGTCACATATCTTTTGGAGGCTTTCAGAGCAGGCCGCTGTGGCGGAGCAGTTCTAGGCCCTTCAGTCTGGAACCGTGTGACAGCTACGGTCGCAGTTTCGAATCCTACCTTGGGCGTGAATGTGTGTGATGTCCTTAGGTTAGTTAGGTTTAAGTAGTTCTAAGTTCTAGGGGACTGACGACCTCAGATATTTAGTCCGATAGTGCTCGGAGCCATTTGAACCATTTTTTTCGCTTTCGGAGTATAATGTAGATGTATAATATATTTTTCTTTCCCTTGCGGTATGAAAGCAAATAGCCTTCGGATACCATACTGAGGAATTTCTTGGGATGCCCGAAACACATTCTGTGTCAGTTCATGAAGGCCGCTGATTGGAGACTGGTATGATAGCAAACACCTCTCTTCATAGCATCCAATGCATGATTCATCGATGACAAGTCATACTACCGGGTTGGCCAGTCAAGACATTTGTGGAGTGAACCGCGTTGTGAGATCTTGCATTATACAGACAAAAAGTGCCATTTGGTAATCAGCCCATGAAGGATATGACAGTACCGTTTGCTATTCATGTCATTTACTGGCTTGCGTTCAGCTTACCTTCAGTAATGCCAGATCAGCCCTCTTATCGTATGCAGTAGCTCCTCATATCATGGTTTCACGAATTTAACACATATCTCGAGAATCGTAGCTTCCAGTGACCGTTCGCCAGGTCGTATGCGAACCAACTGGGGTCGATCTAATGCCACAGTCAGAAGCGATGCCCATCTCTCAGTACCACAGAATGCCAGTCAGTCTCCCAGTGGACTCTGCCTCAACGTCATGTTAGTATCTGTTGACTGTGGTATGGTGTAAGCGGTAAACAAGTGACAATTCGATACTTCATTACAGCCTCAATTAATGTTCCCGGCGCTTTGAGGTGACACTTCGCCTGTAACCTCTGCCCCGGATTTCAACTATTGTCATCCGTGTGTCCCTCTCAGCCACTCTAACAATACTATAATCTTCTCATGGTGAGTCTTCCTGAAAGGCTGCGTGACCAATTCTTTTACCACACTGTTGTCCTGAGTTTCTTCTCGTTATCATTCGTTCTGCAGCCACTGCGTACAGCCACTGTCCTTACGATCTGCGTACATGATGCTGCCATGTCCCTCATGCCAATGGTCCAACCTTTCTCAGAGCCGAAAAGATGGCAATAAACTGCAAGTAAATGTCCTTTGGGCATGCGGCGTTGCGACGTCCAAATGAAAAGTTCCAGTAACGTTAGACACATCCAGTAGCCACCACATATTCGCACCATTGTTCATCTGCGTGAGTGCTTTTTCTCTGTACTAGAAATAAGCTCGCAAAAAGATGAAATTTTAATCAACACATCCCACAAGCATTGAAATACTGGAGTATGAGTCTGATAGCGCTCGTTCAAGGTCTTCATAGTGTAACACATCATACTTCCGTCAGTGAAACACGCTGCAAACTTTAAGTACACTGGTGTGCAAAGCTTGATAAATGAAAGAAATACGCGACGAAACTAACAGAAATAACGTTTCTATTCAAAGAAAGAGGAGCAGCAGCCTTTTGAGTAGTTGCAAGGGCAACAGTCTGGATGATTGACTGATCTGGCCTTGTAACAATAACCAAAACGGCCTTGCTATGCTGGTACTGCGAACGGCTGAAAGCAAGGGGAAACTACAGCCGTAATTTTTCCCGACGGCAAGCAGCTTTACTGTATGATTAAATGATGATGGCGTCCTCTTGGGTAAAATATTCCGGAGGTAAAATAGTCCCCCATTCGGATCTCCGGGCGGGGACTACTCAAGAGGATGTCGTTATCAGGAGAAAGACAACTGGCGTTCTACGGATCGGAGCGTGGAATGTCAGATCCCTTAATCGGGCAGGTAGGTTAGAAAATTTAAAAAGGGAAATGGATAGGTTGAAGTTAGATATAGTGGGAATTAGTGAAGTTCGGTGGCAGGAGGAACAAGACTTCTGGTCAGGTGACTACAGGGTTATAAATACCAAATCAAATAGGGGTAATGCAGGAGTAGGTTTAATAATGAATAGGAAAATAGGAATGCGGGTAAGCTACTACAAACAGCATAGTGAACGCATTATTGTGGCCATGATAGATACGAAGCCCACACCTACTACAGTAGTACAAGTTTATATGCCAACTAGCTCTGCAGATGACGAAGAAATTGAAGAAATGTATGATGAAATAAAAGAAATTATTCAGATAGTGAAGGGAGACGAAAATTTAATAGTCATGGGTGACTGTAATTCGAGTGTAGGAAAAGAGAGAGAAGGAAACGTAGTAGGTGAATATGGATTGGGGCTAAGAAATGAAAGAGGAAGCCGCCTGGTAGAATTTTGCACAGAGCACAACATAATCATAGCTAACACTTGGTTTAAGAATCATGAAAGAAGGTTGTATACATGGAAGAAGCCTGGAGATATTGACAGATTTCAGATAGATTATATAATGGTAAGACAGAGATTTAGGAACCAGGTTTTAAATTGTAAGACATTTCCAGGGGCAGATGTGGACTCTGACCACAATCTATTGGTTATGACCTGTAGATTAAAACTGAAGAAACTGCAAAAAGGTGGGAATTTAAGGAGATGGGACCTGGATAAACTGAAAGAACCAGAGGTTGTACAGAGTTTCAGGGAGAGCATAAGGGAACAATTGACAGGAATGGGGGAAAGAAATACAGTAGGAGAAGAATGGGTAGCTTTGAGGGATGAAGTAGTGAAGGCAGCAGAGGATCAAGTGGGTAAAAGGACGAGGGCTAGTAGAAATCCTTGGGTAACAGAAGAAATATTGAATTTAATTGATGAAAGGATAAAATATAAAAATGCAGTAAATGAAGCAGGCAAAAAGGAATACAAACGTCTCAAAAATGATTTCGACAGGAAGTGCAAAATGGCTAAGCAGGGATGGCTAGAGGACAAATGTAAGGATGTAGAGGCTTATCTCACTAGGGGTAAGATAGATACTGCCTACAGGAAAATTAAAGAGACCTTTGGATATAAGAGAACTACTTGTATGAATATCAAGAGCTCAGATGGAAACCCAGTTCTAAGCAAAGAAGGGAAAGCAGAAAGGTGGAAGGAGTCTATAGAGGGTCTATACAAGGGCGATGTACTTGAGGACAATATTATGGAAATGGAAGAGGATGTAGATGAAGATGAAATGGGAGATACGATACTGCGTGAAGAGTTTGACAGAGCACTGAAAGAGCTGAGTCGAAACAAGGCCCCGGAAGTAGACAACATTCCATTGGAACTACTGACGGCCTTGGGAGAGCCAGTCCTGACAAAACTCTACCATCTGGTGAGCAAGATGTATGAAACTGGCGAAATACCCTCAGACGTCAAGAAGAATATGATAATTCCAATCCCAAAGAAAGCAGATGTTGACAGATGTGAAAATTACCGAACAATCAGTTTAATAAGCCACAGCTGCAAAATACTAACACGAATTCTTTACAGACGAATGGAAAAACTAGTAGAAGCCGACCTCGGTGAAGATCAGTTTGGATTCCGTAGAAACACTGGAACACGTGAGGCAATACTGACCTTACGATTTATCTTAGAAGAAAGATTAAGGAAAGGTAAACCTACGTTTCTAGCATTTGTAGACTTAGAGAAAGCGTTTGACAATGTTGACTGGAATGCTCTCTTTCAAATTCTAAAGGTGGCAGGGGTAAAATACAGGGAGCGAAAGGCTATTTACAATTTGTACAGAAACCAGATGGCAGTTATAAGAGTCGAGGGACATGAAAGGGAAGCAGTGGTTAGGAAGGGAGTAAGACAGGGTTGTAGCCTCTCCCCGATGTTATTCAATCTGTATATTGAGCAAGCAGTAAAGGAAACAAAAGAAAAATTCGGAGTAGGTATTAAAATCCATGGAGAAGAAATAAAAACTTTGAGGTTCGCCGATGACATTGTAATTCTGTCAGAGACAGCAAAGGACTTGGAAGATCAGTTGAATGGAATGGACAGTGTCTTGAAAGGAGGATATAAGATGAACATCAACAAAAGCAAAACGAGGATAATGGAATGTAGTCGAATTAAGTTGGGTGATGCTGAGGGAATTAGATTAGGAAATGAGACACTTAAAGTAGTAAAGGAGTTTTGCTATTTGGGGAACAAAATAACTGATGATGGTCGAAGTAGAGAGGATATAAAATGTAGACTGGCAATGGCAAGGAAAGCGTTTCTGAAGAAGAGAAATTTGTTAACTTCGAGTATAGATTTAAGTGTCAGGAAGTCATTTCTGAAAGTATTTGTATGGAGTGTAGCCATGTATGGAAGTAAAACATGGACGAAAAATAGTTTGAACAAGAAGAGAATAGAAGCTTTCGAAATGTGCTGCTACAGAAGAATGCAGAAGATTAGATGGGTAGATCACATAACGAATGAGGAAGTATTGAATAGGATTGGGGAGAAGAGACGTTTGTGGCACAACTTGACCAGAAGAAGGGATCGGTTGGTAGGACATGTTCTGAGGCATCAAGGGATCACCAATTTAGTGTTGGAGGGCAGCGTGGAGGGTAAAAATCGTAGAGGGAGACCAAGAGATGAATACACTAAGCAGATTCAGAAGGATGTAGGTTGCAGTAGGTACTGGGAGATGAAAAAGCTTGCACAGGATAGAGCAGCATGGAGAGCTGCATCAAACCAGTCTCAGGACTGAAGACCACAACAACAACAACAATTCAAAGAAAATGATTACACTGAACTCACCGCGATTCATGATAGTCCCCTGGCATTAAAAAGAGGCGAGACATGTTTCTTCGTAGAATGACCGCCACAAACGGCAATGTATTCTGCGCAATTTCCTCTCGTGCTGGCCAGAAAATTGGTAAGGTGTTTTCCTCCACCAGCGCGGTTGTCAACTGCCGTATGGTCGTTGGTGCATGTGGACATGCTACAATATGTCTCCCCAAAGCATAACGCTTCAGGTACACGCTATATAAACATTTAGGAAACGTTCTCACACTTGCACACGAGATTTATGCTAGACGCATACAGATGAGGTACACAGATTCCATCCTGAGGAGGGGTGGGGGAGAATAACACTAATGACCACAGACGTTTAGTTTCCTTAAATTCGTCATCATCATCATCATCATCATCATCATCACCCACTAAGTTTACTTCATAGTTTTGGTGGTACCAGTCACACAATTTTCGAGCAAATCACATATTTTAGAAGATATTGGTCATTACTGTACCTTCGATATCAATCTACAGAGTGGTAAGCTTCAGAAATCTAGGAACAGACTACCTGCATCTATTATTTGCAATTTGAGCTTGTTTCAATGATCTTCTTGGTGTACACAAAATTCTGATCTTTGTGGAATGGGCGTGCAGCTAAAAATTAATGCACATCACCAACTTAGATTTATGGGAGATTACTGAGAAAGTAATTCAGCTTTAGCGTAGAAGATTCTCGTGCGCCTTCTTACTGAGTAATATTGACCTGTCCCAGTGTTTCAGGCCTTCATCATGTCTATTTAAAGTAGAAGGTAATAAATTCATAGAGAGAGAGCTACAGTTGTATCCCGCCGGTTCATTCACTAAGGGAGAGTACGGAGACATCGCATGCGAATCTGTGGAAGGACGACGACGCTCTTCTGACATAACGTTCTGCGGCGAGTTTGAAGAAACAGTTTTCGGAGAAAATGTTAACTTTTTTACTCCCTTCGTTGTGGAAAGATTGAACAGGAGGGACAAATAACTGAACAATATTACAGATTTTACATGCTCCCCTAAAGCTTATTCACTTCCAATTTCCTGGCTATCTACGATACGCTTCTGGCGGTAACCCACGTCATGGATCGCAATTGGCGTTTTAACACACGACTCCTCAGCGTAACACGAGATTTTGCTCTCAGCGTTTGTAAGCCTCCACTTGTCAATAGTCTTCTAAAGTTGGTATTCTTCACACGAAGGCACTTGAAGGATGATGGAGATAATAATCGCGAGGACTTAGGACGGCGCAGTGACATGGATTTAATGACAGTAGGTTGCCAACGCCTTTCGGCAGTATTACAGTGACACTCACTGGTAAACATTTTCGAAGGAAATAATTTACTGTCGAAAAGAACATTTTTAACAATTCACGCAGTGACGTTACCTAACCCCTTCAACACCTGTTGATTACCAATCTCATATTATTGGTAGTGCAGTACCGTAGATCTTTCTATGTTATACTAATAATAGTTTGTTTGATTTAGTAATTATCAAACTACTGTAACAGTGTACTTGCTAGTGGCTCTTATTTCACTGGCAGTCGGAGAGCATCCCATGCAAGAGGGCAGTACATGTATTCCTACTGGCCTACAGAATGCTCCCCGCGCTGGATAGACACCTACACTATGTGACCAAAAGTATCCGGAAACCTGTTAGTGGAGTTAGCGTGGTGTATGTCCAACCTTCGCCTTTATATCGGCTTCAACTCTGTTAGGAATACTTGTGTCAGCGGAGGAATGGCAGCCCATTCTTCCTCGAGGGGCGAAACCAGAGAAGGTAGTGATGTTGGAAGCTGGAGTCTAGAGCGAAACCGACGCTGTCAGTCATCCCACAGGAACTACATTGTGTTCAGGTCGGGATTACGGGCAGGCCAGTCTATTTCAGGAATTTTATTGTCCTCAAACCATTGCGTGACGGAAGCTGGTATGTATATCACAAGGTGCATTGTCGTCGTGATACAATCATCATCGCCAAATTGTTCCTCTACCGTAGATAGTACACAGTGATATAAAATGTGTTCATACCACCTCCACCGCAGCGTTTTCTCAAGTTCAATAAGGGGACCACACCCTAACCGCGAAAACCACCCCAAAACCGTAGCTCCGTCTCCTCCGTACGTTCTGAAGGCATTCGCAAAAACCAAACCTTTCCATCAGATTGCCGCAAAGCACAGAGTGATTCATCATTCGTTTGAAGTCATCTACTTTCTAGTGGCGTCGCTCTTTACGCAATTTCAAGTGTCACTTTTGGCGTCTCTTTTTACACCATCTCAAGAAGATGTGCGTCTGATGACGAGCTACTCGACCACTGCACATCATTTTTTAACTCCCTACGCACGGTTATGTCAAGTTGAATCATACCAGATTTGAAAGGTGCGTGTTGTTAATTTTTTGTGTAATAATCATCCATACTCCTATTAATAGCTTCAAAGGCACCAAAGGGGCGTTAGGTTGACAATAGTATCTGAAAGCTTCAAAGAGACGGACCGCCAGCTCAAAGTAAACAACAGCCAGAGGAGTGGGACAGTAGCCTTTGGCTGGAGGAAGCAACATGTCACCTGAAAGCCTGACTGACAGGCGATAGCCTCGGAGGCAGGTGTGCGAAGCGAAACAATTCAGCGAACTTGCAAAATACCATAAACTTGTTAGCAGGAGAAAGAGAAATCAGCAAAAAAAATGTGGTGGAAGGAAGCTTGTTTCGAATGGATGAACGTGAACGAGTATGGAGACAACCTGGCCCGCCCGGTTAGCCGTGCGGTCTAACACACTCCGTCTCGGGCGGCCGGCACGAGTCCGCCCGGTGGATTAGTATCGACGTCTGGTGTGCCGGCCTGTCTGTGGATGGTTTTTAAAGCGGTTTTCCATCTGCCTAGGCGGGCTGGTTCCACTTATGCTGTGCAGACACTGTCTCCACGTACGAGTACACCACAATTACTCCAAACATTTGGGGTTACGTTCCGATCCTGGGATGGGGGGGGGGGGGGGGGGGGGAGGTCCACCGGAGGCCAAACCCCGCACAATAATGTTGGGTTCGGTGTAGGACGGTTGTAGCCTGTTGTGGGATTGTGAACTACTGAGGGCTACGGCGGGGACGAAGCCTCTCCGTCGTTTCTAGGTCCCCAGGTCAAAACAATGCAATGAAGACAACCTCATGAATCCACGGACCCTGCATGTCAGCAGGACACTGTTCATGCCGGAGGAGGCTCTGTAATGGTGTGAGGCGTGTGCATTTGGTGTGATATGGGACCCCTGATATGTCTAGATACGAATATGGCAGGTGACACGTACGTAAGCATGCTGTCTGATCACCTACATCCATTCATGTCCATTGTGCATTCCGACGGACTTGGGCAATTTCAGGAGGACAATGCGAAACCCCACACGTCCAGAATTGCTACAGAGTGGCTCCAGGAAAACTCTTCTGAGTTTAAACACTTCCGCTGGTCAGACATGAACATTATTGAGCACATCTGGGATGCCTTGCAACGTGTTGTTCCGAAGAGATCTCCACCCCGTCGTACTCTTACGGATTTATGCACAGGCCTGCAAGATTCATGGTGTCAGTTCCCTCCAGCACTACTTCAGACATTAGTCGCGTCCATGCCACGTCGGGGTGCGACACTTCTGCGTGCTCGTGGGGGCCCTACACGATATTAGGCACGTGTTCCAGTTTCTTTGGTTCTTCAGCGTATAAGATGTACGCCATCGGAAAACGTAGTATACAACAGCATGGTGACAACAAAGCATAAAGTTACTGAAGTGCAGAGAACTGTTTGACTGAAATCAGGATTGTAAAAATTAGAGCAGTTGCAACGAGATCAGATCTCTTGGAAATTTTTAAATCAATAACTGAAAGTCTGAAAAGTCTGCCACATACAATGGATGGAGGCAGAAAAGAGGAAGAGGAAGAAGAAGAAAAAGTATGATGTGCTATTACCAATTTATTAGAGCTAATATTTTTGAAAACTTCGAACGTCAAAACTTGTTTCCTAAAAGAAGTAACGGTGTATGGTGGAATATTACGTATGACTGACATACATAGGAAAGGCAACACAAAAGGGTGAATCAAAGGCTCAAGCACTAACGAATACAGGAATATAACTAAATCCACATTATCAACTACACATAGTGCAGGCAAAGGCGTTAAAGTTCAGCATGAAAGACTGAACAATCTATCTCTGGAGCACATATTCTACAATGACCTTAATGAAATCATACAGTGACTATGACTACCCATAGCATCAGCTGTTGTAGGGCGAAGAGGTCACGCAAACGAAATGATACCTGTCCCTTCAGAGCTTCGAGAAATACACTCCTGGAAATGGAAAAAAGAACACATTGACACCGGTGTGTCAGACCCACCATACTTGCTCCGGACACTGCGAGAGGGCTGTACAAGCAATGAGCACACGCACGGCACAGCGGACACACCAGGAACCGCGGTGTTGGCCGTCGAATGGCGCTAGCTGCGCAGCATTTGTGCACCGCCGCCGTCAGTGTCAGCCAGTTTGCCGTGGCATACGGAGCTCCATCGCAGTCTTTAATACTGGCAGCATGCCGCGACAGCGTGGACGTGAACCGTATGTGCAGTTGACGGACTTTGAGCGAGGGCGTATAGTGGGCATGCGGGAGGCCGGGTGGACGTACCGCCGAATTGCTCAACACGTGGGGCGTGAGGTCTCCACAGTACATCGATGTTGTCGCCAGTGGTCGGCGGAAGGTGCACGTGCCCGTCGACCTGGGACCGGACCGTAGCGACGCACGGATGCACGCCAAGACCGTAGGATCCTACGCAGTGCCGTAGGGGACCGCACCGCCACTTCCCAGCAAATTAGGGACACTGTTGCTCCTGGGGTATCGGCGAGGACCATTCGCAACCGTCTCCATGAAGCTGAGCTACGGTCCCGCACACCGTTAGGCCGTCTTCCGCTCACGCCCCAACATCGTGCAGCCCGCCTCCAGTGGTGTCGCGACAGGCGTGAATGGAGGGACGAATGGAGACGTGTCGTCTTCAGCGATGAGAGTCGCTTCTGCCTTGGTGCCAATGATGGTCGTATGCGTGTTTGGCGCCGTGCAGGTGAGCGCCCCAATCAGGACTGCATACGACCGAGGCACACAGGGCCAACACCCGGCATCATGGTGTGGGGAGCGATCTCCTACACTGGCCGTACACCACTGGTGATCGTCGAGGGGACACTGAATAGTGCACGGTACATCCAAACCGTCATCGAACCCATCGTTCTACCATTCCTAGACCGGCAAGGGAACTTGCTGTTCCAACAGGACAATGCACGTCCGCATGTATCCCGTGCCACCCAACGTGCTCTAGAAGGTGTAAGTCAACTACCCTGGCCAGCAAGATCTCCGGATCTGTCCCCCATTGAGCATGTTTGGGACTGGATGAAGCGTCGTCTCACGCGGTCTGCACGTCCAGCACGAACGCTGGTCCAACTGAGGCGCCAGGTGGAAATGGCATGGCAAGCCGTTACACAGGACTACATCCAGCATCTCTACGATCGTCTCCATGGGAGAATAGCAGCCTGCATTGCTGCGAAAGGTGGATATACACTGTACTAGTGCCGACATTGTGCATGCTCTGTTGCCTGTGTCTATGTGTCTGTGGTTCTGTCAGTGTGATCATGTGATGTATCTGACCCCAGGAATGTGTCAATAAAGTTTCCCCTTCCTGGGACAATGAATTCACGGTGTTCTTATTTCAATTTCCAGGAGTGTATGTATCATCGAGTAATTATGGAGATAGTCGTATATGAGCTCTACATGCCAGCATGCAAAACATTCTCACACAGATATGCCATAATACGAAGATTGAATGATTTAAAGCAAGCTAATGTTGTTGGTATGCGAGAATATTAACTATCAAATAAGGGTTTCAAGTCATTTTAATGGTCATAGATATGCATTTAAAATTCACATGGGCTCTACCTTTGAAGGGAAAGGAAATGGTGCAAACTCATTGAACAGTTGCTGCGGAATGAAACAAATCGATGTCCTGATAACATTGAGACCGATCATGGAGGCGAATTTTACAGTCGGCTTTTCAAAGCAGTACTGTAACAATATGGAATTAACCACTACTCAGCTGTGTCCCATTTGAAAGCTAGTATCGTTGAACGATTGAGCAGGGTGATCATAAACTGGATATGGATGCAATTTAATCTTCAAGGATGATAAAAATGGCTATACTTTCTATCACAAATTATTGACGAGTGTAATAGGCTGCTCATCAACCTTAAGACCTATTGATGTATGTGATAATGGGCTTCCAGATACAGCATACAGAAGTATTAAGATGGTGGATCCACACAAGCAGAAGTTCAACGTAGGTGAGTTGGTGTGTATTTCCGAATACAAAACTGCATTTAAAAAGTCGTGTCTGGCGAACAGGTCAATGGAGATATTTAAAATTTCCAAAGTGCAGCGCACAAACCTGGGAATTTAAACCTTGAAGGACTTTATGGTAAAGAAATTGCAGAGATTTCTTACACACAAGAAGTAAAGAAAATCTGAACTGTATGTGTTTGTCGCAAAGTGGGTCATAAAGCACCGAGGGAGCGAGGCATTAATAAAATGTCCCAGCTTCCTGTAAAAGTACAACAGTTAGGTGAAAGCTCTCAGTTTGCTGTATAACAGCACACACAAATCTCAAACAATGCAGTAGTGTGGCGTGAGTGCTAGGAAAGACATCAGCAGAGGTGGGCGTGGTAATCTCGAAAACCTAACAGTTGAGCTTCATATCCCTGGAACCAACTACGTGCATCTGGAACCAAGCTGAAGAAGCGTCTAGCTTTTGGTGATAAGGGAATTAATATATTAGATGGCACACGCAAAAAACATCATACTGCATACACTAGAAATAAAGATCGCTACACTGTGGGCCGAATATGACGACATATTGCTATATTCCCCCCCATGAACCATGGACCTTGCCGTTGGTGGGGAGGCTTGCGTGCCTCAGCGATACAGATAGCCGTACCGTAGGTGCAACCACAACGGAGGGGTATCTGTTGAGAGGCCAGACAAACGTGTGGTTCCTGAAGAGGGGCAGCAGCCTTTTCAGTAGTTGCAAGGGCAACAGTCTGGATGATTGACTGATCTGGCCTTGTAACAATAACCAAAACGGCCTTGCTGTGCTGGTACTGCGAACGGCTGAAAGCAAGGGGAAACTACAGCCGTAATTTTTCCCGAGGGCATGCAGCTTTACTGTCTGATTACATGATGATGGCGTCCTCTTGGGTAAAATATTCCGGAGGTAAAATAGTCCCCCATTCGGATCTCCGGGCGGGGACTACTCAAGAGGATGTCGTTATCAGGAGAAAGAAAACTGGCGTTCTACGGATCGGAGCGTGGAATGTCAGATCCCTTAATCGGGCAGGTAGGTTAGAAAATTTAAAAAGGGAAATGGATAGGTTGAAGTTAGATATAGTGGGAATTAGTGAAGTTCGGTGGCAGGAGGAACAAGACTTCTGGTCAGGTGACTACAGGGTTATAAACACAAAATCAAATAGGGGTAATGCAGGAGTAGGTTTAATAATGAATAGGAAAATAGGAATGCGGGTTAGCTACTACAAACAGCATAGTGAACGCATTATTGTGGCCAAGATAGATACGAAGCCCACGCCTACTACAGTACTACAAGTTTATATGCCAACTAGCTCTGCAGATGACGAAGAAATTGAAGAAATGTATGATGAAATAAAAGAAATTATTCAGATTGTGAAGGGAGACGAAAATTTAATAGTCATGGGTGACTGGAATTCGAGTGTAGGAAAAGGGAGAGAAGGAAACATAGTAGGTGAATATGGATTGGGGGACAGAAATGAAAGAGGAAGCCGCCTGGTCGAATTTTGCACAGAGCACAACATAATCATAACTAACACTTGGTTTAAGAATCATGAAAGAAGGTTGTATACATGGAAGAACCCTGGAGATACTAAAAGGTTTCAGATAGATTATATAATGGTAAGACAGAGATTTAGGAACCAGGTTTTAAATTGTAAGACATTTCCAGGGGCAGATGTGGACTCTGACCACAATCTATTGGTTATGACCTGTAGATTAAAACTGAAGAAACTGCAAAAAGGTGGGAATTTAAGGAGATGGGACCTGGATAAACTAAAAGAACCAGAGGTTGTACAGAGATTCAGGGAGAGCATAAGGGAGCAATTGACAGGAATGGGGGAAATAAATACAGTAGAAGAAGAATGGGTAGCTCTGAGGGATGAAGTAGTGAAGGCAGCAGAGGATCAAGTAGGTAAAAAGACAAGGGCTAGTAGAAATCCTTGGGTAACAGAAGAAATATTGAATTTAATTGATGAAAGGAGAAAATATAAAAATGCAGTAAATGAAGCAGGCAAAAAAGAATACAAACGTCTCAAAAATGAGATCGACAGGAAGTGCAAAATGGCTAAGCAGGGATGGCTAGAGGACAAATGTAAGGATGTAGAGGCCTATCTCACTAGGGGTAAGATAGATACCGCCTACAGGAAAATTAGAGAGACCTTTGGAGATAAGAGAACCAGTTGTATGAATATCAAGAGCTCAGATGGCAACCCAGTTCTAAGCAAAGAAGGGAAAGCAGAAAGATGGAAGGAGTATATAGAGGGTCTATACAAGGGCGATGTACTTGAGGACAATATTATGGAAATGGAAGAGGATGTAGATGAAGATGAAATGGGAGATATGATACTGCGTGAAGAGTTTGACAGAGCACTGAAAGACCTGAGTCGAAACAAGGCCCCCGGAGTAGACAATATTCCATTGGAACTACTGACGGCCGTGGGAGAGCCAGTCCTGACAAAACTCTACCATCTGGTGAGCAAGATGTATGAGACAGGTGAAATTCCCTCAGACTTCAAGAAGAATATAATAATTCCAATCCCAAAGAAAGCAGGGGTTGACAGATGTGAAAATTACCGAACTATCAGTTTAATAAGTCACAGCTGCAAAATACT
The DNA here is from genome assembly GCF_023864345.2 of Schistocerca serialis cubense. Classification (NCBI taxonomy): domain Eukaryota; kingdom Metazoa; phylum Arthropoda; class Insecta; order Orthoptera; family Acrididae; genus Schistocerca; species Schistocerca serialis. Next base: position 697,915,989 of record NC_064638.1, on the reverse strand, counting down.
AACACGAATTCTTTACAGACGAATGGAAAACCTAGTAGAAGCCAACCTCGGGGAAGATCAGTTTGGATTCCGTAGAAACACTGGAACACGTGAGGCAATACTGACCTTACGACTTATCTTAGAAGAAAGATTAAGGAAAGGCAAACCTACGTTTCTAGCATTTGTAGACTTAGAGAAAGCTTTTGACAATGTTGACTGGAATACTCTCTTTCAAATTCTAAAGGTGGCAGGGGTAAAATACAGGGAGCGAAAGGCTATTTACAATTTGTACAGAAACCAGATGGCAGTTATAAGAGTCGAGGGACATGAAAGGGAAGCAGTGGTTGGGAAGGGAGTAAGACAGGGTTGTAGCCTCTCCCCGATGTTGTTCAATCTGTATATTGAGCAAGCAGTAAAGGAAACAAAAGAAAAATTCGGAGTAGGTATTAAAATTCATGGAGAAGAAATAAAAACTTTGAGGTTCGCCGACGACATTGCAATTCTGTCAGAGACAGCAAAGGACTTGCAAGAGCAGTTGAATGGAATGGACAGTGTCTTGAAAGGAGGATATAAGATGAACATCAACAAAAGCAAAACAAGGATAATGGAATGTAGTCTAATTAAGTCGGGTGATGCTGAGGGAATTAGATTAGGAAATGAGGCACTTAAAGTAGTAAAGGAGTTTTGCTATTTGGGGAGCAAAATAACTGATGATGGTCGAAGTAGAGAGGATATAAAATGTAGGCTGGCAATGGCAAGGAAAGCGTTTCTGAAGAAGAGAAATTTGTTAACATCCAGTATTGATTTAAGTGTCAGGAAGTCATTTCTGAAAGTATTCGTATGGAGTGTAGCCATGTATGGAAGTGAAACATGGACGATAAATAGTTTGGACAAGAAGAGAATAGAAGCTTTCGAAATGTGGTGCTACAGAAGAATGCTGAAGATTAGATGGGTAGATCACATAACTAATGAGGAAGTATTGAATAGGATTGGGGAGAAGAGAAGTTTGTGGCACAACTTGACCAGAAGAAGGGATCGGTTGGTAGGACATGTTCTGAGGCATCAAGGGATCACCAATTTAGTATTGGAGGGCAGCGTGGAGGGTAAAAATCGTAGAGGGAGACCAAGAGACGAATACACTAAGCAGATTCAGAAGGATGTAGGTTGCAGTAGGTACTGGGAGATGAAAAAGCTTGCACAGGATAGAGTAGCATGGAGAGCTGCATCAAACCAGTCTCAGGACTGAAGACCACAACAACAACAACATTGCTATATTCATTGTTGATAAGAGCAGTAGGTGCCAAACTTAAATTGAGTGCTGGAATGAATGCCAGGCAAAGTATAAATGCAGCTTGTCGTCCACCAAATAAGAAAAAAAAACTGTGAGCCGTTAAAAAAATTGGATCCAATCAGAGTTGGCAGCAGCGTAGATGCATTGAGGCAGAAAGGAGGAGGGAAAAGAAGTGTTAAAGGGCCTAGGGCTCGACCAATACCTGAGACTTCAGGTGGAATAATTCCAATTCTAATTTCTGCATTTGTCGGGCTGTCAGTCACTGGCTCATTGGCACCTGCAGCTGCCACCATAACACTAGCGGTAAAGAGTGCACAAAACGCAGAGAAGCGGATACAGGAGGCTAAAAGACATAACAGAACAATGGAGGCCATCACTGTCAGTAAAAGAATACAATTAAAATCGCACAAGAAAGGTTCTGAGCTGTTCATTAAGAAGAAATCTCTGAGCAATACTACTAGATAGACCGCTTACAAACAGAGATCTGCTTGAACTCGTGATGCACAATACATCGCCAAAAGAAGATGTAGAAAACCATATAATGTGAGTACTGGTACAAGGCGGATTCTGAGCCACTCTGCATTGTTGCCAGATATATCCAAGATGGCGGCGATGACGTCATCCAATATGGTGGCATGTAGACTTGGCAACAGCATATGACGTTATCCAAGATGGCAGCCATGACGTCAGCTGATGATGCAAGTACCATTATCAAAGATGGCGGCTTTTGGTGGGAAAGTGCCATACCCCCTCCTCTCCCCCAGGAAGTTCAAAATTCCAACAGGATAATGCATCACACGTAAGAAAATTGTGGGAAGAAAAGTCACATGGGCTATCCCCACTAACTTAAGTCACCCGACTGCCGCCTCTTCCTACGAACTGGCGCCAATTTGAATTTTGATGGTAAAGAAAGGTCAATTCGTGTATCTCTACTAAGCTGAGAAAATGGTGCAAAAGAAAGGACACTTGGACTACCTCCACTAACCTTAAGTCACCTGACCATCACTTCTTCATAGGGATTTGTGGGAAAAGGACTCGACCAGTGCTGGACGTAAGTCTTTATTATTTTGCATGCACTATTTTATTTAAACAATTAGAGGCACTACCACCATCCAGAGTGGTCGCCAAGGGATCAGGACTCCAACTGACCTAGTACACAGTACTATCACTGGAGGGTAATGTCATCTGTTCCATGACGTAACCCAAGGTGGCAGTCTGGGGTGAGGGAAAATGGTGGGAAAAAGACTCTGGCTGTGCTGGACATGAGTTTTTATTTTGCAGGCAGTGTCTCCACAACGAGACCTAGAGTCCAACTGACGTAGTACACAGTACTGCCACCAGAGGGTGCTGTAATCCCTCCTGTGACATAATCCAAGATGGTGGTCTGGAGGGTGAAAATCGTGCGAAAACGATTCGACCTGCACTGGGCTGCTGGAGAGGGTAAGGAAGGAGTATAATTTATTTATCTTGGAACAATTTATACAGGGATGGAGTATGTTTATCACACTGATACAAAACACATGCTTGGGGTCACAGTAACTTTACAATGCAATATATACACATTTTACACTAACAGTGCAGTTACCTTTTATATCTGTACAGCAACCAAAAAAATTTATTGCCATATTGCACCGACAACTAAACAGCAAAGTACCATACATATCGTCAAATACAGAAAGAGTCTTACTCAATTACACTGCTCTCCCACTGAGGACAGGAGCTTGAATATTAGAGCATGTAACTGATATCCAACCCAGCAATATATCACCATGTACCGTGTCAATGTAATAAACATACCATTCATATCCTCAGCCATACAAAATTATCCCTTTTACATCAGAAAGCCGTCAGTGGATCGAAGTACCTATCAGAACTGTTCTACAAATTAGGGCTCGTTTCCCCCCTTGGCACAACCGCATTACTGTTCCTGGTCCGGACCTGCTTGCCCCATCTCCAGACTCTGGGATTACAAAAACATATCTAATTTCGCAATATATACACATTTTACACAAACAGTGCAGTTGCCTTTTATATCTGTACAGCAGTTGTTTGCTACAATATCATACCATTTTCGCAGTACTTCTCGACATCAAGTACATATCAATATCGCTTACATAGCAGTACCACTCACGCGATATAATTCCGAAGATATAGACCGGAAATTATTTCTCTACAAACCCGAAAGTTTAGCTAGGTGGGGTGTGCTGTAAACCACTGACCAACTAGAACCCTGTCACATTTATTCGGAAACTCGAAACAAATAGAGGAAACTGATTTATCCACTCTCAAAAGCCAATGTCAGTGATGTAGTAGATTCCAAATCACCCCTATAATTTACAAGATCAACAAAAGTGTTTCTCATGTATAGAGAACTGGCAAACGTGTCTTCCACATGCTAGTTGCTCACACCACAATCGATCTTCCCTCAACTAAATAAAGGCGCGAAATGTACAGAAGCAGTCAACGGAACAATTTATATGGGAGGGAATAACGATCCAGCGCAAACGCACCTCCACATTCAATCTTCTCAAATTTCCACGCAATCACGAAAGCTATCCTACACATATTAAGTATTAGTTCGCTATCCGGTAGTCTAGAGGCCAACATGTTAATTCATCTACATTCCTACACTCCAACAGGTCTCTCCATTCTGACAGCTCCTTCCGTTAATGGGAAACGTGAACCACCCCTGCACAGGTCACCGGCGCTGCAGGCCAAGTACGCACAGGTAGAATCAATCATCCTGGGAAATCACTCAGATATAAATTTTTATCCATGTACTTACAACTAAATGTTACGATCACGGTCTCAGTTGAATGATAGTCGACAATGAGCAAAGTATCGGAAAAACACCCTGCTGACAGCTGTGGCTCTGGAAATAGGAATATCAGTAGCATTCTTATGACCTGACATACTCTTTCCCTGCTATCACAGTACTCCACGTCAAATCCATACATCCCTTATGACTGGACATAGTCATTTCCCTTGCATATGTCAGAACACAAACACATACTTCATGAGTCTGATGCTCAACGTGAACATATCACACAACGCCTACTACTTAGTACTTCGTCAATAACTGGTCGCTGGCGATACGAAATAATACTGAGAGAAAATCAACCATGGATGGACACGTCTCATAACTATTTCTGTCGAGTGCTACCATTGTGTCTTAGAAAGAGAGCCGTAATCGGCCAGATGTTAAAAAAAATTGGTACCAACAACTACTGTATGTTGCTGTTACAAGCGGTCATGGTTCTACAGGTGCACACAAGTATCCATGGTAAACGCTATACTGATTTTATAAATCGAGGTACGACATTACCTCTGAATGAGGTGGTTTATCCGGACAAATACCAAGACGGTGATTGTAGGAATGTGAATTATCAGACCAGTACTCCGGTTACACGTAGCCCATGATGCAACCTCGTGATAAGATCGCTGAATTTTGAAAATTATTCAGCTAAGGAACGTGATATGTAAACAGTATTTGCGACTCCCTCACGCCACCCCACCTAGATACTTTTATAGTACTTGTAACGTATTCTGACTCGATGCCATGTCACAGGTTCTGCGATATATCCACTGAGTTATAGGCGATGACTGATTGAGAAGATCACAAACAGCAATAGTAGATGATGTGTTGATTGAGATCGTAAGATAATCTACACTTGCTTTTCAGATGTCTAGTCTTACACTGTCCACTAGAAATGATATCCATTATTTGGAATCAAGCCTTTCCATTCAAGCAGATACCCTCGATGGATCACAGCCAAAAGTGAATCATATTTCTGGCACTCTCATATCACGAAACGAGTCACCTTTCTCGAACCTGGCTGCTACAGTAAAATTCCAACGTGGTTTTAGTCACCCCCTACGCATCTTGCAACTGCTCCCATTTCTACATACTTCCGCACGGGACCATCCCAATTTAAGTCGGAACTGAGCACACATCAGTGAAAGACATACGCACCACCTTCTGCAACCCGTGAAGAAAATGAACGACCTGAGTTAGTGCCACAGGAGCGTGTCTTGACCATTCGGTGGAAATGCCTGCAATGTGGTACATCACCAAACTAGATACTGATACTACAATCCGAAGCAGATCCGCGTCCATTCAAATCTATCAGCCCAACATACCATCATCGTTATTCTCTACCCCTCAACAGAGAAAAAATTGAGAACTATAGAAGCTCCACGAACTTCATCCGATATAGAACACACCTAGCCACCGTCGCTCACGTGATGACGCATAGCTGTGGTGCGGTCCAGTGCGGAGTGGGAGATTTCGCGATGCTCCCCAGAATAGCCCATCTGTCATAGAATTTACCTGTCAAACCGCTGCAGCTGCCTATGCAGAACGATCCTATTAAATACACAGCTTTTGATCCAGTGCAGAGGGCAGTTTAAGGTTTCATCACCCGTACTGTTGGATGATGACATTATGCCGCAGGCTATACTGTAAGTCGCAAGAGATGCTCCCTGTGACCCAGTGTCGTTGTTTGAAACATTGTTTTCTATCACGCTTTGTACTCTGTCATACGTTTTGTTTTTCTGCCATGACTTCGAGGTCTGTGTCAGGTCCTAAACTGACATTAAGACGCTCTGATCCACGGCCTCTCGCAGAAAGCTAGACATCGCATGCTGTAAATCATTTTGTTATGGCGGCTACCATAACACACCACACACTGGACGGTTTTAAATAAAAGACAGTTACAACATAAGCAAACTAGAAGAGTTTGGCTGCGTTGTGGGGAGTTTCCAAACATGTCCGAAAGTGATTGACGACCTCTAAATTTTAACTCATCTGTCACAGTGACGGAATAGATGAGGGCTCTGCATTCCCTTTTGACTAATTCCTCATATTGCACTCATGTACGCGATCGCTGTTTTGGTGCTAGCAACCCCCAGAAAGAGCCACCTATCCACAAAACTCATTCCCGACTCAAACAAGCGCTGTCAGTCAATCATTATGTGGTAACCAACAGTGTGCCAGTGCATGGATGGGACGGAAAAGACACCATCGATGTACTCTAATAATAAGCATCACAGTTGATAGCGCGAACAATCTTGTAGTAATTTCAACTCCGACCAATGATGTGACAGCATCTTTCCACAATTTCAGTATCATAGCTAAACCGCCCCTTCTCTATATTGTGAGCATCATTGCGAATGCAGATAGATGACTACGCAGTACGTCCATTCAGTGTTAATTCTCAAACACATAAATCATCAGAGTATACCAGACAGCACTCTACATATTTCTAACACCTGGAGCACAGTGCTTAATTTACGATCTATCTCTCTGCGTATGAGAGTCTTAGAGCATTCTCTGTGTCTTAGGGTAAAATTAGAAAGACCCTCCTCACACTGTCATTGACCAACCCGCCCTGCAGCACCGTTACCGAATTAATCTGCCTGATCAGAAATAGACAGCTACACTTCACGTCTTGTGAATGAATAGAGCTTTCCAAGTCCTCGCCCACTCAAGTGCACGAGTTTTCTCGCGATGCGCCCATGTCGAGGAGTTAAGTACTCCTTTTCGATGTATAGTAACAGATTTCAAAGTGCCATAATGTAGTAGCAGACAGTTAAGAAGAACAAGAAACGAATGATTTTTGTGCATGATGGAGCTCCAGATGGATGGAGTTCGACGCATTTTTACGTAAAACAACCAAGCTATCAACTCTAAAGCATTGTTCTAGAGTCTAGGGTCGGTACGTGGAAGGTATTGGTAAGAGAGAACATAAACACACGCACTTCTAAGACTACAACGTTGTGCACTTGAAACGGGTTATAATGTTAGATCCCCTGCGTTTCCAACCTATCAATCGTATGGACTGTAGTGCTGTTAATATTCGAATGTCAGAAATATATTTCAAGCGCATGACATACATCCTTCTTCCCGGTTTCTCTACGATAAACTATGTTATTGAATCGTAAAACGAAAAAAACTACTTCCGCAAAATATTTGCTCTATGTGATATGAGCACAATACAGTTTTCCGGACACGTATAGTGTCCACTGTTCACAACCTATCACGGTTCAGAAATTATACGATGCCTGCATCAGGCCTACATAAAATGATCGTTAGTAGCGAGGGATACCTCCTACAAGGAAACAGATAAACGTATAGCAGCAGCGTCCGACATGTAAAAATGACAAGTCATTCCATCACTAACTCTGTAAAAAACACACCTGTCAGGCAAATATGTACACGGGGATTACAGCACCTCACAAGAATCTATCGCTAACTTAGTTATGACGCTGAGGCGATTTTACACCCAAGATGCGACAGGGGGGATGGAGTACATCGCATAAATCAAAGTTCGTTTAGAAGAATGTGTCAAGTTGCATCACACATGAGATGGAAGTCCTTTGATGACCGACAGGTTTACCGTGTGTTTACACTCACAAGTCGTTAGAACTTTCTTATAGATCGCATGCTTTACATGGCCCCAGTGAAAGACGTGTAACGGAGTCAGTTTAGAGGATCGTGCTGGATATCTCTGCAGGTTTGGAAATAAGCAGTTTAGTGCGTCACCTGCAGCTGAAGAATTATGAGCAGGACATCCATCATGTTGGAATCCCAACATTTGACGAGTTCTTAAGGTTGTCTAATAACAAGGGTAAGATATACATAAAAAATGTGTGTATTTTTCACTTTCAATAGTAACAATAACGAACACGTGCTGTCCGATTATGCAACAACACACGTTCACACTCCCGTGTCGTTGATTAAACACCTCACGAGCCACTGTAGTTTTCCTTTGGCCATTAGTACATGACGCTCAGATTTTCACGCCAGTCATCTGCGAACGTGGCCTTATCAATTAACAACACTTTTTCCACAAGATGATTCTCTAGCTGGAGGTTCCACTCAAAGTGTTCAGAGCGCTGTTGAAATTCAGTGCCATATAGCTCTGGATGAAATGAAATATGGAATGGGTGATATTTATGTGTATAAGAATACACAGATCGCTTCTTTGGCCGAAATCAACCTCTTTTTGTATCTCACGAGAACTGGCATGCTCTTTTAGTGTAGTAGCTGTAAAAAATGCTACTTCTACAGCTTCGTTGGTAACAATATTTCTGTGTATATGTTTTCTTGGTCATAAATTTCGAGCCTCTCGACGTTCTTTGATACTACTAACGAAGGTGGAGCAAGTTGAATAGCGTCTCCCGGGAATCGTTCAACATACAGTTATGCTGCACTTGACACATTTTGGTGACATTCGATATGAATTAAGATCGCGTCGACAACTTTTTTCGTTGGCAAATATCATTGTATTCCTGAAAAAGGTTTATGCATTACTAACGGTTCTAGCGGTTCTAGGCGCTCAGTCCGGAACCGCGCGACTGCTACGGTCGCAGGTTCGAATCCTGCCTCGGGCATGGATGTGTGTGATGTCCTAAGGTTAGTTAGGTTTAAGTAGTTCTAAGTTCTAGGGGACTGATGACCACAGATGTTAAGTCCCATAGTGCTCAGAGCCATTTATACTAACGATTCGATTACTTGGATGTTTTACGAGAAACATATTGTAAATGAATTGCAGCATTCCTCGTCACAAATATGTCATATGTAGACAGTGATTCCAACGCACTTCAGGTAACTACTCCGGAGAACTACATAAAACTGACTACGTATCTCTTGTCTCGACGACACAATCAAGATCAACGTAAACATCACGTACCTTTCGCCTCGGCGTCGCAAGTTTATTTGGAGAATGGCGTGAACGTCCGGGTGGGGGCCATACTGTGGTAGCAACAGCAGCACAGATAACACTGATCTTCAAAGCATGTATACTCCGTCATTTCCAGTCAAATCTACAAAAGAGCTATATCACTGAAATTGTCCCACAGAGATTTTCAGGTGTAAAAGAAACAAAATACTATTAAAAAAAACTTATGCACGCAACTTGGTTATTAATGAAACAGCGAAAAGAGATTTTTGTTTGTTTCATGACACCCTGGTCACTGCTCGTCAAGTTGGAAACAGATTACAAGTCTCTTAAAGGCTCAAAAGTAATTTGAGATGGAAAAGCTACGCGCCTCATCCTGTATTTCCAGACGGCGAGTGTACACAACTGTTCATTTGCAAGTCTCTGACTCATGTGTGCGTACTCTTAAGTAATCACTGTATAGTGGGAGAGGACTCACTGCCCTCTCCTTATTTCCACTCAAATGGTACATCAGAACGAAGATATTTGGTAAACAAGTACATGACACCAAGAGTCAAGATGCCATGCGTACCACTCACTGCTGAGCTTGCCATGCTGAGACATACATCGGCCCGAACATAGGGCACCGGATGCCCCAAGTAGGTGCTCCCGACAGGAAAATATTATGCCGGATTGACTGATCTGTCCAGATGCAGTATACTGCACTGGATGGCACTAGGAGCAGAGTGTCAGAACTCAGCTTACTCCCACTCTAAAATGAGTGTTATCATTTCACCAACTAAGCACAAATTTAAAGCAACAAGTAGAAAACGTAAACTGAAAACCATAAAAAAACAATAATAAATATTACTACGTACAGCATCAAGGCATAAGAAACGTGGCCGACACTAACCTTTAACACACATAAAGGACAAACAAAAATGTTACTATGAACTACATGAAGGCATGTGAAACGTGAACACGCTAACATTGAAGACACACAATGCGATAGTTGAGTAATTCATACTGACAACAGTCAGTCCACAATATAATCTCGGCAGTTGTTACGCAGCATAGCGCTATATCCAGGTTATATATTTTTTCTATCTTAGGGAACAAGCAAAACAGGCTCTTCCTAAAATGAAGCCTGTACTTTACACTACACGCTTTCTGTGCGTCACTTGTTTTTGCTTCTGCCTAGTTTTCAGTGTCCGGCAACACTTGTTCCAAACAAGCTGTCTATCGCAGTGTCAACAGGGCTTTGAAAAACAAAGGTATTTTCTATTTGTTTTTAACAATGCTGGACTAGAATGTTTGGCGTATGCTAATATGCCCTACATATAGTATAAGTGAATGTTTTTTTCAGCACAACACTACAATGGTAATTTTTTTCGATGTTGCACTGGGCCTACTTTGGCAACGACCTATACTTTCACATTCCAGTGTCCTTGTTTTCAAAATTTTTAAGTGTTTAATACCGAGTTCTCAATGTTAGCACTGAATAGGGGATCATGGAGGAATTTTATAAGGGGGGACTATGCTCCAGACTGAACGCTGAAAGGCATAATCAGTCTTAAATGATGATGATGATGATGATGATGATGATACCGAGTTCTTTTTTAAGTATTGCACATTTTTCATCCTTGTTTAAGTTTAGTATTTTAGCATTATTTTCTCCCGGAGCAACGTTTTGTCCACAAGTATAAACTTTTCATTCATAAAACCTAAGATAAAGACTGAGGATGTTAAGCTGATCAACTGCTAAAAACAATTTGACGTTCTTTGTGCACCACTGGGCAAATGTTGGTGGGGGACAGAGACAGTCCACTTTTTCGTCAGCCTACAAATCTCCATCACGGCCCGTTTCCTGTTTAATGGGTGCTTTACACGATTTATCTTGGCACACAGCCTTGACTGGAAATGGAGGAACACAACCCGACAAAATAGAACCAAATTTTTTGTCAACCATTGTGGGGTGATTTAGTTTCTCCAGTCTTTCCTTGCCTGAGATATCGAAGAACACGTCTACCCACAGTATCATATCTATTCTGGCAGCTTGTGGAAATCTGGATCAGCAACTGGCAGAACAAGGTAAATGTTCCAACCTGTTGTGCCCAGTACCTAGACGGAAGCTCGTTGGTAGCGTTGTCCACAGTATCAAAAGTAGTTTTAATGTTAGAATCATTAAGCTTGGTGGACACGTCCACATTCTAAATGTGTGACACAAAAGTGGCAATGCCATTGTTTATATTATTCACTGGCAATGACTGTTTATCGAGTTTCAGCTTCAGTTTCTTGATCATGTCTATAGAAATAATAGTTGACTCTCGGAGTCTAGTAACACTTATGAAACGTCCCCTTTGAACAATTATACATGACTGTGCTTAAACTGACACACAATATTTTGTTAGCGCAACGCAATCTGACTTTCAAAATTCCCTACAAAAGAATGGCCCTGACTAACATTAAACTATACCTTTCACAAATCACTTACCTCACAAAAATCTTCGCTGCTCAAGCTACTGCAATACAGCGAGCGCCACTGCTGCCAGCTAAATAAAAGATTCAAACTATGGAAGGCACTAACTACTGATAGGGATAGTTAGCAAATGAAAGATATTAATAGAGAACAAACAATGTATTTACCTTGATATCATCATATATAAATATAGCAGTTCATGACAAATTTCAAAACTCCGCCATCTCTCTCCCCACATCCACCACTGCTGGCGGCTCACCTCCAACTGCGCAACACTACACGCTGTTCACAGCCAGCTGCCTAACACTACAATGGCGAGTATTACAACAATGCAAAGCAGCCACAGACTGCACACAGCACTGCCAGTGATTTTCATACAGAGGTGACGTTACCAATAGAAAAACCTAAACAGCCTACTTACACACTCTCCAAAATTGTTGTTTACCCTTAGTGTCCTTGATAATGATATCCACTGTTGCCAACAAGGTACGATGAGTGTCTTCCGGTCTCTTCTCACTAGCCTGATGGGAGAAGGAGCAGCTTCTGTGGTCACCATTGCGACTACACCTGTGATAGTACTGCAGTACCGTTGCCCTCCCGGCCACAGTATCGATAGTTTTTCTCGACAGTACAGAGTGCGGTGTTGTTGTTAAAGAGATCCGTGCGTAAACGTGCAGTGCCGGAGAGATGGGCGGCAAAAAATGCAAATCATTGCATTTTGATTGAAAACGATTAAAGCCTTCATCCCAAAATTCATGTCTTACATCAATTTCAAAAGTATCAGCACAGTGAATTATTATGAAAAGTGTAATTCACGCTTACCTGTGTCGTGTCGTCGAAGTAACTATCAGTGGCGTCGCGTCAGTTGTGGAACCAATAAACATGGACTTGATCCTGATTCAGTGATCATTCTAATTTAGAGGGAGCTACATGATGTTTTCGACGATCAACTCAGAGGGATGATAGTTCACACAAAAAATTATCATTTTTTTGTGAAGGAACATATACGTTTCGGTCCACCGTTTACGAGTTACGCGCGTGGTCATGATGCCAACCGCCACCTACTGAGGTTGTTGTTTGTGGATTCGTACCAGTCCTGCCACTCAGCTCCTGATGCTGCAATACTGTAATTTAAGTGTCGTACATCTTACAATCCTGAATTCAGGTTTTCTTGCTATTAGTGGTCAGTGCCACATGTAGTACGAATTTGATAAGTTCCCTGACATTATGTGTTATGGCGAGATGAGGGGAAATGGAAGAGCTGTTCTTCGTACCTAGAATATCGGTTCCCTAACAGAAGACATCCACAACAGTTCATAGATGCTTACGAGAAACAGGGAGTTAGCGCCCTCAGCATGTCGGTGGTGGTAGGTGTGACGTAAGAACGCCAGATTTTGAGAGTGGCGTGATCTGTGGATTTAGCACGAATCTAATCAGCACACGTCCTACACCTCGTGTTACGGGAACAGTTCACGTATCTGGTTGGAGAGTATTGCAGGAGTGCAACCCACACCCATAGCGTCTCCAGAGAGTGCGGGTTTTAGGACCAGGTACATCGTACGCAGATTGCGCATGTGATTCGTAAGCCAATGAGTGAAAGATGTTGTCTTCCAAAAACACGTTTCATTTGCGGATGAGGCCTGCTTTACACGTGACGGGTATTTCGATACCAGGAACAGCCACATCTGGAACTATGAGAATACGCTTGCGGTTTCTGTTAGATCGTACCAATAAAGGTCCTCCATAAATATGTGGTCGAGAATTGTGGATAATCATCTTCTAGGACCCGTAACGCTGATAGGTAGGTTAACTGGAGCATGTTACTCACAGTTCCTGCAGACCATAATTCCGGAATTTCTTGCGGTATGCAGAGATTTGTGGTTCCAGTATTATGGAACCACAGAACGCTTCGACATTGAGGCACAAGCACGCTAACTGTCGATTTTGGGGAACACTGGATAGGACGAGGAGGACCTGTTGCGTGTCTAGTGCGACCGCCTGACATGACACCCCCTGATTACTTTCTTTGGCAATAAGTCAACAGTATAACTTGCGTTACTCCAATAGCCATTAGAGCTGAGCTGATAGCTCGCATCATTGATGTATTCCACCAAATCCGACAGACCGCTGTCGAGCTCTCCGAAGTGGACAGGAACTGATGCGAAGGTGTGCGGATCATATTGACGCACATGGCGGACAGTTTGAAACATTGTTGTAAATTACTGTCAAAGTACGCCTAACAAACGGCGTGTTTTGTGGAATTGTAGTTACGTATTAATTATATAACCTCAAAGACGTGTTTAAAACTTGAAGCTTCTCCACCTTCAACTCAAGAGGTGTGGTCTCTCAGAGCGCGCGAAAATTTTACAACTTTTCGATTCTGGCGGAATGCTTCTATACTCCCCCCACCCTCTTCAATTGCCCACCCTACAGTGTTTTGTTGTCGGCTGCGTTATCTCTTTCTTTGTTTGTTGTTGACAGGTGTTGCTGACAGGTTTTAGAGCCTTATAGACCGTGTCTCGTTAATTACGTACCTGTTTCTTCAGTTCGGTACCGTATAGTACAAAATATGGTCGCAGGAACATATCAGTTTTAGCTTTACTTAGTTTGACGAAATTGTTAGACTGTGTGTGGAGTAAGGTGTCAGTGATGTAAATCAAGAAATAGACGAAAAATACGACGATTTTATAATAGCCAGTGATCACAGTTCTGCTGTGGAATAAGTGCATCATTCAGAGGAAGAATTTCAGGGTAGTGGTGATAGGGACCTTTGTGTTTCTCCAGTAAAATACTTAAAATGTTAGTTAAAATTAAATTTGTTCTTAGTTGTTATAAGAAGAATGTAGATCCCAGCAGCGAATGTCAGTTTGCAGGCTTTCTTTTTGTACGCTTCCAGTGAAATTTAGCTTTTTGTGGAAATTTACTTGATACAAAGATGTTATAATCTTTCAGAATATAAAATTCAGTTCTCTAAAAGTCCATTTATGTGTACTATTTTAAAAAAAACACAAAATTATGTGTCTTTGTGTGATAAATAGTAAAATGCGGCAAGATTTATTTAGTGCTATAAACAAAACAAGGCCCATTTAAACACCACTTACATCATTTTAAAAATAAATGTTATATTGCATAAATTAAAAATTTCATGATTTGTGCCTTAAATATCGGTTTAAACATAGAGGTCACAGATTGGTTTGTTGGTTTGGGTGAGGGGACCAAACAGCGAGGTCATCGGCCCCATCGGATTAGCAAAGGGTGGGGAAGGAAGTCGGCCGTTTCCTTTCAAAGGAGCCATCCTGGCATTTGCCTGAAGCGATTCAGGGAAATCACGGAAAACCTAAATCAGGATGAACACTGGCAATAGGTGCGTCTGTACGCCAAACAGACCGCTTGGCTAATTAATTACAGTTTATAACTATTGTGTGATCGATGCAGTTGTAAACAGCGCACCCCATATTATTGTATTTCATTGGCAGAACATGTCTGGATCTCTGCCGGACATGTGTGGTCTCCATTGTTTTCATGCGCCGTCAACCTGTAGCTACTTAACACACTCTTGTTCGGAAGCCGGCCGGTGTGGCCGAGCGGTTCTAGGCGCTTCAGTCTGGAACCGCGCAACCGCTACGGTCGCAGATTCGAATCCTGCCTCGGGCATGGCTGTGTATGATGTCCTTAGGTTAGTTAGGTTTAAGTACTTCTAAGTTCTAGGGGACTGATGACCTCAGCAGTTAAGTCCCATGGTACTCAGAGCCATTTTTTTGTAACATATCTACATTATCCGGGGTGACAGTCCGTCGCCGTTTATTAGGGCATGGGCTACGTAGGCCTCGTTCACCTCTCCGCCTTTGACGAATGTGCAAGAAACGTACTAGACGGCAATAGTGTATGAACCACGTCACTGGGTACAGGAGTGGCATCAGATAGTGTTCTCGGATGAATCCAGGTTCTGTTTGTTTAAAAATAATGGCCCCATTTTGGTTCGCTGCAGATGGGGGGAACGGCATCACAGTGATTGCATTCGCACAGCACACACAGTGCTAATTCGGGGCCTGATGGTGCGGGGTGCTATTGGGTACAAGCAATGCGAATGACATCTTACGACCCGTAGCCATACCCTTTTCTGCACAACGCCCCAGACGCCTTTTTTCAGTAAGACACGTAAGATCACACGTTGCTGCACGAACATGTGCCTTCCTGGAGTCACAGGAAGTCAGCCTTTTGTCCTGGCCCGCCAGATCAGCAGACTTGTCGCCGATCGAAAATATGTGGGATATGGTGGTACCTATGGTCTAAGGAGGCCGGCACGGTAGCTCAGCGTGTTCGGTCAGAGGGCTAGCTGCCCTCTGTAATAAAAAAACTGAGTGAATGGATCAATAACGAACTTCAATGGGCGTCAGGGGACGTCCGCCACGAACAATTGCAACGAACTATAACGAACAAAATGAGATTAAAAAAAAAAAGGGGGTAGCGTCTTTGATTCATAATCAAAACGTCTTCGGTCCCGGGTTCGTTCCCCGCCACTGCCTAAATTTTGATAAATAATCAGCATTGGCGGCCGAAGACTTCCGGCATAAGAAGTCAGCCTCATTCTGCCAACGGCCTTGTCAAAGAGGGCAGAGGAGCGGATAGAGGTTCAGGGCACTCTCTTGTCCTAGGGGTGGGAAATTGCCCCTAAAGGAGGAAGAACCAGCAATGATCAACGACATGAGGATGCAGACGGCAGTGGAAACCACTGCATTAAAGACACGTAACGTGTATCCACAGGACATGTGGCCTGTAATTGAAGAAGTGTCATATTGATCTCTCCATTGGCAAAAGATTCCGGAATATTCCCCCATTCGGATCTCCGGGAGGGGACTGCCAAGGGGGAGGTTACCATGAGAAAAAGATTGAATAATCAACGAAAGGATAACGTTCTACGAGTCGGGGCGTGGAATGTCAGAAGCTTGAACGTGGTAGGGAAACTAGAAAATCTGAAAAGGGAAATGCAAAGGCTCGATCTAGATATAGTAGGGGTCAGTGAAGTGAAGTGGAAGGAAGACAAGGATTTCTGGTCAGATGAGTATCGGGTAATATCAACAGCAGCAGAAAATGGTATAACAGGTGTAGGATTCGTTATGAATAGGAAGGTAGGGCAGAGGGTGTGTTACTGTGAACAGTTCAGTGACTGGGTTGTTCTAATCAGAATCGACAACAGACCAACACCGACAACGATAGTTCAGGTATACATGCCGACGTCGCAAGCTGAAGATGAACAGATAGAGAAAGTGTATGAGGGTATTGAAAGGGTAATGCAGTATGTAATGGGGGACGAAAATCTAATAGTCATGGGCGACTGGAATGCAGTTGTAGGGGAAGGAGTAGAAGAAAAGGTTACAGGAGAATATGGGCTTGGGACAAGGAATGAAAGAGGAGAAAGACTAATTGAGTTCTGTAACAAGTTTCAGCTAGTAATAGCGAATACCCTGTTCAAGAATCACAAAAGGAGGAGGTATACTTGGAAAAGGCCGGGAGATACGGGAAGATTTCAATTAGATTACATCTTGGTCAAACAGAGATTCCGAAATTAGATACTGGATTGTAAGGCGTACCCAGGAGCAGATATAGACTCAGATCACAATATAGTAGTGATGAAGAGTAGGCTGAAGTTCAAGACATTAGTCAGGAAGAATCAATACGCAAAGAAGTGGGATACGGAAGTAATAAGGAATGACGAGATACGTTTGAAGTTCTCTAACGCTATAGATACAGCAACAAGGAATAGCGCAGTAGGCAGTACAGTTGAAGAGGAATGGACATCTCTAAAAAGGGCCATCACAGAAGCAGGGAAGGAAAACATAGGTACAAAGAAGGTAGCTGCGAAGAAACCATGGGTAACAGAAGAAATACTTCAGTTGATTGATGAAAGGAGGAAGTACAAACATGTTCCGGGAAAATCAGGAATACAGAAATACAAGTCGCTGAGGAATGCAGGGAAGCTAAGACGACATGGCTGCAGGAAAAATGTGAAGACATCGAAAAAGATATGATTGTCGTAAGGAAAGACTCAGCATACAGGAAAGTCAAAACAACCTTTGGGGACATTAAAAGCAACGGGAATTCCACTGTTAAATGCAGAGGTGAGAGCAAATAGGTGGAAAGAATACATTGAAAGCCTCTATGAGGGTGAAGATTTGTCTGATGTGATAGAAGAAGAAACAGGAGTCGATTTAGAAAAGATAGGGGATCCAGTATTAGAATCGGAATTTAAAAAAACTTTGGAGGACTTACGGTCAAATAAGGCAGAAGGGATAGATAACATTCCATCAGAATTTCTAAAATCATTGGGGGAAGTGGCAACAAAACGACTATTCATGTTGGTGTGTAGAATATATGAGTCTGGCGATATACCATCTGACTTTCGGAAAAGCATCATCCACACAATTCCGAAGACGGCAAGAGCTGACAAGTGCGAGAATTATCGCACAATCAGCTTAACAGCTCATGCATCGAAGCTGCTTACAAGAATAATATACAGAAGAATGGAAAAGAAAATTGAGAATGCGCTAGGTGACCATCAGTTTGGCTTTAGGAAAAGTAAAGGGGCGAAAGAGGCAATTCTGACGTTACGGCTAATAATGGAAGCAAGGCTAAAGAAAAATCAAGACACTTTCATAGGATTTGTCGACCTGGAAAAAGCGTTCTACAATATAAAATGGTGCAAGCTGTTCGAGATTCTGAAAAAAGTAGGGGTAAGCTATAGGGAGAGACGGGTCATATACAATGTGTACAACAACCAAGAGGTAATAATAAGAGTGGACGATCAAGAACGAAGTGCTCGTATTAAGAAGGGTGTAAGACAGGTCTGTAGCCCTTAGCCGCTACTCTTCAATCTGTACATTGAGGAAGCAATGATGGAAATAAATGAAAGGTTCAGGAGTGGAATTACAATACAAGGTGAAAGGATATCAATGATACGATTCGCTGATGACATTGCTATCCTGAGTGAAAGTGAAGAAGAATTAAATGATCTGCTGAACGGAATGAACAGTCTAATGAGTACACAGTATGGTTTGAGAGTAAATCGGAGAAAGACGAAGGTAATGAGAAGTAGTAGAAATGAGAACAGCGAGAAACTTAACATCAGGATTGATGGTCACGAAGTCAATGAAGTTAAGGAATTCTGCTACCTAGGCAGTAAAATAACCAATGACGGACGGAGCAAGGAGGACATCAAAAGCAGACTCGCTATGGCAAAAAAGGCATTTCTGACCAAGAGAAGTCTCCTAATACCAAATACCGGCCTTAGTTTGAGGAAGAAATTTCTGAGGATGTACGTCTGGAGTACAGCATTGTATGGTAGTGAGACATGGACTGTGGGAAAACCGGAACAGAAGAGAATCGAAGCATTTGAGATGTGGTGCTATAGACGAATGTTGAAAATTAGGTGGACTGATAAGGTAAGGAATGAGGAGGTTCTACGCAGAATCGGAGAGGAAAGGAATATGTGGAAAACACTGATAAGGAGAAGGGACAGGATGATAGGACATCTGCTAAGATATGAGGGAATGACTTCCATGGTACTAGAGGGAGCTGTAGAGGGCAAAAACTGTAGAGGAAGACAGAGATTGGAATACGTCAAGCAAATAATTGAGGACGTAGGTTGCAAGTGCTACTCTGAGATGAAGAGGTTAGCACAGGAAAGGAATTCGTGGCGGGCCGCATCAAACCAGTCAGCAGACTGATGACAAAAAAAAAAAAAAATGGTGAAACGACGGGTGAATTACTGTGATCCAATGGCCAAACACCACAGAGAACTTGGGAACCAGGTGAATGCTGCATGGATGGCTACACCACAGGGCACCATTCGCGCCTTAAATACGTTGATGCTAGCATGCATAGAACAAGTTATTAGGGCCAATGGCGGATCCTGTGTCCACTAGGCAACAGGATACATGCTGAACTTAGGTGACTGAAATGCTTATCATCTCTGCAGAACATACTAATGTACATGTCCTGTCGATATGAACGTTCTATCGATAGTCGTTTAAGGTGTTCTGTTTTTTTGTTTTCTGAACATGAGTGTATATGATATCAAGTTCAGTCATAATCGGTGGCTCGCGCAACAAGAAAATAACCACCAAGGGGAAACAGGTACGTGAGTTCTATTCACACGCTCATAAAATGTCTGATACACGTACAGTGAGCCTCTGAGTCTCGAAGGGCTTTTTTTTCTTATTTACGAAGCTGGCAGCAGTGCGTTCAAGGACAAAGTGTTGGCAATCGAACACACTCTCATTTGTCGCAGTCGGCTGACAACTCTTATTGTAGTGTCGTTTTGAAATGAGCGTCTCTATTCGGAATCCCTCCACTACACTCCTGCCGTGAAAAGATAATCATTTCAGTGGCGAAGCCCCTTGCTACCATAAGAGAAACAGTTCAAAACCGTTGTTTCAGCCTGAAAAATTTTGGCCTCTCTCTGTTGGGACCTTTAACGGATTCGTCTCATTGAATTTTTGGCCCAGAGAGCAGCAATTTTTGGCATACAGTACAGGGAAACACTGAAATACTGTGGATGGTGATACAGAACAAACGAAGGGAAATGTTAAAGAAGGGAATGTGCTTGCTGCATAGTAATGTACATTCCCAAACAGCTAATGCCATAAAGCAACTCATGGATTCTGTCGATTGGGAAGTCATCAACCATCCTGCTCAAAAATCCCTGCATTATACAACGAGACAACAGCAAAGTGATTACACCACTGAGTCCCTTGTCGCTGCACGGCAGAACTTACAGGGCGGCAATGACCTCTGACAGGCTGGCAGAATTGTGTGTGTGTGTGTCTGCAGCGCGAGACTCTAGCACTCATGGTTAACTGTTCCACGTGGCAGCCGACGTAGAGTTCCACGACCTCCGCTGGGTTTTCAAAGTTTCAGGATGCGATGCAATATCCTTCCACCCTGAAAAGGACGAGTGTGGCAAGAAAAATCTTGGACGTTGTTTGGAGGAGTACTAGTTGCATGCTCAGTGTTTCAGCGCTTAAGCCGATTGTCTGGTATGAGGACTTGGGACAGTTTGACATATTGCTGGAATCTGAGAATGTGGCTTTTGCTCGCTATGATTCAGAAGTTGTATGGTGATTCATATCTCCATGTCTGTGTGTAGTGAAACTGGCGCTGGTTTTCTTGGGCGCAAGTAATATCTGTGAGGCTGTGGAACTACCAGTAGTAGGATTTTCTAGTTCAGTGTGTACTGCTGCTGCTGCTGCTGCTGGTGGTGGTGGTGGTGGTGGTGGTGGTCGTTGTTATGGTGGTGGTCGTGGCGGCAGCCACAAGAAGAAGAGACCGTGTGATAGGTCATGTATTAAGGCATCAGGGAATAACTTCCATTGTACTAGAGGGAGCTGTAGAGGGTAAAAACTGTAGGGAAAGACGGAGATAGGAATACATCCGGCAGATAACTGAGGACGTGGTGTTCGACTGCTAGTTTGAATTGAAGAAGTTGGCGCAGGAGGAGAATTTGTGGCCCATCAAACAGAACAGAAAGCTGCCGACTGAAAAAAATCCTAAGCGTATTTCAATTTACTAGTGTTTTACACCAGGGAATTTCGCTTTTATTTAGAAAGCGTTATCAGTGGTCATTCTGAAAATCTAGCATATGTTATACGTTTTATATTTTGCTATTTTACGGGTTAAAAACAGTTTTCCTCATAAATTGTTTCATATATTTTATTACGGTGCTAAGACCTCTTTTTAGCATGTTCTGAAATCCATATGTCTTGCCTCACTGGCAGCAGAGATTGGATTCTAAAAAGTCGTAGTCTCACTTTCTACCGTCTTGATTTTTCAGCTTTTAAGAACTCACTTTTTCCTTTGCTGCATTTGCGTTTTAGCACTCCACATATTTAAAACTTCACATGATCAGTCTTCATGGGAATATTACTGTGGTTTCACTTGTTTTGTTCTCAGCACTGTGTATTTGTATGTTCATTCGTTTTTCGTGTAGGTTGTGAGTACCACTAACTTTGTGAATGTATTATTTTAAGTGAACTTTTACATTCGTGTATGTGTTTGTGTGTGTGTGTGTGTGTGTGTGTGTGTGTGTGTGTGTGTGTGTGTGTGTGTACAGGGAATGGAAAATGAATGGAGAGAGGGCGAGTGAGTGAGTAGAGGTGGGATCATATGTTTATTGTTCTGTTTCTACTATTTTTCTGAATGTGGTAGTTTTTCTCGTAGGGTGAGGAGATGCCTCTTGTTATCTATCCTTATAGAAATGAACATACCTAGCATTTATTCGAAACATGATGGCAAAATTCTTGGAGACTGTCTCTCTTGTTTCCCTTGATAGGATGTAGTTTCAACACGACGGTGCACAGCACCATTCCGATATTGAACCCCATGAGCAGCTGGACAGTATATCTCCTCATCAGTGGACGGATCCCTCATGGTTTTGATTTGCACTGCTGTTGAACCCTTTACATGGAACTGCTTGACAAAAACGTGAAATTTGTTTTGTTCATGTTCAGGTCCACACTTCATATGATCGTCTTCATCCACCTGAATCTTTCAAGCCGGCCGCGGTGGCCGTGCGGTTCTGGCGCTGCAATCCGGAACCGCGGGACTGCTATGGTCGCGGGTTCGAATCCTGCCTCGGGCATGGGTGTGTGTGATGTCCGTAGGTTAGTTAGGTTTAAGTAGTTCTAAGTTCTAGGGGACTTATGACCTAAGATGTTGAGTCCCATAGTGCTCAGAGCCATTTGAACCATTTGAATCTTTCAACAAAATCGCTACGACGACAATGGTGGTTGCCAGCACTGTTGCGCATTTTATAAAATTTTCTTTTACATTATTAGACATATGTCACCCTTATCGAACCATCTTCTTGCTGAATGATGAATAATATACTTCTTGTCACAACTATCGCTATCATGAAAAACTATTGTGTAATGTAATACTCTCGCTTACTACTAAAAAGAAACGAATTTTTAACAACGTGCGTTACGTAGCGGTTGAGGCTTTAATCACTAAAAAGAAAAAAAAATTGCCAGTTGCTGTTGACTTTAACTCACGACATATTTTTGTAGATATACTGATGTGCCAGTAAGGTCCTGAACATGAAAATATTGAATATGACATTCGTTGTGGAAAGTCACATCTACTAGTAACACTGAAAGTTTTGGGTTAAGTTTGACTGAAAAAATTAAAACATTTATGGAACCTGGTAGAATATTTCACTAAAAACAATTTTTTTTAAATTTGTGGTAAGGTCTTATGGGACCAAACTTTTGAGGTCATCTGTCCCTAAGCCTACACATTACTTAATCAATCTTACGCTATGGACATCACACACAGCCATGCCCGAGGGAGGACTCGAACCTCCGACGGCGCGAGCCGCACGAACCGTGGCAAGGCGCCTGCGACCGCGTGGCTGCCCGCGCGGTAATATAGTAAGTATCAAACTATTAATCTTAGTCATCATTTAGACGAAAACTGTACCTCTGTTTCCGTTAACAGAGAGTATGAATTTATTAGAGTCACCACCCAACAATGAAGCATAAGGTGGTCTTGTTGGGGATCCACCGGTAACAAATGATCAGTGAAAAGATGTACATTCACATGTAGCTCTTCGGTTTCAGAGCACAACTGCGTGAAAACTACAAGATATAACATCAAACAGACGCATATCAATGGATAGGACATCTCTGCAAGTACTGCATTTAACTCATATTACAGTTGCACAATATAGAGGCCGATAGTGATGCGGCGAATGCAATACGTGTCTGTAATTCATTGAAACTGCCGGCACGAACTGCCCGGGAACGCACGACACAAGCCCACCTGACCCGTTTGTCGGGTTGCCTACCTGCAGGCGCGAACTAATTCTACGCAACAGTAATGAGCGCGTGATTTGCCTTCATGTTCTCACTCGCCAGCTCCTTAGTACAACTAGCTACGATGAGTGTTACGAATCTGAACTTGGAGAGATGCTCTCTACACCGATAAGTGTCTGTTTTCTGTTATGTCCTGTAATTTTCGCGCAGTCATCTACAGAAACCCCTGCTCAACCTTTCACTTAACTGCAACAGGCATGCAATTGAGTGAATTAACATCATTTAGAAACAAATCAGACCACTTTATTTACAGTGCAAGAGCCAAGAGGTAATAAATTGGCATAAAATTTTTCAGAGTATGGTCCCGCTTTATTTCGTAAAATAACTATCTCTGGATAATATGTAATATGATACTACACCATGTACAGAAAACTTTTAAGTTAACTCACTTTCATCTCGGTATCCTACGCAGTAATATGTATTAATGTTAATATAAATATATTTAATTATTTCTGTAACTTAACAGAGATATATTTGTGGTTCCAGTCGTATAATTTCAGCTCCCCACAGTAGTTTCTCAAATTCTCAACTGCCTCGAATATTCTCATCTTTTTACAGTCTTTTTGTCCGGGGATGCAGGTCCGCGGCATCATATGATGACAAGGTTATTCTGAAGGATTAATAACAGACGCTTTACGTAATGTTTCTCTATTGCATAATCTTCGGGCACAAAATATAAACATATTATCGGCTTCTCTCCATTATGACCAACTTCTGTCAAACCACTACATGTTGCGTCAGTGATCCCGCCATAACTCTCAGAGAACCGATTACTTTCAACCGAAGGAGCTTCTTTCATTAATGTGACTTATGACGTCATACTTACAGCGTTAACCAAGAGGTACATCAGAAGTAGAGCGTGTCTTCTGAACCACTTATCATATTTAGAATTTGATATGACACTGAAGGCCAAATTATAACATGATTCACTGGATCAAAATAGAATTCGAATACCCCCACAGGTGTTATTAGTGCAGCAGTAGTTGCCGGTTCTTTGCCCATGCAACTCATGTGTATTGGCTGATCTGGACGGAGGTGGGGATAGAACGGCTAAAAATTAACGAAAGACAAATTCAGCACAAAGAAGCCAAAATAAAAATTTTACAAGTTTTAAATGATATTATACCAAATGATTACGTTTCATTAATGGATTACAAACCACACATCGTTTTATTACAAGGCAAAGTATTTTGAACTATATCGTTGTCATTTTATCTACATCTCAGTTAATACTAAATACAATACTCTCCTTTAGAGAAAGTAGCTACAAGTTTTGGAGTATTTTGATTTCGTACGTTGGCTGATACACCTCTTTTTTTTTTTTTTTTTTCAAGAAAGTGTCGAAAACTAAGTTGAACAGATCTCTTGTATCACGCGATTTCGCACACAAGAACGAAGTGCTCGATCTAAAAAAAGCTGTAGGGCAGGCATGTAGTGTTTGGTTCCTGCCGTTCGATAAACGGACGTAATACGTAATGGCTGATACGAAGGAAAGGTTCAAAAGTCGCATTAAAATTTAAGGAGAAAGGATATGAGTGATAAAATTCGCTGATGACATTGCTGTCCTCAGTTAAAGTGAAGAAGATTTACAGGATCTGTTGAATAGAATGAATAGTCTAACGAACACAGAATGTGGGTTGGAAGTAAACCAGAAAAAGAGAAAGGTTACGAGATGTAGCAGAAACGAGAATAGCGGGAAACTTAAAATAAAAATTGGTGATCGCGAGATGTACGAAGTTAAGGAATTCTGCTAGCTTGGAAACAAAAGTACCCATGACGGACAAATCAAGGAGGATATAGAAAGCAGACTAACACAGGCAAAGAGGGCATTCCTGGCCAAGAGAAGACTACTAGTATCAAATATTGGCTTTAACTTGGGGCAGAAATTTGCGAAAATGTACGTTCGGAGCACAGTGCTGTGTAGTAGTGAATCATGGACAGTAGGAAAACTGGAACAGAAGAGACGAGAAGCGTTTAAGGTGTGCTGAAAATGATGAAAATTAGGTGGACTGATGATAAAGAATGAGGAAGTTCTCGGCAGAATCGCGAGGAAGGAAACAAAAGAAGAAGAGACAGGATGATAGGTTATCTGTTAAGACATCAGAGAATAACAACTTCCATGGTATTAGAAGGAGCTATAGAGGGTAAAACTTGCAGGCGAAGACAGAGACTTAGATAACACCAACATATAACTGAGGCGTTGGGATCCAAGTACACAGGAGAGGGAGTCGTGGCGGGCTGGGTCAAATCAGTCAGAAGACTGATGACTATAATAAACAAAATTTTAAAAAATTAAAAAATTAAAAATCATCCCGCACAAAATCTACTATGTCACTGTGAATAAGAGGTGGTTTTGTGTTCCAGTAAATGTCAGTAACGCTGAGGACAATTTCGAAACAGCAAACAATTTGAATCAGAGGAAGCAAGCTGATAAAATTATTGTACGAAAAAGACTGAAACGGAAATGCGTATAGTCAAGCAATTTTCTCTTTGGCTTCAGTTTTTTTATATCGGAACTAACTATTATTGCTCGAAAATTAAGCTTTTAGTGAACAAAAAGACTCTTATCTTATGCAACTGGTCAGATATATATAGTGCCTTCAACCGAACTTTGACTAAAAGAGCAGAAAATTTCACAGAATCATATCGGAAGGTTATCTATTTAAACAGGCATTTGACAATCTACTATTACAAATTTATATATGTCCATCCTTGTGGCTGGACGCCTGGGGGACTACAGCCGTTCACTATTGTAAAAAAGTGAAACACCTATAGCTCTCCTTCAGACGTCATTTATTGTGTAGCTACCAGCTCGGTGCTTCAATGCATCATCTTCAGGCTTAGTTAATGCTGAAGGAGTAATCGCGATCCATACTCAGTTGACAGTTGACGGTTGGAGATACGACATCACAGTTACAAAAAAATGGCTCTGAGCACTATGGGACTTAACATCTATGGTCATCAGCCCCCTAGAACTTAGAACTACTTAAACCTAACTAACCTAAGGACATCACACACACCCATGCCCGAGGCAGGATTCGAACCTGCGACCGTAGCGGTCACTTGGTTGCAGACTGAAGCGCCTAGAACCGCACGGCCACACCGGCCGGCCATCACAGTTACAGGTAGCCTGTGTAAACCAGTTATGTTGGCCACTGATGCCTACATGGATAGTGATAACCACTTCTACATTAACTAATGTCTGAAGATGGTGCATTGAAGCACCAAAACTGGAGGTAACACAACAAATGACATCTGAAGGGGCTCTGTAGCTGTTTGATTTTCTTACAATTCTACTACTTATGTTGATGAGTTTACAGCTCGACTGGTGGCTTGAGATGAGCCACCTACGTAGGAACACACCATCTACTCCTCAGCTGGCGTTAGTCCAGCCCCGAGTGCTGTTTGCATCCCACTGACCACTGGAAGCAGCTGACCGACTCTTTTTAAAACCGGTTTGCAATGGCACACCAGCCGGCATTTTTGGGTTCCGTTGAAATGTCAGGTGTCGCCGAAATTAAACTGCGAATGCCAGCCGTAATGGACGTGCGGCACTCCCTGCGTTTTTGTCGACAGACGAATTGCGGCTCTTCAGACTACGACACCTCCGGCGTGTACATTCCGCGAAGGCCGCCCGCTGTAGACTGCCGATCTTCTCAATGGGACTTCCCTCTCACTTTCACCTCTCCCCCGAGGTGATATTTAACGTACTTACAGTTGTTTCACTTTTGTGCTCCTAAAGAAGCGGATAGCGTCTTTCATCGAAAAGTTAAAAACTGCAGAGTTGAAAGTGACGTCGACATCGTGGACATTGTGAAAGGAATAAAAGATCATGTTGGACGCGCACTGGGGCCAATAACTCGTCTTTTTTAACGATTTCTATCGTTTCAGAGATCACGGAAAATTAAATTCAGGTTTGACAAGGTTTGAAATGTACTCAAGGGTAAGGAAGTGAACTAGGCCACTCCAAATATATACTGAAGAGCCAAAGAAACTGGTACATAAGCCTAATATCGTGTAGGGCCCCCGCGAGCAAGCAGAAGTGCCGCAACACTACGTGGCATGGACTCGACTAATGTCTGAAGTAGTGCTGGAGGTAACTGACACCATGAATCCTGCGGGCCTGTCCATAAATCCTTAAGAGTACGAGGGGATGAAGAGCATGTTGCAAGGCATCCTAGATATGCGCCAATATGGTGATATCTGGGGAGTCTGCTAACCGTCGGAAGTGTTTAAAGACAGAAGAGTGTTCTGTGGTAAATCTGGATGTGTGGAATGTCGCATTGCCCTGCTGGGCTTGCCTAAGTCCGTCGTAATACACAATGGACATGAATGCATGCAGGTGATCAGAGAGGATGCTTACGTACGTGTCACCTGTCAGGGTCGTGTCTGGACGTATCTAGGGTCCCATATCACTCCAACAACACACGTTCCACACCGTTATAGAGCTTCCACAAGCTTGAACAGTCCCCTGCTGACATGCAGAGTCCATGGATTCATCAGGTTGTCTCGATACCTGTACAAGTCCATCCACTCGACACAATTTGAAAAGATACTCGTCCGACAAGCAACATGTTTCCAGTCATCAACAGTCCAATATTGATGTCGAAGGATCCAGGCGAGGCTTCAAGCTTTGTGTCGTGCAGTCACCAGGTGTACACGAGTGGGCCTTCGGTTCCGAAAGCCGATGTAGATGATGCTTCGTGTCCCTGACACTTGGTGATGGCCCAGCATTGACATCTGCAGCAATTTGCGGAAGGGTTTTTATCGTTTATAGCTGATGAACTATTACAGTGACATTAGTTGATTTTTAACTAAACGATAAGCTTTTTCCTGTTTCTTTGTAAAAAACTTTAGAAGAGGACTTAAACGACGTAACGTCTGTGGGACACTAACAAGGGAACCTCCCCATCGCACCCCCCTCAGATTTAGTTATAAGTTGGCACACTGGATAGGCCTTGAAAAACTGAACACAGATCAATCAAGAAAAGAGGAAGAAGTTGTGTGGAACTATGAAAAAAATAAGCAAAATATACAAACTGAGTAGTCCATGTGCAAGATAGGCAACATCAAGGGGAGTGTGAGATCAAGAGCGCCGTGGTCCCGTGGTTAGCGTAAGCAGCTGCGGAACGAGAGGTCCTCGATTCAAGCCTTCCTTCGACTGAAACGTTTAATTTTTTATTTTCAGACAAACATCAAAGTTCAGGCACTCACACATAACCAACTTCTCTCACCAAAATTCCAGGACATGTTCAGATTTGCTTGTACATATGCAGGATTTGACGGTCTGCACACGGAAAAATTTGAAAACGTTAAATACATGTTTTGACAGAGCACAGGAAAAACTGTGCGACTGTGAAACTGTTGCATTCATTTGTTGCAGTTTATGTGACAAACTCTTATGTTTTCATCACTTTTTTGGGAGTGATTACCACATCCACAAGAAAACCTAAATGGGGCAAGGTAGAAGAATCTATTTACCCATCCGCCTAAGTGTGTAAGTTAGGTGGGTCGACAACATCTTCCTGTCATGTGACGCACATGCCGTCACCAGTGTCGTATAGAATATATCAGACGTGTTTTCCTGTGGAGGAATCGGTTGTCCTATGACTTTACGATCAAATGTTTTCGGTTCCCTTTGAAGAGGCACGTCCTTTCGTCTACTAATCGCACGGTTTTGCGGAGCGGTCGTAAAGCACAGACACTAAACTTATTACACTGAACAGAGCCGTGAATGAACGAACGGACAGATCATAACGTTGCGAAAATAAAGAAAGTAAAATTTTCACTCGAGAGAAGACTTGAACCAAGGACCCCTCATTTCGCAGCTACTCACGCTAACCACGGGACCACGGCGCTCCTGAGCTCACACCATCCTTGATGTTGCATATCTTGCTCATGGACTACTCAGTTTGTACATTTTTCTTATTTTTTTCATAATTCCACACAACTTCTTCCTGTTTTCTCGATTGATCTGTGTTCAGTTTTTCAAGGCCTATCCACTGTGCCAACTTATAACTAAATCCGAGGGGGGTGTGATGGGGAGGTTCCCTTGTAAGTAATATTTAAGGTACACTTACACCTGTGCAACTTTCCGCCCGTGAGCACTAGGCGCTTCCGACCGTTATACGAAGAGCCTAGAGGCGCAAGCACTGGTCCAAAGTTGTGCATACCTCTGATATGTATGCATGAGCCACAATGCGCTGGAGCACGAGTCTCGCTAACCCAGGCTCGGACACAGGTGTAACAGCCGTGGGCATGTCACGCACGCATTCGGTTCAAATGGTTCAAATGGTTCTGAGCACTATGGGACTTAACATCTGTGGTCATCAGTCCCCTAGAACTTAGAACTACTTAAACCTAACTAACCTAAGGACATCACACACATCCATGCCCGAGGCAGGATTCGAACCTGCGACCGTAGCAGTCGCGCGGTCCCGGACTGCGCGCCTAGAACCGCTAGACCACCGCGGCCGGCCACGCATTCGGATTTCACTCTGCGTTAGCAATGTGAGCTGGTAATCTAACGAGAAAAAAGAAATTTTCTGACTAGTTAATGTATATGTGCTGACTGAAGCGGCGAATGAAAATTTATACCAAGCTAGGGATTCGAACCTGGTCTCCTACTCACTAGGCAGACGCACTAACCACTACACCACCCTGGCACACTGACTGTGCAGAACGGCACGGACTAATCTAGCATGCCTCTCTCCTGAATCCAAATTCCTATTCACGCCCCGCCTACATTGTTGTTCCTTTTAAACTGGAACAGCATTAACAGCTTGTTAATTCCGTGGATTATAAAGACAGAGAGAAGTTAATTAACTGCCTACAGTCTCCACTAGTAAGAACAACCTGGAAACGAGAAAGACAAACCAGAACAAAACAAAAATCCTTCGTTCCTACTGCTGATGAAACATGTTGAAGAAGAAGAGTCATTCTGGGGCCTTTGATGTGTCGAAGCCGTCATGGTTGCTTCACGAGCCGCTTTGGTTTATAAATATTTTGGGTCGAAGAGGAAAAAAGGACAATGAAATCTGTAGCAGAGATGTGCACCATGAAACCCTGTTTTGGTTTGCAAATGGAATCGAAAACCAACATATGGTATTTCTTCGTTAGCCACCAACCAGTTCAAGACAGATACATGTACTGCTGAAACAGCTCCGCTCTGTGCTTCACAAATTTCAACTTTCATCGCGTCAGGCTTATCCAACGAATCGAAATCATCAGTGTGTGAGTTAACGAGCATATAGCCGAGCACATAGCCGAAAGAGTCAGCCTTTAGGACGTCCAGGACCGTGTGCCACAAAGAGCACAGATTCGCCACGAGTTGGGGAAATTCACAGGCGTCTATTGTGCTGAATGAGGCCTAAGCGCTGTAGTGTGCGAGTGGGACAGACAAGAAACTACGTCATAGGGAAACCCCGTAGAAGCTGTTAGTGGCCAGGGAGCCGTAGCAGTGTTAAATATGACGGAATGAACATCGGCTATAAAGAGAAACATTTATGAAAACTATTTAATTCTGTAGTAATTCGCCGGCCGGAGTGGCCGAGCGATTCTAGGCGCTACAGTCTGGAACCGCGCGGCCGCTACGGTTGCTGGTTCGAATCCTGCCTCGGGCATGGATGCGTGTGATGTCCTTAGGTTAGTTAGGTTTAATTAGTTCTAAGTTATAGGCGACTGATGACCTCAGAAGTTAAGTCGCATAGTGCTCAGAGCCATTTGAACCGTTTTTTGTAGTAATCAGGGAATGAAGTCATAGTAATTTAAATCTACCATCCTTCATAAATTTTCATGATGATTCCAATAAAAGTGGTATATTGATCATATCTATAACAGTTTAGAAATTACTGTTAAATTTCAGTTAAAAAGTTTTGTAACAAAGACCTGATGGCTAAAATCTGAAGGCCTTGATCGATCTTAACGATCTACAATCCATATAGAAGCGGATCATTAAAATGACAAATGTTGTAAATATCTACTCTATAGCTTTATTGTTTAAGTGATATAGTAAATTGAGACAATCAGTATTTCCAGTTAAGTATCAGGTCATCATTTTCTCAACACAAAACACATTGAACAATGACAGCATGACACCTTATTGAATCATTAGGTAATAGAATATTTGTTGTAAAGTTTAGCGCATAATAGTTACTTTCGTCCTTTATTTATTTACCAGAACGCACATTGGTGTAAGGCTACTGGCCGTGGCATTCGAAGCTAAAAAGGAAATTGTATTGGTTTTATATAAAATAATTTAACATTTATTATGTAATGAATATTATTGTTACTTTATTTAGAGCATGAAAGTGCTCAAGCTTTGATTACTTAAATATGTTAAAATGCAAAAAAAAAGGTAGAATAAGATGTAGCCACTCAGATGGACGACTTCAGGAAAGGGAACAGCACTAGTCACTTGAGCGAGGATGTTCGGGCAGAGGGACAGTGCTGGTGGAAACGCGAAAGAGCATGGTCGGTCTTTAGGTAGCTAGGAATTGAAACGACTTGTGTGGTATCGCGGGACTTGTCTCTGAGCAGTGAGCAGCCGCGCGCCTAGTGTGAACTCTAACTTTCCGGGTAGGTAACGAGGTGGAGTATTGTACTTGTATTTCGAGATGAGATTGTGAATGATAGAACTGTATCAAATGGATATGCGCTCGAGTGTAACAGTAACTCTAAATACGACCACTTTCGTTATTAGTTTACTTTCTCAATAAACACTACTCTAACTAAATCGCAATTGCGTGGCCTACATCATTCGTGGGTCGTTAATTTAGCTCCCGATATTATTATTAATGTTGTGATATGTTATATTAACGTTGTATGTTTCATACAATTTCGCAAACTTGACATCAGCCAGACAATTTAACCAAAGGGTCACAAAGGTCTAATTTAGTGCGTGTAATGCGACACATTTCGACGAAGAGAAACTGCATGTTAGCCCGAACATCTTAGGGATGTTAGCTCGCAACTGCAACAATAAAACGTATAAATGTTGCACTCTTTTTCAAGCCTTACTCTACATGCTCTCCAAGTGAAACAAAACTATGCATTCGTAATGCAAACGGAAGCACGTTCCAAGCAATGTGATTTGATGATTGTTATGTATTGTGTATTGAATGGGGACCTAGAAACGACGGAGAGGCTTCATCCTGCTGTAGCCTTCAGTGGTTCACAACCCCACAACAGGCCACAGCAGTCCACCCACCCCACCGCCGCCCCACACCGAACCGAGGGTTACTGTGCGGTTCGACCCCCTGTGGACTCTCGGAAACGTCTCATGCCAGACGAGTGTAGCTCCAAATGTTTGCATGGTAGAGGAATTATGGTGTACGCATACGTGGAGACAGTGTTTGCGCAGCAGTCGCCGACATAGTATAACTGAAATGGAATAAGGGTAATCAGACCGCATTCGTCGAGGGAGACGGAAAACCGCCTTAAAAACCACCAACAGGCTGGCCGGCATACCGGACGTCGACTCTAACCCGCCGGGCGAATTCGTGCCGGGAACCGGCACGCCATTCTGCTCGGGAAGCAGCGCGTTAGGCCGCGCAGCTAGCCGGGCGGGCTATGGTGGTTGTTACTTTTTCCTCAAAATACAGCCGCCCAGAGTGGCCGAGCGGTTCTAGGCGCTACAGTCTGGAACCGCGAGACCGCTACGGTCGCAGGTTCGATTCCTGCCTCGGGCATGGGTGTGTGTGATGTCCTGAGGTTAGTTAGGTTTAAGTAGTTCCAGGGGACTGATGACCTCAGAAGTTGAGTCCCATAGTGCTCAGAGCCATTTGAACCATTTAGCCTCAAAATACAATTTTCTCCTGTTTAGAATTTATCAACTGGATTACACTTTTTGAGAAATAAATAAACTACACATAATGGCATATTCCTGACTGGTTCATGCTAAATGTTAAGGATCTAGTAAGCCTTACCTCAGGCTGCCTTTGGCAGCGTTCACACCATCGGTCGGGCTGCGCCGCTCCGGCTACATTCCTAATGTTTAACATTTCCGGCGAGAGCAGGCGGCAGGAGCGAGCCAGTGCAGCTGCGCTTCAGCTCCTGCAGTAAACGAAGCAGACGTCTCCCGTCTGTTTTGTCAACAGCGTCGTTGCACAAATTAATTACTTTATTAACCCTTTGAGGTACAGAACGTAAAACCATTGAATTTCAGGCGGAAATAGATTAAATAAAATCAAAAGTACAGTAAGGAAAATAAAATAAAAATTTATTAATTTTTTCGTACATATGCATACAAGTTAGGTAATGGCTTCATTTGAACCCACTGTAGCAAACCTTAGCGACATACCCAATAGATACCCTGAATGTATTCAAAATAACTGATTACGGAAATGAATTAAACAATTCCTGTCAGATTACAAGCATAATCCTCCATCATCGTATGTTTTACGGCTCCATCTGGATTTATGAGGGGTCTTTTTCGTACCACAGTACGCACAACGTTTTGGAGGCCCATGCTGTGGCTTGTGTTTTGCTTCTTACTTTCGCTTTTTTGTGGGCATTTGTGATTTGAGTCTCTTATGGGGTGGTTCACTACGTGGTGGGCCTGGTAAACCTGTCACATTTCCAGTACCTACTAAACTGCTTACAAGATCCCTTCTAAATTTTTTGAATCGTTTACTCCTACCATTGTTGGAAAGAGTGCAAAAATAAATGAATTTACAACTGATACATCAACAAAATACCAAAACAAATCTTAGTCAGAATCTTTTTGCTTTTCTGTCAGTTGTGTAGAATGATCGTAACATGTCAGCTTTGTCAACGCATCCCATATTCGCATGACATGGTTTAGCAGTGTTACGACAAGCAGTTTGCTTCATGCCACGCACTAGCAGCCTCTATTTTGTTTACAACAGAAACGTCATGTGCAGAAATGGTAATTGATGAAAACATTACAGTGTGTTTGCAAATCCATTTTGTACAGACTATTCCATCATTCCTTACTGACCAATCACATTCCCCTCTACTAAGTTCTTTATCATGCTTCAGTTGAGGCAGACCTTTGGGATCACACCTGACAGTACCACATTTCCGCATCCCACTTCGTTTTAGCTTTTCTACTAATGGAAAACTTGTGAAGTGTTTATCAAAAATATATTTGGTAACTTTTTCCTTCCAGACTGTCGCACAAATCAAGTACGACTCTTTGCCCTAATTTAATCTCAGCTGTACCTTTTACCCTATGTGCACTTGAAAACCACAAACAAATTTTCGGCTCGAATCCATATCTTATATCCTCTTTTGATGGGTTTCTTGGGCATGTATTGTTTACAACTAATACTACCTTTGAATTCCACCAAGCATTCATCAGCTGCTTCATTTTTGGTGGGAGCATAAGTCTCTTTGAAAGTTTTATCTTATAAAGCTTATCCTAATTTGAAGAATCCGTTCTTGGCGTCATGTTGTTATCATTCAAATGAATCCAGATCTATTTAGGGGCATGAGTGAATTTACGTAATTGTTCCCCAACTCTTCATGGCAAGACCAACATTCAGTGTAACTGAGAGGTCGTTTTATTTCCACGAAAATATTTATTGCTAGAAAAACTAACATTTCGTCTTTGGTGACAGGTTTAAATGGTTTGGATTTACAAGAGCATATAAGTTAGTTTGAAACAGTAAATTTTCAACCAAATCATCACAGAAAATAACTGAAAAAAAATCATGTGGTGCCACGTAGTTACCTTCATCTTTCAAATTGCCGTTTGCATCCACGTTGAAGTTAAAACACTATATTACCACAATAAATTTTACTACACTGGTTAGTGGCCAGAAAAGACTAAGACACATCGTCATCATTGCTAAAACTATAATCATAACCACTTACATTCACTCTGTGAAATGATTACTCCTCCTGAGATTGTGAGTAGTGGCTTTTTGATGTCATTTCATCAGCAATAATGTCCAGAACCGGATCATGATTGGCGTCAAGGTAACTTTCATCGCTTTCAAATTCCGTTTGAGATATAACTTCGTCCAAAATTTCTAATATTCTTTCTGAGGCAGCGTTTTCCAATACACTGTGTTCTAGGGAGGAAAAAATATAGATTAGATTTGTACACACGTGGTCATGCGCAGTGGCTCCATAGGAAGCGCCCATATTATTGAGCATATTGTGCTAACTATTTGTTTCGTATATTAAAATATTGCACATCATGTCTACAACATTTTCAAACATAAATATCTAGGAACATACCTTATAGAAGCACAAGAAATATTTGCTTCATTAAATTGAACACCAGCCACCATAACTGAAGTGATTACCAGTATTATAAACATTTTTATGACAACGAAACATACACGGGTACTATTTACAAAACTCCACGCAGCTGGCAGCACTGTATAGGGCTGAGAGCGGGTGCATTCAGCTGATGTCACTATGTCAGTCCTGAGAAAAAAAGAAAAGGTTAGGTGGACTCAAACGAAGCCCCTATGCCTCGAAGGGTTAAAGAAAGGAGAAGCTCCTTCACATTTCACAGTCGGTGGGGAAAACTTACAAGTGTTGTAATGATACATGCAAAATTTTTTCACAGTTTTGTTATTAAAATAGACATATACATATTCCGTCTATTTTCATAGTTCTG
The DNA here is from genome assembly GCF_023864345.2 of Schistocerca serialis cubense. NCBI lineage: Eukaryota > Metazoa > Arthropoda > Insecta > Orthoptera > Acrididae > Schistocerca > Schistocerca serialis. The sequence continues at coordinate 697,880,114 of NC_064638.1, read as the reverse complement.
TAGGAACAGGGAATTAAAGATCCACATCTTGTTACATCCATTTATTACTATTTTAGTTGAAACGGTGAAATCGAAACGGAAACACTTCAGAGACAGATACAGAAAAGAAATTTAAAAAATCACTTCTGGTAAATGAGATTAGGTGATCCAGAATAAAGTCCATCAAAACGTAATTCCTTTTGGCTTTAGTTCCTCCACATGAATTTATTAAAAGATATCTTAATTCTAAGACCTATTCATAGTTCCTTGTCAGTGGAAACAGAATCCGCTAGCCACATGGGATTATCTCAAGAATTTTCACTTTTCAATCTGCCTGTGTCACAAGATGTATATGATTCTGAGAGATCGTTGTTAATTTCAGTCGACAAACCATCGCCACAGCCAAGTACTGCATCATTAAAAAAGTAAGAAAAAATCTTGTGACAAAATATTGACAAAGGATTTTAGCAGCTTAAGGCAGACGAAATAACTTCGAAGAAGGCACACCAAGACACCATTCGAGATCACGCTACTTGTTACTTCCTAAGAAGTCTCAGGAGTGCAATAAACACCCCTCTTCTTCAGAGGCAAATGTTTGTAATACTTAAAATAAAGGAGCTTTTGTATAACGAATGGTCTGTAGTGAGTTCTGGGCAAAGTTTTCCTGGGAAACATTTCCAGTAATCTTACTTTACCGTCATATACAGTTTTTATTCTATTCTTATTCTCATGCGAGAATTTGCTACCTTGAAATTTTTTGAATATTGCTCAGCAGATACTGAAGTGAACAAAGGTTCATTCTAGAAAATGAGTAATCTTTTACAGAAAAGTTTTTTCTAATTTTTATGTAAGGAAAAATGTTCCTAAATGATGGTCGATGTTCACAGGAATGGTTTCCATAGCCTCCCACTTGTTCTGCGCTTCGAAACTTGACGGGGCGCTGTACTGACGAAACAATGTCAATAATACAATGACTTCAGAGGGAAAAAAACAGAGATTCAAAAACAAAGACACGTACTTCTCACTGTTTCGACTGATTTGAACTGCATGAGGTGTCAACACTATAACTGCATCGCTAGATAATAATTCGTTTGCGTGGCCTGCTAATTGAGACCACACTGAACATGGTTATCACTCTTTCTGCTGAAATAAAAGTATCGATCGAAACTCCTTAGGGACAGATAGAAGATTTAAAAATTTTGCAGAGTGTGATCAGGTGACCCAAGGGGAGGTCCACTAAAACCAACTTCCACTTGGCAATGCTTCCAGCATACGAATTTTCTAAAAGAATTACTATTGCTAACAGCTGTGCATAGTTCTTTGAAATCAGAGGCGGATAATTATTTACTACTTACGGTACTGCAATTTCCCAGAAATACGAAGGGGAAAATGTCAGAGAGGAAAACTGTGTGTGTTAATCACTTTGCCCCACCAGAAAATGAAACCTTTGTCTCAAATATTAAGCTACTATATCCCTTAGCTAAGATTGATAATATTTTCTTAAGTAAAGAATTTAGCAATCATTTCTCTAACAACTTGAAATCTTGTTACGTAGTATATGCTGTTGTTTTATTGCTTTTAGCCGACTCACTTTGTGGTAGTGTAATACGCCACATACCCGTATAATCAGCCGAATCCAGTAACGTGTATAACATCTAATGCGATAATGACTGTATAAATACGTCTGTAAATATTATGGCTATTTTTCCGATAGAAAAATATTAACCTAAGATGTAATGTTGGTTGCGGTTGTAAGAGGACAAAGCACAAACTTATTAGTGCGTTAACTATGTATATTCACAGTAGATTCAAAATACTATTCTCTCTAACGTGTACCGAAGTGATATTTGATTCATTTTTAGACCACTATTACCTCAGAAGGAAACATTTCGTTAGGCTGTTACTGACTCCACAGCTATTTTCTCCGAGTCAGTACCTCGTTACAACTTACATTTAGTGGTTATGAAGTTTGCGTGGTCTGTGGCTGGAAATATGTCACTTTATTTGCATATCACATTTTCCTGCGTCGTGAAAATGCAGCTACTTTGGTGAGAGGAAATTGAGCTGGCAAGCACGTCTAGTCTCGGAATAATGAAGTTATGGACGTAGCACGCCCAGTTTCACCAATCCATTGCAGTCTATAATATCCATTAAAAACTAATTCTATGTAGATGAAATATGATATTTAGACTGTTCTGATGATGATGGAACAAAATGGGTAGAGCAAAGGCAACGTGTAAAAGGGTCAGAAAATGCGATCCGGAAACGTCAAAGTGAGGAGCAAAAATAATAAGGATTTTCACACAACCAGTAAGATAGCGGGAAGCCTCTAACATGATTTAGGGATGGTAAAGATCACTGCTACAAAGTGTAATGTGTACTGAAATAGTTTACAGACGGCACTGAAATAGGAACCTCAGCTGCATCGATATACTCCGTCTGTTCTTGAAGAGTTATCACTACGGTGCGGTAAGTCAAACTGAACTCAGCCACGTGGAATATGATGATTTGCGTAAGTTACTGGAAGCAGTACGGAAGCAGAATAAGTGCCTTAACAAATGTCCAAGTAGGGTACACCGAAAGCACGGCACTTTCCGTAGACGTTACAGACGTTTTTGAGTAGTAAAATGATTACGACTAGAATGCCCTGAGAAACATAAAGAAGAAGGACTCATTATTATAAACTAACAGTGCTTCCCCTAATGGATTAACTATTCCAGTACAAATAGTTACGCGTGAGATGCTATAATCACTAAAGCTACAATTCTGAGGCTGTAGCAATAAAGATTTGCAGCGAAAAGGTGTATGGGTGTAGCAAAGGATTGTTTGACAGGCCCCGTCTTCTTCCACAATTTAAGTGAAACGATTCAGTCCGCGTCAAAAATATTTCTTGGTGTACTGTCACTGCATAATGTAAAAGACGTACGAAACTAGACAGCTCAACTTTTTAGTCTTACTGCATCTTCATGTATATTTCCCGAAAGAGATAAAAAGACATCTCGGAACGAATGAGATATTCATTTTGTAGCATTTTAAGTATTTTCCTCTAGTTACACGTTGACGCATGCACCTTCAATACGATGAAGTTTCGTTTCAGTTTTTACATGGTCCTCTCATCGCTCTATCCATGAAAACTGGATAAGATGAATTAGGTCTGATTGTTGGCCAACGCGTTTGCTTTATTTGGTTGGACTCTACTTTAAAACCTACGAGCTGGTTTAAGAAGTCTAGCCTATGGGCTACCACACTCTGGAAAATTACTGATAGGATTCGGTTCTAAACTTGTCGCGTTCCACCAACAATAGGATCGTTAAGAGAATGCAGCAGAGCGTATGGTAATTCTGTCAAGCCTGTATCCAATCTGGGATGCAAAAATTTGTACAAGTGCTTAAAAATTAGTGCAGTGACTGACTGGTTACCCGAATGTCCTAATACTTCGTCTTGGCATTTGGCACTGACTGTACCCTTTCACTGAAATAAAAATTAGACAGTTTTCTAATAATTGTCGATTGCATATTAACCAGATATAGGGCTTTATTTCAGTTTTTAACTGCCCGTGATGAAAGACCAATGAACTTCGATAGTCTTTAGTTTCAGTAAGCAGACAGACGACGTTGCGCCGAGTGATGTCGTTTCGTTCAATACATATCGAGTACAAGACAACAGACAGATGACGCACTTGCAAAATTTTAGGCTCTCTCTTTTATTATTCTCTGAATTTGTTTATCCAGTCAATATCTGGCGTCATGTTATTGAATTAAAATGCCGTCTCTTGTAACTGACAATATTATGCAGAATTCAGTTGTTAATTAATCACAGATTAATTAAGCCCTGAGATTCGCAGCCTGAAAAATGTTATAGTCAGCTTCAGCACAGTTTCTTGTTCACAAAGGTGTCTCTGGAAAAGTTTAAGGCGATTTTTCAGCGGTATCTTCCCTTCTAAGTGTCGTCATGGCAATCAGTGCTATCTCAAACGACTTTACTCATATATTCATTTGCGTGTGAGTTGTATCGCGGAATGCAATTCACTTTGCACAAGAGTCTAAGCAACTTGGAACACAAAGTTGCCAATTGTATCAAAACTATCCTCACACTAGAAAATACACCAAATTATGGAATCATAGTTTCATGGGAGATTGTAACCTGGAAGTGTAACTGCGTATCTGCTACCACTGAGAGCTCCCGTAGCATCGCACGGACCGTTTGTCAGAAGGCAGCGTCACGTCTCCATATTGTGTTATCATTACCTTTTGAAATCTTCGTATAATCAAGACATTATGCAACAATCTCAATTCAGAACTAATTAGCGTATTTGTATTCTTCTGCACTTTTTACAATTAACAAACTAAAAGTACTGTATTTGTTGCCGGTTGCCATTTACGACGATGTGTTACCAGCTGTTATTTCCTGTCTTCAGATATACCAACTACGTAATATTGTGCTGCCCTCATTGTACGTGCGCTAGATGCCAATAAAAAAACTAAAATATATCTACGTATGTCTAATATCCATTAAGAGACGAAAAAGAGGCACTTCGGATGAGTCCTTGAAATGACATGTAATCAAAAATTTTTGTTTACTTAAATTATCTTCGTTTAGAGAGATTAATTCCAGTAATTGTGTTCTGAATGTCCTTGTGGAAGACGAAGACCAAATTCGATAATGCTTACATTATAATGTTCAATCCAGTAATGTTCCAAGACGCATGGACGGCATCATTCTATAACGTTACTTCAGATTTTTTTGTTCACGAAAGTCATTATGAACAAATTTATTACATTGTTTATAGTGTCTCAAAATGATAGTGACACTTTCTATAACACTTTCAGGAACATGAAGTGAATATGTTACACTTGCTAGACGTCGAGAGAAAAACAGTAAGTTTTGGTGATGCAGATCTCCGCTGACAGCTGTTTGAATGTCCAGAACAAGTAAACAACATCTGTTAGAGCAGAGAAGATTAAAATCATCTGCTAAAGGCCAGGTAGTTAGGTTAACAGCACACTGACGGAAATGGGAAGTGTTACACATTTTCTGAGAGCTACCAAAATGATACTTTAGTATTTTTTACGCCTGTGGGGTATGTTGATTAAAATATCGACCTTAGGAGAGCTTATTTTCAGTACATAAGAAAACCAATCCTCTCTGTAAATAAGATAAAAGTAGAAGTTTTTTAAAAAGGTATGAAGTGGTTCTAATTGCAGTGTATGCACCATCAAATGACGATAGAGTTAATGCCTAGGTTGAGCAGATGAGAAATTAAAACAAGTATTGGACTATATCAACAGCAGGAAAGAGAGAATCTTTCTAGGTATTTTAATGGCCATTTTGACTCCAGACTAATGGATGCAGTTGAGAGGCCATATCTGCTGCGTTCTCGGTACTCTGTTGCTGGTCCCTAATCTTGTTTCCAGGGCGAAATCATGACGAAAATATTTCAATTATTCGCTACTAGATTGTGCATGGTTCCAACTCTAATAAGTGCTTTCCTCTGGAGTTCTGAGCACTATGCCTCAGAATCTTTCTTTCTCAAGAATTACAAAAGACTGTTGCGGCAGTTGCAATTATGAATTCTTTTATACACTGTAGTTCCAATGCACGCAACTAACTTCTTTGATTGTTAATATTTTGTTGAAACGTTGTTGTCAATCAGACGTGTAAGATTTGCAAATGTTGTATGATCAAAGAGTCTCATACTCATCCACCTGAGACATCTATTTAAAGTTTTTACACTGAAACAGCGAATGGAAGAATGTCAATTGAGTAAAGAGTGGAAAGGCAATGTCTGAAGTACGTCATGTAATACTTCACCTGAAAGCCAAACCGTGTTTATCAACCGCAAAAATGAAAGGTCTGTTCACGAACACCTGTTGACTATGTTCTAAGCTTTCATACTGACACTTAGAACCAGTCTATTCCCTAGTATAACAAGAACGTTCTTAATAAATTATTTATTTTCCAATTGCCGCATTATTTTTTTACAGTATACGTCTGTGATATCAGAACACCTTCTCAGTTTGATACAAATAAATTATGTACAAAAAGAGATACATGTTTTTTTTTTATTTGTCTCCTGTCTAATGCAAAATTTGACACTTAGACGATTTTACATTTCCACTCTCCATATGGAGCAAATGATGTGAATGATAATGATGAACAACTTATGGACATTGTCAGGAATATTCACAAAATACAAACATATACATAAATTTACACAGACACAGGCTGTGCTCCAAATAAAATCTATAAATGACTGCATTATAAATAGAGGGGAATCCTTTTTAAAATTTCATGAAGTGAGAGAGTACAGAGGTGCAGAATGTGATACTAACTATTACCTTCTTAAAGCTAAAATATTTTCAGGGAAGTAAAATCGTTTATAAATAAGGCACAATGTGATGATGAAGTATGCAAAATGAAATACAAACTTAAAAGTTGGCAGAATAAATCAATAGCATTCCTGTACAGGCTTGGATTTAATTCGAAACTTACTAAAGTCAAATTCTTCTGGGAATAATACACATCAATACATTGTTAGATGCACAGTGGAAGCAGCTAACGAACCTTTAGGGGTACTGCAGGGCAAATCAGGAATTGGAAAGAGAAATGAATGGTGAAATGAGAATATTGCAAGTAATACATGGTTAATTTCAAAGAGCAAAGAAAATGAATGACTATATAATATGTAGAACAGAGGTGACAAAATCTGTCAGGAATGCAAAGAATGAAGAGCGAGATCCTCGCTGTAGACACATCAATTTATTGGAAGTGGGCAAAGCAGTGAAGAATAGAGAACTCTGAAATAGTTGTGATGTAACAGAATAGAAAGGATTCAAATTATCTAATTAATTCGGATAAATTAAGGAAGTATTGTAGGAATCTGCTTATTGAAAACCATTCAGAATTCTTTGTAAAAATTAATGAGTTTCTTATCCCACATACATGTAACATAGACGACGAAATAATTGTGCCTGTAGAAAAAGTGTTTATAAGGGATGGACGAGCTCGAAGTTCACCTAGAATTCTCATCGAATTGTTCAAAAGTGGACAAAATAAACTTCTGAGATTAATGGTGTATATTTTCAATTGATTTCTAAGGTGGTACCAGTAAGCAGAGGAATGGAAAACATCATTCAAACAGTTTTCAACGCATATAATAAGAGATTCAGGAAAAAATAGAATAGAGGCATAAGCTTAAAAATTTTATTTGCTAGATTATATGGGAAAATTGTGAGGGCTAGATTTGAATGACAGATGAATCACAGCTGAAGAAGAACTGGTTCAGTACCGGAAGATCATGCAGAGACAAAATGTTTTAACTAAAAAGCTCGTTGAAAAAATAGTGGTCTGGAATTTAGAAAACCAATGATTTTCATCGATCTTAAGAAAACCTATGACAGCATTCCCCCTCGTAAATTATAGATTGAAATATTAGAGACTAGAAGATGTCGTTTATACGATGGAGCTTTTATAGCTTAATAATGTGGTCTTACATCTTGTAACATCTCATGGCTTTAAAGTAGGTATAAAAACATGACTTTAGATTTTGGGGTAGTAAGATCTGTGGACTCTTATAAATATTTGGCAGCTATTTTGGAACAAATGGAACCAGTGAAAGCGAATGTCAGAATCGCATTGTTCAAGGCAGACAAGCTACCAGACAATTAAATAGAGTTCTGTGGAGTGTTAGTACAGAATCAAAGCATATAATATTAAAACTATTGCAGAAAATATAGAAACGTATGGGGGAGAATAATGAAAAGTTACGGAAAGAATTAAGAGGAACCTATTGTCAATTGTGGGATTTTGGAGGTGTTGCTGCAGGTTGACATTACGGGATAAAATTAAAAATGAAGCAATACGTAAGAGAACGTACCTGGTCATCGCTATAATGGATACAATCTAAGCCAACCGATAGAGTTGATGTGAACATTTATATCGTATGGGTGAGGATAGATGGCCTAAGAAGAAGCTGGAATGGGTTCCAACTAACAGAAGAAGAGGCCCGAAAGCAACATGGGATGGGGGCGTCAGATGAGCTGTCTGAGAGAATAACTTACAGGCGGAAGACTGTAATGCTCAGGAAAGGTGTCAAAGCCCAAATGATTTTCAGAGACTTTAGATAACTATGAAATGACAGATCTACTTGATATGCAAGTCAAACCCTGAACTCAGCAACATAATTGTGCCTGCAAAATTTTGACGTAATTCAGTTACAATATTTAAATGTGATCAAGCTAATATGAACTTGCAACTACAATGCGAAAGTTCAATGCAGTGAACAGAATTTAAAAGCAACAGCAATTACATAACTTAAATTAGTGAACAACTGTTAGAACTTAAGGCCCGAGTACATAAATACGAAATAACATTAACCACAGGCACAGGGTCTTTTCAAAAAGTTATCTATCTATAGGTGCCGATTTATTGTATTATAAGCTCTGAATTCAGGCAGTCCACTAAACAGTAATGACAACTTGGAACTAAATAGCAAATTTCTGTACCTAACAGTCCCCACCGCATACAAAGCTTGAATAGCGAAGTAATAATTACAATTGACCGACTTACAACAGAATGTAAATTAAAAAAACAGATTACATAAGAGCGTGGCTCCAAATAATAACAACTAGGTGCAAGCTCCACTGTAAAATGGTAGCTTCGTGTGTTTTTTAGAACATTAGTCATCAATTCATTAAACAATGCATTAAACAGAGCTCAAAATTTGGGCCGAAATACCTGAAACATAATTTTTTTATCACAGGCAACCCACATGCATAAAATGTAAGGGCAGGCACTTACACGCTAAACAACCGAATTAGTGGTACCTTTCACAGACAACAGCTACTGATTTAAAACTTAACAAAACGTGATCAATTTGAAGTCACGACACTGTTCAAACGTTAGCAAGAGAGTAAACACATTACTCGTACTTCAGATGTAACCAGGGCCGGAAACAGTGTAATAAGTACAATAATTCTCATTGGTTTCTAGAGATCTCGAAAGAAGACAGCCACCGCACCATAGCTTAGTTCTGAAGACCAACTAGAAATAGAAGAACTGGTGAGACTCCCGTAATAGTCCGCCTCAATGGTACCAACACATTGCGGGCTCAACAGAATTCCAGAATACCACGCAGAACCTTGACTTGTTCTTGAGGATGGTGACAGAGCCCTTCGAGATACATATGTCTCTGGCAACTGCAAAGCTACCCACGCTTGTACTCAAGTGACAGCCACAATGAGCACACCACAGCCCACAGCGCGTGATTCCAACCCAGGTGCTGCAATACAAGTCTCCATAATGGCAACGCGCACACGCCAAAATAGCCTCCCACTCTCCGCACAAGAAACCCTCTGACGGGAAGTTTCGAGAGAACAATCGAACCAACTAAGGAAAACTAGCACAAAAACGATTTGCTACAAGCTAGCAGCGGACGGCTCAATTCTTCTCTCTTAAGTTGAGAGGGGTGGAGGGGGGGGGGGGGGGTAGGTCAAGCAATCATTACCCAACTGTTCCTCCTCCCACACCCTGACTATCATACATTTTAATTGGTTGGTGTGCGCCCTTACAACCTTACCAGCGGGTGTTACTCGAACCCTGAAGCTAACTGGATTGCGGATCTTTGTCGTCTCGTAGGGTCCAAATGAAATGGCATCATTTTAGGTGTGATCTTGTCAGCGCCTTTTCTCTGCTCCCATTTGTTTTTAAATAAGCCAAACTATCAACGCACAGAATGATGGGACGCTCAACCCTACATATGATCCTATGTGCTCGCAGGACATTGTTTCTAGCCGCCTCCCAATTTTTATTAACGGTTTCTGGACTACCAACAACTGGCAAAATGTAACTGATAGACTAGAAATTAGATAACGGGGAATTGTCAGGAAAGGTAAACATGAGACTAACAGGCTTTGATCGATGGGCTTCATAGTGCACGGTACTCATGGCAAATGTCGGCCACCCTATCGACTGCTCCAATCGAGTCTATGCACTTAAATGCAATTGCAAACTTCAGGGTATGATTAACGAGTTTGCGGAAAGACGGCTGCAGAATTCAAACACAAAAGAATAAATTGTTTTTTGTGGATACTCCTTTCGTGAAGACAATCTGGGAGTCTGGCGGCAAATGTATTGAGATGTGCCGCTACTCTCTTACACATTATTTTCTCAAAAGCTTTTCAAAAAACTGGTGACAGATAAATTGGCTGGTAATTATCTCCGTTATCTCCTTCACCAATTTTGTAAAGTGATTTCACTAATAAGTCTTTCAGTCTGTCAGGAAACTGCCTGCATTTGAAAGACAAAGAGCACAGTTGAATGAGTGCAGTACTAGTATTTGGTGCATAGATCTTCTCATCTTGACTCATTTTGAGTTTGTTTGTTTCCTACAGCTGCATAGTTCGTTTACGTTCCTCGTCTTTCACGATAACACTTGTGTCATCTGAAAGAAGGAAAACTTTTTGAGTAAGCTTTCGTGTTTAGTGGAAGATCATTGATATGTGAGTTTTTTCGAAACACCAGGTTTCAGGAGTTCTGCATATTTACTTGTGGCAATACAGTTTTGACTTGACTTGCAGAGTATTTATTGAATATTTTGCACAACTCTGACGGATCACAATCATTTTCTTCGCCAAACAAGAGAGGTATAATATGTTGGATACCTACACTCCGATACCTCGTTCAGAATTTGCCACATACTTTTAATTTTAGTCTCTGAACTTTCTATTAGCTCGGTGTAACGCACTATTTTAGCTTGTCTGATGAGATTCCTCACCACTTTGTCGTACTATCTGCAGTGAAATTCAGTTAATGGGCTTTGACTGTCCTTCATATGATACAAAAAACTAAGTCAATATCGTATTCACAATACGCAAAATATTCATCAGCTCAAAACAGTTCAAAGCTCAACGTGATGAATTACAAATTAACACACGCAAGATAAAGTATAGTAACTCATATTCTGTCCATCCTCAGTTCCGTGCTCCAGAGTTCTACTCTGGTGCACATTCAGACCTCTCAAAATATAAAGTCCTTTCAGAACTTAAAGCGGCCGTTCACCACCCAGAATCAAACATCTCCACGATTGAATATCACTCGTTGCTACATGCAGATATCCCTCCTCTCAGGACATTCGTAGAAGTGTCCAGGAACGCTCCCTTGAGCTCATCGCTCGAAAAAGTCCCAATCTCCACTTGACTCCCGTAGTGGTGTGCTGTTGTCTGCTTTTCCCGTGGCTGAAGGCTGTCCCCACCAAAAACACGTCTTTCTTATGTTCTACATACATCATTTGATTCAACTTGACCACTTCCTGGACTAAACTAATCTATTACAACAGTATTTAAATAAAGAAATGTTATAAGCATTCGGTCGCAGACCATTCACAATAAACATAAACAAGGCTTGTCCGTTAGTAAATAAGCCAGTATTTTTGGACAAGTGCATGCATGATAAACGACAACAGATTGTTGTTGGATATTGTTGCAACAACTATTTAAGCTGCTTGTCAGAAACATCTCTAAGCACTCTTTTACAAACGTGGTGTCAGCTAACACATGCGACTAATCACTGACTTATCATGGTTTTGTATTATCAATTGTAATTACTTTTTAAATAAAATTACTGGCTGTATAATAAACTTTTCATTAAAGAAATGCGTAAGTATGACAAATTCTAAGTATTCGTGCTTATTGATTTGCTGTGGAGTATAGTATATTCCGACAAATATTTGCATAATGAAAAGATATGAAAAGCATAATAAATCAATAAATAAAATAGATACAGATATGTAGCTTTCAGGGATGGTAGTACAATGCAACGTTAGCATCTGAGATATTGTATGTTAAAATCGCGTGAAGTGTTTAGAAGTTTTTGAGTGAGAGTTTCATTGCAAAAAATTTCCTATGAAATATTAACTTCTACTAAAAATTTTCTATTGAAACTATTTTTCTGTCATTGGATGTGCCCCATTTTTGAGAGTGCAGATGTACTCATATTTGCTTCAATACGTGAATGTAAATAATTATAGATTCTCAAAGAGCTGTAAGAAACCTTTCAGTGTATCTCAAAGCCCACCATTGCTAGCCATTCCACATTCACCCAAGTGAGGGAACTATCGTCGAAATTTGCAGCTTGGCAGTTACCCGCATCCGGCCACGCTGCTTCTCTGTGCACCTGGCTGGCTGTTACCGGACGTGAAGGGCCCTCGGCCCTGCAGCCGGAAAACTAGTGCTGAGTCGCACAACCAAATTCATCTCTCCTCATACTAACTACAGGCAGACAAATTGCTCGCCTACGTGTGCGTAATATTACACACCTTAGTATATGGCAAGAATGGTAAACCTCATTGTCATACACTTCATGACCATCGTACCGAAAGGTCTATTGCTTTAGGATAATGCAAATCCCCGCACAGCTCTTCAGAGCATAAACACGTCGAGGAATCTATAGGTTTTGAAAGTCTCTTCGGGTTTGCTGCCGGATCCCAAAATCAACTCAGTTCAATATTTCGGACATCCAACTGTTCGCCGTCTTCAGGAGAACGCTGCTCTGCTAAAGGGTTCCGCTGAGTGGTACTCATAAGTAGAAGTAGCGTTCTCCTAAAGATGGCGAACAGTTGGATCGCCAAAACATTGAATTGAGTTGATTTTGGATCTGGCAGCATACCCAAAGAGACTTTCAAAACTTACACTACTGGCCATTAAAATTGCTACACCACGAAGATGACGTGCTACAGACGCGAAATTTAACCGACAGGAAGAAGATGTGATATGAAAATGACTAGCTTCTCAGAGCATTCACACAAGGTTGGCGCCGGTGGCGACACCTACAACGTGCTGACATGAGGAAAGTTTCCAACCGATTTCTCATACACAAACAGCAGTTAACCGGCGTTGCCTGGTGAAACGTTGTTGTGATGCCTCGCGTAAGGAGGAGAAATGCGAATCATCACGTTTCCGTCTTTGATAAAGGTCGGATTGTAGCCTATCGCGATTGCGGTTTATCGTATCGTGACACTGCTGCTCGCGTTGGTCGAGACCCAATGACTGTTAACATAATATGGAATCGGTGGGTTCAGGAGCGTAATACGGAACGCCGTGCTGGATCCCAACGCCCTCGTATCACTAGCAGTCGCGATGACAGGCATCTTTTCCGCATGGCTGTAACGGATCGTGCAGCCACGTCTCGATTCCTGAGTCAACAGATGGGGACGTTTGAAAGATAACAACCATCTGTACGAACAGTTCAACGACGTTTGCAGCAGCATGGACTATCAGCTCGGAGACCATGGCTGCGGTTACCCTTGACGCTGCATCACAGACAGGAGCGCCTGCGATGGTGTACTCAACGACGGACGTGGATGCACGAATGGCGAAACGTCATTTTTTCGGATGAATCCAGGTTCTGCTAACAGCATCATGATGGTCGCATCCGTGTTTGGCGACATCGCGGTGAACGCACATTGGAAGCGTGTATTCGTCATCGCCATACTGGCGTATCACCCCTTTGATTACACGTCTCGGTCACCTATTGTTCGCATTGACGGCACTTTGAACAGTGGACGTTACGTTTCATATTTATTACGACCCGTGGCTCTACTCTTCATTCGATCCCTGCGAAAACCCTCCATTTCAGCAGGATAATGCACGACCGCATGTTGCAGGTCGTCCACGGGCCATCTGGATACAGAAAATATTCGACTGCTGCCCAGGCTAGCACATTCTCCAGAGCTCTCACCAATTGAAAACGTCTGGTCAATGGTGGCCGAGCAACTGGCTCATCACAATACGCCAGTCACTACTCATGATGAAATGTGGTATCGAGTTGAAGCTGCATGGGCAGTTGTATCTGTGCACGCCATCCAAGCTGTGTTTGACTCAATGCCCAGGCGTATCAAGGCTGTTATTACGGTTGTTCTGGGTTCTGATTTCTCAGGATCTATGCACCCAAATTGCGTGAAACGCAATGACATGTCACCTCTAGTATAATATATTTGTCCAATGAATACCCGTTTATCATCTGTATTTCTTCTTGGTGTAGCAATTTTAATGGCCAGTAGTGTATTATTGCGGAAAAGCCTACGAAGTCACAATGTACAGGTTCCTTGACTGGTCTACCGTGTCCAGTGTTATCGAAAGAGTACACTTTAATACCAGCCAGCAGCCAGACTCATCATGGACTGACATTTGTTTTTCAAGCATCGCAGTAAAGTCCTCAAGATGACATTCGAAGCTCTTTGCTTCCATGCCCTAACAAATACAAGAGTGTATTCATGGCCGTCAACTGAGATTGAGGACGGCAATGAATTTCGAATGGAATGAAAGTTTATTCATTTAATAGCCGTTAAGTGATGAACATTTCCACAAAGTTAAAATAAAAGCCGCTCGGGATTAGCCGAGCGGTCTAGGGCGCTGCAGTCATGGGCTGTGCGGCTGTCCCCGGCGGAGGTTCGAGTCCTCCCTCTGGCATGGGTGTGTGTGTTTGACCTTAGGATAATTTGCGTTAAGTATTGTGTAAGCTTAGAGACTGATACCCTTAGCAGTTAAGTCCCATAAGATTTCACACACCTTTTTTTTAAAATAAAAAAATAAATATCTAATTGGTACTTCATGGTATAACACTTTTCATTTCAGTTAGCGTAGTTAATTTCTGACGCAACTGCGAAGCTCTCCCGCAGCAAAATAATTTGATCTTGAAAATACTGACTGGCAAAATGAGAGGTTATACGGGCCGTAAGTGTGCATCACGAAACCTGTACCGATACGGACGAAAAGGGAGCACTGTTAGGGGATGTCGGATACGGGCGCTGAACCCAGGAAACAATAATCACGGTGAGTGGTGTGTACGGCGTGCAGCAGGCGCGCTGCAGCCAGAGGCAGACAGGTGCGCGGAGCGCTTCCTGGAGCAATGACTCGTCCCGGCGGCCACGGCTGCGGCCGCCGCTGAGGCCACGTCTGCCTCGGGGCGCGCGCCGCTTCCCGCTGCACGCTGCCCGCTGCCCGCTGGCTGCCCCGCCGCCGCCACCCAGTGCAGCTGGCGTCCCTCTCTGGGCCTGATACTGGCTGTCTGCCGCGTCAGCTTATTCTGCTCTCGGTTTCTTTCAGTCTCCATCTGGTGCAGTAAGATGAGTGGACTTGGAGACGTGACAGGATTGCAGAAAGGAGCCATCGACTTCAGACTTCCGTGAACTACACGACGCAGCAACCGGACACTTTCTGACCGGAAGTATGCAGTGTTGTCCCTAGAGTCACATCTTTTTCAAATGATACAAGGCATCGTCTGCACTGACGGCTCACTGAGCCAGTGCGTGAAACACAGTTCAGACCAGAGGGGGTTCCTGTGATGTTCAAATGGTTCAAATGTCTCTGAGCTCTAGGGGACTTAACATCTGAGGTCATCAGACCCCTAGAACTTAGAACTACCTAAATCTAACTAACCTAAGGACATCACACACATCCAGGCCGAGGCAGGATTCGAACCTGCGACTGTAGCAGTCGCGCGGTTCCGGACTAAAGTGCCTAGAACCGCTCGGTCACACAGGGCTGGCTTCTGTGATGTTTTGGGCTTGTCTTTCGTGCTGTGACGTGAATCCACTAATTCAGATTACCGTGAATTGAAACATGTTTAAATATTCCCAGTTACCAAGCGTTGCCCTTACATCTTCAAGATGAGTTCGCTGTGAACACCTGAAGTTCGCGCGGCTGCCCCCGTCGGAGGTTCGAGTCCTCCCTCGGGCATGGCTGTGTGTGTGCTGTCCTTGGTGTAAGTCAGTTTAAGTTAGATTAAGTAGCGTGTAAGCTTGGTTACCGATGAAAATGGTTCAAATGGCTCTGAGCACTATGGGACTCAACTGCTGAGGTCATTAGTCCCCTAGAACTTAGAACTAGTTAAACCTAACTAACCTAAGGACATCACAAACATCCACGCCCGAGGCAGGATTCGAACCTGCGACCGTAGCGGTCTTGCGGTTCCAGACTGCAGCGCCTTTAACCGCACGGCCACTTCGGCCGGCAGGGACCGATGACCTCAACAGTTCGGTCCCATAAGATCTTAACACAAATTTCCAAATTCGGGTTGACAGGACTGTACTGGTAAGTTTCTGGTCTGATTAACAACACTCTGTCACGTCTCGACCGGCCCGCTAAAAATAGTTCAAATGGCTCTGAGAACTATAGGACTTAACATCTGTGGTCATCAGTCCCCTAGAACTTAGAACTACTTGAACCTAACTAACGTAAGGACATCACACACATCCATGCCCGAGGCAGGATTCGAAACTGTGACCGTAGCAGCAGTGCGGTTCAGGACTGAAGCGCCTACAACAGCTCGGCCACAGCGGCAGACTGGCCCGCTAAATCGTCCGTTCTTAATCCCACATAAAATTTTTTAGTCTGTTTCGGACAAAGAGTAAAATGTTGCTATCAACATATGTGCGGTGTCGTACCTCAACGGGGCATCAGGTGACTGTTGCATACCTGAAGGAACGCAGATTCTCTTCCTCACAGAATTGTGGCCATTATTAATGGTAGCGGAGGTGTTACATGGTATTAACATGATGTATTTTGCATGTGACAGACTTTCTGTCCCGTGTGCTCGTTGCCATATTGTCCTTCACGTCTTAGTTTAATACCAGTGAAGTACACTTGTTCGGTCAGAGTAAGGGGATGACGGAAATGCTTAACCATCTTCAGAGGGAAACGCAACATCGGAGCCATAACGCTGCTTCCAAGAGTGCACGTTACAAATGAACAGTGCACCAACGTATTACGTTCTCCAAAATATGCCTCATAAAATGGCCTTTATGTAATCAGAATTGGAGATAGCACAGAGATTTATCAACGTCGTTGACCTCAAAGTGCAATATTTGGAAAGATTAGAATTAGGGAGGAGGTTGTAAGAGAGAGGGAATATGTTGGTAGAGGGCGACTTTTTAACTACAAAAAAAAATCAAATGTATAAACTGAAACGTAACACAGAGCAATGCAAAGTAAGTCAAAACTGGCGTTAGAGCAGAAGTGCTTAATAATGTGGTAGAGGTACAGTAACGTTTGGCAGTTTATGATTGGAGTGTTGACACATTATTTGAGTATGCAGTAATGCTGGCAACAGATGTGGTATGCATGGGGATCATATCAACCCGTATCGCATCAAAAACAGCCTGAAGATGACGCACTGAAGCGTTGAAACTGGTAGGGACAAAATAAATAAAATCATAAGGAAGGATGGTTGAAATGGCTCTAAGTACTGTGGATTTAACATCTGGGGTCATCAGTCCCCTAGAACTTAGAACTACTTAAACCTAACTAACCTAAGAACATCATACACATCCATGCCCGAGGCAGGATTCGATCCTGCGACCCTAGCAGCCGCGTGGTTCCGGACTGAAGCGCCTAGAACCGCTCGGCCACTGCGGCCGGCCATAAGGACGGCTGTAGGTGTTTTTATTTACTTGTCACGACAGAAATATTTCCTCCTGCAGGATGAAACCCCACATATGTCTATACAGGTGAACGTCAGGAAGGATATTCGTTTATTGATATATGATGTCTTCTATACGCATTAGCTGTATTAATTTGAATATTTCTAAATAATTTGTTTTAACTTCGGCATCTTCCATAGTACCAAGGAGCACAACAACTTAATATCCCGCTGCCAGTATTCTCATGTAGCTTTGGATTGAATATGGTCGGCAGCAAATCCATCTGTTTTTAGAAACAACTTTCCGTGATCTTTGTGTACAACCCAGGATTATGAAGTTCCCATCGAGCAACGTGACACACTGGTTTTCGAACAAGTCTCGTAGTCGGTGTGTATATGATTCGAATATCCATCTCTCGGTCATGTTTAAGGGGCTTTGGATCTCTCTACTCCAAACGCATCCACTAACACCTTGAGCTAAACCTTCCGCTTCCAGTCTTTAGGTGTGGTTCCCCTCCCAATTTCTCTGCGAATGATCAACGCCTTCACATAGTGCACCTTCCATGCAACAAAACAACAAGCTTCGTCCCTTACTCTTACCCTTCACACTTATTAAAAAAGCCAACAACCTTATATCGCATTCCTGTCTCCTGATCAGTAGTCCATCCGCTCCTGTATTTTCTAATTGTCCATTTCATCATCACTCCTTTATCTGCTATACACATAAAATGTTCCAAAACAACCCCGCCCTCTCAGGTATACTTATTATGATATGCTAACGACAACACTACCATTCATTCATCTCAAAGTTCCCTCCAGATGTGGAACAATTCGATCTCTTGGTGAAACCAGTTGTAACTATAAGTCAAACCTGATACACTTGTAGCAATAACCACATAAATTTTCTGTCCCCAAAATCTCTACCTCAAAATCCACAGCCATCCAAACCATCTCACTAATACTTTTAAATACCTGGGACAAGCAGTCAGTAAAATGGTACCCTGGAGCCCACATCTAATAATCATGCGGAACAGAGCTCACAAGAGTACTTAAAACTACTGTCTGATCATCGACACTCAATCCTGTCTTCACCATTCACACATTGCATATGCCTCCGCTCCTCTTCAGTGTTTCCCCACCCACACAATCTTAAAGTAAATCACATTCTGCATCCAACCACATTCTCCCATCCTTTACCTGTACCAATTCATAATGTTTGCAATTTTCATAATAAACTTAAAACATCTCCTTCCTATCACCTCACATAAACTCAAGTCCTAACCCACTATTGTATTTTCCGTTAACGAGAACACTGGCGGACTGATATCCCTTTATCAACGCGTCCAACATCTCTTAACTTTCCAAGAATGTCTCCACCATATCTCCCATCTCATCACCCTCTTCCTACCTGTCTCTCAACGCCAACAGCCCGTCCATTAGTCTTTTTCCTCTAAACACATCCAAAATTATTCCCATAATACCTTCTCCAATATCTTATCGTTTCCCAAGCCTGACCAAAATTATCATCGTTGAACGGAAAGAACTCACGGCGCCAGGATCAGACTATGCGTTATATCACGTCCCCTTTTAGTCGTTTTTTATCACTGCTAAAGAGTGGTAGCGTGGTCACTACCAACCCTCCCAAACTGTCTGACGGGGAACGTACATGACTAGTAAATGTGTAGAATATTTCTAAATAAATAATAACAGGACAACACGTCGCCCTAAAACACTTGCATTCAGACATGTGCTGCGTCACAATGATCTTGAATTTTACAGTACATTTATTTCTATCCTTCATTGCTACATAATTCGATTAGAGTTGCAAATCGTTTAAACTTGTAGAGCATTGTGATAAATAAGTAAAATATTCTTTGACATACAAAAAAAAGAAAACAGATACACAAGTGAACATAAGAGTAAGTGGTTAAATACAGTCGGTATACTCTAGCGTCGTTCCTCAATTCTTCTGGTCTGCTCTCCTATGCGGACTCGTCCTAGTATGGAGCTTCCTAATGAAAAGTAGTCGTATTTGTCCCTATACCTCCTAGTCCAGTTTCTGAAAAACTATTCCAATAATTTTTCAAAAGTCTCTAAGATCATAAATCAAGAGAAAAAGAAGGAATAGAAAAGTTGTAAAAATGTAATTGTCGAGAGCTCACAGCGATGAAACATTCTACCATAAAACGTAGGGGAAGGGATCGGGCAGATCCGGTGAGTACAGTCAGTACTGTCTACACATAATCAAAAACCGGTAATGTAGTAAAGAACCAATGATGAATAAGAAAATGGGAATGCGAGTGAACTACAGTGAACCTCCCACAGTGAACGCTTGATCGTAGCCAAGACGATCAAAAGCCAATTCCCATCACAGCAACACCAATGTATATGCCTACTAGTTCCGTACGTAACGAAGAGATTGAAAGATCGAATGAAGAGCAAAAAAAATTATGCGAATCGTTAAGACAGAAGGAAATTAACTTTTGTTTGGGACCGGGAATAGCTTGTCTACCAGACTTATTCACATATTATGAGCTTCATCTTTAGAATGCAAAATTATCCTGTTCGTTTTCTGACCTTTATCCATTCTTTATCCTGTTGTTGTCTATAACGTTTCTTAATTTAATTAATCCAACAGCGAACTGATTAGTCTACCCCCTTAAGTTCATCTACCATCTCCTCTCCATCATTTCAATGTCATAACAGTTACTATGATATCCTCAGTATCTGCCATTTGTTTTACTCAGTTATTTCTCCTTACATGTATGCTTATTATTCTAAGCGAGTTAAATTGCATTGTCTGTTGCATAACATTAAGTTTCTAGATACCTTCTGCAACAAACTTATTTATGTCATTGATTAAAATACTGGCAGTGAAGGCTGGCTACGAATCACGTTTCATCTTTACTGATTACCTACTTTTGAATGGAGCATTTACGTCCATTGTGGACTCTACGGGATTTATATTTTTCTGTTCATTTACTCAGCGTACATCTGACCTTTGTTTTCATTTTACTAGCCATTAATCGGTCATCCAGATTAATAACGTAACTGTTAATTTTTGCAGTCTTCCGTTCAGCGCATTGATTAATTGTAATTTTAACCTGACTATAATTAACATCCACACTTCGTCCTGTACATGTTTGCTGCAGATATAATGTTTTCCGAAGTTCCTCTGCAGTACTAGCAAACAAATCAGCATCATTTGCAAATCCAAGATGCTTTTTCTTTTAAAGGTAGTGATTAAAAAACTTATACGAAGATCATGAACAAGAACAAATAGCTAAGTACAAAAATTTTATCAAACATCATTTTCATTCTGAATTTTCCACTCCAGTTTTGTTATTAACATACTCTGTATCTTATTGCACTTTGCTTCTCGACATGGCACTCAAAGCATCATCGTCTCAGAATCCTCGCCTGGAGTTAGATAAGTGTTTTAAAAATATCATATCTTCTTGTAATGAAGTAAAACAGGGTAATCGACAGCATTTCACTCGTAATTCACTCAACTGATGTTGCTCTGAGCCCAGTTGTGCAGCTTATGAAGACAAGTCAGTGTTAAAGCAGCCATTGTTCGCTATCCAAAGTTACATGGTGAATATAGATACATCACTTAACAACTGTATGAGGAAGAATGGTATAATTCAGAATGATCATCCTAACATGAAATTATTCGCCCTCATAACAATGCGATAATTAAAGTCCTATTTCTCAGAAGGAGATGGTAATGTGAACGCAGCATTCATTTTCTGTGCTTCCTCATTTCTTTACATGGAATCATTGTTCTGAAGAGTCCTTTGTACGTGCGATTGTCCTCCTCTTAGTATCTCTTTACATTAATGTCATCGGCACACACAGTGAAAAGTTCACTAAGCAGGGCTTTGTGAATTTCTCGAGAGTAGACACTCGTAAAACCAGGATATGAATGTGTTCTAAGAGAAATCGGCTCTGATACATCGAAGCTCATCAAGTGCGGATGGTTCTGATGGCTCAAATAGATGTAAACTAATTTCCGGTGTACCCCAAAGGAGCGTTACTATACCATTACTGTTTACAGTGTCAGTAAATGAGCTAGCAGAAAGAGTGGGAAGCTCTTTGTTCGCAGATGATACAGCTGTCTGTAACAAAGTTGCAACACCCGATGACATTATCGATTTGCAGAATGGCCTACAGGGGACTGTTGAATGGTGCTGGCTCTGGTAGTTGACCTTGAACCTAAAGAAATGTAACATATTGAGCATACACAGGGAAAGAAAGCCACTGCTGTCCAGCTACGCTATAGATGGCAAATTGTTGGAAACAGTATCTACAGCAAAACATCTAGAAGTAACCCTCCAGGTAGCCCTCATGTGGAATGACCACCTTAAACAAATAGTAGGAAAGCAGATGTCAGACCGAGATTCATAGGAAGAATCTTAAGAAAATGTAACTCATTGTCGAAAGAAGTGGCTTGTAAGATGCTTGTTCGACCTATTCTTCAGTACTGTTCATCAAAATGGGATTCTTAGCATGTCCGACTGGCAACGTGTTTCGTCACGGGATCGTTCGGTCCAAGCGTGAGCGATACAGAGATGCTCAGCAAACTCCAGTGGCAGAAGCTACAAGAGTGGCGTTATGCATCAGGGACAGGTTTACTATTGAAATTTCGAGAGCACTGTCAGGGAATACTCGGACAACATATTACTTTCTCTCACATACATCCCGCGAAGTGACCACGACGAGAAAATTCGAAAAACTAGCTACCAACAATCTTTCTTCACACGTGCCATTTGCGAGTGGAACAGGGAAGGGACAATCAGTTGCAGGTACCAGAAGTACATTCCATCTGATACTGTCAGATGGCTTACGGAGCACTGATAAAGATAACAGAGTGTCACCCATTAAATGAAAAAATTGGGATTCTAATATAATGGAAATGTCGTGTGGCTAGGGCCTCCCGTCGGGTAGACCGTTCGCCTGGTGCAGGTCTTCCGATTTGACGCCACTTCGGCGACCTGCGTGTCGATGGGGATGAAATGATGATGATTAGGACAACACAACACCCAGTCCCTGAGCGGAGAAAATTTCCGACCCAGCCGGGAATCGAACCCGGGCCCTTAGGATTGACAGTCTGTCACGCTGACCACTCAGCTACCGGGGCGGACGGGATTCTAATAGCCAACCAGCATACACTTTTAACGTGCCCATAATTTCACCTTCAGCAACATTCTCATCGATATTTTTGATACCCCTACTTTCTGTCCCCACCAGGACTCTTTGCAGTATTACTTTCTCCTCGTCATATGTCCGAAACGTCTTTGTCTCACTATATACTTAAAACCATCATTTACTATGTGTCTTTCAAATAAAGTAAGCACTACGACTTGCAGACGTTGTTATAAGGTCAGTTTCTGCTCTTATATTATATTAAGCTGAAGTTCATTAATGGCGGTACATATCGCATATCGAATTATATTCATCTTTTTGTTACGAGTGTGAATAAATAGCACACTAATGGACCATGTGATATTTCTGAGAACCTGATATGCTATTTATGGTACAGAAACAACCATCCAATTAGCTCTGTAGGGCCTTATTTTCAAACGCTCTAAATTGCATACCTAAACATGATTTGTCCTCCAACTAAGGTATGATGACTCAGAGAAATTTCAAAGGAGTGTTGCGCATTGCCGTTCTTTAGAACTTCTAAGTAGGAGAGCTATCTAAATGAATGAGATACCGAGTAATCACAGGGGAATGCGTGTTCCACAGGATGTAAGTTCCACCACCGATAGCCTCAGAAAACATCCCACGTTTGCATTGGTTAACGATAGTTTATCTTCACCTGTCAAACACAGCGTCCGTGACGCCTTCTCTGTCCTCACACTTTTCAAGCTGGTGCGCTTGAAAGGGTATGGACATACGCAACACTTGAAGTTCGCAGTAAGATACTGATGTCATTCGAATTTACAATATCCCACGCAATAATTTCATAACATCTACTGAATAAAGTTGAAACTTAATAAGTGGCCAAATTACTAATTGATTCTCTATGAGTATATAATGAAATTAGTAGTACTTCATCACAGAGGAAACTATCATTTCACCCCTCAACGAAATGCTTGTGATCCCTTTCTTTTTTAATAATGAACCAAAATAATATTTTTTCTTATTCATTTATTTATTTACTAAAAAACAAATAACTAAGAGACGGAGCAATGGAAGGGGAAATCATCCATGAAGAAGCTGCCAAAGGTTTTGCTTACGTACGGAGCCTGATACTTACTCAAATCATTTATTTAATAGATAAATGTCACTAACAATTTACTTGATGCTGTTTCAGTACACTCAATAATAAATGTCTTTCCCAATTATTCATTACGCAACATTAATAGCACACAGAGGGATGTTCGTTTTGAAGTTCTGGAACTTCGACCTGTCGACTTTCTTTTTTTCCTTTTATTGATGCAACATAAAGCTTCTGGCAGTAAATTTTGAACTCTTCGTAACGCTATACTAAATGCAAAGTGGAAGTTGTCAATATATAGCGGAATCGACCGTTCTCACATGAAAGAGTATTGCACAGAGATACATAGTTGTGCCCAAACACAACGAACATGATGCTCAGCGAAACTGAACATTTACTTCTTAATTATGTGAGTTAAATATAAAAGACTTAACGAGTAAATGTTCATTCTATGCATCATCATGATTATTCGTTAGACTACATTTTCGCCATAGAAACTACATATCCTAATAGAAGATACATCAATGATTCAAATGACTCAAAGCACTGTGGGACTTAACATCTGAGGTCATCAGTCCCCTCGACTTAGAACTACTTAAACCTAAGTAACCTAAGGGCATCACACACGTCCACGCCCGAGGCAGCATTCGATGGTTCAAATGGCTCTGAGCACTATGGGACTTAACATCTATGGTCATCAGTCCCCTAGAACTTAGAACTACTTAAACCTAACTAACCTAAGGACAGCACACAACACCCAGCCATCACGAGGCAGAGAAAATCCCTGACCCCGCCGGGAATCGAACCCGGGAACCCGGGCGTGGGAAGCGAGAACGCCACCGCACGACCACGAGATGCGGGCAGGCAGCATTCGAACCTGCGACCGTTGCAGCAGCGCGGTTCCGTACTGAAGCGCCTAGAACCCCCTCGGCCACAGCGGTTGGCACACATCTTTGAACGAAAGGGCAAAATAAAAATAAATCTAGACAGTAGATCACAAGAATTACGTAACTGTTTGTATTCGACGACACGCACAAATAAAATCTTTTTATGCATTATTTTTAGTGTGTTTAAATGTGTGACGCAGAGCTACTATCTGTGTTGCCTCTCTTGTGGCTTCTCTACACTTCGTAGTCGCAGTATGCTACGGCAGATTCGGTGTAGTATCAATCACGCGATATTCATGTGATACCCCTTTAATCATTTTTCTGATAGCTATTCAAGTCCTTTATCTCTCAATGCCTACTCTTCCACAGTTCATCTTCGTTTGTTTAATCTTCTCCAGCGCTTTCTCCAATGGTTGTGTCTTTTCATAAGGTCCGTTTATTATCTATGCTAACCCACTTTTGTTTCTGCATAATAGTACATTTCCCTTATACCAAAACAAGACGACAATGAATTCAAACAGAAAACGAAGGAAAAACATGAATGACACAAATGGCAAAGGCAGATAAAATGCAATCTAAAACAGTATTCAAAATCATATACACAACCGTATAACACACAACATACACTAATGATATCCATCTGTAAGTGTATTACAAACATGTCATGTAGTTTTGCACGCTAGTTTGCTAGTGTTAGTTCCGCTTTTAATATTATAAGCGACAACTTATCATCTCATTAGCAAAATATAGACACTTTAAAATAAAAACTAAGCCTCAAATTAACAGGATGTGGCGTTCAAGAGAAACCGCTCCTAGAAGCTTGTAACCACTCAAGAAAAATTGTGTCCCATGTCGACTTTCTGTAATGGTGTGAATGAACAATAAATCTGCAGATTAAATATTGATTAATCAGTAATTATTATGAAAATGCTCTTGGGTGTGACAGTAATAAGCATATGAAAAGGTACACAAGGTGTACAAATTGAATGCACGCCACTTCATAATTATTTTAATCTTCAAATCAATAACATTAATTTTTAGATATTTACTATTAAAAACAGTCTTGATCACGATTTATTTATCAAGGTGACCGGTTTCGACCACTACTGTGGTCATCTTCAGACCACTAAGTAGGAACCTCTTCCTGTTGGAGAACCGGTCACCTTGATAAATAAATCGTGATCAAGACTGTTTTTAATAATAAATATTTGTAAGACATTGATCACTGCCACTCCCATAATGTATTCAAAAGTAATTAATTTTTAGAGCATGGCGTTTTTCAATGATGTTAGTAGTTTTCAGGTTAGAGCAGTTATGGTGGTACTATATTTTTACTGAGCCTAAGTGAACTTAAATTTCTTCAAAATTAATGAATATTTAATAAAATTCAACGTTCTGTTTAATTCAGGAAATCTTTCCTGGGCTCTTAAGACTCAGTCACTTTGATACAAGATTGGGAACAGGTGCAGCTGGTGGTGATTTAGATGTGTGCGCGTATGGGTTTTTGTGGCAGATGGGCAGTGACTGTTGCTGGATGCCTCCCATGGCTTCCACAGCATAGGCGACTGACGTCCGGAGCAAAGTGGCTTTCGTGACAGGATCTGGCGACGCCTAGTTCTAGGACACGCGGACATGTGTAGCTCCAACGCATCGCTTCACACTCTTGACCGGTCTTGACCAAAGTCTCAGATATTACTAGCGGTGAACGTTGTATGCCGAAGCCTACGGCAGAAATTTCATCCCTAAGGGTAAACCAGAGTAATCAAGACGAGTCTCCAACTCGTCTCCTCGCTTCAGAAATTTTTTCAGTGAGCGTCCTGTGTTTTGATTGGTCAGGTTGTGTTCTCTGTTTGTCTAGTCGAGTAACTCGTTATAAATTGTGACTACTGTAGGTTGTGCCTTCTTCTCATTACACATCTGCACTACATGCTTCTTATAATAACAGTCTATTATGTCAACAGTTCTTTACAGCATCAGTCCTGCCAGGTACAGGCCACGAACACTTTACGACTCTGATCGCTGTTTACACCAAAAATTATTTTCATGGTATACTTTGATATCATTTGCATTAAAAAAGGTTACTATTCCGTCAGTATGCTTCCGCAGACGAACTGGGTACTGTACTGTTTGTGACGCCTTCCGAACCTCCTACAGTACAGTGTCACTTCACTTAACAAATTAAATACTGGTTAGTGGAAGTTATATCTTAGTTTACATTTTCCAAAAGAAGTAATCATAGGAAACGGCGCTGACATCTGTTAGGCACAGTGAAAACTCGTTTACCAAGACAATGGTTAAAATATTAGTTCCCTTTAAGTTACAGAAAAGATATGTGTAAGGAATTAAAACGAGATGCCAATGAAGGAAACCGTTTCCGGGACCCGAAAGACATGATCATAATAGAATTCGTACTCCAAAGTCAGAAAAGATAGTCGAATCTCGGTACACTAACGAACAGAATCCATAGATTGCACTGATTCTTTCACCCAACTCAGTAGCGAATTCTGTCATTTCCATAGATGCGCTGTTAGAAACACGTTCCTAGTTTTTCACAGTCCATAATAACACTAAGGGAGATACAGGTATTGTTCTAGGAAATAAACACCAGGAATAACCTTCTCCATGAGGAACTGTTGCCGCTACCCAGAGCAATAGTGTTCATTAAGACGGATAATTTTGTTGCTACCTGTTGTACTGGAGAACATGAGGATGTCAGCTAATAAATTACGTAGAATAAATATTATTTACTTCATATTCAAACAGCTGTATTTATTTCTTTCTCGAATTGCGATCGGTTTCAATGCACAAAAGGCTTCATCGTCGCGAACATAGTACTATAATCGATGCATTAGACATACGCATTTATAGCAGGGTATCACTACGGATAATAAGCCTACACAGGAACTGGTGAGTCTAAAGAGAAAGGACTCTAGCGGCTATCAGTCTACTTCCTCCGAAAATTGTAACTATTCCTGACGAGTCAGTTGTAAACTACACTCCTGGAAATTGAAATAAGAACACCGTGAATTCATTGTCCCAGGAAGGGGAAACTTTATTGACACATTCCTGGGGTCAGATACATCACATGATCACACTGACAGAACCACAGGCACATAGACACAGGCAACAGAGCATGCACAATGTCGGCACTAGTACAGTGTATATCCACCTTTCGCAGTAATGCAGGCTGCTATTCTCCCATGGAGACGATCGTAGAGATGCTGGATGTAGTCCTGTGGAACGGCTTGCCATGCCATTTCCACCTGGCGCCTCAGTTGGACCAGCGTTCGTGCTGGACGTGCAGACCGCGTGAGACGACGCTTCATCCAGTCCCAAACATGCTCAATGGGGGACAGATCCGGAGATCTTGCTGGCCAGGGTAGTTGACTTACACCTTCTAGAGCACGTTGGGTGGCACGGGATACATGCGGACGTGCATTGTCCTGTTGGAACAGCAACTTCCCTTGCCGGTCTAGGAATGGCAGAACGATGGGTTCGATGACAGTTTGGATGTACCGTGCACTATTCAGTGTCCCCTCGACGATCACCAGTGGTGTACGGCCAGTGTAGGAGATCGCTCCCCACACCATGATGCCGGGTGTTGGCCCTGTGTGCCTCGGTCGTATGCAGTCCTGATTGTGGCGCTCACCTGCACGGCGCCAAACACGCATACGACCATCATTGGCACCAAGGCAGGAGCGACTCTCATCGCTGAAGACGACACGTCTCCATTCGTCCCTCCATTCACGCCTGTCGCGACACCACTGGAGGCGGGCTGCACGATGTTGGGGCGTGAGCGGAAGACGGCCTAACGGTGTGCGGGACCGTAGCCCAGCTTCATGGAGACGGTTGCGAATGGTCCTCGCCGATACCCCAGGAGCAACAGTGTCCCTAATTTGCTGGGAAGTGGCGGTGCGGTCCCCTACAGCACTGCGTAGGATCCTACGGTCTTGGCGTGCATCCGTGCGTCGCTGCGGTCCGGTCCCAGGTCGACGGGCACGTGCACCTTCCGCCGACCACTGGCGACAACATCGATGTACTGTGGAGACCTCACGCCCCACGTGTTGAGCAATTCGGCGGTACGTCCACCCGGCCTCCCGCATGCCCACTATACGCCCTCGCTCAAAGTCCGTCAACTGCACATACGGTTCACGTCCACGCTGTCGCGGCATGCTACCAGTGTTAAATACTGCGATGGAGCTCCGTATGCCACGGCAAACTGGCTGACACTGACGGCGGCGGTGCACAAATGCTGCGCAGCTAGCGCCATTCGACGGCCAACACCGCGGTTCCTGGTGTGTCCGCTGTGCCGTGCGTGTGATCATTGCTTGTACAGCCCTCTCGCAGTGTCCGGAGCAAGTGTGGTGGGTCTGACACACCGGTGTCAATGTGTTCTTTTTTCCATTTCCAGGAGTGTATTAGCCATAATGGTATTCTTCTGGTACTATTCTGCTATTACTGTAAAGAATTCGAACAGGAATCGTTCGTCATCTGAAACGACAGCGTTATTAGTTAAACATAAGAACTAACTATTGACGTCCTTCTACATCTGCACCTACATCTACATTTACACTCCGCAAGCCACCCAACGGTGTGTGGCGGAGGGCACTTTACGTGCCACTGTAATTTCCTCCCTTTGCTGTTCCAGTCCCGTATGGTTCGCGGGAAGAACGACTGTCGGAAAGCCTCCGTGCGCGCTCGAATCTCTCTAATTTTACATTCGTGATCTCCTCAGGAGGTATAAGTACGGGGAAGCAATATATTCGATACCTCATCCAGAGTTTACTAAGTATCTCCGTAACGCTATCACGCTTACCAAATAACCCTGTGACGAAACGCGGCGCTCTTCTTTAGATCTTCCCCATCTCCTCTGTCAACCCGACCTGGTACGGATCCCACACTGATGAGGAATACTCTAGTATAGGTCGAACGAGTGTTTTGTAAGCCACCTCCTTTGTTGATGGACTACAGTTTCTAAGGACTCTCCCAATGAATCTCAAGCTGGTACCCGCCTTACCAACAATTAACTTTATATGATCATTCCACTTCAAATCGTTCCGCACGCATACTCCCAGATATTTTACAGAAGTAACTGCTACCAGTGTTTGTTCCGCTATCATATAATCATACAATAAAGGATCCTTCTTTCTATGTATTCGCAATACATTACATTTGTCTATGTTAAGGGTCAGTTGCCACTCCCTGCACCAAGTGCCTATCCGCTGCAGATCTTCCTGCATTTCGCTACAATTTTCTAATGCTGCAACTTCTCTGTATACTACAGCATCATCCGCGAAAAGCCGCATGGAACTTCCGACACTATCTTCTAGGTCATTTATATATATTGTGAAAAGCAATGGTCCCATAACACTCCCCTGTGTCACACCAGAGGTTACTTTAACGTCTGTAGACGTCTCTCCATTGAGAACAACATGCTGTGTTCTGTTTGCTAAAAACTCTTCAATACAGCCACACAGCTGGTCTGATATTCCGTAGGCTATTACTTTGTTTATCAGGCGACAGTGCGGAACTGTCTCGAACGCCTTCCGGAAGTCAAGGACAATGGTATCTACCTGGGAGCCTGTATCTAATATTTTCTGGGTCTCATGAACAAATAAAGTGAGTTGGGTCTCACACGATCGCTGTTTCCGGAATCCATGTTGATTCCTACAGAGTAGATTCTGGGTTTCCAGAAATGACATGATACGCGAGCAAAAAACATGTTCTAAAATTCAACAACAGATCCATGTCAGAGATATAGGCCTATAGTTTTGCGCATCTTCTCGACGACCCTTCTTGAAAACTGGAACTACCTGTGCTCTTTTCCAATCATTTGGAACCTTCCGTTCCTGTAGAGACTTGCGGTACATGGCTGTTAGAAGGGGGGCAAGTTCTTTCGCGTACTCTGTGTAGAATCGAATCGGTATCCCGTCAGGTCCAACGGACTTTCCTCTGTTGAGTGATTTCAGTTGCTTTTCTATTCCTTGGACACTTATTTCGATGTCAGCCATTTTTTCGTTCGTGCGACGATTTAGAGAAGGAACTGCAGTGCGGTCTTCCTCTGTGAAACAGCTTTGGAAAAAGGTGTTTAGTATTTCAGCTTTACGCGTGTCATCCTCTGTTGCAATGCCATTATCATCCCAGAGAGTCTGGATATGCTGTTTCGATCCACTTGCTGATTTAACGTAAGACCAGAACTTCCTAGGATTTTCTGTGAAGTCGGTACATAGAATTTTACTTTCGAATCCACTGAACGCTTCACGCACAGCCCTCCTTACGCTAACTTTGACATCGTTTAGCTTCTGTTTGTCTGAGAGGTTTTGGTTGCGTTTAAATTTGCAGTACGGCACGTACCTGTCCAAAACGCATTTTACTATTGCCCTGAACTATTTCCATTAACACTCAACATTGTCAGTGTCGGAACAGAAATTTTCGTTTTGATCTGTTAGGTAATCTGAAATCTGCCTCCTATTACTCTTGCTAAACAGATAAACCTTCCTCCCTTTTTTATATTCCTATTTACTTCCATATTCAGGGATGCTGCAACGGCCTTCCCTGTTCTGCGCTTACAGAGTCGAAAAGTTCGGGTCTGTTTGTTATTAGTAGGTCCAAGATGTTATCTCCAGAAGTCGGTTCTCTGTTTAATTGCTCGAGGTAATTTTCGGATAGCGCTCACAGTATAATGTCACTCCATGCTCTGTCCTTACGAGCCGTCCTAAACATCTGAGTGTCCCAGTCTATATCTGGTAAATTGAAATCTCCACATAAGACCGTAACATGCTGAGGAAATTTATGTGAAATGTATTCCAGATTATCTCTCAGTTGTTCTGCCACTAATGCTGCTGAGTCGGGAGGTCGGTAAAAGGAGCCAATTATTAACCTAGCTCAGTTGTTGAGTATAACCTCCACCCACAATAATTCACAGGAACTATCCACTGCTATTTCACTACAGGATAAACTATTACTAATAGCGACAAACACGCCACCACCGAATGCATGCAATCTATCCTTTCTAAACACTGTGTGTGCCTTTGTAAAAATTTCGGCAGAATTTATCTCGGGCTTCAGCCAGCTTTCCATACCTATAACGATTTCAGCTTCGGTGCTTTCTATCAGCGCTTGAAGTTCCGGTACTTTACCAACGCAACTTCGACAGTTTACAATTACAATACCGATTGCTGCTTGGTCCCCGTATGTCCTGACTTTGCCCCACACCCTTTGGGGCTGTTGCCCTTTCTGTACTTGCCCGAGGCCATCTAACCTAAAAAACCGCCCAGTCCACGCCACGCTACACCTGCTGCCCGTGTAGCCGCCTGCTGTGTGTAGTGGAATCCTGACCTATCCAGCGGAACCCGAAACCCCACCACCCTATGGCGCAAGTCGAGGAATCTGCAGCCCACACTGTCGCAGAACCGTCTCAGCCTCTGATTCAGACCCTCCACTCGGCTCTGTACCAAAGGTCCGCAGTCAGTCCTGTCGACGATTCTGCAGATGGTGAGCTCTGCTTTCATCCCGCTAGCGAGACTGATAGTCTTCACCTAATCAGATAGCCGCCAGAAGCCAGAGATGATTTCCTCCGATCCATAGTGACACACATCATTGGTGCCGACATGAGCGACCACCTGAAGATGGGTGCACCCTGTTCCCTTCATGGCATCCAGAAGGACCCTTTGCACATCTGGAATGACTCCCCCTGGTATGCACACGGAGTGCACATTGGTTTTCTTCGCCTCCCTTGCAGCCGTATCCATAAGGGGCCCCATTAGGCGCCTGACATTGGAGCTCCCAAGTACCAGTAAGCCCACCCTCTGCGACTGCCCGTATCTTGCAGACTGAGGGGCAACCTCTGGAACAGGACAAGCAGCCATGTCTGGCCGAAGATCAGTATCAGCCGGAGACAGAGCCTGAAACCGGTTCATCAGACAAACTGGAGAGGCCTTCCGTTCAGTGCTCCGGAATGTCTTTCGCCCCCTGCCACGCCTCGAGACAACCTCCCACTCTACCACGGGTGAGGGGTCAGCCTCAATGTGGGCAGTATCCCAGACAGCCACAGCCGTAATCCGAACGAGGGATGCGTGGGACAAGCTGGCCATCCCCGACAAACCCCCGTCCGGACCCCCACAGCGATGCCCATTGGCAACAGCCTCAAGCTGTGTGACCGAAGCCAACACTGCCTGAAGCTGGGAGCAAAGGGATGCCAACTCAGCCCGCATCCGAACACACCAGTCGCAGTCCCTATCCATGCTAAATACTGTTGTGCAAAGAATGTCTGAACTAATCTACAGAGAGCACAAACACAAGATTTAAACAGTTATTAAAATATAAGACTGCCTAGTAAATGCAGTAATGCTGCTACTTGCGCACTGCTGACACACTGTTCGGCGGCAGAAGGCTAACTGTACTGTCAGTAACGTACAAATACTATTTGAAAGAAATAAACAAATGACAGACGACTGCGCGACTTTACACGTTACAGACATTAAAATGCAAATCTGCCCCTGCTAAATACGAAACTACACAATGATTTGGCGGATTTAACTAAACAAGTGCACTAAGAAAACTCAAACAAATTTTCAACTTGACTACAACACTTATATGAACGCTAAATAAGCCACTTGCTGCTACTTGCGCACTGTTGACACAATGCTCGGCGGCAGAAGGTAATAATCCTTCAGTAGGATCAGTTTTCACCTTTTTTTTTTCATTTTGTTTCTGTTCACCTACTGAGTCCATATATAGCAGGGTAAGCCAGAAATTCTGCGCAACTTCTTGGATACAGTGTGCACACATACCAGACGGGTAAACAGCGAAACGGAACCGTCTCTGCTCATTTAGTGTGTGTCTCTAAGCACGAATGTCGCTACTTCCCTTCACCCACTAGCTGGGATACACTGTACCTGGGGCACTCTCACGCTCTTTTCACTGTAAACAATGTAGTTATGGGAAGGCCTTGTGTTATTCCATCACCCTATCAACAACGGTCCTAAAACAAAATATAAGAACAAATGTTGCATCAATATGCCGGATTGGTATTACGCCTACAGTTGTTGTTGTTGTGGTCTTCTGTCCTGAGACTGGTTTGATGCAGCTCTCCATGCTACTCTATCCTGTGCAAGCTTCTTCATCTCCCAGTACCTACTGCAATCTACATCCTTCTGAATCTACTTGGTGTATTCATCTCTTGGTCTCCCTCTACGATTTTTACCCTCTACGCTGCCCTCCCATACTAAATTGGTGATCCCTTGATGCCTCAGAACATGTCCTATCAACCGATCCCTCCTTCTAGTCAAGTTGTGCCACAAACTTCTCTTCTCCCCAATCCTATTCAACACCTGCTCATTAGTTATGTGATTTACCCATCTAATCTTCAGCATTCTTCTGTAGCACCACATTTCGAAAGCTTCTATTCTAGAAGTTTCAGCTTCTATTCTCTTCTTGTCTAAACTATTTATCGTCCATGTTTCACTTCCATACATGGCTACTTTCAGAAACGACTTCCTGACACTTAAATCTATACTCGATGTTAACAAATTTCTCTTCTTCAGAAACGCTTTCCTTCGCATTGCCAGTCTACATTTTATATCCTCTCTACTTCGACCATCATCAGTTATTTTCCTCCCCAAATACTTTAAGCGTCTCATTTCTTAATCTAATACCCTCAGCATCACCAGACTTAATTCGACTACATTCCATTATCCTCGTTTTGCTTTTGTTGATGTTCATCTTATATCCTTGTTTCAACACACAGTCCATTCCGTTCTACGGCTCTTCCTCGTCCTTTGCTGTCTCTGACAGAATTACAATGTCATCGGCGAACCTCAAAGTTTCTATTTCTTCTCCATGGATTTTAATACCTACTCCGAATTTTTCTTTTGTTTCCTTCGCTGCTTGCTCAATACACAGATTGAATAACATCGGGGAGAGGCTACAACCCTGTCTCACTCCCTTCCCAACCACTGCTTCCCTTTCATGCCCCTCAGCTCTTATAACTGCCATTTGGTTTCTATACAAATTGTAAATAGCCTTTCTCTCCCTGTATTTCACCCCGGCCACCTTCAGAATTTGAAAGAGAGTATTCCAGTCAACATTGTCAAAAGCTTTTTCTAAGTCTACAAATGCTAGAAACGTAGGTTTGCCTTTCCTTAATCTAGCTTCTAAGATAAGTCGTAGGGTCAGAATTGCCTCACGTGTTCCAGTATTTCTACGGAATGCAAACTGATCTTCCCCTAGGTCGGCTTCTACTAGTTTTTCCATTCGTCTGTAAAGAATTCGCGTAAGTATTATGCAGCCGTGACTTATTAAACTGATAGTTGGTAATTTTCACACCTGTCAACACCTCCTTTCTTTAGGATTGGAATTATTATATTCTTGCTCAACAGATGGTACAGTTTTGTCATGACTGGCTCTCCCAAGGCCGTCAGTTGTCTACTCCCGG
The DNA here is from genome assembly GCF_023864345.2 of Schistocerca serialis cubense. Taxonomy (NCBI): domain Eukaryota; kingdom Metazoa; phylum Arthropoda; class Insecta; order Orthoptera; family Acrididae; genus Schistocerca; species Schistocerca serialis. The sequence goes on along the minus strand of NC_064638.1, from coordinate 697,845,169 downwards.
GGCCTTGTTTCGACTCAGGTCTTTCAGTGCTCTGTCAAACTCTTCACGCAGTATCATATCTCCCATTTCATCTTCATCTACTTCCTCTTCCATTTCCATAATATTGTCCTCAAGTACATCGCCCTTGTATAGACCCTCTATATACTCCTTCCACCTTTCTGCTTTCCCTTCTTTGCTTAGAACAAGGTTTCCATCTGAGCTCTTAATATTCATACAAGTGGTTCTCTTTTCTCCAAAGGTCTCTTTAATTTTCCTGTAGGCTGTATCTATCTTACTCCTAGTGAGATAAGCCTCTACAGCCTTACATTTATCCTCTAGCCATCCCTGCTTAGCCATTTTGCACTTCCTGTCGATCTCATTTTTGAGACGTTTGTATTCCTTTTTGCCTGCTTCATTTACTGCATTTTTATATTTTCTCCTTTCATCAATTAAATTCAATATTTTTTCTGTTATTCAAGGATTTCTACTAGCCCTCGTCTTTTTACCTACTTGATCCTCTGCTGCCTTCACTACTTCATCCCTCAGAGCTACCCAATTCTTCTTCTACTGTATTTCTTTCCCCCATTCCTGCCATTTGTTCCCTTACGCTCTCCCTGAAACTCTGTACAACCTCTGGTTTAGTCAGTTTATCCAGGTCCCATCTCCTTAAATTCCCACCTTTTTGCAGTTTCTTCAGTTTTAATCTACAGTTCATAACCAATAGATTGTGGTCGGAGTCCACATCTGCCCCTGGAAATGTCTTACAATTTAAAACCTGGTTCCTAAATCTCTGTCTTACCATTATATAATCTATCTGAAATCTGTCAATATCTCCAGGCTTCTTCCATGTATACAACCTTCTTTTATGATTCTTGGACCAAGTGTTAGCTATGATTAAGTTGTGCTCTGTAATTCTACCAGGCGGCTTCATCTTTCATTTCTTAGCCCCAATCCCTATTCACCTACTACGTTTCCTTCTCTTCCTTTTCCTACTACCGAATTCCAGTCACCCATGACTATTAAATTTTCGTCTCCCTTCACTATCTGAATAATTTCTTTTATTTCGTCATACATTTCTTCAATTTCTTCGTCATCTGCAGAGCTAGTTGGCATATAAACTTGTACTACTGTAGTAGGCGTGGGCTTCGTGTCTATATTGGCCGCAATAATGCGTTTACTATGCTGTTTGTAGTAGCTTACCCGCATTCCTATTTTTTTATTCGTTATTAAACCTACTCCTGCATTACCCCTATTTGACTTTGTGTATATAACCCTGTATTCGCCTGACCAAAAGTAGTGTTCCTCCTGCCACCGAACTTCACTAATTCCCACTATATCTAACTTTAACCTATCCATTTCCCTTTTTAAATTTTCTAACCTACCTGCCCGATTAAGGGATCTGACATTCCACGCTCCGATCCGTAGAACGCCAGTTTTCTTTCTCCTGATAACGACGTCCTCCTGAGTAGTCCCCGCCCGGAGATCCGAATGGGGGACTATTTTACCGCCGTAATATTTTACCCAAGAGGACTCCATTATCATTAACCATACAGTAAAGCTGCATGCTCTCAGGAAAAATTACGGCTGTAGTTTCCCCTTGTTTTCAACCGTTCGCAGTACCAGCACAGCGAGGCTGTTTTGGTTAGTGTTACAAGACCAGATCATCAATCATCCAGACTGTTGCCCCTGCAACTACTGAAAAGGCTGCTGCCCCTCTTCAGGAACCAAGCGTTTGTCTGGCCTCTCAACAGATACACCTCCGTTGTGGTTGCACCTACGGTACGGCTATCTGTATCGCTGAGGCACGCAAGCCTCCCCACCAACGGCAAGGTCCATGGTTCATGGGGGGGGGGGGGGGGGGACGCCTACGGTAGGCACCTAAATATCCTCAATGCCAAGAGTATGAAACATGTCGCTCAATAATTAAAGAATAATTTTAAGCATGTAAGTATACCTTGAACATCCGGTTTAATACAAAAATTTTCACATAACAATGTTCGCCTTTGTAACATGGAGCATGACGAAGCACAGTTAGTAAATAACAGTTTTAAATTGGATAAAGAAAGAAATCCGAGAATGGCTATGATTGGTGATGAGAAACGACAAAGTTAATGTCGGCAGAAAGGCAAGGCACATTGATAACAGTAAGAAGTTGCTAAAATGTTCGTCACTAATACTCGATCGAAACCTTGATTTATTCATTTTAATTATGGAGAAATATCTTTCACACATATAAGTAGATCCGAACATGAACATCACACTCGCAACTTCGTGATGCAGACGTGGAAATTCTTGCTGTCGAATGTTTTCGTGGAATTCTTCTGTTCTTTGTACTCAAATAACTTGTCCTACAGCTACATATTGCACTTCAGGACGATCCGTTCCATCTGTAGATGATTTGGAGCATCTACAACTGATGCTGAAAACGGTCGTGCACAGAAAAGAATGATAGGAGACTCACTCATAACATCTACAAATCGTGCTCGAAATTACTCCTTAATATTTACTATTATTAACACGGATTGTTGAAATTTAGCACCCTCGTGGACCAAACCATGGGCAAAGAAATGTGCAGTGTTTTCAGACAATAGTTAGCTCTCCCAAAGAGCGAGCTTCTTTTCAAAAGCAATTTTTTCCAACATGTCAGCAATTAAATTATTTTCGCCTTGCAAACTGACGTCCAGGCTGTTCACGTGAGACGTAATGTCTACGACAAATGCAAGGTCTGATATCCAGCAAGGATCTTCTAATTTCGGTTTACTCTTTCCCTTTTCATGGAACAAATGTTCTGTGGGCAAACGTAAATCAAAAAATCTCTTCAGCAACTGAGCCAGATTACTTCGGTGTAGTAAGGTATGTCGCCTTACTCCTACTTCCTCCAAGAACTGCCGAAAATGATTATGCGTAAGCCCATGCGTTTTCAGATAGTTTACAGTCGGCACAACAATTTGCATGACGTTTTCTAACGTTACTGGTTTTGCACAAGTCGCCGCCCGACGTATTCGTAGAATGCAGTGAGTTCTAAGCAACGTCTCTTCTGTGCGTCCTAGGTCTTTGCGCAGCAGTGCTATGAGTTACCTCTGCTAGCATTGCCGGTGCTCCATCCATGATCACTGATATTAACTGTCACAATGAGTCGCTTGCTCGAAAGCTCGAATTAAGTCTACATCTTCCGCAGTCCCTTTCAAAGGTACTAAGTCCAAAACGTCACCTGCTATATGCAGAATGTTATCGACACCTCGCATGTATATCGCCACCTGAGCTGTATCTGTAAAATTTGTTGCTTTATCCAACGCAATAGAGAAAACAACGAAGTCCTTAGCATTATTTACTAATTGCCTATGCACATCGCCGGCCATAACACTTACTCGTCTTGTCGCTGTTTGTTTGGAAAGGCCATTTCTTGAAGCAGGCTAAAGCTCATGTGACACAAAAGTTCTTCAGCATCATTGAGACAGTCTTTTATAAACTCCCCTTCGGAAGATGGCTTCGCGGTCCTTGCTATTCTTAATGCAGTTATGAAACTTGCTCGTAGTGCTGATGTATTGCAATTGTCATTCTCGAAAACTAAAAACAGTTAGTTGTACAATAAAATAGATTTGAATATAACACACGAAACGAAGAGTTCAAGAGGCGGCGATTGTTATGACTTAGATTAAAAACCTGTTGATGTGCCTTATCTATTTTCTTAAGCGCACTTAATTTGGGTTGGCGTTATCCACTGTTCAGTACACTACACTCGTCTTTCTGAAATGAGTTGTGGTGTCTCGTGAAAAATGAACTCACTGTGGCCGCCTATTGTTCGGCGGCACAGCAAACACCCGGAGTTTCCACCTACTGCTTCAAAGAGGAATTGCAGTTCCCAGTCGTGTTTAAATGTCTGAGAACACGGATCTCCCGTTCTCTGCTTTCCTGCAATACCCCCCATTTCTCAGTACGTCTCACGAAAGGCTACTGTCGCCAAAGAGAAGCAAGACTGAGTGTGCTTCGGTCGTCCTGGTACCGCGTAAACAAGAAAGCGGAACGTCGCCGCTCGTTTGCTATACGTGTCTAGCCACAGCTGTTCCGCTTTGTCCGCTGCCTGAGATGTGCGCACCTGTCCCGCACTTTCGCGCAGTGTGAGAATTTGGGCGTCGTTGATATAGAGTGTAGTTGTTGCTGTTGTGGTCTTCAGTCCAAAGAATGGTTTGACGCAGCTCTCCACGCTACTATATCCTGTGCAAGTCTTTTAATCTCCGAGTAACTACTGCAGTCCGTATCCTTCTGAATCTGCTTACTGTATTCATCTCTTGCTCTCCCTCTACGATTTTTAGTATCCACGCTTCCCTCCAGTACTAACTTCATGATCCCTTGATGCCTCAGAATGCGCCCTACCAACCGATCCCTTCTTTTAGTCAGGTTGTACCACAAATTTCTCTTAACATGTATACCAATAAATGTATTATATTCTTTCTTATTTAATCTTTCTTTTCACTAATAATAAAGAAAGATTAAATAATATAATAAATATATTTTATACAAATATGTAAATTAATTGTATTCAGTACCTCCTCATTATTTACCTAATCCACCCATCAGCATTTTTCTGTAGCACCACATTTCGAAAGCTTCTATTCTCTTCTTGTCTAGATTGTTCATCGTCCATTTTTCACTTCGATACTTGGCTATACTTCTTTCAAATACTTTCAGAAAGGATTTCTTGACACTTAATCGATACTCGGCGTTAACAAATATCTCTTCTTTACAAACGCTTTACTTGGCATTGCCAGTCTACATTTCATATCCTCCCTATTTCGACCATCAGCGGTTATTTTGCTTCCCAAATAGCAAAACTGATTTACTACTTTGAGTGTTCCATTTCCCAATCTAATTCCCTCAGCATCACCTAATTTCATTCGACTACATTCCATTATCGTCGCTTTGCTTTTGTTGACGTTAATCTTATATCCTCCTTTCAAGGCCCTGTCCATTCCGTTCAACGGCTCTTCCAAGTCATTTGCTGTCTCTGACAGAATTACAGTGTCATCGGCAAACCTCAAAGTTTTTATTTCATCTCCCTGGGCTTTAATTCTACTACAAAATTTTCTTTTGTTTCCTTTACTGCTTGCTGAATATACAGATTGAATGACATCGGGGATAGGCTACAACCCTGTCTCACACCCTTCTAAACCACTGTTTCCCTTTCCTGCCACTCGACTCTTATAACTGCCATCTGGTTTCTATACAAGTTGTAAATAGCCTTTACCTCTCTCTATTTTACCCTTACCCACTTTCAGAATTTTAAAGAGAGAATTCCAGTCAACATTGTCAAAAGCTTTCTCTAAGTCTACAAATGCTGTCTATGAGAAATCTTAGGATGGGTATTTCACCTGTCTCATACATCTTACTCACCAGTCATGGCTGGCTCTCCCAAGGCTATAAGTAGCTCTAACGGAATGTTGTCTACTCCCGGGGCCTTATTTCGACTTACGTTTTCAGTGATTTTCAGATTCTTCACGCAGTATCATATCTCCCTTCTCATCTTCATTTACGTCCTCTTCCATGTCCATATTATTGCCTTGAAATGCATCTGCCTTGTATAGACCCTCTATATACTGCTTTCACCTTTCTACTTTTTCTTCTTTGCTTAGAACTGGTTTTCCATCTGAGTGCTTGATAGTCGTACAGGTTGTTCTCTTTCCTCCAAAAGTCTCTTTACTTTTCCTGTAGGCAGCATCTATCTTACCCCTAGTGATATATGCATTTGTAATCTAGCCATTCCTGCTTGGCCATTTTGCACTTCCTGTAGATCTCATTTCTTAGACGTCTTATACCCTATCACCTACCACGTTTATTGCATTTTTTATATTTCCTCCTTTCATCGATTAATTTCGATATCTCTTGTGTCACCCAATGATTTCTACTAGCTGTCGTCTTTTTGCCTACTTGACCCTCTGCTGCCTTCACTACTTCATCTCTTAAAGCTAACCATTCTTATTCTACCGTTTTCTTTTCCCAGTTCTTGTCAGTCGTTCCCTAATGCTCCCTCTGAAACTCTCTACAACTTACTGTTCTTTCAGTTTATCGAGGTCCCATCTCCATAAATTCCTGCAATTTCTTCAGTTTTAATCTGCAGTTCATAACCAATAAATTGTGGTCAGAGTCCAAATCTGCCGCTGGAAATGTCTTACAATTTAAAACCTAGTTCCGAAATCTCTGTCTTACTATTATATAATCAATCTAAAACCTTCTTTCACGTATAGAACTTCTTTCATGATTCTTAAACCAAGTTTTAGCTATGATTAAATTATGCTCTGTGAAAAATTCTACCTGATGGCTTCCTTTTTCGTTCCTATCTCCCTGTCCACATTTACCTACTACTTTTCCCTCTCCTCCCTTTTCCTAGCATCGAATTCCAGTCCCTCAGGACAATTAAATTTTGTTCTCCCTTAACTACCTGAATAATTTCTTTTATCTCATCATACATTTCACAATCTCCTCCTCATCTACTGAGCTAGCTGGCATATAAACTTGTACTACTGTAGTGGGTGCGGGCTTCGTGTCTAATTTGGCTACTCCTTCATTGCCCCTATTTGACTTTCTATTTAAAACCCTGTATTCATCTGACCAGACATCCTGTTCCTCCTGCCACCGAACTTCACTAATTCCCACTACATGTAGCTTTAACTTATTCATTTCCCTTATAAATTTTCTAACCTACCTGCCCGATTAAAGGAGCTGACATTCCACGCTTCTCCTGATAACATCCTCCTGAGTAGTCCCCACCCGAGATCTGAATGGGGGTCTATTTTACCTCCGGAAATAATTACCCAGGAGGATGCCATCATCATTTAACCATACAGTAAAACCGCATGCCCTCTGGAAAAATTACGGCTGTAGTTTCCCTTTGCTTTCAGCCGTTTGCAGTACCGGCACAGCAAGCCCGCTTTGGTTAATGTTACAAGACCAGATCAGTCAATCATCCAGACTGTTGCTCCTGCAAGGACCGAAAAGGCTGCTACCCCTCTTCAGGAAACTCACGTTTGTTGTTTGTTGGGCTTCGGGCTTCTCAACAGGTGCCCCCCCCCCCCCCCCTCCCGGATTGTGGTTGCACCTACTAAAGGGCTACCTGTATTGCTGAATTGCTGAGGCACGCAAGGCTCCCCACCAATGGCAAGGTCCATGGTTCGTGGGGGGGGGGGGGGGGGGGGGGGGGGGATGAGAGGGTAGTTAAGCCCTGCAATCGTCCTCTTGCACAATTTATGGGGCTGATTGATATATTCCGCTAAAGCAACACGCAAAGAAGTGGGATACGAAGTACTAAGGAATGGCGAGATATGCTTGAAGTTCCCTAAGGCTATAGATACAGCAATAATTAATAGCTCAGTAGGCAGTACAGTTGAAGAGGAATGGACATCTCTAAAAATGGCCATCACAGAAGGTGGGAAGGAAAACATAGGTGCAATGAAGGTAACTGCGAAGAAACCACGGATAACAGAATTAATACTTCAATTGATCGATGAAAGGAGGAAGTACAAAAATGTTCCGGGAAACTCAGGAGTACAGAAATTCAAGTCGCTGAGCAGTGAAATAAATAGGAAGTGCAGGGAAGCTAAGGCGAAATGGCTGCAGGAAAAATGTGAAGACATCGAAATGGAAATGATTGTCAGAAAGACAGACTCAGCATACAGGAAAGTCAAAACAACCTTCGGTGGCACTAAAAGCAAGGGTGATAACATTAAGAGTGCAATGAGAAAGTGCATAGGTGAAAATAATACACTGAAAGCCTCTATGAGGGGGAAGATTTGTCTGTGCTGTTTTTATTGTTAAAAAAATCTTTATTCAGTCGGTCGTCGAAATTTTGAAATAAAAGTTATTGTGGATGTCGCGTAATAAATATTTCGCTTGAAGCGCTGTTGCGACACAGGCAAAGATCAGTTGTGGAAACGAAGCCACTGAATATTACAAATAATGTTGTTAAAGAATACAGGGCACGTACATTTGCGAATGAGTGGTCAAAAAAAAAAAAGCGTTAATACTGTGACTCGAACGAAATGTGGTGTCAGCAAGTAGAGCAGCACGAATTTGAGGATAAAATATCAGAATGCACAGTAATCTCTCAGCAACAAAAGGGCGACCTCAGAAGCGTATTGTTACGTTATGTACGCCTGTTCGACAAGAAACCTGGAGCTATTAGAACGAATTAATATCGCATGGATGTCCGGCCCCACGACACATTCTGCAAAAACACTTATACCATACCGTGGTCACAAAGGGAGGCAGTGGCCAGGCGATAAGAAGGATGCTTGCATGGAATATTATAGAGACCTCCTTATCGCCATATTGCAGTCCATTGCTTGCAGTAATACGAAGAGCGTAAAGCTTCTTTTGTTCAGCAAATGCTTTACGCATTAGTCTCTGGTAGTTAAACTAGTGTGTACATATTCATCAAAAAAGTTATATAATTCCTTTACAAGTCTAATTAGTACAGAGGATGGACTGAGAGTAAATCGAAGAAAGACGGAGGTAATGAGAAGTAGTAGAAGTGAGAACACGAAGAACTTAATATCAGGATCTATGGTCACGAAGTAGACGAAGTTAAAGAATTCTGCTACCTAGGCAGCAAAATAACCAAAGACGGACGGAGCAAGGAGAACATCAAAAAGCAGGATAGCAATGGTAAAAGGGCATTCCTGGCCAAGAGAAGTCTATTAATATCAAATACCGGCCTTAATTTGAGGAACAAATTTCTGAGAATGTACGTTTGGAGTACAGCATTGCATGGTAGTGAAACATGGACTGTGGGAAAACCGGAACAGAAGAGAATCGAAGGATTTGAGATGTGGCGCTACAGACGAATGTTGAAAATTGGGTGGACTGATAAGGTAAGGAATGAGGAGGTTCTGTGCAGAATCGGAGAGGAAAGGAATATGTGGAAAACACTGATAAGGAGAAGGGACGGGATGATAAGACATCTGTAAAGACATCAGGGAATGACTTCCATGGTAAGGCAAAAACTGTAGAGGAAAACAGGGATTGGAATACATCCAATAAATAATAGAGGACGTAGTTTGCAAGAGCTACTCTGAGATGAAGAGGTAAGCAAAAAAATGTTCAAATGTGTGTGAATTCCTAAGGCACCTAACTGTTGAGGTTATCGGTCCCTAGACAGTACTTAAACTAACTTATGCTAAGAACAACACACACATCCATGCCCGAGGGAGGTTCAAATGGCTCTGAGCACTATGGGACAACTTCTGAGGTCATTAGTCCCCTAGAACTAATTAAACCTAACTAACCTAAGGACATCACACACATCCATGCCCGAGGCAGGATTCGAACCAGCGACCGTAGCGGTCTCGCGGTTCCAGACTGAAGCGCCTAGAACCGCTCGGCCACTCCGGCCGGCCACGAGAGAGGACTCGAACCTCCGGGGGGAGGGGCCGCGCAAGAGGTTAGCAGACGAGAGGAATTCGTGGCGGGCCGCATCCAACCAGTCAGAGACTGATGACCTACCCCCCCCCCCCCCCCCATCCCCCCCAAAAAAAATTTTAAAAAAATATGCATACTATCCGCAACGGATAATCCTTAAATGGAATATTTTATGGCATCTACCTCAATTTTGATTTTTACTAGCTGGCAATGGGGTTCATTCGTTACTTTTTGCTTTTATCGGCCTTTTATTTTACGTCTAAAATTTTGCTTTGAATAGATCAAAGAAAAATCATAAAAAGAAGAACAATTCAAAATCATGTTTTATAATCCGATGGAAATAGTTCTTTTATGTGGTTTTAAGAAAGAAAAAGTTCCAGACAACAAATTTTTGTTGGATATGCACGAAATAGATGTGTTACGTAGGTCCAGCAGGAGTAACCCCAGCACCCCAGCGTAATTGACCAAAATTACGTACACCATTCACGGATGTTTCTGTTGTATTTTAGTTGTTTCCTATCCGACCATGATATTATTGCATTTTACCTCCCGTGACCCTTATCGGGAACACGCAGTGGCACTATAGCAAACGAGTACAATGGCGGCTAAGGAAAACGCATCGCACTGTGATTTCAAGACAGCTGCGCATATACCGTCGAGTGTACCATAATAAAAACTCGCGATAAGGCGACCGAAGACCCCCCCTTCACTCCAGGCGCAATAATAGCGTGGTCGACTAATACCTGAAACAGACGTGAGGAATCTAAAGGGGAGGCTGCGAGATGGCCGGCCTTCGGCGCGGCTCACCTCCCACGTCGCCTCCACCCCCACGCCACGGCGCGCCGCGTTGCGCCACACAGCCGGGTCAACAGTGGACGCGGCGCTCTGGCGCGAAGTGGCCCGCCTGCATCCGTCACACATAAATCGTTTCACTGCAGGCTCGGAGGTTGCGAATGCCGCGTCCACGTTGTCAATAGCTGTTTGTCAACACGATTGCATGACGTACTGTTCCCATGAACTTGTATTTGCTTCTGCGTATCGCGCGAGACAAACAAAACGTGCGGGCATGAAGTCAAATTTATCTCTGTCCAGTCTGCTATTCTATTAGCGTTCGTTTCTGGAAGGAACGGAAATTCTCTGTCTCGGAAGCTGCGCGGTCGGGGCAGCGGAAGGCTACCTGAAGGTGACCGAGTTCGACTACTGGCAGGGAAGGAAATTTTCTCCGCTCGCAGAATGGGTGTTGTGCTGTCCTTACGTTTCGTAACGCCATAATTGACACTCCATTGTTGCCTCCCCCAGTCACGAATAGTAGGCTTAAACGGTCTATGTTAGCTAGGACAACGATCAGTTGCTTCAGACGTGCTCCTGACGGGACACTGCCGTTCTGGAAATCTCTCCCGATACCGACGCTGAGCGCCACGGCCATTAGCACCTGCTAAGCCACTAAACAAATCCAATTCCTTATTTGAGTCCACTGCATTTAACCGGAAACCAAGACCGAGATGGACGCTAAACAGTTGATGCTGCGTCTTTGATGCTACGTCTTTGATGCTAGTAGAGCAATCATGTTAGTGGTACGTCAACACAAGCAATGAAGTGAGTCACATGTCGACATAACTTTCGTTCGATTTGGAATAACAAACACTCGCGGTGAACATAAGAATTACAACTTACTGTTCATTCTAGCTAAACGTAAGGTATTTTGGTCATTTCATATAAGAAAAGATTTCATTTACCGGTAATGCTGGTACATTCTGTTTCTGTGTTTCTCATGACTAACTTGATTTTGAAAAAAAAAAGCAGCAAATGACCTCGTACATGAAAATAAAGTGTTCTCTGGCACATGTGTATAAAAGCCATTTTATTTCCCTATGTGTGAGGAATGTTGCCCGAGAGTTTGGCCATACTTTTATTTATTTATTTTTTTTTTTTTTTGACACCCAGTATATAAGGACTTTTTTTTATATACAGCTTATAAGGAAATCAATGTTCGGTAAACGAAGAATAATTGCCAAACCCGACTCTTAGCTGCTCCATAACATAAACACAAGTCCCAACAACAGCTAATACAAAACTTAATAGGCTAGACAGAAACACCAGCTGTAAACAAATCCCGATTGTTCGTCAACCCACAAATAAGTACTGTTCTCAACTGCGGCTAACTCGTGAAATACTGTAATACTCAGTGTTTGTTACATTCGATATATGTCCGCCCCTGGGAGATGAGTGGTCAGTGCAACGGAGTCTCATACCTAACGGCCCGTTTTCGATTCCCGGCTGTGTCGGAGATTTTCTCCGCTCATGGACTGGGTGTTGTTTTGTCCTTATCATCATCGTTTCATCCCCATCGACACGCAGGTCGCCGAAGTGGCGTCAACTCGAAAGACTTGCAACAGGCGAACGGTCTACCCGACAGGAGGCCCTAGCCACGTGGCATTTCCATTTTCCATTCGATATATGCAGCACTCAGAAAGTCTTTTTGGCGCCTGCTGAATATTTGACGCTATGTGTCTCAGGTACAGGAGGCGCTGTCGCAACTGAAGCTGGCGTTAAGTCTCAAGTTTGCAACAGATGAAGAGAAACTACCTGCAGTCTTTTTTGTTGCCTTTCTGACGATAATGACAGATTCTTCGAACTACACGAAGTCAGCAACATAGTCCGCCTCCGAAAGTAGATCCTCAATTGCATCGTCAAGCACTATCAAGTGATCTAACGTCTCTTACGATCTTGTCCGAAAGTACCATAATCTGTATCTTCGCAAGTATCTCCTTCATCAGTTGCCGTACTGAACCGTGTTACTAGGGTTCTCTCAGTCTTTCGAATCCTTTCACATTTAGAAGATGTGTTTCTTTATCCGCCTCAGTCATGGCGTCCGACTTGATACCAAATATACTGGGCCAGTGCCGCCACTGCGATGGCGTTGAACGACAGTCTCTTACAAATAAACGTGTTCCACCGATTTGGATCGCTTCGTATCCGGCCCTGTGTCACCGCAGCATCGCTCCGCGCTATTGCCCTTACAACGTTAAATCCAGACGACTGGCAAAAATATCTTGCGAGCCCAGTAAGACAGCTAATAACTGACGTCGCGGAATCCTCACTCTTTTGATAGCAGTTATTCTGTTTTTACTGACCACCAGACGAAATAATGTGTTTAGCCTCGGGAATTCTGATGGACAGCATAGTTCCGTAAGCTCATTCCAAGGCATCACAAAATAAGTGAACTTGTGAAGCTTCTGGAGGTTGACTGTGCAGTCCTATCCGTGTGACTGTTCTTAATGTCTGCAAATGAGTGAGTTGCGAAGTCAAAATTTTCTGTCTGGAGGCTAAGTCTCGAGTCAGAATTTCGTCCCCTCGTATGCCTCTACATCATGTGCCCAGTAAAAGATTTTTTTTAAGACCACAAGCTGGAAAAATTTGTTCAAAACGAACACGCAAAATTACTTTGGGACTTACAACTTTAGAGAGACGTGCTGGAATGCAGTAGACCAGACTTCACAGCTGTAGGGAAAAACAGTGTATTCTTGACATTTCCATCCCAGGTGACAGCAGAACCGACAAGAAACACATTGAAAAGTTTGCCAAATGCATGGGCTAGAAAATCTAACTTCAGCGGTGAAAGTAACCTCAGTGTTTCTCGCTACACTGGGAGAAGTGCCAGAATATCTCGCGGGCACCTTAACGCCAACGGAATTGATGAAATATTCATTTGCCAACAACACGAAGCCACTTTACTAGTATCTGCACGAATCATTCGCAGATAGATTACGCAGTCCTACCATGCTTAGCATGTGTCCAACAAGTGATAAGACACGAAATTCAAAAATGGTTCAAATGGCTCTCAGCACTATGGGACTTAACTTCTGAGGTCATCAGTCCCCTAGAACTTAGAGCTACTTAAACCTAACTAACTTAAGGACATCACACACATCCATGCCCGAGGTAGGATTCGAACCTGAGACTTTAGCGGTAGCGCGGTTCCAGACTGAAGCGCCTAGAACCGCTCGGCACACACGAAATCCAGTAGAGTGAACTCATTTGCTATTATAATAAGGAATAACCTGAATAAAGCTCTAGTCTCATACAGAATGCAAACTGGTTTTGCGTAATACAAAGATTACTGGGTAGTTTGTTTCAAAATCGTATATCTGAAACAGAAAACGAAATGGAGTAAGGTTTATTATTGTGGATACTTTATGTGACCAAAACTATCCGGACAGCCGGCTGAAAATGACTTACAAGTCCCTGGTATACTCCATCGGTAACGCTGGAATTCAATGTGGTGTTGGCCCACCCTTAGCCTTGATGACAGCTTCCACTCTTGCAGGCATAGAACTAAGAGCTACTTAAACCTAACTAACTTAAGGACATCACACACATCCATGCCCGAGGTAGGATTCGAACCTGAGACTTTAGCGGTCGCGCGGTTCCAGACTGAAGCGCCTAGAACCGCTCGGCACACACGAAATCCAGTAGAGTGAACTCATTTGCTATTATAATAAGGAATAACCTGAATAAAGCTCTAGTCTCATACAGAATGCAAACTGGTTTTGCGTAACACAAAGATTACTGGGTAGTTTGTTTCAAAATCGTATATCTGAAACAGAAAACGAAATGGAGTAAGGTTTATTATTGTGGATACTTTATGTGACCAAAACTATCCGGACAGCCGGCTGAAAATGACTTACAAGTCCCTGGTATACTCCATCGGTAACGCTGGAATTCAATGTGGTGTTGGCCCACCCTTAGCCTTGATGACAGCTTCCACTCTTGCAGGCATACGTTCAATTAGGTGCTGGAAGGTTTCCTGGGGAATGGCAGCCCATTCTTCACGGAGTGCTGCAATGAGAGAGATATCGATGTCGGTCGGTGAGGCATGGTAGGAAGTCGGCGTTCCAAAACATTCCAAAGGTGTTCTATAAGATTCAGGTCAGGACTCTGTGCAGACCTCTCCATTACAGTGATATTATTGTCATGTAACCCCTCCGTCACAGGCTGTGCGCTATGAACCGGTGCTCGATCGTGTTGAAAGATGCAATCGCCATCCCCGAACAGCTCTTAAACAGTGGGAATCAAGAAGGTGCTTAAAACATGAATGTAGGCCTGTGCTGTGGTTGTGCCACGCAAAACAAGAAGGCCCCTCCATGAAAAACATGACCACACTATAACACCACCGCCTCAGAATTTTACTGTTGGCACTACACACGCTGGCAGATGACTTTCACCGGGCATTTGCCATACCCACACCCTGCAATCGGATCGCCACATTGTGTACTTATTCGTCACTCCACACAACGTTTTTCCACTGTTCAGTCGTCCGATGCTTACACTCCTTACACCAAGCGAGGTGTTGTTTGGCATTTACCGGCGTGATGTGTGGCTTTTAAGCAGCCGCTCGACCATGAAATCCAAGTTTTCTCACCTCCCGCCTAATTGTCATAGTATTTGCAGTGGATCCTGATGCAGTTTGGAATTCCTGTATGATGGTCTGGGTAGATGTCTGGCCGGCCGGGATGGCCACGCGGTAAAAGGCGCTACAGTCTGGAACCACGCGACCGCTACGGTCGCAGGTTCGAATCCTGCCTCGGGCACGGTTGTGTGTGATGTCCTTAGGTTAGTTAGGTTTAATTAGTTCTAAGTTCTAGGGGACTGATGACCTTAGCAGTTAAGTCCCATAGTGCTCAGAGGAATTTGAACCATTTTTGTAGATGTCTGCCTATTACACATTACGACCCTCTTCAACTGTCGGCGGTCTCTTGTCAGTCAACAGACCAGGTCGGCCTGTACGCTTTTGTGCTGTTATTGACCCTTCACGTTTCCACTTTACTTTCACATCGGAAACAGTGGACCTAACATCGGAAACAGTGGACCTATGGATGTTTATGAGTGTGGAAATCTCGTGTACAGGGGTATGACACAAGTGTCACCCATTCACATGAGCTCGGTCGAAGGCCGTGTGTTCCGCGGAGCGCCCCATTCTGCTCTCTCAAGATGTCTAATGACTACTGAAGTCGCTGATATGGGGTACCTGGCAGTAGGAAGCAGCACAATGCAACTAATATGAAAAACGTATGTTTTTGTGGGTGTCTGGATACTTTTCATCACATGGTGTAAGTACTGTAATGGTGCTGGACGTATCGAGTCTTGTTTTCCAATTATATAATTATGAAAGGTGTTTGTGGGTGTAATGGTGAATGTCGGGGTTATTATTGTTGCTACTCTTCCGTCTTTCAGTTGCACAGGCGTCAGCAAACACACATTTCCTCTGATAATTCTACACTTCATTAATTTCTAGTTGTACAGTGTATGGCGGGTGTGTACGAACAATTCTGCAGCTATTTTTCTTTATCATAGAGCCTTTCATTTCACACTGTGATGTTAATTTTGAATCTTGTCCGTTTCTTTTTCTCCTGACATTTTTGCTTTTGTATTGAAGCAGAAATATGTGTAAGCGGTGGAAAACGTATGAGTAAAGTGATATGACATGCGGGTGATTCTGTTAGCACGTGATAGGATCCCAAACGTTGGTGCAGGAATTGTGCATGATTCACGAGAGCCATTCATGGGAACCTAAGTATACTGCCACAACAAGACAGATCTTTCTGGAAATTTCCCCTTAGTAATTTGTCAGCACATGAGGTCTGGAGAACGACTGTAGCAGACGCTTCTAGAAAAGAGCTAGTAGAAGAAATCTGCTTCTTTATCAAGAAATTTTTCCATGGCCACATACACAGGGCATCCAAACATAATAACTATGATCGTAATATGTTTGTAGATGAACGAAGTGCTACCAAGATGATCCAGTGGAAGCCATGACTTTGTAACGCCAAACCCATTGGTTATAGAAATACCACGGAGAAACCAACGAAAGTAAACCGTGAAACAAAGAAGAGCAAGGTAGAAGAACACCCTCTGGGATCTCAGTTTGTATGCCAACTGCAGCATGTTTTAATTGATTTTTACTGACCATCATTCGGCATAGAAAAATTAATTGAACTTCTTCAGAATAAACCAACTCTATAATAAATGTTTCAAAATGGAATTGATCATAATGTCATAATTGCAAACACAACGAAGTCGCTGGTGGCAGCAGGAGCAGCAGCAGTAGTAAAAGTACTGCCTGTACTGACTTCGGTAGTTCATAGTCAGTACTGTTTACTCACATTGTCACTTCAGATACTGAAATCATTGTAATAATATTTGTCTCATTGAATTGTTATTACCGCTCGGGATTAGTCGATCGGTCTAAGGCGCTGCACTCATGGACTGTGCGGCTGGTCCCGGCGGAGGTTCGAGTCCTCCGTCGGGCATGGGTGTGTGTGTTTGTCCTTAGGATATTTTACTTTAAGTAGTGTGTAAGCTTAGGGACTGATGACCTTAGCAATTAAGTCCCATAAGATTTCACACACATTAGAACATTTTTTTAAATTGTTATTTCTTAGGTAACTATAACGTAAAAGAGGTCTGTATGTGTGGCACTCTAGTCCGATGTAAGAGAGGGTCTTATGTCCCTAAGCAGATCATGTTAAATAAATAAAGTGCTATGCATGGCCAATAGGTTTACAGTCTCCAGGACCCTCCGTCCCTCGACTGACCTCCACAATGGCTCTTCATGTACTGTATACTGAGTTCTTCTTTTTTCAACATCCTATTTGTCTATGAAATCCATAAAACATGTCCAAGCGAGGTAAGAGCGAAGTCACATAATATCGGTGCAGCATTTAAATAATATGCCTCAGTGTTTTGAGAAATGTGCAGAGAAGTTTATGCACGGACAGAGCACACAATGCTTTGCTATCAACAATAGGAGTAGAGACGGTTTAAGATCATAATATATTGTACAACAAACGACGTCATCTATTGTTTATCTGTACTACAACAATCTTTGAGTGTTCCCAAGTTACAATAATTCGAGACAGCGCCATCATTTGACAGTTCTTACGAGAACATTCTCTGATGGTTCGCACTGTCATCTCACAGGTCTGCTGCAACAGATCCTATAGCAAAATGGGCTACAAATCGTAATGTACTAAAGGTCATATGGAAAACTTAAAGAACATATTACAATCTTAGTTATACGAAATCACATGCAACCTTCGTCGATCACCGTCTCATTATCATCAGGACGATACCTGCCGAATCTCCAGTTACTGCACATGGCAGCAAGATTTTACGATCCTCTTCGCATCTTTTCACATTAATGGCTGAGAGCCATTTGAACCATTTTTGAATTTCGTGTCTTATCACTTGTTGGACATATGCTAAGCATGGTAGGACTGCGTAATCTATCTGCGAATGATTCGTGCAGATACTAGTAAAGTGGCTTCGTGTTGTTGGCAAATGAATATTTCATCAATTCCGTTGGTGTTCAGGTGCCCGCGAGATATTCTGGCACTTCTCCCAGTGTAGCGAGAAACACTGAGGTCACTTTCACCGCTGAAGTTAGATTTTCTAGCCCATGCATTTGGCAAACTTTTCAATGTGTTTCTTGTCGGTTCTGCTGTCACCTGGGATGGAAATGTCAAGAATACACTGTTTTTCCCTACAGCTGTGAAGTCTGGTCTACTGCATTGCAGCACGTCTCTCTAAAGTTGTAAGTCCCAAAGTAATTTTGCGTGTTCGTTTTGAATAAATTTTTCCACCTTGTGGTCGCGCTTGTTTGTTGTCAACGGCAGACGGAAATTTTGGCATAAGTTGCAGCGGATCAAAGCGCCACATCACTCTGCCTTGTTATTGTTTAAGTTTGAATAACAAGTGAACTGTTTTTCTTGCACTGATTTTTGTTTGTTTCTTACTAGTTTTCGGCTTATTGTGGCATCTTCAGTAAACAATCGACTATCGTCCGCAAAGAACATTGTCACTTAGTTAAACAAACATTGTAACGAAACTTACAATCCACTTGTGCAGAATGTTGTGCACCAAACATGTTTTTATGCAAATGCGTAAAGTTTAACTTACTGTGTTATAAACAAGTTTGGTGCTCAGTATTCTGTGCAAGTGAATTTTATTTTTGATTATAATGTCTGTCTGACTAAGAAATTCGGCAGTGTCCTTTGCGGGCGCTAGTAAGTTGTTTCTGAAGATGGCCCAGTCAGCCTAAAACTAGTGATCAAAAATCAGTAGAACAAAAGCAGTTTATTGTTACTCAAGTTGTTCTACTAAGAAGTGAAGACTCCATAAATATTATTATTATTTATTTTCGAAAACATTTTGGGGAAAACAGCGACCCAATTTCACAATTGCACTTAGAAAAAGTCTAGACCGCACAAATCATATTTATTGACGATTGGTTTCTGTCCAAAGGACGACCATTTTCAGACTGTGAAGTTAATGGGTGGAGACGGATCCACGGAGTAAGAACGGCAGAAGCATCCAGACGTTGTCAAGTAGTTCGAGCTGCTGACAGCATCTGGAGGCTTCTGCAGTACCTGCTCCTTGGATGCGTCTCCACGCATCAACTTTCGAGTACGGCCTGAAAATGGTCCGCCTTGGGACTGAAACCGGTCGCCAATAAATGTGATTTGTGCTGTCTACACTGTTTTTCTAAGTACTATTATTATTATTGTTATTAGTAGTAGTAGTAGTAGTAGTACTAGTAGTATTACTATTACCGTTATTACTACTAGTAACAAGTCATGGAGTAACTCCTAATATCGTGTCGGACCTCCTTTCACACATCGAAGAGCAAACTCTCGACGTTGTATGGGCTACACAAGTCGTTGGTAGTCCCCTGCAGAAATATTGAGCCATGATGTCTCTATAGAGGGCCACAATTTTGTATTGTTTTACGCACTAACTGACGTCTCGGTTATGTCCCTTAACTGTTCCATGGGATTCTTGTCGGGCGGTCTGAGTGGCCAAATCATTCCCTCGAATTCTCCAGAACTTTCTTCAAACAAATCGCGAACAGCTGTGGCCGGAAGACATTGTGTATTGTCACCCATAAAAGTTAATCGCTGTTTGGAAAAATGACGTCGATGAATGGTTGGAAATCGTCATCAAGTATCAGAACATCCAGGGGATACAGTCCATCCCATGTAAACACAGCGCACACTGTGGTGGAGTCACCAGCAGCTGTAACAGTGCGTTGTTGACAACTGGGGTACTGTGGCTTCGTGGGGACTGCGCAACACTCAGGTGTTACCAACTGAAATCGGGTCTAATCTGACCAGCTCACTGTTTTCCAGTCATCTAAGGTCCAAGACATGTGGTCAAGCGCCCTGGAGGGGCGCTGCCGGCAATGTCGTGCTCTCAGCAAAGGCACTCGCCACGGTAGTCTGCTGCCGTAGACCATCAACACCAAATTTAGTCGCACTGTCCTAATGAAAACGTTAGTCGTACATCCCACAATGATTTCTGTCGGTATTTGATACAGTTGCTTGACTCTTAGCACTGACAACTCTACGCAAACGCCGGTGCTCTCGGTTGTTAAGGTTGTCGGCGCTGCGACATCCGTGGTGAGAGGTAATGCCTGAAATTTGATATTCTTAGCACACTCTTGATACTGTGGATCTGAGAATATTGAATACCCTAACAATTTCCGGAATGGAATGTCTCATGTGTCAAGCTGAAACTACAATTCCGCGTTCAGAGTGTGTCAATTCCAGTCATATGGCCATAAAATATCGGAAACCTTTTCACATGGATCCGCCAATGCACTGCCCTTTTTACGTTGTTTACGCGATGCTACCACCTCTGTACATGTCCGTATCGCTATCTCATGACTTTTGTCACCTTTGTGTAGTAATATGTACTTTTCACAAAGTATGCGTATTGTAATGCGTATTGTTATGGATCTCTGGTTAGACGAAACAGCAGGTCGAAGACCCTGATCTTGCCAAGTAAAATAAATGTACGACTGTATACTAATGAATAACGCTGCACATGAATAGCACGCCTCCAACATTGGAAAGTTCCTTTTCAGTGCAGGAAGACAGGTAACAGTGCAGTGCCTGAGAGACTCATCCCAGAGCGCACAGGCTGCAGGAGAATGGAGGCGCCCCGGACGAGTGGGCGTGCCGGAGATGAGCTGGCGGGCTGGGAGCCGGCAGGTGTCCCGTGGCGCGCGGCGCGTGGGCGGCGGTCGATGTCGGCCCCCGCCGCCACGTGGGCGTCCCGGCTGCGCCAGAGCGCAGGTCTCCCGGCCCCGGCGCTGCACACCACGTGCAGCAGCTAGCTGGCCGCCTACCTGCCCCCCTCATCTCCAGGACTCTCGAGTAATAGCTCTTAACACGATCTTTTATTCTACCCTAAACACTCATAACAAATATCGTCTGCATTCCGCACTGGAACGAAAAGGAGTGGATGCTATACTTTAATGTACCCCAGACTGCATTGTCACCAGGTGCGCAGCTCAAACTCATCTGCGTTTAAAAGGGAAAAGGTACGGGAAAGGTACCTTACTGAATGACTCCCTGCGTTTGCCTCGACTGATTTTGGAAAATAATCTACAT
The DNA here is from genome assembly GCF_023864345.2 of Schistocerca serialis cubense. Taxonomy (NCBI): domain Eukaryota; kingdom Metazoa; phylum Arthropoda; class Insecta; order Orthoptera; family Acrididae; genus Schistocerca; species Schistocerca serialis. The sequence goes on along the minus strand of NC_064638.1, from coordinate 697,824,326 downwards.
CTACATTTATACTCCGCAAGCCAACCAACGGCGTGTGGCAGAGGGCACTTTACGTGCCACTGCATTACCTCCCTTTCCTGTTCCTATGGTTCGCGGGAAGAACGACTGCCGGAAAGCCTCCGTGCGCGCTCAAATCTCTCTAATTTTACATTCGCGATCTCCTCGGGAGGTATAAGTAGGGGGAAGCGATATATTCGATACCTCATCCAGGAACGCACCCTCTCGAAACCTGGACAGCAAGCTACACCGCGATGCAGAGCCCCTCTCTTGCAGAGTCTGCCACTTGAGTTTGCTAAACATCTCCGTAACGCTATCACGCTTACCAAATAACCCTGTGACGAAACGCGACGCTCTTCTTTGGATCTTCTCTATCTCCTCCGTCAACCCGTCCCGGTACGGATCCCACAGTGATGAGCAATACTCAAGTATAGGTCGAACGAGTGTTTTGTAAGCCACCTCCTTTGTTGATGGACTACATTTTCTAAGGACTCTCCCAATGGATCTCAACCTAGCACCCGCTTTACCAACAATTAACTTTATATGATCATTCCACTTCAAATCGCATACTCCCAGATATTGTACAGAAGGAACTGCTACCAGCGTTTGTTCCGCTATCATATAATCATACAATAAAGGATCGAACTGCTGAAGAAGATGAGGTAGGTGGCAGTTAAGGACAGTACAGATGTGCAGCGTCCCTACGACAGTTAATCATAAAGTTTTAACTGTAATCTCGAAAAATCAAGTTGCGACAGCAAAACTTGCTCATGCACCTCCTCTACACATTAACCCATTAATTCGAACATTTGATTGGCAGGGACTTTGGTTGTAGAAGTCTGTATAGGAAATGTTCCACATCGAAAAGACTGCGTTTCGTTAGCATAACACTCAGAGGATACAACGGATCCACTAAAGCGACTGCGTACCCCACGCTAGCCCATCCTCTGCTAATGCATTGTTGTGCAGATGGATTGACGTCGAAGAAGTTCAGGGAAGGGCATCTCTTTTTGTATTATCGCGTAATAGGGAAAAAGAGTGCCATAGACGTGATAAGCGAGTTGGGGTAGCAGTCCTTAAAACAAAGGCGTGTTTCATTTTTTTACTTTTTTTTGTCCTTCGAATGCGAAAATGTTTCGTTAATGTCCACCTACATAGGGAGAAATGATCCTCGTAATAAAAAAAAAGAAATTAGAACTCACACGCAAAGATTTACGCGCTCTTTTTTCCAGCTCACTGTTCGAGAGTGCAGCGGTAGAGAGATAGTGTGAAAGTGGTTCGAGAAACCGTCTGCCAGGCGCTTAAGTGAGAGTTGTAGAGTTGTCATTATAAAAACGCTCGTCACGCACGGTTCTTCATCCGAGAAAGTGGGGGTGGAGCGGAATTTGACAACTCAGATGAGCATGTGTGAGTGCGCCCTGGACAGATTGAGCAAAGGCGCTGTTGTGGAGCCGTAGGACTCCAGAGTACAGCTTGCCCTGGTGCTTCGTCTTGCTCCTTACGAGCATAATTTTTCAGCGCCTCTTTGTCTGACGATGGGTGGGTGTTCGCCTCTTTCGGCGGTGATGGATCCACCTTTTCCAATGCCTTCCTTGTCTCGGACTCCCAATGATTCACCTATTCCTCGTCCTCGGCGATTAGGCGGCTAAAGATATCTCGACTGTCCTGACACAGCTGCGATAGTTCCGCTGCTGCCTACGATTACGCTGTTTGTCTGAGTGTGAGCAGTCGCTTATCCCAGCAGGCAGCGGCTTACGTCATGTTCAAGCTGTCATAGAAGAAATGAAAAGTGGTCCATGACCGGATTTGACTTTTTCCACTATCGCCTCGACTTCGTGACACACCAATCTTTGAGTATCAGAAATTCCACTTAACTTGCGATTCGCCCTTCTGCAGGGTCTTTCCCCGTCATTCGGACAACCTGGAAGTGTCTGCGCCTCCTCACCCTATGTCATGTGACAGCGCATTGCTGTCGTACATCTCCACCTACTCACAATGTCCTGATGCATTTTGTTTGGTCTCCTCTAGCGTCGAGCTGCGATACCGTAGCAATTGGATCTCAACATGTGTCAGGACTATAGACATGTACCCGCAACTAACTTAAAAGTTATCTTATTGCATTGACGAGAGACTTCAGCTGATGATATATATGAGGAAAAATATTACCACAGCTGTACCTTCAGAACGTTTTCATTATATCACACGACTGGTTTCGGTGGCACATTATAGTCATCCTCAGGGCCCACCACTGCCGAAAGAGTATTTGATTTCCATGGCGCATTTATTCTGTGGGATTCTTGTTACTAGCACACGCGGGCTACCTTTCATCAGGTGTTTACAATCGACACCGTGTCGACACAGTGTAGACTCCTCATGACAGGTAGTGCACGTGTGGTAGTAACAAGGATCCAACAGAATAAATGCGCCGTGGAAACCAAATACTCTTTCGGCAGTGGTGGGCCCTGAGGATGGCGGCAATAAGCCGCTGAAACTAGTCTTGCGGTAGAATAAAAACATTCTCAAGATACAGCTCTGGTGGTACTTTGCCCCATACTAATTACGTAACTTTATTTTTGGAGATAATAATTAAACGTTTCTGGCTACGCTTCACATAGCGCGACGACAGTCACAATGTTAATTCATTAAACTACTGTTCATTTGAAAACTTCCAGGCAGATTAAAACTGTGTGCCGGACCGGGACTCGAACTCGGGACCTTTGCCTTTCGCGGGCAAGTGCTCTGCCATCTTTTCTTTCATTCTCTCTTTTTTTTTATATAGATATCAATGTGCGAACAGTCGTAGTTAATCAAGCCTGGAAAACTAAAACAGAAAGAAGACACCATCGAAGATAGTAAACATAAATAACATGAAAATAAAGCCATCACTTGGTAGTTAAGCTTCCCAGCGACTGCGCCCACTGATAAAGATTGTTCAATATATGATCGTTTGTAGTTCGTTCTGATCTCATCTACCACTGCCTAGAACATTCCAGCTACACGGCGGGCTGTGAAAGGCACTCCAGAGGTAGTTTGCGAAGCACTGTCGATATCTGGTATGCCCGGAAATAGCATGATGTCTTTCTTGCAAATAGAGCCAGAAGTCAAGTAAATTCTTGTGTCCGTCACGACAGAGGTAATGGACCGCATGTCCACGAATCCATGTGACAGAGTTGGTTCGAGTCGTGGAGTAAAATGTCTCATCCGGAAACAATAACGTGCGTGTAGATATATGCTCCGGCCTAACTCACAAGAGATAAGCCAGCATCCGCCGCACAAGGTGCCAAACCGGTTCCGCCTCTCCACAGCTGAGGCGGTGCTCGTCAGAATCTACTGTATTACAACCCACACAATTGGGAGATTCTGCCATGTGGATATTGTAGAGACGTTCTTGCGTCACCAGTTTCCCATTAACGACTACGTACCATTGGGAAACAACATCGGAATCAAGCATGGAATCGTGTACAGTCTTCCACACTACGCGCCACCGTACGTCAGGATATTTTAGTTCGACCACATTTAGGGGGCGGCGTTGCAGCATGTCATGATATAAGCGTCGAGTTGTGGCCATTCGCGGTGTCGTGAGCGCTACACTGCAATAACTTTGTTCCAAATAGAAACGTCCTATATAAAAGAGGGGCGTTGGGATGTCCTGTAATGGCACGGGCGCTCTTAGTGAAGAAGGTCGAAGCGCCGTCAGTAGCAGATTCGTGAGGCTCGTAGGACAACGGCGCAGCAGACATAAATGTGAGCTAACATAGAGGGCAAAGGCCCTATCATGGACGTTAACTAGGCCGAGACCACCTTTCTCCTTGGGGAGGGTAAGAGATACGTATCTGATCTTCAGCAACATACCAGCGGTGACGAAGTATCCCAGCGCTGCCATAATGCTACGAGCCAAGGGTTTCGGAACGGGTAGCGTTTGGACGACATTCGGTATGCGGGACGCAAGATATACATTGGCATAATACGCCCGCTGAACGATGTTGAGGGATCGCAAGCGCTGACTTGCAATTCCGGCCCTAATTTGGTTAAGAAGGCCTCGATAATTGAGCGTCGTCGCGTGTCGCATGTCGTTCATGAAATCCAACCCAAGCAGCGTACAGTATCACTGAAGCGTAAGGGAGCAATGTGTTTTGCGGTAGCCAAATCCCGATGCTCAAGGCGACGGACATGTGAACGTTGATTTGGCTACCAGAAGCTGTACCGTAGGTTGCAATCCAGTCCAAAGCCGCAGCCATGTCGTCAGCTCCACGTATGACGATCATCAAATCATCCGCATATGCGGTGCAGCGGTAGATGAAGCCACCGAACTGTATCCCAGTTAGCCTGTCTCTGAGACCACACAACAAAGGTTTTAGGGCCAATGCAAATAACAATGTTGATAATGGACATCTCTGTCGTACTGATCGGCGGATCGGCATGGGTGCCGTCAGTCTTCCATTAACAAGAACTTGAGAAGTAGCACCATGCAGAAGGCGTTTCAAAACTGTGATAAAGAGGTCGGGGTATTCCATGCGCCGTAGAACGGCCGTGAGGAAAGTGTAGCCCACACGGTCAAAAGCCTGGCTAAAGTCGATAGACGCAAGGGCTGCCGGTAAACGTCTCACCGGTGCAAGGGAGATGAGATCTCTGTAACGACATAACGCAGTTCTGATGTTGTTGGGTCCCAAGGACGTCTGATCGCTGGACAGGACGTGTGCCGCGAATACGTTCTGATAACAGCCTCGAAAAGATCTTGAAGTCGCTGTTCAATAACGTTAAGGGGCGATAATCGCGGACAAGATTCCGTCCCTTCGGCTTGTGGATGGGGACAATCAGACCTTCCAAGAACGGTTCAGGCAATGTTATACCCGGGGACATCAATTCCGGACAAATTTCAATCAAACACGGTACCAACAGTTGTTTAAAGGCTCGATAGAACTCTAATGGTAATCCATCGATTCCTGGTGATTTATGGGGAGCATCTTTACCAATGGCGTCGAGCACTTCCTCTTCTGTCACTTCTCCCAGTAAAGTCGGTACCATGTCTGGTGGAACTGTACCGTGGACATGTGCTGAAACGGTGTCTACCGTCGCCATATCAGGGATCACTGCTGAATAAAGTTGAGCGTAATGCCCATAGAAGGCTTCTGCTCTATCTGCTTGTTCTACCACGTGTCGACCGTCGTCCGTTATCATGTCGGTTACCAGTGCCCTACGGCGCCTCCAGCGTTCTAGGTGCACGTGGTGCATAGACAGCCTTTCTGATTGTATCATGTCTGGAGCACGCGAGCGTATAACAACGCCCTGTAAATGACGGCGTGCTAAGGAGACGAGCTGCGCTTTCGCGCGATTGACTATGATCTCCCGTCATGTGAGGGCTCCATAGCAAGACATTCCCGTAGGACGGTGTAATAAAAGTTTTCCGTGCTCCTCCTCCATGCCGCCGCTTCCCGGACGTAAGCCATGAGGCTCGCCTAAGAGAAGGCTTCGCACATTCAATCCACCAACTGAGGGTCGATCGGTAACGACCACGACGCTGTAAGGACGCGTTCCACGACTCTTCGATAGCACCTTTAGATGCCGGCTCGTCCAGATGGGCGATGCTCAGTTTCCAGGGGGGCCTACTGCGCCACACACGTGCAGGTTGGAGGGCAATGGTGCAAATATAGGCTGTGTGGTCGGTGAATGCAGTGGGCCAGAGCTCTGCTCCTCTCGTCGACGTCGAAAGGGTGCTTGTGACATAAATCCTGTCTAACCGACTTGATGAATGACTTGTATAATGGGTGTAACCAGGAGCTGGGCCATGGATGTGGCGCCACGTGTCGATCAGGTGGAGATCACGCACTAGCATTTCCAATTCCGCACACGGGATGTGATGTGGCTGCTGATCAGACGGAGATAATGTACAGTTAAAATCTCCCATCACCATATCGTCTATGCGGCCCATAAATAGAGACGTAGTATCTTCCGAAAAAAAAGCGGGCCCGATCTCTCCGTCTCCCTGATCCTGAAGGGGCATATACATTGATGAGTCGTACACCGTTGACAGTTCCTGCCATGGCTCTTGCACTCGGTAAGTATAGTACGTCCGTAGCCGCCAAGCCGTCCCGTAGCAGGACAACCACACCACAATCGGTAGAAGAGGCGTGGGAGATGTGGGCGGTATATCCGTAGAAGTCAGGGAAACTAGCGACACATACTTCCTGCAAGAGGGCCACGTCGATGTCGGCCGCATCGAGCATGCGTTGTAGCATTGTCAGTTTGTGTGGTGCCCTTATCGCGTTGATATTGATTGTGGCAAGGCGAAAGGTGTGTTGCCTAGCCTCTTCACCTAGGGTAGACGCCATGGCAATCAAAGATAACCGCAAGAGATGCCAGACCCACCGAACCCGTTATAAATTATGTCTTTCACGCTAGGAGTGGCATCCCCAATGCCACCCCCTCCCCTATCACCCGTGCCCTCTCCATGAAGTTCCTCAACATCGTCCGACCACAGTGGGTGCAACACAATGCTGTGTAGCTGATCGGCACCTAAATCTCTCTCACGCACGTCGTGTTTGGTAGAGGTAGACGGAGTGCCATCCATCGACGCGACCTGCTGCATCTGTGGTGCAGGAAGTAACTGGGCACTCGTAGTATGGGCAAGTGAACCGTCTACACCACTTAGATCCTCAGCAGGCGCAGCATCCATGCCGTCTGACGAGATGTCAACTTCTTGATCGGCCGTGTGTAGGAGGCAATCGTCAGAAGGGGTCCGCCGATGTCGCTTGCGTCATCGAGGCGAACGTTGCTTTCGAACGTGGACATCCGTATCCGAATGTGGGAGGCAATCCAGCGTCGTATAACCTTCCGTTAGGAAAGCCGCGCTCGGGACAGTGTTCGCGTCCACAACCATCTCGTTCTGATTGTTATATTGGGTCTGGATTCCGTGGGACTGTTGCTGCTGTTGTTGCTGCGGAGGAGGCGACATATGGTTTGGCATCTGGGGTCCTTCCTCTTCCTCCCTTGGTCCTTCTGACGTCGATGGATGTGCCCGATCGCCCATTTCGTCCTCATCTATGGTGCGCATCGTCGTCTGAGCGTACGTGAGGAGCAGGATTGTCGTCCCCGTTGGGGAAAGGGAGTCTCCCACTGGTGTCTGCGCAATTCTACGTTGTAAGCAGCTCGATCGAACGTGGACTTCCGGCCCACATCCGGAACAGGTACGTTGTTGACCGTCGTACATTATGATTGCACGACAGCCACCGATGTTCAAATGGGACGGCACATGTTTCTTGAGATCAAGTTTAATTTGTCGCACACCATTGTAGACCTTATACGTCGAGAGAGTTTGCCACTTTTCAGCAACGTGACTGATGACATTGCCATATGGTCGGAAGGCGTCCTTGACAACTTCCTCTGGGACCCCGAAGGGGAGTTCAAAAACCCTTACAGTCCTTAGGCCCATGCCTGCATGATCCACCGTCACTGCACCGATATGCCCGTCAGAATGTTTGAATCTGAGTGAGTTCGAGTGTTTAGACACCATTGTCGCGCAGACCTCTGCACTGGTCATTTTAACATAAACCACGCTCGCCGTTATAGAAAAATGTATTCCAACGACAATCGCCGGATCTAACCGTAGATCATCGCGTATGAACTGTTCTATTTCACAGGCTCGAGGACGCGCGTGATCTGGTTGGAAAGTAATTTTGATCGTATCGTGGCGCCATGTGTGTGCCATAGCCGCACTGAACTTGGAACAAATACAACTCGCGCCGCGAGAAAGTAAACACGGTCGCGCACGGCGGGGCGCAGCGGACGTCCTCGCCCCATCGCAGCCGAAAGCAGACACCATCTGAGCTACCCAAGCACGACGCACGCCCCGTCCTCACAACTTTACTTCTGCCAGTACCTCGTCTCCTACCTTCCAAATTTTACAGAATCTCTCCTGCGAACCTTGCAGAACTAGCACTCCTGAAAGGAAGGATATTGCGGAGACATGGCTTAGCCAGAGCCTGGGGGATGTTTCCAGAATGAGATTTTCACTCTGCAGCGGAGTGTGTGTGGTAGAGCACTTGCCTGCGAAAGGCAAAGGTCCCGAGTTCGAGTCTCGTTCCGGCACACAGTTTTAATCTGCCAGGAAGTTTCACATCAGCGCACACTCCGCTGCAGAGTGAAAATCTCATTCTGGATACTGTTCATTTACTTGTCCTCAAGCTCTGTTGAATAGTTACTCGCTCATGAAACGAGTCACTACATAGACTAAATGATTCACAAAAAATATCCTTTAAATGTAGATATGAATAGCTGTGGTTTAACATTCGTAGTTTTTCAGTTCTCCTACAATCATATTAAAATGGAGCTCGTAGAATTGTTCTCATCAAACATGGTCAAAGGAATATTACTCAAGCAAAAATCGTATTTCTGTTGTATTTCCACTGAGTGTTTATTGATTGAATGTAACCCATCCTTCATTTTTTTTCAAATTATTTATCATAATCCTCCTATGAGGGAGTGCATGTAAAGGAAAGGCTGAGCTAAAAATTTGGGACGCTTGAATAACGGCAACTATCAGATGACAAAATGGCACTGCAGTCAGGTGTCCTAGAGCAGTTTCAAAACGAACTCCCAGAAAAGATTATGTCTCCAATTGATAAGTGACAACGACTAACTCAGTACACACAATACAACAGATGTTTGACTTTAATGCCCATCGCCAATAAAGAGATCACTGAGTACTAATTCAGTTAGGCAATCAAAATGACTATCCCCTTACGAAGTCAATGGCCAACAACTGATCCACCAGACGTTACAAAAATAGAATTAAAGAAAACCAAGCTCTTACTTCAAGAGTCTACGGCAGGTGACAAGTAGGATTCATTTGCTGTCACATCTAGTACAAAATGCGTTTATCGAAAAGTATGTATGGAAGTCTTATGCCTGTAAAGGAAAATTTCAAGGTGATGTAATGGTTCAAATTAAAAACAGCAGTATAGAAATTGCCACAGGTATCTGAGTTCCCTTCGTTAACTATCGCAATATTTTAATGAAGCCAAGACAAAAATAACTCTTCCACGAATATCCTGTTTATTGCTTTAAAGTTGGTGGCGAATCATTTTGAACCCTCTCAGGTTTGTAGTCTATTAAATTTGGAAACATGCAAGAAATTCAGATGCTAGCTACGCCTGCAGGTTGCGCCGTTGTATCCGGCACCTTGCACGCGTTATCTTCTTCTGAAGTCTGAAGGCTCAGTCAACCAAATTGTCGTTTCCCATCGTATTTACGACATGGGTGTTGGAAAAACGCTAGCATTTAAAACAGCTTCAAATCCTCCAGCAATGGATAAATACAGCCCTGTATGGTATTCGAGAGAATCCTGTGCGATTAGTACATTTTGGTGACGATGATGGAGGTAGAGAGCGATAAGGCACCCTCCTCTCCAAAGTAGAGTACAGAGGTTCAGTAAAGTTAAGATATGGTAACACTGATGGACAGAGGAGATGCAACAATTCATCCTCGTGCTCACAAAATTAGTCCTGGACGATGTGAGCTCTGTGAACAAGGGCCTTATTTTCTTGGAACACAGCATCTCTGTACATTGTACAGAGGGATGGACCTGATTAGTTAAAATCGGAGTTTTCAATGACCGTCTCTCTCTCTCTCTCTCTTTCTCTCTCTCTCTCTCTCTCACACACACACACAAGCACACACACACAACACACAAACACACACTTTCATCCGGGTTGTCACTTATCGGACGATGTTTCTCCTGACTGCCATGTAAATCTTCGATACGGTGCCTGTTGCAAGATCTAGCACTTCGGCTATCTTGTTTATGAAAGCACGCACCATACGAGCACCAACAATTTTCCCACGCTCTAATTCACTTAGGCAACGACCTTGCCGCAGTGGTTACGCCGGTTCTCGTGAGATCACCGAAGTTAAGCGCTGTCGGGCGTGGTCGGCACTTGGATGGGTGACCATCCGGGGCGCCATGCGCTGTTGCCATTTTTCGGGGTGCACTCAGCCTCGTGATGCCAATTGAGGAGCTACTCGACCGAATAGTGGCGGCTTTGGTCAAGAATACCGTCATGACGACCGGGAGAGCGGTGTGCTGACCCCGCGCCCCTCCTATCCGCATCCTCTCCTGAGGATGACACGGCGGTCGGATGGTCCCGATGGGCCACCTGTGGCCTGTAGACGGAGTGGACTAATTCACTTAGGTGAGACATAATGCATTCACAACTACACAGAACAGTGTTCTAACCACAACTGACACTTGCAACGTCTTGGGGACAATGGACAGATGCCTTTCATGGTCAAGTACATCGCCACAGCCCGCGAGCTTGACTAGCATTAGTAGCATCTGCACTTATGATCAAGCATGCACTTCTCGTGGTGTTCCCGTGATTTGTCTAACTCGTGTATGATCATCAGAAAGGTGACACAGCGTCACTGACTCGTGTGTCAGAAAGCTATTTTTGTGTATAAATAATAATCGTTACAAATAACAATCGTTACAAGTAGTATCAAAGTTGAACCAAAAATTAGTGTAGCAGAAAATGGTGTGTTGACAAAGAATCTGTGACAAAAGTGCCAACGTCTTCCGTGTTAAACTGTAATTGTGCTTGACTTTCCACTATTAGCCAGTTTCAAATGGTAGTTGACGTGAATGATCACAAGCCACCAAGCTATCGACCCACCATCATATGGTCGACAAACATTGAACTTACCCTCCACATGCTGGTGGCTAAACAGCTTAGTGGCTTGTGCCCATGTACGTCAACTGCCGCTTATAAATACCATAATAGGCGAAACTGCGCAATAATGTAAAATAAACCAAAATTACAGCCGAAGGTTGAAAAGCATACAACAAAAGTAGTCACGAGCAGCAATAGAAAAAACAAGTAGCGGTTAAAGGTCAAACTTTGGGAAAACACAGTACAAATTAAGACAGTGAATTGTATATAAATTAAGTTCCCAAAAAATGAACGAAGCGAGAAAACTATGACAAAGCTGCGGATAATCAAAGAAACATTCCAGGACAAAAAAATCTTCTGTCATTAGTATTTAATCTAAAACTGACGAACCTGTGAAATATACGTCTGGAGTGTGGTACAGAATAGAAATGTTAACACTAGAAAATTGGAGGAGGGAAAACTACAAGTGTTTTAAATGTTATTGTACGGAAGACGAGATATTAGAGAAAATAGGTTAGGATGGGTGTGCCCCGAAAACCAGATACAGTGATATTTGACAATAAGATAACAATTAATTTAGGTACGAGTAAAGCAGTAAAAAAGAAAAATTTCAGATCTAAGAAAGGATATACAACTAGGACTAAAATTACAAGAAAGAAAGATAAAGTGCGTATAAAATCATTATTTCAACAAATGAAATGGTACATGAGAGCACTGGATATCCACTAGCTGCCATTACGAATAGTTCATAGAGAGAGAAACAGTACGTGGACCAAAGATTTAAACTGGAAAGCTCTGTGCCCTACGAGCTGGCAACGAAGAGGTGACAGCACTGAAGTGAAAGGTCTTCGTATATGTCTACACTTAACAAGTTTGACAGAGTCACGGCAGTAAATTATTTTGTACCGTCACAGAGAAGAAAGGAAGGACCCTCACAGATGGTCAGCTTGAATAGCACAGGGAAACATCTAGGTCATATCGATCACTCTTTCTGCAAGTCCGAGGGGTCACCGGAAGCAGCTGTCAAGCGAGATTAATGTCTGACCTGCTCTTTAATATTTATTATTCTCCCTTGCGTTCTTGTAGACTTGCAGCGGCTACGCGCTGGCAATACTTTGCAAACGCTTCATTTATCATCATACACATTTCTCGTAGTCTAATTCGTGAAACTGTTGAATGGTGTCTTACCGTTCTTTTGACGCTGTCTTTCAGACAGGTATTTTATTGACAAGAATAAGAAACAGGAATATATACAAACACTTATTCTTACTTGCTTTTTGTGTTAGATTTTCAGCAAACAATATTCAACACATAAGAGCAATTCTTTCAAGATATAATAGACTTTTTGTGACCAAAGAAAGAACTCCTGTGGTTATTACTATCTTGTTAGATTCAGGTGTTAGATATGATTCTGTACTATCTGACATGTATCCCGTATTAGAGCACAGAATCTACAGAACTTCAGGAAGAATATTATCCTCATAATTCCGAGGATAGTAAAAGCAGATAAACGAAATAACTATTGCACAGTCACATTAACAGCGTCAAAGTTGCTGACAATAAATGTTTACGGAAGAACAGGAAAGAAAATTATGTGCCTATCATTTTGGCTACAGGAAAGTTAAAGGCTCCAGAGAGGTAGTTGATAACTGAAGCGAGATTTAAATAAAGCCAAGCTACGTTCGCAGGATTTTCAGTTGCAGAAAAAAACGTTCAACAGCACACGGTGGTGCAAGATGTTTGAAAATATCAGCAAAACAGACGTGGCCTATGGTTAAAGATAAATGACATACAAAAAGTATCTTCAAGAACTAAGAGTGAGAAATTAGAACAAAAACGAAGAGAGGACTGTTTGGATTTAAAAAGATATAGACAGGATGCCGTGTTTCTCCTCTAACATTCAACCTATGTGTCGAGTAATCAATGAAGAAATTAAAGGAACATTAAGCAACAGGATTAACATACAGTGTAAAAGGAAGTCAGTCTTATGCCATCTGCAAAAGTAAGGAAAAATTACTCGATTCTTGACCGAAATGAAATGAATAGTCTGCTGACAACCAAATACGGATTGAGAGTAAAGCAAAGAAGGATGGAGGTATTAACGTGCAGAGATTATCGATTAACTTAACATAAAAATTAAGAACTACGTTGTAGATGAGAAGTCGGAATATTGATAGCTTGGAAATAAAAAAAAACTGACGGACAAAGCAAGGAGATTATAAGAAGTAATCAAGCACAATGGCCTTAATTTCAGTTATAATTTCTGGAAATGCCATTCTGGAAGACAATGTCGTATGATCGTGAATCATGGACTGTCAGAAAACTAGAAACTAAGAGAATCAAAACGTTTGAGATGTAGTGTTACAGAAGAATGCTGAAAAGTTTATTGAGAAAGTAAAAAATGATATGATTATCAGTTGAATCGGCGAGAAATAACTGTAAAATACTGACCAGAAGAAGGAATAGTACGATAGGACGTTTTACAATTTCAGGGAATACGCTGCCGTGGTACTAGAGTGAGCCGTAAATGCCAAAGACTCTTGTGGAAACAGAAACTGAATACATACAATCCGGACCTGTTCTGGAATACTTTTCCACACCCGCGACATATCATTTGCGCTCTTGGTTAAAAATAAACCTAACGATCGGAAATGGGTTGCATTTTCTTTCAAAATAAATGCTACACAGGCAATTCTCAGAAACAGAAACAAATTTCCCAATATTATTTAAGTGCTAACTATTAAAAATAGAAACATTTCATTTCCGTTTAAGGTAATGCCGAGATTTTTAAAAGCTTTTAGTGATAGCAAAAAGAAGTAGACCTACTGTAGTCTTCCAGCTTCAGTAAAACTATCATATGTGTTGATGCAGTACTGTATGTAGTTGTCCAACATGATATCTAAGTGGCTCCAAGGCTTTCCCACCGGGTACCTCTGAGATGTTTTACAATCAACTTATGTACGCTTCTTCTTCAAACCATCACAGCGACAGATGCAGAAAAGAAACCGAAAACTTCTGGAACTGTACTGGTTCAAATGGTTCAAATGGCTCTGAGCACTATGGGACTTAACTTCTAAGGTCATCAGTCCCCTAGATCTTAGAACTACTTAAACCTAAGTAGCCTAAGGACATCACATACATCCATGCCCGAGGCAGGATTCGAACCTGCAACCGTAGCGGTCGCGCGGTTCCAGACTGTAGCACCTAGAACCGCTCGGCCACCCCGGCCGGCAACTGTACTGGAAAAGCCCACAGCGGCAAAGGCACGATAGTTCCTCATTATCCTGGGCAAGGCCTTACGAATGAGCCTCACATGGAACAAAAATATGTTCGAGGGTTAAGATCTTTAATTCTTCTTTGAACTCTTATATTTTCCTCTTTCATATTCAAACCGCTATCATATTCTTGACCTGGCGTATTTTTCAGAGTTATCTGCCTTCTTACCAAGTAGCTTAAGATAACACCGAGTAGATATTCACCAATGGTGTCTGTAACTGGAATAAAGCGTAGGAAATGTTCTTTGATAATTCTTTCATCAGAATCTGTCAGAACAAAATCGACGACCATTGACCTTCGTCCTATGTGACTCACGTCAGGCGTACAGTCCAGAATAACTGATATTGAGTATTATGTCGCATTTTGAAGTTCATTTAAAATATAATCTTGAGTACGCGTTGATGACAAAGCTATGAATTCATTTTCCATTAGTTTACCGAGATAGTGAACAATGGTTTTACGAAAAATTACTCTTCACAAACGCTCTTTCGACACAATGTCAAACGTGGCGATGTGTTGTATTAGTTTCAAGTAATTCCCGATACTTGCATTAAAGAGACTACGTATTGTTCCAGAAATGGTAGCTCTAGTGTCCCCAGGACCTACGTTACGCTTGTGAACATTTCTAATACTTCATAGGAATGTTCAGTCTCAGTCTGCATAAGTCTCTGATTCTCCTCATCAAGCACTTTACCTAGACGCAGACGCAAGTTAATTCTCGCCATGACTGGTATGCACTTAATTTGTGGATTTTTCGAAATGGACTAGACATTCAGACTTCAAACAGGAAACCGATAATAGGGTGCCGTGCTGTGTTGCCTCGCGATAATCAAGTCACCAGAGCGCTCTATGGGCAACAGCCTAGTAATTTCACTCTAGAAAGTTTGATCTGTTTCTTCGAGCAATGTGGTTACCATCTCTCAGCTCAGCTAACCATACTGAGACTCTGACTTACAGAACCAAAAAAAGGTTAAATTATTTCTCGCAGACTTCCTTCTTAAGCACTATCTACGCTCATCGCGTGGCTCCCGAAATGCAACCGAGCCGGTCCGTACGGCTGTACACCGCTGAGTGAGACACTTCCATGGAAATGCCAGATGCGTTGTTCTAAACACGATATCTGACGGCAGATCGCCGAGCAATTACTGCAACAAAACTTATTTATTGGCAACCGTCTTTGTATCATGAAACTGTGTGTATAATGGATCAAATGGTTCAAATGGCTCTGAGCACTATGGGACTTAACATCTATGGTCATCAGTCCCCTAGAACTTAGAACTACTTAAACCTAACTAACCTAAGGACAGCACACAACACCCAGCCATCACGAGGCAGAGAAAATCCCTGACCCCGCCGGGAATCGAACCCGGGAACCGTGTGTATAATGAGAATAGTTCATAACGTGATGATAAATGATACAGCGTGCTCTACAATCAACATTTTTATTACGTACGTGAGCTGTAATTAATGATCGGACGAAGTGTTGAACAAGAAGAAGAAAGGGATCACGTAAAACGGATAATGCGTTACTGGGGAGCCAAGGCGCTGTGGAATCTTCCGTCAGCATATAGTGCGCTCCGGAAGACTTGGCATAAGGTCGTGAGAAAGCAGGTTGAATAACAATAAGGTTGGAGAAGGATGAAGGTCTATAACTGGTCCCTTGTGTAATTAAAAACACGTCTTATTCACGTAAAATCGTGCGGGTTTTCGTGACCGCCTGCAGGTTCGTTTCTTAAAACAGGCAACAGTCGATAGTTTTCTGACGTTTCGTTGACATCCATGGTCAGGATTGTCGAAAGTATGAGAAGTATAACATGGTACTAAAACTTACGGCACTATCAGAGGTGTGAAGAGCAATAGCTTAGAAGACATGGACCACACATGTTGGAAAAATGGCGGATGGAACCCATACTGTCGACAACAACAATTCTGCCAAAAAACGAACCTGCTGGGGTTTCACATTTTCTGGCCTACTAATTCAGTCTGGTATTTTTACGAACTGAATTGTACGTTTTATAAACACATACAGAAAACTACAAAAAAAATGGCTCTGAGCACTATGGGACTCAACTGCTGAGGTCATTAGTCCCTAGAACTTAGAACTAGTTAAACCTAACTAACCTAAGGACAACACAAACATCCATTCCCAAGGTAGGATTCGAACCTGCGACCGTAGCGGCCTTGCGGTTCCAGACTGCAGCGCCTTTAACCGCACGGCCACTTCGGCCGGCACAGAAAACTACATCCAAGAATAAAAATACTGTATACTTTTAAGATAAATGTTATAATGTTTAACTTCATTACGCGGCAGGTGAAATGATCTACATGGTACAGAAGGAAATCCATGCTTTTCATGATGCAACATAGTTTTCACACGGTACTTAGGGGATCGAGACAAAAACGCCCGCTTGCTACCTTCAGAAAGATGCGATTTTGTGATGGTTGTGTAGCACGGAGGGTTAAATAGTTGCGAACCAGATAATCTAAATTATATTGTATACGTCATAATGCGTGTTTGATTACAAACCTAGTTGCTGACTATTATAATTAAAAATTACACGTAAAAACCATTTTTTCATATAAAATTTGTAAGCTTTTAAACAGAAGAAACTTAATTTGGAAAAAAGTAAATAAAAAATGCTCTTGCTGCACCACACAGCCTTTGAAGAGACAGGTGGAACTGTAGGGAGGTAATCACCTCTACAAAAATTTCGCTACTTGTACAAGGCGACGGCGTATATAAATAAATGAATAAAAAGTTTCGTTACCTTAGCTTCTCTTCATTTTCCTTCGTTTCTTTTGTGTCTCTGTCTAGATAATATTTCCAGATAATTTATTTCCTTTTTCAGTCATATTTTCGCCAGTTGGTTCGTGGTTACGAAAATGCAGCGTAACTTCGCAAACGTTCTGGACGAGGGAAGGAAGAGCACTGGGCAAGAGCACTTTACATGCGTTGAATACTGCGGTCTGGAACCAAGTGCTGCTATTGCATTGTTTGAAAGTCAATGTCGGTTATACAGGGTGAAGATTAATAAAACCGACAAACTCTAGGGACGGATTCCTGACTGGAAATGAAGGAAAAAAAGTACTATGATGATGTATACGGAAATGCATCGTTGGCATGATAGACGGTGCTGACGAGAGGAAGTTCCTCTGACCACGTGCCTTGTGTACCTTGTGTGTTGCAGACTTTGTGACTGACGCAGCAGCAGAATTGTCCGGTATTTATGACGGGAGCAAGCCGAGATGGTGTTTGTGTTCGGCAAGAGGATGAAAATGGTCGAGAGACAGCACAGCTACATCAAAAAGTAGCCCCACATACACCAACCACATCACACAACATTTCAAGCCCTTTTTGGGCGTCTGTGTGATCATGGATCCTCGCAGACAGGTGAGAGTGGGGAGGCGGCGGACTGTGTGTACATCAGATTTTGGGGACCGGGCTCTACGGGACAAGCTCCAGGTTAAGTGGCCCGCCAACATGGTTTAAGTCAAAGTACGATTATGTGTATCCTGCATAACAACCGCTACTATGCCTGTCACCTGCCACGAGGCGAACGTGTGACCGGGATGCGATGCAGCTCTGTACTGTGCTGCAAGCACACCGTCCATTCCCGGACACTTGTTCGAAGGACCTTTTTCCCGCCCTGCAGTTTGCCTGTATCATTGATGTTTATCGTGTATGGTGGAGAAGAGAAGAAGCAAGGCACCTCAGCCATCTGGGGCGCGCGATTCTGCACCTGTAAACAGTTCATTCCTCATCACTGAGCACTGGCGAAGCTCTTGCTATTTTGCTGTGAAGAGCAGTTCCAATCTATAAGTCAAAATGCCTTGATGCTAAAAATACACAATCGGAAGATTTTAGTCATGTCGTAAATAATCCCCTCTATCACTTAATGGTAGCGTTCACGCTTCTCAACAGGCAGACCTACATTCGATTTCTGGTAGTAGCACCAACTTAAATAACATGACCATCACTGAATGGCATCAAATGGAAATATTTTCACTAACCTGCCAACCAGATGAGCTTTATTATTTACACTAAATGATTAAAAGTATCCGGACATATGACTGAAAATTACTCATAAGTTCAGTATGGTGTTGGTCCACCCTTAGGCTTGATGACAGCTTTCACTCTCGCAGGTATACGGGCAATCAGGTGCTGGAAGGTTTCTTGGGGAATGGCAGCCCTTTCTTCATGGAGTGCTGCACTGAGGAGAGATATCGATGTCGGTCGGTGAGACCTGGCACGAAGTCAACGTTCCAAAACATCCCAAAGGTGTTCTTTAGGATTCAGGTCAGGACTCCGTGCAAGCCAGTACGTTACAGGCCGTGCATTATGAACAGGTGCTCGATCGTGTTGAAAGATGCAGTCGCCATCCCCGAATTGCTCTTCAACAGTGAGAGTCAAGAAGGTGCTTAAAAAATCAATGTAGGCCTGTGCTGTGGTAGTGCCACGCAAAGCAACAAGGGGTGCAAGGCCCCTCCATGAAAAACACACCCACACCATAACACCACCGCCTCAGAATTTTACTGTTGGCACTACACACGCTGGCAGATGACTTTCACCGAGCATTCGCCATACCCACACCGTGCCATCTGATCGCCACATTGTGTATCGTGATTCGTTACTCCACACCACGTTTTTCCACTGTTCAATCGTCCAATGTTTACACTCCTTACACCAAGCGAGGTGTCGTTTGGCATTTACCGGCGTGATGTGTGGCTTATGAGCTACCGCTCGACCGTAAATCCAAGTTTTATCACCTCCCGCCTAACAGTCATAGTACTTGCAGTGGATCCTGATGCAGTTTGTAATTCCTGTGTGATGGTCTGGATAGATGTCTGCCTATTACACATTACGACCCTGTTCAACTGCCGGCTGTCTCTGTCAGTCAAAAGACGAGGTCGGCCTGCACGCTTTTGTGCTGTACGTGTGTCCCTTCACGTTTCCACTTCACTATCACATCGGAAACAGTGGACCTAGGGATGTTTATAAGTGTGGAAACCTCGCGTACATACGTATGACACAAGTGACACCCAATCACCTAACGACAATCGAAGTCCGTGAGTTCCGCGGAGCGCCCCATTCTGCTCTCTCACGATGTCTAATGACTACTGAGGTCGTTGATATGGGGTGCCTGGCAGTAGGTGGCAGCACAATGCACCTAATATGAAAAACGTATGTTTTTGGGGTGCCCGGATACTTTTGATCACATAGTGTATTTGGAGACATTATTATTATAACTTTGTTGTTATATCTACAAGGTGCATCACAATAAACAGTGAAAGCTGACACGGGTGAAACTATACGATAACAGAAGCAGAAATCTTCACATAAACATGTACGCCAAATGAGCCCCTTCCGAGATAAATGCAGTTTTGACATTAAGAGCCGCATTTACTTCAGTATGAAATGTTGTTCTAGTTAGCACAGATGTATCTGAAGTGTAAACTTTTGATTAATCCTCCATCTAATCACAGAATTCTTAGTGGGTCTCCTCAAACCAGTCACAACACTGACAAAATAATAATAATAATAATAAATCTCTCAGCATAGGCAGCAAAATCACAGTTATATACTTACGTTTCTGTAATGTTCGTGGCCTAGATACCAGTGAGACATGGAAAAAATGTGTCAAAACAAGTGACAAACCAACTAATGTTTTCACTAGAGCGCGGTGGCGCAATGTTAAAACCAGTCGACTCTTCTCAGGAGTGGGTCAATAAAATTTTCTGTGATTTCCCTAAATCACGCCAGGCCATTGCAGGGTTAGTTCCTTGGACGAGTATGTGGTCTATTTTCTTTCTCATCCTCATCCATTCCAGGTTAGTGCTCTGTCGCATGACTTCGACGTAAACGGCGTATTAAGTTCTAACTTTCCTCTCTTCTGCGTAGCTCAACTCCTCTTTTAATACGAAAACGTGCTACGCTGCCTTCATGTTTCGCTCTGAAAAAAAAGGAAAAAAGGTACAGTTAATTGCAAAAGAGCCACTGACACGGAGATTGAACTGAGAAAAACTCGTTACATGACTTGGTAAAATTCTGCCAGCCTTGAGTTATTTCCTTTACGTAAGAGAGGACATTTTACACTTCATATTACGCCATCCCAGAATTCGCAGTTGGCAATAAATATGATCGGAGACTAATTCATTGTCTTTTAGATGCCCAGTGTGGTTTCAGTTAGCCATTAACTTTTTGTGTAATTGGACGGCAACAACAATCAGAGACCTTCGTCTTTCTCTACAGATATTCTGTTTGCTATACGCAAGACTACGATAATGATCTACGCCCTTACACGACGAAAAGACAATTCTGAACTGATCACAGTTAAGAGGCAGATGGTGAACTTTAATCAAAGTCAGTGTTACTTCCTCTCCCCTCTCATAGGAGACTGAGCACTAAGTTTTGTCGAGGTTGTTGAAAGAGCACAATTACAGTATGAACAACATGTGAAACACCGAGTGTAGTTTTACTGTGGATGCGTCACATGGCAAGGAACGGGGTTCGAATCCACGTCCGGACATTCAACATTAAGATTTCCATTGTGTCTATAGTCAGGTAAAGGCGGGTGTTGTAACGGTTTCTTAGAGAAGAAAACTACCTTTTTCCTTCCCCACCGTTAAATTAGCCGAGTTGGTGCACATCTTTAAAAGGCTCGTCGACAACGGCAGGTTAAACCCTCATTTTAGCTCCTTTATTTCCTTCAGTGAAATACAGTGTGGGTATCCGCTATTGAAACACAATAAATCCATACCAAGGTGCCTCGAGAAATGACTACATCGCTATTCGGAAGCGAAGCTACAGACTTATTAATACACTGAGAAATTACGTCAGTACTGTCCTGATTCTTGCGGATAGTGATGAAATGGATAGTTATCAGTATTCAGCTGAATGAAGGTTACGGTCTTGCACTGGAGTTAGCTGGTAAGTGGCCAAAATTCCGTGAGGGTGTCTTCTTGGGATTTAATTTCCATTGCTTTCATTATCCGTCACTTGTTTGAACAAACTACTTGACTTCTAAATCGTATGTTTGTCGGAGCAGATTAGGACATAGGAAAAGTTCAAAGAATGGCAGCTCGTTCTGTACTATCCAGGAATAGGGGAGAGATTGTCACGAATACAATAAGCCAGTTGGGGTACTTATCATTAAAACAAATGCGTTTGTCGTTGCAGCGCAATCTTTTCACGGTATTTCAATCTGCAATGTTGTCCTCCGAATGCGAAAATTTTGTCCATACCCACCTAGATAACAAGACATGACCATTGTAATAAAATAAAATATGTCAGAGCTTGGATGGAAGGATTTAAGTGATCCTTTTTCCTGTGCGCTGTTCGACAGTGGATCGGTAGAGAATTAGAGTGAAACTGGTTCGATGAATCCACTGCCGGTCACGTAGGTGTGATTTGAAATTAACATGTAGCTGTGATCTCGGAAATGTAACCACTGCACTCCGTTGCAGAAACCATCACACCCAAAGGTCTAACCATGTGGCTGCTTAGGGTGTAGAATATTTCAGAATATCTGTAAACATATGTGTCATGCTGGATGATACCGTCTCCTCTCAGACACAATCGTTGTATTGTCGGAAGGGGAGCTACGCTACACCATTGAGGGCCTCTCATCAACCTTTACAAAGTGCATTGTAACGACGGACAACAACATCGTTTCGGAAACCGTACTTCAGGCTGAAGCCACCACATGGCGACAGAAATGGACTGACTGGGTGAACACTTACCCCAGCGAGAAACTTCTGTCATCAACTATTGACGGACTGTACATGACTATTGACAGCTGTACATGTCCTCCATTTGTTAGCGACGCTGTCAGTTAGCAGTGTTTCATTTGACAGGTCGTTTTCTTCTTTCCCTAGGCTAAAGACACACATCGTCAAATATGGGCTAAGACTGACGGGCTTAGCTTTGCTCTACATCGACAGAGATATTAATGCGAAGATTGGATGTTCAATTGAGAGGTTGGTCTAAAATTAAAAAAAAAAGGAATACGCAACACTAACCTGTAAGACAATCTTCGGTCGCTGTTCTTCTAGAATTTAAGCGCCAGATTTTTCCGATTTCCAGATTCTTCAACACTCTTTTCTTCACATTCTGAAGAAAGTTTATTTCAATTACATAACTTTTTCTATTTTTCCCAACAGCCCTAAATGTCCTAAGTCTGGTTGTTGGTAACGGTAAGTCCCATTAAAGGTTTAATTAAGTGGTAATGTGCAACAGATTCAGATTACTGAAATTTTTTTTTCGTCGCTTCTCCCTGGAGTCCATTCTGGATCCGCCCCTCCATGAAGCGGCAACTGCACGATAAAATTCAATGCATGTTTTGTAACCTCCCCACAAAAATATTAATTAAATATGAACCAAGTGTAACCTCACCACGGAAATAATAATTAAATGAATTTTAAATACTGTAACCTCTGAACAAAATTGGTTCCCATTTATGATCTCTGTGCAGAAATGCAGTCACATTTAATGTACTCACAAAATTCTTTTCTCATTTAGTGTCAAGTTTGAAACAGAAAAACTCCTAAACCCCGAAATAAAAAATATTCAGTAACCTGATAAATTTTACGACGACAGCAGCGCTGCGCCACGGCCCTGTATTCTGAATAAAAAAGCAAAAATTCTTACCTCAATAAAAACTGCCAATATACCTGCTCTTACCCAAAAATTTTCGGCACAGCTCCATGCAATGCTGGCCTATGCTTTGTGATTCGTGAAAGGAATAATCATGCATTGGATAAAATCTTTAAATTGAAATGTATACTTTTTTTAAATTACTTTATATTATAAAAATTATTATTGGGGCATTTTTTAAAAAGAAATTGGATGACAGTTAACATACATTACTAGATATGCGCAAGGCTGCTTCTTTACCTTCTACAATAATACTCATCGTCCAGAATCCCGACCAGAGCAGACTGGAGACAAGCGCAGACACGCGCCGACTACTCAAGACTACTGCCGACTAGCGACAACTAACAACATACTGCTCTCTGGTCAGAGACTCTCCTATGCCTTGCCTATTGCAGGCAACGCATATAGCGCATACCTCTTACATAATCCTCCACTGGGGGGGGGGGGGGGGGGGGGGTTGGGCAAAAATTTGGCAGCGATGGTGAGTCAATTGGACTTGCCATGAGCAACAAATTTTTCTTAATTAACTATGTTTACAATGACAGAATATATACATGTATATAAGTGCAGAACATGAAATAAAATATAGTGCACATGCACTGAGTACAGAACATATCAAGCAATGACAAAATGTATACGCAATGAGTACAAAACATATTAACAAATGGCGTAAAGTGCACAAGCACTGTAGTACAGAACATATCAGGAAATCACAAAATGTATACGCAATGAGTACAAATAATATTAACAAATGACAAAAGTGCACACACACTGTAGTACAGAACACATCAGGAAATCACAAAATGTATACGCAATGAGTACAAATCATATTAACTAATGACATAAAGTGCACACGCACTGTAGTTCAGAATATATCAGCAAATCACAAAATGTATACGCAATGAATACAAATCATATTAACAAATGACAAAAGTGCACACGCACTGTAGCATTTTTTTTTTTTTACAATTTTACAAGAACTAGGATAGGAAAGGGAAGGATTGCATCATGGTTGTAGCACATTAGGTTGCATGCATCTGCACTGAAAGTCCATATCTTTCTACAGAAGCACAACACCAAGTGAGACAATCTGAAGTTATTTTCCCTGAAGTATCAATCAGTGTAGCCAAGACACTGAAATGTCGTAGTAATATTCCATGTTATCATTTTGGTAGTACATTGGGTACACCAAACAGTGAGACCATAATGACATCTCCATCGCTCAAGGTGGTGGACAGCATGTCGTGTCAACACCACGTTCTTGTAAGGTACACCAACGTAGAATTACTGCAAAAACCAAATATAGTGCTCCATGATCATGAGGATAGACAGGACAAACGGATATTGTAGTAATTTCTGGTAATTCGGTCAGAAGGTGAAGGACATTAAGTCTTATGCCAGTCGTCATTGATAATTACACTAATCTATCAACTGATTTGAGTAATTCGTGGCACTCATTGCCCAGTTATTGAACATTTCTGTACCATGTATGAAGTATTACAGAATAATGTTCATAAGTCAACTGTTTACGGAGAACATTGGCACTCATTGAACAATTACAAATCATCAGAAGTCATCATTCAAAACAGGAGCTAATGAGTGTAGCATCAAGCTACTGGTATTCATATATATAGCATGAAAGTGACATAATACAAATTTAAAATATATAAGAAACAGTGACATTCGTTGGCCAGCAAGTATTGAATATTACAAAACATTTTTCATCATTCAAGTGACATATGACATATTTAAAAATAATTATTGGCACTCATTGGCCAGTTACAAATCATCATAAGTCATCATTCAAAACAGGAGTTAATGAGTGTAGCATCAAGCTACTGGTATTCATATATATAGCATGTAAGTGACATAATATAAATTTAAAATATAAGGAACAGTGGCATTCATTGGCTAGTAAGTATTGAATATTACAAAACATTTTTCATCATTCAAGTGACATATGCCATATTTAAAAATAATTATTGGCACTCATTGGCCAGTTACAAATCATCAGAAGTCACCATTCAAAACAGGAGTTAAGGAGTGTAGAGCATGCATTCATTATTACAAAATATCATTCACTATTATTCAGAACTCATCATTCAAGTGACATATGACATATTTAAAATGTAACACACTGTAACTATTACTCAAAGTCTGTGATTAGAAAAAAAAATCATTCAGTATTACTCAGAACTCTCTTAAACTGGTAGCATTATTTGGGACTGTTAATACATCTTTTTTTTTGTGCTAGCAATGCATTGCGTTGGGATCGATAATTAATTGCTGGGGCATAACAATATTTGATTTTGACTTATTGTTGCAAATGAATATAGGTAACGTCATTCGTCATGAGTCAGCTGTAGCAAGGTTATGAAACAAATAGAGTATATGTGATCACATTCATGAATGACACAGGCTTAATCTCCAACTGCCTATAGCACATTAATTTCATAAATAATTTCTCCTGCAAAAAATACAAAATGAATTATTAAGCTGAAAGAAGAAACGCATATTATGCTGAAAAGTAGTGAACTTCGAATTAACAGGTAATGAAATGTGTGTTAAATATATATGTTCTCTAGCTGTCCTTTCTAAAACCTTCAGTCATCATACCATGCGACATAAGACATACAGTCAAAACGAACTGCAACAAATACTTAAATAACTACATAGCATAAATACATAAACTTCATCATTATCCTCATCTGCAAAGAAAAACTTCATTATCATTACTATCATCACCTGCAAAGAAAAACTTCATTATCCATATCATCATAACTGCATTATTATCATCACCTGTAAAGAAAAATTTCATTATCCATATCATTGTATTCTTCATCATTACTCATCACCATTTATTATCATTTGCAAAAAAAAAAAAAAAAAAAAATCATCATACAACTATTCATAGTATAGAGTTCCTTATTTCTAGCATATTTCATCACTAAAACTAAGAT
The DNA here is from genome assembly GCF_023864345.2 of Schistocerca serialis cubense. Taxonomy (NCBI): domain Eukaryota; kingdom Metazoa; phylum Arthropoda; class Insecta; order Orthoptera; family Acrididae; genus Schistocerca; species Schistocerca serialis. Next base: position 697,798,776 of record NC_064638.1, on the reverse strand, counting down.
GTGTAGTTCTGTCTGACAGCCTGCATCAATCGCCTCGTATTCTGAAAGAAAAAAATTAGTTAAGACTGCTATCATACGATGTGTATAGTATATTCTTGTTAATACTTGTTAATTCTGATCCATTTACTCTTCGTTACAAGGTATTGCATCTTCTTTCGTTCACTCTGAAGGTGAAAATCTCATTTCATAGCAATCCACTGTGGTCTGTTTAATTTATTTCTTTTACACGTTATTTCTTTCTGAAAATGATAAACAATGATTAATGTCTTGCATTTAAATCATATACCCATTAAATAAAAACTGGTTTATAGTGATATAATTAAGCATACAGCATAGCATGACAGAAAACGTAATATATCAAAAACATAGACAGTGTACAGGTGCAAAAGTGTACACAGAATATCACAATGTAGCAGCAAAAAAAAATATATATAAAATAGTCACGATGTTGAGATATCATAAGGCAAATGTCAAAGTCAACTGGTGTTTGTTACATCTTAAATATTTCATAGTGCATACAAACAAAATACATGAACATAAATATAATTGCATAAGTGGTCATAAAATGTGTAAGTTTATCTGGAAAAATGTGCACGGTCTGATGTGTAACGACAAGAAGAGCGACCTGCTAACCTTACCTTGCCGGGCACTTGCCAAGAAAAAATACGATAATCATCAGTAAGTGTTCATGTGAATATAATTGCATAAGTGGTTATACAAAAAAAAAAACAGGAAATGGCATTACAGTGTGATAAATCATAAAGTATGTTCATTCAATAAAGTGATGTTGGAGACATGGTGATTCCCTTTGGTTTTTCTGGTTCTCAGAGTTTCGACGTGTACTACATTGGGGTGAGGAATGCTGCGAATTCGATATGGACCTGCGTATAAAAGCTCAAATTTACTGCATCTACTTTTTCCTCTATTAGATAAATAATGTGTGTACTAGTATCTTCTGTCCAATGTGAAAGTCATGGCGTGTACAAACCTGTTTTTGCTGTCTTTTTCGGCGCTCTGCGGCACGTTTGATGATGTTCAGCGATGTCGTCAAAAGTAATAACATTTCCGTGAACAAGATTCTGCGTGTCAAAAGTACTGCTTACGTTGCTGGAAGATGCAACCTGTACTGTATCTAGTCAAATTCTATCTGACGTGCTATTATTTGCGGGAGGATGCTGTGGCATTTCCACTATTTGTACTGTTCTGTTATTTCTTCCTGACGTATTACGTTCGGGATGCTACCTACTGTCTGGTTCATTCATAATAATCTGTTGTTGCGGATGATTTTGCTGCTGGTAAGACCGACTGTTATTAAACGTACGCTGAAAATTGTGCTCATTACTTTTACGTCTGTCATGATAGTCATTTCTATACGGTGCATTGCGATAGGAATTGAAATGGTGTGTTTCTGTACGTACTGATTTCCTTGTTGCTGTGCGTTACTATTTGTTGGAGCTGATGCTATATGTGTAGGCGGCGAAACATTAAAGCTTGGTTGACCTTGCAGACTACATTGTTGGTTAGGTATGATAACCGGCTGGTTTTGTTGCTGTTGCGGTGAAAAATCTGTATTGTTACCAAAATGTGTTTGCGACTGCTGAAAATTTTGTACATACTGATGATTAGAATTTTGCCTGTTATTAAAATTACGCTGTTATTTCTTTTCATTCTGGGAGTGTCTAATGAAAATTGTCATTTTCGGTAAAATTTGTCACATCAGTTTTTCTTTACTCATTCCTAATTCTAGATAGATCGATAATTGAAGAGCTGTTTTGATAGATATAAAGGATAGTAGAAGAGAAGGCAGCAGTGCAGAAAACTAAAGATGAAATAGCACTACTACAGCTCGGGGCACTGTGCACGCTACGGCACATATTCATCAAAGCGTAACGAATCCCCTGAGGTGAATTACGCGCTGCAAATAAATTTTAGTTTCTGCGTTACACGCAATGCCGGTGAAAATTCAAAACCAAGTTGTTGTATCCAATCCAATGCTAGTTTCTGCATTACACGCAATGCTGTTGAAAATAGAAAGGCAAATTGTCGTATCCAGTCCAAAGCGTGTCTCTGTGTTCTGTCATTATTAAACACCTTAGATTTTTTTACGGATAAAAATTGCTTATAATCAACGTTATCGTCTCTGAATGTGTGAACAGGTTCAGGATTGTATGATGATCTGTTTGTCTGTGTCTGTTCGGAATCTAAGTCACATACTCTGTAAATTACGTAAATTATACTGGCTGTGTGACTCTGACAAATGTTCGCAAAGTGGCGTATGCTGTGACGTGTTGGCGATTGAAACATTTTTCATCTCTGTCACTGCTTGCTGTAAAGTTGACAGTTTTCTACGTAATGTATTACTGGACGAATCTATCTCACTGATCGTCTGCTGTAAATTTTGGAATTCAGGTGTTTGATTAAACGAAATCGGTGAAGTATCGTCTGAGTTGCTGTCATTATTACTTTCAATAACGTCAATACGACTGGTCAATTCATCATATTTTTCAGTCAGTATTTTTACCTGATCATCGTTTTTAGTGCCACAAGCATTAATTTGCTTTTGTATTTTACGTGTGGTTTCGTTCAATTTTTTAACGTCTGCTTTGATGACATCGGAATCCTGTATTAGTTCTAATTGTTCGAGTCTGTCGGTCACTGTCTGAAAGTCTACTGTGTGTGTATCTGTTTTTGATTTAAGATCGGAAATTTCATCACGCAATTCGGTGTTCAACTGTTTGATAGTATTAATTTCGTCTGATACTGTAGCAGTATTGTTGTCTACGTGTGTTTTTGCTTTCGTAAACAATTTACGTTTATCTTCCTGTCTCTGTGCAGTAATTGTTTCCATGACTTGTCGCTTTACCTTGTTCTGTTCCTGTATAAATTTACGGTAACGCGTTTCATTGTTTTGTAGGTGGTGATTACAACGTTCGTCAATTTGACTGTCCTGTTGGTCAAATTTCGCGTCTACTTTTGCATCCAGTGTGCGCGAAAGTTCTGCTGTCATTAATTTAAACTCGTCGCGTAACTGTGTTGCGTTTTCAGAGCATTGTTTAGCGACTGCACTAATTTCGTCTCTAAGTGATTCTGTTGTAGCTGCTTGCGTATTCCTTAATTCTTGAGCAACAGATCTAATTTCTTCACTACTTTTCCTAGCACAAGCCTTAATTTCCTCACGTAATTGTTCCTTAGTATCATGACATTGCGCGGCAACGGCTGTAATCTGTTAACTAAGCTGTCTGGAATTGTTGTCTAGTTTTTCAATAAGGTTGTCTTGTTTTTCATTAAGTTGTTTGTAATTGTTGTCTTGTTTTTCATTCATTTGTCGTAATAATGCCATAACTTGATCCCAGCCAAAATTATCGGCTCTATTCTCTATGCTATTTGATGGCTTACCTGCAATTGTCACGTTTTGTGTAACCATTTGGTCATTCTGTGATTATCGAAAAGGTTTGCCAATCGGATGTGCACTGTTAGTGACTACCTCGGACTCAAATAAATCTGCCGTACTTTGAGTACACTGTTCATTTTCGTTAGAAAAATTTATCTGTTCACAATTCAAATTTTGCAAATCGGGTGTGTTAAACTGGGCAGCGTTCATTGTAACAGAACGTCCCGCGTCATCAATTGTCGTTAAATTAACAGAGAACACAGTTGAATTTGTTTGCTCATCATTAGCATTAAAATCATTACTAGTGGTCAGTACGCACTGATTGTCTGTAAATGGAGGACTATCATTAAGACACTGAGTGTCGCAAGTATTATCGGTCAAACTATTAGAGTCGGCTATTTCACTCATTGCACATCGCGATGTACTGTTACCAGTTTTTCGCGGCATTTTTCACAAATCAAAATTAATCACAAATGAAACAAAGACAATGCAAAAATGCAACAGACACAATTACAACAAAGAGCAACAAATTGCCGATGATCTGTGAAAGAAAGAGTGACAAATTAGCAAATGCGTTGCGCCAGATGCAAACTACGTTTAAATAAATAAGAGCAGATATATGACTACTTATCAGAAGATTCACAAAGAAATACGATCCTGGCCGGATGTCGCCAAGTGTAACCTCCCCACAAAAATATTAATTAAATATGAACCAAGTGTAACCTCACCACGGAAATAATAATTAAATGAATTTTAAATATTGTAACCTCTGAACAAAATTGGTTCCCATTTATGATCTCTGTGCAGAAATGCATTCACATTTAATGTACTCACAAAATTCTTTTCTCATTTAATGTCAAGTTTGAAACAGAAAAAACTCCTAAACCCCGAAATAAAAAAATATTCAGCAACCTGGTAAATTTTACGACGACAGCAGCGCTGCGCCACGGCCCTGTATTCTGAATAAAAAAGCAAAAATTCTTACCTCAATAAAAACTGCCAATATATCTGCTCTTACCTAAAAAATTTTCGGCACAGATCCGTGCAATGCTGGCCTATGCTTTGTGATTCGTGAAAGGAATAATCATGCATTGGATAAAATCTTTAAATTGAAATGAATGCTTTTTTTTAAAAAAAATTACTTTATATTATAAAAATTATTATTGGGGCATTTTTTAAAAAGAAATTGGATGACAGTTAACATACACTACTGGATATGCGCAAGGCTGCTTCTTTACCTTCTACAATAATACTCATCGTCCAGAATCCCGACCAGAGCAGACTGCAGACAAGCGCAGACACGCGCCGACTACTCAAGACTAATGCCGACTAGCGACAACTAACAACATACTGCTCTCTGGTCAGAGACTCTCCTATGCCTTGCCTATTGCAGGCAGCGCATATAGCGCATACCTCTTACAGTTTCTATCTTCATTCACGCAGAAGGAACAGTCTTGTGAAATCGGATGAGCTTCCTTGAAACAGCCTGTATTTTGTACTACGGAAATGGCAGTCTCGAGGCACCGCGACCATGGCGGATGGTGCTCACGACGTTGGAACGTATTTATTGTATTTCTGTCCTTATAACGAGGAGAGACTGAAAAACAGTACAGCTTACTCAGTGTCAATGACGCTATATTTTGCTACTTGACTGAATGTTGTGATGTCAATTAGAAGATTTTATGACGTGAAGACGGCACGGCACACTCTCCGCATCTACATCTACATTTATACTCCGCAAGCCACCCAACGATGTGTGGTGGAGGGCACTTTACGTGCCACTGTCATTACCTCCCTTTCCTGGTTTACGGGAAGAACGACTGCCGGAAAGCCTCCATGCGCGCTCTAATCACTCTAATTTTACATTCGTGATCTCCTCGGGAGGTATAAGTAGGTGGAAGCAATATATTCGACACCTCATCCAGAAACGCACCCTCTCGAAACCTGGACAGCAAGCTACACCGCGATGCAGAGCGCCTCTCTTGCAGAGTCTGCCACTTGAGTTTGCTAAACATCTCCGTAATAACCCTGTGACGAAACGCGCCGCTCTTCTTTGGATCTTCTCTATCTCCTCTGTCAACCCCACCTGGTACGGATCCCACAGTGATGAACAATACCCAAGTGCAGGTCGAACGAGTGTTTTGTAAGCCACCTCCTTTGTCGATGGACTACATTTTGTAGGGACTCTCCCAATGAATCTCAACCTGGCACCCGCCTTACCAACAATTAATTTTATACGATCATTACGCTCCATATCGTTCCGTGCGCATACTCCCAAATATTTTACAGAAGTAACTGCTACCAATGTTTGTTGTGCTATCATATAATCATAGAATAAAGGATCCTTCTTTCTTTGTATTCGCAATACATTACAGTTGTCTATGTTAAGGGTCAATTGCCACTCCCTTCACCAAGTGCCTATCCGCTGCAGATCTTCCTGCATTTCGCTGCAATTATCTAATGCTGCAACTTCTCTGTATACTACAGCATCATTCTCGAAAAGCCACATGGAACTTCCGACACTATCTACTAGGTTATTTATACATATCACGAAAAGCAATGGTCCCATAACACTCCCCTGTGGCACACCAGAGGTTACTTTAACGTCTGTAGACGTCTCTCCAGTGAGAACAACATGCTGTGTTCTGTTTGCTAAGAACTCTTCAATCCAGCCACACAGCTGGTCTGGATATTCCGTAGGCTCTTACTTTGTTTATCAGGCGACAGTGCGGAACTGCATCGAACGCCTTCCGGAAGCCAAGGAAAATGTGATGTGTTCTTTTGGTTCGGTGCAGCGGGAAGCGGTTCACACAGTCCAGTCATATCCATTTTTTATAACCAGTGGCTGAAACGCTACACACTTGAGTAACTACAAGGACTTAATCCAAAGTGGGACAGACTATTTGAACTTGAAATGACGTACACTCGAGTCCAAGTGGCATACAACTACGAATCTTCGTTAAGATGTTGAATGTCATCCAGACTGTTTTGTACTACACTGGCTAAGTAAAAGTGCACAAATTGTGTCACAGAGCAGACTGACTGCATCAGTCTAAGAACTAAACTTGCGTATTAATTCATAATTATGAGCTCGCAAATACAATTTTTCTAGTCAGCATTAAGGATTCTCCTCCACGTGGACAACCGCCACCGTGGTGAGGCGGTTTCTGCACTGTGCTGCGACCCAGAGAGCTATGCTGGCTGGAGCTTAAGCCGCCAAAAAGACGGACAGGTCTCTTAAGTAAGAGGAAATCGATCCGATTAGAGGAGACCACTTTGATGAAAAACAGGGTAGGACACCCAACAAAACCTGGAGAGATGGAGCCATAACCGTAGTGAAGGCGATCATGTAAGGGGGACAAACCCAAAAGAAAAACAGGTGTGCTGCAGTACCTAAAACCGGCAGCCCGCCCCTCACCACTTAGCTGCCGGTAGTTACAGGTAGGTATCCTGTAACGACGGAATTATAATATTAGTCAGAAGCTCTAGAGAAAAAGCAAATTGCACAGATAAGTTGAAGCCGACCTTGGCATACAACGTGAGTGAACGACCTGGAGTAGACAGCGTATTGAAACTACACTCCTGGAAATTGAAATAAGAACACCGTGAATTCATTGTCCCAGGAAGGGGAAACTTTATTGACACATTCCTGGGGTCAGATACATCACATGATCACACTGACAGAACCACAGGCACATAGACACAGGCAACAGAGCATGCACAATGTCGGCACTAGTACAGTGTATATCCACCTTTCGCACCAATGCAGGCTGCTATTCTCCCATGGAGACGATCGTAGAGATGCTGGATGTAGTCCTGTGGAACGGCTTGCCATGCCATTTCCACCTGGCACCTCAGTTGGACCAGCGTTCGTGCTGGATGTGCAGACCGCGTGAGACGACGCTTCATCCAGTCCCAAACATGCTCAATGGGGGACAGATCCGGAGATCTTGCTGGCCAGGGTAGTTGACTTACACCTTCTAGAGCACGTTGGGTGGCACGGGATACATGCGGACGTGCATTGTCCTGTTGGAACAGCAAGTTCCAAGGAATGGTAGAACGATGGGTTCGATGACGGTTTGGATGTACCGTGCACTATTCAGTGTCCCCTCGACGATCACCAGTGGTGTACGGCCAGTGTAGGAGATCGCTCCCCACACCATGATGCCGGGTGTTGGCCCTGTGTGCCTCGGTCGTATGCAGTCCTGATTGTGGCGCTCACCTGCACGGCGCCAAACACGCATACGACCATCATTGGCACCAAGGCAGAAGCGACTCTCATCGCTGAAGACGACACGTCTCCATTCGTCCCTCCATTCACGCCTGTCGCGACACCACTGGAGGCGGGCTGCACGATGTTGGGGCGTGAGCGGAAGACGGCCTAACGGTGTGCGGGACCGTAGCCCAGCTTCATGGAGACGGTTGCGAATGGTCCTCGCCGATACCCCAGGAGCAAGAGTGTCCCTAATTTTCTAGGAAGTGGCGGTGCGGTCCCCTACGGCACTGCGTAGGATCCTACGGTCTTGGCGTGCATCCGTGCGTCGCTGCGGTCCGGTCCCAGGTCGACGGGCACGTGCACCTTCCGCCGACCACTGGCGACAACATCGATGTACTGTGGAGACCTCACGCCCCACGTGTTGAGCAATTCGGCGGTACGTCCACCCGGCCTCCCGCATGCCCACTATACGCCCTCGCTCAAAGTCCGTCAACTGCACATACGGTTCACGTCCACGCTGTCGCGGCATGCTACCAGTGTTAAAGACTGCGATGGAGCTCCGTATGCCACGGCAAACTGGCTGACACTGACGGCGGCGGTGCACAAATGCTGCGCAGCTAGCGCCATTCGACGGCCAACACCGCGGTTCCTGGTGTGTCCGCTGTGCCGTGCGTGTGATCATTGCTTGTACAGCCCTCTCGCAGTGTCCGGAGCAAGTATGGTGGGTCTGACACACCGGTGTCAATGTGTTCTTTTTTCCATTTCCAGGAGTGTAGTTACGTGGAATGTCCGTAATTTCTGCGTTAAAGAAGCAGAACTGGAAAACGAAATTCATACAATATTCAACTGGCCATAATAACAGAAACCATAAAGGTAGCAAGATATTCTACAACAATATAAAGATATAACATTATCTACAGCAGAGTCACTCAAAACCATAGAGACTGAGCTGCAATTGGTGTTCTGTGGAATAAAATACGCTCTTACACCTTCCAAAATGAAAGGATAATTGTTGTCAGAATAAAGATGCCAAGAGGGTATCTACTGGTAATTTGAGTACACGCCTTAGAAGATGGAACGGATAGTGATTCTGAAAATTCAACAACATTTTGCAAAGAACGTCACATAAGATAGAAACTATTTTCTGATAACAGCGGGAGATTTAAACGCACAATAGTGGGTAACACTTCGGTGTCAAATATTATTGGTTCGAAGGAGAAAATGCAATAGTTAATAATGGATATAGGCTAAAGGAATTCTGATTAAATAAAAGTTAACGGTGAAAAACACTTTCTTCAGTGACACACACCTGGTCACCTAGAGGCTCTGCCACAATTATGAACTACGTAATAGGAAATAGGAAAAGACATAGAAGTATTCAGAGGTCCAGATGTCTCTTCATCATTTCTTGTTAGTGTCAAAAACAAAATTACTTAAAAGAGGGAATATAAATTCTACACAGAAACAAAATAACGTTAATATAATATTTAAAGTATTATTTCTTTCAGGAAGAGAGCATCCGATTATTGTATCACAAAAGGTCTGAAGAATAGCTAAGCTTAAATTTAAAAATCAACCAGAAACGGAATTATATAAAGCTAATACTAATTAAAGTAGTATCAGAAGCACTTGGCACAAGAAACAATGGTATTTTCTAAAGAGGTATGCAGTGATGAAGTATGTAGCGTAATTGAAGATAAAAAACATGACCACTTTAAAGTTTTAAATTTCCTAGGTGATCAGGATCAGAGACTAGGTTACAAAAGAAAGTCTGCTCAAGTGAAAAGAGAAGTCAGGCAAGTTAAAAAACATAATTGGGAAAAATGTATTACAGAGACTGAACATGATGCAAGAGGAAGACGAGACAAAACACACAAAATACGGAAGCATTTAAACAAAGGAGATAAGGCCAATCTAAAAATTAACCCAATATCTGGTACTAGTTGGCTACATTACTGCTAAACACTGCGAACAGATGTGCAAGATACTCAGATGCTTCTTACTGAAGCAAACAGGAATGCAGACTTAATAACGCTGGAAGAACTACAGGATGCAACAATTTCTAGCAAGAACAGGGATATTCCAGGATGTGACAAATTCAGAATAGAACTGATGAAATTTGCACCAGATATTTCAAAAATAAGAATATTTTATGAATACGAGTATGTGCTGGCAAAGTGGTTATATACCTGAAGAATGGAATATAGCACAGATATGCCCATTTATAACGAAGGAAACAGACATGAATGTAGAAACTAGCCGGCCGAAGTGGCCGTGCGGTTAAAGGCGCTGCAGTCTGGAACCGCAAGACCGCTACGGTCGCAGGTTCGAATCCTGCCTCGGGCATGGATGTTTGTGATGTCCTTAGGTTAGTTAGGTTTAACTAGTTCTAAGTTCTAGGGGACTAATGACCTCAGCAGTTGAGTCCCATAGTGCTCAGAGCCATTTGAACCATTTTTTTGTAGAAACTACAGACGTGTTAGTCTTTTGTATGTGTGTGTTACATGTAGTATGTTAGAATTTTAACAACTCGACTATTGCAAATAGCTCGAACTTCATTGACTACGAAAAAGCTTTTGCTAAAGTAAGCCAGAACAAATTGCGAGTCATTTTAACGCAGGGATCCTATTTCATCTTTTATGAGTTTTACAGGGTTTATATACCAGTAACAAAATATAAATAACAATAGCCTGTAGCAGACGTAATATAACTGAAATAAGGAATTACAAAAAGGGTATCCGCTTTCACCCACTTTTGTTACGATGTAACCAAAACATGCTAAAGGCAATAAAACATTTTAAAATTAACAGTGTGGATCTTAGTGTTGTATACATCGTTCTTGATGAGACATTTCATACGATAGCTATCAAACTATGTAAGGCTAATGGCGCCTTGCTAGGTCGTAGCCATTGACTTAGCTGAAGGCTATTCTAACTGTCTCTCGGCAAATGAGAGAAAGGCTTCGTCAGTGTAGTCGCTAGCAAAGTCGTCGTACAACTGGGGCGAGTGCTATTCCGTATCTCGAGACCTGCCTTGTGGTGGCGCTCGGTCTGCGATCACACAGTGGCGACACGCGGGTCCGACATGTACTAAATGGACCGCGGCCGATTTAAGCTACCACCTAGCAAGTGTGGTGTCTGGCGGTGACACCACACTTAGCATATGCTTTTTGCTGACGAACAAGTAACTTTTAGTATGAAAATGATCTACAAGATGCTGTTTTTAATTTCAGTAAAATACCCAGAGAATTCAGTCGGAGCATCTCCACTACGAAGACAAAATCAGTTGGATTTTTAGAACGCCAGCCGATGGGAGCTTAGATCGAAATAACTGCCACTGGTTTCTGTTTTTTTTTGGTCATCAGTCTGGTTTGATCGAATTATTTTCCTGTGCTAACCTCTTCATCTCAGAGTAGCACTTGCAACCTAGGTCCTCAATTATTTGCTTGACGTATTCCAATCTCTGTCTTCCTCTACAGTTTTTGCCCTCTACAGCTCCCTCTGGTACCATGGAAGTCATTCCCTCATGTCTTAGCGGATGTCCTATCATCCTGTCCCTTCTCCTTATCAGTGTTTTCCACATATTCCTTTCCTCTCAGATTCTGCGTAGAACCTCCTCATCCCTTACCTTATCAGTCCACCTAATTTTCAACATTCGTCTATAGCACCTCATCTCAAATGCTTCGATTCTCTTCTGTTCCGGTTTTCCCACATTCCATGTTTCACTACCATACAATGCTGTACTCCAGATGTACATCCTCAGAAATTTCTTCCTCAAATTAAGGCCGGTATTTGATATTAGTAGGCTTCTCTTGGCCAGAAATGCCTTTTTTGCCATAGCGAGTCTGCTTTTGATGTCCTCCTTGCTCCGTCCGTCATTGGTTATTTTACTGCCTAGGTAGCAGAATTCCTTAACTTCATTGACTTCGTGACCATCAATCCTGATGTTAAGTTTCTCGCTGTTCTTATTTCTACTACTTCTCATTTCCTTCGTCTTTCTCCGATTTACTCTCAAACCAAACTGTGCATCATTAGACTGTTCATTCCGTTCAGCAGATCATTTAATTCTTCTTCACTTTCACTCAGGATAGCAATGTCATCAGCCAATCGTATCATTGATATCCTTTCACCTTGTATTTTAATTCCACTCCTGAACCTTTCTTTTATTTCCATCACTGCTTCCTCGACGTACAGATTGAAGAGTAGGGGCGAAAGGCTACAGACTTGTCTTACACCCTTCTTAATGCGAGCACTTCGTTCTTGATCGTCCACTCTTATTATTCCCTCTTGGTTGTTGTACACATTGTATATGACTCGTCTCTCCCTATAGCTTACCCCTACTTTTTTCAGAATCTCGAACAGCTTGCACCATTTTATATTGTCGAACGCTTTTTCCAGGTACAAATTGTAAATAGCCTTTCGCTCTCTGTATTTTACCCCTGCCACCTTCAGAATTTGAAAGAGAGCATTCCAGTCAACATTGTCAAAAGCTTTCTCTAAGTCTACCGATGCTAGAAACATAGGTTCACCTTTCCTTAACCTATCTTCTAAGATAAGTCGTAGTGTCAGTATTGCCTCACGTGTCCAACACTTCTACGGAATCCAAACTGATCTTCCCCGAAGTCGGCTTCTACCAGTTTTTCCATTCGTCTGTAAAGAATACGCGTTAGTATTTTGCAGCTGTGACTTATTAAACTGATAGTTCGGTAATTTTCACATCTGTCAACACCTGCTTTCTTTGGGATTGGAATTATTATATTCTTCTTTAAGTCTGAGGGTGTTTCGCCTGTCTCATATCTTGCTCACCAGGTGATAGAGTTTTGTCAGGGCTGGTTCTCGCAAGGCTGTCAGTAGTTCTAATGGAATGTTGTCTACTCCCGGGACCTTGTTTCGACTTAAATCTTTCAGTGCTCTGTCAAACTCTTCACGTAGTATCATATCTCCCATTTCATCTTCATATAAATCCTCTTCCATTTCCATAATACTGTCCTCATGTACATCGCCCTTGTATAGACCCTCTACATACTCATTCCACCTTTCTGCTTTCCCTTTTTTGCTTAGAACTGGGTTCCATCTCAGCTCTTGATATTCATACAAGTGGTTCTCTTTTCTCCAAAGGTGTCTCTAATTTTCCTGTAGGCAGTATCTGTCTTACCTTTAGTGAGATATACCTCTACATCCTTACATTTGTCATCTTGCCATCCCTGCTTACCATTTTGCACTTCCTGTCTATCTCATTTTTGCGACGGTTGTATTCCTTTTTGCCTGTTTCATTTACTGCACTGTTATGGTTTCTCCTTTGATCAGTTAATATGTAATCGATGTAATAGGGTACTTATTTCTGACTGTATGTAATTGATTGTAATTATGATGAAAATATTGAAAATTGCTGGGTAATTGCCAAGGGAACTTTATTTAAATCTATCGATAGCAACGACGAAATGGCAGTAGCTGTGCCGTTGTTTATCTTTGCGTATGGAAAGTCTCTGTTGCGTTGCGAGTAAAGACGAAGCAGGGCAGCTTGAGTGAGGAAAGAGTGCGGAAGTGTTTGTTGGGCGCTCCCCCAGATGTGGTGTGCAGCTATGATCACGGCAGTGTAGACGCGCCTGATACGTCAACCCGCGAGTATTGAGAGCGCGGTATGAGTGGACAGGGGAGGAAGTTGAAGTTCCAACTATTGCATGTCCCATAATTATCCTTGTCTCTGGAGACGACTCGGGGAATTCAAACAGCAGCAACAGCGTTTCAGTCTAAATTTTCTCCCTGAGTAACTATTCATTCTTGAACTGCAATATAGAGGCTTGAGTAATTTGTAATGTTGAGTATTAACTTCATTCACTTAAAGTAACTTCACTGCCAAAACTAATAACACAAGATACAGCACAGAGTACGAAATTTCATTTATTCTGTATTTAGTTTAGCGAGAGACTTCTGCTGGCTTGGTATGTATTTCATTGTTATTTAAAAAGTAAAATCAGTTGCTCGTTTACTTGGAGTAAATTCAATTCAATCTTTCAATAATCAAAAGCAAATTGCTTGCCTTTTCCTAAATTTTGCATTACGTTACACTGAGGTCATTTTTTTACATAACGAAGGTTACGTTAAGCCAATCATTTATTTAACCGGTAACTCCATTAAATTTTACTTTTAAAATTTAGTATTTCAGAATAAGTAACTGCGAACTTAGTGGTTTCTGATTCATTTATTTTCTCGTGAACTGTTGTGCTGTGGGAAAGCGTGACACCCTTCTGTTGCCACGTCAATGATTCTTGCTTAAATTTCATTGCCATTACGGTTCTAGACGCTACAGTTTGGAACCGCGCGACCGCAGATTCGAATCCTGCCTTGGGCATGGATGTGTGTGATGTCCTTAGGTTAGTTAGGTTTAAATAGTTCTAAGTTGTCGGGGACTGATGACCTCATCAGTTAAGTCCCGTAGTGCTCAGAGCCATTTCAACCATTTTTTGCCATTACGTTTCTTAACATTCTCGAGAAACCCCCCCCTCTGCGATTCGTGAGCGATTGCACTATATTTCACTCATTTGAAAATTATCATGAGTGTTTAGCTTAAGTTAAGAATAGATTCTTCCTTCAGAAGCATCTGTTCTACACTTTCCTCCAACTAACTGATGTTATTTTCCTTCGGCAATGATACCCTCACACACTGTAAAATTTCGTTAAGCTTATGTGATCACGGTCAGTTATATCGCAATCCAGAAGGCCGATTAGGGAGGGGGAGTTAAAACACGACCCTGTAACCAGCTTCAAGCTTACTGGAGGTATAAATCAGAAATTTTTAGTACCACGTGCCTGAATATCAACTCACCTTCACAATTCATAACAAGTTTAACATTCGAAGATTGTGAAAAATAAGCCATGGCATTCGAACACTACATGACTGAACTGACTGCAAAGCCTTGTCTATGAGCAACTTCTCTGAAAAAATGAAACGTTCTCACCAATAAGCCGGCCGCGGTGGCCGAGCGGTTCTAGGCGCTTCAGTCCGGAACCGCGCGACTGTTACGGTCGCAGGTTCGAATCCTGCCTCGGGCATGGATGTGTGTGATGTCCTTAGGTTAGTTAGGTTCAAGTAGTTCTAAGTTCTAGGGGACTGACGACCTCCGAAGTTAAGTCCCATGGTGCTCAGAGCCATTTGAACCATTTTTTCTCACCAATAACTGCAAACATACCACACCGCATCTGACCTCCAACGATCCATAGCATGCCTCACGGAACACGTGTGTTTAAAATCTGTCTGCAAGGATGCATTTCCAACCGTCGGTGAGCTGATTTTCTGAAAGCTCCCGGAAGCGGTTGAAGGTGACCATACATCCTGCACAACATCTCAGAGAGACATCTAAAAGAGTCAACAGGGTATGTAGCGGTAATGGTTACAGATCAAAATTGCAAAATTTCTGCAAAGACAAGTTTGCGATTTACTGAAACCAAATTACTGAAAAATGGAAATTGCGCGTTCAATAAGCAACTATCAATGTCTATGGTTTTCAGTGTACGCCTCTGTCCTCGGGCAAAGGATGAACACACTCTTCAAGAAATTGTAACTTGTTAGGATGACTCAATTTGCGATTATGTACTTGTATCTTTCCGTAATGATGTATTATCTGAAATAAACTTCGTACCATCTATTATACAGGGAGAAGAGCTGCTCAATGTCCCTTCTGTGACGTTGATTTGGTTGCAATGTAAGATTGCAGCTTGCTCTATGTGGATCCGCGTCGATTGTGCTGGTACAGAGAAGGAAGATAATATTTGTGATTTTCAGTGCTTTAACATTTTCCTAAAGTCAACAAATCATTTATATTTCTGACGTATTTCAGGTATAGTCCGTCATAAAAACATGATGTAAAATTCATAGAATTGCTTCAAATAATTACATTCTTGACATTTGTGGTCAGTGCGCACATCGTGAAGCACAAATGTCAGTAATGTAGTTACACGATACTTACTACATATTAAATCGTTCTATTTCATGTTCTGATGATGGATTACGCCCAAAAAGCCTCAGCTACATGAATTTTAACAAGTGATCTAGTGATTTTAGTTAACTAATAAAGCACTGTCACAAGATGTGCTCAATAAAAAGTTGTCATAATTTGAAATCTTGCATATGTTTTGCTCTTACGTGTCTGCTAACCATGAGGAAGCTTTTCTGTCTTATCATGACCCACTAATCGATATTCCAAATATTCACTGCTGCATGTGCTACACTGGTTTGCAGTTTTAAAGGAGAACAAAGTTTCCTTCTTCGTCCGATCCTGTTTGAGTTGTTCTGGAGTGTAGGTACGCTTTTGCTTGTGTGTGGTACAGTGCGTTTTTGAGCGAGGTTGAATAAACTGAAAAAGACGAAGAGCAATATCTGAAAGCAGTTCGGGGATTACACGAGGATGGTGAGAAAAGTTAAGAGACCGACAACACCGCCAGGGATCTGGCAACCCTGTGTTGTTCTACTTGCATTGACCGGTGTGTTCATTCTTTCCAGATGCTCAGTCCAAGTTTCAGCTCCGTACAGCAATCTCGTGATTTTTGACGGCGCTATCAGTGAAGTTGTGTTTTTGTTATGTGTTACGAAAACAGTGGAATTTAAGGCAATGTTATGCCACCAAGTTTCGTATTGAACTCGAGTAATCCGCGAGAGTGACCTTTGAAAAGTTGAATCACGCTTATGGGAAACATTCCTTATCAAGAGCACAAGTTTTTCGCTGGCGCAAAGCACTTTTGGAAGGCCGAGAGCAGAGTGAACATAAACATCGCTCAGGGAGATCTTTAACTTCGAAAACCAACGAAAACATCGAATTTCTGCCTACTCCTGTGAGATTACATCCTCCAGGACAAACTGTCAACCAAGTGCTCCATTAAGTTTCGGGTGTGCAGCCGCAAGAAATCTCCTTCTTCTTCTAATATTTCGGCTGTAAAACGTTCAGCCATCTTCAGAGTGAGCCGCAAGACTGCCGCTCCAGTGCTTGCTTCGTCGCTTTATACTGTTGCACCGCGCGACTGCGCTTGCAGCCACAGATGCAAATGCGCCAGAGATGTCGGTCGGTGGCAGAGACGTGCATAATGCGCGAGTTGTATCTATGACTCCACAGTTGATCTTTGTTGGCATATCGATATATCATTGTGAGCTGCACTGTGACGACGTCTTTGTGAGTTTATTACAGCAAGTGCCGGATTCCAGGATTTATCAAAATTGAAACCACTGTCTCTATCAATTAAGTTCGTCGTCAAGCGAATTTCAATTGCCTCCTTTACTATCGAGTCCCAAAATGACGATGTAGTTGCCAAAATTTCGACGTTGTCATACAACATACTGTGACCATTATCATTACAGTGCTCTGCCACGGCCGACTTGTTAGGTTGTAAAAGTCGTGTGTACCTCTGATGTTCTGTACATCTTTCTTGGACAGTACGAGTTGTTTGTCCGATGTAAGAGAGGCCACATTCACATGGAATTTTGTAAACTCCAGATTTTTGGAGCAGCAAATCATCTTTGACGGAGCCCACGAGTGCAGCTGTCTTAGGTGGAGGACGCAAAATCACTTTTATTTTGTGTCTGCCGAGAATGCGTCCTATTTTTGATGAGAGGCTACCCACATATGGCAGGAAGGCCATCGATTTAAAGGTTTCTTCATCTTCTTCTGCTTTCTTTGTGGCCTCTTTCGGTTTCATTTTCAGTGCCCTCTGTATTTGTTGTGGAGAGTACCCATTGTCTTCAAACACTCTTTGTAAGTGGGAAAGTTCATCTTGCAGACTGCTTTCGTCAGAAATAATATGCGCTCTGTGAGTCAACGTTCGGAGAACACTCATTGTCTGGGCAGGATGGTGGCAGCTATTTGCACGTAAATACAGATCGGTGTGTGTCGGCTTCCTATACACTTCGTGTCCCAAAGTGCCATCCTCTCTGCGCCGAACCAGAGCATCCAAGAATGTAAGGCATCCCTCCTTTTCAGTTTCCATTGTGAACTTTATTTGATCGTGGAGGGAGTTCAGATGTCTTAAAAAGTCTTGCAAGTTGTCTTCACCATGGGGCCAAACTACAAAGGTGTCATCAACATACCTCCAGAATAACGTGGGTTTCAAGTCAGCAGATTCAAGCGCCTTCTCCTCGAAGTCCTCCAAGTGTTTTACAAAGATGTCCTCGAAAGGCTCAGGAAAAGGACGAATCGAGTGAGAACGGACACTGCAGAAGAGTGGATGCTGCATCGTGCCAATGCCCCACGTCAGACGGCCACTTCCATTTTTGACCTCAAAAGCCATTTCTGTTGTTCCACATCCCCTCCATTCATCTGAGTCCTTGCGACTTTTTCTTTTCCTGAAATTGAAAAATATCTTTTGGTACTGTGGAGAACATTCAAAAGAATGTGATCGACACTTTAAAGGCTTTACCAGTTGAAGCCTATCACCGCTGCTACCAAGAATGGTAACAACTCCGCCAGTGTATAGCTGCCGAAGGCATCTACTCTGAAGTGTCCAGTAAAGTTGTTAGAAAAAAGTAGTCTAGATTAGCAGACAATATTTCTCCATATCTACTCTGCAATACAACGTAATGTGATTCCTTATTTGCAACTTGGTGAGCCATAATGGAAAATTAATATTCATGGTAACTAATGCAGAGTAAATAACAGTGAGATATTCATGGTTACGATAACGTCAAACTGCTTCCGTTCTATTCACATGCAGTATTTTGTAAGTAAATGAGTGTAGCTAGCCGGTACTTCATTCACCAAAGATTTTTCTGCATTTGGTGTATTTGACGACTACCTATAAGAGTAGGTATTTGTATGATAATCACGTGGGCACCACTTTATTAATGTAAAAAATGTTTCAAATGGCTCTGAGCACTATGGGACTTAACTGATGAGGTCATAAGTACCCTAGAACTTAGAACTACTTAAACCTAACTAACCTAAGGACATCACACACATCCATGCCCGAGGCAGGATTCGAACCTGCGACCGTAGCGGTCGCGCGGTTCCAGACTGTAGCGCCTAGAACCGCTCGGCCACTCCGGCCGGCTGATTAATGTAATGTTAATTTTATCGTACTACGTAAAGACTTTCGTATTCACTGGGAACCAATAATCACAAATCAAAAGAAAGCACATATCTTTCTTTATGTTTCGTTCCTTTCATCTGTTAGTGAAATCATAATCGTGTTACTGAGTAACCACGAGATCTTACACTAATGCCATGTAGCAGGGATTCCCAAGAAAATTTTCTCGAGGACCCCCTCATCGTGCATGATTGGTACCTTGTCATATCACTGTATCAAGTGCCTAAAAAACCCAAATTAACAGTCTTTTTATAAGTTTTCTATTTTGGTACTTAGAAAAAACATTGACATATTCATGATCGAAAAAATATTGAGCTTAAAACTTTTTCACTGTTATTGTTAAATTTTTGATTATTGCTAGACGCAGAAGTTAGCGTTCGCTAAAGCTCTGCTCATGCACGAAGCGTCCAAAACAAAAAATCTGTTATCATACGAAATATATTTAATATATTTTTATTCTAATAACATCTTGCGGACCCCTCTGGCATAGCTCGCGGACCCTTGGGGGTCCGCGTACCACCTGTTGGGAACCGCTGCCATATAGGAACAGGCCGGCCGTAGTGGCCGAGCGGTTCTAGGCGCTTCAGTCTGGAACCGCGCGACCGCTACGGTCGCAGGTTCGAATCCTGCCGCGGGTATGGATGTGTGTGTCGTCCTTAGGTTAGTTAGGTTTAAGTAGTTCTAAGTTCTAGGGGACTGATGACCTCAGATGTTAAGTCCCATATTGCTCAGAGCCATTTGAACCATATAGGAACAAAAAGAAAAATGATATCGTGTCTTCAACTCAATTGTTAGTTCGATGATAATATTCACTAGGTAAAGAGGGTGTCTTTAATGAGGGCAGTTTTACACTGAACTTAATTACCACCATTACAGAGCATGCGTGTTTTAATTTTACGGATACCATACACATTTCTGCCAAATGTAGTTTTCTTTATTTGTGCCCCCTATTCCACAGTACCTGACAATCTCATACTGCCCTGAACTTGATACTTTTTAAATTTCTCTTTAATAAGAATAATTTTTGCAAATTGCTTTCTCACAACATACAACTTATCACAAATAAGTTAGTTACTTTTGATGTCAGGCATTTTAACCATTCGGGTGGTAAATTCAGCTCAGAAACGTGAACGATCTTCCACAATATCCGAATCTCCTAGTATGTCTATCTGTATAAGGCTAGGGAAATCAGTCCACCGGTCTGGAGAAGGCAACAGTTTGCCACCTCCAGTACAACCATGCCTGGTACAGCACCGTGGTACTCAAATCAACGAGTGGCTGAGAACAGTTGTACTTTGGTTTCAGTGACTTATGGTGTTACTTAATGTTATGAAACTAACATGCCTAGCTGAAGGAGGCCTTGATGCAGACACGTGAACAACATAAAATATAATAAACTTCATTACATCCAATGTCTCAGAGTAGTGGCGTAATAACTGCGGCTGATTCACGGCGTACGTGATTCACTTTTCGCAGAAACAGAGATAGTGGAAACTTTCCTTTGACCCCGCAGAACCCCGACTGCCGAAAAGCGGGCCGGCTCCACCGCCGCTTGGAGGGGGAAGTGGGTGGGGGGGGTGGGGGGACGCAGGGTGGGGGTCCGGCCGCCGCACTTGTTGACCTTCCTTAACCGATGACGCAGGTCGAAGTAATTGAGGCCGAGATTGTCCAGGCGGGCGGGTCAACTGACTCCCCAGCCAGCGGCGCCCGTCTCGCCGCGGCGCTCGCTGTCTGCCTGTCCGGCAGCCGGGTTCGAAGCCCGCGCGCGCCTGCGCCACTCCGGACAGCGCCGCTCGTAACAGCTTACCACGGATTGCCGGTTTTCTTGTAGCAGCTCTCGCAGCGTATGAGGTTCCTCATGTACGGCGACGCTAATATTCTGGCCTATTGTGACGAAAACTCCTAGTCCATTATCTGTACACTATGATGTCGACCTCAACACAGCGTCTATTGTTGTTATTCGGCACCAGTGCACATGCGCGAACCAAAGATCTGTAGCTGCGACACTCCGGGAAAAGCACACTCTGTAGTAAAACAGTGACAGCAGACTGAGGGCAGAAAGCAGTGGCTTCACACACCTCCTGCTGTGCCGTCTTCTGCAGTCTTTGTGAGTCTAGCACGGCATCCCACGTCTTGCTGCGGTTGTAGCCCGTGTCATGGTTAATTAAATTATCATTTGTACAGATCTTAACTTCCTGTTTCGTAACACAGTCACTGGAACAGGTAGTAGTAGCTAAAATCTAGGTATATTCCTAGTTCATTCCCTGTACTGTACTCAAAAGTCCCCGACAACCACTGATTTTTTGTCATCTGAGCCATGGGTGGCGGTGGTTTGCAACGCAGCCTTCTTCACTACCCCTGTAATAACGACAAATAAACGATTTTGGGCACTGCAATGCAAAATAATAATCATCTTGCTGTCGGGCACTCAGATTATTCTAAACACAACCCACGAAAGTACTTACATAAAATTAAGGGTTGACAATCTTATAAAAGATCCTGTCAGTCTTCGGTGACACTCCAGTTCTGTTCGCAGACTAGCTCGAGTGGTGAAGACAGCTAGCCTCATTCGATTTGCACCACCGTTTCCAGAACTGATCGCATTTTTCTGGTCTGGAGATGATGCTCCATACTAGACCTCCTCACCGTCGCTTATGCGATGAACCCGGCTGTATAGGGTCGACATGAGCTGGAGGATGGAGACTTGTAAAATCCCCGATAGCTAAAATGTGCATCTTTCATCGGAAACGAGCATCCGGTATTTTATTTGTTTATTTTTCCAAATCATATTATGAATAAGAGTTGGTTGAAAGCTGAAGTAGTAAGTGGGATAGCTAGTTTAGGCTATTCGGTATGAACAGTGTGGCGCAAAATAGGTGTTAGTATGTTTTTGTCTACTACGACGTAGTATGGACCGACGTATTCTTATTGTTATACATATGTTACAAGAGACAACTTGAAATTTAATACAGAAAGTTTTCAAAGTTGTTTTCTTCTACACCAGTGATGTGTAGAGCTGTGAACTGAATTCCGTGATGAATTCCTCAAGAACTTCATTTTTGGCTACAAGAATCTGTCAAACTATAGTCCGAGTATAGTAAGCTTCAAAACAAACTCTAACTGCGAATTCAGATGGAAGAAATTAGTGTTGCTGGTTTCAGTTAAATAACGGGATGTTTCTTGTAGCCACCAGGTTTCGAAACATCCGCAGTACGGTCACTAAATAATACCAAAACTCTAGAGTACTGGAATACACCTAGTACAATACGTTAGTAATGGGGGAAGGGGGGGGGGGAATTGTAATTTGGCTGCTAGTGTCGACTGGGATAAATATCCATACGTCATCGGTTGTAAGAACAAAGAGGCTTGTAAAATGACGCTGTACGCATTAGCAGCTAACTTCCTCAAAAAATAATCCGACAGTCTACAGGAAAAATAAAAATTTTTGACCTCTCGAATACAAGTGGACGAGAACACTCGAGTATCACTTCGTCTCTTACAGTCATTGTGCTGACGCTAACGACCGCCATGTTGAGCATCCTAAAGAAGCAACAACAACAACAACAATAATAAACGAGAATCACCAGATACAGAATTAGTGGGCACGATGTTATTACATGAGGGAAGGTAAGACGAATTTCTATTTGCTCGAACTTATGGACATTAAAGAGGTACTTAATTAAAAGACGAACGGTAAACACGTAGATGAAATCTGGAAAACGCAGAAAAACTGCAGATAAAACACAAACACTTCACAAATCGCTCTTTAGATAAATGTGTATCAAGTGAAGTAATAAAAGACAAATATCGTGGTTTACTGATATTTGTACAATCTTACGGAAACAGACTGTTACAGTCTCGCTAGAAAGAAAACGTAGTGGTGGAGAAAATGGGAACTAGTTCTTCTATAAGAAGAACTCTGTATGAAGAAAACAATAATTTCCAGTCAGACCGTGACGGAAGATCTCTCAGATTATCATAGGAAGCCCTGGTTACATGTAGAGCTGATCCTGTCTCTCCTAGTTCAATGTGGTGCTGGAAAGGAGACAGCAGACAGAAGGTCCAACTGTTACATCGCATTTAAAAATGACTCGCATGTGGATACTACCATACCAGTTAATATCAGAGATATCGGTATGAGTACTACCTGAAGGAATTTGTATTTCATTTTACAGTGAACACGCAGCAGTGGCAGCCCCTTCCATAGCTATGATTCAACTAATTAGTGATGTGGTTTCTTTGATTTGGAGTGCAACATAAGATCCCAGCTGATTCTTCCATTTCTCCCCATCTTGAATTCCACAACTGAATCCAGCTGTCTTTCAGAAGTCTCTGACCCATCCGTCCGACGGTCTTCCCTTCTGTCTTTTCTCAGGTATTTTGGGCTCCAGTCTAGCATTTCT
This sequence comes from Schistocerca serialis cubense, assembly GCF_023864345.2. Lineage (NCBI taxonomy): Eukaryota > Metazoa > Arthropoda > Insecta > Orthoptera > Acrididae > Schistocerca > Schistocerca serialis. Next base: position 697,775,697 of record NC_064638.1, on the reverse strand, counting down.
TTTGACCATCTTCTTTCTTTATTCGAGTGACAGGACCACTCCACTGCCATTTCTAGGTATTTGCTCTTTCAATTATGTCACTAACTATTGTACGTCTGATATCTATTGCTCTCTTTCTTTCTTTGTGTAGACCAGAGGTGTCCAACCCCCGGGCAGCGAACCGCATGCGGCCCAAATAAAGTATCAATGCCACCCAAGAAGTGAGCAACTATCACACGATCGTGAAAAAAAATCAGTTTGTGTAAATGTATGATAAATCGAATTTTCAATTTTGAAACCTCTGCCACACGATCACATTCTGTCATTGGTCCACACTTCTTTTTTTTTTCAGCGATTATTGTTTGTGTTAAGTACATTGTGTGCGACCCAGAAATACTCGTGTTTTTCCAGTGTGGCTCAGAGGCCAAATAGTTGGACATCCCGGTGTAGGTCAACACTGATCTTGCCATTACGCTTTGAGACACAGCCATACGTTATTACTGGTAGTACACATTGACCGAAAATTGTTCGTTATCCTCACCCGAAATCTTAGACTTCAAAACTTCAGGGTACCCTCGGTAAACCTGCCAGCCCAATTTAATAACTTCTGGTTTTAAGACTCCTCTTATATTTACAAGTTGATCCAGTGACCCTTTGCAGATGTGTGCTTCCAACAAATTTTAGACCAACTTCACAGCAGATTAAGGCAAGTGCGCTAACTATAATTTGAAGTTCTTCTACACTACTTGCAAACAGAGCAGTATCATCAGCAACTCTCAGGTTAATGTCCCTTCCAGAACTTTGCCTACATTTGTTTTCCAGTTCTATTTGGACATTGCTTTCTCTAGGCCTGCCGAAAATAGTTTTTGGAGATATAGATTCACCTCGTTTTTCATCCTTTTCAGTTGGAAATTCACTGGGTTCTTCAATGACACTCACAAACGCTATGGAAGTTTTGTATAATGTTATATAAGATTTAGTGTCGCCCCGCTCTACTGCTTGTTCTGTTGGAGGCTCAAAACCAGCTGGATAACAGAGCAATCTGAAGCCTTTTCTAAATCCATGAAGGCAAGACAAAGAGGTAGGTGGTACTCATTTCTTCTACTGATTCGCCTGGAGTGAGGACTGAGGTTACGATCTGTACTAAGTCCTGTGCGAAAACCACCTTGGTCGGTAAGTTGAACCAAGTCAAGTGTAGTGCTCATTCTGGAAAATTTTATATAGTAAATGTCTCACGCAACGGATAGTCTCGCGTAGATAGGCAAGAGCGCAACTCACTCCTGTATATAAAAAGAACCAACGAACGAACACAAAAAATTAGGGACATATGACGCTAAAATCTGTCTGTTGAAGTACCCTAGAGAGTGTTTTAACCTTCAGCATTACGACATTCCAACATGAAAAAAGCTTTTCACAAGCAATCGTCGAATCAGACAAAACAATTGGTGTGAAACACAGACAGCTCCTTCCAAACTGTATATATGAGTGAAGAGATAGATTTCATCTACCTATATTTCCGAAAGGCCGTCTTGTGTCACACTGTCGACTGATAACCAAGACAGCAATCTCTGAAGTTCCAGAATGAAATTTTCATTCTGCAGCGGAGTGTGTGCTGATATGGAACGTCCTGGCGGCTTAAAACTGTGTGCCGGGCCGAGACTCGAAGTCGGAACTGTTGCCTTTCGCAGGCCAGTGTTCTACCGATTGAGCTACGGTAGAGCACTTGCCTACAAAAGACAAAGGTCCCGAGTTCGAGTCTCGGTCCGGTACAGAGTTTGAAGCTGTCAGGAAGTTTCATATCACAGCGCACACTCCGCTGCAAAGTGAAAGTTTCATTCTGGAAACATTCCCCAGGCTGTGGCTAAGCCATGTCTCCGCAATATCCTTTCTTCCAAGAGTGCCAGTTCTGCAAGTTTCGCAGCAGAGCTTCTGTGAAGTTTTGCAAGACAGGAGATGACGTATTGCAGAACTGAAGCCGTGAGGATGGGTCTGCGAGGGGCGGTTGGGTATCTCAGTCGGTGAAGCACTTGCTCACGAAAGGCAAAAGTCCCGAGTTCGAGTCTCGGTCAGGCACGCAGTTTTCATCTGCCCGGAAATTACAAGCTATGAGTGTTTTCCTAGATACGTGTTTTACTCGAAGAAGTTTTTCTGTAACTGAGTACGTTATAACGAACAGAAGCGACAGTAATATTTGATGTACTCAAAGAAAGCGTTATATTACCGCTATTATAGACATAACAACTATCCGGACATCCCTGCGTAATGAGTAACTGAGCACTACATGTGAGAAGAGGCGTTTCCGCTTGTATAAAAAGAGGTGGGAAGTATTTTATTGTCAATAGAGAAGCAATAACAGAAGAATGAATCGGCCAGGAGATTACAGTGATTCCGAATGAGGACTAGTCAACTAGTCATTGAATGTCACGTAATAAATCCACCAACGACGTTTAAACCTTTCTAAAGCTTCCCTAGTAGACTGTTGGCGATGTCATTGTGAAGTGGAAACCCGAAGTGACATACACAGCTTTACGAAGAACTAGCAGATGTATGTAGAGATGGACAGGGACTACCTCATATTGCACAGGGTAGTTGTGGGAAATCACGTAGTTCAGTGCTACCATGAGCCCAACTATCACAAAGACTGTGGTCTAGGACAGGCGCCATGATAGGTCAGCGTGTTCAGCCAGAGGACATGCTGCCTCCCTGTATTAGAAATAAATAAATAAATAATAAAGAACTGAGCGAACTATTCAATGATGAACTTGAAAGGGTGTCATGTCACGTCCGCCCAGACCAAATGACGAGCACAAAGACGAAAAAAATGAAAAAAGAAAAACAGGATGAAAGGAGGTAGCGTCTTTGATTAGTAATCAAAACGTCCTCGATTCCAAGTTAGAACCCTGCCATTGCTTAACTTTTGAGAAAAACGTCATCAGCAATGCGGCCGAAACTTCGGCCATAAGAGATCACCGTCTCTCAGCCAATGGTCTCGTCTGAGAGGGAAGAGGAACAGACAGAGGCTCAGGGCACTCTGTTGCCCTTGGTGTACGTAACTGTCCCTGAGTCAGCAATGAACAAAGGCATGAGGAAGCAGAATTTTTGGAAAATCTACAGGAAAAGTTGGAAATTTAGATGGCATTTTTATATGAAAATCTGGCTGAAAGAGATGTGATGGTCACATGCATTGATAACAAAAAAAGAAGTCACGTTCCGTGTGACGGTTCTGCTGTTGCATGTTTTCATAATAACAACAAATTCCGCATTGAATATTCATATGTGAGAAAAAGAATACAATTGAAAGTGATATTTCAGTATGTTATCGATGGAGCTTATATCTTTTCTGTGTTGCAAAGATCAATAGCTGCTGATGAAATAAACGCTTCTTTGAAGTCATCGACTCTATGGAGATACATTTGTTTTCCAAGCAATTATTAGACATTGGCAATGGAAATGTTCCGGTTGCCGCTTCCACTGGCCTCATTTCGTTTATACCTAATTTCTGTCAATTCACAATGTCGAAAGAAGAACTGATCACGAAAATGTTTCCGAATATTGCCTCAAATTACAAAAACCATGTTTGGTTGAGTAAACGAGCCATTTTGGCAGAGAAAAATAAGGACGTAGAGGTTTCAATATAAAATATTCAAAGTCAAGTCGCTGGCCAGTTGCATTCATTTAAATCGATAGATTCTGTTACCGAACCAGATGAAGTCGTCAGTTATCCGTCGAATTCCTGAATTGATTGGATTTGCCAGGAATGCCACCGCACAATTTGCAGCTCAAGGTCGGCTCTGTGGTAATGTTACGCAATCTGAACCAGCCGAGACTATGCACTGGAACAAGACTCGCAGTTATGAAGCTGTTGAACGTAGTGATTGAAGTAACGATAATCATAGGAAAGTTCTGATTCTAAGAATACCACTGACTGCAGTCGACTTTCCATTTCAATTTAAGCGCGTCCAGCTTCTGATTCGCTTTGCATCGCAAGACCAGTCGTTGGAAGTGTGTGGAATAAATTTTGAATCGCCGCGTTTTCCCCATGGGTAGTTGTAAGTGGCGTGCTCGTGAGTCTGTAAACCATCGCCACTATTCGTTCTCTCTCCGGACGGAAAGACAAAAAATATCTTTCATCACCAAGCGTTGCGATGAACGCGTCATAAACCCCAACAAATTAGTGTCTTGACAATGAATTCCGATTTCTTTCATTTCAATAAATTCGTGATATTACTGAAACTGTTTTGTTCCAATTCACACAAATTCAAGTAAAGATTTCGTTGGATGAATCCCTTCTCGACAACTGACTGACTGGCAAACAATGCAATGCCTAAACTTCTGGAGATATAGGCACGTTATACAATAAAGACTTTCTGTTAAACTGGCTCCGAGGAAGAACATGCTAAGCTGTGCTATAAAAATGTGCGGCTGTCTTTTCCTTTCCGCAGTCATTGTTAACAGAAAATAAGAAAGTTGTATCTATGGCTAATTGCATTTTGACTTTTATTCTCAATCAAGGTTCTGTTTGCAGTAACAGTAAATAAGGTCAGAGAAAGAGGGAGTAGGAGATGGACAGAGACAGGGAAAGAAAACGCATATAAAAAGGGGAACGTGGATATGAATACATGCAGGAGCGAGGAGGAGATGGATAGAGTGAGTGTGGGATGAGAGATGTACAGGGAGCGGGGAGGAAGGTGGTGGCAGAGGGAGGGGGAGGAAGAGAGTGGGGTAGAGAGACGGGAGAAGGCAAATGCGAAATGTTGCCGGGTTCGCTAGTAAATACATAAAATCAGTAGTCGTGTAACGTACCATCCCTGGCTGCGTCTTTGGCTTTTCCCGGTGGTAACGTGCTCGCCTCCCATGCAAGCGGGCCCGGGTTCGATTCCCGGCCGGGTTGGAGATTTTCTCAGCTCGGGGACTGGGTGTTGTGTTGTCCTCATCATCATTTCATCCTAATCACCGGCGCGCAAGTCGCCCAATGTGGCGTCGAATGAAATAAGTCTTGAACTTCGCGGCCGAACCTCCCCGAATAGGGGCCTCCCGGCCGATGATGCCATACGCTCATTTCCATTTTGGAGGAGCCCAGTTGAGGGTGGTGTATGCACTGTTAGCGGTGTACGTTTTCCAGTGTGGAAAGAACTGAAATGTTATAGAGCATTTATTAGTGATATAGGAGCAACATTAGTAATTTTAACTCTATCTCGCGGATCGAAGCGAGGCTGTTGATTGTTATATGCACTAATCTAATAAAGTAGTAGTGCAAAGTATTAACCAGTGTCCGTTAGCGAACGTATCAGAGTACAACAGCGGAGCAGTACGACAAGTAATTCGTTTCCCACTCGTACCGCTTAGAGTCCGTGAATTCTTGCCGCGACCGCGACTGGGTCTTCGCAGCGCACCACGGAAGGTCCAAGGACGAGAAGGCAAACTAAAGACTTGGAACATTCGAAAGGTTTGCGAGAAAGTGCAGTGCATCTGCAAAGTGAGCCGCACACAAGTCGCTGGTACAACCAATTCTAGAATACTGTGTGAGCGTCTGGAGTCTTCATCAAGTAGGCGTGACAGCAGACGTCGAATGAATTAAGAGACGCCCTACCGGAACCGCAACAGAGCGATGTAGCCCATACGAAAGTGTAACACAAATGCTAAGGGAAGCTCAGTGAGAATCTTTGAAAGGAAAATAACGGCGTTCTTTCAGACTCTCTCTCTCTCTCTCTCTCTCTCTCTCTCTCTCTGTCTGCCATGATACTGTACGAAATTTACGCTGGTCCCGCTGCTCGGAGTAATCATTACAGCAAAAAAAATGCCTGTACATCTACATGTAAAATTACTTATATACAACGGAAGCCATTATACGGTACTTAGCGGAGAATATCTTATACCATTACTAGTCATTGTCTTTCCCATTCAACTCTCATATGGAGCGAGTGAAAAACGACTGTCTGTCTGCCTCCGTACAGCCTTAACCTCTCTACTTTTCGTAGTCCTTATGTGAGATGTACTTTGGTAGCGTCAGAATCGTTTTGCCGTGTGTTCTCTAAACTTTCGCAAATTATCGTCAACTTTAATCATGAAGTCTTCGAGCTAAAATATTAATTACGACACGGAAAACAGTAAATCACATTACCTAAAACAGGTATGTGATGAGACTGTTCGTGTTGTAGCTCATACCCTATGGCTAACAGGTGTATTGTATTGTCTGATTAATTAAGCTCGTTTTACCTCATTTTGCATCTAATTACTTTTCGTCGTTGAAGCATGACCTTTCTATCAAAATTGGTTCATCAGAAGGGTCCCTTCGCGATCTTTCTGTCTCTCGGTATTTAAAGGTTAGTAATTTTCTTAGATTCGTCCGTTACTCTGTGCCTTTTACATCAATTACATATTTTAATATACTATGCAGTGATACAATCTGGACACCAAATCATTCAGAGTGTTGCTTTCATTTGAACGGTGCTGTGCTTTGCAGTATTTTGTGCGGCTGCTGTGCGTGAGTACACAAATATGGCCCTGTCGATCCAGAGTAGGTGCTGGACAGGGCCGCCTGCGACGGCACCTGGAGGCCCAGCACTGTCTCACGTATGCGTAAACCACGCCAAGCCTCTTCCCAGTAAAGAAGGCGGTTATCGCCAAAACAATAAGTTTACGGCTAAATCGCTCTTCTTCCTCTCCAGTTGAAGCTGACTATTAAAACTGCTCAGAATAACTGGTTTCTGAACTAGCCATTTTGTCATCAGTCTTCTGACTGGTTTCATGCAGCCCGCCGTGAATTTCCATCTCAGAGTAGGCTACCTCCTCAATTATTTCCCGAAAGTATTCTAAGCTCTTCTACAAGTTTTACCCTCTACAGCTCCCTTTAGTACCATAGAAGTTATTCCCTGATGTCTTAACACAATCCTCCTGTCCCTTCTGCTTTCCAGTGGTTTCCCTATGCTCCTTTCTTCCCCGAATCTGTTGATATCATCCTCTTTCTTTGCCTTATCAGTCCAACTAATTTTCAGCAATCTGTTGTGGCACCAAGTCTCAAATGCTTCTATTCTCTTCATTTTTTGCTTCCCCCATTCCATGGTCTACTTCCATGCAGTACTGTGTTCCAGCTATACATTTTCAGAAATTTCTTCCTCAAATTACGGACTATATATGGTACTAGCAGAATTCTCTTGGTTAGGAATGCTCTCTTTGCGGATACTAGCCTGCTTTTTATGTCGTTGCTCCGTCCATAATGGGTTATCTTCCTGCCTACGTAACAAAATTTCTTAACCAATTCTGATGTGAAGTTTCCCGCTGTTCTCATTCCTGCTGCTTCTCATAACTTTCTTCTATTTACCCTCAATATAAATTCTCTGCTCACTAAACTATTCGTTCCATTCAACACATCCTGTAATTCTCCTTCACTTTCACTGAGCATAGCAATGTCGTCACCGAATCTTATCACTGATGTTCTTTCACCTTGAGTTTTAATCCCAGTCTTTCTTTTATTTCCGTCATTGCTTCCTCAATGTATAGATTGGACAGTAGGGGCGAAGGACTACGTCCCTGTCTTACAAAATTTTTAATACGAGCACTTCGTTCTTGGTCTTCAACTCTTATTTTCTCCTCTCGGTTCTTCTACATGTTGTATATTACCCGTCTATCTCTATTTTCCTACGAATTTCGAAGATCTTGTACGGTTTAACGTTTTTCCAGGTAGATAAATCCTATGATCGTGTCCGTGTCTTGTTTTTTCTTCAATCTTGCTTCCATAACAGATCCTCAGTATTCTTTTTCATTCTTCTGTATGTTTTTCTTGTCAATAACTTGGGTGCATGAGCTGTTAAGCTGATTGTGCGACAGTTCTCGCGCTTTTCGGTTCTTGCTATCTTCGGAATTGTGTGCATGATGTTTTCACGGAAGTCTGATGGCATATCGCCAGTCTCATACATGATACATACCAAGGTGAATGGTTGTTTTGTTGCCACTCCCCCCCCCCCCGCTCCGCCAATTATTTTAGAAATTCCTATGGAATGTTACCTATTCCTTCTGCCTTATTTCATCGTTCACAGCGCTTTCAAATTATGATCTGATACTGGATCCGCTGTCTCTACTCTTTCGACTCCTGTTTCTTCTTTCATCACGTCATCAGACGGATGTCATCCCCCTCACAAATGCCTTCCACCTATCCGCTCTCTCTTCTCTGCATTGAACAGTATCTTCAGATATCTCACCGATCGTTTGAGCCACTACTGTCATATGTGCAGCTGTATCATATCTGAGAGAATGTGCAGCGACGGAGATGAGGTGGACGCAATCTGCTGGGGAGCACTCAATTAAATTCAGACACTATGTGACGATGTAACGTTGAGTTCATAACACTTTGGTCCACCTCTGTCCCTTATAAAAGCAGTTTTTTGGCTTGTCGTTGGTTGACAGAGATGTTGGATTCGTCCTTGAGGGATATCGTGCTAAACTCTGTCAACTGGCATATTATGTCGTCAACATCCGGAGCTGGTTCGAGGTTCCTGCCCTAAAGGGGGCCGCGGATGACAATCTAATGAGTCCTGCTCTGAAAAGAAATGGCACTCCAGATCATCACTCCTGGTTATCGGGCCGTATGAGAGGCCGACATCCAGCTTGGTATCCCGCTTCTGTGCGGCGCATCTCCAGACACGTACTCGGCCTGGAATCTCATTGACTGGAATATAACTGTCTTTAGCAATGAGTTCCACTTCGAACAGAGCCCCCGTGACATGTCTGGAAACGCCCTAGACAGCGTTGGGATACCAATCGCACTGTCGCCCGCAATACGATCCGTCAACCATGATTGATCGTCTGGGGTGCTATTTCTTTTCGTAACAGGACCCCTTCGGTTGTCATCAGCGGCACCCTTATTTCACGGAAAGATATTTTTATTTTTCTATAAATACTGTTTATCCATCGACCATTCTGTTCTTTATGTCTTTACATTTTCCGTACGTTTATTCTCCTGAACATTTTAGTATTTCCTTCTTTGGTCGACGATATACTGCGCTCCGTTTTGTTGGCCTTTATCGAAAGCCATTCTGGCTTATATTTCAGCAAGATAATGCCCGCCCGCACACGGCGAGAGATTTTATTGCTTGTCTTCATACTTACCAAACCCATATTGACCAGCAAGGTCGCTGATTCGCTACCCAACTGGAACGTTTGGTGTTATGGGTAGGGCTCTCGAACCAGTTAGGGATTATGACGACGTAACGCGCTAATTGGACAGAATTTCGCACGATATCCCTCAGGTAGACATCCAAAGAATCTGTCAATCACTGCTTGTATAAATGCCAGAGGTGACCCGACTTGTTATTGACTTGCTCAATATGTGAAGCTCTTCGTCTGGAATAAATAATCCATTTCTTTCTGAAACTGTAATCACTGTTTGTTTGTACATGTAGATTACGGTCCCATTAGGATAATTTCTTCGTGGCGAGTTTTTCTTCTTTTTCTTTTGTTGTTTAGTTTCCTTTTTCACTGGAGGATTTCACTTTCTATCTTATCTATCCACGTAATTTTCAGTATCCTTCTCTAACATCACGTCTCAAATGTTTCGATTCACTTCTTTTCAGGCTTTCCTAGAATTTATGATGGACTTTCATACAACGCTGTGTTACACATGTACATCCCCAGAAATTTCCTCCTCGAATGCAGGCTCATATTTTGACACTAGGGGACTTTTTTTTTAGGGAGGAACGACACCTGTTTCAGCGCTAGTGCGCTATTTACAACATTCTTGTTTCGCCCTTCATCCATCACTAGTTCTTTTGGCGTGCTCGCCCTTCCCCCCTTCCCCTGCCAAGCACTTTCATCCTCAAATACTGAACCCCTTACGTCATAAATCAACCCCTATTTCTTATTCTAGCACGTTAGCAGGTGTTCAAAATACTCTTTCCACCTGCCCATTATCTCCTCTACGTTTAACAGTGGAATTCCTTTTCCATTTTTAATCATGATACCCTAAATTCTAATTTCACGGAAAAATATTTTTATTTTTCTATAAATAAAATCTGTGTTTCCATGGACCATTCTGTTCTTTATGTCTTTACATTTTCCGTGCCTTTTTTTCCTGAACATTTTTGTATTTCCTTCTTTTGTCGACTAACTGTAGTACACTACTGGCCATTAAAATTGCTGCACCAAGTAGAAATGCAGATGATAAACGGATATTCATTGGACAAATATATTACACTAGAACTAACATGTGATTACATTTTCAAGCAATTTGGGTTCATAAATCCTGAGAAATCAGTACCCAGAACAGCCACCTCTGGCCGTAATAACGGCCTTGATACGCCAGGGCAATGAGTCACACAGAGTTTGGATGGCGTGTACAGGTACAGCTGCCCATGCAGCTTCAACACGATACCACAGTTCGTCAAGAGTAGTGACTGGCGTATTGTGACGAGCCAGTTGCTCGGCCACCATTGACAAGTCGTTTTCAATAGGTGAGAGATCTGGAGAATGTGCTGGCCAGGGCAGCAGTCGAACATTTTCTGTATCCAGAAAGGCCCGTGCAGGACCTGCAACATGCGTTCGTACCTTATCCTGCTGAAATGTAGGGTTTCGCAGGGATCGAATGAAGGGTAGAGCCACGGGTCGTAACACATGTAACGTCCACTGCTCAAAGTGCCGTCAATGCGAACAAGAGGTGACCGAGACGTGTAACCAATGGCACCCCATACCATCACGCCGGATGATACGCCAGTAGGGCGATGACGAATACACGCTTCCAATGTGCGTTCACCACGATGTCGCCAAACACGGATGTGACCATCATGATGCTGTAAACCGAACCTGGATTTATCCGAAAAAATGACGTTTTGCCATTTGTGCACCGAGGTTCGTCGTTGAGTACACCATTGCTGGCGCTCTTGTCTGTGATGCAGCGTCAAGGGTAACCGCAGCCATGGTCTCAGAGCTGATAGTCCATGCTGCTGCAAACGTCTCCGAACTGTTCGTGCAGATGGTTGTTGTCTTGCAAACGTCCCCATCTGTTGACTCAGGGATCGAGATGTGGCTGCACGATCCGATACAGCCATACGGATAAGATGCCTGTCATCTCGACTGCTAGTGATACGAGGCCGTTGGGATCCAGCACAGCGTTCTGTATTACACTCTTGAACCCACCGATTCCATATTCTGCTAACAGTCATTGGATCTCGAGCAACGCGAGCAGCAATGTCGCGATACCGATAAACCGCAATCGCGATAGGTTACAATCCGACCTTTATCAAAGTGGGAAACGTGACGGTACGCATTTCTCCTCCTTACACGAGGCATCACAACAACGTTTCACCAGGCAACGCCGGTCAATTGCTGTTTGTGTATGAGAAATCGGTTGGAAACTTTCCTCATGTCAGCACGTTGTAGGTGTCGCCACCGGCGCCAACCTTGTGTGAATGCTCTGAAAAGCTAATCATTTGCATATTGCAGCATCTTCTTCCTGTCTGTTAAATTTCGCGTCTGTAGCACATCTTCGTGGTGTAGCAATTTTAATGGCCAGTACTGTATATCCATTGCCACACAAGGTTTATTTACACTTACCTGCATCTGTTTGTCCAGCTTCCGTGATAGATCTTTTTGGAGATATCTATTCGTCACCAACTAAACTATCTGCTGTGGTATTCATTGTCACTGTCTCTTCAGCCCCAGAGAACTCCAAATGGAAAACATCATTCGCCAATCAACATCCCGCTGTTCTCCACATCAATTCTTCTTGCTGATTCTCTTAAACTACTGCCTACTCTTCAGCACTACTAAATTGTGGTCTGATCTATATTTACTCCTGGGCACGTTCCCATATCTCTCGATACTTTTCCGAGTACACCTCCTGCTCTTGTGATCCTCGAACAGAGCTTTTACTACTACTAGCTGAAATATGTTGTTGAAATTAAGGACTCTGTCTCTCCTCGCACTTCTACTACAAACCGTATCCTCCCTTAAATACTCTTTCTTCTGTTTCTCCCCATCCTCTCTCCCATATCTATTACATTTGTATCTCCCATTACACAATCGTATTACCCTTGTAATGGGCTCAAATATTCCCTCTGTTCTTTTCATTGTCCGCTTGTGACGCCAGCATGTATGACTGAACAGTTGTTCTTGGGGTTGGTTTGCTGCAGGGGCATAACTAGGCTGGGGCAAATGATGCGTTATCTCGGAGCTCCAGAAAATCAAGCGGCCCCTTGGCGGTCAAAAGAAAGGTAACAAAATAAGGAAAAATTGAAGTGGAAAGGGAAATGGAAATATAGTAAACACGAAATGCGCCTATGCATGTTCATAATCGTCCATAGCATAGATGTGGTTAACAGCTATGGTCTACAACTAATTAAATGCCAACCACATGGATTTCGGCCCGTTCAGACTTCACCAATAGCTCACAGACAGCTGCCAGGTAAACAATTCGAGCTTGATTTCTGCTAGTGCACCACCACAAATATAAGCATTTCCCAAAGCTAATATATTTGACTGATAAAGAAAATTCCCACTACTAAATTTTAATACAGCTAATCGTTAAAGTTACGAGTGTGAAAAGAACATGTCTAAGTGATACGAGAACAGGGAGAGAAAAGAAATGATGCAGACGTACGTAAAAGTTCTTCCTCCTTATCAAATGGCACTAAATTGATGAGTGTTAAGGATTTGTAGATGGCAATTAAAGTTTGCCGAAACTAGTGGTCCACAAATGTATTTCAAGCGACCTGGGCTAAATCAAACTTCTCTAACCAAAAGATTACTTTTTTTTAATTTAATGCAGTTCTCACGACTGTCACAAGCATAATTTTTACGAATAAGGAATGTAATGAAAAGTAACAATAGGTCTTAAAATGGGTTTCTATAGCATTGTAATACTTAATAATTCAATGCAAAGTAGCCTGCTATATGGAATTAACATAACATCTGCAGCTGCGTAAGGCCTCTTACGAAATAGCAAACAACAAATTATTATTCAACAAATTGCCACACCATTTGTGAGAGCTGTGTCATGGTGTGTAAATTCTATATCGAATGAAGAAAGGCACCAAAGGAGCGCTTTAGCGAGCTTTACGAGAATGAGAGGCTTGCAGAGCCAGTAACTATAAGGGGCAATAAAAATGTTTCCATTCGAATGTCTCATTAACCGCGTGCCTGCATGGTGCTGCCTATATATCAGCATCGGAGTCGCGCTGGGTTGCATACACGTTGCAGCAAGACCGAAAACGGAAACTCTCTGATGGCCCTTTATAAGTTTAGAAAGACACATTTTTAACCAGTGATTCGCACCATTTTTTGCTACTGAAGAAATGGTTTCAAAGAATATAGGAAATTATAAACGCAAACACAGCGATACAACCTTTACAGCTGAAGAAGTATTTTCAACGAATAAAGGAAATCAGAAACGCAAATAGAGCAATACAACCTTTTTAGTATCCACCCCCTGCGACAAAGATTTTAAAAGCGAAGTGCATTAGTTTAGAGCGAAATTTCCTGATGTACCGCAACTATCTGGTTACAAGACTTAGCAAAGCTGTTATTAGTGACACATAGCTAACTAGTATCAAGTTACCCCGACGTTTGTTAATACGTCCCCATGTGTCTAACAGTAAATACGACTGGCGCAAAAAATAAGTGTTATTTTTCCAAGTTAAACAATAAAAGGTACTTACATAGTACAATAAGTCAAAAATGGCTATCTGGTTTGGTCGTACTATCAACATAAAATGAACAAGCGTGATACATTGATTACTCAAAAATAATAAAGCACTATTTCTTCAAAATACGAATGATATTTCAGTTACAATAAAGAGAAAAGTAATTTTAATAAAACATAAATTTAGGTCAATAAGCACATATATTCAAATAGCAGTTTATATTATAACAAGGACATTCGAACCTAAGTTTTTCTTTCAAAATTAACATTTTGTTTCCGTTAAAAGACATTTTGCTTTACACCACGAGCCGTATGTAAAAATGCTTAATTGCCAAACCGGTATTTGAGCAGGGTGTCCGTTGCAAGTTGCAACTGATTCAGAGAACAAACAAGCAAATGAATACAGTCAGGTTAACTTTTTAGCAGTCAGGGTATGTTTGTAGCACTTACCTCTTTTGTTTCGTATTGCTACTGCTCTACCTGCTTACATTATAAGTAACAGTCTTATTACATCTGTGGTTCCTAGTTGTCTTTCCAACTTCCTACAATCTCTTAGACTTGCGATTATCCTTTAACCGTACTGGCTGTGAAGAGAGCTACTGCCGACAGTGATTTAAGTTAAAGAATGCCATATCAATACAAATATCTTGATAAATGGTTCAAATGGCTCTGAGCACTATGGGACTTAACATCTGAGGTCATCAGTCCCCTAGAACTCAGAATTACTTAAACCTAACTAACCTAAGGACATCACACACATCCAAGCCCGAGGCAGGATTCGAACCTGCTACCGTAGCGGTCGCGCGGTTCCAGACTGAAGCGCCTAGAACCGCTCGGCCACACCGGCTGGCATATCTTGATATTTTAAAGTAAACATGCAGTGCTGTAATAACACTTTTTTTTTTTTTTACTTCTCACTAACAGCTGATTTCCTTCTTGCATAATGAAAATTTATCTGAAGCATTACGCATGCGAAAGAGTAGTTTTAAGACTGGTCTAAATTTACCTTGAATGACAGTGTAACTTTGCACCAGCATTAAAACTGAAATTTTTCTCTAATACTGCATAATTAGTGTACATTTTCACTTTTCCAAGCACTCAGTAACTATAGGTGTAAAATGTTACAATGTGTGTTGTGACGTGTAATTTGTTTTGTGGCCAGTATTTTTAAAAAAATCGCAAGAAGTGGTACAACGTTACGCTGACTGACTGTACAGCCGATATTTGACATCCATATCAAATGACGTACGTGTCAGTTGAGAAATCCCTATGATGTCAAATAAAAGTGTATCTACAGACATAGAACCCCACTGATATTTAATATCTGATATACTCACGTATATGTGACCACGATAGAATCCAACATCTGGGTAATTCCCAAGAATTTTTTAGGGAGCACATTGTGTTCATCTGGGAGCCATCTAGATGGTTGTAAAACAATAAACTGGTAGCCAAGATCGCAGATGAATTCCTGCGATCTCGGCTACCAGTTTATTGTTTTATAATTTCCAAGATTGATTGCCTATCGAAGTCGCGGGGTCCAAACGATACATATCGAACGTTCGATCGTAAAACGATCATGCGACTCCGGTGGCGGGTGTTGTATGTTTATAGTGGTGACTGCAGCATCGACAAAAGAAGAGCGTTACGAAAATACTTCTAATTGCAAAGAAGACAACTTATCTCACTCGTCGTCGGTATTGTCACGTGGAAGTCCATTACGGTGGTCTGGATGGATAATTTGGAAGAGTCGAACCATGTACTCTTCCTGATACTCGTTCGTTTTCCACACTGTCCGCAATGAAATTGTAACGGTATTTCAGTATCGAAACTGTTCTTACGTAGTTCTACACACTTCACACCACTGCAGTCTACACAGTACCTTCTTTCCTTGTCCGGTAGTACTTTATATTTCCGACAAAAAGTCGAACAATTTTCTACGCTGGATAAACATGGATTTTTCCATGTGAGAGAATCCGCCGAAGAAACGTCAAGAACACCAGACAACCCACCCACTAACGACATTAATAGTCAGGGTTTCCCTAACAACTCTTAAACTATTCGCGGTGGTATGTAATTTAGAGCAACTAAGGGAACGACGGAAAACAGACAAAAATGACTATCACAAATAATTTATCACATCATCCGCCGCCGGAGACACATGATCGATTACGATCTCTCGTTCGATATGTATCGTTTGGACACCACGACTTCGATATACGCAATCATTGTTGGAAATTACCAACATCTGTGCCTCCTTGCAGTGTACAGGTCGTCGTGAGTACACGCCGCAACTGTCAAACATCAAACGGCCACACTTTCCGTCCACACCAGACACCACTGTCACTGAACAAAAACACGGAAATGATGGGCAGGCCAAAGAGTCTATATTAGTGGTCTCTTTTTATCTCTGAGATCATATCTCAATACATCTGTGACAAACAACCAACATATGCATTCAATACCGCATTTGGACAATTAGCACATAATGGTAGAATGTACAGGGTGTGACAGAATGACGTTTTAAAAATTTGTAAGACTGTAGAGAACGAAATTTTAAACGTTTTCGCATAAGGAAGCTACAGCCGGAAATGTGAGATATAGTTTCTGCAGCAATATGCATTTCCTATGTATTCGGTAGGCTAAATGAAACACCTGAATACTGTGGCCTGAAAACATTTATTGACAGTAGTACAACCAAATACTTTCAACCGAAACTGAAGCTCCACTACTCTAGAGTAAATTTCAATACGACGACCGTCAACTTACGTAATGCCCAACGACGACCATGTTTTCTCTGATTCTCTTAACATTCCGCGCTCCCCTCTAATGGTGTAAAACGCTGTAAAGATGTGCTCAGTAAGCTCAGGTAATGCTACTACTGGTGTTAGGTACACAAGGGACTTCAGGTAACCACAAAGGAAAAAATCAAGAGCGGATTGCACAAGTCAAGGGACTGGACATCCCCTTTCAATTACTCTTTGACTGAAATAATCACAGAATTATGCCCTAGCTCGACGATCAGAGCGTGCTGGAGCAGAATCGTTCTTAAACTTCGACCAAGTGTGCAGCTGCAAGTGAACCTCTTCCAAAGTTCAGGCGAGGTATTGTGCAGAGAGTTAAAATACCATGCATCATTCAAACGATCTGGTAAGATGTGCGGTCCAGTAAGGTAATTTCCAAGAATTCCAGCTCAGATGTTCACTAAGACACTCATCTGGTAACTTCTCGTATAGGTAGTGCATGCTTTTTCAACAGAGCAGTGGCGGCTGTAAAACTTTATTTCATTTTTCCGGCAATAGGTTCTTCATATCAAGCCGGCCGCTGTGACCGAGCGGTTCTGGGTGCTTCAGTCCGGAACCGCGCGACTGTTACGGTCGCAGATTCGAATCCTGCTTCGGGCATGGATGTGTGTGATGTCCTTAGGTTAGTTAGGTTTATGTAGTTCTAGGTTCTAGGGGACTGATGACCTCAGACGGTAAGTCCTATAGTACTCAGAGCCATTTGAACCATTTGAACCTCATATCAAAACGTTCAAAAATTTTTCCTCTATAATTTCCCAAATTTTCGAACCTCATTCTGTTGCACCCTGTATCACGTGCATAATGGTAGAATACATATAAAGGGGATAAAATGAAAGCTAATTTCCATTAACGACTTACTGAGCAAGGCGGACATAACGCAGCAAAGTCTGAATTATCATATAACGAGGCGGTCAGCTGGGACCTAGATGCAGAACTGAAGCAACATATCTTGAGAAATTAGTCAATATCATATGCGGGAAGATGGAAGAAACTGTAATCGGAATCTTTTCAGTTAAAACACTGTGAAAGTTGTGTGTATATTAGACCAACCGCTAGTGATCTAGGGCTAGCGTCCTCGCCCCCCGAGTTCTAACACTGCTTAAATTTTGAATAAAACTCCAAATTCTGGTAGTGTCATTATGGAATCTATTGAGATTCGAGTATGGAAACCGCTGATAAATCGTGATAGCGGGTACATACTTGGGGGACCTCCCCCCCTCCCTCTTCCCATTAGAATGGTCAAGAAGAGGATTGAGATACTAGACAACTGACTTCCAGTGCAGGAGGAGTAACAGCGAAGTTGCCACCAGCACGCGCACCTGAGCGCGATCCTAGGACGGAACACTGATTCGGCAGTATCAGTGAGGATAGGGATGATGTGCGTGGACGGCCGATGGAGCTTTCGATCAGAGGGAGAGGTGAAGGAGATAAAAGAGCGGCGCCGGCACCCGATCAGTCGGTTTATCAGCGTACCTGATGATAGCAACGCGGTCGTTAACCGAAATATTGTCTGTTGGACACCGACACCCGGCAGTTCACCAGTGAACTATTTCAACATGAAGTACGCCGGGAGAAGCTGAAGAATCATATCGGGTGATAGTTGGCGTCTATCTTGAAGCACCTACCAGTTGAGATTGTTCAGTATGTCAGTGATAATCTCCCTTGGATTCAATAAGCCAGTGACGATTCGTGCTGCCCTTCTTTTGTATAAATCTACATTTTGCGTGCCATATCAGCTGTTTCATTTGTTATGGATCCCATGCACTTCAGAAATACTCTAGGATGGGTTGTTTGAGATTTTTGTGAGCAATCTCCTTCGTGGGCTGATTGCATATGCCCAGTATCCTAGCAACTATTTCAAGTCTGCGCCGCACCTACAACTGAGCGTTTCTGATCATTCAATTTGACATCCATACAAATGATTATTTCCAGCTATTTGTGTGAGTTGATTCATTGTAATCTTAACTCACTGATATTATAGTCATAGGATTTTTCGTTTTTATAGTACCACTGAGTGCAAAATTTTACATGTCTAAAAATTCAAAGCAGTTCGTCAGACTCTGAGACGTTATCAAGCTATTATTATTATTTTTTAAGACTATACTCAGAATTTTATGATAGATAACTACGCTGCGAAAATTTGAAAATTTGACGTTACTGTTAATATTTTGTGTCGCGTCAGCAATACACAACCACCAAGGCTGCCAGCACGGTTCTCTCGAGCACAGCGTAAGTTATTTCTACATTTGTCGATGACACTCTGCAACCTTACGGTGGGTGGTGTAGGGTAGTTTGTGTACTACTGCAACTGCCCCTTTTTTTTCTTTTTCGTACGTTCTTGAAATCATACACTCCTGGAAATTGAAATAAGAACACCGTGAATTCATTGTCCCAGGAAGGGGAAACTTTATTGACACATTCCTAGGGTCAGATACATCACATGATCACACTGACAGAACCACAGGCACATAGACACAGGCAACAGAGCATGCACAATGTCGGCACTAGTACAGTGTATATCCACCTTTCGCAGCAATGCAGGCTGCTATTCTCCCATGGAGACGATCGTAGAGATGCTGGATGTAGTCCTGTGGAACGGCTTGCCATGCCATTTCCACCTGGCGCCTCAGTTGGACCAGCGTTCGTGCTGGACGTGCAGACCGCGTGAGACGACGCTTCATCCAGTCCCAAACATGCTCAATGGGGGACAGATCCGGAGATCTTGCTGGCCAGGGTAGTTGACTTACACCTTCTAGAGCACGTTGGGTGGCACGGGATACATGCGGACGTGCATTGTCCTGTTGGAACAGCAAGTTCCCTTGCCGGTCTAGGAATGGTAGAACGATGGGTTCGATGACGGTTTGGATGTACCGTGCACTATTCAGTGTCCCCTCGACGATCACCAGTGGTGTACGGCCAGTGTAGGAGATCGCTCCCCACACCGTGATGCCGGGTGTTGGCCCTGTGTGCCTCGGTCGTATGCAGTCCTGATTGTGGCGCTCACCTGCACGGCGCCAAACACGCATACGACCATCATTGGCACCAAGGCAGAAGCGACTCTCATCGCTGAAGACGACACGTCTCCATTCGTCCCTCCATTCACGCCTGTCGCGACACCACTGGAGGCGGGCTGCACGATGTTGGGGCGTGAGCGGAAGACGGCCTAACGGTGTGTGGGACCGTAGCCCAGCTTCATGGAGACGGTTGCGAATGGTCCTCGCCGATACCCCAGGAGCAACAGTGTCCCTAATTTGCTGGGAAGTGGCGGTGCGGTCCCCTACGGCACTGCGTAGGATCCTACGGTCTTGGCGTGCATCCGTGCGTCGCTGCGGTCCGGTCCCAGGTCGACGGGCGCGTGCACCTTCCGCCGACCACTGGCGACAACATCGATGTACTGTGGAGACCTCACGCCCCACGTGTTGAGCAATTCGGCGGTACGTCCACCCGGCCTCCCGCATGCCCACTATACGCCCTCGCTCAAAATCCGTCAACTGCGCATACGGTTCACGTCCACGCTGTCGCGGCATGCTACCAGTGTTAAAGACTGCGATGGAGCTCCGTATGCCACGGCAAACTGGCTGACACTGACGGCGGCGGTGCACAAATGCTGCGCAGCTAGCGCCATTCGACGGCCAACACCGCGGTTCCTGGTGTGTCCGCTGTGCCGTGCGTGTGATCATTGCTTGTACAGCCCTCTCGCAGTGTCCGGAGCAAGTATGGTGGGTCTGACACACCGGTGTCAATGTGTTCTTTTTTCCATTTCCAGGAGTGTAGTAAAGCCTCCGTGAGACCTGGAATCTCTCTAACTTCGCCTTCATTGCCATTTCGCGAGACATGCATAGCAGGGAGCAATATATTGGTTGACATTTCTAGGAACATTCATTCTTGCGGTTTCAACAATAAAGCACACCGTGATGCAGGACGCCTATTTCGTAGCCTCTGCCACCTGCCATCGCAATTCCTTGAGTATCTCAGTGACGCTTTCGCGCATACTAAGTGGAACGCGTGCACTAGGGGTAGCGCCTTTTATTCATAATCAAAAACGTCCTCGGTCCCGAGTTCGAAACCCGCCACCGCTTGAGTTTTGATTAATAATCAGTATTGGCGGCCGAAGACTTCCGGCATAAGAAGTCAGCCTCTTTATGCCAACGGCCTTGTCAAAAAGGGCGGAGGAGCGGACGAAGGTTCATGGCATTCTCTTGTCCTTGGGGCGGGAAACTTCCCCTAAAGGGGGGAGAATCAGCAATGATCAACGGCATGAGGATGCAGAAGGCAATGGAAATCACTGCATTAAAGACACATAACGTGTATCCACAGAAAATGTGGTCTGTAATTGAAAAAGTGTCTTGATAATCTATCCATCGGCAAAAGATTCCTGAATAGTCCCCCATTCGGATCTCCGAAAGGAAATTGCCAAGCGGGAGTTGACCATGTGGGAAAGGTTGAATAAGCAACGAAAGGATTACGTCCTACGAGTGGGGCCGTCGAATTTCAGAAGCTCGAATGTGGTAGGGAAGCTAGAAAATTTGAAAAGGGAAACTCAAAGGCTCAATCTAAATATAGTAGGGGTCAGTGAAGTGAAATGGAAAGAAGACAAGGATTTATTGTCAGATGAGTATAGGATAATATCAACAGCAGCAGAAAGTGGCATAAAAGGAGTAGGATTCGTTACGGATAGGAAGGTAAGGCAGAGAGTGTGTTATTGCGGTAGGGTTACTGTGATAGGGTTATTCTAATCAGAATCGACAGAAAACCAACACTGACAACGATAGTTCAGGTATATATGCCGACGTCGCAAGCTGGAGATGAAGAGATAGAGAAAGTATGAGGATATTGAAAGGGCGATACAATACGTAAAAGGAGATGAATATCTAATACTCCTGTGAGACTGGAATGCAATTGTAGGGGAAGGGATAGAAGGAAAGGTTACAGGATAATGTCTGCTTGGGACAAGCAATGAGAGAGGAGAAAGACTAATTGAGTTCTGTAATAAATTACAGCTAGTAATAGCGAATACTCTGTTCAAGAATCACGAGAGGAGAAGGTATACTTGCAAAAGGTCGGGTAATACGGGAAGATTTCAGTTAGATTACATCATGGTCACACAAAGATTCCGAAATCAAATACTGGATTGTGAGGTATACCCAGGAGCAGACATAGACTCAGATCACAATATAGCCTGAACTTTAAGAGATTAGTTAGGAACGATCAATATACAAAGAATTGGGATACGGAAGTACTAAGAAATGACGATATACACTTGAAGTTCTCTAAGGCTGTAGATAACAGCAATACAGAGAAGTCCAGTAGGCAGTACAGTTGAAGAAGAATGGACATCTCTAAAAGGGCTGTCACAGAAGCTGGAAAGAGAAACGTAGGTACAAAGAAGGTAACTACAAAGAAATCATGGGTAACAGAACAAATACTTCAGCTGATCAATGAAAGAATAAAGTACAAAAATGTTCGGGGAAATTCCGGAATACAAACATAGAAGTCGCTGAAAAATGAAATACGTAGGAAATGCAGGGAAGCTAAGACGAAATGGCTGCACGAAAAATACAAAGAAATCAAAACAGAAGTGATAGTCGGAAGGCCTGACTCATCATACGGGAAAGTCATAACAACCTCCGGTCACATTAAAAGCAAGAGTGGTAACATAAAGCTTGGAACGGGAATTCCACGGTTAAATGCAGAGGAGAGAGCGGGTAGGTGGAGAGAATACATTGAAAGCCTCTACGAGGGGGTAGATTTGTGTTACGTGATAAAAAAGAAACAGGTGTTGATTTAGAATAGATAGGGGATCCATTATTAGAGTCAGAATTTAAGAGAGCTCGGACTTAAGATCCAATAAGGCAGAAGGGGTAGATAACATTCCATCAGAATTTCTAAAATAATTAGGGGAAGTGGCAAAAAAACAATTATTCACGTTGGTTTGTAGAATGTATGAGTCTGGCAATACACCGTCTAACTTTCGGAAAAATGTCACCCACACAATTCCAAAGACTGCAAAGAGCTGACAAGTGCAAGAATTATTGCACAGTCAGCTTAACGGCTTATGCATCTAAGTTGCTGACAAGAATAATACACAGAGGAGTTGAAAAGATGCTTGAGGATGTGCTAGATGACTATCAGTTTGGTTTAGGAAAGCTAAATATACCAGAGAGGCAATTCTGAGATTGCGATTGATAATAGAAGCAATACTAAAGAAAAATCAAGACACGTTCATAGGATTTGTCGACCTAGAAAAAGCGTTCGACAATGTAAAATGGTGCAAGATGTTCGAAAATCTGAGGAAAAAGTGATAAGCTATCGGAAGAGACGGCTAATATACAATACTTACAGAACCAAGAGGGAATAATAAGAGTGGACGACCAAGAACTAAATGCTCGGAATATAAAGGGTGTAAGACAGGGATGTAGTCTTTCGTCCCTACTGTTCAATCTGCACATGGAAAAAGCAATGATGGAAATAAAAGAAAGGTTCAGGAGTGGAATTAAAATTCAAGGTGCAAGGATGTTAATAATACGTTTCGCTGATGACATTGCTGACCTGATTGAAACTAAAGAAGAACTACACGATCTGCTGAATGGAATGGACAATCTAACGAGTACAGAATGCGCATTGAGAGTAAATCGGAGAAAGACGAAAGTAACGAGAAATAGCAGAACTGAGAATAGCGAGAAACTTAATATCTGGGTTTATGGTCAAGGAATTCTACTACCTAGGCAGCAAAACAACCAATGACGGACGGAGCAAGGAGGACATCAAAAGGAGACTAGCAATGGCAAAAAAGGGCATTCCTGACCAAGAGAAGTCTACTAGTATGAAACATAGACCTTAATTTGAGGAAAAAATTTCTGAGAATATACGTTTCGAGCACTGCATTATATGGTAGTGAAACATGGACTGTGGGAAAACCGGAACAGAAGAGAATCGAAACACTTGAGATGCGGTGCTACAGACGAATGTTGAAAATTAGGTGGACTGATAAGGTAAGGAATGTGGAGGTTCTGCGCAGAATCGGTGAGGAAAGGAATATGTGGAAAACACTGACAAGGAGAAGGGACAGGGTGATAGGATATCTGTTAAGACATCAGGAACTCACTTCCATGGTACTAGGGGAGCTGTAGAGGGCAAAACCTGTAGAGTTAGACAGATAATTGCAGATGTAGGTTGCAAGTGCTACACTGAGATGAAGAGGTTGGCACAGGAGAGAAATTCGTGGCGGGCCACATAAAACGAGTCAAAAGACTGATGACTAAAAAAAAATGTACCTGTGACAAAAAGAGCTGTTCTTCTTTGTATTTTCCGTCAGTCGTGTCTGGTATGAATACCAGACTGACGAGCGATATTCAAATATTTGTCTTACGAGGGTTTTGTAAGGTATCTCCCTTGTGGGTGGCCAACACTTCATTTTTGCAATGACTGTCAATATGAAATCTGCCTTACCTGCGATTAGATTTATGTGATCGCTTTCCTGTTAATCGCTCAGTACGGAAGCTGTTAGATATTTTATGGATGTGACTGCTTCCAGTGGGCGTTCTATAATCGTGTAACCACACAACAATGGGTGTGTCTAACTGTTTATGCGCAATACATTACATTTGTTTACGTTGGGGAGCAACTGCCAGTCCCTGCAACAAGCGTCGATTCACTGCAGGTCGTGTTGCATTTCGCTTCAGTTTTTTAGTGTTGCGACCCCTCTGCATACAACAACATTATCGGCGAGAAGTCTAATGGAACTACCGACGTTATGTACTTGGTCATTATTACTCTGAGTGTCTCTAGTAAGAGTGGTCAGGTGCATTCTCTCTGGTGTTTTAGCTAAGACATTTGAAATTTTGTTTTTGCAGTGTGTACTGAATAAGCGCAAACAAATACTTCTCATCATGTCTTTCATGCGACGCCTGGTGACAACAGAAAGCGTCGGTTAGTTTCCTGTTACGATCAAAACGGTTTTTAAAGCGGATTCTTCCCGTTTTACTGTCCCTGTTAATACACAGTGACAAAACGAACACCGTACAACACTAACTTGAGACCGCTCTATCGAATCGACAAGTACAAATCCGCTTTAAAAACCCTTTTGCATTTTGTTGGTAACAGGAAAGAAAGCGTCGCTTTCCATTGACACTGGGCATCCTATGAAAGGCGTGATGAGCAGCATTTGTTTGCACTGACTCCAGCTACACACTGCAAAATGGAAATTGCAAATACGTACTGAAACTGCAGCGAAAATGCATCTGACGGCTCTTAAGAAGGGCACCAAGTATATTGCGAAAAGTAGTGGTCCTGTAATACTTCCCTGGGATATGCCAGAATTTACTTTTGCGTCCGAAGATTTTTATTCATTGAGATGGACATGCTGTATTCTGTTTGCTAGAAACTCTTCAAGCCAATCACACAGTTGGTATGATATTCCGTAATCTCGTATTAGGCGGCAGTGCGGAACCGTCTCGAATGCCTTCCAGAATACTACATCAGCCTGGGCGCCAGTATCGACTGCTTTCTCGGTCTCGTGGACAAGCAGATCGATCTGGGTTTCATATGCTCGTTCTTTTCGGAATCCGTGTTGATTCCTACAGAGGAAGTTCTCGGTCTCCAGAAATGCCACAACAAGTGAAAACAGGTTCTAAAATTCTACATAAGACCGATGTCACAAATACAGGCCTACAGTTTTGTGCGTCCGTTGGACGACCCTTCTTGCGAACGGGAATGACCTGTGCTTCTTTCCAGTCAATTGGGGTGCTTCGTTTCCAGTACCCTATATCTATCCAAGATATGGACCTGATGGGATACCAGTCACATTTTACACAGAGTACGCGAAGGAACTTGCCCCCCTTCTTGCAGCAGTGTACCGTAGGTCTCTAGAGGATTGTAGCGTTCCAAAGGATTGGAAAAGGGTACAGGTCATCCCCGTTTTCAAGAAGGGACGTCGAACAGATGTGCAGAACTATAGACCTTTATCTTTAACGTCTATCAGTTGTAGAAATTTGGAACACGTATTATGTTCGAGTATAATGAATTTTCTGGAGATTAGAAATCTACTCTGTAGGAATCAGCATGGGTTTCGAAAAAGACGATCGTGTGAAAACCAGCTCGCGCTATTCGTCCACGAGACTCAGAGGGCCATAGGCACGGGTTCCCAGGTAGATGCCGTGTTTCTTGACTTCCTCAAGGCGTTCGATACATTTCCCCACAGTCGTTTAATGAACAAAGTAAGAGCATATGAACTATCAGAACAGTTGTGTGATTGGATTGAAGAGTTCCTAGATAACAGAACGCAGCGTGTCATTGTCAATGGAGAGAAGTCTTCCGAAGTAAGAGTGATTTCAGGTGTGCCGCAGGGAAGTGTCGTAGGAGCGTTGCTATTCACAATATACACAAATGACCTTGTGGATGACATCGGAAGTTCACTGAGGCTTTTTGCGGATGATGCTGTGGTATATCGAGAGGTTGTGACAATGGAAAATTGTACTGAAATGCAGGAGGATCTGCAGCGAATTAACGCATGTTGCAGGGAATGGCAATTGAATCTCAATGTAGACAAGTGTAATGTACTGCGAATACATATATCCCCTATGATTTAGCTGCAGTATAGCAGGTCAGCAACTGGAAGCAGTTAATTCCATAAATTATCTGGGAGTACGCATTAGGAGTGATTTAAAATGGAATGATCGTATAAAGTTGATCGTCGGTAAAGCAGATGACAGACTGAGATTCATTGGAAGAATCCTAAGGAAATGCAATCCGAAAACAAAGGAAGTAGGTTACAGTACGCTTGTTCCCTCACTGCTTGAATACTGCTCAGCAGTGTGGGATCCGTACCAGATAGGGTTGATAGAAGAGATAGAGAAGATCCAACGGAGAGCAGCGCGCTTCGTTGCAGGATCACTTAGTCATAGCGAAAGCGTTACGGAGATGATAGATAAACTCCAGTGGAAGACTCTGCAAGTGAGACGCTCAGTAGTTCGGTACGGGCTTTTGCTGAAGTTTCGAGAACATACCTTCACCGAGGAGTCAAGCGGTATATTGTTCCTCCTACGTATATTTCGTGAAGAGACCATGAGGATAAAATCAGAGAGATTAGAGCCCACACAGAGGCATACCGACAATCCTTCTTTCCAGAACAATACGAGACTGGAATAAAAGGGAGAACCGATAGAGGTACTCAAGGTACCCTCCGCCACACACGGTCAGGTGGCTTGCGGAGTATGGATGTAGATGTAGATGTTGATGTAGATATGCTGCGTCCTCCCTGCCAAGAAATCCCGAATCCACTCACAAATTTCCATGTGTATCTCATAAGATCTTGCGGCACTGCTTTCGAGATCGCGAGAGCCCTCCTCTTTGCGAGATATTGACGGCAATGGAAGAGGAGGGGGAAGTCGATAAGAGATCTTGCGGCACTGCTTTAGAGAAGTCAAGAAACACCTCGGTCTCTCGGTGCGTGGCTTTCTCCGGGCCTCCCACGAGGCGACGGAGCAGGAAGCGCCGGTGGGGACGGCGAGGTGGGTGAACGGCGGTCAGGCCGGCGGGTTGAGGCAGGCGGCCGTCGGCCGTGTGAGCGCGGGGCCCTTCCCAGGGCTGTGCCGGAGGTCGCGGGGTCGCCTCGCCAGCGGCCGTGTCGCCCGCGTGGCCTGCGTGGCCCGGACCACCTCTTTATGAATGGAAGCCGGGCCGCCTGCGGGTCACTGAACCCGCCACGGCCGCTACTGCCCGCCTAACCTGCACCACCTCTTCGCCCTACTCAGTCGGTTATTATCCCTTCCTTTAGAATGTTCATGTCAAAAGGCAAAACGTCAGCAACTCGACCTCGCATTTTAAGGAGAAAAAGGCTCGCTTGCAAGGCATTATCCCCAGCAATCGATCCCGTGCGAAAATTTGGGCCATAATTGTGATAGTACAGAATTACGACCTTCCTTATGTACAACTAGCGCGTACTGGTTGTTCGTCCACACGCTCCATCGCCCCCATCCCCCCCCCCCCCCCCCTGCCGCCATTCCCCTCTGCAACTACAAAATGCACGAGTGCGAAGTACTCTTAGAGGAGTGATCACGAGAGCCCTCCTATTTGTGAGATATTGACGGCAATGGAAGAGGAGGGGGAACTCGATCACTTCTGCCGAATTGTTTTGAAATTTTGTGCAATATGTACACTGAAAATAAAAATGAATAAACTTAAGCAAAGTGAAGAAACACTGATCAACTACATTAATGTGACCGCCTTCTAACATTCTGCGTGGTATCTGTTTGTTCTATATCGTGTCTCCCTACTACTTTCGCGCAACGACGCTCTGAGCGTGTTTTTTAGGGAATTGACTATTTTGAACCTGGGACCTGTTGCTGGTAAGGAGACGCCAGACCACACATGACATGTAGAATTCAGAAGAGTTCAGTGAGACTCGCGATGATATAACCAAATACTTAATGATTTCAGCGTCAGCTCCACTGCACTCCCTGTAAAAGAATCTTAATACTAACTAAATTTAGTGGAAGGGGTTCAAGGCTTTCCTATTTTTAGCTAGCTGGTAAAATAACGTCGAAAAAGCAGTTAAGTTTACCATTGGAAATTTTATTCTACTCACAAAACATCGTTTATAAATTGCACTATTGATAAAAGGAAACGTTTTAATACAGGATGGTAAAAACCAACAAAAATGTGAACGAATATTCCCTGAATGGGTTTCCAAGTTCTACAATGGATCGAAGGATGACCTATGCCATATCACATGTTTAATCTAGGTTTAAATTAAGTTTCACAAACGAGAAAACTATCAAAATGGTATACAGTGACCCTCAATCATCTTTAATCACTTATCTAACTTGTCGTAAATTACAGTGGCTGATGTGGCTTCTCAATAACTATATAACAGAAAAATCATCGCGTTTCAGATTTTTACTTCAAGTGGCAAATGTGAACACCATGAGCTTTAATTGACGATCGACACTAGTATTACGCAAAAAGGGGGTGTAACAGATGAGACTTCTGCAGTTCTGAGTGAAACTTTATGGGCTGTTATGCAGCATCGCGTGCGTTCATTACCTTGGCGGTGTTCGCCAGGGGGCAGCGGACAGCACAGCTCCGCTCACCTCGCCGTCTCAGAAGCAACTCTCTCCTAACTTCTCCTTACTACAATTTACCGAAGTTGGTTTAAAAAAAAAAAACTATCTGGCTGTGTTTTCATCTGACCAATCAGGGTCTCAATGTTAACCTTAAGCTCCGCCTACCAAAAATTCTGTCTAGCCAATGAGAAATGTTATACTTTTCGTGGTGGGGCAATGTTTTTAAAGTTTGCAACGTAACAGAGACGCGAAAAAGTCTCACGCTAAAACTTGCAGCTGGTGTGGTCTTTTTTGTGTCATTGTAAGATCTGTACTGTTCTTCTGGAGGGTTCTATCTTTTAACATGGGCGGGGGGGGGGGGGGGGGGGTGTTCCTGACGTAACAGAGACGCGAAAAAGTCTCACGCTAAGGCTCTAGCTTTTAACATGGGCTGGAGGGTGGTCCTGACGGTTAGCTGGAGACGTGGTGTCCGTCCCTTATCGTAGGGCCTTCTAACTTAACGCGGTTCTGCTCTCGGCTTCTGTTCTCGTTTCTCCCCTCGGAACTGCGTCTGTCTCACGGTGGGAAGGTATGACATGCATTTAGGCATTCTTGTGTTAGTCTGTGGTATTCCATTTGCTCACTCGTTACTCCTATTACTTTGGTTAATTTAATGTCACGATTTATTCGGAGCTATGCGACATACTACTGGATTTGCTTATCATGTTAGGGTTGTCATGGAAGGTGTTGGATTTGCCTGACACCTTACAGCCTAACCACTCTTTGCATCGTGGACTGCTGCTACACGTGCAGGAAGAGAGCCAATGAGGTTCTGGAAGGAAACCGACAGAGATGAGGAACCCTGCAGTGCCGTGGTCAGCTGCACAAGGTTTCTCGATTGAGGATCCATGGCGCGAACAAACAGATCGAGGTAGTCCCACAGAATCCCGATTGGATTTAAATTCTGGTAGTTCGGTGGCCAGGGAAGTGCGGTAATCTCATCGTGGTGCTCTTCGAAACACGCACGTACGCTTCGAGTTGTGTGTCACGTATTGTCCTGCTGGTAGATGCCATCGTGCCTAGAAGAAAAACTACAGCTAGCGATGGACTTACCTCCAAGAATAGATACATACTTGTGTTGATCCATTATGCCTTCCAGAGTGACAAAATGACCCAGGGAATGCCTCGAAAACATTCCTCTGGCCTGGACCCTTACAACGATTGTTGCAACGTGTATGCTTTCGCGCGGTTCTGGCGCTGCAGTCTGGAACCGCGAGACCGCTACGGTCGCAGGTTCGAATCCTGCCTAGGGCATGGATGTGTGTGATGTCCTTAGGTTAGTTAGGTTTAACTAGTTCTAAGTTCTAGGCGACTGATGACCTCAGAAGTTAAGTCGCATAGTGCTCAGAGCCACTTGTATGCTTTCAGACGTTTCACGCCGTAGTCGCTAACGGATATCTATCCGAAGGAGGATAAACGTGATTCATCTGGTGGTGGTGGTGGTTAGTGTTTAACGTCCCGTCGACAACGAGGTCATTAGAGACGGAGCGCAAGCTCGGGTTAGGGAAGGATTGGGAAGGAAATCGGCCGTGCCCTTTCAAAGGAACCATCCCGGCATTTGCCTGAAACGATTTAGGGAAATCACGGAAAACCTAAATCAGGATGGCCGGAGACGGGATTGAACCGTCGTCCTCCCGAGTGCGAGTCCAGTGTGCTAGCCACTGCGCCACCTCGCTCGGTGTGATTCATCTGGAAATGCCACTTTCCGCCCACCGTGGACGTCCAGTTCAGTACTGGTGTGCGAATCCCAATTTTCGCCGCCGATGAACAGTAGTTCAAAAAATGGCTCAAATGGCTCTGAGCACTATGGGACTTAACATCTGAGGTCATCAGTCCCCTAGAACTTAGAACTACTTAAACCTAACTAACCTAAGGACATCATACACATCCATGCCCGAGGCAGGATTCGAACCTGCGACCGTAGCGACCGCGCGGTTCCAGACTGAAGCACCTAGAACCGCTCGGCCACACTGGCCGGTCGATGTACAGTAGTCAGTCGCCTGCTGCGGGGGTCCATAAGAAGCAAGAAAGGCCGTTGAGGAGACACTGTTGGTAGCCCCTTGGCCCATTTCGACATTCAGCTGCTCAACAGTTGCACATCTGTTCTCCTGTACACGTCTCCGCAGCCGTCATTCACCAGTGTCATTTATGGCCCGTGGTGCACTAGTTGCCTCCGCGCCAATTTTCAATGGCGCCCTTCTGCCGCGCACGGTGTGCTTTAACCAAGCTGCCACGCGAAAAGTTTACAAATTTAGCCGTTTCAGTAATGTTTCCTTCCTTTCAGGTGTTCACAACGATTAAAAGATGGAGGTGCGAGATCAATTGTACAGCACAGCTGGAGAAACACTTACCAGTGTTACGCTTCCGAGGTGTTTGGTTGTGACCCGTCGGCCACTTCAAATGAGTGTGACCGCAAGTCCCAACACTGCAGAAGGCACAGCTGTGTGTGGTCGACCGGAACGCGGGAGATTGGACGATTTTGCGCGACCTTGTTGCCATGATGACAGACACCTCATCCAACGACTCAGCTTGCTTCTTTAAATGCACCTCCGTTACTGACACTTTTTGAAGGTTACGTTCAGCGCCGCCGCCACCTATCGAAACTTCGTGGAACTGTAAGGGCTGAAACGGGAATATTCCACGATGTCCCACACTTCCGCATTTTTTCAACCGAGACTGACCGAGAAACAAAATGTGTTGCATTACTTATTGAACGCCCTCGTATACTGCTTTTGTTCATGCGCATGTAATCCGGAGTAGTAAAATTGCAATCAGTTCATACCTACAAGCTGTTAATTTCCCCTTGAAAAAATGGGCAAGCGATGCAGGGTCGCTGACAGCGCGGGCCCTATAATGCGTGCTACGTGTGCCACATAGGTAGCTCGCTTCTGACTGATTTCTGTTGCCTGGGAACTCTTCAGTCGAGTCACAGAGCAGATCTAATATCCCATACGGTCATATTTTGTTCATTATGTGATAGTTCGGAGTAAGCATACTAGATTTAAAAGGACACAAATATTGCATGATTGTGTTTTACAGGAGCTCGAAATTTAGCGTGGACTTCAAGGCAAAAAAAAAACTTTTAATAGCTTCCCAATGAAACTCTGTCTCAAAATCTGACAGGAAATACAAAGAGAAACTGGTCGTATGTAAAGTACACCAGCGGCAGGTCACAATCAATATTTTTATTGCGCACTAGCAATGGTAATGTTATCGACGACACACCACTAACGTGGAGTTACTAAGCGCGGCTTCCAGATATTCCTTCGCCATAGAAGATAAAGTAAATATTCCAGAATTCGAATCAAGAGCAGCTGCCAGTGACTTAGAAATAGATACCCTCGATGTAGCAAAGCAACTTAAATCATTTAACACAGGCAAGTTTTCTAGTTGAGACTCTATAACAATTAGGTTCCTTATGAAAGATCGTCGTGTAATCAGTATATATTACATTATGTTATGAAAGTAAGTGTAGAATGTGCGTGCTACCAAAACTCAGAAACGAGTCCCAGTACGGTCGAGAAAACTCAGAAACGTGTCCCAGTACGGTCGAGAAAGTTATAATTTGTGGTAGCCCTCTATTTTCCATCGATGTAGAAGATTCCTGATTTTACTTGAAGGGCATATATTTGAAGATATAAGTTTCTAGAACATTCCACAACATTCGAGAGTATTGGAGAACATTCCAGAACACTCGAGAGCATTCCACAAACTCCAGAATGTTCCGGAAAGATCCACAATGACCCGGGATGCTCTGGAAAGTTCGGGAATAGTCTGGGACATTTGGGAAGATTGCAGAATGTTTGGGAACATCCTGGAACATCCCAGATCATTGTGGAACATTCCAGAATACTCTCGACTATTAGTCTGGAACATTGTGGATCATTCGAAGTCTTTTCGTTTGTTCTGGAATTGGCCGCTGATAGGGCTACCAATTGGTAGGGGTATATAAAGCAAGGCCCTTCGTTGGTCCGAATATCTGTTTCTTATCAGTGACGAAGGGAGAAACCGACAAATTTGCCCAGTTAGTGAATGAAAACGAACAGTGAAGTCTGAGTAGTCAAAATGATACAGTTACTGCATGTAAATCGAAAGTAAAGTGTGTAAAGTGTACTTAGTGTACTTGTTAATAAAAAGTTGATCTGATTTGTATTTTAGACAATGCTCAAACGTAAAAGAGGAGGAGATCTTCGCAATTTTGAAATAAAATAACGAAAACATAATGAACAGCGAAAAGATGAAACAGACAGAGAGCCGAAGCACGTTTAAGTTCCCAATCAACGAGAATGAGCTCCGTGAGAACAACAAAACGAACTGACTGGAGAATCAATAATTACGACACAATCGTATAACAAAATACTGTGTACTCCAGCCAGCCACGAAAATACCATCCTACGAGAAGTGCGGACGAGGACAAGTAAACATTACAACCGAACAAATGAAGCATTCCAATTCGACCCGCCGTAAAAATACAACAAAGACAAATACGTCGTAATCGGAAAAATGTACTGCGCCTGTCAGTTCTGCAACGCAAAATTCGGTATAGAAGAACCAAGTTTCTGTTGCATGAATGGTAAAATTCGATTACCACCACTTGAAGCACCTCCGCAGGAATTTTTACATTACGTGACCACTTTTTTTTTCAAAATATAAAACCGTACAACGCCTGATTCCAAATGATTTCTTTCGGTATCACTTCGATCAGCATTAATAGAGATTATATCGATTATGTGTTTTTTTTTCATCCAAGTTCAAAGAAAGCACAAACTTCAATGTACTGCAGTATCAACCTCAAAGACTCCTGCTCCTATCACGGTCAACTATACGTAGCTTTCCCTCGAGTAGGAAATTGGAAATCTTTGTACATATATACACGGATAAAAAAGTAAAAAATGACATTATAAACAAGTATTGTAAATAGCTAAAATATGTTTTCAATAAAAACTTTTTACCTCTTGTACTGTAACAAGTATTGTACATATTTAGAGTATGTTTTCAATAAAATTTCTTAACCTCTTGTACTTTAAAGTTTGTCCTTCTTTTCCAGCTACCACACAATCTCATATCAACTCCCTGAGCGAAGCCGGGTGCCCCAGATAGTAGCTACATATTTAACAATTTTATACAACTCCTCGCACAACGAAATATCCGTAGCTAAGGACTGCAAAAGTTGCACAAGTCGCACCAGTACACAAGAAAGGAAACAGAAGTAATCTGCTGAATTACAGACCCATTGATGTCGATTTTCAGTACGATTTTGGAACAAGTGCGGTGTTCGAACATTATGAAATACCTCGATTAAAACGATATATTGACACAGTCAGCACGGATTCAGATAATATCACCTTGTGAAAGACATAAGGCTTTTTATTCACAAGAAAGACGATCTAAAATTAATTACATATTTCTAGATATCCAGAAGGCTTTTGACACGGTTCCTCACAAGCGGCTTCAAATCAAATTGCGTGCCTATGGAGTATCGTCTCAGATTTCTGTCGGAAAGGTCATAGTTCTTAGTAACTGACGGATAGCTGTAGAATAAAACGAAAGTGATATCTGACGTTCCCCAAGGAACTGTTATAGGCCCTCGGCTGATGATAATCTTTGTAAACGATTTGGTAGACTATATGAGCAGCTCTCTTAGACTGATTGCAGCTGATGGAGTTGTTTACCGCCTTTTAAAGTCACCATAAGATCAAAATAAAAAAATGAAAAATGATTTAGGCAAGACATGTATTGTTGTTGTGGTCCTCAGTCCTGAGACTGGTTTGATGCAGCTCTCTATGCTACTCTATCCTGTGCAAGCTTCTTCATCTCCCAGTACCTACTGCAACCTACATCCTTCTGAATCTGCTTGGTGTATTCATCTCTTGGTCTCCCTCTACGATTTTTATCCTCTACGCTGCCCTCCAATACTAAATTGGTGATCCCTTTATGCCTCAGAACATGTCCTATCAATCGATCCCTTCTTCTAGTCAAGTTGTGCCATAAACTTCTCTCCTCCCCAATAATATTCAACACCTCCTCAATAGTTATGTGATCTACCCATCTAATCTTCAGCATTCTTCTGTAGCACGACATTTCGAAAACTTCTATTCTCTTCTTGTCCAAACTATTTATCGTCCATTTATCACTTCCATACATGGCTACACTCCATACAAATACTTTCAGAAACGACTTCCTGACACTTAAATCTATACTCGATGTTAACAAATTTCTCTTCTTCAGAAACGCTTTCCTTCCCATTACCAGTCTACATTTTATATCCTCTCTACTTCGACCATCATCAGTTATTTTGCTCCCCAAATAGCAAAACTCCTTTACTACTTTAAGTGTCTCATTTCCTAATCTAATTCAATCAGCATCACCCGACTTAAGTGGACTACATTCCATTATCCTCGTTTTGCTTTTGTTGATGTTCATCTTATATCCTCCTTTCAAGACACTATCCATTCCGTTCAACTGCTCTTCCAAGTCCTTTGCTGTCTCTGGCAGAATTACAATGTCATCGGCGAACCTCAAAGTTTTTATTCCTTCCCCATGGATTTTAATACCTACTCCGAATTTTTCTTTTGTTTCCTTCACTGCTTGCTCAATATACAGATTGAATAACATCGGGGAGAGGCTACAACCCTGTCTCACTCACTTCTCAACCACTGCTTCCCTATCATGTCCCTCGACTCTTATAACTGCCATTTGGTTTCTATACAAATTGTAAATAGCCTTTCGCTCCCTGTATTTTACCCCTGCCACCTTCATAATTTGAAAGAGAGTATTCCAGTCAACATTGTCAAAAGCTTTCTCTAAGTCTACAAATGTTAGAAACGTAGGTTTGCCTTTCCTTAATCTATTTTCTAAGATAAGTCGTAGCGTCAGTATTGCCTCACGTGTTCCCATGTTTCTACGGAATCCAAACTGATCTTCCCCTAGGTCGGCTTCTACTAGGTGATCCATTCGTCTGTAAAGAATTCGTGTTAGTATTATGCAGCCGTGACTTATTAAACTGATAGTTCGGTAATTTTCACACCTGTCAACACCTGCTTTCTTTGGGATTGGAATTATTATATTCTTCTTGAAGTCTGAGGGTATTTCGCCTGTCTCATACATCTTGCTCACCTGATGGTAGAGTTTTGTCAGGACTGGCTCTCCCAAGGCCGTCAGTAGTTCTAATGGAATGTTGTCTACTCCTGGGGCCTTGTTTCGACTCAGGTCTTTCGGTGCTCTGTCAAACTCTTCACGCAATATCATATCTCATTTTTGAGACGTTTGTATTCCTTTTTGCCTGCCTAATTTACTGCATTTTTATATTTTCTCCATTCATCAATTAAATTCAGTATTTCTTCTGTTACCCAAGGATTTCTACTAGCCCTTGTTTTTTTACCTACTTGATCCTCTGCTGCCTTCACTACTTCATCCCTCAAAGCTACCCATTCTTCTTCTACTGTATTTCTTTCCCCCATTCCTGCTATTTGTTCCCTTACGCTCTCCCTGAAACTTTGTACAACCTCTGGTTTAGTCAGTTTATCCAGGTTCAATCTCCTTAAATTTCCACCTTTTTGCATTTTCTTCAGTTTCAATCTACAGTTCATAACCAATAGATTGTGGTCAGAGTCCACATTTGCCCCTGGAAATGTCTTACAATTTAAAACCTGGTTGCTAAATCTCTGTCTTACCATTATATAATCTATCTGAAATCTGTCAATATCTCCAGGCTTTTCCATGAGTACAACCTTCTTTTATGATTCTTGAACCAAGCGTTAGTTATGATTAAGTTGTGCTCTGTAATTCTACCAGGCGGCTTCCTCTTTCATTTCTTAGCCCCAATCCATATTCACCTACTACGTTTCCTTCTCTCCGTTTTCCTACTACCGAATTCCAGTCACCCATGACTATTAAATTTTCGTCTCCCTTCACTATCTGAATAATTTCTTTTATTTCATCATACATTTCTTCAATTTCTTCGTCATCTGCAGAGCTAGTTGGCATAAAACTTGTACTACAGTATTAGGCGTGGGCTTCGTGTCTATCTTGGCCACAATAATGCGTTCACTACGCTGTTTGTAGTAGCTTATCCGCATTCCTATTTTTTTATTCATTATTAAACCGACTCCTGCATTACCCCTATTTCACTTTGAATTTATAATCCTGTATTCGCCTGACCAAAAGTCTTGTTCCTCCTGCCACCGAACGTCATTAATTCCCACTATATCTAACTTTAACCTATCCATTTCCCTTTTTAAATTTTCTAACCTACCTGCCCGATTAAGGGATCTGACATTCCCCGCTCCGATCCGTAGAACGCCAGTTTTCTTTCTCCTGATAACGACGTCCTCCTGAGTAGTCCCCGCCCGGAGATCCGAATGGGGGACTATTTTACCTCCGGAATATTTTACCCAAGAGGACGCCATCATCATTAACCATACAGTAGAGCTGCATGCTTTCAACCGTTCGCAGTACCAGCACAGCGGGCTGTTTTGGTTAGTGTTACAAGGCCAGATCAGTCAATCATCCAGACTGTTGCCCCTGCAACTGCTGAAAAGGCTGCTGCCCCTCTCCATGAACCAAGCGTTTGTCTGGCCTCTCAACAGATACCCCTCCGTTGTGGTTGCACCTACGGTGCGGCTATCTGTATCGCTGAGGTACGCAAGCCTCCCCACCAACGGCAAGGTCCATGGTTCATGTGTATGGTACGAAAAGTGTCAATTTACTCTAAATAATGAAAAGTGTGAAGTGGTGTATATGAGCATTAAAAGGAATCCGCTAAATTATGGTTATACAATAAATCATACAAATTCAAAGGGTGTCAATTCGACTAAATACCTAGGGATTACAATCACTAAAAACTTGAATTGGAACTATCACAGAAAATGTTGTGGGGAAAGGGAACCTAAGCATGTCTGTTTTCTTCTGGAGTACTGCTGCGTGCAATGAAATCCTTATCGGTTACGATTAACGGATATCGAGAAAGTGCAAAGAATGACACCTCGTTTTGCATTATCGCGAAGAAGGAAAGAGAATATAGCGGATACGATAAATGTGTTGGGGTGGCAATCATTAAAACAAGGGCTTTTCTTGTTCTGGCGAGTTATTTTCACGAAAACATGAAAATAATTTCTTGACTCCCGTCTACAAATGGGAGAGTGACTATTGTAATGAAATAAATCAGAGCTCTAACGCAAAGATTTAAGTGTTCGTTTTTCATGACGTTCTATTCGAGATCAGAACGGTAGGGTAATGACCTGAAAGCGGTTCGATGAACGCTCTGTCAAGCAGTTAAGAGTTCCGGAAGTCAGGGAACGTAGCATCACCCGCGCGTTGTTAACTGCAGCCTTACGAATCTCATGGGCGATGGGAGCGAGCTGGGTTTGAGCGGAAGTTCTCGGTCTTTAGAAAGGTCAAGATGTAGATGCATAGAACGTGTTTAAAAATTCAGAAAAACCTCTTCGAATTTTTGACAACGGCCTAGATCGACACGTTCTGGACCCGTACAGCGGCCTGCGTAACATAACAGATTCTGAAACAAGACCTGCGTAATAACAACACTAGACAGAATACGATTGCAGCATTGGCGCGACGTCTAGACTATATTGAGGCCGCGGGACAGTTAAGACACATCGAACAAAGCCACAGGTCACACATACACACACACACACTAACACGCACTGTGACAGTCGTGTTCTGCTAGCGCGACAGCTTCACCGAGCAGGGAAACCGTGGCCGAGATCTGACGTCCGATTGGTCCGGGGTCGCCTGCTCAAACAGGATTGTGCTACGATCGTTCATCGTCCCCATTGCACGTCGATACAATCAGTACAACTGCATTCCACTGACTACTATTGAACCCGATGGCCATATTTTGTTCGTCTTCTCTTTATCTAAAGAGATCACTTCTTAAGGATTTTTAAGAGAAAATGGTGAAATTAATTTATTTTATTTTTCTGAAATGATATAAATCCTCTGTTAAAGAGTCTGGAAAATTCTCTTATGTTTCTAATGTTCTTCTGTTTGGTAGTTAAATATGGTTTTATGTAAATTGAAGGTGGAGAGATAAGAGAAAGAAAAGGAAAGGAACTATTGATTCGAACCAGGCATCTCCTGCTTGCTACACAGTTGCATTAAACCCTCCGCCACCCGAACACAGTGTTATCGCAACTGCGAAGACTGTATCGGCGCGCATCTCGGCAGACACACATTCCCCCCTGGTACCACCTATCCGCAGTCCCCGTCCAAGTTCTCCATGCTCGCTACTTTGAGATTCCCTCAGGAGACCGGACGTAGTTGTACATCCGCACTGAAGGTGGTGGATTCATTATCCATCGAGGCAAATCACTTATACAGATGTATGGTGTCCGCTGTTTCGCACATGTTCGAACAGACAGACACCACGCGCAGTTCGCAGCTGGGATTCATATTACGTACATTGAAGGCGGACGGGGAGAAGGGAAAGAGAAGGGGAATGTTAATGTCAGCTGCTTCATGCGGGAGCAGCGGCAATAAGTGAAAACGTGTGCAACCCTAGCGATCCTTTTTCTATCCTGACTTTGCATGGGGGCTTAATTATTTTTTATGCAAATAATTTTAATTTTTTAGTAGCTGTCTGTTCGGTTACGCAGTCTCGTAACCGGTAGGCCCTGACCATTATTAGTACGCAATCTGACTGCATAGAATAACAACAAGGAATGAAAGAAAACTTCCGTTAACACAATTAATTAATTAAGTCCCCAGCAACTACAAAACCTACGAAACAACAAAACATAAGTGTAGCTGTTCTGTGTGTGGAAGTGTGATTCAACGTACACATCTGGCACGGTTCTTCCTCAATAAGACCAGATATTTTAAACACCATTTATACTGAAGTAATTTAAAAAAATAAACAAATACTATAATTGCACATAAAAACCAGAAATACAGTCTAATACAAGAACACGAGCCAGATGCTTTGTTGACTGAACCTGTGACCAAGAGGCATTATTGTTTAAGACATTGAAATAATAAAAAAAAGGATTTTTTTTTTACCTTCATATATATTGACGAAAAGCACACTCTGATCATTACAGCATCCCCAATCCAACAACATCTGATGTCTAGCCCATCAAAACAATACTACAACTTCTGAACAAGCACTCACTACCGCATCTTCTCAACAACGACTCACCACTGCAACATCTCAACAAGCACTGCCTACTGCTACTTCTCAATAAGCACTCTCCACGACGACATCTCGACAAGAACTCTCCACTACCACTTCTCAACAGACACTGCCAGTGGAGGCGGCTGAATAATACTCTTTGGCGCAATCTCTGGCGCTGTGGCTCAGTGTAGCCACCTTTCGTAAGCCCCTCCTCCACGGACTAGAATTTGATGGTATTTTTGCCATCATTGGTGGTGAAAATACCACCAAATTCGTCCAAAAAATACAGATAAAAATTAAAAAGTAATATTAATAAGTAAATATCACATAACTAAATAAATTTTGGCTTTGCACTGGCCCTTCAATAACCTAATATATAAAATACAGTAAGGAATACAAATGCCTTCATACATATGATTTTACATAATAGTTTACATAAGTATTATTCAATCAATGGCATCCAGTAATGTTGAGCAGGTGCAGACACCAACAAGTGACATTATTTCAGTAGAAGGAGCTCCATTAGTGGCACGTAGCAATGTTGAACAGGTGCAGACACCAACA
Organism: Schistocerca serialis cubense; assembly: GCF_023864345.2. Taxonomy (NCBI): domain Eukaryota; kingdom Metazoa; phylum Arthropoda; class Insecta; order Orthoptera; family Acrididae; genus Schistocerca; species Schistocerca serialis. The sequence goes on along the minus strand of NC_064638.1, from coordinate 697,735,488 downwards.
AGTGACATCATTTCAGTAGAAGCAGTCCATCAGTGGCACACAGTAATGATGAGCAGGTGCAGACACCAACAAGTGACATCATTTCAGTAGAAGCAGTCCATCAGTGGCACCCAGTAATGTTGAGTAGGTGCAGACACCAACAAGTGACATCATTTCAGTAGAAGCAGTCCATCAGTGGCACCCAGCGTTGTTGAACAGGTGCAGACACCAACAAGTGACATCATTTCAGTAGAAGCAGTCCATCAGTGGCACCCAGTAATGTTGAGCAGGTGCAGACACCAACAAGTGACATCATTTCAGTAGAAGCAGCCCATCAGTGGCACCCAGCATTGTTGAACAGGTGCAGACACCAACAAGTGACATTATTTCAGTAGAAGCAGTCCATCAGTGGCACACAGTAATGATGAGCAGGTGCAGACACCAACAAGTGACATCATTTCAGTAGAAGCAGTCCATCAGTGGCACCCAGTAATGTTGAGTAGGTGCAGACACCAACAAGTGACATCATTTCAGTAGAAGCAGTCCATCAGTGGCACCCAGCGTTGTTGAACAGGTGCAGACACCAACAAGTGACATCATTTCAGTAGAAGCAGTCCATCAGTGGCACACAGTAATGATGAGCAGGTGCAGACACCAACAAGTGACATCATTTCAGTAGAAGCAGTCCATCAGTGGCACCCAGTAATGTTGAGTAGGTGCAGACACCAACAAGTGACATCATTTCAGTAGAAGCAGTCCATCAGTGGCACCCAGCGTTGTTGAACAGGTGCAGACACCAACAAGTGACATCATTTCAGTAGAAGCAGTCCATCAGTGGCACACAGTAATGATGAGCAGGTGCAGACACCAACAAGTGACATCATTTCAGTAGAAGCAGTCCATCAGTGGCACCCAGTAATGTTGAGTAGGTGCAGACACCAACAAGTGACATCATTTCAGTAGAAGCAGTCCATCAGTGGCACCCAGCGTTGTTGAACAGGTGCAGACACCAACAAGTGACATCATTTCAGTAGAAGCAGTCCATCAGTGGCACACAGTAATGATGAGCAGGTGCAGACACCAACAAGTGACATCATTTCAGTAGAAGCAGTCCATCAGTGGCACCCAGTAATGTTGAGTAGGTGCAGACACCAACAAGTGACATCATTTCAGTAGAAGCAGTCCATCAGTGGCACCCAGCGTTGTTGAACAGGTGCAGACACCAACAAGTGACATCATTTCAGTAGAAGCAGTCCATCAGTGGCACCCAGTAATGTTGAGCAGGTGCAGACACCAACAAGTGACATCATTTCAGTAGAAGCAGCCCATCAGTGGCACCCAGCATTGTTGAACAGGTGCAGACACCAACAAGTGACATTATTTCAGTAGAAGCAGTCCATCAGTGGCACACAGTAATGATGAGCAGGTGCAGACACCAACAAGTGACATCATTTCAGTAGAAGCAGTCCATCAGTGGCACCCAGTAATGTTGAGTAGGTGCAGACACCAACAAGTGACATCATTTCAGTAGAAGCAGTCCATCAGTGGCACCCAGCGTTGTTGAACAGGTGCAGACACCAACAAGTGACATCATTTCAGTAGAAGCAGTCCATCAGTGGCACACAGTAATGATGAGCAGGTGCAGACACCAACAAGTGACATCATTTCAGTAGAAGCAGTCCATCAGTGGCACCCAGTAATGTTGAGTAGGTGCAGACACCAACAAGTGACATCATTTCAGTAGAAGCAGTCCATCAGTGGCACCCAGCGTTGTTGAACAGGTGCAGACACCAACAAGTGACATCATTTCAGTAGAAGCAGTCCATCAGTGGCACACAGTAATGATGAGCAGGTGCAGACACCAACAAGTGACATCATTTCAGTAGAAGCAGTCCATCAGTGGCACCCAGTAATGTTGAGTAGGTGCAGACACCAACAAGTGACATCATTTCAGTAGAAGCAGTCCATCAGTGGCACCCAGCGTTGTTGAACAGGTGCAGACACCAACAAGTGACATCATTTCAGTAGAAGCAGTCCATCAGTGGCACCCAGTAATGTTGAGCAGGTGCAGACACCAACAAGTGACATCATTTCAGTAGAAGCAGCCCATCAGTGGCACCCAGCATTGTTGAACAGGTGCAGACACCAACAAGTGACATTATCTCAGCAGAAGCAGTCCATCAGTGGCACCCAGCAATGTTGAGCAGGTGCAGAAACCAACAAGTGACATTATTTCAGTAGAAGCAGTTCCATCAGTGGCACCCAGTAATGTTGAACAGGTGCAGACACCAACAAGTGACATTTATTTCAGTAGAAGCAGTTCCATCAGTGGCACCCCTACCAACCGATCCCTTCTTCTTGTCAAGTTGTGCAACAAACTCCTCTTCTCCCCAATCCTATTCAGTACTTCCTCATTAGTTACGTGATCTACCCATCTAATCTTCAGCATTCTTCTGTAGCACCACATTTCAAAGGCTTCTATTCTCTTCTTGTCCAAACTATTTATCGTCCATGTTTCACTTCCATAAAGGGCTACACTCCATACAAATACTTTCAGATACGACTTCCTGACATTTAAATCTATACTCGATGTTAACAAAGTTCTCTTCTTTAGAAACGCTTTCCTTTCCATTGCCAGTCTACATTTAATATCCTCTCTACTTCGACCATCATCATTTACTTTGCTCCCCAAATAGCAAAACCCATTTACTACTTTAAGTGTCTCATTTCCTAATCTAATTCCCTCAGCATCGCCCGACTTAATGCGACTACATTCTTTTATCCTCGTTTTGCTTTTGTTGATGTTCATCTTATATCCTCCCTTCAAGACACTGTCCATTCCGTTTAACTGCTCTTGCAAGACCTTTGCTGTCTCTGACAGAATTACAATGTCATCGGCGAACCTCAAAGTTTTTATTTCTTCTCCATGGATTTTAATTCCTACTCCGAATTTTTCTTTTGTTTCCTTTACTGCTTGCTCAATATACAGGTTTAATAACATCGGGGAGAGGCTACAACCCTGTCTCACTCCCTTCCCAACCACTGCTTCCCTTTCATGTCCCTCGACTCTTATAACTGCCATCTGGTTTCTGTACAAATTGTAAATAGCCTTTCGCTCCCTGTATTTTACCCCTGCTACCTTCAGAATTTGAAAGAGAGTATTCCAGTCAACATTGTCAAAAGCTTTCTCTAAGTCTATAAATGTTAGAAACGTAGGTTTGCCTTTCCTTAATCTATTTTCTAAGATAAGTCGTAGCGTCAGTATTGCCTCACGTGTTCAAACATTTCTACGGAATCCAAACTGATCTTCCCGGAGGTCGGCTTCTACCAGTTTTTCCATTCGTCTGTAAAGAATTCGCGTTAGTATTTTGCAGCTGTGACATATTAAACTCATAGTTCGGTAATTTTCACATCTGTCAACACCTGCTTTCTTTGAGATTGGAATTATTATATTCTTTTTGAAGTCTGAGGGTATTTCGCCTGTCTCATACATTTTGCTCACCAGATGGTAGAGTTTTGTCAGGAATGGCTCTCCCAAGGCTGTCAGTAATTCTAATGGAATGTTGTCTACTCCCGGGGCCTTGTTTCGACTTAGGTCTTTCAGTGCTCTATCGAACTCTTCACGCAGCATCATATCTCCCATTTCAACTTCATCTACATCCTCTTCCATTTCCATAATATTGTCCTCAAGTACATCTCCTTTGTATAGTCCCTCTATATACTCCTTCCACCTTTCTGCTTTTCCTTCTTTGCTTAGATCTGGGTTTCCATCTGAGCCCTTGATATTCATACAAGTGGTTCTCTTTTGTCCAAAGGTCTCTTTAATTTTCCTGTAGGCAGTATCTATCTTACCCCTAGTGAGGTAAGCCTCTACATCCTTACATTTGTCCTCTAGCCATGCCTGCTTAGCCATTTTGCACTTCCTGTCGATCTCATTTTTGAGACGTTTGTATTCCTTTTTGCCTGCCTCATTTACTGCATTTTTATATTTTCTCCTTTCATCAATTAAATTCAATATTTCTTCTGTCACCCAAGGATTTCTACTAGCCCTCGCCTTTTTACCTCCTTGATCCTCTGCTGCCTTCACCACTTCATCCCTCAAAGCTATCCATTCTTCTTCTACTGTATTACTTTCCCCCATTCTTGTCGATTGTTCCTTTATGCTTTTCCTGAAACTCTCTACAACCGCTGGTTCCTTCAGTTCACCCAGGATCCATCTTCTCAAATTCCCACCTTTTTGCAGTTTCCATAAGTCAATTAATACTAGTGTTTTCAATAGATTCTCGTTCACTTGTTTCAGTTACTATTCTGCAGTTCATTCTTGGTGAAAATCACGTTACCTAATTATTTATGAACCTAAATCGAAGCAAAAGTTCAAGACGAATAGTCAGTTTCAAATAACACGTTACTTTATTTAACAATAATTATTAATAAATCAGTCATTCCAAGGGGTTCTTTGAATAAGTATCTAATCTGGAATCCCGTCAATATCAGAGATACTAAACAATGTTCAATCACTTTCGATAAAAATATTGTTCCCGTTTAATATCCATAAACTGTCACGAACTATGATTACTAGTCGCGTGAAGTAAAGCTTTTCCACTATCACAATACAAAGTCCGGATCTGTCCAAAAGTCGTTAATTCCATAAAATATTTAAATCTTCACATGAAGTGACGTTAAAGTCAGAGAGATTATTAATCACCTCCCCGTTCCTCTAATATGACAAAAGTTCTAATTCTGATCTGAAATTAATGCTTCCCAAAAAACAATCACGTCGCGATTTATTCTTGCGCCCTGGTTTAATAAAGCTCCTATTGTTGCTTCCTAAAGCTGTACGTCCTAATTGACTTCGAACAGACTAGAGGATAGAGACTGGAGTCTCATAATTGCATTGTATGTCTATTTAACCTTTAGTAAACGCTATCTTTGGTGTTCACGACCTACGTTCTGTGACTATAATATTGATTTTCTCATATATAAGAATAACTAATAATTTAACAATTCCTATCGTTTTTCCCCCTTCCCATGCTTCCAAAATTTATGATTGAAATTCTTTTCTTTTTCTACTATAGATTTCCCTCTATATGTCTCTTATTTCTACTTCGTAAATTACTACTTGTGGAGGGGCTTGGGATATTTTCTGGATTTATATTTCGAGGGCATGGGAGCTAATTTGGGAGCTATTTTGGTTTATTAACACGGAGAGGCGTTGTAGGTGTTACACCACGCAGTCATATAAATTGGTTTTCTGTATCGAAAATTAAAAATTTTAAAAACACGTTGCTTCATAATACTCAAATAACTGTACCATCTGTTCAAAAATTAAAACACCTGGCAGTCAAAAAAATGGTTCAAATGGCTCTGAGCACTATGGGACTTAACTGCTGTGGTCATCAGTCCCCTAGAACTTAGAACTACTTAAACCTAACTAACCGAAGGACATCACACACATCCATGCCCGAGGCAGGATTCGAACCTCCGACCGTAGCGGTCACGCGGTTCCAGACTGAAGTGACTAGAACCGCACAGCCACACAGGCCGGCTACCTGGCAGTCAGTTTTCCACAACGTTGACAGGTGTAAGTGTACGCAAATAAGTGATTGGAATCATCGAACAGTACAATTCATTGTACTATTGGCCGTTAGACACAGTTTAAGAAATGGACAGCCATATTTTCATCGTCGTATGCTATTCCATTATATTCAGAGCACAGTTTATGTTTCGTAACAGTCGCTTCCGAATGGTAATAGCGCATTGCTTCCACTGATGCAATTCTGGTTACAGCCCGAACAAAATCAATATCGCAACACTTATCAGCATAGGAGAACATAGTCAATCTTACGAGCCGGCAGACCACTTCGTCTTAAGAAAGTTGCAGCTGTGCATTTGGCACTTGGCTAGGTACTTGCAAAAGGAACGATGTGTTCGACATCGAAAAATAGAAAAAACTGCGGATTCATCTTTAACAACGCCATTGTCTCACCGTGTCTGCTTGTTCCATGAACTGATTACACTATACTTTGTATGTCTCCAAAACAGTCTATTGTAAGAGGGATACGACATAGTCAGAAATGAATTAAATGTTCCCCTTGTACGTCGGTGATAAAAATATATAGCGAAACATACAGATAAATATATCAGTATTACATGAACACATCCAGTGCTTCCATAGATCATTGTAATTCACTGTCTCGAAGCGAGGAAATCGGCAGTGAGCTTGTTCTAAAAACTAACTCGCGCGATGTGAAGAAACAGCAAGAGAACCAGGCTGTTATGTGAGCCCAGGTCCAACCACATAACAGTCGATTATGTCACTGTTTCGCTTTCTTAGAGGTACGATTAATCTCAAAAGCGTCTCATTCGTGACAGCTGTCACTTTATTTCAAACGGAAGCGAAATTTATCCAAACGGTCATGCGTTTCTGAGACGCCCCATAATTGTCAGAGGGATATCCTGACAAAGAAATATGCGTGGGAAGTCAACAGCGAATTGCAGAGGTTAAATGATAGGAGAGATAACGCTGTGCTCCATACCAGTACACTTCTAGCATTGTTAATGGTCGTTACATCTCACAGTGTTCGCATTACGAATAATCTGTTTCCATTTGAACACACATAAACACACATACAGGGTGTGTGTGTGTGTGTGTGTGTGTGTGTGTGTGTGTGTGTGTGTGTGTGTGTGTGTGTGTGTTTGTGTGCATATTCCACACCTCCTCCTAAGCTACTGGATCGATTTCAACCACATTTTGTACACATTCTACTTGTTGTCAGGAAATAAGTTATGTGGTGGTAAGAAGCACATCTCTACCGTAGGCGTGGGAGCGAAAAGCGTCGGTAACATGTAACATCTCAGCTGCCTTGTGGGACGAATGTGTTGTGTGGGTAGTATCAGAGTGTGTTACAGGCGCTACTCGTAGAGGAGGCGCATAACGAGATGGGAGAGGAGGAGATGGACAGATGAGATGTCAGGAGAGGGTGAAGCGAAGATAGTCATAGGCAGCAGTAAATCGACAGAGGAAGGGGGAGGAGGAGATGAGCAGAAAGAGAGGAGGGTAGGAAATGGACAGAGGTGAAGAACGACACAGAGAGATGGTGGAAGTGGGAAGGATACAGAGGAGGAGAGAGGGCGATGGACAGAGAAATGGCAGAGGAGGAGGTGACAGAGAGATGGAGGAAGAGGTGGACATAGAGAGGGGGCAGAGCAGATTGACAGAGAAAAGGGTAGGAGGACAGTGACAGAGTGAAGGGGCTGGAGGAGATGGATAGAGAGAGAGGGGAGGAGGATGTGGAAATTTATGAAGCCAGTGGAAATGGAGAGGCTGGCAGGCAGAAGGAAGAGAGTGTGAGGAGGCAGGTGGAAGAGGGAAAGGTTGCGAGGTGCCGGGGCTAGCAGTGTATTTAACACTAAATTCTTCTAGAATCTTCATGTGTAAGTGATGCTCTAAGCCCCCCCTTTTGTAACTCCGACTTTTGCTGTTGCACATGGATTAAGAAGAAATGCGAACTGACTGTAATCGACCCTGCAAGTGGAGTAGAAAAGAATCTGGCATCTGCAATAATTTAATTTGATAGAAATTAATTAAATAAAGGAAAGCCCCATTAACGTAGTGAGAAATGAAAGGGTTGCTCTACCGATTAACAGAATGAAAGTTCTGTCCAAAATAACAATTTGATTTATTATGACTAAACTCAAAATAGTAAACAAAACACATGAAACATTTACAATACATCAAAATTTGATAAATAAATGCAGTGAAGGTGAGATTGTGCATGAACTAGATTGTGACATTTATGACCAAGTGGTATGTGGAGCCAATTCCTTGCAACTCAGATCTTAAGAGAAACACCCAGCCAACCCAACATTAATTGCTGCTACAGTAGTGAGACCTCAGGCAATGAACATCCAAGACAGAACCACGTAAGAAAAGACGGGAACAGGCACGCTCTGCTGAGCTCTGATTATCACAGAGCAAATTCCCTAATCTGCCGGTGCTGCGGACATACATTACCAAGCTGTCTTCTTAACTGCAAGGACACGATCTGGCGTACCGGAAGCGATGGCTGGTTGCCTCGACGTCCCGTCGTGGTGATAATGTCGCGAGTATAGCCCGAAACAAATTATCCTGGTCTGGTTGTTCCAGACTAAAGACTTCCTATCAATACAAATGCGCCTATGAGGGAGACGAAGAAGGCTCGCCACACAATCACTGATGGTACAGTGATTGATTGTAACAAGCGAAGTCACACAGTAACTCCGATACAGTCAACTTTAGCCAAAACTGCTCAAGACGGACAACATAGGCCGCTTGTACGCAGAACGCCCAATTGCCAACTGTACTCGGAAAGTTACGTTGAAGTTGAAACTTCAGCAACTTCGTCAAACAGTTACAATTAAATGAGAGTATATTAGACAGCCAACGGAAGGCAGGCTGTCCAGAGCAGCGGGGGCTCAGTCTTGTAACATACCCCGACCGAAAGGCGAGAGCCGACCCTCTCAAGAGCACCTGTACAAGCCAAAGACAGAACATTTCCGCCCCCACGACAGTGGCCGTGGTTAAACGTCCCAATCAGCAACTCGAAAACCGGCGGAAAATTCCACTCTATTTCCGATGCACTACTATTCCACCAATGGAGATACTTGGCGCCAATTTCTGCGCCGATTTTGCTACGTCACAGAGCGATTTTCCTTGGTAAATATTTGGCTGGCCTTGCCCCATACCCACGATAACCAACAGAGATGAAATATCGATAGGTTGTGAGAATGCAATATTTTTGTCAGTTTCGAAACCAAAGACCATACTACACTAATGAACAGCACAGATAAATTTAACGTCTCTCGAGTCATACGGTGAAAAACAGAATAAGTGTGTGTGTGTGTGTGTGTGTGTGTGTGTATGTGTGCGTGTCTGCGATGTGTGTGACACGCACACGCATCCAGGTAAACGGCTAATAAAGGGAACAACTGAGCCAGTGTACGGTTGAAAGTAGTTTCAAGATCGTCGGCGATTGAAGGGCGAAGTGCAGAAAGATTTCTGCGTTTAAAGAAAACGTCTTCTATAAGAGTTTATCGTCAACTAATAGAAGTTCATGGAGTGAGTATAAGACTACGAAGACTGGTTTGATGCATTATCCTGTTGGAATTTGTCGCCATTTGCTAGGGGGTTTTCTAGGAAATCTGAAAATGTTCTGTGGTGGAGCATGATCTTGATTTTTCTTCACCATTACACAAATTTCAGGTTCTGGTGGAATATGGCTTCAATACACACTTCCGAGTCACACCAAAAATCTGAATAACCGACTTTTGCACCATAAACCGCTGTAAGACGTTTATTTCTGTAAAGTACCGACAGAGATGTGGTCCAATGTCCACTCCAGTGCGGTGACGAGCTGTGCTATGTTTCTTGGTTGAAGATCCACGGCACGAACAGCCCGATCAAGATGGCCGCACAGATTCTCGATTGGTTTTAAATCCGGGGAATTTGATGGCCAGGGCAGTACGGCAAGTGAGTTGTGTGACACGTTGCATTGCCCCACTAGTAGATGCCATGGTGCCAAGGAAAAACAAACTGCATGTAGACGTGGACATGGTACCTAACCATAGAAGCATACTTGTGTTGATCCATTGAGCCTTCCAGTACAACCAGATCAGCAGGGGATGCAACGAAAACTTTTCCAGACCATAACGCTTCCTCTTGGAGGTAAGGCGTTTGCTTTCAGATGTTTCACGTCGTACACGCCAACGGCCATCTGTTCCGTGCGATGTGATTCATCTGATTCATCTGAAAAGGCCACGTGTCACGACTCAGTGAAAGTCTAGTCGTGGTATCGAAGTGGGAATTCTGGCCTTCGTCGTCAATGAGCAGCAGTGATTATGGCTGCATGAACCAGGTGCCTGCTGCAGAGGTCCAGTAAAGATCGCTGAACGGTCGTTGAGGAGACGCTGTTGGTAGCGCCTTGATTCCTCTGGGCTGTCAGTTGCTCAATAGTTGCACGTCTCTTAACCCGTACACACCTCCGCAGCCGTCGTTCACTAATGCCATCTATCGCCCGTGGTGCATCCCACTTGTCTCGGAGCCAGTTTTGGATAGCCGCTTTTGCCATACACAGTATACTTTAAACGGGCGCCGCCCCGAATCCTCCCGAAACCATGTAGGTAAGCAGGTAACAGGACCGCGTCATCAAAAAAAATTGCTCTGAGCACTATGGAACTTTACTTCTGAGGTCATCAGTCCCCTAGAACTTAGAACTACTCAAACCTAACTAACCTAAGGACATCACACACATCCATGCCCACCGAATCCTCCCAAACTGACACATTGTATGTTGTGTTGTAGACAATAATATAATAATCTCTGCCATGTTCCTTATCTCCTTCCCCTAACGCACCCACGTTTTAAACAATAAGTATTGATTCACTCAATAAGATAAAAGATAAAACTTTTAAACATACAATACACGCGAAAAATTTTTACATCTTCTACTGTAACTTCATATGTTTTCCTTTGCCTACTCGGAGTATTCATAACGTTTAGAACTGCTACCTGCTTCAAACGGGAGGATTCGGTGCCATCGTTTTTCAGACCCTTGCGGGCTCGGGAGGATTCGGTACCATTTTTCTGGTCGCGGGAGGATTCGGGGCTGCGCCCCTTTAAACGCGGCTGCACGCGAACAGTTACGTCGGAAGAGTAGATATGCCAGACTACTGTCAAAACATAATTCTCGTATTATTTTCAATATATTTACGTCTAATCAAAAGAGTTTCAAGACAGTTTACTAACGACCTAATATGGACATAACATCACTCTAGACATACTTGACAATGGCGACAAATACCGAAGCAGTTTATCTTTATTAAGATTCATTATTATACAGGGTGGTCCATTGATAGTGACCGGGCCAAATATCTCACGAAATAAGCATCAAAAGAAAAAACTACAAGGGACGAAACTCGTCTAACTTGAAGGGGGAAACCAGATGGCGCTATGGTTGGCCCGCTTGATTGCGCTGGCATAGGTCAAACGGATATCAACTGCCTTTCTTAAAGTAGGAACCCCAATTTTTTATTGCATATTCGTGTAGTACGTAAAGAAATATGAATATTTTAGTTGGACCACTTTTTTCGCTTTGTGATAGATGGCGCTGTAATAGTCACAAACGTATAAGTACGTGGTATCACGTAACATTCCGCCAGTGCGGACGGTATTTGCTTCGTGATACATTACCCGTGTTAAAGTGGACCGTTTACCAACTGCGAAAAAGGTGGATATCAAGCTGATGTATGGCTATTGTGATCAAAATGCCCAACGGGCGTGTGCTATGTATGCTGCTCGGTATCCTGGACGACTTCATCCAAGTGTCCGGACCGTTCGCCGGATAGTTACGTTATTTAAGGAACCAGGAAGTGTTCATCCACATGTGAAAAGTCAACCACGTCCTGCAACAAATGATGATGCCCAAGTGGGTGTTTTAACTGCTGTCGCGGCTAATCCGCACAACAGTAGCTGGACTTGGGAATCTCAAAAACGTCGGTGTTGAGAATGTTACATCAACATCGACTGCATCCGTACCATATTTCTATGCAACAGGAGTTGCATGGCGACGACTTTGAACGTCGTGTACAGTTCTGCCACTGAGCACAAAAAAAATTGCGGGATGATGACAGATTTTTTGCACGCGTTCTATTTGGCGACGCAGCGTCATTCACAAACAGCGGTAACGTAAACCGACATAATATGCACTACTGGGCAACGGAAAATCCACGATGGGTGCGACAAGTGGAACATCAGCGACCTTGGCGGTATGGTGCGACATTATGGGAGGAAGGATAATTGGCCCCCATTTTATCGATGGCAATCTAAATGGTGCAATGTATGCTGATTTCCTACGTAATGTTCTACCGATGTTACTACAAGATGTTTCACTGCATGACATAAGGCGATGTACTTCCAACATGATGGATGTCCGGCACGTAGCTCGCGTGCGGTCGAAGCGGTATTGACTAGCATATTTCATGACAGGTGGATTGGTCGTCGAATCACCACACCATGGCCCGCACGTTCACCGGATCTGACGTTCCTGGATTCCTTTCGGTGGGGAAAGTTGAAGGATATTTGCTATCGTGATCCACCGACAACGCCTGACAACATGCGAACGTTACGGAAGGCGAACTACTCGCTGTTGAGAGGAATGTCGTTACACGTATTTCCAAATGCATTGAGGTTGAAAGACATCATTTTGAGCATTTATTGCATTAATGTGGTATTTACAGGTAATCACGCTGTAACAGCATGCGTTCTCACGAATGACAAGTTCACATAGGTACATGTATGACATTGGAACAACCGAAATAAAATGTTCAAACGTACCTACGTTCTATATTTTAATTTAAAAACCTACCTGTTAACAACTGTTCGTCTAAAATTGTGAGCCATATGTTGCTGACTATTACAGCGCCATCTATCACAAAGCGAAAAAAGTGGTCCAACTAAAACATTCATATTTCTTTACGTACTACACGAATATGTAATAAAAATGAGGGTTCCTATTTTAAAAAACGCAGTTGATATCCGTTTGACCTATGGCAGTGCCATCAGCGGGCCAACCACAGCGCCATCTGGTTTCCCCCTTCAAGCCAGATGAGTTTCGTTCTTTGTAGTTTTTTTCGTTTGATGCTTATTTCGTGAGACATTTGGCCCGGTCACTATCAATGGAGCACCCTGTATACAGCTATTCTGGTGCGTCTTAGTAGTAAGAAAAAAATGTGGTTGATTACACAGTATTTTGTCAGAACAGTATCATTATTTAACGATTTTTCGTGTAAGTATTTTTCACTGTATCTGGAAAAAACCTCTCGAACATGAGTTAACGATAAAATAGTATGATCAGTTTTCCGTAATGCAGCGTACCCAATAGGAAGGCCGAGTACAGCATTTACCGTTGCGGAGCAGACGGAATGTTACGGTTGCGACATGTGTTCCTGCTGACGCCATCGGTGGGCGGGTGTGCGCCACCTGTACGATCCCGTTCTTGTATACGCGTGAGCTCCTGATGGCCCGGCGCGTGACGTCAGCACCCTCATCCCGAATCCCGTCGCGTCACACGGCCAGTAATAGCGGCCGCGGCGGCCACCGTTGCGCCAGCTGGAAAGGCACGGCAAGGGGAGGGAAGGGGCGTGGCGCTACCCGGTTCGCCGACCCTGGCGCTGACACCCAACAGGTGCTCCTCCGACGGCTGGGCAGAGGAAGCGTCGCGTGGCGCTAGGCTCCCGCAACGGATACGCTTCCACTCAACTGACTAATTTCGACGGACATAAAGTTAGTCACCTCCAGGAGATACTGCGCTACTACCGTATGATACCACGTCTAGCCCTGGATCGTGTTCTCGCATCCCGAGCACGGGGGCCCGGGGTCGATTCCCGGAGGGGTCAGGGATTTTCACCTGCCTCGAGATGACTGGGTGTTTATGTTGTTCTCATCATTTCATCATCATTCATGAAAGTGAGGGGATTGCGCTGAGCAAAGGCTGGAAATGTGTATGGGTGCTGATAACCGCACAGTTGAACGTTGTGCTGTGTCAAAACGCACGGGGTACGTTCGCCCTTTCTGGTGCTGAGCGTCCTGCGTGACAAATCATTGATAACACCTGGTGGTCGCGATAATATACGTGTATGATGTGGTAAAACCAAAATCAATTTGTGTTCTAGATGATATGAGAGCGTCTACGGAATAGCAGGTGGCGAGCATGCGCGACTGCAGCGATATAACATATCGCCCTCGCTGCGTCCAGACATGCTGCCTGAGCGACGCGCAGCAGCCGGCCGCTATTGCGAAGAATCGACAGCATCGATGATTATCACATTAATTGTTAAAAGTTGGCGTGGCGTTGCGTGTTTGTTCGTTTTAAATGGTTCCTATTGTACAACGAAAAGGGTTAGTTAGTTCCCGGATAGACCTCTCACCGACCAAGTGGTGGTAGTGGTGTATATCAGGTCTGATCTTATAGCGTTTCACTGCGTGGTGTAGTGAGGCTACTCAGTTGACACCTAAGTCTTGGGAGGGTGCACGGAATTTTGTTGATTATAGTTGTGGGAACAGTTTCGTTCCTAAAATTTGCTGGGGTGAGTCCCGCGTGAGCCTGATTTAAGTGAGAGATTGATTTGTTAGGTGCTGAGTTTTGTGGAATCGGTGTGACCGATATCCCGTCTGCATTGTATGTTGAGTGGTCGCGACGCGCCCAGAGGTAATTGGATTGCTTGTCGTTTTTATTGAGGTGGTTTGGGTATTGTGCGTGTGTGTATCGAGAAGGGAAAGTCTCGAACACGTGTTAGTAATTGTATTTTCAAGGCCACTAGCTTGCAACAGACAGCGAATTGGCTCATAGAACGACGAGCTGTTTCACTATACGGTGATGGTGTGAACGTATCACTGAGTAGACAAGCGAAAGTAAATTGAAGGAACCATTTAACGAGCTACACGTAGCTAAACCAAAACTTGATTCATCAAGGTGACGAGTGGCCGATTTAAATGTTAGGGAACTTAGCGGGTCGCGTGTGGTCAACGCCTGAAGAGGTCAAGATTTGCTTTTAAATTGTAACTTAAGGTTAGTTGAAAAGTGACGGTGACATTTAGGATTTTTGGTTGATTTTTTTTAATTACTTGTTTCCGTATTGTGGGGACTGATAATATATTTGCTGGCACTCGTTCACTGGTGATAACCGACGTGTATTGAGATACCTAGAAGGAAAATAAATCCAATTTTATTGGGGTTAAAGGAAACTTTCCAGTCTATTTAACTGGTATCTAGTGTGGATATATCTATATCATTTTCGGAAGTATAAAAAAGTGTAATTTAGAGATATTGATACAGTCGAGTCGATATCACGTAAAATGTGGTGTTTTTAAATGTGTTTCGTAAAAGGTTCTTGAACGAATGAAATTATAAGTAAGCTACTGAAAGTAGATCTTCTGAATATTAAAGAAAAGATTTCCATAAAGAAAAAAGTTTTCTAAATGATGAATAAGTTTAATTGAAGTAACTGAATTATTTACTGAAAGGCCAAAGATTTAGCTACTAACAAAGATTCGTTATTCTGTGACGCATGCGAAGTCGTATCACTTACATATTATCGCTGCGTCGAGTTAGAAAAATATTTAAGGGAGAATTAAAAATGTTTTAATTCCTAACAGTAGTGATGGAAGTGTCCATAAACAGAATAATCATTTCAAGACGGTAGACAGATTGGTATTTTAGTACAAGTAATAAAATAGGTCCGAGTTTATGTCAGAGAGTACGTACTGCGTTGTGAAAAGCTCGTTGCGAAAGATAACAATTGCTAGTTGGATGTCACCTTTATCATCACGCAAGATAATCAGGTACTAAATTAAAGTAATTTGTTGCTCTGACGAGATCAGTATCGTAGACAACGAGAGTGGTTCATTAAATAGGACCATTTATTCACTACTGCTTAACGTCAGTAATCATTGGCGTGTGAATATCGTAAAGTGAATATTCGCAATTCTGTCGTGGCTTGGTACGATTTCGGCGTCGTCTCTAGGCAGGGTGTTGTTCCCATTATTTGGCAGACACTGCTGTTTGCATGGTCAGCGGTTGAGGTGGCTGCAATATTAATTGTACTAAGGCTGATTGTTTCATTGCCAGTGCGATTGCGGCGCGGGCTAGATTCTTGTCGTCACCAGAGGCTCCTCTCCAACTGGAATCTTCTGCAATTAGATAGCGTTCTGCAGTCTTAACATCCAGTTAAAAATAAGAAACTGTACTTAATTGAAGGTGTGGTGGTCGACTGATGGCCTAAAGTACTTTGCGCAACAGGATACTCTGCAGTAACGGCACAGAGACGTTGGTACAGTACGATCCCTTGTCGTTGTCAATCGATCTTGGGTACTGCCAGTCACGGACCAGTACAGCGTCCCACAAACCAAACATCATCGTCATCTAGCCCTGGAAATGGCCTCAAATTGGCGAGGAAGAGAGGAAGTTTCTTCATTTATCAATGAAAGTTAACTTTTTATAAAATCCTTATTAGCTAAGATAGTACATATGAAAGCTGATAACTAATTTCGACCCTTACCGCTCATCTTCAGTGCAAATTATACACAGCAGTGTCTAAGACAAGAAGACACTTGGTCAGTTGGCTCTTAAGAAGGCAAGGGAATTCAGCTTCGAACTCTTACGTATAATATGAGTTAATCGTAAGTAAAAGCAGGAACAGTCGTCATGCATGCAAAGTGACATGTACAGTAACTGTCTGGTGACAGCAACAGTCAAAGTTTCGATCAGGTGTATGTCGCTTTGTATATACGACAACTGTTCTTGTCTGTACTTATGATTAACTCATGCTATAAGAATATGTTCGAAACTGTCATTCCCTTGCGTTGTTAACAGCCAAATGAAAAAGTGTTAGAAACTGCTTGGCCGGTAATGGTCGATCAGTTATCAGATTTTCTATACGCTAACTTCGTTAATTGATATTTTATGAAAAAAATCAACATTTATTGAAACAACACATCGCGTCTCGACAGTAACAATGTCAGGCACCTACTTCCTAATTTATGTCAAACCCAGCAAACAACACACACACACACACACACACACACACAATAAACAAAAGAATATAAAACTACATACAGACATCACAACACAAACAAAAGACGAACAAAAAACACAGAGCCGGCCGGTGTGGCCGAGCGGTTCTAGGCGCTACAGTCTGCAACCGGGCGACCGCTACGGTCGCAGGTTCGAATCCTGCCTCGGGCATGGATGTGTGTGATGTCATTAGGTTAGTTAGGTTTAAGTAGTTCTAAGTTCTAGGGGACTGATGACCTCAGAAGTTAAGTCCCATAGTGCTCAGAGCCATTTGAACAAAAAAACCACAGAGCGTCAGTTAGCAACACTAAACACACCAGACAGTGAACAGCGGAAATGGGATGTTAAGTTAACTGTGATCGAATAGTTCCGAAAACCTCAGATCCAGTGTGCGCAGACCAACTAAGTACAACTCCAGGCCGGCACATATCTATACCTATTCTAATAGTAAGACTGTAAGACTGTTCTGTCTGTCTGTTTGACGACGCTAATCTGCAAAATAAATTTTCATCAGCTTTTCATAGGTAACTTGAGAGTAGTTTGGAGCAATGCATAGGCTTCATTTTGATATAGGCTTCATTTCATCAAAATCGGGTCACAGTAAAAAAAGGTATCGTGATTTCAAATTTAATTTAAAATGTTCCTGACTGTCTGTTTGAACAAGCTAATCTACAAACCTACTAGACGAGATTTTAAGGGGATCTCACAGGTAACTTGAGCGTAGCTTGGGGCAACATATGGCTTTATTTTATCAAAATCGGTTCACGAAAGAAAAATATATCACAAGTTTAAGTGTGAGTACTCTGTTCAGCGTAGTAGTTGTTCGGATGTTTAACTCAGCGGCGGCGTAATACACCAAAGGATCAATCGTTGACGCTGTTTGTTTCTTTGTACACCAGTTTTCTACCTCAGTGACAGAAGTATTTTCGGAACTTTACGTCAATAACAGAATTAAGCGCCACACTCTTGTCTTAATGTAGACAAACTACTCTGAAGAGCCAAAGAAACTGATACAGCTGCCTAATATCGGGTAAGGCCCCGCGAGCACGCAGATGTGCCGCAGCACGACGTAGAATGAACACTTCTAATGTCTGAAGTAGTTCTGGAGCGGACTGACACCATCAATCCTGCAGGGGCCCCCATGAATGTGTTAGAGTAGAGGGGGAGGAGATCTTTTCTGAATAGCACGTTGCAGATATGCTCAATAATGTTCACGACTGGAGAGTTTGGTGGCAGCGGAAGTGTTTTTAAACTCAGAAAAGTGTTCCTGGAGACACTCTAGCAATTCTGGACGTGTGAGGTATTGCATCGTCCTTCTGATATTGCCCAAGTCCCTCGGAATGCACAATGGACATGAATGGGTGCAGGTGATCAGACACGATGCTTACGTACGTTTCACCTATCAAAGTCGTATCTAGACGTATCAGGGGTCCCATATCACTCCTACTGCACGCGCCCCACACCATTACAGAGCCTCCACCAGCTTGAACAGTCCCCTGAAGCATGCAGGGTCCATGGATTCATGAGGTTGTCTACATACCCGTACACGTCCATCGGCTCGATACAAATTGAAACGAGACTCGTCCAACCAGGCTGCGAAAGCCCATATCGATGATGTTTCGTTGAATGGTTCGTATCCCTGACACCTGTTGATGGCCCAGTACTTAAATCTGCAGCAATTTGCTGAAGGGTTGCACTTCTGTCGCGCTGAACGGTTCTTTTCAGTCGTCGTTGGTCCCGTTCTTGCAGGATCTTTTTCCGACCGCAGTGATGTCGGAGATCTGATGTTTATGCAGATGCCTGATATTCGCGGTCCACTAGTGAAATGGTCGCACGGGAAAATCCCCAATTCATCGCTATCTCGGAGATGTTGTGTCCCATCGCTCGAGCGCCGACTATAACGCCAAGTTCAAACTCAGTCAAATCTTGATAACTTGATACCGTAACAGTAACCTCTCTAACAACTGCGCCAGACACTTGTTGTCTTATATGGCGTTTCTGACCGCAGCGCCGTATTCTGCCTGTTTACATATCCCTGTATTAGAATACGCACGCCTATACCAGCTTTTTGACGCTTCAGTGTAGTAGGGTATACGAATTTACGGATTTCGCTTTGTATAAAAACTGCTTCTTGCGATATGCTTCACTTAAATTTCACTTCTTGGTTATGAAAAATTTATTGACAAAGTGATCCTGCAAGTGTTCTCATTTTAACAACTAAAGTGTGGAATCCTTGGTTCAAATGGCTCTGAGCACTATGGGAATTAACATCTATGGTCATCAGTCCCTAGAACGTAGAGCTACTTAAACCTAACTTACCTAAGGACATCACACAACACCCAGTCATCACAAGGCAGAGAAAATCCCTGACCCCGCCGGGAATCTAACCCGGGAACCCGGGCACGGGAAGCGAGAACGCTACCGCACGACCACGAGCTGCGGACGCGGAATCCTTAAACGTGACAGTATGCAAGGGTCTTCTTTAACTTTCGTTACTAAGCAACGGCGTATAGCTAGTGCACTTGTAAGATCATAAATCCCAAGCAGAAACAATTACTAATTTGACCTCAGAAAAATTGTGCTACAAAAAGATGTTTCTTACCTAACAACAATAAAATAACAGAAAGCTGCAGAGTAGTAAGAAATCTATACTTCTTATAATAGCGCAATTATTGTGAACAAAAACAAACATGTATTGGAGGCCACTGAAGGTACCTCGCAAATAAAACGAAGAAACACACTTATGGCAGAATACAAACCGCCTGTCATTTAGTTGCATTAGACAAATCACATCTCCAAGAATCTACAAAGTCAACTAAGGAACTATGGAAAATATAAAGAAGACGATAAAAATATTGTTAATTAAAATATGTTACGTGGAAAATAAAGGTTGTAAAGCACTGACACTGGAATGCATAGTGAAGTTAATATATAAGAAACCAGTCACGATCACCTTACTCAGTTGCCATTTGACATTTTTTTTTTTTAATTTTGGCCATAACAGCACTTAAGTGATCGTGACAGTCTTCTTATTTATTAAACTCACTCTGCAGTCCCGAAAAAAATGTTCAAATGTATGTGAATCCTAAGGGACCAAACTGCTGAGGTCATCGGTCCCTGGACTTACAGCCGGCCGCTGTGAGCGAGCGGTTCTAGGCGCTTCAGTCCGGAACCGC
Organism: Schistocerca serialis cubense; assembly: GCF_023864345.2. Classification (NCBI taxonomy): domain Eukaryota; kingdom Metazoa; phylum Arthropoda; class Insecta; order Orthoptera; family Acrididae; genus Schistocerca; species Schistocerca serialis. Next base: position 697,715,726 of record NC_064638.1, on the reverse strand, counting down.
GCTGCTGCTACGGTCGCAGGCTCGAATCCTGCCTCAGGCATGGATGTGTGTTCTAAGTCTAGGGGACTGATGACCTCAGATGACACGTCCCATAGTGCTTGGAGCCATTTGAACCATTTGAACTTACACACTATCTTAAACTAACTTGAAATAACTTACGCTAAGAACAACACACACGCTCATCCCCGAGGGAGGATTCAAACCTCTGGCCCCTTAAACCGTGCGGCCACTCCGCGCGGCACTGCAGTACCGTTTCAGAGCTTTGTAATCTATATATTTTCCATGTAACGTATTTCCATTACAATAATTGTTTTCATCGTCATTTATTTATGGTTTCATTCGTTCTTTAGTTGCTTCTATATGTCAGTTGTTTAGTTTACAACTGCTTCGTCCAAATGAAGACGTTATGTTTTACCCTCTTCGTGGAGTCGTCTTTTCATGTCGCAATCAGTGGAACCAGCCGCCGTCAACGATATTCATATACTTCCACTGCTACATCCATGGCCGTAACTTTCAAAATGGTTCAAATGGCTCTGAGCACTATGCGACATAACTTCTCAGGTCATCAGTCGCCTAGAACTTAGAACAAATTAAACCTAACCAACCGAAGGACATCACACACATCCATGCCCGAGGCAGGATTCGAACCTGCGATCGTAGCGGTCGCTCGGCTCCAGACTGTAGCGCCTAGAACCGCACGGCCACTCCGGCCGGCCCGTAACTTTCATTAGAAAGCGGAAATTATATAGATGGATAAATGCTTAGAATGAATTTCCTATACAGCGTTTATTCAATAAGCGCAATCAACTGTTACAAACGTCATTACATTTTTTTTCACCGTCTCATTTTTGAAACTCCCTTATAAAAAGAAAATCCCTTGCTATAATTACCTGATCAGTATCTATCAAATCAGTTTCACTTAGCTATAACCCTAACATTTTTGCTTAGCCATAATCCTAATATTGATTTGAAAATAGCTAGACAGTATTAAATACCAGTTTACGAACAGTACATATTATTCTTTGAGTTAAAGTGTAGGATGTTCTGCGAAAATTGGACAAAATCTTTTTTGAGAATCAAACATTCTCCATTTGGTTATGCCTCTCTCTCTCTCTCTCTCTCTCTCTCTCACTCGCTCGCTTGCTTGCTTGCACACACACACACACACACACACACACACACACACACACAGAAGTAATAGCAATTTTTTTTGGCACAATGATCAATTACCCGTAAATTTAAGACGACCAACAATACAGCTAATTTATTTCACAGGGAAGCTGAAATAGGTCACTCAAGTTCGAATAGGGGTACCATCACCTACACCAAAAACAAAAGTGAAACCTAAGTTGTGTGCTCTGCAATATGAAAACGATTTCCATACCATTGCTATTGAACTCTGGTGAATGAATCATATCTCCTATATGCATGGGAAGTATGACCTTCGTTTGACCCTATGTATCACAAATTTCAAAAATTGTCAAAGGCTTTGGTCAGTTTGAAGAGAACACAAAATCGTTCTATCAGAAAGCACACTAGCAAAATCATTTCCCAAACTATCAGGCTATGTTACTTTTAAGGAACTTCGGTACACATCAACTCCTGTCTGAGGAGAAATCGCTCAGGCGAAAAATAGCAGACTCTTTTATTGAATAAAGGATTTCTAACGTAAACGTAAGCAATGTGCGAGTCAGGGATAGAAGTGTTACTCTTTACAGCCCATATGTGTATCTCAGATCGAAACGCTCGGATTGCTCACAACTGAAACTGTCCTTAACACAAAAATGTCACTGGTTCATGATGTCGGAATACTCTTTTGGTATTAGAAGACTGAAATAAATATTTGAGGTAACTGACGAAATGTATCCCAGCCGAATATACAAATCCAGATTCGCAGCTATCACGGGCAGCGCACTATCGGGCAGGCTGTTTAAAGACACCTCAAGCCTGCAAGTGAAGCATTAGCCTGTCACTAAATATTTTCTGCTCGTTCAGACCTTCACGTGCAGGCTAAAGAACAGTGCCAATAAAAGTGAAATTTGGAGTCCTAACCAAGATAGTAGAATAAATTAGTATGCTTCAGTTAGAAAACACTATAAAATAAGGGACAGAAATGTATTTGTCCATGTTACAGTGAAAATCAGCTTTCCTTAACGCGAATTAATGGAAGATAAAATGTATCAATGGAACAAAACAGATTCCTTTCCGACTTCAAAAATCTACGGATTTACTATGGCAGCAGCTCAGATTACCCCAACTGAAAATAACACAATATTATACTTTTAATTCCTACAGTGTTATCGACGTTGACTGGAATCAATCATAGCCGGCCGGGATGGCCGAGCGGTTCTAGGCGATACAGTCTGGAACCGCACAAACGCTACGGTCGCAGGTTCGAATCCTGCCACGGGCACGGATGTGTGTGATGTCCTTAGGTTAGTCGGGTTTAAGTAGTTCTAAGTTCTAGGGGACTGATCACCTCAGATGTTAAGTCCCATAGTGCTCAGAGCCATTTGAATCATTTGTAATCACTCATAAATACAGGAAGCGACAGGTTAAGTACAGTTTTCATAGAAACTAGACTGCAGCTGTGAAAGTAGAAAAACGTGAGGATGACACAGTTGTTCAGAAGGAAGTGAGACAAGTTTACATCGCACGTCCCTATGTTACTCGCTTTGTACATAGAGAAAGAAAAGAAAGCCAAGGACGTATTTGGAAACAGAATCAATATTTGCGGAGAGAAAACAGAAACTTTGAGGTTTGTTGATGACATCGTAATTTGCTGAGACAGCAGCAGACTTGGAAGATAAGTTGAACTGAATGGATGGTAACTTGAAAAAATGTTATGAGGTGAATATCAACAAAAGTAAAACAAGTGTGAGTGAAGTCGATTTTAATTAGGCTGTTCTGAGGGAATAACATTAGGAAGCAGTGCTCTAAAAATAGATGAGTTTGGGTAATAACGTAAGCGAAGATCGCCGAAATAAAGAGGATGTAAAAACAGACTGACAATAACATGAAAGCCGGCCGGGGTGGCCGAGCGGTTCAAGGCGCTACAGTCTGGAACCGCGCTACCGCTACGGTTGCAGGTTCGAATCCTGCCTCGGGCATGGATGTGTGTGATGTCCTTAGGTTGGTTAGGTTTAAGTAGTTCTAAGTCCTGGGGGACTGATGACCTCAGAAGTTAAGTCCCATAGTGCTCAGAACCAATAACATGAAAACCATTTCTGATAAAGGTGTTAACATATAGTAGAAATTTAAGTGTTAGAAGCTCGTTTTCTGAAAGTATTTATCCGGAATGTTGCCTTATTTGAAAGTGAAACATGGACGTTGAAATCGGTCAAGAAGAGAGTGGAAGCTATTTATACGTAACACTGTCAGAACTGGAGAAAGCGATCGTAAGCACATAATCAAAGATGAAATTACAAAAATTTTAAAATCTTTCTATAACACTTTTTATTTAACTTTTTTATAATACTTTTATTTGATTAAGAGGACATAAGTTCTTGAAATGTTGTACTATAGCAGAATGTTGGAGATTCGATAGGTGCCGGCCGCGGTGGCCGAGCGGTTTTGGGCGCTGCAGTCCGGAACCGCGCGACTGCTATGGTCGCAGGTTCGAATGCTGCCTGGGGCATGGATGTGTGTGATGTCGTTAGGTTAGTTAGGTTTAAGTAGTTCTAAGTTCTAGGGGACTGATGACCTCAGATGTTAAGTCCCGTAGTGCTCAGAGCCATTTGAAACATTACATTCGATAGGTAGCGCGGTTAATAGAGGAACTTAACGGGATAAGCGAGATAAAAATTACACCCTCCGAGTAGAAGATATAGGTTGACAGGAGACATCCTGAAGCATCGACAGTTAATTAGCTAGAGGAGGCGCAAGACTTGACTACTGTAAGCAGAGTGTCACGTGGATTAAGTCTGCAGTAGATATGCGGAGGTGAGGAGAACCATTCTTCGAACCGAAGAACACAAGAACAACAAACTAGCGAAAAAGAGTCGAATACAACCAATTGATAGTCTGACGAGATAAATAAAAAGTGCCTTGTGAGAGACTAAGCGATGTCATCTAGTTTACTGTGTTTCTAACGACAGTGAAAGTAGGTAAGCAGGTTCTCAAGTGGATGGAGCTTGCCGTAGGTACGCAAATGTGAAGAGACTTGCATAGAACGGACGAACGTGTTGTGTTACATCACACCGTTGTTCGAACGGGGACTACAACAACGAGAGTATTATTGCAGTTTGAAGAGGAAGCGGACGCAGTCTTGCCAATGGCAAGCGGTGACTGGCGTAACTGATAGAGTGGTTTGTGCGCGGCTCGCTGCGGCCGCCCGTGGCAGAGAAGCCGGGGCTCCGGACAGGCTGGCAGCAGCGGCGAGGCGTGCTCGCTAGCGAGAGTCGTTGACCGGGCGTCGCCCAAAACCCCGGCAGGCCGCGCCGCTAATGCCCAAGGAAAACCGGTGTGACGCCGCGCCGCCTCTCTGGGAAGAGGGCGCTCGCCGGCCGGCGACGCGCTGCACGTCGCTCTGGCGGGGGGGCGACGCCGATGCACCGTGAGCCGTGAAATAGCCGCCGCGCGGGTCGCACCGCCAGCCGTGAAATTAGGCCCACACAAATCACTCGCCACATCCGCCAGCCGAGCGTTCACCTGATCGCCTCACTCACCGGCCGCTCTGTACGTTTATCACACTGTCGCTTTTCGCAAACACAGCATCTGAAAGCGTCAGTGGAACCAAGTGCTAACCCACAAGAGCGTATTTTGTATTTTTGTCAATTCTTGGTATCGAGAAACTGAAAGACAAGAACATAAATACAACCAGACGATGTGTCGCTGTTGTGGTCTTCAGTCCAGAGACTGGTTTGATGCAGCTCTCCATGCTACTCTATCCTCTGCAAGCTTCCTCATCTCCCAGTACCTGCTGCAACCTACATCCTTCTGAATCTGCTTGGTATATTCATCTCTTGGTCTCCCTCTACGATTTTTACCCTCAACGCTGCCCTCCAATACTAAATTGGTGATCCCTTTATGCCTCAGAACATGTCCTACCAACCGATCCCTTCTTCTAGTCAAGTTGTGCCACAAACTCCTCTTCTCCCCAATTCTATTCAATACCTCCTCATTAGTTATGTGACCTACCCATCTAATCTTCAGCATTCTTCTGTAGCACCACATTTCGAAAGCTTCTATTGTCTTCTTGTCTAAACTATTTATCGTCCACATTTCACATCCATACATGGCGACATTCCATACAAATAGTTTCAGAAACAACTTCCTGACACTTAAATCTATACTCGATGTTAACAAATTTCTCTTCTTCAGGAACGCTTTCCTTGCCATTGCCAGTCTACATTTTATATCCTCTCTACTTCGACCATCATCAGTTATTTTGCTTCCCAAATAGCAAAACTCATTTACTACTTTGAGCGTCTCATTTCCTAATCTAATTCCCGCAGCATCACCCGATTTAATTCGACTACTTTCCATTATCCTCGTTTTGCTTTTGTTGATGTTCATCTTATATCCTCCTTTCAAGACACTGTCCATTCCGTTCAACTGCTCTTCCAAGTCCTTTGCTGTCTCTGACAGAATTACAGTGTCATCGGCGAACCTCCATGGATTTTAATACCTACTCTGAATTTTTCTTTTGTTTCCTTTACTGGTTGCTCAACATACAGACTGAATAACTTCGAGGATAGGCTACAACCCTGTCTCACTCCCTTCCCAACCAGTGCTTCCCTTCCATGCCCCTCGACTCTTATAACTGCCATCTGGTTTCTGTACAAATTGTAAATAGTCTTTCGCTCCCTGTATTTTACCCCTGCCACCTTCAGAATTTGAAAGAGAGTATTTCAGTCAACATTGTCAAAAGCTTTCTCTAAGTCTACAAATGCTAGAAACGTAGGTTTGCCTTTCCTTAATCTAGCTTCTAAAATAAGTCGTAGCGTCAGTATTGCCTCACGTGTCCCAACATTTCTACGGAATCCAAACTGATCTTCCCCGAGGTCGGTTTCTACCAGTTCTGTCATTCGTCTATAAAGTAAACATAATAGGCAGCGCTTTTTAGAGACGCGGGGACTATTCTTTTTTTTTCTTTTTAGCCTCTGGTCGCGGAATTCATAATTTAAATCCAATGAAGCTTTGCTCATATGTGTTGCGTTCGAAGCATGCCCACTATCGTGTCACCCCGCACTTTTCAGTTCTGAACACACAGTGAGCACGTAAAGATGCCTAGAAAATAGTTTCTTCCGCCACCTGTAGAGTCATGCTGAGGGTTTTCTCCTGAGCCCCTGCAGCTCACATAACATAACTGTCATGCGTTCCTTCTTCAGAACACTTCTCGGCCGCACACTGTAGGGGCAATGCACATGCTCCTGCAACGGTTTCGACGGAAAGTGTTTGATCACCCAGCACACAGCTTAGACTAGGGCCATTCTGATTTTCATCCCTTCCCTCACATGAACCACTGGCTACAAGGATACCATTTTTACACAAACAACAAGCAGAGAATTGGCGAAAAACACCTATGATGAGGGTATTGGAAACAGGATCCCAAGCCACGACAAATGTCTGTCGGAGCGTCGACCATGTTGTGAAGTAACTGGAAGTTGTAGCTAAATGTTGCATATAAAATATTTTTCATTTTCAATGCGGTTTCCATTTCACTGCCGATCGGAGGTTGACAAAAAAATAGTCTTCACACATGTGGAACTACTTGTTGCCACCGAGTGGTGCATTCTAAAACACAACAGATAGCGTGATCCGACTAATCTTTAGTAAACTGAGAGATAGCACTTGCAACATCTACATCTACATCTACATCTACATGGTTACTCTGCAATACACACTTAAGTGCCTGGCAGAGGGTTCATCGAACCATTATCATACTACTTCTCTACCATTCCACTCCCTAATGGCGCGTGGGAAAAAGGAACACTTAAATCTTTCCGTTCGAGCTCTGATTCTCTGATTTTATTATGATGATCATTTCCCCCTACGTAGATGGGTGTCAACAAAATATTTTCGGAAGAGGAAATTGGTGATTGAAATTTCGTAAACAGATCTCGCCGCGAAGAAAACCGCCTTTCTTTCAGTGACTGCCACCCCAACTCGCGTATTATATCAGTGACACTCTCACCCCTGTTGCGCGATAACACGAAACGAGCTGCCCTTCTTTGCACTTTTGCGATGTCCTCCGTCAATCCTACTTGGTAAGGATCCTATACCGTGCAGCAATATTCCAGCAGAGGACGGACAAATGTATTGTAGGCTGTCTCTTTAGTGGGTTGTCGCATCTTCTAAGTGTTCCGCCAACAAAGCGCAGTCTTTGTTTCGCCTTCCCCACAATATTATCTATGTGGTCTTTCCAATTTAAGTTGCTCGTAATTGTAATTCCTAGGTATTTGGTCGAATTGACAGCCCTTAGATTTGTGCGATTTATCGTATACCCAAAATGTATCGGATTTCTTTTGGTACCCATGTGAAATTACCTCGCACTTTTCTTTGTTTAGTGCCAGTTGCCACTTTTCACATCATACAGAAAATCTCTCTAGATCATTTCGTAATTAGAATTGATCGTCAGATGATTTTACTAGACGGCGACTCTTCATATGTCATCTCCATTCTCACTGCTTTCACGACGCACTCCATATCTTTGTATCTGGCGCTAACGTTACGAACTTCTCGTATCGTATCTTCCGATGTTCCCAACTACTCGTACCCACTATCGCAAAACCCTTTACTACTTGTTTCGACAATCAGACGTTTTGTCTACCGTTCTATTTGTCCCATTATTGTTCCTTCTAACAACAATTCAGCTCTATCTCGATATCGTAGCACGTTTCGGCTGATCTTTCATTTCATCTACAGCTATAATCGGCCTGTGCCGGATGGTTCTTGTAGTACCGCTATTCTTTTTCCCCTTTCCTTGTTCCGTTCGTGAATGGCGCATGGGAAGCACGACCTTCCGTATACCTCTCTGATTCGTTCCTTGTGGTCATTCCGTGAGGCATATTTGGGTGTAAGTATTTGTCGCGCAATCGAAGCTGACACTCGTTGCGGTAGCTCATCGACGCGATCGTAAATGGGAAAAGCCTTCACGGTAGCTCCCACCAGCCACCACACCGTTAGCTTGGATTACGTGAATAATATGTTGTCCGACTGTTCCTGCAACGTATGCTCCCGCAATTTCAACTGTAACCTGTCCGTCATCCACAATGCTTGTCGTAACGTCAGCCGCTATGTTTTGTTGAGCATCTTCGTAACGCTCTTACGTCAGCTAAACGATTCTGTGACGAAACTTGCCGTTCTTCATCGGATGTTCTCTGTCTCTTCAGTCAATCCACCCTATAAGAGTTTCAGAAAGCGAGCAATACTCAAAAATGGCTCTGAGCACTATGGGACTCAACTTCTAAGGTCATTAGTCCCCTAGAACTTAGAACTAGTTAAACCTAACTAACCTAAGGACATCACAAACATCCATGCCCGAGGCAGGATTCGAACCTGCGACCGTAGCGGTCTTGCGGTTCCAGACTGCAGCGCCTTTAACCACACGGCCACTTCGGCCGGCAGCAATACTCAAGAACTGGTCGAACTAGTGTATTGTAAACCACATCTTTCGTGTAGAAATTACGTTTCCTTATAAATCTCCCAATGAATTTCAGCTTCGCGTCTCCTTTTTCCAATGTTTTATTCACTTGTTGATCCCAATTTTGATTATTCTACATAAGGTCCGCCTGTTGCGTCAAACAATGTTTTCTTGTATGACCCAAACATGTTTTAGCGCCTCTGTGGCATCATCACTGGCTTTTACTGTATTCAAATCTTAATCGTACGTTGTACGGCTGTGCAGGACCATTTGTACATTATCTTGCGGAATTAGATTATCATTTTTTGCTTTGGCAGATACCTTTTCTTTTTCGTACCTATGAGTTATTGAGAAACATACATAAATATTACATACATCTTGTAGAATTTTGTTCGTAACAAACACTTTTCATTTTGCGAAAAACACAGTATAAACGTTATTTGAGTCATATGAAAAACTGAGTTTTACGTAATCCATTAATTTTATATGCAAATACTGCAAATCAAGAGCAGCAAATAGCGATGATTAATATTACACTTTCGGACGCTCCAGATGGTTACTCCAGGGTATTTTACGGTAGTTAAAAGTTGTTTTTTAAATTCTGTAGAAAAATCTTCTAAAAATTTTTGAATCCTTTTATTTCTGCTAATCCTCATTTATCATAGGATCAAAGTACAACCTGTTCCACGATAAATAATCGCATCTTCAGATCAATTTACAACAACATACACTATGTGGTCAAAAGTATCCGACACCCCTAAATACATACGTTTTTCGTATTGGGTGTATTGTGTTGCCACCTGCTGCTAGGTACCACTTATCAGCGGTCTCAGTAATCATTAGACGTCGTGAGAGAGCAGAATGGGGCGCTCCACAGAACTCACGGACTTAGCACGTGGTCAGGTGATCGGGTGTCAATTGTGTCATACGTCTGTACGAGAGATTTCCACACTGCTAAACACCCCTAGGCCAACTGTTTGCGATGAGATAGTGAAGTGGAAACGTGAAGGAACACGTACAGCAGAAAAGCGTACAGGCCGACATCGTCTGTTGACTGACAGAGAACGTCGACAGTAGGAGAGGGTCGTAATGTGTAATAGGCAGACATCTATCCAAACCATCACACAGGAATTTCAGACTGCTTCAGGATCTGTGCAAGTACTATGACAGTTAGGCGGGAGGGGAGAAAACTTGGATTTCATGGTCAAGCGGCTGCTTATGAGCCACACATTACGCCGGTTAATGCCAAACGACGCATTGATTGGTGTAAGGAGCGTAAACATTGGACGACTGAACAGTGGAGAAACGTTGTGTGAAGTGACGATTCACGGTACACAATGGGGTGATCCGATGGCAGGGTTTGGGTATGGTGAATGCCCTGTAAACGTCATCTGCCAGCGTGTGTAGTGCCAACAGTAAAATTTTGAGGCGGTGGTGGTATAGTGTGGTTACGTTTTTCATGGAGGGGGCTTGCACCCCTTGTTGTTTTGAATGCCACTGTCATAGAACAGTCCCACATTGATGTTTTAAGTACCTTCTTTCTTCCCAATGTTGAAGAGCAATTCGGGGATGGCGGTTGCATCTTTCAACACGATCGATCACCTGTTCATAATGCACCGCCCATAGCGTAGTGGTTACACGACAATAACATTCATGTAATGGACTGGCCTGCACACTCCTGGCCTGAATTCTATAGAACACCTTTGAGATGTTTTGGAACGCCGACTTTGGGCCAGGCATCACCGACCGACATCGATACCTGTCCTCAGTGCAGCACTCCATGAAGAATGGGCTGACATTCCCCAAGAAACCTTCCAGCACGTGACGGACCTTTGCCTACGAGAGCGGAAGCTGTCATCAAGATTAAGGGTGTACCAATACCATACTGAATTCCAGTATTACCGATGGAGGGCGCCATGAACTCGTAAGTCATTTTCAACCAGGTTGAAAGGTGGCTATAATTTCGCACCTTACAAGCACTCACCTACATACTTTGCCGCGATTTACGAGCAGAATTAGGTACCATTTGATAGGTTGTACATCGTATATATCAATATTTATAGAAGACTGACATTGTCACGTGCACCTTGTAAATAGTTGTGAACGCCTATTGCATGAAAGGTGATGGATTGTCTTTATTATCAAAACAGCGTAATGGATGATTGCCTATACTAGCAAAGGTTGGAACGCCAGTGGAAATGAAACGCCAGGCGTAACTGACGCCTGCGCAGAAAAGCCCGCACAGGTGTGTTGGTCCTGCTTAACGCAGGAAGTAGCCAAGACGGAGGGTCGGGGCACCTGTGCGCTGAGACACAATACAGCGGCGGCCAGCCGGCGCTGTATCGCGGCCGGAAGGATGACTAGATAATACTTCGGAAACTCTGAAAACTTGAACGCAGCAGAGAGGAACAAGGAAGCGTTACCTCGGAAATCATGCAGGCTGGGTTATTTCTGATGATTTTTGCTCTGGGGGAGCGTACCATTGCATGAATTCCTAATTAACTAGGATAGATATTTCCTCGCAAACTTTCCGCGCAGGGCGACAAAAGTCTAAAATTATGAATTCCTAATTAATGGGGATTGGTATTTCCTTGCAACATTCTATGCTGGGCGACAGAAGACTGAAATATCGTTGGTCGGCGTTTGGAAGAATCTGTAGAGAGGGAGAATATTCCGTGGCTCCGACAATATAATTCGCCTTCTGCAGTTACAAGTGAGGGGGGCTGAGCTTTGCTGGAAAGCCAGCAGTGCAGAGAAAAGGGTCCTCCGTTTTTGAGCGCCCGTGTTTGACGGTCGCTGAGTACCAGCTTTGTTGCTACAGACGGACTTCCTGTCTTTGCTCTCAGGAGCTTTTATAGGTAGAATGGTTAGGCATTGTACTGTTGCGAACTTATACAATTCTGGACTTCGCCTCTGGGTAGGGAGGCGTCGTTGAGTATGCAGCGTTCAGTGATTGAGAGCACTTCTGTCTATACTCACATTGAAATGTTATCTGAATTCCGTCCTTGTGGCTGGGAGTTCGCGTTTCTTCCTGTAGTTTATACTAGTCAGAGGATCGCCTTCTGACATCCTAGTGTTTGAATGAGTTTTTATTTTGTAGCTGGAGGTCTTCAATCTTCGCAGATGTGTAAGAGAACCGTCACTCCGACGCACCGGACGCAGTACATACGGTAATAACGCTATTTGTTTCGGTTTATTAGGGCTATAAAGCTTAACAGCAGTGATCACGTGAGTTTTATTTCCACGGAGGGTGCACGCCACTGTAGATCATCTTCGAAAGTAGTGTCTTCTAGTGTTTGGTACGTAGATGATGTCAGTCATCTCGTGTTATTTATATTAGATCGCATGACCATAAAAACGGGCAGATTTGTGCAGTTGATCAGTAATATTAGTTAGGAAATTCATTTGTATCTCTTTATGTATTTCTTATATATATACGTGTTTTAATCCACAATAAATGTATAAGCAGAAACAACATTTATCATTTAGTAGTTACTAGTTCCCTTAATCACTCATTTATATTTATGTTGTAATTTATATGTTAAAGAGCAGGTAGGTGGAGATAATATCACCATTAAGAGGTCCTAAGATCTGCTTCATGGGGTAGTCAGACAGTGTCAAATCTTGTTTGTCTGTCCAGTACCAATTTTTCAGTTGATTTTAAAGTAATTTCCCAATGAGCTAGAGATCTGAAATTTCGAACTCAGCTCAAAACTGAATGACAATGCTATATTAACTCGCTTTCCTGTCGGTCTGTTCAGTAAGGGTGGCTTGAGGATATATTTGTGATGAATGTTTTGCCAATTTTAAAATGTTGTCATTAAGCTCAGCCACTTTCAGTGTAGGTATGGCTTAATCAAATAGTTAACAACTATTTGTATTTGTAATTCCATATTTTTATTTTCCTATTAAAAAAATGGTTCAAATGGCTCTGAGAACTATGGCACTTAACATCTGTGGTCATCAGTCCCCTAGAACTTAGAACTACTTAAACCTAACTGACCTAAGGACATCACACACATCCATGCCCGAGGCAGGATTCGAACCTGCGACCGCAGCAGTCGCGCGGTTCCGGACTCAGCGCCTAGAACCGCTAGACCACCGCGGACGGCTTTTCCTATTCCCTTACATATATTTTTGTAGTGTAGCCTCAGCAGTTCAGGTACAAGAACAAACAAGTAGGTTCGAAACTAGTAGTCAAAATATATGTATTGCAATTTTTGACAGATATGTAATAAATTCTGCAAGAAACAAACGACGCTTGTTTTTCAGATCGACCCTGATCAACAAACATAAAACGCCAATATGTCAAGGTGTTACATTATTAAACTTAAATTCCATTCGGAATTGGTCCGTTACTATGAGGTGAGATTTCCACGGGTACGAATACACTCTTGTATCCGTTGTGGAGCGGAAGCAAACGGTCTCCGAATGTTATACTGAGGTATTCATTGCTGTACCTGGAAAACATTCTGTGGCAGTTCATAGGAGCACTGACTGAAGTTGGCATAAGAGTGTACATCTTCCCACTGTATACCACACATAATCTACAGTTGACACATCAGGGGACCTGGCGGGCCCGACTCATACATTCCTCTAGGTGTTACAGGTGCGAGGTCTTGCATTATGCTACTGAAATATGCATTTTGGTATCCTGCTCATGCAGAGTGTGACAACAGGGTTTACCACTCTTGCACATACTGGCGAACACGTCACCTCCCTTGAACAATAATTACCAAATCAGTCCTATTGCCATATCCAATGACTCCATATACTAAGATTCCAGTAGCTGGATAAGTGTGAGTCTTGAGAATCGCCATTTCCTGTGACTTTTCACCAGGTCGTCTACCGACAAGTTAGCGTCGGTGTAGTCACCGTCAAGATTGAGCGAGGCTCTCCGCTCAACACCACAGAATGCCACTCATTATCCCAGTTGGCCCTCGATCTACACCACGCAAGTGTCTGCTTCTGTGCTATGACCTCAGTAGTAAACGATACATAAGAACTGGAGATGTCTGCTGAGCTTTCACCAATCCCCTGCGCCTACTCTTCTCCCAACACCGTAATTCTGAGTCCATCACGTCAACAAGAGTGCTGCAGTCATTTCATTGTAGCCAATGAATCTACCGCTCTCAAAGTCCGAAAGATGGCGATCAGCAGCACGTGCACGTCCCCTGGGCCTGCAACGTTGCGACGCTCTCCTCAAAACACCCAGTAACATTACACACACGTCCTGTACTTACACTTTTTCAGCACTGAAAATAAGTTGGCATAAGAATTAAATCTCAAGAAACATATCCCATGGCAAGGAGACACTGGAATGCGATTTTCGTAGCTTCCCGTCAAGGTGGTCATAGTATAATAGTTCCCATTTTCATTGGTATGTTATGATCCTTTGGATACAACAGTAGGATCCATTCTGATTGTTGGCGGTGAAGACAGAACGAATGAAACGGAACTGCGGACTATGATGAAACCCTGTCGAGTCAACTTTCTCGACAGCTAGTTTGGATATGTGTCGGCACCCAGTTAGAGCATTATGTTTCTTGAATTAATTCACGTTAGGAGGTGATAGGCAGTTGTATAGTTAGTTCCTTATTCTCTGCCTCCTTAAAGTGTTGTCGATCACTTAGGTATTCCTAACGAATTATTTTACTTGTGGCAGAAATGTGTTGCAACATTACACTCTACTGTGCCCCTTACGATAATTTTGTTAAGATTCAGAACAGATTGCCAAGCATTACTTGAATCAATCTGGAAACTTTTCTGAAGACGAGATGCAGAAATTTTGGTATAATTCCTTTATACATCGAGGTGACAAAAGTTAAGGGATACCGCCTCTCGATTATTTCCCGTAGATGTTCATGTTGGGCCGGCCGTGGTGGCCGAGCGATTCTAAGCGCTACAGTTTGGAACCGCGCGACCGCTACGGTCGCAGGTCCGAATCCTGCATCGGGCATGCATGTGTGTGATGTATTTAGGTTAGTTAGGTTTAAGTAGTTGTAAGTTCTAGGGGACTGATGACCTCAGAACTTAAGTCCCATAGTGCTCAGAGCCATTTTTTGTTCATGTTGGGCTGTCATTCACTCGAACTGTCCACAATGTTCTTCAAACCAACCGCGAACTATTGCGGCCCGGTGACTTGGTTCATTGTCATCCATAAATTTCCATCGTTGCTAGGAAACATGGAGCCCATTAATGGCTGCGAATGGTCTCGAAGTAGCCGGACTTAACCATTTCCAGTCAATGATCCAAGTAAAAAGAGCTCTCATTATTATGGAGCCAACACCAGCTTGCACAGTGCCTTGTTGACAGCATCGTGGTGCCTGTGCGACACTCGAACCTGCCATCAGCTCTTACCAACTGGAATCGGGACCCATCTGACCAGGCCACGGTTTTCCAGTCGCCTAGGATCCAACAGATATGGTCACGAGCCCAAGAGAGGCGCTACAGGCTATTTCGTGCTGTTAGCAAAGGCACTCTCGTCTGTCGTCTGTTGTCATAGTCCATTAAGGACAAATTTCGCAGCAGAGTCCTACCGGATAAGTTCGTCGCACATCCCCTTTTGATTTCTGCGGTAATTTCACGCAGTGTTGCTTGTTTGTTAGCACTGAAAACATGCAAACGCCGCTGCACTCGGCTGTCAAGGGAAGGTCTTCGATCACTGCGTTGCCCGTCGTGAGAGATAATGCCTAAATTTGATATCCTCAGCAGACTCTTGACACAGTGGATCCGAAATGAAATTCCATATGCATCTAGCTCCAATTCCCATTCCACGTTGAAAATGTATTAACTCTCGTCAGGCGGCCATAATCACGTCGGTCACCTTTTCACGTGAATCACCTGAGTACAAATGACAACTCCGCCAATGCACCGCCCTTTTATACCTTCTGTACGCGATACTGCTGCTATTTGTGTATGTGCATATTGCTATCCCATGCCCTTTGTCACCTCAGTGTAAATACTTCTGCAGTGACAATCGACTTGTACCCATTCAAAAGACAAGCCGCTCTACTGCCACACTATGTGGGACGGGGTTACACTTAAACGTGGGCTCGGAGCTACGATGTAACTCGGCATTATTCGCACTGATAAACAGAGGGGAAAGCAGCGATAAGCGACAAAAGTAAAGGCTCTAGAAGCGACTGGGGATTGACTCCCCGCACCACTAGACGGATAACTTGACACTTCACCACTTAACAGCCAGACTTGTCTGCATTGTCAATTATACCCATAGGAGATACCCTCAATTACGATGAAAACACTTTCACAAGAAAACATGTCTTTCTTCATAAACAGCCTATTTTACATGAATTACGATTTCATTAAAATAATTATTTGTGCAAGAAAAATATTTATCCTCTGAATATCAAGTAAGAACGCGCCTAAGGAACTTCGGGAGAAGGTTATCTGCGTATTTGTGAACAAGCTGGAAGTGAAACTGTTGATTAAATAAAACAGTGCAAATTAATTATTGCTAAAATATTTAGTGCATTTAATCGAGAACCGTGTCATAAGCCAAGATAAGGGAACGGTCTAGTTTATGGAGAACTTATTATACCTGAAATTAGTTTTAATTTTAATTTTGTTTCTTGTCATTCTATCTATATGAAATGCCACACACAGTTCACTGTAGGAGAAAACTGGTATACATTAATTCCAAGAATTTTAAATAAGTTTCAATTTTCACTTGATACTTGTGTGGCAACTATATTAAGTATAATGAGAATTTCAGCTAGTTCATCAACCAGTCGCATTTTTTCCATTGTGTACACACAATATCTGTTGCTTTTAGCGGCCTATAGGTGTGCTATTTTTGGGTCCTTTACACGAACATTGGAGATTAGTGGGATCTCAAAATATTCAGGTTGCCTCTAATGAAGGACACACCAAGGAATATCGTAGCCGACGTCCATGGTATTAAATTTGGCCCACTGGCAGCATAAATCGTATGATCAGTACACATCCGTAAATAGCTCTCCTGAATTCAAACATCTATACGGGGGCGTATCGAGGGTTCGGCAACCGTAGAAATGCCCAGGGCCGCCAAACGGCAGTGGGATAGTTGTGCACGAAACAAATGAAAAAATAAGGAAAAATTAAAATGGAAAACAAAAGTGGAAAAATAATAAAGTCGGTAATTGAAAGCTTTCGTTTCTTTTAAATAATCAAAGATTACTCGTATTTTGGAAATCCTACAAGTGCCTTCAGATTGAAAGATATGGAAATCATATATTTTTGCACACGCCAAAAATCAGTTTGCACTCACATTCAGTGTTAAGACTCAAATCATTTGTAACGACATTCGGTGTGAAGTTTTTCTGTCGGATATTCTGAAGATGGGTTATGCTCAAAACTCCCAAATAAATAAAGTTTTAACTTGTGGACTGTTCTAACTAGCGTCTAAAAAGCGGAGAAAAAGACATTCTCAGATTCACTGACATTCTCGAGGCTACAGCAAACATAATTCATACTAGGAACAGATGTAACAAAGTTTAACAGTGGGTCTTAAAACGTAATTGAATCCTACTGTTTTGTTGTTCAGAATGAAATAAACAGAAGGAATTAACTGAGTATCTGAGTCCTTCGAATCTGAGTGTTTGTACGTTTCAGATGCAAATGACCTTTCAGGAACAGCGAGGCGAAAATAGGGAGCATCAAAGCATTATTCGACAAACACTTTTAACGTCTGTGAAAGATGCGACAATGAGTATACATTTCCTAACAAACGAATAAGAACCGTAAAGAAGCACTTCGACGAGCTTCGTGGGGTGGTGAGGCTGGCAGAGCGCGTACCTAGACTTGGAACGACGCTTTATCTAACCACGGCAACATACAGCCACAATTAATACCTGGTAATGAGGAATAAAATAAGTTATTCACGCATAAAGAGCAATACAGTCTTTCTTCACTGTGGCCACGTTCACTTTACGTTAGAATTTATAATTTCTCAAAAAGCAACAACCACTCTAAACAAGTCAAAGAAGGAGTTATATCTTACTTTATGAAAATATAAAAATATGAAAACATAATGCTCTTTAACTTTGCAGCGGTAGCATTTTGAAGCTTGTACTTGTCGGAGCAGAAGTGCATGAGAAGTTCGTAGGAAGAGTCACAATATATTAGGTTCCAACTGATGATCTTAATCTATGATTAAATTTTTAGCTACTAAACAGAGTGAAGTAATGTTAAGTGAAGATTAAATTTTTGGAGCTAGCTATTCTAGAGCTATACTTAAGTCGCTTTCATATAATTTAACTCTCGCTCACACAATTTATAAGAGTTACAGGAACCAGTAGCACTTCCGTTGATAACATTTTTATACATACATCGAGATTTCAAAGCCCTTGGGTAAAAATTTCTAGTTAAACAACAACGCCAATACATGAAAAAATAAATTGAGGATTTCAAGATGTATTTGTTAAATACAACGTGGAAGACGTATCTACACAGCTGTCATTATTGAAAAATATAATATACTGTGTAACATGGATGTAGGCAACCTACTTTGACAACTGTTGTAAAAAGTTGACCTATGTAAGTATATGAAATACTTCAGCGCTCCAGACAACAGACAGAATTAGAATATGGTGCAGAATAAGGGTGAGGGGACATAGATGTTATTGCAGCTTTAAATCACATTACAAATTGAACTGTAAAATTATAAACAAAATCAGCAGAGAATTAATATGTACGTATTATCAAAGAAGGAAAGCAGAGTAGAGATTAACATCTAAGACGAGGTCTCTAGAGACGAAGCAAAAGCTCAGAATGGGGCGGGTAGGGAAGGAAACCGGAGGTGCCCTAACAAAGGCTGACCACCACTTGTACCAGGAAACGTTCGATGCCGTTAGTGTCACGCCACGTATTCAAGCGCGCGTCTGCGGCCAATGGGAGCGTCGCATTTTAAATAGAACAGTGTTAAAGCACCTTCTTGATCATTACAGTCAATATAATCAATGACAGTTTGTTGCACAAATATAAATGGTTATGTTGTGCGTACTAGTGGCTATCATCAAAACATTTACATATTTAGAATCATTTGAAAAACAATAAATACGACTTGCTTTGCCACTAAATTGATACAATTGACAGTAATACAGAAGTGCGTCTTACAGCACTGAATTATTACAATCTTGCAGGTATGCTCGACCAAATTAGAACCGCCATGTTTTATAATCATCTAAGTTGCGAAACAATTTCTTGTGAACAAATTTTGGTTTATTACAACGGAAAAAACACAAGAATACATTTATATTAATTTTGTCTTTTATATGTATTTTATATTGAACGCACGCTTATCGTTACCAATGACTTTTTATTACGTATTCTTTGGTGTTATTGTTATTGGTTATAACAATAAGAAAACTATGTACAGACATCAGCAGGTGTCATGATACTCACGCTTACAATTTACGTATTTTTAAAAGGTAAAATATTGATGACATGTAGAAGGCTTTGACATGCAGACCTGACATAATGGCTAGTTTAGTCTGATGTTTCTTTAATGTCAGATACCTAAACCAGCTATGGTACCCCAGCAGCAAATAAGCATTAGAACGCCGCATGTTTACTTGTGTTTGGCACAAAGCTTCGTTATGAGATCGCATTGTGATGGACATATCAGTTGAATGTGATCTGTAATAGGTAAGCACTCCAGCTATAAATGAAGTCACGTCACTATGTTAATATATCGACAGATACGTAATGTATGCGTAGGAATTATGTTGAAACGTTTTTTCATCACACGGTATGATTGCCCAGTACCGCCCAATTGTTATAATTATGCACGTCTTAAGCAGATACGTTCCTGTGTTTCGTCGTTTGTAATAAATCATAATTTGTTACGAAACTGATACGCAACTAAAATGATTATAAGACATGGATGGCAATCGTAATTTGATAGCGCATGGCTAAAAAGTGCTGTAAGATGCTGTTCCGTCACTACTGTGTTAGCGTCGCTTGTATTAATTTACTGGCAAGACAAATAGCATTTTATTGTTTTTCAAACGATTCTAAATATGTAAACCTCTCCGGGAGACACCACCTTGACGAAGCACTGTCCGTGCGGGTGGAGAGGCTTGCCTATCCGCGGGAAGCTGACGGCTATGCCCAAGGTAGAGGGCTTACTGCCGGAAAGGCCTCAGCTGATGGATCAGACTAAGAGTGCTCCACATCGTCCCATCTTCCCTATTCACTCCTAGTCCTACCCAGTTCCCTTTTCCAACCCAAGGTGTGATGTGATCCTTGCCGAGGGGTGCGTGGCACATGGGAAGATGTGTCGCAAACGGAGCCTCAAGGATACTGGGCGACCTCCCTCAGTAAATAGCCTTACACCGATCAGAATGGCGTCCTAAAGAGAAGTGGGGGGAATTAGGCTTGAACCAAAGACCCCCAAGAAAAAGGTCTCAGATTGAAGGGGACACGCAGACCCCCACAACGTCGAAGACAGGCAGCAAGAGGATAAGGGAGGAATTTAAGACTCCCTCTTCCCTGGACAAGAGAGCCCGAAAAAACTGAGGCAAGAAATAGGGAAACAGACCTATATTACTGCAGTCACAGTTTTTGAGATGACAGGTATCCAGGAAGGCTATCCACTGTTAGCCATCACCTCTCAGCAGCAAGAACTTGTAAACATGGACCTATTTGAAAAGATTGGAGGGGGGAAGGGGGACGCTGGTCCAGGACCCACCTTCAGGAGGGTCTATCTAGATCGTGGTGCCTTGAGTTTTGTCTGTGAGGGGGTGCACACAGTAGAATGGATTAAGGACAAGGTGACCATGATATCCTCATGGGAAGATGCGAAGCTGCTGGTCAAGACGGCAGCGGAGCTTCTTAAGACCGCAAAGGTATCAATATGGGTACCAAAGATCCTCAAGGACGTCTCCCCTAAGACTATGTTCGAGAAATTAGGGGTCCAGAACCCAAAAGTCTCGACAGATGACTGGAGAGTGATCAACCAGAAGGTTGTACCGAACCCTGGTGTTGGAGGTCGGAGAGAAGTCCCTGAAGGCGATGCAAGAGTAATACTTGAAATAGTTTTCAGGGTCGTCGCAGGTCACCATCAGGGCTATCAAAGACCTCAAAGGCAGTGATGGTAGCAACACGGAGACTGGAGGTGGTGCAGATTACTCTGCAGCACAGTAAAGGAGCTTCTGCTGCCCTGAGCCGCTGCCTGTGGAGACAGAAATTGGATGTGGCCCTGATACAAGAACCCTACTTATATAAAGGGGGCATATCAAGTCTCGGTGGCACTGGAGGTAAGCTGATTTATGCCATAAATCTAAGAAACTCCTAAACATGCATCTATGTAAGACATGGAATTTCTTTCATGCCAATGATTTCTGCTCCAGGGACCTAGTGACCATTAGAAAGCAGCAATGTGAGGAAGGTATCACGAGGGAAATTGTTTTGACCTCAGCATACCTTCCTTACAAAGGCTGCCCTCCTCCTCCTTTGGAGGTGAGGAGACTGGTAGTAGCTTGGCATCGGCAAGGTGACCAACTGTTGGTGGGATGTGACGCCAATGCCCACAACCTAGTGCGGGACAGCAAGACAGTAGAGGTGAGTACCTGCTTGAATTTCTTTAAGCTAACAACTTGGAGGTACTGAGTAGGGGCAATGAACCTACATTTAGGAACAGAAGAATGGAAGAAGTAATTGACATAACCTTTGGTTCCCTGATGTTGGCAGCTATGTCAATCAATGACATGTGGGGTTCGAGCCATCCTCATCAGACCACATGTACATTACATTCAAGGTTGAAATGGGAATCAGACAAACCATGACCTATAGGAATCCCAGGAAAACAGACTGGGAGACATATACAAGGGACCTTGAAGTAGACCTATCGAAAAGTAAAACCTCGATAAGGAATTCAGTAGAGACTGAGGAAGTATCAGAGGCTGTTACCTCTGCCATAGTGACCTTATATCAGGAAAACTGCACAGTCACCAAGAAGTACACAGATAGGAGTGTGACTTTGTGAAATAATAATCTGGATACTCAAAGAAAACAGGTACAAAGACTGTTTAACCTTGTGAGATGTAAAGAACAATGAGAAAAATATCGTGAGGCCCTTGTCAACTACAACCTTGCAATTAGACAAACAAAGGAGTCATCCTGGAAGGCATTCTGTGAGGAAGTGGAGAGCACAGCTGCTAACGCCAGACTTCATAGAATCCTCATTAGAGTACCAGACAAGCCAGGAGGTACGTTGAGGAAGGAAGTTGGGAAAATACAGAGACAGCACATGACACACTGGAACTGCTCCTCAAAACTCACTTTCCTCAATATGCTCAATCCCGCGTCCGGCCATCCTGATTTAGGTTTTCCGTGATTTTCCTAAATCGCTCCAGGCAAAAGCCGGGATAGTTCCTTTAAAAGGGCACAGCTGACTTCCTTCCCCATCCTTCCTTAATCCGACGAGACCGATGACCTCGCTGTTCGGTCTCTTCCACCAATCAACCCAACCCATCCCCCCTCAATATGCTCTGCCTGACAACGCAGACCAGAATGTGATCCCAGAGAGACAATAGTTCTCAGGCACTCGGACTGGGAATCGGCCAAGGAGTGTGTGGATTTCAATAAAATCCAATGGGTGTTGTGAACATTCCAACCGTTCAAGTCACCTGGCCCAGATGGAATCTTTCCAGCTCTCCTGCAACAGGCAGGAGGGAATCTCATAAGAGTCCTATGTACGTTATTCGGGGTTAGCCTAGCAGTAGGAATCATTCCCAGTGCTTGGAGGGCAGTGAAGGTTGTCTTCATTCCAAAGCCAGGAGAATTGATCATACTAAGGTCAATGATATGAGACCAATCAGTCTGACCTCCTTCATTCTCAAAACATCGGAAAAACTGATTAATGTATACGTTGGGGAGAAGTGGATAATTAGGGCCCCTCTAGATTCAAACCAAAATGCATATCAACCAGGTAAATCATGTGAGACAGCTCTCCATCGTTGGGAGGGTGGAGAAAGCACTTCACTTCCAAGAAATAGTCCTCTGCATCTTTCTGGATGTCGAGGGGGCCTTCAATAGCACGACCTTTGATTCCATGGTAAGGGCAGCAGAGGTGCGTGACCTGGGGATCACTATATGTAGGTGGGCCAGAGCCATGCTTAGTGGAAGGAAGGTAGAGGCTGCCATGATGAATGAAAAGATGGTAATTAACACCACTAGAGGTTGCCCACTAGGAAGAGTTCTGTCCCCTTTACTGTGGAATCTAGTGGTGAACGAACACATTGAGGAACTAAAGTCCAGACAATGCTTTTGTCAAGGATACGCAGATGACCTTGTCACATAAATACCTGGCAAATTTACTGACACAGTTATAAATATGGCACAAGGAGGATTGGACATTGCGCAAGACTGGTGAATTAAACAGGATCTAAGGGTTAATCCTAAGAAGACTGTAGTGGTGCCATTCACGAAGAGGCATATCCAACACTCAAGTTGAAATGTAAAGCTCTTCGATGAAAGACTATGTGTGAAGGGGACAGTGAAATATCTAGGAGTAAACCTAGATGAGAAACTAACATGGAGCCCTCACATTAAGAGCATCTGCTCCAAGGCGAAAAGTACTCTAGTGAGTACCAGAAGGGCTTGTGATAAAAACTGAGGCTTAAGCCCCAGACGTATGCACTGGATGTACACCACAGTGGTTAGACCTAGGACTTCCTATGGGGCCGTAGTGCGTTGGAAGGAGGTAGAACAGTGTGTTGCACCTAAGGAGCTTGCTAAGGTGCAGAGAATGGCCTGATTAGCCATAACAGGCAGAATTAGCAGCACGCCAACCGCTGCGATGGAAGCCATGCTGTACATGCCTCCACAACACCTTTGGGTCAAGATGGAGGCAGCAGCTGGTAAAAACCCGATCTCATCAGGATATCCAGAATCACGCACTAAGATAGTGAGGGAGGTAAATATAGGAATGGCTGACATCATCTCTCTAGGGAAACTGGCCTCTTTATTCCAAGCTGAAATTACTGGGATCAGGGCATGTGTAGAGGAGAATATCTGTAGGTGCTACAAAGACCGTAACATCTACATCTATTCAGACAGCCAGGCAGCCCTGAAAACACTGTCAGCTCCTGCAACGAGATCTACGATTGTTGCAGAATGCCACAGGACTCTGGTGGAGCTAGGGGTAAGCAATAGGGTAAACCTCGTGTGGGTCCCTGGTCACTCAGGGATCTGTGGCAATGAACAAGCCGACAGATTGGTTAGGATAGGGGCAACGACTCCATTTATTAGACCGGAACATGTCCTGACAATCACGAAGGCTATGTTCAAACTAGAACTACGAACTGTCTTAAGAAACAGCACGTAGAATATTGGACCAAGGTCCATAAACAAAAACATGGTAAGGTAATGATGCCCAAGCCATGCTTTAATAGAAGCTCTGTAATTGAACAGGAAAGAGATCAAACTCATGACTGGACTGTTCACCGGCCGCGGGAATTTAAAAAAACACCTACACACAATGGGCATATGTTCAAATGTGTGTGAAATCTTATGGGACTTAACTGCTAAGGTCATCAGTCTTTAAGCTTACACACTACTTAACCTAAATTATCCTAAGGACAACCCATGCCTGAGGGAGGACTCGAATCTCCGCCGGGACGAGCCGCACAGTCCATTACTGCAGCGCCTAAGACCGCTCGGCTAATCCCGCGCGGCTCAATGGGTAGAGACCCTAAATGTAGGATCTGTGATGAGGGTGAAGAAACTGCATCACACCCAAACTTCGAATGCATGCCACTGGAGAGCAAAAGTTACAGAATCTTCAGGACAACTAGACCTGAAGAAATTGTCTAACAAAAAACTGGTAAAAGGACTCCTTGCAATATTTGAGGGCGTT
The DNA here is from genome assembly GCF_023864345.2 of Schistocerca serialis cubense. Lineage (NCBI taxonomy): Eukaryota > Metazoa > Arthropoda > Insecta > Orthoptera > Acrididae > Schistocerca > Schistocerca serialis. The sequence goes on along the minus strand of NC_064638.1, from coordinate 697,691,277 downwards.
GGTTGGCTTTACTAGATATACAGGGAGCGATGCCGCACAATAAACTCGGTTTCGGTGCGGGCAGTGGCGGGTTAGACCCAAGCTGTTTCAGCTTCCCTGTCAAAATGAAGTGAAATCAAATCAAATATGTAAAAGTTTTGATGATAGCCACTAATACGCACATAATAACCATTTATACATATGTAACAATTTTATATATTATAAAATGGTTCAAATGGCTCTGAGCACTATGGGACTTAACATCTTAGGTCATCAGTCCCCTAGAACTTAGAACTACTTAAACCTAACTAACCTAAGGACATCACACACATCCATGCCCGAGGCAGGATTCGAACCTGCGACCGTAGCGGTCACGCTGTTCCAGACTGAAGTGCCTAGAACCGCACGGCCACACCGGCTGGCATATATTATATTATCGTCATTGATTACGTTGGCTAATGATTAATAAATTGTGCTTTGATCCTTTCTTATTTAAAATGTGACACGCCCAACGGCAACAGATACACTCTTGAACGCGAGGCGTGACGCTAGCACTGTTGACTATGTTTGCCTTCTGTTTCATTCTGACACGTATACTGAGCATATGTACACTATGTGATCAAAAGTATCCGGGCACCCCCAAAAACATACGTTTTTCATATTACGTGCACTGTGCTACCATCTACTGTCAGGTACTCCATATCAGCGATCTCATTAGTCACTAGACATCGTGAGAGAGCAGAATGGGGCGCTCCGTGGAACTCACGGACTTCGAACGCTGACAGGCGATTGGGTATCACTTGTGTCATACGTCTGTACACGAGAATCCCACACTCCTAAACATCCCTAGGTCCACTGTTTCCAATGTGATAGTGAAGTGGAAACATGCAGAGATACGTACAGCACAAAAGCGCACAGGCCGATCTTGTCTGCTGACTGACAGAGACCGCCGACAGTTGAAGAGGGTCGTAATGTGTAACAGGCAGACATCTATCCAGACCATCATACAGGAATTCCAAACTGCATCAGGATCCACTGCAGGGTCTATGATAGTTAGGTGGGAGGTGAGAAAACTTGGATTTCATGGTCGAGCGGCTGCTCATAAGCCACACATCACGCCTGTAAATGCCAAACGACACCTCACTTGGTGTGGCGATCCGATGGCAGGGTGTGAGTATAACGAATGCACCCTGAACGTCATTGCCAGCGTGTGCAGTGCCAACAGTAAAATTCGGAGGCGATGGTGTTATGGGGTGGTCGTGTTCTTTATGGAGGGGGCTTGGACCCCTTGTTGTTGAGTGGCACTATCACAGCACAGGCCTACGTTGATGTTTTAAGTATCTTCTTGCTTCTCACTGTTAAAGAGCAATTCGAGGTTGTCGATTGCATCTTTCAACACGATAGAGCACCTGTTCATAACGCACAGCCTGTGGCAAAATGGTTACAAGACAATAAAGTCCTTGTAATCAGCTGGACTGCACAGTCCTGACTTGAATCATTTAGAACATCTTTAGTATGTTTTGGAACGCCGACTTCGTGCCAGGCATCACCGACCGACATCGATACCTCTCCTCAGTGCAGCACTCCGTGAAGAATGGGCTGACATTCCCCCAGAAACTTTCCAGCACGTGACTGAACGTATGCCTGCAAGAGTGGAAGCTGTCGTCAAGGATAAGGGTGGGCCAACACCATACTGAATTCTAGCATTTCCGATGGAGGGCGCCACAAACTTGTAAGTCATTTTCAGCCAGGTGTCCGAATATTTTTGATGACATAGCGTATATTGTCACAGTTACTACTGTCACTATGTGTTGAGTGTATTGCCAGTTTTGGACGGTTATCATTAAGATCAGGCACATTAGCTGCAGGCCTCTCTTTATCAAATTTTTAACAACTCTTCAGATTTGTAATTCCATATTTGTATTTTACTGTTCACTGACATCTACACTGCCGGAAAAGATTAATACACCCTTTTAGAGATTTAAAATTCACTCAAGATTTATTGTTGCAACAGTGCGTATGGAGAACGTGAAATGAGTACATTTACAGATCAACAGCACAAGCCATTCTGAAGTACCAGATATCGACCCATACTTAAACTCCCATACTTGTACGTGGTGTGGGCTCCACGGGCGGCAACGCAGGCAATGACTTCGGCATCCAGTCGATCGTACAAATGGCGAATACTGTCCCGTGATGAGTTATCCCACGCCTGCTGGACCTGCTCACATATTTTTGTAACGGTTACCGAGTCGTACGAGTCTTCACGCCCCATCATACCTCAAACGTGCTTGATTGGAGACAACTCTGGAGGTCGTGCTGGCCAGAGGGGTTGCTACATGTCTTGCAGCGCACGTAGACTTTCATTGGCAGTGTGCGAGCGAGCATTATCCTTTCGGAATAACACATCACCTACCTGTTGCAACAACAGCAAAAGTTTGTGCCTAGCAACATTCTGCACGTACCGAGCGCTCGTTAGAAACCCCAAATGTGAACGAGAGTTGTAGTTTATCGCACCCCAGACTATAAAGCCTGTGCCGGGGCCAGTGTGTCTCGCACGAATGCGCTCTAGTCAGAATCTGCTTTCATCGCTGAAGACCACGGCGCGCCATTCCAAGCGACCCTCTAACGGCACCAGGCGAGCCGTGCACGTCGATGTTGTGGCGTGAGTGGAAAACAGGTTAGAGGTGTGTGTGCCCGTAGTCTCGCTGCTAATAACCAGTTCGCAACATTTCGTATTGACACGTCTGGGCCCACAAGCACACGTATCTGTGCCGCGATACCTGTACCTTCTCCCACTGTTGCCCTTACAATACGACGATCCTGGAGGTCGGCTACGCTGCGTGGACGTCCAGAACCTTGTCGACGGGTGTGAGAGTGTCCACGCGACCACTGATGATAGCATCGTTGCACTACTCACGCAACACTCCCAATTTGTGCCGCAGTTATCCGAAAGAATCATCCCGGCACTCGGAAGGCCACACTTTGACCTCTTTCAAACTCGCTCAGTTGGCTGTTGGAAGCACGAGTACATGTCCGTGACATGTTTACCTGCTTGCTTCACACGTTTGCATCACACTGAACCATCTGGCTGTGATCATTCTCTATTAAAGGGTAGACACAGATGGCGCTCTGATAGCTATGCCACTACACTATCTGTTGGCGTACGACGTTGAAACTTATCAATACGTCTACTATCCGCAAGGTGGCAGACGCTGTGACTGGATCAAAATCAACAGCACCTCTCCAGGTGTACTAATTTTCTTCCGACAGAGTATTTTTTCATTGTAACCTCACTAAAATGACCCAGTCGGTTCGAAAGTAGTCGCAAAATATATGTACTGCAATTGTATCAGATTTGTAATAAACTCTTTGTGAAACAAAAGGGTTGCTTGTCCTACATCAACATAATGTCGAAATTGCGTCGTTTATTTCTGACTGTGGCTTGAGACATTCAATGGGACTTAAGTTACAAGATCGGTAAAAGTACGCTAGACGAACGAGTGCAGTGTTCATTATGCCTCACTTAAACAACTGATCGCAATATCTGACTATAAGCTAAATAATTAGAAAGTTTGAACAACGTACTGCGACTAAATAACGTCACAGGGAGAAAAACAAATCAGAAATGTGGATAAACTGACTATATTCATTTTTAGAGGGTCACCTAACTAGAATCAGTTCAAATCAAGTTTGAGTTCAGCACCTCATTTATTTACTCTGAGATATCACATTAAAATTACAGAGAATAAGTTTCCAAAGGAATGAACATAAAGTCTCTTAAAATTGATCGAGAAATCACTCCAACACAGCACGAAGTCATCTAAAATACTCGGGCATGGATGTGTGTGTTGTCCTTAGCGTAAGTTAGATGAAGTTAGATTAAGTAGTGTGTAAGCCTAGGAACCGATGACCTCAGCAGTTTGGTCCCAAAGGAACTTACCACAAATTTTCAAGCTCAGCTTAACCTAGAATGTCCGGCTAACATAGTGGGAGGATACCCTATTTGCAAAGAAGACTGCTTTGGAAACGCTACACGCTTTCCTAATCTGTTGCAGGTCGCGAATGCAAAGTAAACGAGGCCAAGACCTACAAAACAATACAATTAATCCCCCAAATTGTGAGCTGTTCAGGAAGTGGATAGTGCTAATGGAAATGCGACACTTACTCCAAACTCGCAAACATGCCCCAGACCGCGCTGATCCCTACCAGGTGCGTATCGCCCCAGTCGGCGTCAGCAAGCGTGCGCGACGCGGCGCTAGGACCAGAAGTCTCTCTCCCTCCGCAGCAGGAGCCTAAGTATCCGAAATTATCCTCCGCTAAACCTAACTCCCCAATTTTCAGAAAACTCTATGCAGAAGAGATAACTCAGTGCTACTGCCAACATTACCAACAAAATATTGCTTTAGTTATTTGAATTAGGGGAACCATGCAGAAATATCCCTTTCTTGGCTTAGCGAAGTCATTTTAAAAGGAAAGAGGTTGGTGTCGGATGCTCGCCATGTACCACTCATTGGTTAATCCCTTCATACCTAGGCATGGTTGTATTCATGGAAGAAGCCTGGCAGGTTTCAGAGAGATTATATAATGGTAAGACAGATATTTAGGAACCAGGTTTTACATTGTAAGACATTTCCAGGGGCAGATGTGGACTCTGACAACAATCTATTGGTTATGAACTGTAGATTAAAACTGAAGAAACTACAAAAAGGTGGGAATTTAAGGAGATGGGACCTGGATAAACTGACTAACCCACAGGTTGAACAGAGTTTCAGGGTGAGTATAATGGAAAAATTGACAGGAATGGGAGAAAGAAATACAGTAGAAGAAGAATGGGTAGCTTTGAGGGATGAAGTAGTGAAGGCAGCAGAGGATCAAGTAGGTAAAAAGACGAGGGCTGGTAAAAAACCTTGGGTAACAGAAGAAATATTTAATTTAATTGATGAAAGGAGAAAATATAAAAATGCAGTAAATGAAGCAAGCAAAAAGGAATACAAACGTCTCAGAAATGAGATCGACAGGAAGTGCAAAATGGGTAAGCAGGGATGGCTAGAGGACAAATGTAAGGATGTAGAGGCTTATCTCACTAGGGGTAGGATAGATACTGGCTACAGGAAAATTAAAGAGACCTTTGGACAAAAGAGAACCACTTGTATGAATATCACGAGCTCAGATGGAAACCCAGTTCTAAGCAAGGAAGGGAAAGCAGAAAGGTAGAAGGAGTATATATAGGGTCTACACAAGGGTGATGTACTTGAGGACAATATTATGGAAATGGAAGAGGATGTAGATGAAGATGAAATGGGAGATACGATACTGCGTGAAGAGTTTGACACAGCACTGAAAGACCTGAGTCGAAACAAGGCCCCGGGAGTAGATTACATTCCATTAGAACTACTGACCGCCTTGGGAGAGCCAGTCCTGACAAAACTCTACCATCTGGTGAGTAAGATGTATGAGACAGGCGAAATACCCTCAGACTTCAAGAAGAATATAATAATCCCAATCCGAAAGAAAGCAGGTGCTGACAGATGTGAAAATTACCGAACAATCAGTTTAATAAGTCACAGCTGCAAAATACTAATGCAATTCTTTACAGACGAACGGAAAAACTGGTAGAAGTGGACCTCGGGGAAGAGCAGTTTGGATTCCGTAGAAATATTGGAACACTTGAGGCAATACTGACCTTACGACTCACGTTAGAAGAAAGTTTAAGGAAAGGCAAACCTACGTTCCTAACATTTGTAGACTTAGAGAAAGCTTTTGACAATGTTGACTGGAATACTCTCTTTCAGATTCTAAAGGTGGCAGGGGTAAAATACAGGGAGCGAAAGGCTATCTACAATTTGTGCAGAAACTAGATGGCAGTTATAAGAGTCGAGTGGCACGAAAGGGAAGCAGTGGTTGGGAAGGGAGTGAGACAGGTTTGTAGCCTCTCCCCGATGTTATTCAATCTGTATATTGAGCAAGCAGTAAAGGAAACAAAAGAAAAATAAGGAGTAGGAATTAAAATCCATGGAGAAGAAATAAAAGCTTTGAGGTTTGCCGATGACATTGTAATTCTGTCAGAGACAGCAAAGGACTTGGAAGAGCAGTTGAACGGAATGGACATTATCTTGAATGGAGGGTGTAAGATGAACATTAACAAAAGCAAAACGAGGACAATGAACTGTAGTCGAATTAAATCGGGTGATGCTGCGGGAATTAGATTAGGAAATGAGACACTTAAAGTAGTAAAGGAGTTTTGCTATTTGGGGAGCAAAATAACTGATGATGGTCGAAGTAGAGAGGATATAAAATGTAGACTGGCAATGGCAATGAAAGCGTTTCTGAAGAAGAGAAATTTGTTAACATCACTCACTGATGTAGTTCACTTTACATTCTTTTATAATGCTTTCACTTCCCTCTCTCTCTCTCTCTCTCTCTCTCTGTGTGTGTGTGTGTGTGTGTGTGTGTGTGTGTTTGTTTCCTGTAAACTTTCCCAGAATTTTCGACCCGTGGTTTCCAAAAGTCTTTTCGTTTTTTATGTTTCCGGTCTTGTCTCAGTTGTGTACACCGTAATTGATCTCACTGTTGTTTTCTACATTCTTACCTTTGCATCTTTTCCTATATGCTTGTTTTCCGAATAGTATCGTTTAAATATACTGAGACTTTTTTTTCTTTTGCTAGTTGATCTCTTACTCCTTTTCGATATTTGCACTGCTGGACAGTTTATTACCAAAATATTTAAACGTCATTAACTGTTGAATAACTTTCTCATCCACTTCCAGTTTTCATCTAACTGGTTCCATAGATGTTGTCATAAATTCGGTTTTATTTGAGTAAATGTGACCATATTTAGGTTTCTAACTGCCACGTTAAATATCTGTAAAAGTTTCAGCTTGTAATCCTCACTGTTTGCCTGCAGAACTGCATCGTCAGCATAACATATGATTTTTATTTCTTCGTGTCCTGTTCTATAACCGCTACCAGAAAATATCTTCTGTCACCTCGTACACGGCTAATTAAAAAGCAGCGGGCTTAAAGACTCACTTTGTCCAGTTCAACTACTAACTGCTATGCAGCTAGCTAATCTGGAACCGATTTTCGCCTGGATGTAGTTGTTGGAGTAAATGTTTTGAAATGGTTTTTATTAAGTTGAAAGGAATCCCCTCATGGCAGAGCAAGTTAACCACGTCTGTTAATTGAATCCTATAGAAAGCCTTCTGTAAATCAATAAAACAAGGATAAGCTGATCTGTTGTATTCGATGGACTTCTCTACAACCTAAGAATGAGCACTGCATCTGGAGAGACAGTGGAGGCAAGTACCCAACTGCGGCCAACAAACGCAGCAGATGGGGAGGTGTGGCGCTCCGGCGCGGACGTCCTTGTGGCGGCCTCACGCTGATGCAACTGCCCGGCTACGGAGCGGCGTGGGTGCGAGCGAGCACGGACTCCATTAACGTCGCGCCCTGCCCCGCACAGCCGTTCATCAGGCGCGCCGACGGCCCGGCATTAATATCGCTCACGGACGGCCGTCTCGACGTCCAGAGCGCACTCCTCAATGGGCAGCCTCCACGCATCTCGTAGTAACTGCATTCCCACTCACCGGCGCTCTTACGGAACACGGAAGAAAATGTAGTCAGTCTTTTGAATAAAAAATGTAATACCTTTTGTGTGACGAACTGTGTGTCTCCGTGTCAACAGAGGCTATATGTACCTCAAACGCAATTCTGAACTGAATCTCGGTAAAAACTTTCTAAATCCAAGTTCGCATAAATATTTCTTTATTTACAACAACCGGTTTCGACACACTTTGTTGTTAGCTTCAGCCTGGAAGGCGGCGCGTGGGTCTGCTCCTGTATACTGAAGGGTAGGCCGAACGTAGGAAGTGAGTAGGAGCAGGAAAAGGTGAAATGCTTCGGTACTGCTGGTAGATTTTACATGTTTACTATAGTCAGAATGAGGATTACATCAGGCTTGCTTAACTTTGCCGGAGTGGCCGAGCGGTTCTAGGCGCTTCAGTCTGGAACCGCGCGACCGCTACGGTCGCACGTTCGAATCCTGCCTCGGGCATGGATGTGTGTGATGTCCTTAGGTTAGTTAGGTTTAAGTAGTTCTAAGTTCTAGGGGACTGATGACCTCAGATGTTAAGTACCATACTGCTCAGAGCCATTCTTTTACGTAACTTTGGTTGAGATGAGCACGTAGGTGGGAAGCCGTACAGGTATCTAGTAGTGGACAGACTATCATTGAAGTAACTGAAGTAACAAAGTCTGTAATGGCTAGCCACCTGTGAAGTAGAAGCTAAGTTGCTTGGTCGTTGACTCGGAATCAAATGGGCAGAATCTGGAGCGGCGCTCGTAGAGCTGCACAGCGCCGGCTAGAAGGCGCTGTCGTCGGTGTCGTAGTGCCAACCTAAGAACTTGTACCTACGCTGTGGCATCGTAGCTATCGATACCACATATCTGTCATAAACAAAACATTTGAAATCAAAAAGCACCTTGTGCACATGTCGAAGTCCATACATGTGACGTTCACGGGTGATTGCTACGTCATAAAAATCACAGTACACAATAAAATGCACAATAGCATATCTGTTTCCATTAGCTGGACATGTTCTAATTGTTGTGGACTGGCAAGACAGCCAATCCACAGTGACGGGTAGCCGAAAGCCACGCGTTTAAGCTCACGCGGGATGGCGTGAGGTCTGGAACAGTTAAAGGAGTTATACTAGCAAGAAAAGTATGTAGCTGCTGGAATACTTAACTTTAATCCATAATTGGTGCACATCGGTCTGACGGTACATGCATCACAAGATAAATAGCAATTGATAATGGCGCCTTGCTAGGTCGTAGAAAATGACGTAGCTGAAGGCTATGCTAACTATCGTCTCGGCAAATCAGAGCGTAATTTGTCAGTGAACCATCGCTAGCGAAGTCGGCTGTACAACTGGGGCGAGTCCTAGGAAGTCTCTCTAGACCTGCCGTGTGGCGGCGCTCGGTCTGCAATCACTGACAGTGGCGACACGCGGGTCCGACGTATACTACCGGACCGCGGCCGATTTAAAGGCTACCACCTAGCAGCTGTGGTGTCTGGCGGTGACACCACACTAATTATTCAAGGTCCACGTCTGAGAGAGAGAAGTTGCTTAGTTGTACTTTATACACGAGAGGTTCTACCTGAAAATGAACACGTTTTATAACAAAAATATTTGAAGAACTGAAGATGACAGCAAAGTCTGTCGAAGCCGGTTGTTGTAAATAGAGAAATATTTATCCGATATTGGCTTTAGAAATGTTTTACCAAGTAAAACAGATCGCTCTTTCTAATTTCTCAACACAAGAAAGTTCAGCTAAACTGAATCTGTTAGCCAAAGGGATTATGCGATTCCTGCATCTCATTTAACCCCAAGAAACTTAAATCTTGGCCTTTTATATGATCTTTGTAGAGTCTTGTACCGCTACGAAGCAAGGGAGAGGACGTTGTTAAGGCTGGCCGATCTCCAATTTCTACAACACAGAGGCACACGTGAATTAACACGGTTCATTATTTTCATGAACTGGAAACTTAGCTTGATTAGAGTCCACGTGTTGAGGTACAAGCTCATTAGTAAACGTCCTCTTGCAAACAATATCAGGAATCTTGCTATTACAAACTCTTGGTTTCTCTCTGCTAATCCCGCTATAATCACTAATCTGGTCACTATATACTGTCGTAGCCTGTGATGAACTATAGCCCCTCTGCACACATACTGACAGATGCCAATCTGGATGAGTGAGTCAATGAGGTCCTCCGGTCAGTGGCGGCAGCTTAAATACATGCAGTCGAGAGGGCGATGGCGGCGTTTTGCTTGTCAGTGTGTCTCTTGCCTCTCTCGTGATCGGCGCACATGATCCAGCGCCTACTGATCGATCTTCATCTTTGCCGAGCAGTGTGATGGTGACAGATTACGACTGCACAATCTTTCGCAGAGAACCGTGGAGAAGTCACATGGGGACTCTTGTGGGACGTGTAACTGAAAAAATTTATTGAATATGTTGTAATAATCTGAAATTTTTCGCCGGACTGCAGATCGATCCGGTACTTCCTACTATTCAAGTTGCTTAAGCCAGTAGACTTAATCATAGCACAACTCCATCTGTGTCTCGATGTGTTGTCATTGATATTTCCTGAGTCTGCTACCAGAGATTCTCACACGTGTTATGGGAACGACACCACTGCAGGAACAGGTTGGCAGAGAACTTCGGCGTCTGCTGTCACAAGGGACATGTATGTGAAATGTATTAAATACCCTGAAATGAAACAAAAGGATCTTTGCTGAAGGACCAATGAGATGAAAAACCTTGGTGAAATGCATTGAGCCATCTGCTTGAGAGAACAAGTTTTCAGATGTTCCATTTTCATTGCATTGCGGATTCAACATGACTGTTGTCATTTTATGTCTTTGTACCTTCACTCATTTCATCGTTATCGATCCACTCTGTTCAGCACATAACATTTGTTTCAGAGAGAGATCGGAGTAGGTGGCACGATGGCTGCTTCCGTGGCCTCCCTACATCCCTTTATGGGACATCTGGAAAGATAACATCAAAAAAATACGGGCCCATATCTGATTTCTTACCTCATATTTCGTCAAACGTGCCAGTCACGAACTGCGTATTTATTTATGAGAATTTAAATTCGAACCTTCCTACCATCGTCGTAATTGCGGTGCTTTCTGACGTGTTCCAAAACTACCCTAACAAATTACACATAAATTTGTACTAACGCAAAGGCATGACTTTTACATGCGCCAGAAGAAGGCCGCCATAGAGGCTGGCGCCGAGTTCTCCTACCTCAGCAGATGTTAACTCTGTCTCCATTGCGCGAGGGCCGGCCGGGGTGGCCGAGCGGTTCTAGGCGCTACGGTCTGGTTCCGCGCGACCGCTACGGTCGCAGGTTCGAATCCTGCCTCGGGCGTGGATGTGTGTAATGTCCTTAGGCCAGTTAGGTTTAAGTAGTTCTAAGTTCTAGGGGACTGAGGACCTCAACAGTTAAGTCCCATAGTGCTCAGAGCCATTTGAACCATTGCGCGAGGAGTCTGAGCAACCGAACCATCGAGGGTAGTGCAGCGGGCAGCACGGTTGGATCTCTGATGGCCGGGAAAATATATTTTCCCTGCTCCTTAGCTCGTGTCGTGGACCAACTGCGGCCGTGGTCGACGAGAGGCGTGTTGTTAAATGCCCAGAACTAAGACACGTGTTGTCTGTAGAGAGGCATACAAACAATTACCAGTAAAACTTCTTTGTAGCTAAAAAAAGACACACAGTTTCTCAAATAGTGTTGAAAGATATCAAGATAACTTCTTATCAGTCTAATTTGCACTTCCCGTACAGAAGCCGAAGAACATCTCTGCATCTACCTCCATATTCTCAAAATGACAGGGGAAGTACGCGGCAGAGGGCTTAGGGCTTCTTCCTGTACCTTTCGTATATGGAGCTGGGGAATAATGATTACTTAAACTCTTTTGTGCGCGCCGTAATGATTCTAATCTTCCCTTCACGATCCATACGGTAGCAAAATTAGGGGATGTAGTATATACCCGTATTCTTCACTTACAACTTGTTTTTGAAACTGTATGTAGGTTTTCTCGGAATAGTTCAGACTGTCTTCAAGCGTCTGCTAACTCCAGTTTTCCAACATTTCGGTGACACTCTTAAGTGGGTCAAACAAACCTGTGACCCAATGTGATGCTGTTCTTTGTGTGCGTTCAGTATCTAATCTTAATCATATCCAGTACGGCTTAAACACACTTGAGTAATATCCTACCATGGTTCCTATGTTTTGTAAGTTATCTCCTTCTTAAAACGTCTAAAGTCCCTCAGTATCCTACCAATGAACCGCAGTCTGGCACCTGCATCTCCGTTTTGTTTGTCCTTCACACGTGTCCTGCACAGACGTGATATCGATCGCATCTAACTCATATTCTAAGTTTTCCTTACTTTCAGCCAGAGATGCTGCGAATTTTAGAGTTGATATATCGTCTGTCACTTTTATTTCTGTTCTTCAGTTTTCTTTCACTTTCTTTCGATATATAAATTATACAACGCGAGCATGCCTTTTTTTATAAGCAGTTTTATTGCCCCTACTTGATGTGGGCAGACATTGCACATTACATATCTATTTCTATAAATTATCCTTATTCTTCTCCAACCTAAAAATAACATCCCGTCCACTATAATAGAAGGCTTTTTTTTTGTCTTTAAATGACATGAATGGTCTGCATTTTTCTTCGTTCTTCCATCCACCACTAAGTGAAGCGTCAGATAGCCTGGTTCCTTTATTTTTATGAAGCAAAACTGATCTTCATCTATTTGCTCTTAATTTACTTGTTCTCAAAAACCTGTAACTTTTTTTTCTCTAAAATTTTCGTCAGGCATTTATAATTCAGTTTTCTGTTTTCTGTGACGTATTCCTGTGACCTGAACAAACTTGCTTCTCACTCCCGTACACATTCATTTTTTATGTTAGCCGAGTCTGACACAGGACCCATCCTGTCACCTGTTGCACACTTCCGAGATGCTACTCCAGGCGGGTGTAAAATGAATGTGTACAACGGAAAATGCTGAACGCGAAAGCGAAGATTTGGCCCTGTTTGACTACCCCCTGAAGAAGATCTTAGGATCTCTTAATGGTGATATTATCTCCTCTTTAACATATAAATTACAACATAAACATAATGAGTGATTAAGGTAACTAGTGACTACAACGTGATAAATGCTGTTTCTGCTTATACAATTATTGTAGATTAAAACCTCTTTTTGTGTTGCAAATGTTTATATATCAATGTCCAATGGACATAAAGAGATACAAATGAATTGCCTAACTAATACGATTGATCAATTGCCCAAATCTGCCCCCGTTTCATGGCTATGCGATCTAATATAAGTAACACGAGATGACTGACATCATCTACGTACCAAACACTAGAAGACACTACTTTCAAAGATGACCCACAGTGGTGTGCAACCTCAGTGGAAATAAGATTTACGTTATCACAGCTATTTAGCTTTATAGCCCTAATAAGCTGAAGCAATTAGCAATATCACCATATGTACTGCATCTGGTGCGTCAGAGTGATGATTCTCGTACACGTCTGCGTCGATGGAAGAACTCCAGCCACAAAATATAAAGAAAACCCTCATTCAAACACTAGGATGGCAGAAGACGGTCCTCTGACTAGTATAATCTAATACTGTCTTCTCCTCTCTGTGTTCTACAGACGAGAAACGCGAACTCCCAGCCACAAGGACAGAGTTCAGATAACGTCTCAACGTGAGTATAGGCAGAAGAAGTGCTCTCAACCACTGAACGCTGCATACTCAATGCCGACTCCCTACCTGGAGGTATAGGCAGAAGAAGCGCTCTCAACCACTGAACGCTGTATGCTCAATGACGACTCCCTACTTGGAGGCGAAGTCTAGAATAATATAAGTTCGCAACAGTACAGTGCCTAACCATTCTAACTACAAAATCTCCTGAGAGCAAAGACAGCAAGTCCATCTGTACCAACAAAAGCTGATGCTGAGCGACCGTCAAACACGGGTGCGCAAAACGGAAGACCCCTTTCTCTCCACCACTGGCTTCCCAGCAAAGCTTGGTTCCCCTCACTCGTAACTGCAGAAGGCGAATCATATTCCTGAAACCACGGAATATTCTCCCTCTACAGATTCTTCCAAACGCCTACCAACCATATTTTAGTCTTTTATCGTCCAGCACTGAAAGTTTGCCAGGAAATACTTATCCTCGTTAATTAGGAATACATGCAGTGGTATGCTTCTCAGAGTAAAAAACCTCGGAAATAACCTAGCCTGCGTGATTTCCGAGGTAACGCTTCCTTGTTCCTCTCTGCTGCGTCCAAGATTTTCAGAGTTTCCGAAGTATTATCCGGTTATCGTTCCAGCCCCGCTACAACACCGACCGGCCTTTGCTGTATTGTGCTTCAGCGCTCAGGTGCCCCGACCGTCCGTCTTGGCTACTTCCTGCGTCAATCAGGACCAACACACCTGTGCGGGCTTTTCCACCCAGACCGATGACCTCGCTGTCTGGTCTTCTCCCCCAAACAATCCAATTTTCCACCCAGGGTTTGAGTTACGTCTGCCATTTCATTTCCACTGGCGTTCCAACCTCTGCTAGTATAGGCAATCAATCATTCATAACGCCGTTTTGATAATAAAAACACTTCGTCACCTTTCATGCAATAAGCGTTAACAACTATTTACAAGGTGTATGTGACAATGTCAGTCCTCTTTAAATATTCATATATACCATGTATAGCCTATCAAATGATACCTAACTCTGCTTGTAAATCACGGAAAAGTATGTAGATGAGTGCTTTTAAGGTGCGAAATTATAGCCACCTTACACACTGTTCATATCATTGCCACAAACTGGAGATCAGATGGATTGATAGTACAATTAATAAAGAGTTATTGACTTGAACTAGGGATAAAAAAATTATGGCACAGCTTGAGTAAAATAAGGGTTTGTTTGATAGGAAATTTCCTGGGGCATCAAGGAAATGTCAGTATTAGTGTGGAGCGAAAAGGGGACCAATCCTGAATTACAGAAAGCAGGTTCAAATGGATGGATGTTGCACTAACATGTTTCTGAGGTTCATATCTGCAACAGCTCACCATGAGGTGCAATGTGTCAGTGGGTTGACAAATAATATTAATTTTCTGTGAAAACATAACTGCATGTTGTCTACGTAAAAGCTGTGTTTTTTTTATTTTAATCTTAATTTACACAAAAATTTGATGAAAGTAATCCCATCACATACAAATTATTTACCAGAAGTTCGTCATGTAGTAGACGGAACTGTCAAGTGGTACTGATAACAATGTATATATTACGTTACATTACCTACCAACACCTGTAATTCAGAGGTGAGGTGGTGAAATATTTTTCAGAAAGGGTGCCTTGTTAGGAAACTTCTTGACAGATTAAAACTGTGTACCAGACCGAGATTCAAACTTGGGACCTTTGCCTTTGGCGGGCACGTGCTCTAGCTGCTGAACCATCCAAGCACGACTCACGGCCCGTTATCATACCTTAATTCCGCCAGTACGTTATCTCCTACAGTCCAAATTTCGAAAAAGTTCTCCTTCATACGGGGGGAGACTAGCACTGCTGGAAGAAAAACATTGCGAAGACATGGTTTAACCACAGCCTGAGGGATTTTTACAGAGTGGATTTTCACTCTGCAAAGAACTGCAACTGATTTGAAAGTTCATGAGAGATAAAAATCGTGTGGCTGCATGCTTTACTCCTTTCTGTGCAAGACTAAATTTTAGTTATGGACACTGGAGGCAATTTTTTTGTTACTGTTACTATTATATTTATGAGCGCTACTGTTACTTACAAACAATGCCTGATGTTTCATAACAAACATCATATCAGGATAAATGTACTGCGAGGATGTTGTTAGTACGTCTCATTTTTTAGGATTCCGTTACCTCGATCACTAAAACCGGGAATCTTAGAGGATCGTTTTATTGTCCGCTCTTCTGTTGGTCTGCTGAGACCCCTTTTTTCGTGGGAATGCATAGAGCTACAAAGTTAAATTTGTGTCAAATATTATGGACCACGGTTCCTAGGTTGTGTAAAATATTTAAGCTCCTGAGTCAATGAAATCAATAGACACTGTAATTTAAATCTCATATTTTGATACTCGCGAATTCACTCACGAATATCAATAGAGTACTTCACGTTGACCTAGAATCAAGAAATCAGACAATAAGGAACTAAAATAAATTTAAAAAAAAACGGAATCTGTAACTTCGTTTTTATATCACACAAAACTATTTTTCTACCATATGTTATCCATGCCTCTGTCTTTTGGTCCTTTAAAACCCTTTTTTCCAGAAACAGGTAGAGGCATCACGTTGAAATTTGTCAAATATGTGGTCTACAGTCCCTCGGAGGTGTAAAAAGATTGAGCGTCTAAATCAGTGCAATAAAAAGATGCGGCAATTTATATCGCATATTTTGATACTCGCAAACTCACTCATCGAAAGCTATAGACGAAACGTCTATACACATAAATGAGTTTCTGCAGACTCCTCAGAACGCCAGTTCTACTCACATTTTCCCGCTTTTTTTACACAGAGTTCTACATAAAGTTCGAGAATGGACATCGGATGACATACATACAGCAAATTACTGTGCAATAAAAACTTTGTGTCTGTGTATGTACGTGCCCCAGAACGTTATTTCATGTTACGTCAACGTCTGGATGCATGCAAAGTAGGCTGATTTTCTGGTACTTTCATCATTAAAATCAGCAGTTACATGCGCTTATGCAGAGATGAAAAAACGTACACAGGATAGATTAACGTGGCGAGGTTCATAAACCAGTCTTCGGACTGAAGAGCACAACAATAACAACAACACGCGAAACATGAAGACTTGAATTGAAGGAATTGAAGGCCTGTTGAGTTCAATGAAAGCCATCGCTGAGAAAGAGTAAGGACTCTCGCGTACACTTAGTGTAGCTGGGATTCACTGTCATAAAAAACTTTTTGAAGGTCATCATCTTTGCGCCAGTGACTGTTATAAGTTTTTATTACACACTATTGCAATTTCGGCTTTAGACCATTATAAAGTGATATTACGGCTTAAAGCCATGTCAACGTAATGTAAGTTGACACATTTATATGCATGTGCGCTTAGAGATTATGCTGTTTTACGATGTTTGGTTGGTTGGTTGGTTGTTTTGGCGAAGGAGACCAGACATCGTGGTCATCGGTCTCATCGGATTAGGGAAGGATGGGGAGGGAAGTCGGCCGTGCCCTTTGAGAGGAACCACCCCGGCATTTGCCTGGAGTCATTTAGTGAAATCACGGAAAACTTAAATCAGGATGGCCGGACGCGGGATTGAACCGTCGTCCTCCCGAATGCGAGTCCAGTGTCTAACCACTGCGCCACCTCGCTCACGATGTTTGGCATACGTGTACTCGCACTGTTAACGACACGAATGTATTTAACAGGATTGACAACGACATGTAAATGTGTCAGCTAAGATTACGTTGACATGGCTTAAAGCCGTAATATCACTTTATTAAAAAACTAGAAACCCGCCTCGATTGCGAAAAAAGCACCTAGTGTTAACCTAAGTTTTGGCGTAGATAACTACACCTTCTTCAGAACAATAAAACCCACAAGTGCCCAAGAAGACCCGCGGGTCATGGCCCATCGAACATAGGCCGGTGTGAGGTGGAGCGTACACCATTAAGTTAAGTAGTAGTTTTGACTTTGTACGTGTGTACTGTTTGTGTTTTCCTTCTTTTCGTTTATAAATGTATAGCTATGGTGTTCTTTTAATCATTGACAAAGGTCTTCTTACGCATTTGTGGGTTTTATTGTTCTGAAGAAGGTGTAGTTATCTACGCCGAAACCTAAGTTAACAGTAGGTGCTTTTTTCGCAATCGAGGCGGGTTTCTAGTCTTTTAATATATTAACCAACGATTGCTGAAGCGCTGCGATGTTGAAGGTTCTTTAATATCACTTTATGATGACCTAAGGCCGAAATTGCAATAGTGTGTAATAAAAACTTATAACAGTCACTGGCGTAAAGATGATGTCCTTCAAAAAGGCTCTCGTGTAGTCTCGCCTCTCGCTGCAGCCGTAACGATAGCGAAGGTGAGCTGAGATGAGGAGCTGTGAGCGCCACGTGCTCGCGCCAGGCCAGCAGCGGGAGTAGCGGCGGGAGTAGGAGTAGGAGTAGCAGTAGGAGGCTCCGGGTGAACGGCCTGGGGAGCAGCGGCCTGGCCTGCCTTCCAGGAATGCGGCGCTGGCTGCCCTGCCCTGCCCAGCGCCCCGCCGCGCTGCTACACGCCGTGCCGTGCTCTGCTGTGCTGTGCTGCGGTCAGGGCGCGCAATCGCTCTCCGCTTGAGACGCTGCCTCGCCGCGAGCAATCAGCTGACAGCCGCTTCCGCCCACACCTCACCGACGCCGCAGCGCCGACCTTGCAGGAGGCGCAGTCCTCCAGCGGTCGCTAAGGCCAGATGAGCGACTCGTCCCCAGTATCAGCTGCACTGCTGTTAGCAAAGATGACCGAACTACACTACTGGCCACTAAAATTGCTACACCAGGAAGAAATGCAGATGATAAACGGGTATTCATTGGACAAATATATTATGCTAGAACTGACGTGTGATTACATTCCTACGCAATTTGGGAGCATAGATCCTGAGATATCAGAACCCAGAACAACCACCTCCGGCCGTAATAACGGCCTTGATACGTCTGCGCATTGAGTCAGAGCTTGGATGGCGTGTACAGGTACAGCTGCAGATGCAGCTTCAACAAGATACCACAGTTCATCAAGAGTCGTGACTGACGTATTGTCACGAGCCAGTTGCTCGGCCACCCTTGACCAGACGTTTTCAATTGGTGAGAGATCTGGAGAATGTGCAGGCCAGGGCAGCAGTCGAACATTTTCTGTATCCAGAAAGGTCCGTACAGGACCTGCAACATGCGGTCGTGCATTATCCTGCTGAAATGTAGGGTTTCGCAGGGATCGAATGAAGTGTACAGCCACGGGTCGTAACACATCTGAAATGTAACGTCGACTGTTCAAAGTGCCGTCGATGCGAACAAGAGATGTGATTGAGACGTGTAACCAATGGCACCCCATACCACCACGCCGGGTGATACACCAGTATGGCGATGACGAATACACGCTTCCAATGTGCGTTCACCTCGATGTCGCCAAACACGGATGCTACCATCATGATGCTGTAAACAGAACCTGGATTCATCCGAAAAAAATGACGTTTTGCCATTCGTGCACCCAGGTTCGTCGTTGAGTACACCATCACATGCACTGCTGTCTGTGAGGCAGCGTCAACGGTAACCGCATCCATGGTCTCCGAGCTGATAGTCCATGCTGCTGCAAACGTCGTCGAACTGTTCGTGCAGATGGTTGTCTTGCAAACGTCCCCATCTGTTGACTCAGAGATCGAGACGTGGCTGTACGATCCCCTACAGCCATGCGGATAAGATACCTGTCATCTCGACTGATAGTGATACGAGGCCGTTGGGATCCAGCACGGCGTTCCGTATTACCCTCCTGATTCCATATTCTGCCAACAGTCATTGGGTCTCGAGCAACGCGAGCAGCAGTGTCGCGATACGATAAACCTCAATCGCGATAGGCTACAATCCGACCTTTACCAAAGTCGGAAACGTGATGGTACGCATTTCTCCTCTTTACACGAGGCATCACGACAACGTTTCACCAGGCAACGCCGGTCAACTGCTGTTTGTTGTGTATGAGAAATCGATTGGAAACTTTCCTCATGTCAGCATGTTGTAGATGTCGCCACCGGCGCCAACCTTGCATGAATGCTCTGAAAAGCTAATCATTTGCATATCACAGCATCTTCTTCCTGTCGGTTAAATGTCGCGTCTGCAGCACGTCATCTTCGTGGTGTAGCAATTTTAATGGCCAGTAGTGTAGTTACGCGCCGGCAAGTCAGTAAATGAAGGCATTTCTTCTGCTCCTTAGGTTGAGAGGACTCCTTCAATAGTGACATTCTCTTATCTCACTGTTGGTCTTGGGCCTTAACTGTGTTGGTTCAGTGTACAGGGTGAGCAATACTGAACTTAGCAGTTTCAAAAAATTCATACAAAATAAATATTACAACTTATCCTGTTAATACATTGACAGAAAAAAAAATCGCAACTCCAAGAAGGAGCTCTGCGACATAAAGTTGGTAGGCGTGTTTCTACATTTGAAAGGTGATGTTTGTTCAAAGTTCGCGCCGGTCGCATAAGAGTAGCGCTAGTAGCGCCCCTATCAGACTGCAATTCCGGTTTGCTTCAAATACATACTGTAACGGTCGTCAGCGTTAGTCGCCTTTGTGATGGGACTTGAAGAGTTGATGATAGTCAAGGATGCCTCTAAGGTGCACAAAGACGCCTTTGACAACATGTTGCTGAGTTTGAACGAAGTCGTGTAATAGGGTTACGACGAGTTGCATGTTCCATCTGCAATATTGCGGAAAGACTTGGTAGGTATGTAGCCACTGTACATGATTACTGGCAGCGGTGGTCACGAGAATGTAAGGTCACAATAAAATCAGATTCCGGACGGTGACGTGGCGCTACCGAGACGGAAGACAATCGTTTCGGCGTATGGCTCTGGGGCATCGTTCTGCATCTGTTGCGACAATTTCAGCAGCAGTTGGTACTACAGTGACACACAAAACTGTTGCAAATCGATTACTTCAAGAACAGCTCCGAGACAGACCACGTAGAGTGCATTCCACTGACCCCAAACCACGTCTATTTGCGAGAACAGTAGTGTCAAGTGAGAGCTCATAGGAGGACATAGTGGAGGTGTTGTGTTTTCTGATGAAAACTGGTTCTACCTCGGTGCCAGGTATGGCCGTATGTTGATTAAATGGAGGTGAGTTGAGGACTTGTAGCCAACTGTCTGCGTGCCTAACACACTGCGCCCACCCCTGGAAGTACGGTCTGGGTGCGATTTCACATGACAGGAGGAGCACTTTCATGGTTATCCCACGCACACTACTCCAATCTTGTGATTCGATCTGTTGCGCTGCCATTCATGAGCAGCATTCCAGGGGGACTTTCCCACCGTCCATATTTCACTGCCGTACAACGCTGTGTCCCAAACGTATATTGTAGAAATTTTGTCCTCAGATTAAGGCCTTTGCTTGATACTAGTGGACTTCTCT
The DNA here is from genome assembly GCF_023864345.2 of Schistocerca serialis cubense. Taxonomy (NCBI): domain Eukaryota; kingdom Metazoa; phylum Arthropoda; class Insecta; order Orthoptera; family Acrididae; genus Schistocerca; species Schistocerca serialis. The sequence goes on along the minus strand of NC_064638.1, from coordinate 697,670,567 downwards.
TGGGCAGGAGTGCCCTTTTTGCCAATACTAGTCTGTTTTTAATGTTCTTCTCGCTCCGTCCTTCATGGGTTATTTTACTGCCTAGATAGCAGCATGTCTTAACTTCATCTATTTTGTGACCATCAATCCTGGTGTTAAGTTTCTGGCTGCTCTCATTTCTGTTACTTCTCATTACCTTCGCCGTTCTTCGATTTACTCTCAGTCCATACTCTGTACTCATTAGGCTGTTCATTATGTTCAGCAGATCATGTAATTCTTTTTCTCTGTCATTGAGAAGAGCAATGTCTGCAGCGAATCTTATCACTGATATCCTTTCATCTCGAATTTTAATACCACTCCCGAACCTCTCTTTTATTTCCATAATTGCTTCTTCGATGTACAGATTGAACAATAGGGGTGGTTGCACCAGTTGTTAATGTACCAGCATTCCACATTCGCAATAGCTCATCTAGCGCTTACATTAACCTGTGATCTTGCAATGTTAATCACGTAAGTATGTTATCTAGACAAATGCATTTCCGAAATTTCGTTGCTCTACAATAATTAATTTTTGCTGTTGTGATTTTTTTCCGTCAATGTAGAATACCTGTGGAAATCTTCTTTACAGGCTACATGAACTCGATATGTGCTCCGCGAGTCACATAGCAAACGTCGAGACGATATTCATACTCTTCCCAAATCTTGTGCAACAAGATGCTTAGTTTCTAAAATTGTAGACCATACAACTCCCCCCCCAACCATAAAAATGACAAGTTTTGATTCCTGAAAAATTTTTAAACATAGTTTTCTAAAATCAAAATAATAAAACCACAAGATTTTATATACTCAACAGGCGCTACCGTCTGTACCCGCAGTACTGTTACTTTGCTCCCTAGTTCTGCTCGATACATATTGGCACATGTCAGTATTCTTCGTGACTGTGACGCCATATTTTCAACAGCTGCCAGACGCAACGTTCGAACAGTTACACTGTAGCTGCTTGTTGGACATGTTTTCAGTATTAATTAATGGATCATTCAGTGATGAATGATGACGAAGATATTTCTGGTCCATCACGCTCATGCACCAATTTCGCCTTCCCGAAGAGTTAGGGAAAACGAAACACAATGTGACGTTGACGCACGCAACACGAGACGTCGCCATGCTACTAAATTACTGAGGTTGCTGGCGGTCATTCACAACAGACGATGCGTACCGATCACAACAACGTAACGAAGCTTAACTTATCTTGCTCATACTGTAGATCTCTGAGGCTGCTGGAAATCGTGAACAAAAGACAGTCGACACGGAAGTTATCAGTATGTACCGAACACAACTTCGTAACAAAGCTCAACTTACCTTCGGTATACTGTACGCACACGCACCTGCGTACGCACACACACACACACACACACACACACACACACACACACACACTACCTTGACCCATGCCCGTGCCCGCAGCATCACGTTGGTCACCCCTTGCACCCCTTGTCACGTTCACTGGTCCCCGCGCAGTGGCAAATAATAGTTACGTTGCGATTTAATACATGTGTATTGTTTTAAATCTTCGGTGCCCCCTTGTTCCATTGAGTTTAAAAAAAAATCCTTTAGAAATGCCGGAACCCCGCTGCAGCACATAACCATATAAAAATCACTAGGAGTTAAGTCTGATACTCGTGCTGGCCGTCTGCACCAGATGTCATCATCAACACCTGGACCGTTGAGCCATTGTCCAGGAAGATGTGTGTTTAGATGTTCCCGCACAGCCAAGTGAAAGAGAGGAGTGCGCCATGTTGCTGCAAGTGAAGTTGTTAAGAGTTTTCATTCTGTTGAGGCAGAAGCCACGAAGAGAGCATGTCGAGGTGAGGCAGCAAATGCCTGTGATGGTTTTCTCTATGACAAATAAGGCGCATTAAATCCTCTTCCTCAACAACGTTTGTATCGAACATTGTGCCGATTACCTTTTCATCAGTCTGACGTGTTGCTTCGTCACTAAAAATTAACCTCCTTGAAATGTTTTTATGGTAGTCCATCCTTGGCAACATCTCGGTGGAGAAGTGATATCGTGCAGTGAATGCCTGGACCAAAACCAGCCTGCACGGCTTCGTGCGCTAGCGTTTAAGCAGCATTTTGAAAACTGGTGTTAGTGGGATGCGAAACTCACCACTTGTTCGACGTGTTGATTAATGTTGGCTCCACTGCAATGCTGCTCGAATGCGATCAATGTTTTGATCCGACACAAGAGTTTGATCAGGACTTTTGTCTTTGGAAGTGTAGTCCTTTTCAAACTGTTTGTACCAGGCATACATGGAGACTTTTCTAGATGGCTCCTGGAGAAAGGGTGTGAGAAATGCTCATTGCACAATAGCTACCGACTTCCTTTTTGTAACGGAAGGGCAACCAGCTCCGCTCGTGAGGCGCAGGTGCCATTTTTACAGGAGCACTCTCTGGCACCCATATGTAATAGAAACTTCGAGAGGTGTTCTACTAAGAGGTTAAGGTTTGAGGTCTATAAGTTGTACCATTTCGTTACTATGAATTTTTGAAGTGCAACATTCTTTTGCGCTCACCCTTTATAGCTCTCACCGTAGTGATTTCAGAGCATTTTATTATGAATACACTGCTGTCGTACGAATCAAGGAGGAAATGAAGGGAATGATTCATTTTCTTTCATCTGAAGTAACTAAGCTTGCGGAGGTCATACGCAGAATGCAACTGTAGCTGTCTGAATTTACGAATCTATAGATTGATTTGAAAGTTCAAGTAGGCCGTCCATTTCGAACACTGACAGGCACACCGACCAGCTAAATCAATGATTCGTGATGAACGCCGTGCCAGAAGTGATGCTGCCGCGCATGAGCTGAACACTGGGCAGGGTCCAGAAACTGCTATCGTCGATATCAAGTCACCCTGTAGACAAACGGAAAGACGACATTGGGAAACGTCGAAAGCACATTTTACGCGTCTTGAAGCGGACGGAGAAGGCTACTTCATCATATAGTAACAGATGATGAGACGTGGATCCATCACTATGACGCACAGAGCAAGCGTCAGAGCATAGTCTGGATACTTCTATCTTCACCTACAGCAGGCACAGATCCAAATGGGGGAGGGAGGGGGTGGGAGGGGATTAGAGGGGCTATGACCATCTATCACAGAAAGCAAAACCACTTAATAAACCACTGATGTAAGAAATTGTTCTGATTGTAGTTATAATTAAGTTATAATTATTAAAATCTTCGCCATCTGTGACACTGTGTAGGTTATGCCAAACTGTGTTTGGGGGAGGGAGTGAGAGAGATGGTGAAAAAAACTGCTGTGAAATCCCCCTCCCCCCCCCTCCCCCGCCCCCCTGATCTAGAACAGAAACTGGATCGGCGCGTGGCCTACTGCTGAAAAATTCAAAAAACAAGCATCTGCGAGTTGCTAACGACAGCGTTTTAGGATATGAAAGACTCACTGCAGATTCATTAGAGTCTAAAAGTCACACAGTGAACAGTGGAAGTAGCTATGAGTTACTGCCAGATCTAAAACCCAAAATCAAAACGGCGACGAGTGAGAAGAGCACACAAAGATTAGTTTCCTTCAGGTTATGTCTTGCCTTTATACAACTGAAACAAGAAACCAGTGAATTTAAAATCTTGATTTGGAGTTGCTGGAGCACGAACTACACGCTTATAACAAAGCTCCAAGTGATTTTCACCGTTTTGGGTCCGTCGAACGAGCACCTGAGTGAATACAAGTTTCCACTGGATTACAAATTTGTGGAAGCGGTGCAGGAAGTGTTTGGAGACAGGACAAGAATGTAGAGGAATGATGTTACTTACAAAGTTATTTTCACAGTAAAAATGTTCTGTTGAAAAAAAAAAAATTGCTCTCCTATATGCAAAGCTTAACAGAAGTGGTGATGGAAAGTTTGCGACTAATAAACAGTGCGTGATACATAACTATGCTTCACCGATGTTAAAGGGGGGGCAATGGTCGGCGTTCCTACAAATGATTTGTCGAACTGCGGAAGTTGCCCTCACAGTGAAGTTTGTAATGAAAATGTGGACAAAAATGCTGTATTCCTGCCTAGGAGTGACTGGAACAACCAGCCGAAAAGCACGGAAATACATCTTCCGCATGTGGAGCCACTGGATTGGACACGACTACAGAAGCAATTCATGTAGGCTAATCCGGTGAACTGAACCTGCGCGTAATTGCGGAGCTGCAGCCAGAGTTCATTCACTTTCTGCTCTGTTTTCGGAATCGCTGTTCTCGTCTCCGTAGCTCTTTTTACTTCCGTGCAAAGGATGATCAAGCATCACTTAGTCGGCTGTTCCTTGATTATATTTATGTGGGCCTCGTCTGGACATGATCCGTGGAGAAACGAGTGTCTAGGGTAGCGTCTTTGACTAGTAATTAAAATGTCCTGGGTTCGAAAACCGCCACTGCTTAAATCTCGAATAAAAGTCGTCAGCAATGGCGGCCGAAGACATCCGACATAAGAAGTCACCCTCGTACTGCCAATGGCCTTCTGAAAGAGGGCGGAGAAGCGGAGAGAGGTTAAGGGCACTCCCTCGCCCTTGGAGTGGGAAACTGGCCCTAAAAGGCGAAAGAATCAGCAATGAACAACAGCGCGAGGATGCAGAAGGCAATGTAAACTACTGCATTAAAGACACATTATGTGTATCCATAGGACACGTGGCCTGTAATTGAGAAATGTAATGATGATCTCTGAAATAGCAAAAGACTCCGGAATAGTAGCCCATTCGAATCTCTGGGAGTGAACCGCCAAGTGGGAGATTACCAAGACAAAAAGACTGAATAACCACATCGTAACGTTCTACATTGCATGTTGTACCACCATACTGCGAGACCTTCAGAGGTGGTGGCCCAGATTGCTGTACACACCGGTAGCTCTAATAACCAGTAGCACGTCCTCCTTCACCGATGAATGCCAGTGTTCGTTGTGGAATACTATCCACAAGTTCATCAAGGCACTGTTGGTCCAGATTGTCGCACTCCTCAACGGCCATTCGGCGAAGATCCCTCAGAGCGGTTGGTTGGTCACGTCGTCTTCAAACAGCTCTTTTCAATCTATCCCAGGCATATTCGAGAGGGTTCATGACTGGAGAACATGATGGCCACTCTAGTCGAGCGATGTTATCCTGAAGGAAGTCATTCACAAGGTGTGCACGATGGGGGCGCCAATTGTCGTCCATGAAGACGAATGCCTCGCTAATATGCTGCCGATATGGTTGTGCTATCGGTCGGAGGATGGAATTTACGTATCGTAGAGCAGTTACGCCAGCTTCCATAACCACCAGCGGCGTAAGTCGGCCTCACATAATGCCACCCCAAAACAGCAGGGAACCTCCACCTTTCTGCACTCGCTGGACGGTGTGTCTAAAGGGTTCAGCCTGACCGGGTTGTCGCCGCACACATCTCCGACGATTGTCTGTTTGAAAGCATAAGCGACGCTCACCGGTGAAGAGAACGTGATGCCAATCCTGAGCGGTCCATTCGGCATGTTGTTGGGCCCATCTGCACCGCGCTGCATGGTGTCGTGGTGGACCTCGCCTCGTCGGGAGTGAAGTTGCGCATCATGCAGCCTATTGCGCACGGTTTGAGTCGTAACACGACGTCCTGTGGCTGCACGAAAAACATTATTCAACATGGTGGCGTTGCTGTCAGGATTCCTCCCAGCCATAATCCGTAAGTAGCGGTCATTCACTGCGGTAGTATCCCTTGGGCGGCCTGAGCGAGGCATGTCATCGACAGGTCCTGTCTATCTCCTCCATATCTGAAAAACATCGCTTTGGTTCACTCCGTGACGCCTGGACACTTCCCTTGTTGAGGGCCCTTCCTGTCACACAGTAACAATGCGGACGCGATCGAAACGCGGTATTGACCGTCTAGGCATGGTTGAACAACAGACAATACGAGCCGTGTACCTCCTTTCTGGTGGAATGACTGGAACTGATCTACTGTCGGACCCACTTCGTCTATTAGGCGCTGCTCATGCATGATTGTTTACATATATGAGCACGTTTAATAACGTATCTGAACAGTCAAAGGTAGTGTCTCTGTGATACAATATCCACAGTCAACGTCTATCTTCAGGAGTTATGGGAACCGGGGTGATGCAAAACTTTTTTAGATGTGTGTAGATAAAGGATGTTCGAAAATTCCCGTTAGAAACTTCTAGGACTTGTAGAGGAGAGCGAGTACATAATATTTTGAATAGGAACCCATGTTCGGAAACGTGCCTTCTCCGTTTTACAACGATTTCAGTTGAGATGTTTAACTTGGTGGTTCTGAGCACTATGGGACTCAACATCTTAGGTCATAAGTCCCCTAGAACTTAGAACTACTTAAACCTAACTAACCTAAGGACATCACACACACCCATGCCCGAGGCAGGATTCGAACCTGCGACCGTAGCAGTCCCGCGGTTCCGGACTGCAGCGCCAGAACCGCTAGACCACCGCAGCCGGCGAGATGTTTAACTCACACACTTCGGCTTGAGGAGCTGAATTAGGCGAGACGCAGTACAATTATCAGGTAAAAGTTCGAAACGAAACATAACGAAACACCCATTTATCACTAACGCAGATTTGTATGTATTAACAATTAAATATCACGTGTTTTCACTATTGCAAAACCCAGTATAGTGGGCTTCTAACAAGGAATGAGAGAGAAGAAAGGCTATTGAGTTCTGCAGTATAAATTTTAGCTAGTAATAGCGATTACTCTCTTGAATCACAAGAGGAGTAGGTACAACTGGAAAAGGCCGAGGGAAGCGGGACGATTCCAGATAGGTTACATCATATTCATCCGGTATTCCTAGATCAGATATTGGATTCTAAGGCGTATCCAGAATCAAATATAAGATGTAGTCTCAGTTCTCGATTTAGAAATAATGAAGGGTAGGCTGAAGTTTAAGACAGTGGTTGGGAGGAACCAGTGCGCGTAGAAGTGGGATACGGGAATTCTAAGGAATGAAGAGACACGCTTGAAGTTCTCTGAGGCTCTAGATACTGCGATAATGAATACTTTTGTAGGTAGTTCAGTTGAAGAGGAATGTACATCTCTAAAAACAGCAATCACAGGAATTGGAGAAACAAACACAGGAACCAGGAAGGTAACTTCGAAGAAACCATGGGTAACAGAAAAAAAATACATCAGTTGGCCGACGAAAGAAGAAAGTAGAAAAATTTTCAGCGAAATTCGGGAATACAGAAATACAACTCACTTAGGAATGAGATAAATAGGAAGTGCGCGGAAGCCAAGGCAAAATGACTGCATGGAAAATGTAAAGAAATCGAAAAAGAAATGATAGTCGGAAAGACTCACTCAGCATACAGAAAAAGTCAAATCAACCTTGGCCGAAATTAGAAGCAAGAGTGTAAAGGGAGTTACACTTAAATGTAGAGGAGAGAGCGGATAGATAGGAGGCATTATGAGGGGAAGAACTTGTCTGACGACGTGACAGAAGAAGAAACAGGAGTCGACAGGGAAGAGATAGGGGATCCAGTATTAGAATTAGAATTTAAAAGAGTTTTGGAAGGCTCAAGAACAAATAAAGCAGGAAGGATAGATGACATTCCATCAGAATTTCTGAAGTCACTGGGGGAAGTGGCAACATAAAACTGTTCAGATTGATGTGTAGAGTGCATGAGACTGGCGAAATACTATCAAATTTTCGGAAAAACATCATTCTCACAATTCAGAAGATAGTAAGAGCCAATAAGTGTGAGAATTTTCGCAACATCAGCTTAACAGCTCATATATCCAAGTTGCTGACAAAAATAACATACCGAAGAATGGAAGAGAAAGTTGAGGACCTGTGAGATGACGATCAGTTTGGCTTTAGGAAATATAAAGGCACCAAAGAGGCAGTTCTGACGTTGCACCTGATAATGGAAGAAAGACTGTAGCAAAATCAGGACACGTTCATCGGATTTGATGAGTTAGAAAAAGCGTCCGATAATGTAAAATGGTACAAGATGTTCGAAATTCCGAGAAAATTAGGGGTAAGCCATACGGAAAGACGCGTAATGTACAATATGTACAAGAACCAAGAAGGAACAATAGTAGTAGAGAGCAAGAACGAAGTGATCGGTTGAAGAACGCTATGAGAAAGGTATGTAGTCTTTAGCCCCCCCACTGTTCAATCTCTACATCGAAGAAACAATGACGAAAATAAAAAAAGGTTGAAGAGTGGGATTAAATTCAAGGTGAAAGGATATCAATGATAAGATTCGCTGATGACATTGCTATCCTCAGTAAAAGTGAAGGAGACACACAGTTTCTGTTGAACAGAGTGGTTCCAATGAGTGCAGAGTGCATAGTGAGAGTAAACTGAAGAAAGCTGAAAGTAATGAGAAGTAGCAGAAATGAGAACAGCGACAATCTTAATAGCAGGACTGGTGATCACGAAGTAGATGAAGTAAAGGAATTCTGCTACCTGGGCATCAAAATAACCCATGAGGACATAAAAAACGGACTATCACTTGAAGAAAGGGCATTCCTGGCCAAGAGAAGTTTGCTAGTATACATAGGGCTTAATTGGAGAGAGAAATTTCTGAGATTGTACTTTCGGAACTCCGCGTTGTAGGGTAGTGTAACATAGACTGTGGGAAAAGGCAAGCTCTTGAGATGTGCTACTACAGAGGAACGTTGGAAATTAGGTTGTCTAATAAGGTAAGGAATGAGAAGATTCTGCTCAGAATCTGCCAGGAAAGTAATATATGGAAAACACTGACAAGAAGAGGGGATCAAAATGATAGGTCACGTGTTAAGATATCTTCCGTGGTTCTGAAGGGAGCTGTAGAGGATAAAATCTGAAGAGGAATACATCCAGCAAATAACTGAGGGCTATGTTACACGTGTTAACCTGAGAAGAAAAGGATGACACAGGAGAGGAATTCGTGACGAGCCGAATCAAATCAGTAAGAGGTATTTCAAAATTTCTTGGTGTGTGCGTTGATGAGAAACTGAATTGGAAGAAACACAATGATGATCTGTTGAAACGGTTAGATTCAGCTATTTGTGCTATTAGAGTTATTGCAAATTTTTGTGATAAACGTATCAGTAAATTAGCCTGCTATGCCTGTTTTCATTCACTGCTTTCATATGGCATCATATTTTGGGGCAATTCATCATTAAGAGAAAAAGTATTCATTGCACAAAAGCGCGTAATCAGAATAATAGCTGAAGCCCACCAAATATCACCTTGCAGACATTTATTTAAGGAACTCGGTATATTCACAGTACCTTCGCAATACATATATTCACTTATGAAATTTGCCATTAATAACCCATCCCAATTCCAAAATAACAGCGAAATGCACAGCAACAAACTAGAAAAAAGGATGATCTTCACTATTCCACGTTCAATCTGACTTTGACACAGAAAGGGGTGAATTATGCTGCCACAAAAATTTTTGGCCATTTGCCAAATAGCATTAAAAGTCTGAGAGACAGTCAACCATCATTCAAAAATTAATTAAAAGAATTTCTGAATGACAAGCCCTTCTACTCAATAGATGAATTTTTAGGCACGTAGTAGTAACTGAAAAAAAATTATATTGTGTAAAGAAGTGACATGCTCCACATCATTACCAAATGTGGTATTCATGATCTATGAAAGAAGTATTAATGTAATGTAAGGTTCCACGAGGGGCATACAGCCCTCCCAGTAAGACAGCTTAAGAACATCGCATTGAACGGAGATTATGTTGAAAAATAGGCTTTGGTAGACAAAAGAGTGGGGAATAATATGGTGTACTGGAATCCGGAATAAAACCAACCTGAGTTCAGAAAAAATATTTTGCATTACTTATTGAGCGCTCCTTGTAATTGAAGTCATGTTGCAACGCCGATCGCCGTCCGCATACCACAGCCTGACCCCGCCGTCTGACCTCCCACGGTAGCGGAAGCCAGCAGGGAAGCGTTCCTGCGGCCTAGCCACTTCATTCCGCTTTTGTGGTCTAGCGTTCCCAGGCTAGACGCTTAGTGTGACGACCTATCCTAGACATCTCAGCCACACAGTTCACTGATCTGCGAGTCCGCTGAGGACAAAGGGAACGCCGTAGCAGATGCTCGTACTTGACTACGTTCCATTGTAAGCGTTAATAGGATAGATAAGAGGCGTTCGCAATTATCCCTTGATGAGAAACACGAAAGTCGGCATCATTCGTATTCCTGTCACTTAAAGAGGGAAGCATTTAGCTGATAAGGCAGCTTTTTTTCCTAGTTTAGATGGCCAGAAAGCTTAAGCTCTCCAAGAATATAAACAGTGAAGCCATTCATATACCATTTTACTTGCTAATATGCTTCAAGATACAAGCTAAAATGTTTCGGAATTTAATAGACATCATTATGCAATAATTAAACGCGACCATGGTCCGTAGCAGGCTTCGTTATTGCTCTCTACAGCATCGATATTACAACCGACTCAGCCAGTTGGAATGCTGGTGCCAGAAGAAATGTTTATATCCATGTTTAACAAGAAAGGCGGTTGATTTCTGCTTTCCTCTCCTTTTTGCTATTCGAAAAGCGTAGGCTCTCTCTCTCATGAACATAAAAAATAAACAGTAGTACAGAAATATCCATAGTACATAAACACACGGCGCTACATTAGCATGATGATGGTATTTGGTTCGTCGGACGCTCGACTGCGTGGTTATCAGCGCCCATATTGACTCCCAACCTTTACACTGTCCAGTCTTGCCTCTTTCCCGAATGATGATGAAATGGTAAGCACAACGCAAACCACAAACATCCAGTCACCGGGCGGAATGTGATGTTGTACGTTATGTGACTGACGCAGCGTACTGTAAAGAGCAGAATGGTAATACAAAATAAAACAGCTACTGTCGCTCTACCGTCTAGAACACATGGGTGACAATAGGTGGCCAAAACGAGTTCTGAAATGGATTCCTCGAGTGTGAAGAAGAGAGGGAACCCACCTAGAACATGGAAGGTCTGTACGAGGCGGTGTGGCCAGAGGTCTCCAGGAAGGAGACTGAACGAGAAGTGGGAAGTGGAACCGAGAAGCGGCGTCATCCCAAAATAACACTCGCAATATGATAACATATGCACATAACACACCATACACATTGACTTCGGATCCTTGTTGCACAATCAAATAGCTACTTCCCGTGTGCTACATATCAATCACCAGATCTAACTCAGAAAACCTTTCCCGATTCATATCCCACATCTTATTTCAAAAATGGTTCAAATGGCTCTGAGCACTATGGGAATTAACATCTGAGGTCATCAGTCCCCTAGAACTTAGAATTACTTAAACCTAACTAACCTAAGGACATCGCACACATCCATGCCCAAGGCAGGATTCGAACCTGCGACCGTAGCGGTCACGCGGTTCCAAACTGAAGCGCCTAGAACCGCTTGACCACACCGGCCGGCCATCTTATTTCAGCTTTCTATTTTCGCACTCACGCTCTCGGATTAAACCTAGCAATCGTAAATCAGTTTTGCTTTTGCACAACCGTTGTAGAACTAGTTTTACTGAAGACGTGATCAATTAACGATCTTTATCTCGGCAGTCATCACTCTTGTGTTGCCATCCTAGACTTCTTTCTATTTTACGCTAATCTAGTCATTATTGTGACTCCTGAAGTTTTCTCCATTTACTGGTTATCTTTTGAGGTTTCGGGATTGCAGCCAGAATATGTTGACTTCTTGCCACAATATTTCGACTGGCAACTGTCCAACCATCTTCAGGTGAGTGTCCGCCACTGGGGTTTGCTAGTTTTTTGTTTTTTTTCCTCTATTACAATTTCATTCCCCGGCCCATATGGACAGCGGAGGGCTGTTAGTGGTACAGACCATCGCTCTACATCCGAGGGACATTACTGGCATGAAAAAAGTTGAAAAGTTAAATACATAAAAGTCGATAAAAAGGGGAACACACATAGTAAGGGGGCAGACTATAAAGGTTAAAATATATGCTTACACAGAGATATTCATTTGGAGACACCGTTAAAAAAGGCCCCATACAGATAAAAACACAGTCTGTGATGTGTGCAGCACATAAAATACACCAAAGTCATAAGCATAAGATAAAAGTTGGGCACAGTACTAAAAATCCACTCCCAAATGACAGCACTATTAAAACCAATGCACAAGACAGAGCACACATGACAAAGAGTAAAATCTGCCAGGAGGGACCTGCTAGGAGATGGAGGAGAGACCTGAGAGGAGGGGGCAGCAAGGGAAGAGGAGGGGGCAGCGTGGGAGGGGACTGGAGAGAGTGGGATGAAAAGAAATGGGGTCGGATGGTGCACCAAGGGGCAGGTGATGGGTGGGGTGGGAGAGGGAGAGGGAGAGGGAGAGGGAAAGCAAGCCAGGAGGAAGTGCAGAGACACAGTAGGGGTGCACTGGATAGGGAGGGGGCGTAGGAGGGAGGAAAATACCGCCCAGGGGAAGGGAATAGGAGGGCAGATGTAGCCATGATGAGGGGGGAAAGTGGGGTTAGAGTTGGTAGGAGGGGTTGATATCAGGGCAAAGTTCATCATCTGGTAGGGGTAGGCACTGAAAGAAACATTGGTAAAGGAGGTGGAGGATGTGAAGATAGAAAAAGTAAAGGTGTGGTAACTGGCAGGGAGTATCGAGGATAGAGGAAGATCGAGTCTGCAGATTATCAGATTATGTATATGGTGCTGATATGTTCAAGGAAAAGGAGAAGAGAAGTTGTTGGAAGGGGATGAGGTCATATAGGATCTGTGTGAGGGACAAGAGGTGGATACGAAAGCGAGATGCAGTGCATGGCGTTTGAGGATTTGGATGGCTTTATAGAATCTGGGTGGGGAAGAAATTCAGACAATGCTAGCATAGAAAAGGATGGGATGGATTAAGGACTTGTAGGTGTGAAGGATGGTGAAAGGATGCAGTCCCCATGTCCAACCAGACACGAGTTTCAGGAGCCAGAGTATATTGTAGGCTTAGTGTTGGATCGTAAGGAGATGGGGAATCCAGGTGAGGTGACAGTCAAGGGTAAGGCCAAGGTATTTCAGGGTAGAAGTGAGGTGGATAGGGCGACCATAAATGGGAAGATAAAAATCGTGGAGCAGGAAGGATGGGGTGGTACAACCCATGATGACAGCTTGGCTCTTCAAAGGGTTGGTGCGAAGAAGCCACTGGTTGCACCAAATGGTGAGCTGGTCAAGGTGGGTTTGAAGGGTATGTTGGGACCGTTGAAGGCGATAGAGGACCAAGGAAGTCGATGTCATCAGCATATTGGAAGAACAGGCAGGGGCAGTTTGGGCATATCTGCAGTATAAGAGGATAGCGGAGAGGGGATAGGACAGAGCTTTGGGGCATGCCCGTGGTAAGATAAAATGTATGAGAGTTGATACTGTGGATAGTGACATAGGAGGGGCAGTGGGAGAGGAAGGAAGAAACTAAATGGACGAAATTGATAGGAAGAGCGTAGGTCTGGAGTTTAAAGAAGAGCTCGGGATATCAGACACCTTCATAGGCGTTCTGGAGGTCGAGGGGAACAAAGGTAGCAGAACAATAGTTGTAGTCCTCAGCAGAGAAGCAGGGCCGGAAATGACACTTGGTAAGAGGAAGAAGGTGGTGCTGGCTGAGGCAGTGATGAACAAGTCAGGAGAGTATGGACTTAAGACCTTGCAGAACACAGAGGTGAGACATATGGGATGATAGGAAGAGGTATCAGAGAGGGGTTTGTTGGGTTTAGGGAATAGCAGGTCGTGGGAAGTCTTCCACAAGTCTTGGTAAAAGCCAGTGGAGAGAATGATGTTATACAAGGTAGCAAGGACAGCCAGGAAGGTCGAGTAGGATTCCTCGACGTGATGGTAGGTGACACTGTCGAGACCAGGGACAGTGCTGCATTTGTATCAGAGCATGAGTTTAATGGGAGCATGAGTTTCATGTGAGCAATTAAATCGAGAGGGGGTAACGATCGAGCAAGTCCCAGCTTTTCTTTGCTATTAATAGGCTGTCGATGTGTTGCTGCAATTCACAGTGGTGGAAGAGTATGTCCCAGTCATGGGTGTGGAGGAACGAGCAGTAGAGACTGCAGGATTTGCAGAGAAGGACAGCCTATGGAGGAAGAGTTGGGCAGGAAGGGTGCGAAAGTCTGGTAGGAACATGGACCTCCACAGTGTCAGTGACGGTTTTCTGGAGGAAGGACGAGGCACAGGAGGTCAGTGGTATGTTGAAGGGTAAATAGGTGGCTTTGGACCAGGAAGGCAATGGATTCTCAGCAGGCATCCCAGTCAGCCTGGCAGTTGTCATGGACGAACTTTGGAAAAGCAGCAGCATGGGGGGCAGAGGGTGGGTGGTGGGCTGATGAGGGGGTCGATACCAAGAGTGTCTAAGACATCTGCTGCGATACAACCAAGTAGGTAGGGAGAAGCAAGGACAACATTGGGGGTAGAGCTACTTTCAGGAAGGGTGTGCTGTGGGAGGGGGACAAGGTCACCTTGGAGGGTAGTGAGGAACTGATGCCACAAGGATGGCAGGGCTGTGGCTGTGGATGCTGGAGTCTGCAGCAGTCACATAGGTGGAGAAGTTGTGATCAACATTGGACATGAATTTTTAGGGGAGAGAGGCTGCTAGACAGACACAGATAGTGGCACAGGTGACGATGAGGGAGGGAAAAAAGATGCTGAGGATGAGGTTTTCAGTAGGGTCATTGAGCAGACAGACAGGGATACGCTTAAGGTGGCCAATAGCAACCCCACCTAGCACTAGGGGAAGATGAGTGTCAGTGTGGTGAAGGAGGTAGGGAGAGGTGTAGACAAAATGGTGAGATTAGAGGGTTTCATTAATGATGGAGTTGACCTGGTGCTGTGAAAGGGTATGCATGAAGAGGTTTTTGTTGGCAGGTGGAACGAATGTTTAGCTATAGGAGACGATACTGTTGGGGCGCCATGATGAGGGGGGAGTGGAGGGAGGGGGAGAGAGACTTAAATGAGGGTGCTGATGTGGGCAAAGGTGAAGTTGGCCTGGTTGTGGGAGTACATGGCATAGGTGATCAAATGGAAGAAGGAGCAGGTGGTAAGGGAGATCTGCAAGAGAGTGTGGGGGCATTGGAAGGGGTGGATATTCTGGAGGACAATGGTGAGGAAACGGATTATGTCTTTGGGTGTAGGGGATGGGTGGAGGGAATTGCTGGAGTGGATGGGCTGATCAATGAGGCAAAGAGGAACGCTAAGCTCAGGGTTAATGGTACTGGGTTTGGGCTTGCATCTGGAGGAATTTCCAGAGGAGCTCAGTGTTGAGAGAGGGTGATTTGATAAGGACGGAGTCTCTGCAGAGTTATGATGAGCAATGGGAGCCCTGGAGATATGGATTTCTAGTGTGAGGGTCAGGCATCAAGGAGTTTATGGTTGGGGTTGGAAAGGACGAATGTATGTAGGGTGTTGGCTGGCAATGCTGGATGAGGGGTGGTGACCATGTGGGGATCATAAGAAAGAGGGGTGGGTGGTAGTTTCTTGGGCTAGGAGGTGAAGGTGAGTTCAGCACTCAGATGTTTGAGGTCTTTTTGGCAAGGGTGGCCTGGGAGGAGGGGTGAGGGCCGGGTTGGAGTCATAGGAGGCTGGCCCCTCATGTGAGGAGGAGGATGGGTGCTCTGCAATGGCGACTGTGGTATGACAAGTGGTGATACTGGCAGGGAAAGCAGGAGTGGCCATAGCAGGGTGAGTGGGGAGTGAGGGAAAGTCGTCCTGATAGTTGGTAGCAGCAGGAGTGGGGCAGGAGCAGGAGCAGGAGGGGGAGCAGGAGCAGGGCACTATACAGATGGGAACACAGGGTAGGTGAGGAGATCGAAGAGGTGGAGACTGTGAGGAGAGGAGGTGGAGAATATGGGGGAGCCCAGAGGAGGCACTCCAGGATTTAATGGTGGGGGCAGGGAAAGATGGTGTGTAAATCATTGTCGTTGTGGGGGCGTTCATGGTGGACTGTGGGGACTCTGGCGACAGGTGGCATCAAGGTAGGGAGAGAGAATGAAGATTGGAGGGAGACAGTGGTGGTAGATGGACTGATGGACTGACAGATGGCAGCAGCAGATGGCGCGGTGGCGACAGCGGCGGCGGCGGATGGGTGGCAGCAGAGGGCGATGAACAGCAGCAGTCGGCGATGGTCAACAGCACCCAGCGACTGACAGCAGCAGATGACGATAGATGGCAGCAGATGGCGAATGGGGAAGCTTCGAAAGAGTCGATTTTGCCCCCGAGTGTAGCCCAGGCATGGAAAACCTTTGATAGCCCTATTATGGCTACTAATGAAATGTCAGTCTTGATACGACTACTCAACATATGTTGACCATCATACAACCACCACTGTCAGTACCTATACAGTTGTGTTACCTATTGCCTGCTTCCTTGAACTTCCAACGTTGGAGGGTGGTTTGGTACTTCAGGTCCCACCACCACACCTTCAATGTGCACTTCAATGATGTCATTGGAATGACATCATCGTAGGACAGAACTGTTTTACCCCTACACAATGACAGTAAGACAAAGAACCATTGGTGACGCTGTAGCTCAACCAATCACAAAGAAAAAAAATTAGTAGACTCATCCAGATGGTTGGAATCCCTCCTTCCACACAGAAAAATTTGTCGACTGGGCTTCTCTCAGTACCTATGGTTGGGAGCTCAATGGCCCTATTCTGCGCCATCTTGTAGGTCACCTCCGCCGCCACCGCCACCGCCATCGCCACGTCGCCGTCGCCACGGTCATCGTCGCCCACTGCTTCTGGTTCGGCCGCCTGTTGCCTGTCCCCCATGTCCGCCATCAGACGTGCACCTGCCGCCGGCTTCCCCCATCCCTGTCACCAACACCGTGCTGTCACTATGCTGTTATCGTCTTCACCTGCTCTATGTCGTCTCTACATTTGTCGTTTTCACCTGTAGACTCATCCCTATTTAAACATGGACACTCCAACCATCACCATCATCTACACCTCCCCTTCCCCTGCCCCTCCCCCCAGTCACTTCAGGGAGCATCTCCTCCAGTCCCCCTCCTCACACCCAGCCTCCCCTCATTACTGTTTCTTCCCCTCCATCTCATCCCTCATATTGCATCCCCACATTTATCTGTCCACTCCCACTCCCACTCGCCCCCCTGCTACCCACCCTGATGAGTTTCCCTCTCCCCAGTCGTCCTTGAATCCCAGCATCTCCTTCACCCACCCGAGTTATAGCCCACCGGGCCACAATCGCCACTGCAGATGATTCACTGAGATCACCACTTGTTGGCATTTCCACACTCCTTGCAGGACCTGCCTCCCGCCACCTCCCTCTCCAATCTATCCCTCACCCTTCTTCCCTGGCATCCTTACCTTAAAAAAACCCAAAAGACTTAGTGTTGACCCTAGTCCAGCCCCTCCATCAAAAAACCGCCCTCACCCCACGTGGACACCACCTCTATTCCCACATCCCAACCTCCACTATGCACACCTTCGTCCTCTCCTGTGTATCATACAAAGACAATGATAATTGTAAATTCCTTTTATGATCTGCGTTTGTCTTCCTTTGTTTTTACCTTTTGTTGGTTGGCTTATGTAGATTGCGGACACTTATCAAACTGGCGTCTGTTAAGAAATTGTAATTATTTGTTAATTATACTTGAAAATAGAGTTCATTATTATTATAAATATGAGTGAATAATTATTTGAAACTTTAATTCCTCTCTCAATAAGCATTATCTGTGTTAATTATTTCTTTCCGCTGCAACGAGCGCAGCCATTGATGATAGCGATTTGTATCGCGTGTTTGTCTGTGTTTTCCTTAGAAGCAAATCAAATGTTTGCTTGATGAAGTCTAAATAGTGCACAATATGGAAGTATATTTTATAGCGTTTAATACGCATTTCAAATATTTACTTATTTGCTCTAACAATAGAAAGTCTCTATCAATTGTCTGCCGCCATCTTAATAATTATCTCAGCAGCAAATTCAAATCACGCAACTCTGCAGATATAAATGCCGAACGTAATATAAATGTGTAAAAATAAATGTGCACCGGTGCTTCCGAACTCATTTTAATGAAAATAATTCGAATCAGATTGGTTCTTTAAAAGCAGTGCTCATAGCACGATCGTTATAACAAACTTTTCTAGCTGATGTATGGAGCCAAAATTAATTACGCACGAGTTGCGAAGAATCTTGTTTCAGGTAACACACGTCAGTGTTGTGCGCGGCCGATATTCGGTGGTTTCAATGATCATTTTGCTGAAGATAACTGTTTCAATCATAATCCATAATTGTATAGAATCTGTTGTATGAACAGTGATTTAGTGACACTTACACAACTTACAGACAACACTTTAACACTTTAACACTTTAACTTGGAGTTCTTTAGCAACTTGATCAAATCCTTAGCCGGGAGAAAAATTATTTAGTAATTACTCAAAGTAATAAAATAAGATTTTCATTTTCATTTACAAATTAGCTAAATATCAAACCACTGAATAACCCAGCGAACGCCACACACTCTCATCTAAGCCTCTCCTCTGCCTCCTACCCGTTCTTCTCCCTCCATCATTGTGCAACGGCATTATCATCTCCTTTATCAGAATATTTGCTCCTTCTCCGCCAAGAAGCCCCTATCCGTGCATACCCAGGCCCAGCACTAGGTTGACGCCTTCATCCTCAATGAAACCTTCCTCCTCAATGAAACCTTCACCAACTTCACCACATTGTCCGCACCTATGTTCTTCACCAAACTGATAATTCCCTCCCCTTAGTGCAAGGTGGGGTCGCTATTGACCAACTTGAGCATATCCCTGTCCAACCACTACCCCTGCTCAATAATCCTACTTAACACCTGATCCTCAGCGTCTTTCTCCACGTCCTAACCGTCATCTGTGCAACCACATATGTCCATCCTGCTGTACCCACCCCTATGACTTCCTCTCTCCCATACTGACGCCAGCTTCTCCACTTATGTGATTGCCACAGACCTTAACATTCTTAGCTGTGACACTGCCACCATCTGGTGGTGACATCAGTTTCTTTCCACCATCCAATGCAACCTTCTTTCCCTCTGTCAGCATATCCAACCCAAAAGTAACACCACCCCTGAATGTCATCCTTGCTTCCCACCAACCTCCTCTGGCATTTCACCACAGAAGCCCTCCATCCCACTAGCAGTGGGACTCCCAGTCCTCACCATCTCCGTTGTCCCTCGCCCTCCCCCAACTCCACACCCTATCGGCCCTCAAAAGGTCATTCACGACTACTGTGGTGACAAGGAATGCCTACTGGAAATCCATCAGCACCAGGTTGGAAGCCACCCCCTCCCCTTCCACCATCCTGATGACATTACCCATGCCTCATCCTTTCTACAGAAGACCCTCTCTGACGCTGTGGCAGCCCACATTCCCACTGGACCAACCCATCCCCACTGTCCTGTGCTTCCTCTACAGGCCACACTCCTTCTCCATGAATCCCACCGGCACTGCCGTTCCTTCCTTCACACTCATGACCAGGGCTATTAAAAATACGTGTTTGAAATATTCTGACAGCAAAGAGAAGCTGGGACTGGCGCCATAAATGCACACAACTCAATGTGACTCACCCTGTCAACTCCTCCAAGTACTGGTCCACTTTCCACTGCCTAACAGTAGCCATCCTGCCCCACATCATCCACTTCTCCATGACTTCCTCTTCCCTGACAACCTCATAAAGGCTAACCATTTTGCTTCCCACCTCTCCAGTGTCTTCTCATTACCTGATGACCCTCACTTTGATTACTCTCTCTTCCTCAGTGTCATGACTGCACCAATAGCACTGTCCTGCTGCTTGCTCCCAACTTCTGGTACTTGCACCAGTTACTGCCCTCAGATTTAACACTCCTATCACAGCACAAGACATTAAACTCATTCTCCACACCAAATGCAACACTGCCCCTGGTCGTGACTGCATCATCTACCGCCACCTCAAGGAGTGCCCTCTCCCTCGCTGCCCTTCCAATCCTGTACAACACCATCCTCTTCACTGGCTTTTATTCCAACCTGTGGAAGACTCCCTACATCCTGTTGTTCTTTAACCTAACAAACACATTTCCCACACTTCCTCCTATCACATCATCTCTGTGTTTGGTAAGGTTTCATAGTCCATCCTCTCCTGCCATATTCATTAGTAATACTACTTCTTCCCTCTTACCTAGTGTGGTTTCTGGCTCCCCTTCTCTGCCAACGACCAGCTCCTTAACCTTACCCATCTCCTCTCCCTGCAACTTAACTCCCATTACTATGCTATTTTCGTTTCCATTGACCTCCAGAATGCCTATGACCATTTATAGCATTCCGAGCTTTTCAAGCTCCAGACCTATGTCCTTCCTATCAACTTCGTCCATCTCATTGCCTCCTTCCTATTTCACCATTCTTCCTATGTCACCATTCATGATACCAATTCTCATACCTTCTACCCTACTGCAGGTGTGCCCCGGGGCTCTGTCCTTTTTCCTATCCTACATCTCCTGCTCACTGCTGATTTGCCAAAAGCAACTGCATCTGTCCATCCCCTTCAATATGCTGATGACATCACCTTCCTTGCCCTCTATCCTACCCTTCAACAGTCCCAGTTATGTCTCCAAACCCTTCTAAACCAGTTTACCACTTGGTGCAACCAGTGTCTCCTTCAGATCAATACTTCCAAAACCCAGGCAATCATTATAGGATGTACCACCCATCCTTCTGGCTCCATGATTTCTACATCACCAACTATGACTGTCCTATCCAAATTACCCTCACCTTGAAGTATCTTGACCTCTCCCTTGACTGTCACCTCACCTGAACTCCCGATCTCTACCTTCCATTGCAAAGCCCACAGTAGATTGCACCTCCTGAAACTCCATCTGGCCAGTCATGGGGACTGCATCCTACCACCATCCTTCACACCTACAAATCCTTGAACCATCCAATCTTTTGTTATATCAGCGTCACCTGGATCTCTGCCCCTCCTAAATTCTGTAAAGCCTTCCAAATCTTTGAATGCCATGCGCTCTGCCTTGCTTTCTGTAACCATATACTGTCCACCATGAGGATTCTATATGACCTCATCCTCTTCCCACATCTCTTCTTTCTCCTTGAACACATCTGTATCCGCTACACCAATCACTACCACGATCCGCCTCACCCTCTGGTGTCTCCTTTCCTCTCCACTCCTCACCTGTTGCCGCATCTTTGCCAGTGTCCCACCCTCTCTCCATCTCCACACCCTCAACCTCCTCTCCCAAAGAAATGAAACGTCTCTCCATCCCAGATGATGTGCTTTGTCCTGATATTTATCCTTTCTTCCAACTCTGACCCTCCTCGTCCCCACCCCTGCCCCCTAGGGCTCCCTCTCCTTCCACTCCTCCTCTGCTCTTTCCTCCCTCCTACCCCCTGTACTTCTCGTTACCCAGTCCTTGCGCTTCCTCCTGGATTGCTCTTTCCCCACCCTTCCTGCCTCCTGCTCCTTGGTGTGCTACTGGGTCCTCTTGTCTGACCCTCCCTGCCCCTCCTCCTCTGCTGACCACTTTCCTCTTTTTTTCTCTCCCTCGTCTCTGATCCACTCCCATCCCTCTCTTGGCAGGTCCTTCCAGTTTTAATCCAGTTACTTCATCGTGTTTCGGTGCTCGCCTTGTATGTAACATAAGTACAGTGCGTGTTCAGTGTCATCCGGCGTGGCTCTTATTACAGTGAACGCCGTTTTTAATTGTACTCTTCGTGCCACCAGTGTTTATGTGCTATGTCTTCGTCGAGTGTCATTTTAGTTATATGTGGATTTTATGTGCCTCGTGAAACTACCCCTTTTTGTATATTTTAATTCCCATAGTTTCCCCTTCTCATGTGTAAACTCCACCTTTTATCCCCATCTTTTATTAATTAAAGTTTTATTTGTACACAGACTCTTGGTTGAAGAGCGGTGAATGGTTCCGCAGTCCACCCCTGCCCACGTGGGGCAGGGGTATCAAATAACGATAAAGGAAAAAAAAAATCTAGCAGACTCTAGTGGCGGACAGTCATCTAAAGATGGCTAGAAGGTTGCTAGCCGAAATATTGTGGCAAAAGTCAACTTGATCCGACTGTAATCCCGAAACTTCATAGACTATTCATTATTGATCATCTATTACACTTACTTTTGAATCTTTTCTTCTGTCGCTACAATTTTTACTTCAAATTACCCTTCCATTTCCGAAAATCTTGGGTTATGTCCCTCTATTCCCCCGATTTCTCTACCAAAATATTTTCGTAACTCGTTCCTAGTCTGTTTTTGTTTCCTCTCATATCCTATTTTATTTGTCCACATATTTTTCAACATTATCAGCAACATCACAAATCAAATGTTTCCAATTCCTTCAGCTCCAAACATCTTCACGTAATTAATTCCACTTTCGTGTACTCTCCTGGAAACAGTAGTGTTTCAGAAACTTATCCTTCCGTATTGTGTAAATTTTTGAGGCTGGTAAAATTTCTAGCTCGCTGGAAACTTTCTTTGCCTACGTCAGTCTACTCTTGGCATCTCTTGTGCATTGGCCTTCTTGTGTAAGCTCTCTTCCTGCACAGCAGAAGTGTAATCAGACTAAACGCTTAATCGCCTAACAGCTGCGAGCCAAATGTTTAGTCGTCTTCCTCACACGCACAGCCGCCTTTATCACCAGCCTACAGTGAGGCAGACTAAACTCGCAGGCTAACCGTATGATCTGTACTTAAGCCGATCGCGGTGCAATGAAACCATTATTGACATCCAAGGGTAGCACACCCACTGGACTGATTATCATACTGGACACAAATCAGTCCTCTTCACGGTTCGCTAACCACTAAATACTGAATGGCAAACAATGAACATTAAAACAACGAGACCGAAGAAATCCTACGAGAAATCCTTACAAACAGACGCTTCACTAATTTTTATACATGGAAATTGGAACAGCATCGTAGAGACAATGATCACATCCTCTCCAGAACTGAAAAAGGAAGGAAAGCCGAGGAACTAATGTCTTGAAGAAGTGTATGAAGGTATGAAGGTCGGAATATCAGTGATGCCTTAGTGCGTATGAGTAAAGAAGGTAAAGTTACGGGTCAAATGGAAAGAGTCATGTCTGATTACTATGAAAAACTATGAAAATGGGGCATTAGCAATGGGGCTATAACAACTTAACAATCACCATGCTTAAGAGATTGAACGCTAACGCAAGTATTTTTCTTCATATTTGCAGAAAACCAACTATTCTACGGATGCAATTTCAAACGTAACTGTTCTGTCACTGTTTGTTCGTTACTTTAGCACTTACAATGCGCTTCGAGAATAAAGCCATCACCGTCAGCTAAGTATTTAAGACGCGGGAAGGCAGTCGGTGCTAGATGCATAGGACATTCCATTTCGGAAATCGTTAGGGAATTCAATATTCTGAGATCCACAGTGTCAAGAGTGTGTCGAGAATTTGAAATTTCAGGCATTACCTCCCACCACCGAAAGCGAGTGGCCAACGGCCTTCACTTAACGACCGAGAACAGCGACGTTTGTGTAGAGTTGTCAGTGCTAACAGACAAGCAGTGCTGCGTAGAATAACAGCAAAAATTAATGTCACACCTACGATGAACGTTTTCGTCAGGACAGTGTAGCGAAATTTTGCATTAATGGGCTATAGCAGCAGACGACCGACGCGAGTGCCTTTGCTAATAGCACAACATCGCCTGCAGCGACTCTCCTGGGTTTGTGACCATATCTGTTTGATCCTAGAGTACTGGAAAACCGTGGCCTGGTCAGGTGAGTCTAGATTTCAGTTGGTAAGCGCTGATGTTAGGGTTCGAATGTGGCACAGACCCCATGAGGCCTTGGACCTAAGTTGTCAACAAGGCACTGTGCGAGTTGGTGGTGGCTTCGTAATGTGTTTGCCTTATTTACATGGAATGGACTGGGTCATTTGGTGCAAGTGTACCGACAATTGACTGGAAGTGGTTAGTTCGGTTTCTTGGAGACCATTTGCAGAAATTCATGGACTTCATTTTCCCAAACGACGATGGAATTTTTATGGACGACAATATGTTAAGTCATCGGGCCGTAACTGTTCTAGATTCGTTTGAAGAACATTCTGGACAGTTCGCGAGAATGATTTGATCACCCATATCGCTCGACAGGGATCCCACCGAACATTTATGGGATATAATCAAAAGGTCAGTTCGTGCACAAAATCCTGCACCGGCGACACTTTCGCAATTATGGACGACTATAGAGGCACCATGGCTCAATATTTCTGCAAGAGACTTCCAACGACTTGCCGAGTCCGTGCACTACGCCGGGCAAAAGAAAGTCCAACACGATGTTATGAGACACCCCATGACTTTTGTCTCCTCTGTGTACATAGTTATGAGCTGAAATTAATACTGACATCCTGAAAATATTAACCGTAGTTATAAAATTAACTGTATATTCATGTAATTCTTGATTTTATAGTACCTGGTAATGGCGACGGTTTCCCCTAGTAGTTTCCGATATACTGAACTTGTCCTAGTCACTGCGCGTACTTCCTTACAGGTCACAATATGGTCTGTCTGTAGTGAAAGATACTAGGTGTACCAGAGTCATCACCCTCTTTTTTTTATTTTTTTTTTTCTTGTTCGTTTGCGGATTGTGTGTGGGAAGAGAGAGTGTTTTCCTCCCGCTGTAAATGAATGAATTTCTCTAATTTTGTCCTGGTGGCCATTGCCTGAGAAGTGTATTGGAGGGACTTGTAAGTTTCTTTGATTTGTGTCGGCATGTGGACTCTAGGACTTTGAAATTCTCTAATTTTGTCCTGGTGGCAATTGCCTGAGAAGTGTGTTGGAGGGATTTGTAAGTTTCTTTGACTCGTGTCGGCATGTGGACTCTAGCACTTTTCAGAGTAAGGCTCTCTGGGATACACGTAATTTTTGTAGCATGCTTGTACAGTCTCCCACTGGAATTTAAGAACCATTTCATTAACGTACTCGTGTAGAACAAACCAGCCCGTAAAGATTTTATTCTTTATCTGTTCCGTTAATCCAACTTGGTAAAACGCACAAACTTAGGAAAAGTATTGAAGAATTTACCAGACGTGACATTTAAAAATCTACTTCCTTTCTTCGGCATTTGTCTTCCACGTGGTTAGGTTTTTCGCGCTTTTCCCTCTTATATAGCTCCATGTAGTTACTCTTAACTGTTTTTGATTGATTGACTGTCGATCTTGCAGTCAGACTATAGCCAATCTCGTCGTCTACTTACACGTATTACATTACGTCCAGTATCAGTTGCCAGGTTCTCAGTACTTGATGTGACCATCTGCAAATTTTCCTGCATTTTAGAACAGTTTACCCATGACGTCACGTCCTTGTTCTCAATTAAATTGTCTGTAAGTTGCCTAAGAGAACTACAAAATTTTTCCACCGTGGTATTCAAATATATAGTTAACCGCTACGTCAGGTACTAATGAAATTAGTTGCTGACTATTGCTCAACGTATAGAAGCCTAACTACGAAAATTCTTCTGATCATCTATAAACGGAAACTGAAAGCTAAAACGGATCGACACTGAGAGACGCCAGTCTAGGTCTTCGAAGAATCTACAGGGTGTTTCAAAAATGACCGGTATATTTGAAACGGCAATAAAAACTAAACGAGCAGCGATAGAAATACACCGTTTGTTGCAATATGCTTGGGACAACAGTACATTTTCAGGCGGAAAAACTTTCGAAATTACAGTAGTTACAATTTTCAACAACAGATGGCGCTGCAAGTGATGTGAAAGATATAGAAGACAACGCAGTCTGTGGGTGCGCCATTCTGTACGTCGTCTTTCTGCTGTAAGCGTGTGCTGTTCACAACGTGCAAGTGTGCTGTAGACAACATGGTTTATTCCTTAGAACAGAGGATTTTTCTGGTGTTGGAATTCCACCGCCTAGAACACAGTGTTGTTGCAACAAGACGAAGTTTTCAACGGAGGTTTAATGTAACCAAAGGACCGAAAAGCGATACAATAAAGGATCTGTTTGAAAAATTTCAACGGACTGGGAACGTGACGGATGAACGTGCTGGAAAGGTAGGGCGACCGCGTACGGCAACCACAGAGGGCAACGTGCAGCTAGTGCAGCAGGTGATCCAACAGTGGCCTCGGGTTTCCGTTCGCCGTGTTGCAGCTGCGGTCCAAATGACGCCAACGTCCACGTATCGTCTCATGCGCCAGAGTTTACACCTCTATCCATACAAAATTCAAACGCGACAACCCCTCAGCGCCGCTACCATTGCTGCACGAGAGACATTCGCTAACGATATAGTGCACAGGATTGATGACGGCGATATGCTGCCCACATACAGCATTTGGTTTACTGACGAAGCTTATTTTTACCTGGACGGCTTCGTCAATAAACAGAACTGGCGCATATGGGGAACCGAAAAGCCCCATGTTGCAGTCCCATCGTCCCTGCATCCTCAAAAAGTACTGGTCTGGGCCGCTATTTCTTCCAAAGGAATCATTGGCCCATTTTTCAGATCCGAAACGATTACTGCATCACGCTATCTGGACATTCTTCGTGAATTTGTGGCGGTACAAACTGCCTTAGACGACACTGCGAACACCTCGTGGTTTATGCAAGATGGTGCCCGGCCACATCGCACGGCCGACGTCTTTAATTTCCTGAGTGAATATTTCGATGAACGTGTGATTGCTTTGGGCTATCCGAAACATACAGGAGGCGGCGTGGATTGGCCTCCCTATTCGCCAGACATGAACCCCTGTAACTTCTTTTTGTGGGGACACTTGAAAGACCAGGTGTACCGCCAGAATCCAGAAACAATTGAACAGCTGAAGCAGTACATCACATCTGCATGTAAAGCCATTCCGCCAGACACGTTGTCAAAGGTTTCGGGTAATTTCATTCAGAGACTACGCCATATTATTGCTACGCATGGTGGATATGTGGAAAATATCGTACTATAGAGTTTCCCAGATCGCAGCGCCATCTGTTGTTGAAAATTGTAACTACTGTAATTTCGAAAGTTTGTCTACCTGAAAATGTACTGTTGTCCCAAGCATATTGCAACAAACGGTGTATTTCTATCGCTGCTCGTTTAGTTTTTATTGCCGTTTCAAATATACCGGTCATTTTTGAAACACCCTGTACATAACAGTAGAAGCTATCCGGTACGACGTGTGAATTTAGAGTGAAGATCTGAGATGAACCGGAAAACATGTAACTTCCACTTGCAATTTTCATTAATTTAGCTCTCATAAAGCTCGATAACAAAAACTCGAGCTATAACTGCTGCTTTGCACTGACGAAAATAGTTTTGGTTCTCTAACCTAAATTTTGACATATTAAAAGTAACTTGTGGCATAATACAACATATGTTATTGACTGCAGCTCTAGAGTGCTTTAGCTTTCCTGTTTCTTTCCATGTCAATCATTTGTGTATACACTGAAGCGCCAAACTAACTTGTAAAGGCAAGCTTATTCAAATACAGAAATACTTGTATGTAAACAGCCAGAATAAGGCACTGTGGTCGTCAACGCCTATAAAAGAAACAAGCGTCTGGCGCAGTTGTCAGATCGGTTACTGGTGCTACAATGGCAGGTCATCAAGATTTAAGTGAGTTTGAACATGGTGTTACAGTAGGCGCACGAGCGATGGGACACAGCATCTCTGACGTAGGGATGAAGTGGGGATTTTCCAGTATGACTATTTCACGAGTGTACCGTGAATATAAGGAATCTGGTAAAACGATTCTGCAAGAATGGGAGCAACAACGGTTGAAGAGAATCTTTCAACGTGACAGAAATGCAAAACTTCCGCAAATTGCTACAGATTTCAGTGCTGGGCCATCAAGTGTGACCGTGAGAAACATTCAATGAAACATAATCGATATGGGCATTCGGATCCGAAGGCCCACTCGCGTATCCTTGATGATACCTTTGATGACTGCATGACACAAAACTTTACGCCTCACCTTGGCCCGTCAACACCGACATTGGACTGTTGATGATTCGAACCATGTTGCGCTGTCGGACGAGTCTCGTTTCAAATTGTATCGAGCGGATGGACGTGAACGGGTATGGAGACAACCTCATGAATCCATGGACACTGCATGTCAGCAGGGGACTCTCCAAGCTGGTGGAGGGTCTGTAGTGGTGTGGGGCGAGTGTAGGCGGACTGATATGGCCCCGTAATACGTCTAGATACGACTCTGACAGGTGACACGTACATAAGCAATCTGTCTGATCACTTGAACTCACTGCGCCGCCTGCAGATCATACAGAACAAGGTGCTACGAATCATCAGCAATGCTCCACGCTACACGCGCACCGTGGATCTTCACCATGAATACCGCCTTGATACCCTCAAGGAAGTATTCAAGAAACACGCCACACGACTATACAGGAACTCGAGACACTCGAACAATCCTTTCATCCTCACTCTGCGAAACTACGATCACAACCACAGGTGGAAACACAAGCGGCCAAAGACACTGCTAGCTAGGGCATAACCACCTATGGTAAACTAACATACGCAAACAGCGACAAACGCCGGTAAGCCCCTGCATATCAGCAACACTGACTGGCAACTACCAGCTGCTATTAGAGCCGACCAACAGGCCACAGCAGGGGCGCCGACGAGCTCGCCCACAGACGCACGAACAATCTGCCAACACTCCCTCACACTGTGCCTCCGGTATATAACCTATCGGACACAAGACCGATAACAAACCTAACTGTTGCAGGTTGCAGGACGCTGAACGAGGACTCTGTACCAGCACCCAGCGCCAGCCGCCGAGCAGCACAAACGCACAACGTCAAGGTATCGACATGCATGATACCCACTACTAACAAAACCTATCCTTGCACAACCTATCGCAGGCAGCAAGACAACCGCTACTGCTCTTGCCGCCCGACCTAACTTACCCAGAGGTTTTTTTCCCTTGGCTCTTGCCTTGGCACTTTTTTTCCTCTGCCCTTCAAACCGCTACCCTTCGTCTGATTTCGACCAATCTATCTCCAGATGAGCGCGTACTAATGGTTAATCCTAACCAGACGTACGCAAACATCGCAGTACCCACATCCTGCGACATCTCACTTTAGTGAATACTAACCCTTATGCAGAGATGGCAGTAGACCTTTTGTGTTGGCCATCATGCCGGTGTGGGCGTGGAGGGGCTCCACCTCTAGAAAAAAAAAAAAAAAACTTGAACTCATTCATACATTGTGCATTCCGACAGACTCTGGCAGCTCCAGCAGGGCAAAGCGACACTCCACACGTCCAGAATCACTACAGAGTGGCTCCAGGAACACCCTTCTGAGTTTAAACATTTCCGCTGGCTACGAAACTCCCCAGACAGGAACATTATTGAGCATATTTGGGATACCTCGCAACGAGCTGTTCAGAAGAGATCCCCACCCCTTGTACTCTTACGCATTTATGGACACAGATGCAGGATCCATGGTATCAGTTCCCTTCAGCACTACTTCAGACATTAGTCGAGTCAATGCCACGTCGTGTTGCGGCACTTGTGCGTGCTTACGGGGGCTCTACAAGGTATTTTGTCAGGTGTACCAGTTTCTTTGGCTCTTCAGCGTATTTATTCTACCATTTGTCAAGTTCAGATTCTAGTTTCCTGTTTTCGCTTCCTTTATGTCAATTACACCTAACGTTTCTAACCTTTATCGGCAGTAACAGCCGCCCGCGGTGGCCGAGAAGTTCTAGGCGCTTTAGTCCGTAACCGCGCGACTGCTACGGTCGCAGGTTCGAATCCTGCCTCGGACATGGATGTGTTTGATGTCCTTAGGTTAGTTAGGTTTAAGCAGTTCTAAATTACAGCTGACTGATGATTTCAGATGTTAAGTCCCATAGTGCTCAGAACCATTTTGACAGTAACAAACACCTTACACATGTAGCGAGATAAAGGGTGCTATAGTGGAATATCTTCCATGAGTGATTCCCACTAAACATGATATGAAAGTACTGCATCATTTCGTTTTAGACGTATTTTAAAACTGTTTATTCAGATAACTGAAATACCTCAATCGAAGCAGGAGGTCAAAATACCTCGATTCCGACACCTAGTTCACCATGCAAACCTTATTTTCATTAATATTAAACTCACAGTCGTACTGACGTGCTACAGTTGTGCGGAATGTGACTCAGTACAGCCCCCGTCTTCATAAGGAAGCACAGGCGGGTTGCCGCATGCCGCTTGCCACCTGGCCACTAGCACGTAAGCATACAGCCACAACACACCAGGACGGGACGCAAAATCTCAAAAAGATGGGCCGCACCCCAGTAGCCAAGCCAAACAAACAACATTCTATCATATCACAAACCAGTTCTCACCTATGCGTTTCAAGTAAACATTGTCTGAACCCTTATCAGAATGCGTCTCAAGTGTCAATTATTTTGCGTCACGTATTATCTACATCTATATCCATACCCCGCAAGCCACCTGACGGTGTGTGGCGGAGGGCACCTTGAGTACCTCTATCGGTTCTCGGATTGACGGTATGCCTCTAGTCTCGTATTGTTCGTGGAAAGAAGGATTGTCGGTATGCCTCTGTGTGGGCTCTAATCAGCTCTGATTTTATCCTCATGGTCTCTTCGCGAGATATACATAGGAGGGAGCAATATACTGCTTGACTCCTCGGTGAAGGTATGTTGTCGAAACTACTAAATGATCCTGTACCGAAGCGCGCTGCTCTCCGTTGGATCTTCTCTATCTCTTCCGTCAACCCTATATGGTACGGATCTCACACGGGTGAGCAGTATTCAAGCAGTGGGCGAACAAGTGTACTGTAACTTACTTCCTTTGTTTCGGATTGCGTTTCCTTACGATTCTTCCAATGAATCTGTCTCGCATCTGCTTTACCGACGATCAACTTTATATAATCATTCCATTTAAAATCACTCCTAATGCTTCTCCCTGATAATTTATGGAATTAACTGCTTCCAGTTGCTGACCTGCTATATTGTAGCTAAATGATAAAGGATATTTTTTTCTATCTATTCGCAGCACATTACACTTGTCTACATTGAGATTCAATTGCCATTCCTTGCACCATGCGTCAATTCGTTGCAGATCCTCCTGCATTTCAGTACAATTTTCCATTGGTACAACCTCTCGATATACCACAGCAGCATCCGCAAAAAGCCTCAGTGAACTTCCGATGTCATCCACAAGGTCATTTATGTATATTGTGGATAGCAACGGTCCTACGACACTCCCCTGCGGCACACCTGAAATCACTCTTACTTCGGAAGACTTCTTTCCATTGAGAATGACATGCTGAGTTCTGTTATCTAGGAACTCCTCAATCCAATCACACAATTGGTCTGGTAATCCATATGCTCTTACTTTGTTCATTAAACGACTGTGAGGAACTGTATCGAACGCCTTGCGGAAGTCAAGAAACACGGCATCTGCCTCGGAACCCGTGTCTATGGCCCTCTGAGTCTCGTGGACGAATAGCGCGAGCTGAGTTTCACACGATCGTCTTTTTCGAAACCCATGCTGATTCCTACAGAGTAGATTTCTAGTCTCCATAAAAGTCATTATACTCGAACATAATACGTGTTCCAAAATTCTACAACTGATCGACGTTAGAGATATGGATCTATAGTTGTGCACATCCGTTCGACGTCCCTTCTTGAAAACGGGGATGACCTGTACCCTTTTCCAATCCTTTGGAACGCTACGCTCTTCTAGAGATCTACGGTACACGGCTGCAAGAAGGGGGGCAAGTTCCTTCGCGTACTCTGTGTAAAATCGATCTGGTATCCCATCAGGTCCAGCGGCCTTTCCTCTTTTGAGCGATTTTAATGGTTCTTCTATCCCTCTGTCATCTACTTCGATATCTACCATTTTGTCATCTGTGCGACAATCTAGAGAAGGAACTACAGTGCAGTCTTCCTCTGTGAAACAGTTTTGGAAAAAGACATTTAGTATTTCGGCCTTTAGTCTGTCATCCTCTGTTTCAGTACCATTTTGGTCACAGAGTGTCTGGACATTTTGTTCTGATGCACCTACCGCTTTGACATAGACCAAAATTTCTTAGGATTTTCTGCCAAGTCAGTACATAGAACTTTACTTTCGAATTTAATGAAAACCTCTCGCATAGCCCTCCTCACACTACATTTCGCTTAGCGTAATTTTTGTTTGTCTGCAAGGTTTTGGCTATGTTTGCTGTGAAGTTCCCTTTGCTTTCGCAGCAGTTTTCTAACTCGGTTGTTGAACCACGGTGGCTCTTTTCCATCTCTTACAATCTTGCTTGACACATACTCATCTAATGCATATTGTACGATGGTTTTGAACTTTGTCCACTGATCCTCAACACTATCTGTACTTGAGACAAAACTTTTGTCCTGAGTCCTCTAGTACTCTGAAATCTGCTTTTTGTCACGTTTGCTATACAGAAAAATCTTCCTACCTTTTTTAATATTTCTATTTACGGCTGAAATCACCGATGCAGTAACCGCTTTATGATCGCTGATTCCCTGTTCTGCGTTAACTGTTTCAAACAGTTCGGGTCTGTTTGTCACCAGAAGGTCTAATATGTTAAAGCCACGAGTCGGTTCTCTGTTTAACTGCTCAAGGTAGTTTTCAGATAATGAACTTTAAAAAACTTCACTGGATTCTTTGTCCCTGCCAACCGTTACAAACGTATGAGTCTCCCAGTCTCTTATCCGGCAAATTAATATCTCCACCCAGAACTATAACACGGTCGGGAAATCTGCTCGAAATATTTTCCAGATTTTCCTTCAGGTGCTCTGCCACAACAGCTGCTGAGCCAGGGGGCCTATAGAGACTCCAATTACACATTTCGGATCTCCGTCAATTTCCTTCGATACTATTGCACTTTTTATCGCTATAAAGACGCCTCCCCCTTCACTGTTCAGCCTGTCTCTGCGGTATACATTCCAATTTGAGTTTAAAATTTCATTATTGTTTGCATCTGGTTTCAGCCAACTTTCTGTTCCTAGTACTATGTGCGCATTGTGACCGTTTATTAATGAGAGCAGTTCTGGGACCTTTCTGTAGACGCTCCTGCAGTTTACTATTACCACATTAATGTTGTTATTCTCTGTTGCGTTTTGCCTACTACTACCTTGTCGCGTCTCAGGAGGCGTCATGTCCGGCCTAGGGAGGGAATTCTCTAACCTAAAAAACCCGCATGTGCACTCCGCACATACTGCGTTACCCTTGTAGCCGCTTTCGGCGTGTAGTGCACGCCTGACCTATTCAGGGGGACACTACATTTCTCCACCCGATGGCGTACGTCGAGAAATTTGCACCCCAGATCTCCGCAGAATCGTCCGAGCCTCTGGTTTAAGCCTTCCACTCGGCTCCAAACCAGAGGACCGCGATCGGTTCTGGGAACGATACTAGAAATAGTTAGCTCAGATTCAACCCCGCGAGCGAGGCTTTCCGCCTTCACCAACTCCGCCAACCGCCTGTACGAACTGAGGATGTCCTCTGAACCCAGACGGCAGGAGTCATTGGTGCCGACATGAGCAACAATTTGCAGTCGGGTGCATCCAGTGCTCTCTATCGCCGCCGGCAAGGCCTCTTCCACATATCGGATGAGACCCCCCGGCAAACAGACAGAGTGAACACTGGCCTTCTTCCCCGACCTTTCCGCTGTTTCCCTAAGAGGCTCCATCACCCGCCTAACGTTGGAGCTCCCAATCACTAATAAACCCCTCCCCCCGTGTGCCTGCTCGGACCTTGCTGAAGGAGCAGCCACATGTCCACTCACAGGCAGAGCAGGCGATGCCACATGGCCAGCCTCCACATTGACCCTCCGCCTTGTGCGCCGCGAACGCTGCTGAACCCACCACTCCCCTTGGGGAGAGGGTGGCCCAACCGCGCCCGGTACCCGCGAAGTTGTCTCGACAGCAGGGACCGTGGGTGAAGCATGTAACACCTGGGGTGTACCATGCGACGCAGTAGACTCCCCACTGCCGCTACACTCCGAGGCAGCAGCCTGAAGACGGCGGACCGCGGCCATCAACACGTTCAGCTGTTCGCGAACAGTGGCCAGCTCCTCCTGCATCCGTACATAGCAGTCACACATCCTACCGATCCTGAGAAATCAACAATTTACTGTAGAGAGTTAATCAGCTTTTAACTAGACTGCTAATTCACTAAAGGAGGCTGATAGCTGACTAAACTGTGGTTACTAGACACTTCTTGTTGAAAACAATGAAAATAAGCACTACCTGTCTCTGGACTGTATTCAAAACAAATATTAGCACTACTGGCACTATGGCTGACTAAAGTGACTCTCTCTGACTGTATTCAAAACAAACACGAAATCTATGGAACACTATTACTAGTACTCGAAAATTAAAGCTTCCTAAAAGCAAAAACACACGGAAGAAGAAGTGACAAGTAAAAAAAAAATACAGTTAATACTTAAATTAACGTAGCTCTCTGCACAGCGGATGTGAAGCAGACGGCGGTTACGACGACACATTATAGTAGGCTGGGGTTAATTTTTTGGTATCCAGTGCACTTCTGTACTCCCTTGTGGATCATACTTTCTTTTTAAAATGTTTTTATGACCTTTAGAATTCTGCTTACAACTGAGTAGTCGAGTGACTTGTTCCGGTAGTGACCGATCGAGGTAGCGCAGTGGTTAGCATATTGAACTCGCATTGGGCAGGACGACAATTCAAATACCCGTCCGGCTATCGAAATTTGGTTTTTCCATAATTTCCCTAAATGTCTCCAGGAAAATGTTGTGGTGGTTTCTTTGAAATAGGCACGGCGGATTTCTTTCCCCGTTACTTCGTAATCCGTACATGTGCTCCGTCTCTAAGGACCTCGCTGTCGACTGGATGTTAAACGTTATTCTTCCTTTTTTCCATCTTCTGGCTGGGCGCCAGACCGTCGTTAAAGTTGAATAATGGTGTTTTCATCAGCTTGTTGTTTCAAAATAGTGCTTTATTAACCACTACTTGCTTGAAACGAACTATCTTTGTTCAGTAAAGTAGAGGAAGTGGTACAAATATGGAATACCATTTTGTTTTTCGTTCATAAATTTCTCTGTTTTTCATATTAATCAAACAAATTATCTGTATAACATACTTTGGGATATATTTTAATGCTTCCTATATTTTCGAATACATGCTACATTGGGAACATTTCTATTTGGCTTAACACGAAGTTTGACATTTTTGACACTTCAAATTATGGGGTACAAATATGGACTACTCCATTCGTTTCAAGTTTGTTAAAGTTAAAACAAACAATGGAAAATCTAATGACTCATTGTCAATGAAAACGCTGTAAAACATAATAACACAATAGAAAAAACTCACGAAATATACCATTTTCAGTTATTAAATTCCTTACTCTAAGTAATTTCAGTTTCAGCAGCCACAGACATATCGTCCTTTAAAGTAACGTGCACATTGAACGTGCGCCCACATTTCGCACATTACGCACATTGCCCATTCTTTTCCCGACTCGTCCTGCGAAAATTCATCTGAAGAGACAATTGTAATCTTCATTAGTGGGTACGCTGTTGTCCAGAACGCTACTAAGGGTGGACGAATCATCTCTCACATTATAAACATCATCCTCAGAATCAGATGACTCTTAGTTCCTAGGTTTCGGTGGCCCCAGCTTCTTTGTCTTCCGTTTATTTTTTGCTGTCGTCGATACTTCAAGAGATATTGTGCATGGAGACAAGGTTAAGAATTCTGTAGAACTTGCTTTTCTACCGTCCATTCGTGGACACTTCTTTATTCGTGCAGTGGGTGAGATTTATCAAGGTGTAATTTCAGATGTGGCAGCAGGTGTTCCTCCCTCGGCTTCACCATTAGCATTCCCACTTTTAGAAGCCACAGCTCCTGCAGACGGTTTATTAACTGGATCATTAGGTAACTCCTTAATTATTCCTTCATTGCTGGGAAAATATGAGGGTTTGACGGCTACATTCCTGTCACCCTGAACACACTAATAGCTATCTCCTCTGACTGGCACTTGATGTAGACCTTCCCATTCAGTTCGGCGAGGTCCATGTTTGTTACTGGACCTGCATTTTCCCTGATCCATTCGCATACCAGCTCAGAATAATGAGCTATCAAAGGGCTCATGAAAGTTCTACGCAGCGGTTGTATCTTGTGGGAGGCATGAGGAGACAGGCACAGGGTTTTGTCATGGTTTTTCAGAACGTGCTTCTGTATTAAGTTTTTGCCGTACGATATTTGACAGCATCATTCAGTCGACTGTTGTTCGAGGGCTAGTTGTAAATTAACCTCCGGTTGGTCATTAAATGTTTTAAAAATGCTTATAGTTTCCTGGCGCTTGTGTTGATGGAAAATGAGAGTCCGAAGATCTCGAGATGTCAGTCAGCTCACGAATCCTTTCGTCAGTGTGTAAGCAGCGATGGAGTGAAATGGTCAGCGTTACTGTGCCTCCCGCCAGTTGCCAGGTACACACCGTCATTGCCTTCCTGCAAACAGGAATCTGTGCTGCCGAGATTGGTCATCCATTGTGTCGCATGTATGGGGTTGGAGTTGTGAGTAATGGTGTTCTGAGGGAGTGGTGCAAAAAGTACAAGGCTGGTTCAACAAATATGCATGATGAAAGTGACACGAAAAGACATTCAGATGTGACTGATGAACTTGTGCAACACAGTGACGAAGCTGTGCTTGCGAGAGATCAGTTCACAATTTCCGAACTTTCTGAAGGTGTGCCTAACATTTTAAGGATAACCCTCTCTAAAACTGTCACAGATAGTTCAGGCTGCCCTAAGTTCTGTGCACGACGGTGGGTAGCATAACATCTAAGCGAACTTCACAAAACTGAGAAATGTGTTCGCGCTTGATATTCCTTCAGCTCTACCACGAAGAGCGGCAGGAATTTCCGAACAGAGTCGTGACTGGGGACGATACATTGGTGCAGGCCATGAACTATGAAACTAATAAACAGACCAAACAGTGGGTGCACACTCATTCTCCTAACAAAGCCAAAAAAATTCAGACGCTGTCAAATCACGAAATAATGACACCTTTTCAGCATAGCAAAGTAATTTTGACGGCAGATGTCATGAAGATGACGCGTGACAATAGTGAGACATCACAGGTTTATTGTGAAACTTTTACGAAACAGCAGAAGTCAATCCAAAACGCACGGTGGTGAATGATTACCGGAGGCATAATTCTCTTTCACTGCAATGCGCGACTCCATAATGAGAATCAAACGAAGGAAAATAAATACTTTTTGGCTGGGAGATTTTGCAGTGTCCTCCCTATTCTCTAGACTTGACAACAAGTGACTTCCTCTTTTTCCCATAAGCTTGACTGGGTACTCAGCACTTCACGACTGAC
Source organism: Schistocerca serialis cubense (assembly GCF_023864345.2). NCBI lineage: Eukaryota > Metazoa > Arthropoda > Insecta > Orthoptera > Acrididae > Schistocerca > Schistocerca serialis. Next base: position 697,633,269 of record NC_064638.1, on the reverse strand, counting down.
GATGAACTCAAGGTTGCCATCAGCAACTGGCTGACCCACCATGCTGCAACATCCTTTAATGAAGAGGTAAATAAGCTGGTTCCACGACACGATAAAAATTTAACTACGTAGAGAAGTCATGTCAACAAGTAGTACAGATCTTACGTAAAAATTCATTACTTTCCTAATAACCATTCGGAAGTTAATTTATCTACAGCGAAAATACGAGTAAATAGCAATCAGGTCTAGCCAAAAAATTAGTATTAGATTTAGTTTTGTTTACCGTCCGTTCAGACTACGGATATACGAATTTTAGTGTGCTCTGACATTATCAATTTTTCACGCTGGCCCTGAGCTAGTCTACTGCGTCTTCAGCCGTGATAATCGCAGTTTGTCCCAGATCAGTTGGGTGAAACTTAGAGATGACACTGAATCCTAAATTGAGGATTTTGAAATTAGAAACTAACGTTTGGAAATGAGTAGTTCCCTTTATTAACTTAAACAACTTACAGCTTATACCCATAGTTCAAGCATCCATTAGAAAAGACGACCGCCAATCCCTTTGCCGTCTCTCATATCGCTGTTATCTCTTATACAATGACACTGGCAGGTGGGACTCACGCAACCAGTTACATTCCCCTTTCTACTGCAGTTTCATATGAAAACTCTTTCATGTCGCTCTGTAGACATAAATCTACAGAGAACCCATCACTGACTATTGCGTGTTGGTTTTCAAAGTATCACCATCAATATCGTAAGAAACACAGGCAGTTTATGGACTTGTTCCTTAAAGTCGTTTCATTACGACTTTTAATAGCCTCAAATTAAATAAATCGGTTTAGAGTTCTCTACTATTTATGTAATTTGGACTCTAAAGGTATGGGACAACCTGTAAGCATCAATCATGTACAAGACCCGTCAACGTAGCCAACATTCCAACCCACGCTTTTGCGGTGGCACTCGACGAAGTTTTGCTGGTTCAGTCAATCACCTTTGTAGTGCATGAAATTTCCATCATTTAGTATTTGGTATTACCTGGGGTAATACACTTCATAACTGCCAGATTTGATACAAATAACCTGCCTTAAATTTTAAGGCTCTCTGCAACCGCGCTTTGAATGAGGATGAACGAAATTGTTTATGGTGGTCCGTCCGTCGGTGGTGTGCATTAAGCTCACCGACAACATTGTTACGACTATCGAATAGTTTGTTCTAGCAGTGTGTTTTTTGTTCTCATTAAGCCTCTGAGATAATTCAGATATGGCATTAAACTGAAAAAAGTGCTCTCAGTCATCCACAAGATACAAAAACATTCTTGATATTTCATGCAAACATAGGGAGAAAGCCAGCCAATTTTCAGTACAACCTTGTCAAAAGAATCATGTGGAGTTAAACACACAGCCACCCTTTCAAGAAATGACTGAAAGAATTTAGTCATTTTTGCCATTTGAGTGATGAAGACTTCCACTTGTAAGATATGCAGCCATCCATACTTAGCACGTACGAATTCCGTGGAAACATCTTGATCGCTAAAAACTTCATTTTAAGATGCGTTTCGAGTAATCATCATCAGAGAACAGCGACAAAATTTACACAAAAGCCTTTTTATGTGACGCACTGTAATTGGAAGTGCCATCGCCGACGACGATCCAGACTTCTTGGGGGAACATAATTAGGTGCTCGCGTTCACTTTATTATGAATAAACGTTTGGGGGCAACTTCTTATTGCCTGTATATCGGTCCAGAAGATATCGCCATTTGGTGGAATGGGTTAGGACGTCATAGTACCAAGGAACGTGGCACCTTATACCGATGCCATGGGAGGTGTACTGTCCTGCCAAGAGTTCTTATGTGGTACACCGAGCTATGCAAAGTGTCGACGTTGTTGTGCAAGGTCGTCGTCGTCCGTTTGCGAACTGCTTCTGGTACTTTATCCATGTGGACAGCAGTAAGCAAGTCAACTATGCGAGTATAGCGCCTGGCACGAAGTATCCATCTTAGAGGCATAGCCACAGGCAGGCGGTGGAGAGGAAGGAGGGCACCAGGGAGTGGGGGGGATCACGCCTGTGGACAGTGTAAGGGATGCATATACATTGGAGGTAAAGGAGGAGGTGGGAGAAGGGGGATGAGGTCATACAGCAGCTGTGTGGGGGACGGAAGGCAAATACAGAAATCAAGGTGGAGCACATGGCTTTCAAGGATTTGGAGGGCCTTATAAAAGCGGGAGGGAAGGGGGGATCCAGGCAATGCTGGCATAACAGAGGATAGGACAGATGAGGGTGTGGAGAGTCACGGATTGTGCGGCTAGTCCCGGCGGAGGTTCGAGTCCTCCCTCGGGCATGGGTGTGTGTGTTTGTCCTTAGGATAATTTAGGTTAAGTAGTGTGTAAGCTTAGGGACTGATGACCTTAGCAGTTAAGTCCCATAAGATTTAACACACAGGTTCGAATCCTGCCTCGGGCATGGATGTGTGTGATGTCCTTAGGTTAGTTAGGTTTAATTAGTTCTAAGTTCTAGGGGACTGATGACCACAGCAGTTGAGTCCCATAGTGCTCAGAGCCATTTGAACCATTTAACACACATTTGAAGGGTGTGGAGGATGGTGGATGGATGCAATCCCCATGTCCAGCCAGACAGGAGTTTCAGAAGGTGGAGGTGGGCATGGGCTTTCTGGAAGATGGTCAGGAGATGAGGGGCCCAGGAGAAGTGGCTGTCGAGGGTGAGGCCAAGGTATCTCAGGGTGGGGCCGAGATGGATGGGACAACCATAAATGGTTAGGTTGAAATCATGGAGACGAAAGAAGCAGGTGGTGCGGCCTATGATGTTTGCCCGGGTCTTGGAGGAGTTGATATGAAGGAACAACTGTGTTGCACAAAGTGGTGAACTGGTCAAGGTGGGTTACCAGGGTGTGTTGGGACCTTGGAAGGGTACGACAGAGATACAAGAAGGCGGTGTCATCAGCATATTGGAGGAGGTGTACAGGCCAGTGTAACATCAGGAACGGAAGTACATGCTGAGTGCAAGTACTTACAATATGCTTAGGCGAGCTCACAGAAGTCAGCAATGTAATAGTGAGCAATGATGGAAAAACGTACAGTGTCATTTGCAATTGCCATTAGACGTATTGCCAGAAGACGTTATTTTGAAATGTTGCATGCCAGACTGAAGGCAGCAGAATCGAAGACCGTATTATGTCAACTTGACGCCAGATGGCGTTGATCTCCAAGATCTAAACAGAGCAGGACATAGTTTTATAATACACAAAACAACGTAAATATTCCTACCACGTTACATCCGTTTTCTTAACAATAAGTGGCATATCGTCAATGAAAAACAAAAGATTATGAATCAAATCTGTCACAGAACATCTACAAAGGCCATATAACGCACGAGGCACATTGTCCAAATATTCCATCGAAAGAGAGAGCAATGTAAAGGTCATAATTACAAAGGAAGACATTACAATTTTAATTACTATTTATGTGCATAGCTTCAAACTACTGAGACCACACATGGGTCATGTCAAACAAACAAAACTTATCACAAAATAATAATTTTTACCACCGTATCAGGATGGACTGGGGATGAATAGAATAGGGGGGGGGGGGGGTTGGGGAGAGTGGCACTAAGGGCAGGGTAGGTGGCTGATGACAGTAATATGGTCTAATGACATTGTAATATTCGTAAACATATTCATGAAGTTTCAGCTTAATCAGGGGCGATGGCAATGGGGGGGGGGGGGGGATGGGGGCTATAGCCCTCCCCCAAAGGAGTATCATATTACACTGTGTAAAATTACTTCAGAAATCAGCAATATATTACTCCAACAGCTTCAATATTTTCGTTATATAATTATGCAGCAATATGGGTTGCAATGTATTTCAAACACATTTTAACAAAAGAATAAGAAAGGCGAATAGCTTACTATCCAAACCAATAAATATCATTTAACTTAAAATGGGCTTCTCATTATTTATTAATACACATTTTTACCCTGCATTCCAAAACAGTTACCTGCAACAAAGCAAAACCAAATTTTACCAATTTGTCAGTGGAGAACCCCATCTCTCCTTTTGTTAAGCGATATTCCATTCCCCCAAACCCCCTTCCCCACCCCATTAGCCCCCCCCCCCCCCTTGACCGACTTCTAGAATCACCCCTGAGCTTAGTTTAATGCTCTACGTTGAAAGATAATAATATACTAGAAAAAAGAGAAAATCATGTTCATTTCTGTTATTATGTATTCTTTAATATCATTGCTTGTTACACAAAGTTTATTGAAAATATACCATTGGCGTAACATTTCCTCTCCTCCCTCTCCTCCTTCCTTCTTTGTTCCCCTCTATCCTTTCATCTAACCCTCCCTTCCAGTTTCTCAGTTATCCACCCCCAACCCTCGCCTATTTTCCTACGCTCCTCCCCCCCACTCCTCCCCCCCAAACAATTCATTTATCTCGTCTGCCCCTTAACCTGCTCTTAGTTCCTCACCCCCTAAAAAGCCCCCCCCCTTATCCCTATCCATCCCCAATCTACGCTGGCACAGTTGGAAAAATGGACTGTTTTGTGATAAAGTGTTTTTTTTTTGTTTTTTTTTTTTTTTTTTTTTTTTACATGACCCATTGGTGGTCTCAGTAAGTCGAAGGTTGCTTGCCATGCACACAAAATAGTAATTAAAAATTGTACTGTTTCCTTCATAAAGGTGGCCTTTGTATTGCTCTCTCTTTCGATTGAATATTTGGACATTGTGCTTCGTGTGCAGTACGATCCTTGTGTATATCCCATGACAGGTTTTGACTCATAATTTTCTGTTTTTTCATTAATAGTATGACGCTTATTGTAAAAAAAAGGCAAAATTTCCGAAGAATGTTTATGTTGTTTTGTATATTTTAAAACTATGTCTGGTCTGATTAGGTCTAAGAGATTACGCCTTCCGACGCCAAGTTGGTATAGTACAGGCTTTGATTCTGTTGCCTTCAACCAGGCATGCAGCATCTCAAAATAACGTCTTTTACCGATATGCCTAATGGCAATTGCAAATGAGCCTGTACGTTTTTCTTGCATCGCTCACTAGCACGAGCTTTTTTAAAGGTACTGTAAGTACTTGGATTCAGCATGTACTTCCATACCTGCTGTTCCATTGGCTTGTAATATTTATATATAAGCTTTTCTAATTTGCTTTTGCTGCGTGCTACAGATTGGATCCCTGTAAGTGTTTCGTATCGTTGTACGTGTCGCCGTATATCAGCGTTGCTGATCTGCCTTTTTGGCGTTGATATTTCGTAGGTATTTGCCCCAGATTAGCTGGGAAGTTTTTGGTGTGCGTAGTCCTTTCGTGCTGGGTCCCTGGCTACGTCAGGCGGACCCATGCCCACTGTGGAGAAGTCAGTGGAGCAACCTCCGCGGCCCTCCGATACGTCCACTGCGGCCACTTGTGGTGAATCGCGTTGGAGACGTCGCTCACCCTGGCTTCCGATCGCTCATCTCTGGCCAATTGTGGGCTGTATACCAAAAGGATCATGTGAAATACGTGCCCCACAGTAGGGACGACTATCTTACCATTCTCGAATTTGTCAAAACAAGGGTGGTGCCTTACTTTACCTACCAGACATTGGGCAATCGCCGGACCAAAATCGTCATCAAGGACTTGTCCCCAGAAGTTACAGCAGGGGACAGGAACAGCTGCGGCTCCGTTTTGAGGATCCTTTGGTCCACCAGTATGGCAAGAGAGATCCTGAGACCTGCGTGTTGATACCCTATCCTACCCACGCATCTCCTTTTCCCGGAGGGAAGACATAGAGCGGATTTACCTAATCCAGTACCTTCTGTACACAAAAGTCCGGATTGAATCGTACAAGGGCCGAAATGGGCCCGTCATCTGCCGCAAATTCCAGCGTCTACGACATACTGGGAATTACTGCTCCCTACAAATGTGGTGTGTTAAGTGTGCTGGCCCACATTTAGTGGAGAACTGCACTCTCCCCGCCTCAGAGAAACCTACATGCGCCAGGTGTTTGGGCTCAAGCCACGATCCCTACCACATGGCATCCTGGAGGGGGTGCCCAGTTTACCAGAAGGCATTTTAGTCTTCACATCCTCCCAAACAGAAACCAAGAACGAATTGGGCTCCCCCACCACAACAGGACACCACCAACTTTCCTGTTTTGCTGGGCCAGCCTGGTGAGCCTCCCTTAGCAGCTGCTGTGGGACCAGCCAATCCGACACTGGACGCTTCTGAAGCACCTGTTCCCCCCTCTGCCCAGACTCCCAAGTCCTCCTTTGCTGCTGCAGCCTGATCTCCCTCTCATTGTCCGTCTTCCATGATGGCTTCTCCTGCACACCCACTACAGGAGCCAGCTGCAGCCCCCTCCAAACAACCTGTGGCTGAATCCCAGCCTTCTGCCCCTATCCCCACTCTGCCTACTACTACACCTGCCCCTGCCTGCCGCAGGGGCAAGGAGCCCACCCGATTACCCTCCCCCAGTAGCAGTGGATGAGACATCCTTTCGGGAGGACATGTTCAACATCCTCCAGGTCATCAGCTTCTTCATGCGACCCCAAATCCGGGCTGTTATTTGTGACACTGTGCACAAAATCCGTCAGTCAGAGGACGGGCTCTCCAAAGTCATTGCTTTTGTGGAAGGGCTAAGTCAAATATTGCTGCAATGGGGGCTCGACCACCACAACCCCACCAGCCACCTCGGCATCTTGTAACCTGCATTTTTAATGCCAATGGCATTAAACGGTTGAAGACAGAGCTGAACGCCTTCCTCCATGACCATCGTGTGGATAATATACTGGTCACAAAAACTAATCTTAAACCAGTGGACGATTTCTGCCTTCACAACAAGGTGCGTTACTGCTCTAATCGCCTCGACCACCGTGGTGGGGGCACGACTGTGTTCCTCAACAAAGCACTTGTCCATACCCAGGGGACTCTCCAGCCAATGGAACACATAGAGGTCAATGCAGTTATCATTTCCACACACCTTGGTGCCATTACCTTCCCAGCAGCATACTTGAGCCCAAACAAGCCACTGCTTGAAGCAGGCCTTTGCATGTTAGCGTCCTTCAACAGGCTCATCATTGGGGCAGATCTCAATGCCAAGCACCCGGCTTGGCATTCTCAAGGCTCTAACCCCAAAGGCCACCTCCTCCTTGACCTGGAGGACACTTTAGCTCTGTCTGTCTATGGCCTCCATGAACCTACCAATATCCCAGTCCATTACAACTGCCAGCCAGACGTTCTGTATGTGGCCATATTCAAAAACGTCACCCCTCAGTTTTCCCTGGAAGTTCTTCATGAACTGGCCTCTGACCATGACCCAGTCCTCCTACACCTCACTGATGCTGCTCTTTCATTGGATGTTCACTCCACTGTGACCCACACCAACTGGGACAAGTTTGCCAGCAGTGAAGCTCTCCACCTCCACTGTCCCTTGGGCTTTAACCCCCCCCCCCCCCCCCATTGACGATTTGCCTCCTCTGCTACGGGAACTGAAAGTGCGCAAAAGAACTGCTGCCACCGGCACTGGAAGCAGTTCCTTGATCCTCGGGACAAACACCAAATGCGGCGCCTCCAGCGCGAATTCTGTCGCCGCCTCGCCGACTGGAGGTCTGAACAGTGGGAGGACTGCATGTTCACTTTCCTCCTACGCTATAAGTCCGACTGGGCTGTCATTCGCACACTGCAACATTCTATGCCGGCGACTGCCCATCCTCTTCACATGGCAGTGGGCTTCTCATATGATACCCTCCAAATTGTGGAAATGCTGGCAGATGCGATCGAGGCCCAAAACCACCTCCTTTTCCAGGACCTTTCGCCAGACGAACTACGAGACGAGCATGATGTCTTGACAGCTGTTGCCGCTTTTCGCAACCATCCATCTCAGTCAGCCCCCCACTTGATGTCCTTGGCAGAAGTCCAGCAGATCCTCTGACAGAAACATCACCGGTAAGCCCCTGGATTGGATGAAATTTTAAATGAACATCTTTGCCACCTTCTGTGCACAGCTCTACTCTTGTTCACCAAGATCTTTAATGGATGTCTCATGTCTGGCCTTTTCCCTCTCAGTGGAAGCAAGCCAAGCTCATTGCGATCCCCAAGCAGTTCAAGGACCCTACAGTTCCCACCAACAACAGGCCCATCAGCCTCTTAAACACCATAACAAAGGTCCTTGAATCAGTGATCCTCCACTGACTTTCCCAACCTCTGGCGGCGGCTGGGACAATCCGACCTGAACACTTTGGCTCTACTTCACAACTCTCTGCCGAACTTCAGGTCCTCCGAATAACTGAACACATCAGCAAAGGCTTCAACGCAGCTGACAGCTGCCATTTTTCCTGACTTGCAGAATTCCTATGATAAGATCTAGACCGACAACCTCGTGCACAAGATACTGGCGCAGACTCCAACACCGGATATCTATGTGAAGATTACGACTTTCTCCACAGTAGGACTTTCCTTGTGGCTCACTGGGGACTGCCCATTGACAGCTGGCACTCCACAGAGCTCTGTGCTATCTCCCGTTCTTTTTAACATTTATGTGAATGATATGCCAGTCATACCCGAGTGCCACCTGGCACAATATGGTGATGACAGAGCACTCTATACCACTGGACATATCACTGACACCATCATCACCTGCCTCCAACGACAGGTGGATGCCACTGTCACCTGGTGCCAGACAAACAAAATCGCTCTTAATGCCACCAAAACTATGGCAATCTATTTCACGAAACGGAGCCCAGTCCTCCGCCCTGGTTCCCAACGACCACCTATCTCGGGGTCCAGATGGACCACAAGCTGCTGTTCCACTGTCATGCAGAGTATGTCGCCAACAAGGGGTGAAAGCTAACCAGGGCCTTGTGACCCCTCTTCCACAGTAGGGAACTTAACCTGACTACCAGTCTCTGTATCTACCAGGTCATTATCCTGCCTGCCCTCACGCATGGCTCCACTGCATGGGCCACCGTTAGTGTTATCAGGATGTGGATGTTGCAGAGCCTGCACAACAAGGTTCTCAGCTGGAGCCTGCACGACCCGCCAGTCACTCGGATTGTGACTCTCCATGAGGAAGCAAATATCGTCCCCCTCAAGGTGACCAAATGCAACAATGTGCGGCGGCTCTATGAGAAAGTGGCTGCCCTACAGGACACTGTCCATGAGCTACGTCACGTTGGGACTACACATGCACGTCGCTGGCATCGCCATCTGGTTCCGCTGACCATCCTCAAGGAATCGGCTTCCAAACAGGACTAGCGCTGGGCCTGGCTCTCCCACCACGGCTGCCTCCTTTGCCGGGACTCGCCCTCCATTCCACATCCATGACTTTCCAATCTTACCTGCCCATGTCAGACTACATTTTTATGCCGGACAGCAGAGTGCTGTCACCGTAGCAGGGTGGTATGGGACTACAAGTCCCACCGCCACACCTCCAAAGCGTATTGCAGTGACACAGTGTCACTGTCCTATGGTTTATAGTTACTGGCTCAGCAACACAGTTCAACCGCGGAAGGCTGGTGATGCTGTAGTGTACCATCTCACAAAATTAAAAAAAAGCGCTGTTGCTGGTTCACCTATACCAATTTGCTGATGTCACTGCCTTCCTGATCCTTTATCGTACCCTTCAACAGTTCCAAAGTACCCTCCAACCAGTTCACCGCCTGGTGCAACCAATGGCTCCTTCCCATCTACCCATCCAAGACTCAGGCAATCATCATTGGTCGTACCACCCACTCCTTCTGGCTCCACGATTTTTACCTCACCATTTACGGTCATCCTATCCACCTCACTCCTACTATGAAATATCTTGGCCTCGCCCTTGACCGTCGCCTCACCTGGACTCCCCATCTCCTTACGATCCAATACGAAACCTACACTAGACTCTGCTTCCTGAAACGCCTGTCTGGCTAGACACTGGGACTGTATCATTCCACCATCCTCATACCTGCAAATATTTGATCCACCCCATTCTTTGTTATGCCAGCATCACCTGAATTTCCACCTCTCACAGATTCTATAAAGCTGTCCAAATCCTTGAATGCCATGCACTCTGCCTCACCTTCCATAACCGCCTCCCATCCCCCACATAGATCCTCTACCACCTCATCCCCTTTCCATATCTTCCCCTGTGCCCCAAACACATCCGCACCTTGTACATAGTCTGTAGACTCGATCCCCACCCCCCCCCCCCCACCCCCTTGTGTCTTCTATCCTCTCTACCCCCAGCCCGTTGCTGTGCCAGCCCTCTCTCCACCTCCACATCCTCCACCTCCTTTCACAATGAAACTTCCAGCACCTACCTCATGAGTTTCACTCTGATATCTACCCCTTCTACCAACTCTAACCCTACCTTCTCCCCAGCCACTCCTCAGGGCTCCCTCTCCCCTCTTCTTCCCTTCCCCCGAGCGGTTTTCCTCCCTCCTCCTACCCTCTCCCTTTCCAGTGCGTCCTTTCTGTGTCTCTGCATTCCCTCCTGACTTGTCTTCCCTCTCCACCTCCCACTCCACCCATCTCCTGCCCCTTGGAGCTCCCCCTGACCCCAGCTTTTTCATCCCACCCTCTCCAGCCCCCTCTCCTGATGCACCTTCCTCTCCCTTCTTTTTCCCTCCTCCTCCTCGGCAGATCCCTCCTGGCTACTTTTATTCTTCATTGTGGGTGCTCCATCTTTTACAGTGGTTTTAAAGTTTCTTCATTCTGGAGTGTTTTAATACTGTGGCCAACTTTTATCTTGTGTGTTGACTTCAGTGTGTATTATGTGCTCCATGAATCGCCAACTGTGTTTTTTAACTGCATGTCGACTTTTTTTTAACTGTCCCACAATGAATGTCTCCATATCAGTGTATAGTTTAACCCCTATTTTCTCCACAGATTATGTTCTTATGTTCCCGTTTTTATCGCCTTTTACATGTATAGTTGCCTTCTTTTTAACTATAATGTCAGTCGGCTGAAGAGCGGCGCATTATGCCGCTGCCAGCCTTCTCCTGCCCATATGGGGCAGGGGCATGAAATCACAATAAAGAAAAAAAATGCTTCTTCTAAATTTTGCCAGTTAGATGGAGTGATTACACAAAACGCGTCATAAATGAAATTCATAGCCACGTAGACGTTTCCAGGGAATTACTATTTGCCAAGAATTTAGTCAGTCAGCTTATGCCACAGTGGAGTGAATCGAGTTTAAAGAAATATTAATTGTCAAGCTAATCGATGGGAGGAAGGGGGGCCTGCTCAGTAGCTGTAGCGCTGGACCTGCATTCTGGATGAACAGGGTTCAAAAATGCGTTCGGCCTCAAAGAAATAGATTTCCTTGTGTTGACCCTAAATCGTTTAAGGTAAGTATTGCGAGTATTACTCTATTCCCTGGTCTAATGACCTCGTCGGCAGGACGTTAAACGATAATCTTCCTTTCTTATTCCCTTCCTACGACTAAAAACCGTAGGGGCATCCACATGAAGCCACTATTGGACAGCCTACAACAGAGCGAAGAGGTGCTAGAGGTGATACCCTACGCAGATGATCTCCTCCCGTTGAGTGGCGGCCGTAGCCGCATAGATATTGAGCCTAAGATAGAAAGGGCCATAGAAGAACTACAACTATGGTGCCGCAATACAAAAATTACAATTTCACCGAATAAGTCAACATATCTTTTGCTAAAAGGACAACTTGTAAGGAATCCCACAGTGAGAACTGAGGGCTCGCCAGTTCTTCAGTGATGTGAGGCGCGCTGCTTGGGACTCGTCATAGATGAAAGGTGGAACTTAGGAAAGCGCATCGAAACCGTAACCCAAAGATCCCTACAAGTGCTCAATAACTTTATCTCCATTGCTCATAAAAGATTCCATTTTTCCCCTGATAAAACTATAACATAACAGAATATTATCATCAGTAGTGGGTTACGGCCCGGGAGTCTGGGCGCGCAGGCTCACGAGGGCGGTGCCCGCCATGACAGTGAGAAGGGTGCAGAGGAACATGATATTAAGGTCAGTGGGGGGCCTACAGGACATCTCCAGGTGGGCCCTGTTAGTAATAATGGGGCTGAGTCCTCTGGACATTAAAATCAGAGAACAAGCAGCATGGTTCTGGGCCAAGAAAGGGAACACTGGGAAAGCAGGGGACATTCTGGGCGTTCGGGTTGGGAATAAGAGTGCGATTAGGAGAAGAAGTGAGGAGCTATGGAAGGAATCATTGGGAAGCTGATGATACTGACCGAAGAACTTTTCAACTTTCACCAGACGTGAAAGAACCGTTAGTATCAAATACTTTGAGCCAACTGGTGGACTGATCCTATGAGAAATTGGTCGTGGGCCCTATCCGACGTATCTCTGTCGGTTTGGGAGTAGAGCTACGCCTGCGTGTGACTGAGGCGCATCGGAGGGCACTCCCGACCATGTTCTTTACGAGTGTCCCCTCTTCAACGATGTAGTAGCCGCGTTACGACATCAACTACTAAACAATAACACGTACTTCCTATTGAGAAGAACCCAGCAAACGAGGTATTACGGAAAGTTCTATCAGAATATCTTAGGGACAATTGTGAACGGTAACAAATAACCAGATGTGTCCCATTAGCCCGATCCTGTACCGCCTGTGCGTGGATAGGTCGACTAACATCTCAGTTGGAATCCGCCACGTGTAGAACTAGGGGTAGTGGGGTACAACAATACCGAACTGAGATATGCACCGGACTTGACGTAGGTTAGAATCTTTGTTAGTAGGAGTTAGAACTAGGAAACAAAAATAGGAACCTGCAGCGATTCAAGTCATCCTTAGCCTGCCTGGTGCCAGGGGCACGCTCATGGGGTTAGCTCGGTGGGCAAGGCCGTGCAGCAGGTTTATACACTTCACTGACACACCTGTGACGCTGCAGGTAGTAGAGGTTTAGCCATTAAGTAGCCATTAGAATAAGTAGAGTATTAATAACAGTAAATAAATTGCCCATTGTAACACTCTGTACTGTACTGTAGCCCCCCTGTAAACACTGTAAATTAGCTGCTAATAATAATATCACTGTAACACTTAAGGATCCACGAATCATGTGAGGTGGTGTGTTGTATATGTATAATATACAAAGCTCAAGAATAAAGAATTAAAAAAAAATACGTTGAAAACTTCTATGTCCTCGGAAAGCTCAGTGTGTCGACCACACAATGTCCGCTGCGCAACGTATTTGAGCCGGTTGGCTTTGCGGAAGGATGTGTAGTGTGGGGTACGCGGAAGTCGTTAGCACGTCGCTGGATCGGCGCTTTCCACGTGCACACGCCCTGCACGACTCGATGTTCGAAGCACCGCACGCACCAGCATCTGCTACTCGTGTAGCACTACGCCCGACTCTGTAGCCCAAGTTGCCAAGTGCTGATGGTGCAGTTGTGCAACTCCTAATAAAACCTGGTCCGTACGCTGGTGGAACCCACTCTGCTCCATTGTCGATAATACCAACCACAACGCGCACGTGATGACCGTTCTTCGTTTACAACACTTTCAACACCATTTGCAGTACTTTGGGTACTGGTGCTTTCATTATTATGTTCTAGATATATCTTTCAAATCATAGCAACAGTACCAGTGTTTCGAACAAGATAACAAAGAGGAAAATTTTTGCTGGAAGAACTTTTTCAGTTTCTGCAGGAACACAAGGTCTTTCACATGAATAACGTGAATGCGATGGCCAGCGAACAGGACCTCTTCATCCTAATCACCGTTCAAAATACATCCGACGCAAAGTGAGCGAAGCGAGCTGTGGCTACGTCATGTTAGAACAACATACATGCGTTTAGGCGTAGTGGGTTCAAATGGTTCAAATGGCTCTGAGCACTATGGGACTTAACATCGGAGGTCATCAGTCCCCTAGAACTTAGAACTACTTGAACCTAACTAACCTAAGGACATCACACACATCCATGCCCGAGGCAGGATTCGAACCTGCGACCGCAGCAGCAGCGCGGTTCTGGACTGAAGAGCCTAGAACCGCTCGACCACAGCGACCGGCGGTGCAGTGGGACAGAATAGCATAGAAACACAGTGTATACTGTTCTAGAAAATGAAAATGTAGAAGGTACGTGCTATTAAGTAATTTTTGACTGTGCCTGTCAACAAATTCGCTGTAACCCTGTGTTGATGGTTCTTTTTTTCTATTTATTAATTTTGGGCTTTACTTTGGTGGTTCTTCACAGTTGTTGCATGCCGATTTTCAAAGTGCCGATACATGACTGTTATGACTATTGAGCATTCAATCACTGAAAAAAAAGTCTTCTTCCAATAAAAGTACACATTCTGCCTAGTAACGGTCGACTTTACAGAACTACAGTACCAATTGTATCAACAGAACTGACCATGTCTTTGTGCACCTCGGGCCGTCTACATTGCGTATGATGCACGGCTACATGTTTGTCGGGTATACAAGTCTAGTGCATATGCAGCTTCGCATATTCGGCAAGTTACTAATGACCTAAGCACTTAACAACAAATCTGATAATTGCATCGTCGCTTCAGTGTGGACATTACCCACCCACAATAAACAGAGATGACTGATAAAAGAAATCAGAGTGAGAGCGCATCACTAATGACCTATCCTCTTCAAAATCATACCGGTGGGAAAGAAAACGGTGGTACACGACTTCTGATATCCAAATTTTTCAATAGAGTACACTCAGTGCTCAATTATTAAACTACTCGACTAGTTAATAACTAAAGTTGCTCGTGCAATTTAATAAACCATCGCCACTTGACGTCATTACTAACCACTTTTATCCAGGACCAAATTTGGTTCTTCTAAGTCTACATTACATGACTGCTCTTCTATTCACACTTATAAGCCTGGCAGAGGGTTCATCGGACCACCTTAAGACTTTTTCTGTACCGTTCCATTCCCGAAGAGCGTGCAGGAAACCAAACACTTAAACCACTCCGTGCGAGCTCCGATTTATTTTGTACGATGATCATTTACCCCTACGTAGGTCATCAACAAAATATTTTTTCTTGCTTCTTCAACAGTCGTATGAAACCAACCTCGTGCAACCCACCAGACTTCTTTGTTTACACCCACACCATACGCCACTACAGAATGTTTTACCTTCCCTCTACTTTAGCCTTTCTAATTGTAAATCCTTCCCATTTAGTGAGTGTGCAGTGTTAATCTTCAACATCGTCTCCCTCTCTAAGCTATCTCCTTTCAGAAACGAAGATGTTTCCAGTAATGTATTTGATATCATCAATGCAAATCACCTTTTTAATAATTCGAAAATCGTATTTAAATATCTAGGCTTTCTGACGAGCTTTGGTTATTTTAAAACCGGTAGGTTGAAGAGCAGATTGTTTTTACCGTTGAAATTTTTCCATCGACATCCCCCTCCTATCGCCTGCCCGTTTGGGGCGAGGGAAGATAAAACAGAAATAAAGAAAAAAAGCGATTACCTACTCCTAATGTCACAATGAAGAGGATTGCTTGTCTCCTCATAGCCGTACATCCTTAAGGTGAGTCCACTGTCAAAGAGTCCCGACTATACAGGGTGTCCCATTTATCTCGACCACCCTAAATAACTGTTTGTCCAGATGCAAATTACAAAATGTTTCAAACAAAAGTTCTTTAGCCGTCAGGAGGACGTCAATTGCCTTCGTTGTAGCTTTGTTCTTTACAAAGATATGAACAGCGGTATGACTTTTTTAAATGGCAACTTGTATTTTTTATTCGATGATTCATTTCCTCTCCTAAAGACCTATTCAAAAATGTATCACAGTGTACCATTTACTGAAACACAACGTTATTAATTACATAATACAACATTGACTTTGAGCCCGGGATCACAAACTCGTCCACTTTCTGGAGTTGTCAGAAAACAAATGAAAACCAATCAAAACGTAACATAAAATTGACTTTGACTTCCGTGTACCATTGACCAGGAGTAGAACATTCAAAGGTGCTCAAAATGATGACACCTTGGACACGGATACACTGGTGCACTCGATGAAAGAAAGAATTATTTACTGCTTCCAGTGTTGCCTGCTGAAGAGAATTACAAGCAAGCACGATACGTTCCTGCATGTTCTCTGGAGTTGTTGGAATAGCGCGGTAGACAGCGTCTTTAATGCATCCCCAAAGAAAAATGTCCAGAGGATTTAAATGAGGAGACCTAGCAGGCCAAATAACTGTTCCCCCTCGAACAGTCCACCTGAAAGGATACCTTCGAATCAGAACACAACGAGCACGCAAGGCATTGTGTGCTGGACATCCATCGTGTTCACACCACATAAGCATTCTGGTTCTTAGCGGCACTACATCCAGAGGAGGAGGAAGAATTCGTCTGAGGAAGTTGGCATACACTGTGCCGTTGAGACTATCATTGATGAAATAAGGGCTAGTAACTGTAGTACCAAGCATCCCACACCAGACGTTAACTCTCCATTGACGCTGATGTTCCACTTGTCTAAGCCATCGTGGGTTGTCGCTGGACCAATATTGCATGTTCCTTGTCTTTACCTGTCCTTTGTTTGAGAAGGAACATTCATCGGTAAATAGAACATTGGAGAACTTCCCGCTGGCGAGAATTTGCTGCTGTAGTCACTGACAGAACCGTACACGATTCTGGAAATCTTTCCCATGCAATTCTTGATATAGATGTACGTGGTAAGGATGGAACGGGTGACTTGTAAGAATACGATGTACACTGGTTTTAGGAATGCCAGTCTCGTGTTCAAGCTGTCGTGTACTCACATGTGGATTCACAGCAACGGAAGCGAGAACAGTAACTTCGGCAGCTTCGTCTGTGGGAGTGCTACGACGATTGCGTTGTCATGGGTTGAAAATTCCCGTTTCCTGAAGTGTCGCAACAAGACGAGAAAACATCCGTCGGAAAGGTGGGTTCTTGTTAGGATATCGCTCTCTGTACCCTTCCGCTGCGAGTGTAGCATTTCGCCTACCTTCAACAACAACAACAATAAAAGAAACGTTATATCGGTGCAGTTTGTAAGAAGGACAGCCTTTACTGTATGCCTACTCTACATAACAGTATTTAAAAGGAATAAACTACTATACTAAATGTAACCATGCATAAGAAAACTGTATTGCAATTACTCTTCTGCTAACTTACATTCCCCATAGATGAGCAGCATTTCTACCTTCTCTTCGTTGGTATATATCACACAACTCTTCAACTGACGATGGTTGACGTAATCAAGAGTGTGCATTCTACTTACGTTCGTGCTGATTGATGTGCCCCTGACGTTTAAAGAACATTTGCTTGAAACATTTTGTAATTTTCATCTGGACAAACAGTTATTTAGGGTGGTCAACATAAATGGGACACCCTTTATAATATATGTACGTTATCAACAGCCGGGACAGCCACCATAGAGACAAATAGTTACGACAAACTCAACCCTCCATTACAGATAGGGGAACAGAATGAGCGTGCGAGAAAAAGGTTCTCGTGCTTTAGATTAACTCATTCCGTTCGTGCAAACATCGCTTACTCGTGAGTAATCAGTCGCAGCTATTGCTACAATGCAAAAATGGTTCGTTAATTATTTATTTATTTATTCAGCATTTTGTTTACATACGTATAAAAGACGGTTGTGTACTAGTTGATCAGAAACGAAACTGGATCAAGCAGCCCCGTTTCGATGTCTATCTCCCATCTGATTTATCTTTTTTAGGATCGTTTTTCTAGTGTGTATGTCTCTTCTATGATACATGTTTCTTTTCACATTCTGCACTACATCTAAGACATTATAGGTCATACAACCTGTAATGAGCAGTTCCTCTGATGAGGAGGTCCCGATGTCACAGAATCAGCCTTCTGGTATGGCTAATGAACACCTTCTTTTGAAAGTCAGTTTTCATATGAGCGTCGCGGACAAAGTCATTGTTGACGGAGTACAAGCTTGGATTGAGAAAATGTAGGGGAGAGAATAGGTAGTCTCTTTCTTCAAAATAACCGTCCTAGCATTTACATCATTCGACTTTGGGAAATTTAAATATCAATTGGTTCTGGTGGAGGTTTGAACTCTGAATCTCCCAGATGTTATTCTATTGTTTTAATCTCTGTTGCACATCACTTGGTTGTTGTTCATGTTCCACTGGCCGTGGCTCATAAAGTCATATGAGACGGCGGAGGAGATGGGTTTGGAAAGTGTGGGAACAGAACTCCATCACATCATCATTCAATGAATCTTAATGTGTCAAGAGATCTAGGATTACTGAAATACCAGAATCAGGAAGGCCAGACGTAAATGTCGAAGACAGTCCTTCACCGAAGGCTCCACCGCTATAAATAGTAGTACGATGTGTGATGGCCTTTCATGAAGACGGGTGTTAATCTACAAAGCACCAAGGGGATGGTCGTGCTGAAAACGGTCATTTCTAAAAACCCTTTCGTCTATTTATTAGCTACAGTAATAAAAACAGTTGCACGTGAGATTTTCCCAAGTACTATTTTTTTCGTTGTTCTAGAAACGTTCCCACGTCGACCATTAAGGCAGGGATACCACAGAATTGTTTGCGGGGGTACGTAAATAAAAACTCTTCACTTCTTTTCGTTATACCAACTGAATGAGATTATTTAAACTGAATGGATGAAGGGGATAAGACTAATGAGGATTCAGTGACTGGAGATGACATCAGTGAGAAACAGTGAGGAATGCTCAGCTGGAAATGTACTGAGTATGCTGCATCTAACGAAAATATGTACCAAACCGGAATACAGACCCCGATTTCCTACATTTCGAGAGCGGTCACCATATTCCTTTGGCTATCTGAGTAAGTCTCCACTTCTGACTCAAACGTCTTGTCAGAGATTTCCACATATGATTTCCAAACACAGCTACAAGACGTTCTCCCACAGCATACGTTTACGTGGGAATAGTGCCCCCGAAGGAAAAGAATCGGTGAAAGATCGTAGTTTACTCCGTCACGAGAGATACATACCAAGTGAAAGCCGTTGAGAAGATCACAGGAATGATGTGTAACTGCGCTAAGGACTAATAACTGTAGGGGCCCCATTGGCACGTCAATAGTTCACTCCAGAGTGGAACCAGAGTAGAAGAGTCACGTGGGGATTTTAGACAAACTTAAGCAAAAATTCGAGGTCCGCTGACGAACGCGTTTCACTCCACGTACAACAAGCGAAATCAGATTCTCAAGGAAGTATAGACATCGAGAATATCGTGCATTCATAACGAACTTCCAGAACTCAGAAATAAGAGCTGGGTCCAACACGTAGTACCAAGTTTCAAAATCGATAACGAGGTATGGAATATATAACGAAGTGATACGTAGGCTTATCTGGGAGTGGGTGTGTTCAACACAACAAATAAAAGCATTAGGTCAAGCGAAGTCGAAATTGAGTCTGACTGCTAACTTAGGAGCAAAAACGTTTGTAATTGAATCCTTTTACCTGCAACTTCATTCTTCTACACACATCAAAAAAAGTTTTGCATCACCCCTATTCCCAGAACTCCTGAGGATAGACTTGACTGTGGATATTGTATCACAGACACAGTCCCTTTGACTGTTCAGAGATGTCACTAAAGCCGGCCGAAGTGGCCGTGCGGTTAAAGGCGCTGCAGTCTGGAACCGCAAGACCGCTACGGTCGCGGGTTCGAATCCTGCCTCGGGCATGGATGTTTGTGATGTCCTTCGGTTTGTTAGGTTTAACTAGTTCTAAGTTCTAGGGGACTAATGACCTCAGCAGTTGAGTCCCATAGTGCTCAGAGCCATTTGAACCATTTTTTTAGATGTCACTAAACCTGTCCATAGATGTAAACAACCATGCATGACCAGCGCCTATTAGACGAAGGGGTTCCGACAGCCGATCTGTTCCAGTCATTCCGGAGGTACACGGCTCATGTTGTCTGTAGTTCAACCATGCCTAGACGGCCAGTACCGCGGTTCGATCGCGTCCGCATTGTTACTTTATGCCAGTAAGAGCTCTCAACAAGGGATGGGTCCAGGCGTCTCGGAGTGAACCAAAGCGATGCTGTTCGGGCATGGAGGAGATACAGCGAGACAGGAACTGTCGATGACATGTCTCGATCAGGCCGCCCAAGAGCTACCACTGCAGTGGATGACAGCTACCTACGGATTATGTCCCGTAGGAACCCTGACAGCAGCGCCACCATGTTGAATAATGCTTTTCGTGCATCCATAGGACGTCATGTTACTACTCAAACTGTGCTCAATAGGCAGCATGATACACAACTTCACTTCCGACGTCCATGACGAGGTCCATATCTGCAACCACGACGCCATGCAGCGCGGTACAGATGGGACCAAAAACGTGTCGCCGCGCAGGATTAGCCGAGCGGTCTAAGGAGCTGCAGTCATGGACTATGCGGCTGATCCTGGCGGAGGTTCGAGTCCTCCCTCGGGCAGCGATGTGTGTGTTTGTCCTTAGGATGATTTAGGTTAAGTAGTGTGTAAGCTTGGGGACTCATGACCTTAGCAGTTAAGTCCACTAAGATATCACACACATTTTTTTGAAAAACATGTTAAATGGACCGCTCAGGATTGGCATCACGGTCTCTGCACCGATGAGTGTCGCATACACCTTCAACCAGACAATCGTCGGAGACGTGTTTGGAGGCAACCTGGTCAGGATGAACGCCTTAGACACACTGTCCAGCGAGTGCACCACGGTGGATGTTCCATGCTGTTATGGGGTGGCATTATGTGGGGCCGACGTACACCGCTGGTGGTCATGGAAGGCGCCGTAACGGCTGTACGATACGTGAATGTCATCTTCTGGCCAATAGTGCATACATATCGGCAGCATTTGGCAAGGCATTCGTCCTCATGGACAAGTCGCACCCCCATCGTGCACATCTTGTGAATGATTTACTTCAGAATAACGACATCGCTCGACTAGAGTGGTCAGCATCTTCTCCAGACATGAACCCTATCGAACATGCCTGGGATAGATTGAAAAGGGCTGTTTATGGACGACGTGACACACTCACCACTCTGAGGGATCTACGCCGAATCGCCGTTGAGGAGTGGGACAATGTGGACCAACAGTGCCTTGATGAACTTGCCTTGATGAAATGCCACGACATGCTACTGGGTATTACAGTTACCGGTGTGTACAGCAATCTGAACAATCACCTCTGAAGGTCTCTCTGTATGGCGGTACAACATGCAATGTGTGGTTTTCATGACCAATAAAAAGGGCAGAAAATATGTTTATGTTGATCACGATTCCAATTTTCTGTACAGGTCCCGGAACTCTCGGAACCGAGGTGATTCAAAACTTTTGTTGATGTGTGTGGAACAGTGGCCTTAGTCATACTAAGAAAGTCCGTTGTGCGCAAATATCTTGATCATGCAGTAGTAATACAGGGAGACTAATGTCCCCGAATAGACAGACAGTCGTTCGAAGTAGTCCTGAACGCTTTCTCTGAAGCAACATGTACTTGGTGAGGGAGTCGATTAAGGACAGGAAAGGCTCAGACTAGTTTAATATTCGAAAAATCCTTAAGAAATGGGATTGTCGTAGTCCCGTTTCAGAAATGGTCTGAAAAATGCCGAAAGGCAGAACCTCATAGTGAGTAATCTATAATGAGAACAATGTGTGGTTCATACAACTTCCGTCATACGTTAGCGAAAGATCTTGCCGAGAATTCCAGAAAACTTTACGCTAAACGGGACGAAAGATTCTATTAAGGAGTTATAAGACACTTAAAAGATAAATGGAATCTTAAACTTAGGATTTAAAAAGTCATGCGGACAGGAAGACGGTAATAGTTACCATCTTTTGACTATTGCAGAATCTCGCAAATAGATGACAGAGAAATAATATTCTTGGTGATGAAAAGTAGCTAAAGCAGTTGGTAATGAATAGTGGTGCAGTCATGATGGGATTTCAATTGATTGTTGCAGAAAGTACTCTGCGGCTTTGGTCCCTTCCTTAGTCCGCATTTATCATCTCTCGCACAGAACGGATACCCAAAGTAACAGACCAATTTCCTTAACGCCCATCTAATTCAGGATACCTGAGCGTATTCTAAACTTTAATTTAATGAGTTTCCTAAAGAGAGAAAACTTTGTCCATAGATACAAAACCATTGCTTGTGCGAAACACAGCGTCTTTTTTTTTTTTTTTTTTTTTTTCAAATATCGTGCAAACCGTGGATGCAGAGTTATAGGTCCCACATTTCCAGAGCTTTCTATAGTGTATCACTGTTTGTACTCTTAATAAAGGTCCGAGTGGACCGAACAAGCTCTCAAATACGTGACTAACTTGTAGATTTTTTCAATAATGGAACGTAATTCGTTGTCTTGAACGGTGAGAGAGTCAAATGTAACGTCAAGAGTGCTCCAAGGAAGTCTGGTAGGACCATTTCTGTTCTCTGTGCACGTAAAGGACGCGGTGAGGAGCAATCTGAGAATAATGACGATGTTTTGTACAGGATAGTATCGCCGTTGAGTGACTGAGGGTGGATTCGGAATGACTTGGATAGAATTTCTATCCGGTGCGACGAAGGGTAGCTTGCTTAAAGTTTCGATAAATATAAGTAACGCGGATGGATAGAGGAAATATTCTTGTGATGTTCGAATACAGTACTAATGGTATGCTTGACTAACAGCCTTAAACGTAACGTTTCGAAACATTATGAGAAGTAACGTGCAAGTAAGGTTAGTTGTAAGAAAGGCGAACGACCGGCTAAGGTTTATTGGGCGAGCTCTTGGAAAGTGTAGCTATGCTACTGTCTACAACAGTGATCTCATGTAAGGACCGTAAGGATAAACCAAGGGACATTAGGGCTCACAGAGAAGCTTGCGGGCAATCGTTTCCACCTCTCTCAATTTGCGAAAAGAACGGGAAAGGAAATAGCCAGCAGTGATACAAAGAATCCTCTGCCCTTCACTGCAGAGTGGTTTGTTCAACTGAGGGAACTCAATCTGATTGGCCTGCTGGAGGTTTCACCTCTGGCCCTCCCAGATGTTGCTCTATTGCCTTAGTCTCCGCGCCACATCACTTAGTTATTGTTTATGTTCCATTGGCCGGGATCCTTGTGAAGATGTACACGGTCCGCCCAATAAGTTTCGACACTAGGTTTCTTAGTGGCGTGTAAGCGACGTCAGAACAGTAACTACCGTGGTTGCTTGAACTAACAACTGTAAACGTCAGATGTGCCTTCGACCAGTAAGCTGTGAGCTTGTACACCTGCCGCGACTTGATTGAAACACAAATAACAGATAATTATTATCTGGAAAAAATAATTACGGGTGACGTGACTTGACATTATTAATACTAACATACCATAAAATCACAAAATGCTGATATTCGCATGAAGCATCAACGCTTTGGTGAAATAAGCGAAATGCAAGCCATTATGACGCGCGAGTTGAGTTATTACAGTTTCACATGGTTAGGTGAACGTTCTGTGGATTGTACTCAAGTGGAGGGGACACTATGTACAACACCGGAGGCATTAAAACCACCATTTCAACATTCCTAATTTTTTTATAAATACATTATCGAAACTTTTTGAATGACAAGGTAAATGCAGAACTGATTTGGATTATACGTAAACAAAGACAAGAACCAAGAAAATTGCTAAACCGTGGTCGTTGTAGGGTCAAAATAATGTCGTGATCGCCAGAGAAAGCAGTTCCTGGTCCCCATGCAGTTCCTGGTTCGAGTGCCAGCTAGGTTCTCTGAATCGTTTTACGACATTTCAGTGGCGTCTCATGTGAATGTCCGATGCCTCAGCGGCTTTCTGCGTATGCGTGAGTACGAAAATACACACTGGCTTCTGACATTTACAGTTCCAACCGGGGTATCTGTTTTCTGTAGAAGTCAAAATCACTCAGCAAATTGTTTGCGAGGCGTAACCAAAGGAGCCATACTTCACGTCTTCTTTTCGTTTTATTGACTGAGGGGGCGAAAATAAAATGATGTCTGAGGTGTTTCAAAGTATACTTCATCGACTGATCACTAATGTTATCCTTCAAGAAGCAAATGCGGTGAACAGTAATGCTAACAAACAAGAGTACCACTATACAGGGTCATTCTGCTGCCCCTACAGATGCAGTTTTAAGCAGTCCCTCATGACAGAACAATGTTGTTGACCAGTTTGCTCTTGAGATGTGAATCACCTTGTCAAAATGTTACAGAATAACCGGTAAAGTATACAAAGACATCTTACACCTATTGTACAAATTTTGTTTGTTAATTTCGTTATTTCCGATGGTGAAAAACATTAAGGCAACGTTTCTCAACCATTTACGAATAGTACGTACTATAAACGGAATAAACTTACAACATCCAAAACCTGTTTGACTACACCGCTAACTAGACATTGAAGGATTAGAGGCACTTGGATAAATATGACAGAAATTAGGGATATCTTGGTTCAAAAATACCGTGTAACTCATGGCCAATCGTCGCAATTATTAATGTAATAATAAAATACATAGTTTATTTGAAAATTGCTAGTATTATTACGTCAATATATAACACAAAGACTGCGATTAAACATGAAACAAAAAATCAGACAAATATCCTCCACGGCTTCTTCTGCACACATCCATTCTGTGGACAAAATTTTCGACGACTCTACAGCAAAGTTCGGCTTGAACGTGACCCATGACACGTCTAGTTTCTGTCTTGAGTTGAGGGATGGTTCGTGGGAAAAAAAAAATGGTTGATATGGCTCTGAGCACTATGGGACTTAACAGCTGAGGTCATCAGTCCCCTAGAACTTAGAACTATTTAAACCTAACTAACCTAAGGACATCACACACATCCATGCCCGAGGCAGGATTGGAATCTGCGACCGTAGCGGTCGGGCGGTTCCAGACTGAAGCGCCTAGAACCGCTCGGCCACAACGTCCGGCTTTTACCTTCACTCTCAATCCTTTATCTTCACATTTCCTCACCAGTCACTTCACTGTTGACATATTGGGTGCATTTTGTCTACTAAAAATTACACGGTCTTCGAACAGTCTCTGCAAACCATTCACCGTACTTGAAATGTAGTTTCAAAATATGGATGCTTTGATCCATCGTGTGTGGCTCCATTTTAGCTGATAACAATACGTGTAGATGCACGTTGACAATGACATTAGGTACTCGTAATAACTACGGATGACAGTCGCTTAAATTTCAGGTCCGGTAACCTAATAAACTGAAATAGGCGCGCAATTCAAAAATTGCGTTCTTTATGGGACATATTTTACAGTATAATTCCGTTTGTTAAGGGTCGTCCAAAGCTCTGAGAGAGGTCTTATAACGATTACGTGCTGTCACCTGTCTAAATATCATTACTGATACAGAAATAGTGCGGGTTCATAAAACTACATTGGTAGCGGCAGCTGAACCACCCCATATACTACGTTGGGACGCACCCAAAATAATTTATGCATCGGAATTTCCCACAATACACTGACATTTAGAAATTGAGATATAGAAGTCAATTCATATGTTTCTTTCTGTGCCCCTTCACACAAAAGCAACACACATTCAGTTTTACGTGCATTTGACATTCTAAGTGCAGTACTGTCATGAAGGTAACTGACGAATTCTCTAGCGAGACATAGATCACCTTCCCAATATCGAAACAATCTGCAAAGAATTCTCTTCAGTTCCTGAAAGCAGAGATAGGAATAGCTCCGTATAGCATGAGCAGTAGCGCCACTATTACACAACGTGGCGCACGTGAAATTATTATTTTTCTTGTGTTTGTGTTACGCTCTTCAAAAATTTCTTCGTCAAGTGACAGACTCCCTTAAGAATGTATTTCCACGCTAGCAGAATAGCAGACATGTGACATCGCTTCGCCGGGCGCGGTGGCCGAGCGGTTCTAGGCGCTTCAGTCCGGAACCGCGCGACTGCTACGGTCGCAGGTTCGAATCCTGCCTCGGGCATGGATGTGTGCCATGTCCTTAGGTTAGTTAGATTTAAGTAGTTCTAAATTCTAGAGGACTGATGACCTCAGATGTTAAGTGCTGTAGTGCTCAGAGCCATTTGAACCATGTTTTTTGATATCGCTTCCAAAAGGTGAAGAAATGTTTCCCTCTCTCGTTAACCTCCACCCATGTCTTTCGGGATACCACGTAACATGACAAAAAAAAATTGCAGTAGCCTCAAGACTTACAAAGCGTATGAGCTTTTTATCGGAAACATCGCATGACATTACTACGTGCAGTCATTAGTGCAGCGGCGGTAAAAGTGAATTTTTAGTCTCAGTCAGAGCAGTTCAGTAGGGAGCTAGTTTCGTGATCGGGATATTACGGTTTGTCTGTTTAGTCAACATGCCTCCTAGATTAGATTAGAACTTAGATGTTCTTTTCGTTGTAGTAGATTCATAGTGAAGAGATATTCTAGGATACACATGTCAGAAAACAAAAATTTATTTAAAAAATCCTTTACAAGGAAAAGCAGATGTGCTAGTGCAACTTGCACAGGTCCCAAGTGAAATACTCCTCGTGGATTTGGAATAGGTAAGTTAAGCTGAAAATTTATTCATTTAAAGGTAATAATAAACTTTTCACAAAACATATAAATGTTCAATACACTGATATGAAAAGAGAATTCGTCAGTTACCTTCATGACAGTACTGCACTTAGAATGTCAAATGCACGTAAAACTGAATGTGTGTTGCTTTTGTGTGAAGGGGCACAGAAAGGAACATATGATAATTTCTAGGCAAGTGTAGCCATGAGACATCAGAGAGAAAAACCATTTTACAACAGTTATTTATCATAATCACATTACTGTCCTGTATTTGGACAGAAGTCGGATAACACTAAATGTGTCACAAAAAAGTTACAAAACTGGAAGGTTCATTTCAGTTTTATTGTTAGACCATGACAGCACTGTTACTTAGAGGCGAGAAGGGATCTCAGCACGGGAAGTTGTACAGCCAATTGACGCACACCACAGTGACGTCATAAAAACTCTCGCCTGCCATCAACGACACCACTACAGCTATCTGCAAATTATGGGACGTAGACATAATGAGGAGATTGTAACACAATTGTGCCCTGCCTTCTACACACTATCAGTTCGGCCTTCACGCGTCCGTTATGGACAACAAATAGTACAAACCCCCAGCACTATGCTTCGCGTTGAAGGTGGACAAGGGAGCATCTGGCATTGAACCTAGATCAATGGCACCAATTTCTTCTCGCCATATAGTTCAGAATTTGGTTGCTGCCACTTGATTGTTAAAGAAGAGCGTAGAGACGCCCATATAACCAATGTGCATCCCAGCCATGCAGTGACACAGATTCAGCAAGAAGTGGATCAGTCATGTTTTGGGATGAGATCATGATCGAATATCGAATGCCTCTTGTCGCTATCGAGCATAATTTTATGTTTTTGCACCATCGAGACGGATCCGGCCTTCTACTTTGTAGCATTGCAGCCAGCATTAAGGCGATGGGATAGTACTGTACTATCACCCCGGGACCACCTCGTGAAGGTCTTCCTCCAGGTGGCTGGAATCAACCAACTGAAATGGCCTGCTGTGTTTACTCACGTCAACGCGACTTTGCCTTCCAGGGACCGATTGAAACTTGTCGCACGTCGCTGCAGGAACCTTCGTCACACTGGCCGCCGTTTAAAACTGTGACAGAATTACGCAGCCACCTCTAGACCAACTCGTGGAGACTACGACAAGGATAATCCAAATATCTTACAGGGTGACAATTATTGAACTATATGAAATAAAATCGCCATAACTTCTCAACGTTCAAACTGCACGGTTGGCCGCGGGACATGATAGGAATTAGTATGGTTTGGTTTAGAGACGAAGCCCACTTTCATTTGGATGGGTTCTTCAGTAAGCAAAACTGGCGCATTTGGGGAACTGAGAATCCGCATTTCACGATCGAGAAGTATCTTCACCTTCAATAGCTGATTGTGTGATGTGCAATGTCCAGTCACTGAAAAATCGGTGCGATATTTCTTGATGGCACGGTGACTACCGAGCGGTACGTGAAGGTTTTGGAAGATGATTTCCTCCCCGTTATCCAGATTAACCCTGATTTCTACAAGATGTGGTTCATGCAAGATGGAGCTCTATACCATCAAAGCAGGAGAATGTTTTATATCCTGGAGGAGCACTTTGGGGATCGCATTCTGGCTCTGGGGTACCCAAAAGCCACTGGCACGGGCCTCGATTAGCTGCCATATCTTCTGGATCTGAACACATGTCACTCTTTTTTGTGGGGCTATATTAAAGAGAATGTGAACAGCAATAACCCCAAGACCATTGCTGAGCTGGAAACAGCCATTCAGGAGGTCATCGACAGTATCGATATTCCGATACTTCAGTGGATCAAGCAGAATTTCTCTATTCGTCTGCGCCATATCATGGCCAATGATGTCAGACATATCGAACATCTCATAACCTAAATCCGAATATATGTAGTGACGTTTACATGTTGAATAAAGTATGTGCACGCCGTAGTTTATAACTAATTTACCTTTTTTCATACGGTTTAATAATTTTCACCCCGTATAACGGGTTACAGGATAGCGGAGTCTTGCTGGACGTTGAAGGACGAAGAGGATTTCGAAAGGGAGGATATTGTAATGACAACGTTTTGCTTTAAGACAACTAATGGCAAAGAGACTGGAAAGGAATCTGAGCAGTCATTAGTATTCACAAATCATAAGAGGACGTATGACACTGTCACTGAAGAAACTGTATGAAGTACTGTGGAGGAGTGAGTTTCATAAAGGACACATGTTAGAAGCAAATGCAACCTATACAAGTTTGCAGAGTGTGTAATTACGGGGGGGGGGGGGGGGGATAAAAATTTTTCACAGTCTTTCAAAATTGCAAAAGGATTATAACAAGGATGCTGCTTGTCTCCTACGTTGCTTAAAATATGCATCCAGAATGCCTTAGACTTGTGTTATAGGAAACGTGCACGAATGGACATTTAGATGTGTACTGTATGCCTTGTTCTTAGCAGATGATCACATAGTGGT
This sequence comes from Schistocerca serialis cubense, assembly GCF_023864345.2. Classification (NCBI taxonomy): domain Eukaryota; kingdom Metazoa; phylum Arthropoda; class Insecta; order Orthoptera; family Acrididae; genus Schistocerca; species Schistocerca serialis. The sequence continues at coordinate 697,604,356 of NC_064638.1, read as the reverse complement.
GGACATTGTAGAGAATGATATCTGCTTTATGCTAGGAAAATTATTAGAAGAATTTCATAAGTGGAGATTGTAAGTAAATTTTCAGAAGACTGAATACGTCTACAACTAGACTGCATCCACACGATTACTCTATAATTCACAAGTAAGTGTCTAGCGGAGGATTCATTGAACCACCTTCAAGCTATTTCTCTATCGTTCCACTTTCGTAAAGCGCGCAGAAAAACCAACATTTAAATCCTTCCACGCGAGCTCTGGTTTCTCCTACTTTATTGTAATGATCATTTCTTCCTATGTAGGTGTGAGCCAAAAAAATACTTTCACGCTCTGAAGAGAAAGTTGGTGAACGAAAAATTCCTTTGTTTTAATTATTGCTACCCCAATTCGCAAATCATATCCGTGGCACTCTCTCCCCTACTTCGCGGTACTACAAAACGGACTGCCCTTCTCTGAACTTCGATGAATACTCCAGCAGAGGGCGGACAAGGGTGGCGCAAACAGTCTCTTTAGCAGACCTGTGCAGTGGAGAAGATGTAAGAAACATACTAACATACTAGTAGAGGACCAGCACATCAAGGTTCAGTATGTAAAAAAATTTAAATATTTGGGTAGTATCCTACCGGAAGCGGGAATAAGTAATTAGAAAATACAGCGACAAACAGCTTATAGGAAAGCAACAATCCAGAAGCTAAACCCTCTGTTGGGTCTTCTAAGACGCGTTGCAAGTAAACAAGATGCTCTACATACATGTAAGCCTACAACGGCTTATGGATGCGAGTGCTGAGAGCTTACTGGAAAAAAATAAAAAGAAATTGTCATACGTAGAAATGGACTATCTCAGAAGACCATGTAGGATATCTCGGTGGCACCACGTAAGAAATACAACGATTAGAGAAATGCTCCGGACTCAAGAAAGCATCACAGGCAGATCGCCGGGTATGAATAATACAGTGCGAATGAAAGATGACCCAAGAAGATTTTGATGTACTACCCTGAGAGGAGAAGGAGAGAGGAAGACCAAAGGTTGCCTGGTTAGATGGGGTAAACGAATTCACGAAGAAAAGAGAAATAGAAGAAGAGGGACAAGCATGGGAAGATAGAAACGGTAGGCGACAGACATGTGGAATGCAGCGACAGCTGAAGGAACAGCACAAGAGAGAGAGAGAGAAAAAAGCCGCGCGGGATTAGCCGAGCGGTCTGAGGCGCTGCAGTCATGGACAGTGCCGCTGATCCCGGCGCAGGTTCGAGTCCTCCCTCGGGCATGGATGTGTACGTGTTTGTCCTTAGGATATTTTAAGTTAAGTAGTGTGTAAGCTTAGGGACTGATGACCTTAGCAGTTAAGTCCCGTAAGATTTCACACACATTTGAACATTTTTGAGAGAGAGAAATGAACGCGATGGAGCGATTTTAATTTCGCAAGTATGAGTGGCTGTAAATGTTTCATTCGCCTGTACGTAATGGTCACCCATACTTTAGAGCGCAATATGGTTCAAATGGTTCAAATGGCTCTGAGAACTATGGGACTCAACTGCTGAGGTCATTAGTCCCCTAGAACTTAGAACTAGTTAAACCTAACTAACCTAAGGACATCACAAACATCCATGCCCGAGGCAGGATTCGAACCTGCGACCGTAGCGGTCTTGCGGTTCGAGACTGCAGCGCCTTTAACCGCACGGCCACTTCGCCCGGCGCAATATGGTACGGCCACAGTCGGCACTTGAAAACGTCCACTACAGCTCCAATAGGATGGCTACTAAAGGCAGGAAAATCTGTCGTACCCCAGGATGGCTTTTGTTGAAGGTACGTCACGTGTCGCAGTATGGCATAAGTTATATCTTTCAGAAGCGAAAATCTGTTGATGTACGAATGGTCATTGCAAACCGAGTGAGGCTTATACCAAGAGAATCTCTAACAACAATCTCAGACATCTTAATACTTATCATGGAGCTTATCATGGAACGTTGCAGAGGGGTACACTGCAATTCTTCTCGTTTAAAATGGTTCAAATGGCTCTGAGCACTATGGGACTTAACATCTGAGGTCATCAGTCCCCTAGAATTTAGAACTACTTAAACCTAACTAACCTAAGGACATCACACACAGCCATGCCCGAGGCAGGATTCGAACGTGCGACCGTAGCGGTCGCGCGGTTCCAGACTGAAGCGCCTAGAACCGCTCGGCCACTGCAGCCGACCTTCTCGTTAATCAGCAGTAAAATCCTCTGAACAGCCCTGTGTAAAGGTATTCATCATGTCATTTTCATATCTGGATAAATCATTAATTTACCGCGATTATCTTTCGTTCTGAGAAGCTCCAGATACTTGCAGTATGGCCGGCCAGTGTGGCCACGCGGTTAAAGGCGCTTCAGTCTGGAACCGCGCGACCGCTACGGTCGCAGGTTCGAATCCTGCCTCGGGCATGGATGTGTGTGATGTCCTTAGGTTAGTTAGGTTTAAGTAGTTCTAAGTTATAGGGGACTGATGACCTCAGATGTTAAATCCCATAGTGCTCAGAGCCATTTGAACCATTTTGAACCTTGCAGTATGTGATCTCGTAACCCAACGTACCTGTCGGTGAAATTGTAGGGCTTCCCTTTGTTTTGTTTATTATTCTGTTTTCATTTAACAGTGAAAATTTTTTTTTCATAAACTACATTTTTTCATAACCTGCTCCCCTTGATTTCAAGTCCACATACTCTCTTAGGTTTGCAGGTTGCGCAAAGAGATTTTTGAGCTGGTTATAAATAATAGGTATTTCCATTAAAGTTGCTGACTGTCATATAAGATGCGATTTTGATAGAGCATTACGTTCGAACTCTGCATATTTACTACAATTCTGATGCAGAGATGCGACAGTGGTACGAAGAGGTACTTGCAATGACTGAAACTGAGAAACTGTTCAGCCCTGATGAAAGAACAGTAATGTTGAACAACTGTTTGCTCAGTTGCCCATCAAAGGCTTGACACACGCAACGATGCGACTTCAGAAATTTCTGTGACTCGTTAGACACACGCACTCGTTCGGCTAGACGGCAACTCAGTGGTGTTAGCGGAGGCGCTGTGGAATCTATCGCAGAGGCGCTCCGGCCATAAATTTATGACGCGGAGAACACGCCACAGAAAAATAACAACTTTCGACCTGACCGAAACTGCGATGTAAACATGCGTGTCACGCATGGTCCCGTGTTTGCGACAAGGGAGAATGAGAGCAAGGTCACATTGCTTTGTATCCGCAAGGTTGTGCCACTTCATCTTGTCGAGGCCGCACCCATAAAGGCAGCACAACAAATTGCTCTGAATGCTAAAATAGAGTGGCTCCTGATGTTTTGAGTCACTCTTGAGGCACAGCTAGGGAGCACACTTCTTGTTTATTTCAGCTGCCCAGCTTACTCACAATGGGAGGCCACGACGCTTGGAACGCGGATTTACTGCAAACTTCGTACACTCGTAGTACCCCATGAGGACAACAAAATGTACAAGCAGTAGCGCGTACTTCTCAAGCGTTACTGAGAAAATCGCAAGATAATTTCGGTCGTCAAATACATAACTGTGCGTGGCCATTTTAACCATGAAGCGGCTGCAGCCGAGTGGTGTCGGCACGGTAGCTCAACGTGTTCGGTCAGAGAGCTGGTTGGTCACTGTAAGGAATAAACTGAGTGGAAGGATCAACAAACGAACTTTAACGGATGTCATGTGACGTCCGCAACGACCAAACACAACGATCACAGACGAACAAAATGTCGCATCTGTGACTTATTAAACTGATAGTTCGGTAATTTTCACATCTGTCAACACCTGCTTTCTTTGGGATTGGAATTATATTCTTCTTGAAGTCTGAGGGTATGGATGCGTGTGATGTCCTTAGGTTAGTTAGGTTTAAGTAGTTCTAAGTTCTAGGGGACTGATGACCATAGATGTTAAGTCCCATAGTGCTCAGAACCATTTGAACCATTTTTTTGATATAATGGGAAAAATACCTGTAATAGGATGAACTTTTATTAAATTTACAATTTTATTTGGCAGTCTACTAATTTTTATTATCACAAATAATATAATATTCATAACTATCGACTTGTTAACGACCAAACGCATAAAGTGATACTGAAAATGTATGCTCGTCCGTGTCTTCAAAACTGTTCGTATTTAATCGAAAAAGAACGAATAATTGCTTCTCGGATGACGCTATTAAAATACACTCGATACTGCATACCCAATTATCAGCGCCGATTTTTAAGAAAATACAGCGTTATGCATGGTTTGCTTCCAAACTATCGTCTGAAAGAGAGGTTGTTGAAAATGGTAACGAGGTTTGTTTTTCCACGGAAAACGTCAAAAGACCTTGCGTATGCGGAAACATGGCATTTATTCAATGCAGCTGGTGCCGTTTAACTTTATGTTTTCCATGTTTTTGCGAAAAATACCATCCTTCAAGTTGTACTCGTAATGTCGAAAGCGACGATTAATTGTATATCTTTCGAAAGCCGTCTGTGCCGGTGAAAACTTGGAGGTAACAAGTCGCTTCGGGCTCCTTCCAGGTATAAGGGATTTCTCAAATCACTGACAAGCATACATTTTCAGTATCACTTCATGCGTTTGGTCGTTTACTAGTCGATAGTTATGAATATTACATTATTTGTGATAATAAAAATTAGTAGACTGCCAAATAACATTGTAAATTTAATAAAAGTTCGTCCGATTACAAGTATTTTCCCCATTATATCAATTGTAATATAAATAATAAAGAAAATGATTGTGTTGAATATAAAAACGGAACTCGATCCAGCGGCTCGAGCGCCAACCACTTTTAAAAAAAAAATAAAAAAGTCATTTCGTTCTATATTGTTCGTTGAATTTGTTCAGGATGGCCTTCTGATGACACCTGTTCAGTTTGTTCGATGATCCATTCGCTCACTCTTTTTATTTTAAAGGGCAGCTAACACTTTTCTTTTTTTTAATCTTATTTTGTTCGCTTTCGTTCGTTGCATCTGCTCTGGGTGGACGTCGTAACACAGGCATTTAAGTTCATTGTTGATCGATTTACTCAGTTTTTTTTATTAGAGAGAGCAGCCTACTCTGTGACCGAACACGCTGAGCTACCATGCCGACACCACTCGGCTGCAGCCGCTTCATGGTAAAACCGGCCACGCACAGATATATATTTGACGACCGAAATTATCTTACGATTTTCTCAATAACGCTTGAGAAGTACGCGCTACTGGTTACACATTTTGTTGTCCTCATGGGGTACTACGAGTGTACGAAGTTTGCAGTAAATCCACGTTCCAAACGTCGTGGCCTCCCCTCGTCAGTGACACTCGTCTTAATGGCACCACGAAATTTCCGATGAATTTGTCTCTCGTTTTCCCCAGATTCTGAAGTTCTGCACTTGTTATGAAATTACCGTTCTTTACATTTCATTCCAAAATGAGTCTTAATAATAAAAAAATAACTTGAAGCAGTCGTTCTTAACGACGTGAGGAACGACATGAGAGTTTATAAAACACGCTATTTGCGTATAGTTACAGAACACTCAAACATTGAGCACTTACCTTAAGTGAAACCATAAAATAAGGTGTACTAACAATTCATGTGACATCTTCTGCAGATGAAACACTGAATGAACAATGCCGATGAGTGAAGTGACTGGTACGTGAAGCGTTAATGTTGGCTGACTGGGTTAAAAAGGGAGCTTTCAGAGGGAAAGCGGTGGCAAATTTGTAAAACACGTTGATTCAGGCAACAAATAATAGCAACTGGAAAAAGAATGTTTGAGTAAGCAGTGTAAAAGTGACTGTCGGAATATAAATATGAACACATATCTTGTTTGTGACACGGACAAAATGATACACAAATGGCTCTACTACTGCTTACTGCTCAGGAAATTCATCTCTCCAGCTAGGGCACTTTTCTCTCTCTTTGGGATGACCCTGAATTTCCATTGGCACTATATTCTTTTATAAGTAAGAAATTTTGATGCTTATCTCCTAGTAATGGAATTTGAATAAAGATGTAACATTGATCCACACAGTGCTGTCAACTTGAAAATACTGAGTTGACAGGAATTCCTGAAGGTGTAACAAAGTAAACGAGAGTCAGATTAATGCCTTAGGATAGATAGGTAACTGTCAGCTCCACTGTTGCGGGAAATATTATATGCTGGTATTTTATTCTGAGCCACGTGGAGGCGAAAACTGTTGTGAATCACAATACCTGTATAGATCATCTCTCATTTTTGATCATGCGTGGATTTTTCCAGTTTTCAGAATTTGAATATCTGAGGAATACATTGTCCTAAGGCAACAGTTCCGGGTAACTGACAAAGGATGACCTCCCTCTGCACTTTTCATCAGGGACTGTCAATTTCCTTCAGAATATTGCCTTTTGGATCAAAATGCGCAAGTGATCCTTACTTTCCATTGGAACTACTTTCGTTTATACACTGAAGCGCCAAAGAAACTGTTACAACCATGCGGTTCTAGGCGCTACAGTCTGGAACCGCGAGACCGCTACGGTCGCAGGTTTGAATCCTGCCTCGAGCACGGATGTGTGTGATGTCCTTAGGTTAGTTAGGTTTAATTATTTCTAAGTTCTAGGGGACTAATGACCTCAGAAGTCCCATAGTGATCAGAGCCATTTGAACCAGCCAAACTGGTACAAGCATGCGTATTCAAATACAGAGATATGTAAACAGGTACAACACGGCGCTGCGGTCGGCAACGCCTATATAAGACAGCAAGTATCTGGCACAGTTATTAGATCTGCTACTGCAGGTTATCAAGACTCAAGTGAGTTTGAAAGTGGTATTACAGTCGGCGCACGAGCGATGGGACACACAATCTCCCAGGCAGCGATGAATTGGGGATTTTCTCGTACGACAATTTCACGAGTGTACCGTGAATATCGGGAATCCGGTAAAACACCAAATCTCCGACATCGCTGCGGCTGGAAAAAGATCCTGCAAGAACGAGGCCAACGACGACTGAAGAGAATCGTGCAACGTGACAGAAATAAAAACCTTCCGCAAATTGCTGCAGATTTCAATGATGGGCCATTAACAAGCGTCAGCGTGAGAACCATTCAACGAAACGGCATCGATATGGGCTTTCGGAGCCGAAGGCCCACTCGTGTACCCTAGATGGCTGCACGACAATTCCCTCCAACACTATTTCACACATTAGTCGAGACATTGGACTCGCATTCGGAAGGACGACGGTTCAATCGCGCGTCGGGCCATCCTGATTTAGGTTTTCCGTGATTTCCCTAAATCGCTCCAGGCAAATGCTGGGATGGTTCCTTTGAAAGGGCACGGCCGACTTCCTTCCCCATGCTTTCCTAATCCGATGGGACCGATGACCTCGCTGTCTGGTCTCCTTCCCCAAACAACCCAACCCACATTAGTCGAGTCCACACCACGTCGTGTTGCGGCACTTCCGCATGCTTGCGGGGCCCCAACACGATATTAGGCAGGTGTACCAGTTTCTTTAGCTCTTCAGTTTATCTTAAAGCTCTGTCCCATAGGAACGCCCGTCGTTGGGTAGATAAGGAATCACGTTCTCTATTTTTAATCGCTACGACGCCAATACTGCGAACAGTTGGACAGTTCAACTGTTGCATGAGGTAGTCATCTCCCGTATCTTTCACTATCTAACACTTGTCTTCTAAATCTATGGCGTACCACCTGTTTCCGGAGTGAAAAACTTTCTTCCTGGACAACCGTCGTTTACACCCATGAAGCAGTGAACTAATCACCTTTCCAGAAGCGCTTTAGCCATGTTGTCGGTGACAATGCGTCTGGCAATGACTCCTCGAGTCGCTACAAGAGTTGAAGAACCATCCTGATCGATTGCCGGTCTCAACAGTCGTCGACAAGTCAGTGAGACTTGTATTAGCACCGGCCAACGCGCACACATCTCGTTCTATATCGTTCCAGATGTGGCTTATAGATTGAGGTGAGGTGGCCACGGAGGCCAGCCCTCATGTCCGCTGACTGTTCTCCACGACGAAGTGGTGAATTTTTACGCTGAAGGTATAGTTCACCTGCGAGATTCTTTGGGCGACCAAGTGAATGAACGGAATCGGGGAGTAGCTTCTTGAGTTGTTTAAAGATGATCAGCCACTACGTCCCACACAAACAGCTAAAAAGAGAATGTCTGGCCAAATAATATCTACTAAATCAAACATAGGCTTAAATTATTGGAAGAAATTTCTGAGAATGTGTATCTGAAACACAGAATTCCATGGACTGTGGGCAAACCAGAAAATAAGTGAATCACAATGTTTGAGACGTGATGTTACCAAAGGATAATTGAAACTAAGTTGATTGAAAAGATATGAAATGAAGTTCTCCGCTCTATCGGTGAAAAATGTATGTATGGGAAAGACTGACCGTAAGAGGAGGCAGGTCCATAGGACAAGCGTCAATATATCACGGAATAACTTCTATAGTAATGGAGAGAGCTGTGGTGGGCAAAATCTGTAGGAGATTGTTGTTTATCCAGCAAATAACCGAGGACATTAGGTGTATGCGAAGACGCTGTTGCAGGGGAGGAGGTCACGTGCCGCACCAAACTACTTACAAGGCTGAGACTGATAACCAAAAAAATACAATAATGATGATAATAAAAAGAAACAGTGAACTGGGACATAACCTATAACGTACCCGACTACAGAACTATATACTTGGCCTCATGCCAACTTTGGCGAACCTAATTAAATACCAGTGTTCTTATGTTTTTAGTTATCATTGCTTCAGGCAGTCACTAATTTTATCACACCCATAAGTTTTCCTCCGCAATCTACGTGCTCCCTCACATCTAGGCTGAATAAATTCACAATCTGAACTCCATGCACACCACACTGTCAATTTCTATACTGTCAAATGTAGAGACGGAAAGTATCGATAAATGAAACTTCCGTAGGTTCTCCGTCGTATTGTAGCAGACGATATACTGGAGGTAAAAATTCCATATTTTCGTTTATCGAAATTTCGATATACCAAAAAGAGTGATGGCTGGAAAAAAGGAAGTTTGTTAGGAGACAATGCCTGACCTTTTTTTATTGTACACTTAAAAGTTTCTTTGTAGCAATCGCAATATGTTTACACTCTTAACTAGTATCGGCCATCCTGGGCCATCATCAGGTCTAGTAAAGAGAAAAATGAGACGAATATATATTTTACTTTGGCTGTTTTACACATATGAGATAGCATAATATTAATGACCAAATAACTGTTCTTTTGTCCTCTGGAGAGCTTCTGCAAAGTTTGGAAGGTAGGAGACGAGGTACTGGCGGAAGTAAAGCTGTGAGGACGGGGTCTGAATCGTGCTTCGGTAGCTCAGTTGGTAGAGCACTTGCCCGCGAACGGCAAAGGTCCCGAGTTCGAGTCTCGGTCCGGCACACAGTTTAATCTGTCGGGAAGTTTCATCTTGCCCCTTCTTCTCGTCGGTGTTTTCTGTATACTTCTTTCCTGTCCGATTCTGTGGAGAACCTCCTCATTCTTTACCTTATCAGTCCACCGAATATTCAACATTCGTCCGTAACACCACAACTTAAATACTTCGATTCTCTTCTGTCCCCGTTTTCCCACAGTCCATGTTTCACCACCACACAGTGCTGTGCTCCAGACTTACATTCTCAGAAATTTCTTCCTCAAATTAAGGCCCATGTTTGATACTAGTGGACTTTTCTTGGGCAGAAATGCACCTTTTTTCAGTGTTCGTCTGCTTTTTATGTCCTTCCTGTTCCATCCATCATCGGTTATTTTGCTGCCTTAACTTCGTCTACTTCTTGAACCACAATTCCGATGTTAAGTTTCTTGGTGTTCTTATTTCTGCTACTTCTCATTACTTTCGTTTTTCTTCGATTTATTCTCGACACATACCGTGTACTCATTACATTGTTAATTCCATTCAACAGATCTTGTAATTCTTCTTCGCTTTCAAGGGGGATAGTAATGTCATCAGCGAATCTTATCGTTGATATCCTTTCACGGTCAGTTTCAGTCCTTCTCTTGAACCTTTCCGTCGTTGCATCTTCGATGTATAAATTGAACAGTTGGAGCGAAATACTACGTCCCTCTCTTAGACCATTTTTAATCCGAGCACTTCGTTCTTCGTCTTCCAGTCTTATTGCTGCCATTGGTTCTTGCATATTACCCTGTTTCCCTATAATTTACACATTTAAAATCCTGTAGACGTATCTTGATTTTTCTTCAGTCTTGTTTCCATTACCAATTATAACGTTAGAAACGCACCTTTGGTGCCTTTACCTTTCCTAAAACCATAAGACAATTGTGCAGCAATTCTGCCACTTGTCGGCTCCTGCCATCTTCGGAATTGTATGGATGATGTGTTTCGGGAAGTCTCATGGTATATCGCTAGTCGCATACATTCTACACATCGCCCCCCCTTATTTGATACTAAGTCATCCAAAGGTGTTTTAAATTCTGATTCTAATACTGGATCCCTTATCTCTTCCCTATCGGTTTCTCTCTCTTCTTCTATTACGTCATCAGACAAGCCCTTCTGACAATCATTTCCTTTTCGACTTCTTCACATTCTTTATGCTGCCATTTCGCCTTAGCTTCCCTGTACTTGCTATTTATTTCATTCCTAGTAATTTGTATTTCCGTATTCCTGAATTTCTCTGAACGTTTCTGTACTTCCTATGTCGATCACCTGAAATTTTTTTCCCGGTATCCATGGTTTCTTGGCAGCTACCTTCGTTGTACCTTTGTTTTTATTTCCAGTCCTGTAATTGCGCTTTTTAGAGATGCCCATCCTTCAACTGAATAGCCTATTGAGCTATTCATTAGAGCAGTATCTATAACCTCAGAGAACTTTAAGCGTATCTCTTCAGTCCTTAGTATTTCGTACTCCACTTCTTTGCACATTGATTCTTCCCGACTAATCTCTTAAACTCTAGCCTTCTCTTCATCATTACTAAATTGTGATCCTTGTCTGTATCTGCTCCTGGGTATGCCTTACTATTTAGCATCTGATTTCGAAATATCTGTCTCACCACGATGTCAGGTAACTGGAATCTTCACGTATCTCCTGACCTGTTCCAGTTATAACTCCTCCTCTTGTGATTCTTGATCAAAGTATTCGCTATTACAAGCTGAATTTTTTGCAGAGCTCAAATAGTCTTTCTACTACCAAGCACAAATTCCCCCTTACACCTTCCTTCTAGCTCCTACACTACAGACGCATTAAAATACCCCACGACTACTAGATTTTCATCTCCCTTTCTATAATGAATTACCCTTTCAACAACCGCATATAATTTTTCTCTCTCTTTATCTCTCGATTGCGACGTTGGCACACGCACCTGAGCTATTGTTGTCGGTGGTGGCTTGCTGTCGCTTCTGTTGAAAGTAAACCTATCACTGAACCTCTCACAGTAACCCACTCTCTGCCCCACGTCCCTGTTCATAGCGAATCCTACTCCTGTTATATCATTTCTTACCGGAAGTCCTTGTCTGCTTTCCATTGCACTTTACTGACCCCCACTCCCACACATTACATTTATATTGAGGCTTGGAGTTTCCCTTTTCAGATTTTCTAGCTTCCCTACCCCGTTCACTCTCCCGACATTCCATGCTACGATTCGTAAAACGTTACCATTTGTTAGTTATTGTCTTTTTCTCATGACCACCTTCCTCTTGGCAGCCCTGAGATCCGAATGGGTGACAAGTGCGGAATCTTTTAATTGACATAAATGATTGTATCTTCGTCATAAGTTTCACTAAGCAGCAAATTCTATTTCCTGATGGTGACTAGTTTCGGACACCTGTTTCCATTTTCAAATTATCCGTACTTGAATCTTTTGCCAATGGAGAGATCATCATGATACTTTATCAGTTACAGGCCATATGTCCTGTGGAAACACGTTATGTGTCTTTAATGCAGTGATTTCCATTGCCTTCTGCATCTCCTGCCGTTGATCATTGCCGATTCTCCCGCCTTTTGGGGGCATTTTCCCACGGCAACGGCAAGAGTATGCCCTGAACCTGATAACAGCCAGTGGTGCAGAGGTGGAAGATACTGGTTAACAGTGTAAGCTTTTTACGATTGGCGTAAAGAAAATATTAATTGTACAATAATGTGTCTGTTATTTGAACGTAGTTGTTGGATTCGAAACTGGAATCTGTTATCTTTTAAATTTGTTCTATAAGAAGTCTTCCATTGTTAATTTAACCCTTTCACTGTCTTTTTTTTTTTTTTGTTAAAGACTTCAGTGTATGGTTAGTTTAATTAATGTCATAGTCATAAATAACAATAAAAATCCTAAACTCTCCCCGACATGCCATGAAGACCCGACGGTACCGACCGCCTGCCGTGCGATCCTCAGCTCACAGGCGTCTCTGGATGCGGATGTGGAGGGGCATGTGGTCAGCACACCGCTCTGCCGGCCGTATGTCAGTTTGTGGGACCGGAGCCGCTACTTCTCAATACGGGGCTGTTAACGGTTCAGATGACTGTGCAAAGACTACAAAAACTACAGAAAAGAGACACGCATCAATGAGTAGAGCATCTCCATGTATTTAACTCTTAGTACTGGTGGTCAGTGTAAGAAAAACGCTCAATACATTGGCACGAATTGTTTGGCATGGTGCACCAGCAGCCCGCTTTGCAGAACTGCTGATTGGATTGCCTATCTAACTAATTCCATATGTAATACGGAACAGGACAATGAGACTTGAAGACAACACAACCTACAGATGCAGTCTGTAATTATGGGCGGCCGATGTGACCGAGCGGTTCTAGGCGCTTCAGTCTGGAACCGCGCGACCGCCACGGTCGCATGTTCGAATCCTGCCTCGGGTATGGATATGTGTGATGTCCTTAGGTTAGTTAGGTTTAAGTAGTTCTAAGTTCTAGGGGACTGATGACCTCAGATGTTAAGTCCCATAGTGCTCAGAGTCATTTGAACCATTTTTTTTGTAATTACGGTGCATGCGCAAGTGTTTCGGAGCACGCCGTTCATCCCACACTGTTGAAAATGGTGCTCCGCAGTAGACCATCCCTACGTGTTCCCATGTTGACACAACGACGTAGTGAATTACGATTTCAGTGGGAATGGAACCATCGAGATTCGACCGCCGATCAACGGAAACGTGTCGGCTCTTGGGGTGAATCAAATTTTTATTGTGTTACATCGCCGGTCGTCTCCATAAACGCCATTATCGAGGTGAACGGCGGCTCGGAAAGTGCAGCGCGCCACGGACACACGATAATGGGAGCAGCATTGTGTTATGGAAGACATTCTCCTGCGCTTGCATGGGACCTGTGTGGTAGTAATCGAAGACACCCCGATAGCTGCAAACTACCTGCATACCTTCATGCTTAATTTCTTCAAAAAAAAAATGGTTCAAATGGCTCTGAGCACTACGGGACTTAACATCTATGGTCATCAGTCCCCTAGAATATAAAACTACTTAAACCTAACTAACCTAAGGACATCACACAACACCCATTCATCACGAGGCAGAGAAAATCCCTGACCCCGCCGGGAATCGAACCCGGGAACCCGGGCGTGGGAAGCGATTTCTTCCCCGGCGGCGATGTCATTTTTAGCAGTATAACTGTCCGTGACTCGGAGCCAGAACCGTGCTACAGTGGTTTGAGGAGTACTATAGTGAACTCACGTTGTGTCTCGGCGACCCATTTCACCTGAAGTAATTCCTATGGAACCCTTCTGGGTCGTTATCGGGCGCCATTTCCGCGTACGCAAATCAGTGGCCCGTTATTTATGCGATTTATATGACCTGTGCGTAGACGTCTAATGCCACATACCTCTACAAACCTATCAACAGCTGTCGGAACCCTGATACGCAGAATCAGTGGTGTATTTCGTTCCGAAGACGGACAAACAAGCTATTAAGCAGATGGTCATAATATTTTGGCTCATCAGTGTACATTTCGTGTAATGACCACGAGGCTAAAATTTGAGAAATTCGGGACCACACAGCGGGGCACCCATAGTCTTTCTCGTATACGGTTGTGGAGTAAATGGCGAGATAGTGAAGGAACGGGGCCGCAGGGTAGGGGAGGGGGAGGCTGGGGTACATTTACGTACTTCCGCCGCACACACAACGCAGAGGCTTACAGAGTGCAGATGAACTTGTAAATATCATTTTTGTTAATAAACGGTGATTTACACGAATCAGTGTAATATGCTTACCTCCAATACTTCTGAGGCAGTCCACTCAAAAGAAGTAGCTCTGATAATTTTCATTTATGTGGAAAAGCACGTTTCCATATACAGAACAGAGCCCTTCACTTTGACCGACAGGTATGTTGGGATACGATATCAGTCACCACTCCAAGGCTCGGCCGCTTCTCATAGTAAAATGTAATCATAAGAAAATCAATGCTGTACTCATCTATGAAGATGACACGATGAATACCTGTATACAGGACTCTCCAGTGACTTTTACCGCTGTTTAAATGCGAAAAATTGCGGTGTAAGCCTCCCTGAAAATCTCCATGGTGAGTATAATTATGTCTGACATTGAGTTCAGAAATTCTGTTTATATAATCCTCACTCGTTTCCCAAAAATCATTCAGACATCAACAGATGTTCATGTCCGAACGATATCACTCATGCTACACCGCGGCAAGTGACGCTCCTGTAAGAAACGCTCCCATGAAGTACGATTGATTTCAGTCGCCATTCTGCTGGAGCAGTAGTGGACGCTCTCAAGTGTTTAATTGTAGCAGTACGACAGTACGCTGGAAAATGTGGATGACCTCTCCGCATAGGTGAATGGAACATTTATGGCCGTTCCACGGGGTACCATTAACGAGCGAAGCCAACACCCTCGCGAGTGGAGCAGGTTATACACGCCAAGCGTGGCCACAGCGGCTATTAGTTCACTGCACAGCTACCTCAATAACTTGTCACTGTGCAGCACACTTGAACTTGAACGTGTCAGCACGTTTCTAAGAATGAGACACAAAATCAATCCTATCATGTGCCATTTTTCTTTTTCTTTTAAAACAACATTTCTTAACCACATTTCTAAATTAAACTAACAACGTATGACGAGTTTAGGCAAGTTTCTAGTGTCTTCTTGTTATTGTAGGACTACTGACGGAAATCTTAACCTGATATAAAAGCCCTTTCACAGGGAGTTTCTAACATCTTTTTGATTCCAAAAGTTTATTTTCTGGTACATCCAAAGTGCATTAAGTTACTGACTGACGTCATACGTAATTTTCCAGTTTCTGCTACACGCCGATTTTTTAATTCGTTATTTACATACAACGAGTCTTGTTTCACCTACACTACTGGCCATTAAAATTGCTACACCAAGAAGAAATGCAGGTGATAAACGGGTATTCATTGGACAAATATATTATACTAGAACTGACATGTGATTACATTTTCACGCAATTTGGGTGCATAGATCCTGAGAAGTCAGTACCCAGAACAACCACCTCTGGCCGCAATAACGGCCTTGATACGCCTGGGCATTGAGTCAAACAGAGTTTGGATGGCGTGTACAGGTATAGCTGCCCATGCAGCTTCAACACGATACCACAGTTCACCAAGAGTAGTGATTGGCGTATTGCGACGAGCCAGCTTCTCGGCCACCATTGACCAGACGTTTTCAGTTGGTGAGAGATCTGGAGAACGTGCTGGGCAGGGAAGCGGTCGAACATTTTCTGTATCCAGAAAGGCCTGTACAGGACCTGCAACATGCGAACCTGCATTATCCTGCTGAAATGTAGGGTTTCGCAGGGATCGAATGTAGGGTAGAGCCACGGGTCGTAACACATCTGAAATGTAACGTCCACTGTTCAAGTGCCGTCAATGCGAACAAGAGGTGACCGAGACGTATAACCAATGGCACCCCATATCATCACGCCGGGTGATACGCCGGTATGGATATGACGAATACACGCTTCCAATGTGCGTTCACCGCGATGTCGCCAAACACGGATGCGATCACCATGATGCTGTAAACAGAACCTGGAATCATCCGAAAAAATGACGTTTTGCCATTCGTGCACCCAGATTCGTCGTTGAGTACACAATCGCAGGCGCTCCTGTCTGTGATGCAGCGTCAAGGATAACTGCAGCCATGGTGCCGAGCTGATAGTCCATGCTGCTGCAAACGTCGTTGAACTGTTCCTGCAGATGGTTGTTGTATTGCAAACGTCCCCATATGTTGACTCAGGGATCGAGACGTGGCTGCACGATCCGTTACAACCATGCGGATAAGATGCCTGTCATCTCGACTGCTAGTGATACGAGGCCGTTGGGATCCAGCACGGCGTTCCGCATCACCCTCCTGAACCCACCGATTCCATATTCTGCTAACAGCCATTGGATCTCGACCAACGCGAGCAGCAATGTCGTGATACGATAAACAGCAATCGCGATAAACTACAATCCGACCTTTATCAAAGTCGGAAACGTGATGGTACGCATTTCACCTCCTTACACGAGGCATCAAAACAACGTTTGGCCAGGCAACGCCGGTCAACTGCTGTTTGTGTATTAGAAATCGGTTGGAAACTTTCCTCATGTCAACACGTTGTAGGGGTCGCCACCGGCGCCAACCTTGTGGGAATGCTGTGAAAAGCTAATCATTTGCATATCACATCATCTTCTTCCTGTCGGTTAAATTTCGCGTCTGTAGCACTTCATCTTCATGGTGTAGCAATTTTAATGGCCAGTAGTGTATCGTGCAATTTTCAAGTGATCTCGCAGTATTAAGGATGGTACAATGCTTTATTTGCTTTACGACTGAGATGTCACAATATAGCCTCCTTGAAGTGTTTTAGTGAGATTTTTTCTCAGTTCTTGTGTTGTTGGAATTCGTTCCTCACTTTTTATTTCTAGCAGCAGCCACTGACAGGAAACCTGCTTCACTCAAGTTCCAGTATAATGCTAACTTATCGTGGGCCGAATGATATCTAAAACGTGAAGCAAATAATCACTAACACAGATGTGATCCATACTTTTATACAAAAAAAATGTACCGTCCTTAACATTTTGGGATCACTTGAAAATGACATAATAGCCGAAACGAGACCAACCTTATGTAAACAACGAGCTAATAAAATCAGTGTGCATCAGAAAATGAGGAAATACGCCGTACGCCTTTCTTTTTGATTAAATGGTCCACGGTAAGTCATTAGTCATTTATCATCACATCCACTTTCTTAAGTTGCGCGCACTTTGATTACACATCCAGGGGCACCAAGAAGTGGTCTGAAGAAATGTTTCTATTCATGTGATATATTTTAAAGATATTCATTTTAGAACGAAAATAAATAACATTTGTATTAATGACTTAAAATTGGAGTATATTCCCAATGTACTACGTGAACTATTCATTATCGAAAACATGTTTTGATTGTAATAACAGAAATTATGATACTAAAGTCTACGCTTAAACTGGAAATTATAATCCAGAGAGACGATTGTATGACAGTAGAGGATACAATAAATTTGTGTTTAATACTGAAAAGACGTCTTTTTGTTAGCTCCCCGGAAAATGGAAAGTGTTGCTTCAGTTTTAACTTTTGGGTAGCGCTCTGTAATTGATCTAACGGCGGAGTAATACTCCAGCCTTGGTGAGAGAAGGGACGCCAATGGGTAAGCGAGAGTACTACCCCACCAGAATATTACTGCCCTTGGCCTCCCGTGGGCGTTATCGGAAACACGTGCTGAAGTAACAGTAAACAAACAGTGATGACCAAGGAAAGTGCATCGCACTGTGAATGATTTCAAGACATGCATATACTATCAAGGGTTCAGCGTGCCTTCGTGAAATGTCAGAATAAAAACTCACGACAAGCCGACTGAAGCGCCCTCATTTCCAAGTGCAATAATACTGGGGCAACTAACATGCGTAAGAAATTTGCTGAGCGGCAAGATTGTTTAAACGACTGAAATTTCAAATTTCGAAGGTCGAAAGTTCGCAGTACCTTCTGCAATGAGCGTCAGTTAGTGACTTACGATCCAACTACTAACTTCCACAACAAAATTAAATATTTCCTTGTTATCTGTATAAATATGATGACAATAGTAAGACAAAACTGATTAAATCAGCTTCGTTGCAGACAGTCATTAGCACTGTTTTTCATAAGATTTATGAAGGCAAGTAAATTGCAGACTATAAACACATATTGTAATATGTAAAGGTTTTTTTTAAATTACTGCTACCAGTCACAAACTTTGTCAACTATTGTATTACTTATTTATTTAGCGACTTGTTTCGAGGTTTAAACCTCATCTTCAGGCTAGATGGCATGACGAAAACATCTTTACAATAAGGTCATACTGATATTACATAGTCTTTTCGTAAATGCTGTGGTCATCCTGTTGAAAAAGAGAAAGCTTAGTAAGAGGCGATGTCACTTTGGAAGCTGGACTGATGTTTGCACGAAAATGTTGTGTAATGGTCACTCACTTCGTTCTTTTGTCTACACCGCAACACATCACAACGAGAATGCCACGCCAGAAGAACAAATAAATAAGTAATACAATAGTTGACAAAGTTTAAAAAAAAAACTTTACGTATTTCTTGAGACAGTCACGGTCGAAAAATAGTCAAAATGGCTTCAAATTCTACATATTGTAATCTTTCATGAGGTACTCAAAAATATTTATGATCACACAGGAGCTACAAATGCGCTTACCTTCGACACTTGCCTGTTATTATTATGAAAATCATGCTGTTCCGGTGTACGTGAGGGCAAAGGGGTTTTAGTTTCATTTCTAAACGTTTCATTTCTTGAGCTTATATCTTTGCCTTTCACGAAATCGTTGAATGTTACCTCTATTAATACTACTCATGACAGAATTAAAGCGTCTCATTTAGCTTCAAAAACTAGTATGCATCATATAATGCGTCACTTGCTGATAGTCAGGCAGTAACTATTTTATCATGTGAAAGAGTCTTCATCTCCGAATAACTATTGAACCTAACTCCATTTAAACCTGCTTGCTGAATTCATCCCCTGATCTCCCTCTACAGTTTTTACCCCCAATACTTCCCACCAGTACCAGACTGACAATTCATTGCTGTCTCAGGGTGTGTGCTATCAACCAGTCCCTTCTTTTGGTCAAGTTGTGACATTGATTTATTTTCTCTCCGATTCGATTCAGTGTCTCCTCACTGCTTACGCAACCTTCCCATCTTCAACCATTCTTCTGAAGCACCAGATTTAGAAAGCTCATACTGTCTTCTTTTCTGAACCACTTATCGTCCACGTCTCGCTTCCGTACAAAGTTACACTGTACACAAAGGCCTTTATAAAAGATTTCTCCACTTTTAAATTTACATTTTTGATATTAAAGATTCCTATTTTTCATAAATGCTTTCCTTGCTGTATCCAGTCTGCCTTTTACATCCTCTCTACTTCGGTCATTATCACTTATTTTTCTGCCGTGATTTAATTCCATTACATTCAATTACCCCTTTTTCACTTCTGATGATGCTCATTTACAACCTCTTTTCAAGACAGTAGCCACTCCATTCAACCGCTGTTTCCAATTCTTTGCTGTGTCTGACAGAATTCAATATCTACAGCAAACCTCAAAGTTCTTATCTCTGCTCTCTGAACTTCAATTCCTTTTCCAAATTTGTATTTGGTTCTCTTTACCGCTTGCTGAATGCAGAGATAGAACAACATCGAGGAGGCTACAACCCTGTCTCACTCCTCTCCGTCAGTGCTTCCCTTTCATATCCTTCGCCTACTGTAAGATCAGTCTGGTTTCTGAACAAGCTATATATAAACTATCGCTCTCAGTGTTTTATCCTTGCTGCATTCCAAATTTCAAAAAGAGTAGTCCAGTCTACACTGTCAAAAATCTTTCTCGATATCTATAAATACTATAAAGTATGTTCGCCTATCCTCTGGGCTAAGTGGAAGGGTCAGTATTGCCTTGTATGTTTCTATGTTTCTCCAAAACGCAAACTGACCTTTCTCAAGACCAGCTTTTACCAGTTTTTCTATTTTTCTGCACGTAATTCGTGTCAATATCTTACAACCACGACTTATTAAACTGGTTGTTGGGTAATGTTCACACCGGTCAGCATCTGACGTCTTTGGAATGGGAATTACATTCTTCCTCAAGTCTGAAGGTGTATACACTGATTACGAGCATACTCGATATACATTGATCAGCCAGAGTTTTATGAGCACCTACCCACCACCTTTGGCACGGATAACAGCGGCGACGTTTCGTGGCATGGACGCAATGAGGCCTTCCTAGAGCACTGGAGGAAGCTGGCACTACATCTGCACACGCAAGTCACCTAATTCCAGTTAATTCCGGGGAGGGTTGTAGGGAAGCAGCCTACTCACGCCATAGTAAATTCACATCAGTCTTTCCATTGTGTGCCAGCCAGTCCGCTGTAACTAGCTCTGACGTCATAAATGTTGCGCAATACTTTAAAAATCAAATAAATAACCTAAAATGTTTCTAGCATGTCAGGAGTAATACTAAATTAATATGTGTTGAATATCAGTTCGAAAACTTTAGCCATTTTCGAAATTTGGACGTTTTTCTGTAAAAATCATTGGCGTAACAGAAAAGTGCTAGAGACTTCAAAATTTATAATTAGATTCCTTTTTCATAACTATTTAATAGAAACAGTCTTCTGGATCTCACAAATTAAGATTTTAGTTGAAATTCATGATTTTCTGGTTTTTGTCTTAAAAATTAAGGAAGCAAGATAGATTAAGTAGGCTAATAAATAAGGCTAGGATGTTTATATTTAAGTAGAATGGAGATCCGCTATAACCATAAATAACTATAAAACTATAGCGATAGCGTATCTCCAAAGGGCCAGTTCAGAGCTCGTCTACTGCGTGCAGTGTAATTAAATTAATTCTCTCGCCCAAAATATTTAACTTAGCCACGTCAAACTTTTATTATGATTACTTACCTGTGTGCTGAATGCACATTTAAATTGAGAGCTTCATCGGCTATCAGCAAAAGAAGCTATGATTTATTCGGTAACTTAATGTGGTGCATTACTAGCCCAGCGGCTAGTCGGGAGAGCCGATTTGATCAGGCGTTCCCTTAGCCGTCCGCACCGCGGCTTTATATATAAGAACGCTGCGCCAGGAAGCAAGGCCCCAAGGCCCCAGTTCTTTCCAGACGCTGAATAGCACGCCATCTGTGTCGGGAGTCGCGTCGCGTCGGTATCATTGCTACAAACAGCCTCGGATGCCGTATTAAGTTACTCGAGATACGCATAACCATGAAATCATTTCCAAGTGAAGTGTTAATTCTGGGATGACTTTAATTATCGATCTTCAGTTTGCGTATTGTCGTATTTTCACGTGCCGCCGCGGGACAAACATTCTACCATTATTTAGCGTGGCGTTTGATGAACCTAACCAACAAATTATGGTGAGCATTCATTTTAACATTTAATTTGGACATTTATAGTTGCATCAGTGCATTAGACTCTGATTCTTTTGTTTTTCATCTGTGACTTTCAGAATATACTCAACTATTTTAGAAAATCGTTTTTGATTATGAATCCCAGACAATCTCCTAATTCCTCAGAGCTATAAGCTGCAGCTATAAGTG
The DNA here is from genome assembly GCF_023864345.2 of Schistocerca serialis cubense. Classification (NCBI taxonomy): domain Eukaryota; kingdom Metazoa; phylum Arthropoda; class Insecta; order Orthoptera; family Acrididae; genus Schistocerca; species Schistocerca serialis. Next base: position 697,582,792 of record NC_064638.1, on the reverse strand, counting down.
TGTTTGTCAGATGAAGTGGGCACTAGGAATTCTAATTACAGGCTTCACGTTTTGCTAATCACTTTCTGGTTGCCAATATTGTAGTTAGAAAGCCAGTGTTGAGAACGGCAAAAGACAGCATAAATAATAGGAACATTTATATAACAATTTCCGCCACCTGCCGCCCCACGTATGGTGCATCGGCCGGGAATTGCATCTTTTCTGCAGTTACACTACGATTCTACATTTTAAATAACAATCATTCCACCGCCGCCCCACAGGGTGTCGATGAGCTCTGACGCCATGTTCAATAACATCCCAGATGTGTTCGATCGGGCTCAGATGTGGCGAGTTGGGGAGCCAGCGCTTCAATCAGGACTCGCCACTGTATCCCTCGAACCACTCCATCACATTCCTGGCCTTGTGACATGACGCATTATCATGTTGAAAAATGCCACTGCCGTCGGGAAAGATGGTCGTCATGAAAGGGTGTACGTGGTCTGCAACCAGTATACTATGTTCCTTGGCCGTAATGATGCCCTGCCGAACTCCACTGGACTCCCACCTCCCACGTGAACGTTCCCCAGAAAGTAATGGAGCCGCCGTCAGCTAGTCTCCGCCCCACATTACAAGTGCCAAGGAGTCGTTCCCCTGGAAGACAACGGATTAGCGCCCTTCTATCGGCATGATGGAGAAGGTATCGGGATTCATCAGACCGTGCAACGCTCTGCGACTACCAACGTCCAGTGCCGATGGTTACGTGCCCATTTCAGTCATAGTTGCCGATGTCCTGGCGTTAACATTGGTACATGCATCGGTCGTTGGCTGTGGAGGCCCACAGTTAGGAGTGTGGTGGACGATGTGTTCAGATACACTTGTACTCTGTCCAGCATTAAAGTCCGTTAGTTCCGCTACAATTCGCCGCCTGTCCTATTTTACCAGTCTGCCCAGCCGACTACGTCCAACATCTGTTATGAGGGATGGCTGCCCAACCCCACATCGTCTGTACGTGGTTTCACCATGGTTTCGCCAAATGTTCAGAACACCACAGCACCCTCGAATACGAGCTAAATTTTGCTGTTGCCAACACAATCTGTCCTCGGTGAAAGTCAGATAGATCGCACGTCTTCCCCATTCTACGCATGGACAGTACTGTGTGTGTGTGCCTGAGTAGCAGTCACTCCTCGCCAGGTGACGCTACTGACGATTGGATGGGTTTATATCGATATTAGGTCGGTGGTCATAATGTTCTGGCTGATCAGTTTATCTTTCTCACCAGGTGTTATAGTTCCATCACGGATGGCTCTCCTACGTGTCTCAGTAATTCTGAGGGAATGTCTACTTCAGGGACATTGTAGTTACTCCAGGTACCTTGTTTCGACTACGTCCTTTCAATGCTATGGGAAACTGTTGTCGCGTATCACATCTACCATTTCATCCTCGTCTACTTCCTCCTTCCTTTCTATAATATGGTCTTCATTTCGCTTTTATTGCCCCTCTGTACAGGGTTTGGAGGAAAATGTGGAAACACCGCGAGATATGCATGCTTGAACATAAATGCAGATCCTAGCCAAGCATTCTGCGCTGTTGTATTTGACCACGAACGCCACCTGTGCGATGTCCTCAGTACGTTGAGAGTGTCAGTGGTGGTCAGTACAGTGTTCTGTGTAGTTGTAAGTGCATGATGTTGGAGCTAAGGGAATTCAAATATGGGCGAATTGATGGTACTCGTATGGTTGGTGGTTCCGTCATCAAGGGAGCCGAAGTGTTTGGTGTTTCAAAAGGCACCATATCGAAGATTCATTCTGCATACAAGGAAAGCGGGAAAACATCATCCGCTAAGTGACAACGCAGATGTAAGTGCGTGTTGAGTGATAGTAACAGATGGTCGTTGAAGAAAACTGTGATGAAAAATGAAAAATAGACGACGCCAGCTGGAAAATTTACTGCAGAAATGAATGTCGCGCTCGCAAACCCTGTCAGCACCAAAATAACAGAAAGGAAAGTCCATAAATCGCAAACTGCAAGGTGAGATGAATTTCCGATACCACTCCTCAGTGATCCAATGCCAGTAACAGTAAAACGTGGTGCCGAAATCATAAAACCCCAACTATGGAGCAATGGAAGAAAGACATTTGTTCGGATGAGTCTTGTTGTCCATTGTTTCCAACTTCTGGCCGAGTTTACGTCCCAACAGTGAACTATGGCGAAGGTTAACTGATTATTTGTGGAGCCATATCGTGGAATTATATGGGCAGCACGGCTACTCCGCAAGGTTCCATTACTGCCAACGATTATGTGGCCACTTTGGCTGATCAGGTCCATTTCATGTTACAATGTTTGTTCCACAATGCAGTGCTGCGTTCCAAGGCGACAAGGTCCCTGCTTAGCTCGCATCGTCCAGGACTTGTTTCATGAGCACGAGGATGAATTGTCATATCTCCTCCGGCCACCACAGACAACAGATCTCAATGTTATTGAGGAATGAACTTTGGGGAGGAGGGTGCGAGATCGCTCTCCATCTCCATCATCGTTACTTTAACTTACCATTAATTTGCAGGACGAATGGTGTAAGGGTCCTTCGAAAACCGTACAGGATCAGTATTTATCAATTCCGAGACGACTGGAAGTTGTTTTGAATTCCATCGGGTTTCCTACACCATATTAGGCATGGTGACGTGTTGTGGTTTTGTTGTTTCCATATATTCTGTCCACCCCACGTATAATGCTTCCACATTTCAGCTTTCCCTCTTTGGTTAGTACTGGCTCGACATCTGAGCTCCTGGTATTCATACAGTTAAATCTCTTTTCTCCGAAGGTCTTTGCAATCTTTCGTAGTTACACATGCTATTATAACCATATACACAGAAGCGCCAAAGAAACTGGTATAGGCATGCGTATTTAAGTACAGAGACATGTAAACAGGCAGAATATGGCGCTGTGGTCGGCAGGGTCAAGTGTCTAGCGCAGTTGTTAGATCGGTTGCTGCTGCTACAAAATGGCTCAAATGGCTCTGAGCACTATGGGACTCAACTTCTGAGGTCATTAGTCCCCTAGAACTTAGAACTAGTTAAACCTAACTAACCTAAGAACATCGCACACTACCATGCCCGAGGCAGGATTCGAACCTGCGACCGTAGCGGTCTCGCGGTTCCAGACTGCAGCGCCTAGAACCGCACGGCCACTTCGGCCGGCACTGCTGCTACAATGGCAGGTTATCAAGATTTAAGTGAGTTCTACGTGGTACTATAGTCGGTGCATGAGGTATCCATGAAGTGGGACTTTCCTGTACGACCATTTCATGAGTGTACCGCGAATATCAGGAATCCGGTAAAACATCAAATCTCCTACATCGCTGCGGCCGGAAAAAGATCCTGCAAGAACGGGACCAACGACGACTGAAGACAATCGAACAACGTGACAGAAGTGCAACCCTTCCGCAAATTGCTGCGGATTTCAATCAACAAATGTAAGCGTGCGAGCCACTCTGAGAAACGTCATCGATATGACCTTTCAGAGTCGAAGGCCCACTCGTGCACTCTTGATGACTGCACGGCACAGGCTTTACGTCTTGCCTGGGCCCGTCAACACTGACATTGTACTGTTGACGACTGGAAACACGTTGCCTGGTCGGACGAGTCTCGTTTCAAATTGTATCGAGTGGATGGAAGTTTACGGGTAGGAAGATTGCCTCATGAATTCAAGCACCCTGCATGTCAGCAGGAAACTGTTCAAGCTGGTGGAGGCTCTATAATGGTGTGGGGCGTGTGCAGCTGGAGTGATATGGGACCCCCGATACGACTCTGACAGGCGACACGTACGTAAGCACCCTGTCTGATCACTTTCATCCATTCATGTCCATTGTCCATTCCGACGGACTTGGGCACTACCAGTAGGATAATGCGAAACCCCCATACGTCCAGAATTGCTACAGAGGGCTCTAGGAACTCTCTTCCGAGTTTAAACACTTCCGCTGACAACCAAACTCTCCATACACGAACATTATTGAGCATATATTGGATGCCTTGCAACGTGCTGCTCAGAAGAGATCTCCATTCCCTCGTACTCTATGGATTTATGGACAGCCCTGCAGGATTCGTGTTGTCAGTTGCCTCCAGTACTACGTCAGACCTTAGTCGAGTCAATGACACGTCGTGCTGCAGCACTTCTGCGTGGTCGCGGGGGCCTTACACGATATTAGGCAGGTGTACCAGTTTCTTTGGCTCTCCAGTGTATTTATCCTCTAGCCATTCGTTGCTTAGCAATTTTGCACTATCCAGAATTATGAGTCTCACTTCCTGGTCGTTATCTTCCTTGTATTTAAAGTCTGCGTCTTTTTGTAATTTTTTTTATTTATGACAAAATTTTTAATTCCTCGTTTTCATAATGCCAGAAAATCTGATGGAAACACGAATTCGCAAAAGAGAACTTAGATCACGCGCGAAATCCGCAGTCTCTTTCATACCCGCAAAGCAGAATTTGAGTCGACAGTTTTATTTATTTCCAAGAACCAGACTTTAGTTTTCGACTGTAACTGTACACACAACTAAAGCTATCCTTAACACAACTGCTGGATTGAATGCGAAATGACTTAGGCTGGGGTCACAGTGGCACCGACATCTGTGGATTTCGCCGACGACCGACGTCGTCGGAAGACGGCCGTCATTTCAACTCAGTAGACTATCTGCGCGGTCACAATGTAGCCGATCTCATCACCCGAACGCACAGATTTCGGACGACAGTCGGTGAAATTCGAATCAGTTGGTTTTTTTTTTCGGTCATAGCTGCTCACGCGACACGAAACATAGACTGTGTGAACTATAGTTTAGTAAAAGGAGTTGTTTGTGTCACCCTGAGGCTGAAAAATGTAATCACGATAAAGTTCAGAATCTATGGGAACCACAAGTAGACAAAATCCCTCGGAAATTTTAGGTGTAGGTTACAATCTCGAAAAATTAGTTCAAGTGACAAAGATGGCGTATCTTATGGTTAACACTGCTGTGGTTGATCTTATTGGGTTGTGCTAGATGAGCATTAGTTGTCTACAAATTATTGTTGCTGCTTACTGGCGTTTTTATGCCAATAGGCTGGTTATTCTGTTACGTGAAGTGGATCCTAAATGTGGTGTACGTACGTTTTCACTTCACATTGCTTCAGGTGTTTTGAGTATCTTATTCCAGTCTTTGTGACAGTCTTTCGCACGGATGCTGAATGAGTCATTGAAGGTTAATTGAGATATGTCTGCACAGCTTCAAATAAATTCAGGAAAACAGATTTCGAGTGCTCTTAGAGGTATGGGTGAGTCCTAGTAAAAAATCCAATACTCACAGTAAAGATGCAGCTCTTGCTCAAGTAAAACTAGAAGTGACACTTTGAATTTGACGTCGGCGATTACACCTTTCCAATGCTTTGGCCTACACAACATACTGAAAGGTATAGTTTCAAAGTTTTTGTACGATATGTTGGATGCCATTTATTATGCCCCAAATTCTAATTTTAAAGAAAACATATTTTCACTCTTGCACACCAAATAGTACGAAATTTTTAACTTATCCCATACTGAATTTTGGAGCTATGCTTCGTGCATGTGCCCTGAAAGGTAGTGTAATGTAGTTGATTTTCTTTGTTAAAAGCTACATTCAGTCTGAAATAATACTGCCTCCACTTGCTCCTCCTTTCTCAAATCCACTGGATAAGTGCTCAAAGAGCAGTGAAGTTTATAAGACTGTTGTTGTTGTTGTTGCGGTCCTCAGTCCTGAGACTGGTTTGATGCACCTCTCCATGCTACTCTATCCTGTACAAGCCTCTTCATCTCCCAGTACCTACCGCAACCTACATCCTTCTGAATCTGCTTAGTGTATTCATCTCTTGGTCTCCCTCTACCATTTTTACCCTCCACGCTGCCCTCCAATACTAAATTTGTGATCCCTTGATGCCTCAGAACATGTCCTACCAACCGATCCCTTCTTCTAGTCAAGTTGTGCCACAAACTCCTCCCCAGTCCTATTCAGTACCTCTTCATTAGTTATGTGATCTACCCATCTAATCTTCAGCATTCTTCTGTAGCACCACATTTCGAAAGCTTCTATTCTCTTCTTGTCCAATCTATTTATCGTCCATGTTTCACTTCCATACAGGGCTACACTCCATACAAATACTTTCAGAAACGACTTCCTGACACTTAAATCTATACTCGATGATAACAAATTTCTCTTCTTCGGAAACGCTTTCCTTGCCGTTGCCAGTCTACATTTTATATCCTCTCTACTTCGACCATCATCAGTTATTTTGCTCCCCAAATACCAAAACTCATTTACTACTTTAAGTGTCTCATTTCCTAATCTAATTTCCTCTTAATTCGACTACATTCCGTTATCCTCGTTTTGCTTTTATTGATGTTCATCTTATATCCTTCTTTCAAGACACTATCCATTCCATTCAACTGCTCTTCCAAGTCCTTTGCTGTCTCTGACAGAATTACAATGTCATCGGCGAACCTCAAAATTTTTATTTCTTCTCCATGGATTTTAATACCTACTCCGAATTTTTCTTTTGTTTCCTTCACTGCTTGCTCAATATACAGATTGAATAACATCGGGGATAGACTACAGCCCTGTCTCACTCCCTTCCCAACCACTGCTTCCCTTTCATGCCCCTCGATTCTTATAACTGCCATCTGGTTTCTGTACAAATTGTAAATAGCCTTTCGCTCCCTGTATTTTACCCCTGCCACCTTCAGAATTTGAAAGAGAGTATTCCAGTTAACATTGTCAAATGCTTTCTCTAAGTCTACAAATGCTAGAAACGTAGGTTTGTCCTTCCTCAATCTAGCTTCTCAGACGAGTCGTAGAGTCAGTATTGCCTCACGTGTTCCAACATTTCTACGGAATCCAAACTGATCTTCCCCGAGGTCGGCTTCTACTAGTTTTTCCATTCGTCTGTAAAGAATTGGCGTTAGTATTTGGTAGCTGTGACTTATTAAACTGATAGTTCGGTAATTTTCATATCTGTCAACACCTGCTTTCTTTGGGATTGGAATTATTATATTCTTCTTGAAGTCTGAGGGTATTTCGCCTGTCTCATACATCTTGCTCACCAGATGGTAGGCCGGCCGGTGTGGCCGTGCGGTTAAAGGCGCTTCAGTCTGGAACCGCGTGACCGCTACGGTCGCAGGTTCGAATCCTGCCTCGGGCATGGATGTGTGTGATGTCCTTAGGTTAGTTAGGTTTAATTAGTTCTAAGTTCTAGGCGACTGATGACCTCAGAAGTTAAGTCGCATAGTGCTCAGAGCCATTTGAACCAACCAGATGGTAGAGTTTTGTCAGGACTGGCTCTCCCAAGGCCGTCAGTAGTTCCAATGGAATGTTGTCTACTCCGTGGGCCTTGTTTCGACTCAGGTCTTTCAGTGCTCTGTCAAACTCTTCACGCAGTATCGTATCTCCCATTTCATCTTTATCTACATCCCCTTCCATTTCCATAATATTGTCCTCAAGTGCATCGCCCTTGTATAGACCCTCTATATACTCCTTCCACCTTTCTGCTTCCTCTTTGCTTAGAACTGGGTTTCCATCTGAGCTCTTGATGTTCATGCAAGTGGTTCTCTTTTCTCCAAAGTTCTCTTTAATTTTCCTGTAGGTAGTATCTATCTTACCCCTAGTGAGACAAGCCTCTACATCCTTACATTTGTCCTCTAGCCATCCCTGCTTAGCCATTTTGCACTTCCTGTCGATCTCATTTTTGAGACGTTTGTATTCCTTTTTGCCTGCTTCATTTACTGCATTTTTGTATTTTCTCCTTTCATCAATTAAATTCCATATTTCTTCTGTTACCCAAGGGTTTCTACTAGCCCTCGTCTTTTTACCTATTTGATCCTCTGCTGCCTTCACTATTTCATCCCTCAAAGCTACCCATTCTTCTTCTACTGTATTTCTTTCCCCTATTCCTGTCAATTGTTCCCTTATGCTCTCCCTGAAACTCTGTACAACCTGTGGTTCTTTCAGTTTATCCAGGTCTCATCTCCTTAAATTCCCACCTTTATAGGACTAGACTCTGGTTATACCAACTACCAGTGTCGAGTTAATATTCCCCGTTTTTAAAATAAAGTGAGGTGCTGTGTGAAATCACAAATTTACTTTTCTTTAACTAAGTAATACTTTCTTACTCACACACAAATTTTATCCATTCATCATATAATAGAAACATCTGCTTTCACCAAGCATATTAACCATTATGTGCTTATAACGTCACTGGCAAAACACCGAAGTCGCCACTGTAGCATAATAAACCATGCTCTGAAGATCATTAGCGCAGTGTATCATTGAAACTACATATTTTCGTAATGCATAGGTATTTCGTAAAACTTGTCTGGGATCAGAGAGTACAGAACTTGATACGTTATTTTCGTGACAAATTAGCTCATTGGGCAACTTTTTAATAGCAAACGCTGCATTGCAGTACTCGTCTCCAAGCACAGAGGTGTCGTGGCATCCATTGCACCCTAACAGGTAAACGTCTAACCTACTTCATACCTAGAATACATTCTAACCTAACCTGCTTGACCCCTCCAAAACCTGACGGACGATATCGGACGCACCGTGACCAAGCTCTTGACTTATGTTATCGGGCAACATCTGGCGTCGGCGGCTGACGACTGTTGTCGGTGCCACTGTGAAAGCAGCCTTACCCAGCCACTTGTGGGGGAACTTACGGAGCAAACCAGAATTCCGAACCAAGACGGAACTTGGTATTTTTCACATACACAAATCATTTCCGTAGGTGAAAAAAAGTAAAAATGAATGATAATTCTCAGGACCTGGAGTGAACTGAGTCCCGAACATTTGTGTCTGTTGTGTGACACTTACTATTAACAGCCACCTGATCACGCTCAGAAAACATTGCATATGTAGCGCATCGCCCATCTAGTGGTTTGTGAGGCATAATAACAACTAATGCAATGAGAATAATAAAGTAATATGTATAACACATAAAGGAACTTTTATGGCCTTTTGAAATAAAAAGTGTTCTCGTTCCCTGCACATGGACATCCATTTCAACCGTATTTGTCACACACTCGTTTCCCTGCCATATAAAGTTCGAAACAAATTGTGCTCATGCTGCCTTTCTTGTACAAATGCAGCCATGGATGCGAGAAAGAACCCTCTGAATGTGAGCCTCCTGGTCACAGCACCAGTACCAGATAGTTTATTCAAGAAAGAAAATATTTAGAGATGTGCAAAGTGGATGTATAGTGCCTGGACGAAACACACACATCAAAAAAAGTTTTGCATCACCTCGGTTCCAAGAGTTCCGGAACCTGTACAGAAAATTAATAGAGATCAACATAAACATCATTTCGGCCCTTTTTATTGCTCATGAAAACCACACATTGCATGTTGTACCACCATACAGCGAGACCTTCAGAAATGGTGGTCCAGACTGCTGTATACACCGGTAACTCTGATACCCAGTAGCACGTCCTCTTGCATTGATGCATGCATGTATTCGTCGTGGCATACTGTCCACAAGTTCATCAAGGCACTGTTGGTCCAGATTGTCCCACTCCTCAACGGCGATTCGGCGTAGATCCATCAGAGTGGGTGGTGGGTCACGTCGTCCCTAAACAGCCCTTTTCAATCTATCCCCGGCATGTTCGAAAGAGTTCATGTCTGGAGAACATGCTGGCCACTTTAGTCGAGAGATGTCGTTATCCTGAAGGTAGTCATTCACAATATGTGTACGATGGGGGTGCGAACTGTCGTCTATGAAGAAGAATGCTGTAATATATTGATTATTCCTTGCTACTGTAGTATTATTTTGAAGCTGTGAGAAAGGAAGACAGCCATTCCAAGGCGCGGAAGCAGTGACGATGCTGAGGGCAGACGAAACTAGGAGCGATATTATTACATGAAGTAAACCGTAAGTGGAGAGCCTTGCATAAATGCAGACGCCCCCAGAAGCGGTCCCAGGGCGTTAGCTACTCTTCAAGGAATTAACATGTAACTTCACGTCGTATAGACACTGTAGTAGGTTGCCACCGTAGAACTTTGTAACCAACAGGCACGTACTTGGTATAAAGCCAGCTTGATACCAGCCCTGAGAACAGCAACGTCAGTAGGCTCACAAGGGTTAGAAAGAGAGCGAAAACGCCAAAAACTGTTGACCCAGCAGTCCCTACTCCGGGGAGCTCGAGGGGAGGGGCTAAATGACGTATAACAATAACGTTGCAAGCCTTATTTGGCAGAGCAGCTACGTTTAGATTTCAGTTGAACAATGTTGATACCAAATACGGACTTAGTGCAACTGCATTTAACATCCCCACCTTAGGAGCAGTAGAGGGGACCTAACTAAACCGTGATTTGCAGGCACCTGCAAGAGACCTATGGGCTTGGCTGGGTGACTTTAAGTGAGAAAAACAGTGCCTCCACGCGACTCTTTAAAACCCCTAGATTCCGCATTTTGGCAGAGTTCTCAGTCAGAATCCGCGTCCGTCGACTCCATTCTCGGTCCAGCTCCGCGTAAGTCTGCTCTCTCACTTGGAGTGCCTCAGTGAACAGTGTCACATTCAGTATGTTTTGTTTTGCAACTAAGCTGATGCCTCAAGATGCTGCTGATTTTTGCTACTGTGGTTAGCATCCACTCCTGGGAATTCTGCACTGGCTTCTGTTGTAACAGCGTTATTCATGCTTTTTGTAACCCTAGAACTAGCCTCAAGTGTATTAGCTAGTCCTATCCCAAAACCCTGTTTGTTCAAGAGTCTCGTTGGCTCATATAGAAGAAAACAATCAAATGCCTTCACTGTGAATTGACCTTCTGCCTTCTGCTCTGTACAGCTCGGGAGCGCAGACTGACCAGTAACCCCCTTTCTTCCCTCTCCCATCTATGTCAGGATACGACAATGCCTCGCCAATATGCTGCTGATGGCATTCACGTACCGTACAGCCCTTACGGCGCCTTCCATGACCACCAGTGGTGTACGTCGGCCCCACATAATGCCACCTCAAAGCAGCAGTTGCTGCAGACGATGGACAGTGTGTCTAACGCGTTCTGCCTGACCGCGTTGCCTCCAAACACATCTCCGACGATTGTATGGTTGAAGGCATTTGCGACACTCATCGGTGAAAAGAACATGATGCCAATACCGAGCGGTCCATTCGGTATGTTGTTGGGGCCATCTGTACTGCGCTGCATGGCGTCGTGGTTGCAAAAATGGACCTCGCCATGGACGTCGGGAGTGAAGTTGCGCATCATGCAGCCCATGGCACACAGTTTGAGTAGTAACATGACGTCCTGTGACTGCACGAAAATCATTATTCAACATGGTGGCACTGCTGTCAGGTTTCCTACGAGCCACAATCCGTAGGTAGCTGTCATTCATTGCGATAGTAGCCCTTGGGCGGCCTGAGCGTGGCATGTCATGGACAGTTCTGTCTCTCTGTATCTCCTCCATATCCATTGGTTCACTCCGTGACGCCTGGACACTGCCCTTGTTGAAAACCTTCCTGGCACAAAGTAAAAATGCGGACGCCATCGAACCGCGGTATTGACCGTCTAGGCATGGTTGAACTACAGACAAAACGAGCCGTGTACCTCCTTCCTGGTGGAATGACTGGAACTGATCGGCGGTCGGACTCCCTCCGTCTAATAGGCGCTGCTCATGCATGGTTGTTTACATCTTTGGGCGGGTTTAGTGACATCTCTGAACTATTAAAGACGTCTATCTTCAGAAGTTCTGAGAACCAGAGTGATGCAAAACTTTTTTTGATGTGTGTAGATATCCACAGCGGATCTAGTCAAAAACATAGTCAACAAGGAAAACTGTGCCCCCTGCTACCTACACAATGTCTGTCACACTCAGCAGAACGTCTTGGCGAACGCAAGAAATGTCACATTATGCAGGCTCGCCCTGGTGACTGTGGTGACCAGCTGTTGACTGTTACAATGAGGGTTTGTCGACTACCTTCACTGAGTACACCAGGAATTACCCACCTCCGAAAAAAGTGCACGCTAAAAATAAAGAATTGACGTCACTCCATGCAGAGACAAAGTGCCAGCATCAAATAGAATATCTAGGACGTCTACATGTGTGCTATTACACAGCTTACTTAATTAAATAAGGGAAGTACAATATCACTTTTGTAGTTGAACAATAGTTGAACAACTGTATATGATAATATTCGCAGTTAAGCCATGAATGTTTATATAGTGACCTGGCACATATTTCAGTCGTATCTGTTTCAAGGTAAAAAGGTATGACACAATGTTATTTGTTTTTAGAAGAGCCGAACAAATGAAGTTGTCATTTTTTACAACATAATAAAAGAAGTAGTAAGGTTAAATGTCTTGGAAAGCAAAACGTTATCTGAAAGATCGAATAACATTCTAATACATTTGTGATACGGTAAGAGAAACCGTAAAAAGTAAGATGAGGAAAGAAACTAAAACTAAATTTTATAAAGTTATGTCAGTATTTGTACTCTGCGGTGACAGTGACGCACAGGCACTTATCTAACGACATATAAATAAGAGACCGGTGTATGGAATGAGATTCCTAAGAGCTGTTAAAGGATATGTGAAATTGGCTTAAATAAAAATGAATGTATTAGAAAAATTTAGAACTTGGACCATCAGCTGGAGAATAGCTCAATACAAAGATGAATGTAACGTCAATGTGAATAGAATGTCAGGGCAGCAATTACTACTACAAGCCATGCAGTAAGTATCACGTGGAAAAAGAATTCTTGCAAGATCCAAGTAACCCGCGCTGTTTAGACAGACACATGCCACGACTAATCCTTGAGAGTTAAGATGATGACCATGGTCTACGTTAATAAAAGTTTCGCGAGTCTGATGTGGCTAGTAGCATACTGGTTAGAAGACAACCTCTCACGAAACACAGCAGGTTTCACGCTAGTCATTTTCGATTCGTTCCCCTCGATGCCAGTGGGCAGCTGTCCCTCGTCCCTTCCACCTCGTTACCTTTCCCAGAGGCTGGCTCTCTCTGCCTGCCCTGCCCTGATCCGACACGCGCTACGTGCGTCGTATCACGCTCGGCGCAAGGCCAGTCGCAGGCCTTGGACGAGGAGCCCGCCTCAGTTTGGGGCCCAGCCGTCGCCTTTCGTTTCACGGGCGTCGCCCGTGAGATTAGGACTCGGCTACTCGGCTGCCTTCTCACCGACCTGACCACATCTTCAAACTAACAAACTCTCCCTTCCTCCTCGTGGCCATTCCAGGCCTGAGGTGGATAAGCCAAAGGTATGAAATACGAACATTTTATGAATTGCTGCATCACTGCGTTGAAAAACACACTGCTTCCGAAGGTATTTTTGTTTTCCATTTTATTTACAGTCAATGGTCACAACTAATACCCATAGATATTCGATTTCAATCGGCAATGTTACCATCAAATCTGTCACACAATGGAAGAAAATAAATACGCCCGTAGTAGACAATGTCGCTAAACACAAAAGTTAACAAAAGCCCACGACACACAGATATCAGCATATGGATTTAAAATATTGTTAAAGAATCAGGAATTTAGCAAAACATCGTCACAAGTCGTTGCGCTCATTGTTGAGCGTCGTGACGTCCTGAACCTAGTGTCTCCATTCCGGACGATTACCAGCTTCTCTTAGAGCGTGCTGAAGGGATCTTGATTTGCTCTATCCACCTGCTCGCTCCTCTTCCCGCTGGTCTCTTGCCCTCGACCTTCCCTTCCATGATTACTTTCTCTTGATTTTCTCCATCTCTTCTCACAACGTGGTCAAAGAACTGGGGAATTTTTTGGTTGCCACGAGAAGACAGGCGTCTGGCGATACTGGGTTGCTCACTAATGGACACATTTATTCTTCTTTCGAGAAATATTATGCACATGCAAAATTGTAATGAATCAATACACAGCTTGTTTCTGGCCTTAAGGGTCCACGTTTCGCAACCATAAAAGAAGATGGAAAATGTGAGCCGGATCTTTGAGGCGTTCGCTATCACTCTATTCCGCCGTATCTTGGTGAGCTTCTTCATAGAAACTCGCCCCAGCGTGTTCTGTCTTCTTATCTCATCTTCAGAGCTTTCCGTGTCGCAGATGGCTGACCCAAGAGAGATGAGAGAATATACGTCTTCCACTTCCTTTTATCAACCTAAGAGTTGAATCTGGGCTCCTCGACCACTTATTATCAGTTTGGGCTTGTCAAGATTAATGTGTAATAACTGTGATACACAAATGTCCTTTGCTTTCTTTAGTAGAGCAGCAAGCAAAAAACACCTGAATTCAATTATAAGGTCAAGGAATGAAAGGGATGCGCCAACCAGGCGACATCAAATAACAGCATCAAACATAACACGTTAGTAAACATGATGCATACTGTGGTCCATTAGCATCATACCGTGGTGCTGCTCCAGTTCAAAAACAGCATACGAAATGGAGTGCCATTTGTTTTCTAAATAAAATAGAGCCTTCTCTTGCTGCGCTGTATTATGTTCTCCCAGAAGCGTTTCGTCTTTTTTCACTTTAAGAGATCATCAGTGAGATCTGTAACGATACAGCTGTAATACACTATTGTTTTTATATGTATCATTCGTAGATTATAAAACAGTCCACTTCTCGCTTTTTCTATAAATAAGTGATTACCTACATTCTTCGCGTTTTTGGCTCGCATCTGCGTTTCGTCTCATCTTCTCACATGGAGGTCGCAATACCATTCTATTTACGAAACATAAGAATGTTTCCATGTTTCGAACATTTTTCTTCCCATTTCTCATTTTGTTTGCCCTTGTTGCTATGAGACACTATCAGTCTTCTGTCACTAATATCGACATTAGATAGAAAGCTGTTTCTTCAAAACGTACCTACTTTGAGTTCATCGTGTATCTCAGCCTGTTTGGTTTGTCTACATACATGTTGTCAACCTAACGAAGTATGTATTAAAAACTGACGTCTGTTCATTTCTGTTATGTTTATACCTGTGCGTGCGTGTGTGTGTGTGTGTGTGTGTGTGTGTGTGTGTGTGTGTGAGAGAGAGAGAGAGAGAGAGAGAGAGAGAGAGAGAGAGAGAAAGAGAGAGAGAGAGAGAGAGAGAGAGAAAGAGAGAGAGAAAGAGAAAGAGTGTGAGAGAGCTTATGGGCATTTTTTTCTATTTTGAGCTGTAGAATGTTGAATATGAACGTGATACCTGTCAGAGAATGGTGTGAAAACAGCAGTGTGGTGTTCAGTTAGTGCGACACGAATTAATTTCCGCCTTACCATAACTTCTATTACATTTGTGAACAATATACTGCGACGTTTTGCAGCAAACTAATTAATGGAAACAACTCTGATTTCTTTCCTGCAGGACAGTGAAAGAGCACACACAGCCAATGTGTACGTTACAGTTTTATGAGGGTAATTGCTACTGTGAAAACTTGTTTGTTCAGTTCTAGTACGTGAACGCCTCTGCGGAGAAATGCTGCTGCCACGGCAGACTCAATTGCTGAGTGGCACAACAACTTTTCCGGACTTCTTTCCCGGACCGCTCTTTGATTAAAACCGATTTGCCAACTGCCATAGTCTGAGGAACGGCTTGAGGGCATGAGGCGGTTGCAGCCTGCCTCCCTGGAACTGTTCTCGTCCAAAGTCTGGCAGAGCAGCTGCACTGTACGTGAAACTCGCTGCGTGATGAATTTAGCTGTAGGCTGCAGTATATAAATACTTAAACAGAACCAATTTAAATTATCTCACTAAAGAGCTGCAGCTGATACATCTCATTCGTTTACTTTTACTGATCACAACTACCAGCGTCAAGTGTATAACTTTAATTTGTTGAATTTATCATTACCATAAAAGCGGTCCAGATTTCTTATTGCCAGATGCATGGGTAGCATTCCTAATTTATGAAATCTGTAAATCAATGCTTCATAAAGACTCCTTCATATACAGAGTGTTCCAGGAGGAATGGCCAATATAAGACAGGAAGGATTACTCAAGGGAAAAAAGTCTAGTAAACATGGGTTTTAAAATGCACCCCTTAAGAGTTATAAGCACTCCTTCATCTTCGATACTGCGAAATAGATCTCTTCTACTACAAGCTCTTTGCTTCCGACATTTTTGCAGGAGGTAGTAAGGACCAAAAAAGAAAAAAAAATCTAGTAAATATGGGCTCCAAAATGCATTTCTTAAGAGCTATGAGCAGTTATTCAGTAGAAGAGATGTTTCACACAAGTGTTCATACCTCCTAAGATGTGCACATTAGAACCCATGTTTACTGGACATTATTTTCTTGTTTTAGTCCATACTATCACCCATCAAAATATGGACAGCAATAAACTCGCAGTGGAAGAGATTTGTTCCGCAGTATCGAATGTGAAGAAATGCTGTTAAGATGTGCATTTTAGAGTCCATATATACTAGACATTTTACTTCGAGTGATCACTCCTGTCATATCCCTCAATGTTGACCAATCCTCCTGGGGGAATCCTCTGTAGTAGGATCCGTCACCTCGTTGGTGCCACTCAGACCAGGATCTACTTTATGCCTCCGCACAAGACATTCAGACAGGTTTTTCATCCGCCAGTAGTCTGCCCCGACAAAGAACGCTGAAACCCGGAACTATGTGATGTATCCGCCAAATAGTTCGCAAGATGGTGCATGATTTAAGCGACAGCACGAGGACACTCGGCCAGTTTCACCCCAATTTCAGCAGTTTTCCAGTTCTACAGTTGTCTGCAAGTTGTTTACAGTGCCGATCAGGTCTAGTCCTTAGACAGGTTATGCTGCGTATCGAACGCAGGTAAAAGTTGTTGTCAGAATGTTTACGTATTGAGAGGCTGAACTTAAACTCTCTCTCTCTACTGAACATAGATTAGCTAATAAAGTCTGCTAGCTTAGATGATGAACTTTATATATCAACGTCACGCATTCTCTACAAGTCAAACTGAGTACATTTTTTGATGTAGAGAAGAGCTTTATACCTCGGTACATTGTAAGACTTCCGCCTTTATCCAGCCATGTAAACAAGTTTAATATATTTTATTATTCCACTTTCATACGATGGCATTCAATTTTTGTGCATCAGTCTTTTTCTGAAATTATAAAAGTTACTCCGGAAAATTAAGGTTTCTGAACGTGAGAACATGTCTCAAGGTACAACATGGTCTTGGCATGGGAACCAATACTTTATTGAAATTTAAAAGCGCTACAGACGAGACAATTTTATCAATACTGTATTTAACGTTCTGTCACATTAATAGTCTACTACACACCAATGATCAGTGAGTAAAATCAAATTAAGCAGTACATCATCATAAACCAGTTGCAAGTTAAATTCAGTTTGAAATAGTAGCTATTGGAAACAGATACAAATTTTCAAGACAAGTAAAATTGTTAAGACACTAAAGAAAGTCAGCACACTTGCAAGTATCATATTTCCCATGGTAAAAGACCTCTTTCTGTTCCATGATACGAGATCGTCCACGACCGTCGAGGTATGGCTTAATTGTCCACATGTTATATAAAAACTTCTAAAAATATACAGCAGTTTACTCACCATAAATTAAGTTCCTGAGGAAGTAACAAATATTCCAAATAGCTTTAAAATATTATACAGCGCATACATGTGTAGAACACGAAACATTTACAAATGCTGCGCTTAACACAACCCCGTGTCTAAGAAGAACAAAAATTATAGAAAATGGCAGCATCTGCTTATGACGGTCTATAGCGCGTGTTCCTTAATGTGAATGTGAAATCAGTGACTAGACTGAAGAACCGACCAAAAAACATTATGTGTTCCTAGGTACACTACACTCTAGGTACAACACTCTCTCCCACATTATTTCATTAAATGATTGTCATTGTTTGTATTGTCTTGCGTGGTGACTCTGTTCCAGAGATATCTCCCTGTAAAGAGTGCAAGCAGGGCACATGCATTTTGGTACGCATATCCCTGACAGCGTGTTCACTTCTTGTTACCTTTATGTTGGGTACATGCCTTTGGTGAACATAACAGCAAAAGAAGCAGGTGCATTACTGAAATCTTTTTTTTTTTTAATTATTTTCTCGTATGTCTCTCATCTAGAGCAACGGCAGTGACTGTGACAGCGACCATGTGGAGTCAGGAGACAAACAATAGATTAAGACAAGTGTTGATTTAGTTGGAGAACGTAACGTCTCGGTCAGATAAAACGCTCAGCCTACTCCCAGACACAACTGCCACTTGGCACCGACGCCGGCAAACACCGAGGGAACCAGGAGTTCAACCAGGCTATCTGTTGTATGTCAGAACAGATATCGTGCCGATAGCGGATCCAAACACGAGCTGTCAGGCTGGAGTGAAAGCAGACGTCTGCAGATGTTAGGACGTAGGTGACGAATAGGCTCGTCCACATGGCATGGGATACCAACGCTTAACTGAGACACATGCAGTTTGCGGCTGTGTGCGCTTTTTGTGCCGTGATAAATGTGGGCGGTAAACAGCTGTTACGGAAGATACTGCTAAAATAATTTGATTGGCCGAAAGAACATCAGCTGGCCAACTGGGTGCATGGGCACGCTCTGAGAGATATCTTTGCAGAACGCTAGGAGAAAGATGGTTCTAGTGTGGTGCGTCGAGGATGCAGACTGAGACGTACCCCTAACGACCCTGAAAGTTTTATTTTATTAACAATGGCACTGGCCTATTGCTATTTTATTTCATAATTAATGGTTGAAGATATCAGTTTGGAAAAATATCATCTGTTGGTGCGTAAAGTAATGCATAACTGTCTGCTGCACATCACCGTCTGAGAGGAATCTTCTACCCTTCAAGGCATTTTTCAAGGGACCGAAAGCGTTATAATTGAATTGGGAGAGGTCGAGACTAAAGGGCGGGTGCTAGAGCCCTCCCACTTGAGTTTGCGTTAACTTCACCGATATGACATTTGCGATACAGGGACGTGCGTTATTGTGCAGCAGTAGCATGGAACGTAGCACGCCATTCCACAAAGGCGGTTTTTCACAGACATGCTGCCCTATACACATTCTTCATTCTTCGATAGACGTCTACTGGTGTTTGTACTTCGGCAGACAAGAAAAGAATAACAGCACGCCTGTCCTATTTGGACGCATTTAGTAGCAATGTCGCCACAGTTCACGTTGCTGCATTTACTGCACACAACGTAGTAAACATGAATGCCGTACTAATCCCTTGCCTACGTGTCGGTACTTATACACCCGCATTGGAGTCACGCTACGTTACACGTACGCTGCAGCAACATCCTCAAACGGAAACGTTTTGACCAATCCTTATATAATGTGATGTTGCGATGAGAAATTGTAAGGAATAGAATGTCAGTTAGGATATGAATCAAGATGACAGTCCAATTACGGTACTACATTTATTTTATTGGAAAATTAAAATATAAATTAAAATAAGTGAAAATCTGGCCTCCCAATTTTCTGTGTGTGTGTGTCTCTGAGACGAGAAAGAGACGGTCGGTACTTAACGTTATTCCCCCTGTACAGGAGTAATTTTAGTCCAGTTTAGTTTTGAGAGAACGTCTTTCGAATTATGATTTTTGGCAATCTTAGAGAGGGCAGTGACCGCTAGAAAAGCTTCTTTGTTTGGAGAACGACGCCAGGGGCGTAGGGATACATTCCAGGGCGGTAGTCGCTGATTAAGACCAGGCACGAAATGACAACAGATCAGGAGAGTTTCCTCAGACACAGATTTGTGAAAATTTGATGTGGAAACAGAGAACGGTGACTACACTGACAGTATCTCGTTTTCTTCGCGGGCCCGAGTTTTCATTTATGGCCCAGCAGGGTCACTCAACCCTAATTCTGTCGGTTTTCTGGAGCAGGCGGGTCCAACGCAGAAGACCTCGTGGACGACTGGAAGCCACCGTCAGCACAAGGCGAGATGCTGCAGCCTGCAACATTGGTTGGGTTCAAATGGCTCTGAGCACTATGGGACTCAACTGCTGTGGTCATCAGTCCCCTAGAACTTAGAACTACTTAAACCTAACTAACCTAAGGACATCACACACACCCATGCCCGAGGCAGGATTCGAACCTGCGACCGTGGGAGCAACGCGGCTCCGGACTGGAGCGCCTAGAACCGCACGGCCACCGCGGCCGGCGCAACATTGGTAACACGCCATCATGCTCCACTGTTGTTCCTCATTGCTAGCATTTCTCGCTGTCGCTCGTCTCAACCTTTCACGTTCTTCATTGATAGTAATTTTGTAATTTTTATTGTAACTGGTGCTCGATAAGTCATGAGCTTCATACTGAATGCTTCTTCATAAAATGTTCAAATGTGTGTGAATTTCTAAGGGACCAAACTGTTGAGGTCATCGTTGCCTAGACTTACACACTACTTAAACTATCTTAAACTAACTTATGTTAAGAACAACACACACACCCATGCCCGAGTGAGGACTCGAACCTCCGGCGGGAGGGGACGCGCAGTTCGTGACAAGCCGCCTCTAACCGCGTGGCCATTTCGCGCGGCACTCCTTCATAATGAACAGTGTTTCTTCCAGATTTCAATACTTAATATCCGTTCTACTTTACCTCAAAAAATCCGCAAAACAGTATATATCTCAATCATAGAGTCGAATTTGGGCCCTTTGCATTGTTATGATTGTGGTACTGTGCTTCCTGATCGCATACATCCGTATGATTAGCTTCGGTTGATCCATATTCAAAGTGACTACTGTAGGATCGAGTCGGATGCTTCAAAGACCACACGGTATGGTATCATCCGCTTGTTAGCGGAACCGGTGGGCAGGCGAGGCGAGGCGTAACATCACACAGTTTTTTAACTGAACAGCCATGAGCTTTCATCCTTCGAAAAGAACTAATGAGGCGACTTGCCTACTAATATTCCGTGAAATTAAACCTACTAAATTATCCACTCTACTTAATATTCTTAGTTCTACAATAGAACAAACTGGAGACAGGAGACTGATTCATGACCTTGTGTGATGCAGGGGAAACAGAGTTTCATACAGTATCTGCATTTCGTTTTAGACAAATACTGTTCATGGTAAGTGTCTGTTTATCCAAGGACAGATATTGCGTGTCGCGGGCATACACAGGGTGGATATAATTAAACTTTCATTATTTGAGCAAATGTAGACGGAAAGCTATTTACCATACGGGTATCCAGCTTCAGACTCTGACGAAAGAACACACCAAGGAGAAGTTGTGCGACCTAAACGAAAGGTGGTAGGCGTGTTTATACATCTGAAAGATGATGTCTGCTCAAATTTCGCGCCAGTCGCATAGGGCTGGCGCTAGTAGCGTCACCTTGAGCATGCCAGTCAGGTCTGCTTTAAACACACATTGTAACGGTCGTGAGCGTTAGCTAAATTTGAGACTGGACGAGATGAACAGCTATTAGTCAGGAATGTCTTTAAGGCGACAAAGATGTCATTATCAACACCTCATTGAGCTTGAACGAGGTCGTGTAATAGAACTACGAGAAGCTGGTTGTTCCTTCTGCAGTATGCAGGAAGACTTGGTACTTCAAAGACAGCTCAGAGCTAGACGCCCTGTAGCGTGCATTCCATTTACCCCAAACCACCGCCTTTCGCGACTTCGGTGGTGTCAACCAAGAGTTCATTGGAGGGCAGAGTGAAGAAGGTCTGTTGTGTTTTTTGATGAAAGCTGGTTCTGCCTCGGCGCTAATGAAGGCTGTGTGCTGGTTAGAATGAGACCAGATGAGATACCTGGTGTGCTGTCACCGCCAGACACATCATTTGGTAGGTGGTAGCCTTTAAATCGGCCGTGGTCCGTTAGTATACGTCGGACCCGCGTGTCGCCACTGTCAGTGATTGCATACCGAGCGCCACCACACGGCAGGTCTAAAGAGTCGTCCTAGCACTCGCCCCAGTTGTACAGCAGACTTTGCAAGCGAAGCTACACTGACAAATTACGCTCTCATTTGCCGAGACGATAGTTAGAATAGCCTTCAGCTACGTCATTTGCTACGACCTAGCAAGGCGCCATAGCATTTGATATTTATCGTGTGAAGCATGTACAAACAAGAGCGATGTTCTCCAGTTATGGATTAAAGTTAAGTATTCCAAGAACTAAGTTCTTTTCTTTATAGGATAATTACTTTACCTTGTTCCAAACCTCACGCCAATCTACGTGAGCTTAAAAGCGTGCATTTCGGCCTCCTCTAGCAACACGGTGTTGGCTCTTCTGCCAACACTTCATATGGCGACGAGCTAAATCGCGTTTGTACCAATTGATGCACTAAATTACTTGTGTCATGGCTTCGCCACAATCTCCAGATGTACTGTCCGAATTTTATCGCTTGCAGAATCAGCAGACGCAGGCCTTATTGGATGCCCTTGGACAGCTCGTCCAGGGTCAACGTGCAATGCAAAACGATGCGGGCGCCGCCGCTCCACCGCTACCGCAGCCACAACACGCAGTTGCACCACCTTTTCGTCCTTTTGATGCTGCACTGGAAAGCTGGACGGAGTGGTCACGCCAATTTGGATTCCATCTCGCCGCCTACAGAATTCAAGGTAACGAGCGGCAGCCTTTTTTGTTAGAATCCGTCAGGGTGCACACGTACCGTCTGATAGTGAAATTATTTCCCCAATGCGACGTAGCAACTCTGTCCTACGACGAACTTTTGTCTGCATTAGATGCATATTTCAAAGAATCAGTCTATGTCGTTGCAAAAAGGTATACGTTCTTTCGTACAAAACGTATGGCCGGTCAAACTAATCGGCAGTGGGTTGCAACCTTGCAAGGCCTTACAAGTGATTGTGCTTTTTAGTGTGAATGTGGACTCCCTTATTCAGATACTATGGTACGTGATGCAATTGCACAGAACGTTTCTGATGTTCGTATAAGAGAACAGATTTTGAAACTAGTCAATCCCTCCCTTCAACAAGTGATGGACATATTGGATCGGCAGGACACACTCGACTTTGCTCAGGAATCTTTTGAAACTTCGCCAGCCGTGTGTCACGTTAACCGGCCCGCCGGGCGAGCTGCACGGAACAGTAAACAGCCCTCGCGCCCGTCCGCGCAGCCGCGTGTGCCGTGCAAGCAAGCAAATGCAGTGCTAAAATCATGCCTGTGGTGTGCTACTAGACATTCGCGTGAGAATTGCCCGTCACGCCAAGCTATTTGCATTTTCTGAAATAAAAAAGGACATGTTCAGAGTGTTTGCAAGAAAAAGCTCAGATCGGACACTCACAACCATTCCAGGCCCTTTGCTTCGCGCCAGAATCGGAATCGAACCAAAAATACTCAGGCTCGTGAACCTTCGCCCATGGACATTCATGTAGTTAATTCCACTCTGCCCAGTGCCACTCTCTCTAACAGTGACTATGTTCGTCCCACAAATAGTGTGCGTCGACATCGACGGAAATCCCGTCAAGTCGCAAGTGATTCTGTGCCGATGTCTGTTCACGTTGCACGAGACGGTCGCTCTTGTCGTCGGCAGGACAATTAACTTTTCATAGATTTGGACATTCATGGCAACGTTATCCCATTCCAGCTCGATACCGGAGCTGCAGTTTCACTAATCAATCACGACACGTACCAACAGCTGGGCAAACCTCCGTTGCGTGCCGCAAATGTTAAGCTAACTACATATTCAGGTCACAAGATCCCTGTGTTAGGACAGTGCAGCCTTCTTGCAACATACAAGGGACAAACAAAACTTGTGTCATTTTACGTACTTCGTTCTTCTTCTGCAGTGAACTTGTTTGGTTTAGATTTATTTCAGTTGTTTAACTTGTCTATAGTCAATCAGGTCCTATCAGTGAACCAGACTGTGCCCTCAGCCAGTGTTTCTCGTCTATGTGAAGAATTTACAGACTTTTTGCACCGGGCCTTGGTTGTGCTGAAAGTAAACGCGCAACCGAAATTTTTCAGAGTGTGTAATGTCCCCCACGCATTGCGTGGTGAGGTCGCACGAACGTTACACGATTCGGAATCACAAGGTGTCATTGAACGTGTGCAGGCTTCTCTCTGGGCATCACCCTTAGTAATTTTGCCAAAAACTTCCGGAAAATTGAGACTTTGTGTGGACTTCAAGGCTACGGTGAATCCACAACTAGTGATTGCAACTTTTCCTTTACCCTGCCCGGAAGATTTTTTTGACAAACTGTGCCCGGGTAAATATTTTTCGAAGTTGGACCTAGCAGATGTGTACTTGCAAATACCGGTGGACGAAGAATCCCAGCGCGTTTTGGTGGTTAACACGCATCTTGGTTTGTATCGATTCAACAGACTGCCATTCGGGTGTGCATCCGCCCCTGCATTGTTTCAGCAGTATCTGCAAACTGTTTGTGCCTCGGTCCCTACTGCAGCAAACTACCTGGACGATATTGTGATCTCCGGAAAGACAGAAGAAGAACATTTAGCCACTCTCAGAACATTGTCTTCGCTTGCGGAAGGACAAATGTGTGTTTTTTGCTCGTGACTTACCCTATCTGGGCCATGTAATCAATGCCCAAGGCATACATCCCAGTCCAGAGCACCTCCGTGCCATACAAGACTTGCCTTCGCCGCAGAATTTGAAGCAGCTACAGAGTGTGCTGGGAAAAATTAATTATTACCACAGATATGTGCCACATGTCTCTTCCATTTCAGCTCCGCTTCATCGCTTACGCCGTAAAGGTGATCCGTTCGTCTGGACGACGGAATGCGAACGCGCCTTTCGCCAGTTGAAATCGGCGTTGCTTTCCACTACTTGCCTTACGCCATTCGATCCCCAGAAACCCCTTTTGTTGATGGTAGATGCATCGGATTTCGGGATCGGTGCTGTGCTTCGCACAAAGATGGATCGCACGATCGCCCTATTGCCTTTGCGTCCAAATTGATCTCGTCTGCGCAACGAAATTATTCACAGATCGAGAAAGAAGCTTTGTCTCTCGTATTTGGTGTTACTAAGTTTCATGATTTCTTGTATGGTCGTCACTTTACCATCATCACAGACCACAAACCTTTGACGTCGCTTTTTCATCCGAACAAGCCTGTACCTCCACGTACAGCGCAGAAATTCATTCGCTGGTCTATTTTCCTCTCGCAGTACCGCTACGATATCTTGTATCGGTCCACTGCTAAGCACGGGAACGCCGATGCGTTGTCCCGTTTGCCTGTTGCTGAGGATAGAGCATTCGATTCTTCCGAACTTACTTGCATGTTCATTGATGCGGAAACCGATGACGTGGTCGAATCGTTTCCGATCGATTTTCGTCGTGTAGCTACAGCCACAGCTGCTGACCCGGTCCTTGCTACCGTTTTGCGTTTTGTTGCTACTCAATGGCCCTTGTCAAAGTCACGAATCGAGGATCCGTTGGTTCGCCGATTTTTTGCTCACAAGGAGAGACTTTTTGTTCGACGTGGTGTTTTACTGTTGCGTTCTGATAATGATCAGTCCAGGGTCGTGGTCCCACGTTCGTTACAGTCCTCTGTCTTACGGTTTCTCCACCAAGGACATTGGGGTATAGTGCGAACGAAACAACTTGCTCGTCAGCATTGTACTTGGTTCGGAATCGATGCTGCAATTGCGAATATGTGCTCTTCTTGCATGGCGTGTGCCGAACAACAATCCGCATCGCCGCGGAAATTCTTTGCATGGCCACAAGCCACTTCCCCTTGGCAACGCTTACACATCGATTTTGCTGGTCCATTCTGCAATGCTCGATGGTTGGTTGTGGTCGATTCTTTCAGTAATTTTCCTTTTGTTGTCAGGATGTCTTCCACGACGTCCTCTGCCGCCATCCAAGCGTTATCTGCTATCTTCTGCATAGAAGGTCTTCCAGAGACTATTGTTTCCGACAATGGCCCACAATTCATGTCCGCAGAATTTCAGTCATTCTGCAAGGCCAATGGTATTCAACATCTTTCGTCCGCGCCGTTTTCGCCTCAGTCAAACGGTGCCGCTGAACGATTCGTCCGGACTTTCAAGTCACAGATGTTGAAGTTGAAAGAGTCGCATTCTCGGGAGGACGCGTTATTGCTCTTTTTGTCCTCGTATCGCTCTCAGCCCCGAGATGGTCTCTCGCCGGCTGAGTTGCTCCACGATCGTCCTCATCAAACCTTGATGTCTTTGCTGCATCCGCCGCATCAGGTTCCTGTGCAGCGGCAGGCACCTGCTTTTGCCCCAGGCGACGTTGTATACTATCGCAGCGTTCTCGCTTCCCACGCCCGGGTTCCCGGGATCGATTCCCGGCGGGGTCAGGGATTTTCTCTGCCTCGTGATGACTGGATGTTGTGTGATGTCCTTAGGTTAGTTAGGTTTAAGTAGTTCTAAGTTCTAGGGGACCGATGACCATAGATGTTAAGTCCCATAGTGCTCAGAGCCATACTATCGCAAGTATCGCGGTTCACGGCGTTGGCTCGCAGGGCGCATTCTTCGCTGCCTCGGCCGCGCTATATATCTGGTTATGGGGGCCTCTGGTGAGGTGCGTCGGCATCTCAATCAGCTGCGCCTCTGTCGTCGCACGGGTTCTGCCGCTCCCCGTCTGCTTTCAGCGACGGTGCCGTCCGGTCAGCGCCCTGGGGACCCATCTACTGGCTCGCCTCATCCCCAGGTGTTACCGACGCTGCCTTCCATTTTGCCCCATGGCGACGCGCCGCCACCGCCGCCGCCTGTTCTCCCGCCGGCGCCGCCCGCAGTGGACGCTTCGCTGCAGCCGCCAAGCGCCTCCATGGGTCACGCGCCGCCGATCGCTTCCCGTGACCAGCTGTCCTCCGACATGGAACTCTTGCCCGCTCCGGACCAGATGTCGTCTTCGCCCGTCGGCTGCCCCGCCCCGATGGAGGTCGAATCTTCGGCCCCTCCTGTCTCTTTACGGGCGCATACACCGCATGTTGGCGTGCACCCTGGACTAGGTTTTCAGGCGTTTCCTAGCTCCCCTCGGACCGAATGGCCGGGTGCGGGTGGCACAGCCTCGCCTGTTGTTAGGCTCCCCACCTCGTCGCATACGTCAACATGGGGTCCTCCCCACGGCGGGCGGAAACCTTATAACACAACCGTCCTCCGATTTGCGGGGGAGGAATGTGGTGTCACCGCCAGACACAACACTTGCTAGGTGGTAGCCTTTAAATCGGCCGTGGTCCGTTAGTATACGTCGGACCTGCGTGTCGCCACTGTCAGTGATTGCAGACCGAGCGCCACCACACGGCGGGTCTAAAGAGTCGTCATAGCACTCGCCCCAGTTGTACAGCAGACTTTGCTAGCGAAGCTACACTGACAAATTACACTCTCATTTGCCGAGACGATAGTTAGAATAGCCTTCAGCTACGTCATTTGCTACGACCTAGCAAGGCGCCATAGCATTGCATGTACATAGCATGTACAAACAAGAGCGATGTTCTCCAATTATGGATTAAAGTTAAGTATTCCAAGAACTACGTTCTTTTCTTTATAGGATAATTACTTTACCTTGTTCCAGACCTCACGCCAATCTACGTGAGCTTAAAAGCGTGCATTTCGGCCTCCTCTAGCAACGCAGTGTTGGCTCTTCTGCCAACACTTCACCTGGTACCAACCTGTCCTTGTGATCAGCACACAGGACCCACCCCTGGAGTTATGGTTGGGGGTGCGATATCGTATGACAGAAGGGCACTCTCGCAGTTATTCCACTCACCCTGACTGAAAATTTGTATGTCTGTCTGGTGACTCGACCTATCGTAATGCCCACGTATCCCTGTTGTAACCCAACGTGCTCTACAAAGTGTCTGCGTGTTTCCTTGGCCCGATCGCCCGATCTGTCTCCAGTCGAGCACATATGGGACATCGTACCAGGTCGGGTTGACGGAGGAGATAGAGAAGATCCAAAGAAGAGCGGCGCGTTTCGTCACTGGGTTATTTGGTAACCGTGATAGCGTTACGGAGATGTTTAATAAACTCAAGTGGCAGACTCTGCAAGAGAGGCGCTCTGCATCGCGGTGTAGCTTGCTCGCCAGGTTTCGAGGGGGTGCGTTTCTGGATGAGGTATCGAATATATTGCTTCCCCCTACTTATACTTC
This sequence comes from Schistocerca serialis cubense, assembly GCF_023864345.2. NCBI lineage: Eukaryota > Metazoa > Arthropoda > Insecta > Orthoptera > Acrididae > Schistocerca > Schistocerca serialis. The sequence continues at coordinate 697,554,849 of NC_064638.1, read as the reverse complement.
CCGAGGAGATCACGAATGTAAAATTAGAGAGATTAGAGCGCGCACGGAGGCTTTCAGACAGTCGTTCTTCCCGCGAACCATACGCGACTGGAACAGGAAAGGGAGGTAATGACCGTGGCACGTAAAGTGCCCTCCGCCACACACCGTTGGGTGGCTTGCGGAGTATCAATGTAGATGTAGATGTAGATCGGACGACAACTCTAGTATCAGCCACAACCAGCATTAACCGTCCCTGACTGACCGACCAAGGGCAACAGGCCAAAGAACTCCGTCCCACAAGCTACCATCCGGCCCCTGTACAACACAATGCAAGTACATTTCCATGCTTACATTCAACATTCTGGCAGTTACACCAGCTATTTATGTACCAGCACTTTACATTCGTAGTGGCTTATCCCACGCTTACATTTAACAGTGGTCTTACAGTATTAATCACTTAATTATGCTGTTGTTGTTGTTGTGGTCTTAAGTCCTGAGACTGGTTTGATGCAGCTCTCCATGCTAATCTATCCTGTGCAAGCTTCTTCATCTCCCAGTACCTACTGCAACCTACATCCTTCTGAATCTGCTTAGTGTATTCATCTCTTGGTCTCCCTCTACGATTTCTACCCTCCACGCCGCCCTCCAATGCTAAATTTGTGATCCCTTGATACCTCAGAACATGTCCTACCAACCAGTCCCTTCTTCTAGTCAAGTTGTGCCACAAACTCCTCTTCTCCCCAATTCTACTCAATACCTCCTCCTTACTTATGTGATCTACCCATCTAATCTTCAGCATTCTTCTGTAGCACCACATTTCGAAAGCTTCTATTCTCTTCTTGTCCAAAGTATTTATCGTCCATGTTTCACTTCCATACATGGCTACAGTCCATACAAATACTTTCAGAAACGACTTCCTGACACTTAAATCTATACTCGATGTTAACAAATTTCTCTTCTTCAGAAACGCTTTCCTTGCCATTGTCAGTCTACATTTTATATCCTCTCTACTTCGACCATCATCAGTTATTTTGCTCCCCAAATAGCAAAACTCCTTTACTACTTTAAGTGTCTCATTTCCTAATCTAATTCCCTCAGCATCACCCGACTTGATTCGACTACATTCCATTATCCTCGTTTTGCTTTTGTTGATGTTCATCTTATTTCCTTGTTTCAAGACACTGTCCATTCCGTTCAACGTCTCTTCCTAGTCCTTTGCTGTCTCTGACAGAGTTACAATGTCATCGGCGAACCTCAAAGTTTTTATTTCTTCTCCATGGATTTTAATACCTATTCCGAATTTTTCTTTTGTTTCCTTTACTGCTTGGTCAATATACAGATTGAATAACATCGGGAAGAGGCTACAACCCTGTCTCACTCCCTTCCCAACCACTGCTTCCCTTTCATGCCCCTCGTCTCTTATAACTGCCATCTGGTTTCTGTACAAATTGTAAATAGCCTTTCGCTCCCTGTATTTTCCCCCTGCCACCTTTAGAATTTTAAAGAGAGTATTCCAGTCAACATTGTTAAAAGCTTTCTCTAAGTCTACAAATGCTAGAAATGTAGGTTTGCCTTTCCTTAATCTTTCTTCTAAGATAAGTCGTAAGGTCAGTATTGCCTCACGTGTTCCAGTGTTTCTACGAAATCCAAACTGATCTTCCCCGAGGTTGGCTTCTACTAGTTTTTCCATTCGTCTGTAAAGAATTCGTGTTAGTATTTTGCAGCTGTGACTTATTAAACTGATAGTTCGGTAATTTTCACATCTGTCAACATCTGCTCACGTGTTCCAACATTTCTATGGAATCCAAACTGATCTTCCTACTTAGGCAAATGTATTCCCGACGTTTCATTACTCTACTCCGATTTTTGTTCCGTCACAGTAGGAATGATGTTGAGACTGCACTGCACGATTTGCGTTGTTAGTAGCGTTACTGCTATGACTTGCCGTTAGGCTACGGTACTGGTACGGTATGTAGGGTTGAAACATAAGCATTAGTGTGAATTGCAGTTTCAGACAGTCAGTATGGGTCTAGACAAAGTGAGCAGGACTTCACGTGTAAATCTATTTTAGCAAATCAGCAGCAATAGTGCTGCGGCTCTTCGTGAGTATCGACACACCAAGAGAATACGGACAAGTCCTCTTTCCACTCCGAGGTTGAAGAACATGATTCGGAAGTTCGAAGTAACTGGCGGTTTAGGAGTTGCCCCTACGAGAGGCCGACAGACAGTAACGCCGCAAATTGTTGAAGTTACTGTTGCCATGACTGTGAATGCTGGTCACAATGTGCGAACTCCAAGCTCTTCACGAGCTGTGTCACTACAGCTGTGTGAGGTGCAACAATAAAGTAATGAGACTGACTTTCTTTGCAAGATGTGGCAACCCTGCAGGCTTGCGTAGGCACAATATCTTTGACCTTGATCTCTAAGCTGCTTCTAGTCCAAGTGGCACATCGATACAACTGCTCAGTCGTGAATTGTGCTGAAATAAGTTAACACGTGTTTTTGTCTCTCGTCACGGAAATGGAACCGCGTAATATTGAGCAACGGTATGCCATTTCTTTTTTAGTTATATTCGGTGAAAACGTGACAACAACTTACGGTACGCTTCAAAAGTCTTTTGGAGAGGAGCATTTGTCAAGAGCTCAAGTGTTTCGTTGGCCTAAAGTGTTTAGTGTGGCAGAACGAATGTCAAAGTCAAAAGTGAAATGCATGCTTGTGTGCTTCTTTGATTCCAAGGGAATTGTTCATAAAGAGTGTGTAGTGTAACGACGTATAGATTTGTTTAAATGATTTTCTTTTGACATATGACCATGTGCAGACTTCGTCACCTACGTCAGTTACAACCCACTTCAAAGTTATTTATATTCTTTTTAAATTGTCTCAGAATGGTTCTTGAACGAAACTGTAAAACATCATTTGAGTCGCATGCACAGAATTACGTCACTCGGGCCAATTGGTTTGTGTAAACTTTTTCAATTTTAGACGTCGTTTGTTTCTCCTCAGAATTTATATTGATACACGTTATCAGATTTAATCGATAACAGAACCACATTGAATAAACTTTTTGAGATTCAAAGTCGCGATGAACGCTGTCAAAATTCAATCATCTTGTCAAATATATTATTAATTCACTCACATAATTCTTCATAAATAAATCCTCGGAACACGTATTTCAACTTTAATAGCATCCACTAGTTTATTATCTTCCTACATACAGACGTGAACCTGAGCCTTGACAAGACAAAACTAACAGTATCAATAAGATTAAGCTCTCTACGACGTCATTGTTGTACAAAACATTACAAATTATTCATTTTCAATTTTTAGAAGCACGACGCAACAAATCGGTTTCAGGATCTTCTGTCGCTCTTTGGCTGTCGACCCGCGACGTATAGTGGCCAGCAATTTTCTCTCCGGTCCCGGCAACGAAGATGCTGTCTCCGTTCGTTGCGCCGCCCTCTCCGTACATGAAACATAAAAAAAAAATACAGAACTTTAGACACTTCACAACCGTTACAAATATTACAAAAATACATAAACAAAACTAAATTAAACTTATATTCATCTGCAAACTGGGCTGACATTGGTGGATGGTTGACGCTTCAATTTCGTCCCACTACAAGTGGATGCCTCCTGGACAAACAGTTAGTCAATATTACTACAAAGAAATTTTATAAAGACTTCGAAAAAGAGTTCTTCGTGTCCGTGCCAACATTGCTGATAATTGGATTCTGCATTATGATAATGTCCCATCCCATACTGCTATGGTCAGTACAGCAATTTTTAACGTCAAAACAAATTTCAGTACTACCACTGCAAGTAAGGCTGTTTAGGTTCTTATATTGGTAACGCCACCGCCACGTAGCGCTCTTTATGAAAATCACTGGCTGTGCTGTGTGCAGTCTGTGGCTGGTTTGCATTGTTGTTTGCTATTGTAGTGTTGGGCAGCTGGCTGTTAACAGCGCGTAGCGTTGCGCAGTTGGAGGTGAGCCGCCAGCAGTGGTGGATGTGGGGAGAGAGATGGCGGAGTTTTGAGAGGGGATGATCTGGACAGAGAGAGTAATTTTTTAAGACTGGATGTCATGAATTGATATATATATATTTTGACTTTTAAGCACTATTAAGGTAAATACATTGTTTGTTCTCTGTCAAAATCATTCATATGCTAACTATGCCTATCAGTAGTTAGTGCCTTCAGTAGTTTGAATCTTTTATTTAGCTGGCAGTATTGGCGCTAGCTGTATTGCAGTAGTTCGAATAACGAAGATTTTTGTGAGGTAAGAATTCATGAAAGGTATAGTTTAATGTTAGTCAGGGCCATTCTTTTGTAGGGATTACTGAAAGTATTGTGTTTCAGTTTAGTGTTGATCAGAATAGGCAAAGAGCGAAATGTCTGAGTACGTTCAGTTCTGCTCAGCTGTTTGAAAATCAAATAATGCAGGACGTTTATCAGCACAGCAGTTCACTGATTTTTCTAAGGGGACGTTACACCACAGCCACCTTATTCACCAGATATCGCTCCATGAGACTTTTTTCTATTGCCAAGACTCAAAACGGCGGTCAAGGGACACCATTTTCAAACAACACAAGATGTCCAAAAAGCTGTGACGAGGGTCTTGGAGGATATTACAGAAGATGAGTTCCAGAAATGTTACCATCAATGGCAGAAGCGCTGGAAAAAGTGTGTGCCATCAGAAGGGAATTACCTTGAAGGAGACAACACTAAACTTGACTAAAACGCTAAGCAACATTTTTTTTTCTCATCAGTCTCATTACTTTATTGTCGCACCTCTTACATTCCATGGTCCACAGTTCGAAAAGTGCTGCAAACAACTGTGAAGTGGTAGCTATACAAACTCCCATGAATGCATATGGTCGTCACACTGAGCGACATTTGTAAGCTGGGAATTGAACACAGTGCGCAGTTAACGAATGTTACCCTCTCATGTAGATATTAAAATGTGTTACTTTCAATGATTTATTCGTTATTTCTCGACCGCATGTCCTTACAAATGTTTCCACAAAGTTTTATTGCCCTACGATCACTCGTTTTTCATGGGAACCCACTCAAGCAGCGAAAGTTTAGTCATAACCACCCTGCACATCAGTGTCAGCTACTCGCCGTAAGGCTCTTTCCCACTAGCTCCCTCTTGTGTCAAAGCTTAAACGGAGTAAGTCTGTTACACGACAGACGATTAAGTAATGAAGTCGACATCTCGAATGCTGTTAGAAGTTATTTTCGGAAGACGCAGTCCAAATTTTCTCCTTTACGTTATAGACTAATGGCCACTGAATAACTCAGCGTATCAATAACGTCCTCACTGCAGACAAAACTACAAAGCAGGACCAATACACAATCACTTGGGAAAGTCTTGAAGAAAATGTGGTGCAACTCCTTGCAACTGCTTGTGAGTCGCATGCTCGTGACGCGGTTGCAGTACATCAGCGATACAATGGACACGGCTCGTTAGCTAACAAACCAGGAAACTTTTATGGGAGAAGATGCGCCACGTCGCGTGCACTAATGAGTGCAACCAGACAGCGGAGTACAAGAAGACACGGAGCGCGTCGCCGTGAGCGTGTCGCTAGGCTATCACGTGGCGTGGCTTTCCCACAAACAGGTACCGAGAAAGCGCGTCTGCAGCGAATAGTGAACAAGCTAACACTTGACTACTATGCTTGCCCGTCTGCCTGGGAAGCAATAATGATTGTGCGCCAACTGTGCGGAGTCGTGGGACTTACAGTCGGACGTACACTGCGCAAACAGCATACCACGTCTGATCTCCGCTAACGAGGGCTTGCTGTGTGTCACTGCAGAACGCGCCTTGTTACTCCGCCGCCTAATTGATTCAGTTTTCTTCAATAGCCGATGTAAGGGGGAACTGTTACCCCTTCTTTTCCTTTACAGCTTTTCTCTGATACTGAAGTCATCGAAATAAAAGAAAAAGATAAAAGAGGAAAAACGTCGCAGGAAGTAGCAACCTCTGTTAAGACTTCCTGTGTTCCATTATCAAAATCACGTTTGTTGAGCCATCGACGGCGACTTCATTAGAGATGAATTGATGAGTCAGCCGACGGCCTTTTCAAATGAACCATGCCGACCCACGGCCGGACTCAAACTTCCATATACACATCATCGTGCTGCGTGACCACCTGTACTCGTACACACGTCATGTAACTCCCGTGCAGGGGAGAATATTTTTATAATTGAATGTCACTGTCTGCTAACGGCGGATAAATACGCTTTGCAGTGCTTGTGTTGTGGAGAAGAAGGATGCGCTGTTTCTTTAGGACATGCATGCATGCAGGAACCATGGCATATGAAGTTTTCGTCGGGCCGTGAGTCGTGCACGGATAGCCAAAACAGTCGCCTTTCGGCACGCTAGGAACACGGACGTCTTGTTTACGTCATCGCCGCGCAGCTCGCCCGCGGAGTTGTTTACGTGATTCTGCCGTCCTAGCGCGCTATATTTCCTTCGAAAGAGAATGGCTTATGCCCACAGAAAATCGACACTGAAGATTAGCTTTTCACCTGAATATGCCCGACCAAAAGCACTTGAAATCGAACAGTTAATCAGAGAAGAAGTCAAGATTAATTGCAACGATCTTGTTGGCATCCACTTGTTTATAGTGAGCAGTGTGGTATACGAAGAAATATGTGACAAAATTCTAAATGCAACTCGAAGTTGCATTTAAGTTCCGTCACTCTGATGGACACATCGGTGACGTAACTGTGGAATATGCGAGTCGTGGACTGCGGACTATCCGTGTATTTCAAGGTGCCTTCAGAAGTAGTGGTATCTGCATTCCGCCCATATGGAAAGGTGATTAGCCATGCAGCTGAAAAGTGGGTTCAATACACCACATATCCGTTTCTCAATGGAGTACGACAGATCCGCATAGAGCTATCCAAACATGTTCCGTCCTACTTATATAACGGTGGCAACCATCAATTATAATTTATGATGCCCAGCCGAAGACGTTCTCGGGATGTGGCCAAGAAGGACACCTCCGTCCCAGCTGTCTGCAACGCATAATCACATAGTTACCGCCTGGGGACCTGCAGGCCAAGAGCGCTCCGCCGCTGACGTTTGTCGAACTTCTCCATAACGACCCCGACCGCGATCACCACTGGCACCTACTGCTGACACATCGTCGTCTCCGGTAATGCCTCAGGCTGTTGCGGTCGGACCTATGCGCTTGCCTCCTCCTCCCGTCATGTGCAGTCGTGAGCAATCTCTAGTGCAGGGGACGGCCCTTGACTCCATGGTTCTGCCTAGAGATGCTTTTGTGCCTGACCATCCCGAACACCAGGCGCCTTCGGAAGATCACGTGCGCAAGCAACAATCGCCAAAGAGGCGTCGAAAGCGGCGGATCGCGCCGTCTGACACCTGCAGGACGCAATCTCAAGACGATGAGTGTCACAAGTCTCAAGATGGTCCCTAGCTGGACAATTCCGTGGTGGAAGCGCCAGCCTGCCCCCCGTCGGAGGTACAACCATTTTCGCATGCACGAGGCTCTGTACCTATGGACGTTGAACAGCAGCTGAGCCAGCGCCACTCTTCCAGCGCCGACGTGACACCACTTTCGGACTCGACAGATACTCCATTGGACGCACACCATCCACGCTCCTTTGCGTGGGTTAACAATGTAGACGGCGAAATACCCACCGTTGTGACAGCAGCAAATGCTGCTGGTCCAACGCACGACCGCTAATCGACAGGGTTACTGGATGAGGATGTGCAGCCTGCTGGTGCAACGTTCCTGTTCGCTGCTGTCCTGCGTGCCTCCTTGAACCTCCATTGGTACCCCTGTCAAACTACAATTGCTCCGTGAAATATTGAGGGCGTCGGACCTGCCCTTGTGCAGGAAGTTCACCTAGCGACGTTATCTAATATCTATGGCTATGTTTCTTACCTCACGCCATGTGCTGACGGTGACAGTGGGACGACTATCCTTTTAGAGGAAGGCATTGAGGTAGACGGCGTGATTTACCTACCATCGGCTAGGGATCTTGCCTGTGACTATCGACGGTGTCCGAATCATCAATGTTTACGCTCCCTCGGCCAAAGCCAAGGACGGGAACGGTCGCGATTCTATTCAGAATAGGTCGCTCCTTTGTTTGTGGCCGTAAACCGTATTATTCTTGGCGTCGACTTCGGTTGTGTGTTACTCTAGAAGGACCACATGCCACGTAACTAAAGCCGCTCGGACATGAACTGAACCTCACTGATAGTTGGAACGACCTGCATGGTGATCGACCTAGCTACACGTAAATCATGAGCCATTCAGCAAGTCGACCGTGTCTACGTTTCCCAAGGAATCGTAACTGCCACGCTTGACGCTGAGTTATAGCCTACCGCCTTCTCCGACCATATCGCCTACTTTGCACTGTTTCGCTCCAGAGGCAGAAGGTGTGGCGCGGCCGAGGCCTGTGGAAGCCGAATGTCACCCCTCTCAACGATCTGGAATGCAGGCAGGTCGTAGAGACGACATGGAACAACTGTGTGAGACGCCTTCCAGCGTATCCTTCAACACTCCAGTGGTGGATCGACTGCGCCAAGCCCGCTTTACGTCGTTCGATGATGAATTACGATCGCGACAAAATGCTGTAACAACAACATACCATGGAATACTGTTTCACAATTCTCCGCCAACTCTCAAGCTGTGCCCCCTCTGTTCAACGACATATTGACATTCAACGGATTAAGGCGAAGATGATTTCTCCTATGCGCTACCGCCTTGAAGGCAAGCACGTGCAAGATATCACGACTGTGTACTAGGAGAACCCCAGTCCATGCCTCATATTATTCGAGAGAAGCAGCGGTGTCGGAGAAAACTGGTCAATGCCCTCGACATGCCAGATGGTCGCCGATTGACGTCCCAGAATGATATCGCAAACGCCTTTGTGGATCACTACAAACAGTTCTACAGCAGAGGACCAGAACATGGCAGTAACGACTGATGTCCTCCGTTTGTTGATAGATACCCTAGAAGGGGCTGCTGCGGCGATTCTCACAGCGACAGTTACGGCTGATGACGTCGCCGATGCTCTTCATAAGGGTGCGGCGAACAAAATCCCAGGTCCCGACGGGTTTCTGCTGGAGTTTTACGGCACATGCCACGACATCATGACTTCACGCTGGACTGCGATATACGAAGAACTTCCCCTCCCAACTGCATTCGTAGAAGGCTTGCTTATCCCGGTCCCCAAGCCGTCGGGAGGTCGGGGAGTTGAACATTAGCGGCCACTGACGATGTTAAATTGTGGCTCAAGATTTTTACCCGGATTCTTGCCGCTCGCCTTCAGCGCATCGTCCCTCAAGTCATCTCTCTAGATCTAACGTGCTTTGGTGGTGACGGGAACATTCAGACGGCACTCAGCGATTATCGTGACGTCATAGTCCTGGCTACGACCTGCCGCAGTCGTGGTGCCTTAGCGACAGTGGACTTCGACCACGTCTTTGACACAGTGAGCCATGACTTCCTAAAAATCGTATTCCGACGGATGGCCTTCCCCCCCCCCCCCCCCCCCCTACCCCACTGATTTATACTCATCGTCTTGCGACTCCTCCGAAGTGCCTCGTCGCGAGTGCTAGTCAATGGCCGTGTGACGGGCCCTATTAATATCAGGCTGTCAGTCCGTCAAGGATGTCCGCTGTCGATGCCCCTTTTTGCCATCGCCCTTGAGCCACTGCTAAACGGTTTGAGGATCCGGTTGACAGAGATAACAATAAGGCGGCATGCTTTCATCTGCCGCGCCTATGCAGATGACGTGGTGTTCTTGTTTCTATCGAAGGATGAAGTGCGGGAGGCACTGGCACGGATCAACCAGTACGGGACTGCTCCGGGCAGCCGTGTGACGCTGACGAAATCTAGTGCTACGTTCGTTGGTAGAGGTCTTCCAGCATCGAGTGTGGCTCCAGTGCCATTAGTGGACAAGCTCAAATGTTTTGAGATCACCTTCACGCGTGATATACAGCTCAAGATCTCATTTATCTATAGTCGCCTGTTTCAAGCTATCCGCACGAACGTTCGTGGCAACCTTCTGAGAGCAGTGGACATGTTATAACTCGTGGATTTTGTTAACATTCATCTGGTCTCGCTTCTACCCTACTTAGCACAGATTTTACCGATGCCAAAGGCAGTGGCACGCAGACTGCAGGCGGCGTTCGGCTGCTTCGTAAGCGCGGGTCTTATCTTCAATCCGCTAGGACACGCTGACACTTCCTCCTCAAGATGGCGGTCTCGGCTTCGTCAACGTCCAAGCGAGAGCAGCTGCCCATTATGTAAGTACGATGGTAAGATCGTGGACCCGCCGCCGATCCGTGTTATCGGGAAGCCTGATTGACGAACTGCCTCCTCCCTCTCGAGTGACCCCCCTGCAGTAGCCCATATTTCTTCCTCTCCCTCATGTCAGAACCTTTTTAATTGAATACAGTTACATCCGTAACGATTTTCGTAGTACCACGAGCCCTATGGCACGTGATGTTTACTGTCTAATGATGAGAAATCATACTCGGAATGTTGTGGAATGTCGATATCCTATGATCGTAAAGCGTTCTGTGCACCATGACCTCCTCGACATGAGCGATCGTGCAACCTGGTACCTGGTCGTTAACGGAAAATACATGACACAACTTCGTTTACATGCCATAAAAATGACACATTCGCCGCTATGCCCTCGTTGTCACACGCTTGATACCGACGTACATCGACTGATGTGTGGATCAACTGCAGAGGTGTGGCAGCTGATTCAGAAGATGCTTGCCTGTCTTCTACGTATGGCTCCCCACGCCATTACACCGAAGTCACTTTTGTTCCCAGATGAGACTTATTTCTCACATACGAAGACCAACGCGGTGAACTGGAGAAAAGGCCTCTTGATCTCTTATTTGTTCATGAAGGCGATAACAGTGTTCTTGATTTTTGGACGTTCCTGCAAGATCTCTTTACTTTTCTCATACACCATCCGCGATACCGTCAATACTATGCCAACGTTTGGGTTGTACCTTCTTCGGTTCCCCGTGCAGCTGGGGTGTCCCAGGTATGAGAAGGTGGTTTCAGTCTGATTGTGTAATACCAGGACTCGGTTCAATGAGCCGGCAAAATGAAATATTCTTCGCGAAGACGTGCCCAGAACATGCCTGACTGCCTTGGGATTCTGAGTGCGTCTGCCCACAAGTTGGCGGTGTGCGGATGCCATTTTGTTTGTTCTGCCAGGAAGGCTTTTCTTAAAATTCCGTTTATGTTTTGTTTGTTATTGATGCTAATTACACGTCCTTATTTTTCGCTGGAGTGCGTCCTATGTGATCTAAACAAATAATAAACAAACAAAAAAATTGGTATGTTACATAATCTGAAAAAAAGCTGTTAACGCAACCGCTGGCGCAAAGAGGGAAATCTGGGTTCGAGTGCTGATCAGGTACAAATTTTCATTGTTATTATTCCGTTATATGGCTGATGGCTGTTCGTATTCGCAACGTTTTTCTTACCAACACAGACACTGGAATAACATATTGCATGGAACTCTTAGGTTTAGTTCAGATTCAAGATGTTATTCTTGAAGGTCCAAAGACATTCTAATGCGCATTATTTAGGCAAGGAGGCCTCTATAAGTCCACTAGCTTTCTGACTGTTCGATAGCGCGTCCTTTCCCTACTTCTACCACACATCCAACAGTTCGTCAACACAGAACCCCGACCTTATTTCGTTAGAAATCTGCCATAAAAAATATGGTACCGATGTACTGGGAAAATATTTTCCTGAATTTATGCTACTACGAATTAATATCAGACACTTTCTCACTCTTTTCTTAGTGCCAGTATTGCCTTATAACTATTGTGTTTATTCAGATGACCAGCGCTCTAAGAAAGGCAATGTCGCCATCTACGATGGGTATTTTTGCCAGTGAGTGACGGTATTTCGGCATATTTTTGGTTACATTACTATAATTCGAGCTTCTATTTCTTCTTTCTTTGAGTTAATCTTTTCACGTTTACGTAGTTGCAATTACCACTCTCACTTATGCTACAATTTCTAGTTTTCGATTTCCACTATAATTTTCACTCACTATTGTTTCCTCCGCTTCCCGAAGTAAAGAGGACGGAAACCTTTATTGTCCTTGTGAAATCGAGGTTGTCAGAAACGGAGCACTCGTTCATCCGGTGAAGAGATATGGACGAAATCCAGCATGGCTTATTTTGGGGAACCATCCTCGCATCAGCCTTAAGTGATTTACGAAAACTAAGAAAAACGTACATTATGGTGGACGTACTGGAAATTGAATTCTATTCTTCTTAGTGCACACTCTTGGTCTCCCTCTGAATTTCCTTCCACTACCGAACTGACAATTCCTTGATGCCTCATCAACTGATCCCTTTTTAAAATTAAGTTTTGTCATAAACTTATTTTCCCCGATTCGATTCAGTACCTTCTCATTTGTTATTCGATCTACTGATCTAATCTTCGACGTTCTTCTATCACACTACGTTTTAAAAGCTTCCATTCTCTTCTAAATACTCTGCAAACCACTATGAAGTGCTAGGCAGAGGGTACTTCCCATTGTACGAGTTATTATGACTTCTTCGTCTTCCATTAAAAATGGAACGCGGGGAGAATGAATGTTTAAACATCGATGTGAGTGCTGTGATTAATCTAATCTTGAAACATCCTGTCAGTTTAAAACTGGGGCACGAAAAGGGGACCTTTGCCTTTCAGGGGCAATTGCTCTGCGAGCTTAGCTATCCAAGCAAGACTCATGACCCGCCCTCGCAGCTTTACTTCCGCCAGTACCTCATTCTACCTTCAAATCTTCACAGAAGTCCTCCTGCATACCTTGCTGGGCTAGCACTTCTGGAAGGAAGAATATTGCGACGACAAGAGCTGAAGTACTGGTGGAAGTGAAATTGTGAACGTGGGTCCAGTGTCGTATTTGGAGAGTTCAGTCGGTAGAGCACTTGCCTACGAAAGGCAAAAGTCCCAGGTTCGAGTCCCCATCTGGCATACAGTTTTATTCTGCCAGTAAGTTTCATATCAGCGCACACTCCGCTGCAGACTGAAAATTCATTCTGAAAGTAATATAATCTTGTCCTCACGGTCCTTATGAGAGTGATACGTAGGGGATTACTATAATCATCATTTAAGCTGGCTCTTGAAAGTCTGCAAGCAGGCTCTCTCGGTATAGTTTGTATCTCACTTCACGTGTCTGCCACTTTAGCTTCTTTAGAACGTCCGTTAACTCTCATAAGTCAAACAAACCTCTGACCATTCGTGCTGTCCTTTCTGTATATGTTCAGTATCGCCTGTTAGTCCTATTTTGTATGGATCCCACACACTTGAACATTATCGTAATACATGTTGCGTGAGTGATTTGTAAGCATCTCCTGTGTAGACTGATTGCAGTTCTCTAGTATTCTGCCAAGAAACCACCTGTGTTACCTGCTACTGAGCCTGTGTGTCCGTTCTGTTTCATATCCCTACTAAGTGTCACAAAGGTATCTTCATGAGTTGACTGATTGCAGCTGTGACTCGTTGATATTGTAGGATACTACGTTTTTTCGTTTTGTGAAGTGTTCAGTTTTACATTTTTGAACATTTAAAGTAAGTTGCCAATCTTTGGACCACTTGTAAATTTTATCAATGTCTGACTGAATATCTCTGCTGTTTATACATACAGTGCTTTAGTATAGATAACTGTATCATCTGCGAAAAGTCTGAGCTAACTATTAATATTACTCGTACCTGCAATATCACAACATAGAACATGAACAAGAGCCCCAATAAACTTTCCCCGAGCACACCTGAAGTTACTTCTACATCTGTGGATGAGTTTTCATCCTGTACCCTATCCATGCTGTGCCGTCAATATCAAAAAATCCTCAGTTCAATTACAAATTTCGCTTGACACCCCATTTAGTCATACTTTATATAATAAGCGTAAATGTACTGAGTCAAATGCTTCACTGAAATCGAGAAATACTGCTTCCACATGACTGCCCTAATCCATGGCTTTTACAACGTCATATTGGAAAAATGAAAGTAGGGTTTCACATGATCGATAGCTTCGGAATCACTGCTGGCTGTCATGGTGGAAGTCATTCTGTTAAAGATATCTCATTACGTTTGTGCTCAAAGTATGTTCTACGACCCTGCAACAAACATACATCAAGGACAATAGTTTTGTGGATACCTTCTGCTATTCTTCCTGTAGAGGCTGTGTCTCGTGCTTTCTTCTAACGACTGGGCATGGTATTTTTACGAGAGATCTACAGTAGATCATAATTAAAAGAAGGGCTATGTCAGTCGCAAATTCGGTACAGACTCTGATAGGAATTCCATTGGCCAATGGAGTTTTGTTTAAGATTAACGATGTCAGCTGTTTCTCAACTGCCGGCCGCGGTGGTTTAGCGGTTCTAGGCGCTCAGTCAGGAGTCGCGCGACTGCAACGGTCGCAGGTTCGAATCCTGCCTCGTGCATGGATGTGTGTGATGTCCTTAGGTTACTTAGGTTTAAGTAGTTCTAAGTTCTAGGTGACTGATGACCACAGATGTTAAGTCCCATAGTGCTCAGAGCCATTTGAACCATTTTGTTTCTCAACTACGCTGACACTAATTTCTGAATTCATCTTTACAGTGGTACCAGAATTAAATTGGGACAATAACCCTGGACTTTCATTTTTATCATGAGCCTCTCCTTTTGATATACGCTTAAGCTTTCCCCAAATATCTCCCTGCTGTACACTTGACTTTTGACCAGTTTTCTGACCTAGTATAATGTGAGCTCCACAGTTTTAGGAGCGTTTCAAACTTTGCACTTTGCTGCGAATGTTTCGGCAGTTAATCATTAGGATTTGAACACTTGCGTATATGGGGGCATTTCTTTGGATCTTATATTGACACTTCCGTATCCCCCACAGCTTTGTTTCTCTGGGCTGGACTGAGAGTTTGTCTAACCTAAGGAACCTTTGTTTGAACGGCTTATCGTCTACGTTTCATTCCACACTCCATACAAATACTTTCAGAAGAGTCTTCCTATCACTTAAATTTATATTAGATGTTTACACATACCTCTCAAAAATACTTTCTTTGCTGTCGCCAGTCGGTATTTCATATCAAATTTACTTCGGCCATCATGAAATATCTTGCTGTTCAAATAGTGAAACTCAACTACTACTTTTATTGTCTCATTTTCTAATCTAATGACATCACCATCGCCTTATTTAATTCGTTTATGTTCCATTACCTTTTTTTTAATTTTGTTAATGTTCATGTTATATTTTCAAGACAACGTCCATTACTTTCAGTTGCTCTCCCAAGTACTTTATCGTCACCGCCAGAATTATTATGTCATAGACAAACCTCATAGTAATTACTTCTTCTCTTTGAACTTCAGTTCCCTTTCTAAATTGCTCCTCGATTTCCTTCACAGCTTGTCCATGTACATCTGCGACAGGCTACAATTTTGTCTCACTCCATTTTCAACTACGACCTCCATTCATGTCCTTTGACTCTTGTAAGTGTAGTTTGGATTCTATAGAAATTGTTAAAAAAACGTTTCGCTTTCTGTATTTTATCCCTACTACTTCTAGGATTTCAAAGAGTGTAGTCCACTCAGTATTGTCAAAAGCTTTGTCTAAATCTAAAAATGCTATAAATATTGGTTTATCTTTCCCCATATTATTTTCTATGACAAATCATAGGATCAGTGCTGCCTCGCTTGTTTCTACACTTCTCCAAAACCTAAAGTGATCTTTCCCGATGTCGGCTTCTACCATTTTTTCCATTTTCCTGTAAATAATTCTAGTCATTATTTTGCAACCATGACTTATAAAACTGATAGTTCGGTAATGCTCATACCTGTCAGCATCTGCGTTCATCGGAATGGTAATTACTACATTCTTGTAGAAATCTGAGGGTATTTCGCCGTCTCATGTCTTGCACAGCAGGTGGAATAGTGTAGTATTGATTGACTCTCACAAGGATCTCAGTAATTCTGCGCGAAAGGCGTCTACAAGGGCTTCGTTTCGACTTGGCTCCCTCAGCGCTCTACCAAATTTTTCTCGTAGTATCTTCACCCAATTTCTTTTTTCTTTCCATGATTTTGTTCTCAAGCTTTTTTTTCCCCCTATGTAGATCCTCTGTATGTTCCACCCCTTCTCTGGTTAGTACTGGATTGCCATGTGAGTTGTTGATATTCGTACAATACTCCTCTTCTTTCCGAAGTTCTCTTTAAATTTTCCTGTATGCGGTATATATCTTCCCCTAGTTATACATATTTTTGCAGATCTGCATTTGTTCTCTAGCCATGCCTGCCTGCACTTCCTTTCAGTCTCACTTTTTAGATGTCGTATTCCCATTCGCCTGCTTAACTTGCTGCATTTTTATATTTTATGCTTTCGTGAATTAAATTCATTATCTCCTCTGTTATCCTAAAACGCCTTCTAGGTCAGGTCTTTTTACCTGTACGATGCTCTACTGCCTTCCCTACTTCATTTCTCAAAGATACCCATTCGCCTTCTACTGTATTCTGTTCTTCGTAATTCACTGCAGTATTGCCGAAGGCTCCCTCTGAAAATCTCAACAACCTCTTGTTCTTTCAGTTTCTCCAAATCCCATCTCCGTAATGGCCTAACATTTTGCAATTTCTGCACTGCCAGTGTCCACAGGTCTTTCGCTGGATTTCATGATTCTGAAAGTACCATACATAAGTATATAAAAGGTGATTCAGCTGCCCCTACCCATGGATTTCACGCAACCTGCAATGCCTTCAAAAACCACATATTTGTGTAAAAAATACAGCCCGCAACGACTTCCAGTACCAAGTGCAATATTTTCATATTCTCTCACTCGCCTTATGTGGACTGTAGGACGTACAGAAAAACGGAACAGGACTTTTTTGTAGGAAATTAATGTAATTAAATTTTGCAACCACAATGGAGGGGTATCTGTTGAGAGGCCAGACAAACGTGTGGTTTCTTAAGAGGGGCAGCAGCCTTTTCAGTGGTTGCAGCGGCAACAGTCTGGATGATTGACTGATCTGGCCTTGTAACACTAACCAAAACGGCCTTGCAAGGAGAAGCAAGGGGAAACTACAGCCGTAATTTTTCCCGAAGGCATGCAGCTTTACTGTATGGTTAAATGACGATGGCGTCCTCTTGGGTAAAATATTCTGCAGGTAAAATAGTTCCCCATTCGGATCTTCGGACGGGGACTACTAAAGAGGACGTCGTTATCAGGAGAAAGAAAACTGGCTTTCTACGGATCGGAGCGTGGAATATCAGATCCCTTAATCGGGCAGGTGGTTAGAAAATTTAAAAAGGGAAATGGATAGGTTAAAGTTAGATATAGTGGGAATTAGTGAAGTTCGGTGGCAGTAGGAACAAGACTTTTGGTCAGGTGAATGCAGGGTTATAAATACAAAATCAAATAGGGGTAATGCAGGAGTAGGTTTAATAATGAATAAAAATATAGGAGTGCGGGTAAGCTACTACAAACAGCATTGTGAACGCATTATTGTGACCAAGATAGACACAAAGCCCACGCCTACGACAGTAGTACAAGTTTATACGCCAACTAGCTCCGCAGATGATGAAGAAATTGATGAAATGTATGATGATATGAAAGAAATTATTCAGGTAATGAAGGGAGACGAAAATTTAATAGTCATGGGTGACTGGAATTCGAGAGTAGGAAAAGGGATAGAAGGAAACATAGTAGGTGAATATGGATTGGGGCTAAGAAATGAAAGAGGAAGCCGCCTGGCAGAATTTTGCGCAAAGCATAACTTAATCATAGGTAACACTTGGTTTACGACCATGAAAGAAGGTTGTATACATGGAAGAACCCTGGAGATATATATATATATATATATATATATATATATATATATATATATATATATAATGGTCAGACAGAGATTTAGGAACCAGGTTTTAAATTGTAAGGCATTTCCAGGGGCAGATGCGGACTCTGACCACAATCTATTGGTTATGAACTGTAGGTTAAAACTGAAGAAACTACAAAAAGGTGGGAATTTGAGGAGATGGGACCTGTATAAACTGACTAAACCAGAAGTTGTACAGAGTTTCAGGGAGAGCATAAGGGAACAATTGACAGGAATGGGGGAAAGAAATACAATAGAAGAAGAAAGGGTAACTCTGAAGGATGAAGTAGTGAAGGCAGCAGAGGATCAAGTAGGTAAAAAGGCGAGGGCTAGTAGAAATCCTTGGGTAACAGAAGAAATATTGAATTTAATTGATGAAAGGAGAAAATATAAAAATGCAGTAAATGAAGCAGGCAAAAAGGCATACAAACGTCTCAAAAATGAGATCGACAGGAAGTGCAAAATGGCTAAGCAGGGATCGCTAGAGGACAAATGTAAGGATGTAGAGGCTTATCTCACTAGGGGTAAGATAGATACTGCTTGCAGGAAGATTAAAGAGACCTTTGGAGAAAAGAGAATCACTTGTATGAATATCAAGAGCTCAGATGGAAACCTAGTTCTAAGCAAAGAAGGGAAAGCAGAAAGGTGGAAGGAGTATACAGAGGGTCTATACAAGGGCGATGTACTTAAGGACAATATTATGCAAATGGAAGAGGATGTAGATGAAGATGAAATGGGAGATACGTCACTGCATGAAGCGTTTGACAGAGCACTGAAAGACCTGAGTCGAAACAAGGCCCCGGGAGTAGACAATATTCCGTTAGAACTACTGATAGCCTTGGGAGAGCCAGTCCTGACGAAACTCTACCATCTGGTGAGAAAATGTATGAGACAGGCGAAATACCCTCAGACTTCAAGATGAATATAATAATTCCTATCCCAAAGAAAACAGATGTTGAGAGATGTGAAAATTACTGAACTATCAGTTAAATAAGTCACAGCTGCAAAATACTAACGCGAATTATTTACAGACGAATGGGAAAACTGGTAGAAGCCGACCTCGGGAAAGATCAGTTTGGATTCCGTAGAAATGTTGGAACACTTGAGGCAATACTGACCTTACGACGTATCTTAGAAGAAATACTAAGGAAAGGCAAACCTACGTTTCTAGCATTTGTAGATTTAGAGAAAGCTTTTGACAATGTTGACTGTGTAACCTCCCCGCAAAAATGTTATATGAAAAACAAGAAAATGGGGCCAGGCGTAAACTCCCCACACAAAAATTAATGAATGAAAATTGACCATGAACCCACAATAATATTAATTAAATAATGAACCATGAACCGAATGTAACATCTCAACAGAAATAATAATATCTGGTAAATTTTATAAGGGCAGCAGCGCTGACCTTCGGCCCTGTATTCTGAATAAAATAGCAAAAATTCTTACCTCAATAAAAACTGCATCTATATCTGCTCTTAATTATACATTCTTCGACACAGCTTCGTGCAATGCTGCTGTATATATTTTTTTTTTTTATTCTTGGAGGGAATGCATAGGAAATATTCTTTAAATTGAAATGAATGTTTTTCTTTAAAAGAGTTACTTTATAAAAAAAATTATTATTGGGGCGTTTTTTGAACAAATTAATTACAATCAACATACATTATTAAATATGCGCAATGCTGCTTCTTTTCCTTCTACAACAATACTCATCCTCCAGAGTCCTGACCAGAGTTGCGACCGGAGCACACAGCCGACGCATGCCGACTCCCGCAGACTACTACTGTCCACTCGCTGCTAAAGCCGACCGACTACCACTGCAGACTGACTACAAATGACGACTCCCTTCTATTGTATCCGATTCGCGCAGACTAGCGCAGACTCGCGACAAGCAACAACTAACAATAAACTACTCTCTGGTCAGAGATTCTGTCATGCCTCGCCTATCGCCGGCGAAGCATACACCTTACATAACCCTCCACTGGGGGGGCAAAAATTTGGCAGCGATGGTGAGTCAATTGGACTTGCCATGAGCAACAAATTTTTCATAATTAACTAAGTTTACAATCACAGATTATTTACAGATATATAAGTGCAGAACATGAAATAAAATATAGTGCACATGCACTGAGTACAGAATATATCAGGCAATGACAAAATGTATACACAATGAGTACAAAACATATTAACAAATGGCAAAAGTGCACACGCACTGTAGTTCAGAACATATCAGCAAATCACAAAAATGTATATGCAATGAATACAAATCATGTTAACAAAATGACGAAAGTGCACACGCACTGTAGTACAAAACATATCTGGGAATCACAAAATGTATACGTAATGAGTACAAATGGCATAAAGAGCACACGCACTGTAGTTCTCTCTAATATTTTTACAACAAATAAACATAATGAGTACAAATCATATTGACAAATGACAAAAGTGCACACGCACTGTAGTTCAGAACATATCAGCAAATCACAAAATGCAATGAATACAAATCATATTAACAAAATGACGAAAGTGCACACGCACTGTAATACATAACATATCTGGGAATCACAAAAAAAATGAATACGTGATGAGTACAAATGGCATAAAGTGCACACGCACTGTAAAACTCTCTAATATTTTTACAACAAATAAACATAATGAGTACAAATCATATTGACAAATGACAAAAGTGCACACGCACTGAAGTTCAGAACATATCAAGTAAAGACAAAATGTATACACAATGAGTACAAAACATATTAACAGATGGCAAAAGTGCACACGTACTGTAGTTCAGAACATATCAACAAATCACAAAATGCAATAAATACAAATCATATTAACAAAATGACGAAAGTGCACACGCACTGTAATACAGAACATATCTGGGAATCACAAAAAAAAATGTATACGTAATGAGTACAAATCATATTAACAAATGGCATAGAGTGCACACGCACTGTATATGTCTTTATCATTTTACAAGAATTAGGAAAGGAATGGGAATGATTGCGTCATGGTTGTAGCACTTTAGGTTGCACGCAGCTGCCCTGAAAGTCCAGATCTTTCTACAGAAGCACAACACCAAGTAAGACAATCTGAAGCTCTTTTCCTTGAAGTATTAATCAGTGTAGCCAAGAAACTGAAATGTCATAATAATATTCCATGCTATCATTTTGGTAGTACACTAGGTACACCAAACAGTGGGACCATAATAACAACTCCTTAGCTCAAGGTGGTGGACAGCATGTTGTGTCAACACCATGTTCTTTTCTTGTAAAGTAGACCAACGTAGAACTAGTGCAAAAACCAAATATAGTGCTCCATGATCATGAGGATAGACAGGACAAATGGATATTGCAGTAATTTCTGGTAATTAGGTCAGAAGGTGAAGGACATTAAGTCACATAGTAGTCCACATTGAGAATTACACTAGTCTAACAACTGATTTGAGTAATTGGTGGCAATCATCGCCCAGTTACTGAACATTTCTGTACCATGTATGTAGTATTACAGAATAATGTTCATAAATTATCTGAATATAGTAATTATTGGCACTCATTGCCCAATTACAAACCATCAGAAGTCATCATTCAAAACAGAAGCTAATGAATGGCATAATATTAACATAATTCATTTAATTATAGTAATCATTGGCATCATAGGTCATCTTATTACAATAATCAATGGCATTCATTGGCCAGTTACAAAACATTTTTTTTGTATGTATTATTCGGAAGTCATTATTGAAGTGACATACTATTCAGAGCTGATCAGTATTACTCAGAACTCTCTTAAACTAGTAGCATTATTTGGGACTGGTAATTACTTTGTTTGCTTTTGAGTTATTGCTGCAAATGAAGATGTGTAACGTCATTCGTCATGAGTCAGCTGTAGCAAGGTTATGAAACAAGTAGAGTATATGTGATCACATTCATAAACGACATAGGTTTAATAAACAACTATGTATACCACATTAATTTCATGAATAATTTCTCCTGCAAAATATACAAAATGGATTATGAAACTGAAAGAAGAAACGCATATTATGCTGAAAAGTAGTGAACTTCGAATTAACAGGTAGTGAAATGTGTATAAAAAATATATGTGTTCTCTGGCTGTCCTTTCCAAAACTTTCAGTCATCATACCATGCGATATAAGACATACTGTCAAAGCGAACTGCAACAAATACTTAAATAACTGCATAGCATCTCTTAACTAACACTAAATATATAAACTTCATCATTATTTTCATCTGTAAAGAAAAACTTCATTATCCATATCACCATAACTCCATTATTATCATCACCTGTAAAGAAAAACTTCATTATCTATAGTAGCATGTTCTTCATCATTATTCATCACCATTCATTATCATCTGCAAAAAAAATCACTTCATTATTCATTATACAACTATTCCTTATTTCTAGCATATTTCATCACTAAAACTAAGATGTGTAGTTCTGTCTGACAGCCTGCATCAATCGCCTCGTATTCTGAAAGAAAAAATTAGTTAAGACTGCTATCATACGATGTGTATAGTATATTCTTGTTAATGCTTGTTAATTCTGATCCATTTACTCTTCATCACGAGGTATTGCATCCTCTTTCGTTCATTCCGAAGCTAAAATTCCCATTTCTGTTTAATTTATTTCGATTACACGTTATTTCTTTCTGAAAATGATGAACAAAGATTAATGTCTTGCATTTAATTCATATACCCATTAGATAAAAACTGGTTTCTAGTAACATAATTGAGCATACAGCATAGCATGACAGAATACGTAATATGTCAAAAACATCGACAGTGTTCAGAAGCAAAATTGTACACAGTGTATCACAATGTAGCAGCAAAAAAAAAAAAAAAAAAAATTAAACTAGTCACGATGTTTAGCTATCATAAGGCAAAATGTTAAAGTCAACTGGTGTTTGTTATATCTTAAATATTTCATAGTACATACAAACAAAACAGGAAAACAATCATACATACATAAAAAATGGAAAATATGCACGGTCTGATGTGTAACGACAACAAAAGCAACCTGCCAACCTTACCTTGCCGGGCACTTGCCAAGAAAAAATACGACAATCATCAGTAAATAGTCACATAAATACAATTGCATAGGTGGTCATAAAATGTGTAAGTTCATCTGGAAAAATATGCACGGTCTGATGTGTATCGACAAGAAAAGCGACCTGCTAACCTTACCTTGCCGGGCAATTGCCAAGAAAAAATTACGATAATCATCAGTAGGTGTTCATGTGAGTATAATTGCATAAGCGGTCATAAAAAATTAGGAAATGGCATTACAGTGTGATAAATCATAAAGTATCTTCATTCAATAAAAGGTTTGACGTTGGATATGTGGTGGTTCCCTTTGGTTTTTCTGGTTCTCAAAGTTTCGACGTGTACTACATTGGGGTGAGGAATGCTGCGAATCCGATATGGACCTGCGTATAGAAGCTTAAATTTACTGCATCTACTCTTTCCTTTGTTGGATAAATAGTGTGTATGTACTAATATCTTCTGTCCAATGTGAAAGTCATGGCGTGTACAAACCTGTTTTTGCTGTCTTCTCCTGCGCTCTGCGGCACGTTTGATGTTGTTCAGCGCAATGTCAATTATTTCATGGTGTCGAAGTCGACGAGATGTAGGAAAGGATACTAATTCTTTAATTTTGTTAGGTGGTTCAACATTTTTCAGTATAACAGACGGAGATAGCATAGTAGATACATTCGGTATGGAATTAATTACATCTTGGAATGAGAGTATGTGTGTGTCCCAATCAATACGTTTTTTATGGCAGTAAATTCTACACAGTTTACCAATTTCTTTCATTAATCGTTCACAAGGGTTCGAAGAAGCATGGTACCTGGATATATAGACCGGAGAAATGTTACTAGCTCGTAACATACGTGTCCATATAGCAGATCGAAACTGTGGTCCATTGTCGGAAACTATTTTCAACGCATGCCCTACATGAAATAGAAAATGTTTTACAAATGCTTTCGAAACAGATTTAGCAGTAGCTTTGCGTAACGAAGTGAAGGTAATAAATTTTGAAGTGAGTTCAACAGCGGCAAAGATGTAGCAAAAACCTCTATTAGTTCTGGGAATTGGACCAAAAATGTCTACAGCGGCCATGTGTCTTAATTTAACAGGTACAATGGGATGTAATGGAGGAATATGTGAAGTCGTGTCTGATTTAGCTTTCTGGCAGATTTTACATGACGCTAAAACTCGTCGAATACGTTTCTCCATGTTGGTAAAATAACAGTTCTGTTTCAGTATAAGAAAACATTTTCTGGCTCTGTAATGTGCGTAACTTAAATGAGTATACCAGATTAATTTGTTAACAAGTTCGTCAGGAATGCATAATAACCAATTGTTGCTGTCAGGATGAGAGCGGCGAAACAGAATGTCATTGCGTACAGTGTAATGGTTTCTAATGGTAACATTATTCCTATCTAGCCAAAGGTGTTTAATTTCTTTCCACACGTTGTCTATACTCTGCTCTTGTGCTATGTCTTGTAATGACGACGAAATGAAATTTTCAAATGCAATTTGTTGAATGTACATGACGCTGAAATTTGCTTTGCAGAAGTTGGTTGCGATGTCTTGCTGACTGTTGCTGAGAGAACGGGATAGTGCGTCTGCTACAATATTTTGTGTGCCGGGAATGTGAACAATTGTAAAATTAAATTCCTGCAAATAAAGTTTCCATCAACTTAATCTGCCGTGTGTAAATTTAGCCGAAAGTAAAAATTGTATCGCTCTATGGTCTGTATAAACGGTAGTGTGTCTTCCATAAAGAAAATGCCTAAATCTGGTAAAAGCCCATACAACATATAATGTTTCAAGTTCTGTAACAGAATAATTTCGTTCAACAGGTGACAGAATGCGACTTGCAAAAGCGATGTTTTTAATTACTGTAGAACCATCTTCTTCAATTTCATGAAAAATATGTACGCCTAAAGCGGTGTTAGAACTGTCGGTGGCAATAGAAAAATTTCTAGTAAGATCTGGGTGCGATAAAAGTGGTGCATTCAACCAAGCATGTTTCAAATAACATTCTCGTGAACAAGTTTCTGCGTGTCAAAAGTATTGCTTGCGTTACTGGAATATGCAACCTGTACTGTATCTAGTCAAATTCTATCTGACGTGTTATTATTTTCGGGACGATGCTGTGGCATTTCGACTATTTGAACTGTTCTGTTATTTCTTCCAGACGAATTACGTTCTGGATGATACCTACTGTCTGGTTCATTCATGATTATATGTTGTGGCGAATGTTCCTGCTGCTGATAATACCGACTGTTATTAAATGTACACTGAAAATTGTGCTCACTATTTTTACGTCTGTCATGATAGTCATTTCTGTACGGCGCATTGCGATAGGAATTGAAATAGTGTGTTTTATGTAGGTAGTTATTTCTTTGTTGCTGTGCATTACTATTTGGTGGAGCCGACGCTATACGTGTACGCGGCAAAACATTAAAGCTTGGTTGACCTTGTAGACTGCATTGTTTGTTAGGTATGCTAACCGGCTGGCTTTCATGCTCTTGCGATGAAAAACGTCTATTGTTACAAAAATGCGTTTGCTGTTGCTGATAATTTTACACATACTGATGATTACAATTTTTGTCTGTTATTAAAGTTCTCGTGGTTATCATTTCTGGAGCGTCTAACAAAAAATTGTCACTTTCCGTAAAACTTGTCTTATTGGGTTTTCTTTACACGTTTCTTAATCCTAGGTAGAGCAATAGTTGAAGAGCTATTTTAATAGATATAAAGGATAGTAGAAGAAAAGGCAGCAGTGCAGAAAACTAAAGATGAAACAGCACTACTACGGCTCGGGGCCCTGTGCACGCTACGGCACATATCCATTAAAGCGTAATGAATCCCCTGAGGTCTATTACGCGCTGCAAGTAAATTTCAGTTTCTGCGTTACAGGCAATGCCGTTGAAAATTCAAAAGCAAATTGTCATATACGGTTCAAAGCATATACCTGTGCTCTGTCATTATTAAATTCCTTGGATTTTCTTACGGATAAAAATTGCTCGTAATCGTTATCGTCTCTGAATGTGTGAACAGGTTCACGATTGCATAAGAATCTGTTTGTCTGTATCTTTTCGGATTTTAACTAGCGTAGTTTCTGTAAATTACATTACTCGTAATCAACGTTATCGTCACTGAATGTGTGAACAGGTTCACGATTACATAAGAATCTGTTTGTCTGTATCTTTTCGGATTTTAAGTCACGTAGTTTCTGTAAATTACTTAAGTTATACTGGCTGTACGAGTGTGAGAAATGTTCGGAATGTGGCGTCTGTTGTGATGTGTTAAACGCTGAAACTTTTTTTATCTCTGTTACCTCTTGCTGTAAAGTTGACGTGACGAATCTATCTCACTGATTGTCTGCTGTAAATTTTGGAATTCAGGTGTTTGATTAAACGAAATCGGTGAAGTATCGTCTGATTTGCTGTCATTATTACTTTCAATAACGTCAACACAACTGGCCAATTCATCATATTTTTCAGTCAGTATTTTTACCTGATCATCGTTTTTAGTGTCAGAAGCATTAATTTGTTTTTGTATTTTACGTGTGATTTCGTTCAATTTTTTAACGTCAGCTTTAATGACATCGGAATCCTGTGTTAGTTCTAATTGTTCGAGTCTGTCGGTCACTGTCTGAAAGTCTACTGTGTGTGTATCTGTTTTTGATTTTAGATCGGAAATTTCATCACGCAATTCGGTGTTCAATTGTTTGATAGTATTAATTTCGTCCGATACTGTAGCAATATTGTTGTCTACGTATGTTTTTGCTTTCGTAAACAATTTACGTTTATCTTCCTGTCTCTGTGCGGTAATTGTTTCCATGACTTGTCGTTTTACTTTATTTTGTTCCTGTATAAATTTACGGAAACGCGTTTCACTGTTTTGCAGGTGGTGATTAAAACGTTCGTCAATTTGACTGTTCTGTTGGTCGAATTTCGCGTCTACTTTTGCATCCAGTGTGCTGTCATTAATTTAAACTCGTCGCGTAACTGTGTTGCGTTTTCAGAGCATTGTTTAGCGACTGCACTAATTTCATCTCTAAGTAATTTAGCTGTGGCTGCATGTGTATTACTTAATTCTTGAGCCACAGATCTAATTTCTTCACTACTACTCCTAGCACAAGCCTTAATTTCCTCACGTAATTGTTCTTTAGTATCATGACACTGCGCGGCAACGGCTGTAATCTGTTCACTAAGCTGTCTGGAATTGTTGTCTAATTTTTCATTAAGGTTGTCATGCTTTTCATTAAGTTGCTTGAAATTTTCATTGAGGTTGTCTTGTTTTTCACTAAGCTGTTTGATCTGTTCACTAAGTTGTTTGGAATTGTTGTCTAATTTTTCATTAAGTTGTTTGTGATTGTTCTCTTGTCTTTCATTCGACTGTTTGGAATTGCTGTCTATTTTTTCATTAAGTTGTTTAAAAAATGCCATAACTTGATCCAACCCAATATTACCTACTCTATTCTCTGTGCTGTTTGATGGCGTACCTGCAATTGTCACGTTTTGTGTTACTATTTGGTCATTCTGTAATTTCTGAAAGGGTTTGACAATCGGTTGTGCACTATCGGTCACTACACCGGAATTAAATAAATCTGTCGTACTCTGATTACACTGTTCATTTTCATTATAAAAATTTATCTGTTTGTCACGTAAATCCTGCAAACCGGGTGTGTCAAGCTGGGCAGCGCTCATTGCAACAGAACGTCCCGCGTCATCAGTTGTCGTTAAATTAACAGAGGACACAATTGAATTTGTCTGTTCATCACTAGGATCAAAATCAACATTAGTGATCGGTACACACTGATTATCTGTAAATGGAGGATTGTCATCATTACACTGCGTGTCGCAAGTACTATCGGTCAAGTTATTTGAGTCGCCTATTTCACTAATTGTACATCAAGATGTACTGTTAACAGTTTTTCGCGGCATTTTTACACAAATCAAAATTGTTCACAAATGAAACAAAGACAATGTAAAATCCAACAAACACTATTACAACAAAGAGCAACAAATTGCCGATGATCTGTGGAAGAAAGAGTGACAAATTAGAAAATGCTTTGCGCCAAATGCTAATTACATTTTTTAAGTAAATAAGAGCAGATAGATAACTACTTCTCAGATGATTCACAAAGAAATACGATCCTGGCCGGATGTCGCCAAGTGTAATCTCCCCGCAAAAATGTTATATGAAAAACAAGAAAATGGAGCCAGGCGTAAACTCCCCACACAAAAATTAATGAATGAAAATTGACCGTGAACCCACAATAATATTAATTAAATAATGAACCATGAACCGAATGTAACATCTCAACAGAAATATTAATATCTGTTAAATTTTATGAGGGCAGCAGCGCTGACCTTCGGCCCTGTATTCTGAATAAAAAAGCAAAAATTCTTATCTCAGTAAAAACTGCATCTATATCTGCTCTTAATTATACATTCTTCGACACAGCTTCGTGCAATGCTGCCTTATATATATATATATATATATATATATATATATATATATATATATATATATATTTTATTCTTGGAGGGAATGCATAGGAAATATTCTTTAAATTGAAATGAATGTTTTTCTTTAAAAGAGTTACTTTATAAAAAAAATTATTATTGGGGCATTTTTTGAACAAATTAATTACAATTAACATACATTATTAAATATGCGCAATGCTGCTTCTTTACCTTCTACAACAATACTCATCCTCCAGAGTCCTGACCAGAGTCGCGACCAGAGCACACAGCCGACGCATGCCGACTCCCGCAGACTACTACTGTCCACTCGCTGCTGAAGCCGACCGACTACCACTGCAGACTGACTACAACTGACGACTCCCTTTGAAAGGTCTCTGTTGGATTACTTTCATGTTTAATTTCTTAAATCTGTTGCCATTTATGGAATAAATTCCTCTTCTAAATGTACTGTGGCGTTTCTGACTATCTGGGAGGAGACTGAGTAGTGGAACGTGTTACTTTTACACATAAACAAGAACGATCTGTCACACTACTACACTTTAAAACACAGTTTAATTCATGTCACACAGTCTCATACGGAACCTACATCCGCTTTCTTTTATATACTGTATATGATAAGATACTGTCATCCCCCTTCCCTTCTGTGTGAGAATATGAATGAGCAAATGTATTTGTAGTTGCATGCTTGAGGGTAGCAGACAAGCCTGTCTGCTAGAGAACAGTAGGACCAACGTCGGAACAGGTAGCTTCGATTCCTAAAAGCAACGAGGTTTCTATCCTTAGTATGGTTCTGTCCGTCCGTTGTCATGTTGGTATAGGATGCTGCCCCTCTGGCCACTTCCGTTGGTCTTTGTGAATGTGAGCCACCCTCAGGAAGCACGCTCGGCGGTAGGGCAGTTGCAGGGTGGCCGTGGCGAGCGTCTGAAGTGGTAAGATCTCCGGCTAAGCGCGTGTCTGTTAAGTCCGTAGGACAATGGATTTCTTAAGTTCAGCCTAACTGAAAATTTAATCACTTTTATTTGGGGTTTAGGTCTAAAATATCCGATGTTATCTTAAATTGCAGCGCAATATAGTTCTCGTGTGAAGTTCAGATTATTTTCCGGTAGTTGCTTTGTTACTACTTTGTGAGTAAAGTGGAACTACGTGTTGATCAGTAACTCTAACTAAGATCAATCTTAAATGCGAATGCTTGTGTGATTATAACGTCTCGTCTTGACTATATTTTCAATATAGCAACTTTTCTTTATGTTCAGCCCACGTGGGGTGTACTTTGCGAGACCACTACCACGTGCTTATATAACTGTTTGACCCATCAGGTTAATAGTAAGACGTTAGAAACCAGTTCAAGGTTTTGCTTTTGTCAATTGCTTTTCGATCTAATGTATTTTAATTATCAAAATTATTGTGGAGTTGTACGCTTTGTGTAAACCAAGTTGACCACGTGGAGCATGTGGTGTAATCATCAAAGTAGCCCTCAGCTATTCTTTTTGCGAAGACTTCACAAAGAGTTAATATGAATTTAGTATACCAGTGTGTGGTAATTACATGACGGACAGGATTGTGGTATGAACGTAATTTCTTTGGGTAAAAAACTGAATCTGTTGGTTGTGGTTAATTTCTTCTTGCTTATGTTTCAATGTTCTTCGTGTGTTATTTTATGAATGTAGTGTTGTATGCAGTCTCCCAGTCTTGGCTCCATATTTTATGTGTTCCGTAAGATTACAATCTCACATTTTTTCAATCGTAAATAAGGCACCAGCTCCGTTATAACTCACGTATAATATGCTGAAATCTCAATGAACAATCTTAAAATAAATTTCCAAATATAAACTGATTTCTTTCTTTTTATTTAAATTCTCCTTTTTTATATATATATTACCGGTTTTGTATGACTATTAAAAGATTATCATTAATGTTAGTCTGCTTGGTAAACGTAGACTAAATATCTGATGAAACAGTTGCCCAGTAATCCACGGTTAACGTCCCCAGACAGATCACGGCTTTTAACCCACTTTCATTGTCAATTAGCACCGATCTCAGCATACCAAATATGTGTAACAACATTACACATGGCGACCCTGTTCTGTGATTCCGCTAGACTCTGGAATCTCTGAAACGTTAGATTGCGAGCGTGTTATAATCTTAATTTTTTTTCCTACAGCGCTCAAACAACTTCTGCGTTGTTTTCGAGCAGACTTTCAAAAGATTCACGGCGTTGTTGATCGGCGTTGCCTTGTTTGTCTTGTTGTGTTTTTTATATTTGTGTGTTTTATATGTCTGTGTGTTTTTTTATTCTCGCTTGTAAATTCCACTGTTTCGATCTAAGATAAAAATTTGTTTTGCGTGTGAAAAAGTGCGTACTAGGTTGGGTATCTTTCGTGTGACTATCGTAATTTTTGTGAGACACATTTATTTTGATTATTGTGTCGCATACCGGTTATAAATTGCACTAATGCAGACACGTAACCAAACTAAGAGTAAGCGGTCCGACAACCTAAGCAACATGGACCAAGGGGATAATTTAATTTCGAATGTTAACGCGTCGGGCGGTTCCGAAAATGCAATGGGGAATACTTCAGACGAAATGCAAGACAGGACGAACGGGCTCACATCAGAGCCACAAATTAATTTGCCTCCAACTAACCAAATTGATTTGGCAGAACTCATGAAAGCCTTATTGCAACAAAATAAAGAATCATTTGAAAAATCGTTCCGAGAACAAAAAGAATCATCAAAAAAAGTCGTTCCGAGAACAAAAAGAATCATCCGAAAAATCGATCCGCGAGCTAGGCGAACAAATGACGCATAAATCTGAAAAATCGATCCGAGAGCTAGGCGAACAAATAGACGAAAAACTAATCCAGCAGACAAATAAAGTCGACAAGTCGGTGCAGAGAGTGTCCGATGATATCTCACAAAGAATAAACAATCTGGCAAGTGAGATAAAAAGTGATATTATGAAAGAATTAGGCCGTACATTTGAACAAATCGATGATCGTCTGCAAGCTTTAGAACAGAGCAAGCGGAGGGGCGATACCGAATCTAAAGAAAGCGAAGAACGGCTACTTAGGAATTTCCAAGAGCTGAGGGAAGAATGCCAAAGGGAAAACCAGCAGGTACTCTCGAGGGTCCAAGAGGCGGAAACGCATTGTCCCACGTCCGTTAGCAACACAATAGCGGACAACAGTTTAGCGATCCACGCGTTGGAACAGCAAATAGAACAATTGAAGCAGACTGGGGCGGAGGACAAGAGACAAATTGATGATAAGATTGCGGCATTAGCGGACACTGTAGGCACGATGAAGCTGACGGAAAGCGAGAACAATACTACACCGGTAGCGGCCGCAGAGACCGAAGAAGTGCGTTCGCTTCTGAGATTTCAGAAGGGACAGTTCGAAGTGAGAGAGATGTCGTGTAGCTAGGGCCTCCCGTCGGGTAGACCGTTCGCCTGGTGCAGGTCTTTCGATTTGACGCCACTTCGGCGACCTGCACGTCGATGGGGATGAAATGATGATGAGTGGGACAACACAACACCCAGTCCCTGAGCGGAGAAAATCTCCGACCCAGTCGGGAATCGAACCCGGGCCCTTAGGATTGACAGTCTGTCACGCTGACCACTCAGCTACCGGGGGCGGACAGTTCGAAGTGAACAGGCAAAACAGAGCTGTAACAGGCGAATTACAAGAACGCGTGGCGCATCTGGAAAACCGCATGGCGTGTGATTCCGAACTCGCCAATAGCACTAAAAATAGCCGTACGAACAGTGCAGAGAGGGACTCCGGCCACGAGGGAGATTTTGACGACAGGGAAGAATGTAATTTAAGGGGCAGACATGAGAGAAACAGAAACATTCAAGGGCCTCGCCAGGAGGAAATGCGGGGATTTGATTTCAAACATTTCCTTACGGTAAGAAAGTTTGAGATATTCCGAAATTCGCAAAAAGGAATACATCCACGTGCATGGCTCGAGCAATTTGAGTTTTGTCTTCCCCCCGACTGGGCAAGTTCACATAAGATAGAATATATGTGTGGCTATTTGGAAGGCGAACCGGCGATTCGCATGAGGTCGGCAGCGCGTCACTGCAACTCCACTCGGGAGTTTCGACAAGGCTTTCTGTCCGCCTATTGGTCGGAAGCGGCACAAGATAGGGTCAAACATGGCATAATTATGCTGCCAAATTTGAACCAGTCTGGTTTCGGCAGCCCTGCACGCCTAATCGACCACATGCTGCAGGCAAATCAGTTTTTATACGACCCATACGGGCCTGCGGAACTAATTAGGATATGCATCACCAAATTGCCGATGCACTTGCGGCACGTCATTCTTGCGGGACGATGCAAAGAGGACGTGGAAACGTTTAAAACACTTCTCCAAGAGTTGGAATACAATACATCAGAATGCCCGCCTAATCAGGCACAAAGTTATTACGGGGCACAGCAGCGCGATCGCAGTCGTGGCCGTAGTACTAATCAACGGCGTGACTGGTCGTCGCGACGCGAACGGAACAATAATCGGGACAGGCCGTATAGAAACTGGGGTAACAGTCGCGAACACAGGTGGAACAACAGAAATGATCGAGGACGTGGACAGAATCGTGAACGGAACAGTTACGGCAACCAGAATCGATATCACGGTGAACACGGTGGGAATAGGACTGTAGGAGGAGCACCTCATGATGTTGAAATTCGGCCGGCTAACCCTAGACATAATCCAGCAAATGGAAATGAACAAAACCGGCAATGACAAACGATCAGCGCAGAAGGCGCCCAATCGGAACAAATGAGCGACATGGCAAATGAGTAGAAAGGACAGTGAGAAGTAGAGAGGACGGTGAGGAGAAAGAATTAATTAGTGTAAATTTGTGACGTATGCAATTTGGTTAATATGTTGGTAAAAAATAATGATAAAGATGTTTTTATGTGATTGATTGAAGTGATGTTGTTAATTTGTTTTCTTTCCTTGTGCAATTAGGATTTAGTTTGATTCAAACGTAAAGATAAAAGGTTTCCTTGTGAACGAGTGAAATGCTGTTTTTTTTTGTGTGTGTAAATTGAAAAGAGCCGCTCCTGAGAGAAGCAAGATCTGTGTTGAATTAATGCAAAACTCAGGGGAATATCCGATCTGTGGGTATTATGGGTCTGGCAAACCCAGGTCCCCAGCTGCTAGTAGCCTTGTTTCCGATTTTCTGCTTTCAGTGCTACTATCTATCTATTACTATTCTATATCTGTCAGTATAAATGAGGATCTCTTACTATAGTATGCGTGCTGTATGAATATTTTAAGACAGGAGAACTCTGAGAAAGGAATGAGTAAATCTGGAATCTTGAAAACAGGACGCGATAATACGATTGTTTAACCATTGGCTTCCCAATATGCGATGATATGTTAATATTGATGATATATGTCTTTTTTGTTCTTTATAGCTGAGTACGGAAAGTGCTGTCTGTGGATTTCGTAAGTAGATTGATTCCCTTCAAGGTGAAAGAAGAATTGTGGTTTGTGTAATTTACGTCGCCCTGAAATATTATTGTGGCAGTCAAATACGAGCAGTTTTCCAGCAAATGGAGAATGGAACGGAAATGTGGATCCTTTTTGTAGTCTTCACTGATGTTGAGCCAGAGCCTAAAAAATTATTCTGCGTTAATACTTGTCCTAGAAAAGCGACGTTTATGTATTTTTGCTGATGCTGTGAGCATTACAGCTTACCGTTTTCGCTGGTGCGGGATGCACTGCAGCCTATATGATTTGTACTGAGGAAATTCCCTCTTGAAGGTAGAGGATGATTAAATAATTTTGATTATGGGAACGAAGGAAAGCTTGGTGTAAGGGAATAAGGATGAAGCAAAACATTTGTCATTTAAACTGCAGGAGGATTCGGATCTTTTGTGTCTGTTGTAAGTTCAATATGTTAAGATGATACTGTTTTACAGAATAGAGGTGACCACAATTTTGCCATTCATGAGAAATGAATCCAGAATAACCACCACAGGCGAAATGACTGATTTGGAAGCGAGAGGTAACTTAAAGAAGGAACGAAATCGCAGCAAAATGGGTAAGAAAATGTAGTATAACCTGTATAGTGCAGACATTTTTACCGTTCTCAGAGCCATCTGTGTGATTAATTCTTGTGATAACGTAATTTTAGATGAAATTTTCTTACTGTTTTATGTGTGAATATGTGAGTATGATAAATGTATAATTGCGAGTCTCTTTTCAGGTGTGCGAACTGGTATAAATGTTTTGGTGTGTAAATAACCATTGTTCTTTTTACTGTGTATGTTTAAGGAAAGTTTCTCCATATTTATCATGTGACAAGACGTATGCCGCGAGCGTCAAGAAGAGGACGAATTAGAACAATGTTGTAGTGGTATATACACGGTGTTGAAATAGCATTGAAGTAGCTTGTGGGCTTAACTAGTAGTGGAGTGAAGTAGAATTTTGAGTAATGCATGTTTATGGGTAGTTAGTTTGTAGAATAGACAACAGGTGTGCATGTGTGTGTGTAAATAACATGTGAACCCTATGCTGACCCGACCTATACTTGCACAAGGCATAATCCTATTCATTTTAGTGAATTAGTAAGTAGCACTTGCTTTATTAAAACGTAAGTGAACCACATTAGTGATGTGGATTTAAATATTATATTGTCAGTTCATTTAATTCTTATTTTTTTTACATTGTAAAGTCATTTCATTTTTATTCTTTTACATTGTCAAGTCATTTAAATTTTATTTTATATTGTCGATTCATCTAATTTTAAAAAAAAAAATTAAGTCTCACGTTTGTTCTTAAAAATTGTGAAAGACAATACTAAGTGGTATTATGTATGACATTGTGTAATCGCATAACTACGATACAACAATTTTCTGTGAATGCAGTTGAGAACGTGAAAGCGAACCGGCTAAACTCTTACGAGACAGCGGGAGCAGCCGGACTAGTTGTAAACTGGCGGGTTTCCCAGCGGGGGACGCTGTCAACCGGGCCACTTCGGGAGCGCGGTCGACAACAAAAGAAGGGCATGCGGCAAACACTTTCCCTTGCACCTGGAGCTAATGGGCGGCCGCCCCGTGCGACCCTTCCTGAAGGCGACGACCTGAGATGGGCGAGCGGTCCACCGCGCGGAAATCCATCTGCTGGCAACGCACCACACGCACGCGACCGTGACGAGACGGCCGCGGAGAAACAACACAAGGGGCGTGGAGCCTTTTGACAGGTACTGTCCAGAGAAACTTGCAGACGTCAACGACGCCTATCGACATTTCCTGACGGATGCCTACTGTCAAGCGACAGTAAATCATGGTTCGAAGTTCTCTGGTCGCTAAGGGTGGCACAAAAGAAGAGCCATTAAGTGTCATCCTTGCCCAGGAATATCAAACCGGCGAGCCAATTGAGGATAACTCAAGAATGTAACAACACAAAGGGCGTGGAGCCTTTTGACACATACTGTCCAGAGAAACTGGCAGACTTCAACGACGCCTATCAACATCTCCTGACGGATGCCCACTGTCAAGCGACAGTAAATCATGGTTCGATGTTCTCTGGTCGCTAAGGGTGGCACAAAAGAAGAGCCATTGAAGTGTCATCCTTGCCCAGGAATATCAACCTGGCGTGTCAATCGAGGATACCGCACGAATTTGACAACACAAACATGGAACCAAATCGAGATGTACGTGACACAGACCACCAAGAGAAACTTCATGAGAGGGCAGAGACGGCAGGATTGCACGCAACAGATGGACAAAAATCCCTACTGACAGCTGCGGCGACGAACCCCCTCCCCCACACCTTATACTGTGCCTCGGAACAGTGGAACTAGTGAGTGTATCAGTGAACAGTGATTATACGGTTCTTAGTTCAATGCATATACGTGTGTTTCTGTCACAGAAACTTTGACTCGTGTGTTTTGCAGGGATTCGATTTATTGGTGTTTATTAGACTGACTCTTGTATTTTGCAGGTGTTCTATTTTTGTTTTTTTTTTAGACTTTGACTCTTGTATTTTGCAGGTGTTCTATTTATTATTTTTTTTAGACTTTGACTCTCGTATTTTGCAAGTGTTCTATTTATTGTTCTTTTTAGACTTTGACTCTTGTATTTTGCAAGGTGTTTTATTTATTGGTGTTTTTTTTAGATGTTGACTAGTGTACTGTTTTATTGATCAATGTTTGTTCTTGTGTGATGTATTAGATTTGTGTTATTTTGTTTCGTAAATTCATTCATGTGGCATTGCATAGTTTATCAGTCAGATTGCTATTCATTCTCATTGGACTGTGATCGATTAGCCTTTGCATGGGGCATATTTATTGTGAGGAACCCCTTAAGGGTAACAATCACATAATTATTGAAGTTTCAGTATAATGACACAGTGTTCATTGTTTGCTAGCTAATTGAAATATAGGAGAGTGATTAAATTGTGCCACATAGTTATTTTAATTCTACAAATTACTAGTTTTATACGATATAGAATTTTTTTGCGATAACCACTTTGTAAAACATGTTTTTTCTCTTATCATTTTTTTTGCTTTTGCAGATTGTGCATTGTAATGTTCTGCTTTATAATACCGATGTTATTTGATGTTCTTTTTTTAATTGCTGTGGCATCTTCGCTATTTTCATAAATTTTACTTGTTAATAAACAGTCATAAATTTTCCTGTGATCAGTTGGCTCTTGCAATGAGCAAATACTGGTGAACTCCATAAGGGTAACAACCAGAAATTGTTTTCATATTAATGACACAGGAACCATTGTTTTTACTTGCTGACCGAATTAGGTCTACAATATCTTTTAAATAGGTGTCACAGATTGTTTTTTTGTTTCCTCCTTGAAATTGGTAGATTCTAAAGATGTGTTGAAATTATTGTGTTTTAGCAAGTAGCTGGTGACCTTTTGCCTTTTCTTTACACTTTTGATTTAAGTAGGGTGTGAGAAGCCTGCTTGGGAATGTCCTAGCATGGCCAGAAAATTCCCTGCACAGTCTTTTCCCGGAGCGTTGGGGTTATGAAAGGTCTCTGTTGGATTCCTTTCATGTTTAATTTCTTAAATCTGTTGCCATTTATGGAATAAATTCCTCTTCTAAATGTACTGTGGCGTTTCTGACTATCTGGGAGGAGACTGAGTAGTGGAACGTGTTACTTTTACACATAAACAAGAACGATCTGTCACACTACTACACTTTAAAACACAGTTT
Source organism: Schistocerca serialis cubense (assembly GCF_023864345.2). Taxonomy (NCBI): domain Eukaryota; kingdom Metazoa; phylum Arthropoda; class Insecta; order Orthoptera; family Acrididae; genus Schistocerca; species Schistocerca serialis. The sequence continues at coordinate 697,517,266 of NC_064638.1, read as the reverse complement.
ATATGTAATTCATGTCACACAGTCTCATACGGAACCTACATCCGCTTTCTTTTATATACTGTATATGATAAGATACTGTCATCCCCCTTCCCTTCTGTGTGAGAGTATGAATGAGCAAATGTATTTGTAGTTGCATGCTTGAGGGTAGCAGACAAGCCTGTCTGCTAGAGAACAGTAGGACCAACGTCGGAACAGGTAGCTACGCTTCCTAAAAGCAAAGAGGTTTCTATCCTTAGTATGGTTCTGTCCGTCCGTTGTCATGTTGGTATAGGAAGCTGCCCCTCTGGCCACTTCCGTTGGTCTTTGTGAATGTGAGCCACCCTCAGGAAGCACGCTCGGCGGTAGGGCAGTTACAGGGTGGCCGTGGCGAGCGTCTGAAGTGGTAAGATCTCCGGCTAAGCGCGTGTCTGTTAAGTCCGTAGGACAATGGATTTCTTAAGTTCAGCCTAACTGAAAATTTAATCACTTTTATTTCGGGTTTAGGTCTAAAATATTCGATGTCATCTTAAATTGCAGCGCAATATAGTTCTCGTGTGAAGTTCAGATTATTTTCCGGTAGTTGCTTTGTTACTACTTTGTGAGTAAAGTGGAACTACGTGTTGATCAGTAACTCTAACTAAGATCAATCTTAAATGCGAATGCTTGTGTGATTATAACGTCTCGTCTTGACTATATTTTCAATATAGCAACTTTTCTTTATGTTCAGCCCACGTGGGGTGTACTTTGCGAGACCACTACCACGTGCTTATATAACTGTTTGACCCATCAGGTTAATAGTAAGACGTTAGTAACCAGTTCAAGGTTTTGCTTTTGTCAATTGCTTTTCGATCTAATGTATTTTAATTATCAAAATTATTGTGGAGTTGTACGCTTTGTGTAAACCAAGTTGACCACGTGGAGCATGTGGTGTAATCATCAAAGTAGCCATCAGCTATTCTTTTTGCGAAGACTTCACAAAGAGTTAATATGAATTTAGTATACCAGTGTGTGGTAATTACATGACGGACAGGATTGTGGTATGAACGTAATTTCTTTGGGTAAAAAACTGAATCTGTTGGTTGTGGTTAATTTCTTCTTGCTTATGTTTCAATGTTCTTCGTGTGTTATTTTATGAATGTAGTGTTGTATGCAGTCTCCCAGTCTTGGCTCCATATTTTATGTGTTCCGTAAGATTACAATCTCACATTTTTTCAATCGTAAATAAGGCACCAGCTCCGTTATAACTCACGTATAATATGCTGAAATCTCAATGAACAATCTTAAAATAAATTTCCAAATATAAACTGATTTCTTTCTTTTTATTTAAATTCTCCTTTTATATATATATATATATATTACCGGTTTTGTATGACTATTAAAAGATTATCATTAATGTTAGTCTGCTTGGTAAACCTAGACTAAATATCTGATGAAACAGTTGCCCAGTAATCCACGGTTAACGTCCCCAGACAGATCACGGCTTTTAACCCACTTTCATTGTCAATTAGCACCGATCTCAGCATACCAAATATGTGAACAACATTACACCTTCTACTGTACTCGACTCGCGCAGACTAGCGCAGACTCGCGACAAGCAACAACTAACAATAAACTACTCTCTGGTCAGAGATTCTGTCATGCCTCGCCCATCGCCGGCGAAGCATACACCTTACATAGACTGGAATACTCTCTTTCAAATTCTGAAGGTGGCAGGGGTATAATTCAGGGAGCGAAAGGCTATTTACAGTTTGTACAGAAACAAGATGGCAGTTATGAGAGTCGAGGGACATGAAAGGGAAGCAGTGGTTGGGAAGGGAGTGAGACAGGGTTGTAGCCTCTCCCTAATGTTATTCAAGCTGTATATTGAGCAAGCAGTAAAGGAAACGAAAGAAATATTCTAAGTAGGTATTGAAATCCATGGAGAAGAAATAAAAACTTTGAGATTCGCTGATGACATTGTAATTCTGTCAGAGACAGCAAAGGACTTGCAAGAGCAGCTGAATGGAATGGACAGTATCTTGAAAGGAGGATATAAGATGAACATCAACAAAAGCAAAACGAGGATAATGGAATGTAGTCGAATTAAATCGGGCGATGCTGCGGGAATTACATTAGGAAATGAGACGCTTAAAGTAGTAAATGAGTTTTGCTATTTGGGGAGCAAAATAACTGATGATGGTCGAAGTACAGAGGATATAAAATGTAGACTGGCAATGGCAAGGAAAGCGTTTTGAAGAAGAAAAATTTGTTAACATCGAGTATAGATGTAAGAGTCAGGAAGTCGTTCCTGAAAGTATTTGTATGGAGTGTAGCCATGTATGGTAGTGAAACATCGACGATAAATAGTTTGGACAAGAAGAGAATAGAAGCTATCGAAATGTGGTGCTACAGAAGAATGCTGAAGATTAGATGGGTAGATCACATAACTAGAGGAGGTATTGAATGGAACTAGGGAGAAGAGGAGTTTGTGGCACAACTTGACTAGAAGAAGGGACCGGTTGGTAGGACATGTTCTGCGGCATCAAGGGATCACACAAATTTAACATTGGAGGGCAGCGAGGAGGGTAAAAATTGTAGAGGGAGACCATAGAGATGAATACAGTAAGCAGATTCAGAAGGATGTAGGCTGCAGTAGGTACTGGGAGATGAAGAAGCTTGCACAGGATATAGTGGCATGGGGAGCTGCATCAAACCAGTCTCAGGACTGAAGACCACAACAACAACAACAAATTTTGCTCTGGGATGCGTTTCCGCTAGAGGCTACAGCTTTCCAATTACTCAAGAAAAACGTGAAAAAGTGAACTTCAAACACGGTTTTTTTTAATAACTCAAAAACTGTGGCCTTTAGTGGAAACGTATACAAAATTTACCTACATTAAATTTCCTGCAAAAAGGACCTGTTCATTTTTTCTGTATGACTGTTTGCATGCAGCGAACGAAAGAATATGGAAATCTTTTACATGGTGCTTAAAGGCATTGTGCGCTGCATAAAACCCAACCACTGAACTCCTACATTTGAATACTTTTTTTGCATGCACCTTAGTACGTAATATTTCTGATTTTCTCTGAGACACAAAGCCTTTCCATTTATTGACCTGTAGTCGTAAATAGTGTTAAGCGCGTGCTATTACTTTTCAAGGGATGGTGATTAATGCTACTGTTTACAAATGACTGTGATTCATGTTTATTTTTCTTTATATCTTGATTCTTTCCAGTGGTTTAGACTGTTCCCATAGTGCTTCGACATTTTCTTCTCTTCATACAAAGTACATTCACGTCTTGCAGTTTTCTCGAAAATCTTCATCGCATACTTTAACAAGGCGTTTTCATGCACTTTCACTTTTGGCTTTTACCTGAATCCCTCTTCACTTCTAACATCACGTGCACATTTAGTTTCTAGTCTCCTGTTTGCATATATACCAGACTTCAGATGCTTGCAGATTCTTCTTTTGCTTTCTTCAGGTTGATACGAAAAGAACTTTAGCACCGTCTATGGTCACAGCATGTCACAGTTTGCAGTAACGTTGCTACCTGCATGGCTAAGTTCTTTGTCCTGCTGGCGACGGGATTGGTGACTAAGCCGTGTGTTCTCGGAATGAGTCGGCGACATTGCCCGCGCCTCGCAGTATTTCAGCAGACCGAGCCGGCACAAAGCGGCCGACGTGCGACGGGTTCCAGAAAGAGCGCTCCGCCCTGCCTTTGCTTCCCCACGGACCGCGCTGCGCGCCGCGGCCGCCGGCACGGGTTCATCGAACCCCGAGGAATGGCCATTCATGCTGCGGCCCGTGACGTCACGAGCAGCGCCTGCCGCCTGGCCTCCACGCACCCTGCGATCCTGAGCAGGGACGCTCCACGTGTCCCTGTGTCCACTTGGCCGATCGTCCGCTGTTTTTGATCCCAGTATCCTGCGCCCTTCTTATTCAGCCTGCACGCCAATGACCAACCAACGCCACTTTACAGGACTCACTTCCTGTAACCCTGTCCATCACAGCTCAAGAACAGAGTTCTGAAGAGTAAAGGTTGTCTTATTCATAAAAAAATGAAATAAATATTCTTATTACAGGTTTGAGTCGTGGTCTCTGAAATGGAATTTCTGTGGTCGCCAGGCAAGGAAACATTAGACTTCGATATTTAAAAGATAAAAGTTGCTGGTCTGAAAGGTGGTCTGAAAGGACACACATCATGATACGGGACCATTAATAAAATGATAGTTAACAGTCATTATGCTTCATCAATTATCTTCGGCCTGCCTGCTGCGAAATATTACTACATAAATACAAATTGATTATCACAGAAGCAGTTTGGTTCAGTATAGTGTCATTTTAAATGAAACACCTATACTTTGAAGACTTGCTTTGTCAACTAAATAATTGTACAGCGTCTGGCACATTGCGCTAAGACGTTCCTCTCCAAACTCTAACAGACAGAACAGAAGAATAATAACTGTAAGTTTTTGTCTTTTGTTTCAGAAATAAAAGTGTGTGAGATATTATCCCTTACGTCTGTCACATGTATATAAATTAATTCTTTGCCGCTTCTCGGAATATTTATTCCCTACAGAATATTTCTTTTTCTTTGAAACATCTATTATAAGAGGTAGAACAAAAAATGGAAGGTGCTCTAACCAAGGTGTCAGAATACTGCGAGGGAAATTCGCTTTAACCACATCATTCAAAGACACAAGTCAGCGCCCCGCAACATCGCTCGGAACAAGCAAACCAAAAGCCGAATGTAATCTGAAATGGCATCACTCTGTGAAACACATGCAAATCAACGTACCTGGATTACGTTCCAGACCCGTCACTGAAGTGGGAACATCACTGCGATAAGACTCATCAGGCTAGACCGAAGATGACGAGAACAACAACAATTTGATGCTTCATGGAAGAACGCTCCGCCTGTCCAAAATCTTTCGAGACTAGATTAATAGAAAAATAAAGTTCAGATGGTGGTTTTCATGTTCTGTGTAGTCTATCCCCACTTGAGTTTAATACCATGCGAAATTTTCAGAAAAGCCTCTCTTTCGTATGTCGTTCATGCGCGTCTCATTGCCTTAAATGTCGGTCGTAACGTTAACCCTTCTTGTGAATTTCTGCGATTTGTCGTTTTGTGGTAGCTTCATATGGAAAACACTATTTCTCTTCACAAATAATGATTTTTTTCCGGATTACGATTGTCTGCGTTTTGTTTTTCAACCAGTTCGCGCCAGGTGACAACGAGTAGTTCTTTTTGTTCGGGAGTCAATGCGTTCAAAAATGGTTCAAATGGCTCTGAGCACTAGGGGACTTAACAGCTATGGTCATCAGTCCCCTAGAACTTAGAATTACTTAAACCTAACTAACCTAAGGACATCACACAACACCCAGTCATCACGAGGCAGAGAAAATCCCTGACCCCGCCGGGAATCGAACCCGAGTCAAAGCGTGCGGAACAAACTTTGTGCACACTTTTCTCTCTTTCAAAACGTTCTAGAGAATATCTTTGAATACTATGAAAAGTGCTTGTTTGTTAGGAACTTTCATTTTTTCCCAGTATCGTTTGTTCCTAGTGGATCACGATATCTTTGCTATTCTTTACGCAAGTCTGCTATAATCGGTTTCAATTAGTCGATACAAGCCCTGGGCCAGTTTCAATTCTTTGGGGGTCACTTAGCTTTAGAGCAATAACGTTCGTATTACTTCAGTAATACGAGAAAATCTAGTCAGTGACATACTTCTTCCAGCCAGCTGATTAACACAACATTGCTAAGGAAGTAACAACACCACACGGTTTGACATTCATTACTGGATAATGTTGGCTTAAAAAAAAACCGCAAACCACACCTGCAGACACTGGAAACGCAACACGATTTCATCAAATGCCAAAGTAACTCCAGTCTCACATTCCCTTGAACATAAACAACCACCTAAGAGGATGAGCGACCAACTCAAAGACATAGTGACTTCCGAGCAACTCTTTCATTTTGTCAACGCTTTCATTAAAAATAGACATTTGCCAGAATCACTCCTTCCTTCGCTAATCGTATTTTTCTGCAGTGTCACGCACACTGTTAAAATCTTCCATAGTATATTATTTCAAGTAACGCCCAAATTTTCAGGCATCAAGAATAAACCTTCGAGCATTGGAAACCTAAAAGTTATTCCAACGTAATTCTCCCACACACTGCTGCATTTAACGTTGGTAATCGCATTCTCCATGTCACAAAGCCTCAGAAATACTACATAATATTATCATCCCAAGTTCGAGTCTCGGTCCAGCACACAGTTTTAATCTGTCATGAAGTTTCATTATCGTTATATTTTCTATTGCAGTTCCATATCCTGATTCTCCATGGAAAAAATAATGAATTAGATGATTTACTATAAGTTCCACCACATTTTCAACGCAAAAACGAAAAATCTTCCAATATTCGACACCCACTGAAGATGCCTTGCTAAAATTTGAAACACTTCTGGGTCCATAAATAAAATTAAAAAATCATGTGCAACATACAAAAAGATATTTTCTTATAAACTATTGCAACTTGCATTTTATTCTTTCTAACACTGATGTAAGAGATAGCGCTATTGGACGAGAAAACTACAGTTGTTTTTGTCCTTACTTGGCACTTAGAATGAGAACAGTAGATTTTCCTCTGCTGTGACGTTGTTTTCATCTGCAAAAGACTTCAACGTACTGAATTGAAGTTACGACCGTTTCTGTAATATAAAATTGACTGCACGCACTGCTAAGCCCTGAAATGCAATGAGCATTCCCTCTGCGGGCAGTGGGCGACTTGACCTGCAGCCGGTGAGCAGCGCTAAGTACAACACTGTTATCAGAACTCGCAAGAATTTCGTATCACCAGTGTTGTCATATGTTGCCAAGTTATTTTTCACCGCAAAGTTACAGTTATTGCTACAAAATAAATGTAGCCACGAAACATGGAGATGAATAGCTGATACCTGCATATGAAACTGCTTTAGCAGTTTCTTGAATATGCATATACTGAAGGCACACCTGTCTTCAAGATTATGTTTCCTGTTCCTGATATCTGGAAGCACATGTGCATTTGAGTCCCATCAGCGATCTATGATGATTGTGACAAAATGCAATTTGTCACATCTAACTGACTAAACATAGTTCCTGTTGGAACAAATTTGAACTTGTTAGAACAAGTCGGAAGTAATGGGAACTATTTAGAACTTATTGGCCAAGCATTTCACACTCGTACATTCGAACGAAATATAACAGTACCTTGAATGTGCGTGTGGAGACCTGTTACTATTTGACAATTCAGCAGGAAGGTAGGTTATAAAAGTGGGACTTCCAATTGGAGTTGCATGTTATCAATGCTGGACCGCCACATACGTCATCCTTAAACAGAAAGTCTTTTTCTTTGCACAAACATCATTGAATTAGCGGAGCCTTTCTTCTTTGACATGCGCGCAACAAAAAATGCATGTCTGAGATATATTTTACTGCCAACAATCGTACATCTTTCACCTATTGATTGCTTATAGTAACTAAGGCATGCTTTTTTGTTCTCATCCAGTGTTGCAGGGTCTGCAAACAGGTGGAAAGGAAGGGAGAGGGAGAAAGAGAGAGAGAGAGAGAGAGCAGCTGCTGCCGTCTAATACCCAATCGTTCAGTTGTGACGAAAGTTCAGTTCTTTCACACATGCACAAAACTCCCCCAAAACATAATATAAGTCTGATATACACTACTCTTCGACCTTCCCCCTGCTGATTACTAGCTGTAGGTCAGAGATGCTGTCCTCATTCAGTTTTGCGGAACCTACAGGAGCTGTCATCTAGTATCTGTCGAAAAATGTAGTAGCTCTCGTTCAGTACACAATCGGAGAAGCAGTACAGGATCAAAGACCGACGGACGAATCTCAGAGGCTGAACACTGTGAACATTTGAGGCTAACCTAGAAGTATTATTGTAATAGTGAAGTGTCAAGTTCGCAATAATACGTAAACCATCTCAACAATGTGTTATATTTGCCGGCCGGGGTGGCCGAGCGGTTCTAGGCGCTACAGTCTGGAACCGCGCGACCGCTACGCTCGCAGGTTCGAATCCTGCCTCGGGCGTGGATGTGTGTGATGTCCTTAGGTTAGTTAGGTTTAAGTAGTTCTAAGATCTAGGTGACTGATGACCTCAGATGGTAAGTCCCATTATGCTCAGAGCCATTTGAAACATTTGTTATATTAAATCGAATCAGTGATCTTGAATGGGTTACTGCTGAATTTGCATTTAAAATTCGGATGTTTACAGGTGTGATAGTTAATCATGGTGGATTTAAGAAGCCTAGACAATTCTTGGACTTATATTTTTACGTTTTTGTGAACAGAGTGAGTCAAATTGTCAAATCTCTTAAAATCAAATTTCCGTAGTCTGCAACTTTGTCTTGCTCAAACTAGGCGAAATAAAACAAATGTACCTCAACACAAAGAATGCAAGTTTAACGCCAACCAAAATTGGAAATGACTGGTATTCAACTAATGTTACTGATTAGCTGTCAAAGAAACCGAAGACTTTTCAAAAGAGAGGTTCAAGTTTGGTACTGAAAGAAACAGTTGAGTTGCATGTTAATGAAGACAAGGGATTTTATGCAGGGCTGTACACAAATCTTCCAAAAGTCGCAGCAAAGAATATTGCACTAATAAGCTTTCAGTCATTTGACAAAGCGTGTTTTAAGTGGTCAGTTTTAACTGGTTTGTGTCTAACTACTTTCTATACGCAAACATATTAAACTTTGCCAACCTACCGTTCCCTACTGAGTTGAAGCATGCACAGATATTCGAAAAGCAGACTGAAGGCATATTTGTTAACGTCTATTGCATCCAATATTCTGAATATGAGTGGGTGACTGAGGAAGACAAGAGAGGTGAGAAAGGTTTTTACAGTTGTATTGCTATGTGTAACATGGCACTGTCGTGAGAAACATGTTCATCTGTTAATGTTGTAGGTCGCTAATACAGATATTTACTGTTGCTATCACATAAAGAACTTATCGAGGTTAACGGATAGTAGTAATACTGTTCATTATAGATCTACCAAAATATGTGACTGTTGTCTGTGTTCTTTTCAGTCTATTTGTATTTTAAATGAATACTCGGACGACTTCGCACAATTTAAGCCAGTCAGCAGGCTAATGCCTAGTGGTAAGAATGAGTATGTAAAATTTACCAAGTTTAGTAACAAGCTAAGGGCCTTTTGCAATTTAAGCAGATATGGAATGCATGTTAGAACCAGTTGCTACATGTGGTCACGCAGTTACTCAGGTTCATATTACCATCAGGTACATCTGCATATACCTTTCAACATAGCCTTGTACACACACTGTGGGTGTGAGCACGGATATATTGAGTTTAAATTGTACAGTGGCAGAAATTGCATGAAATGGTTCACTGAACGTAATAGGTGAGACTGCGAAGGAGGTTTTATTTGACAGTAAAAAGATGAAAATAAGCTCTGAAAAAAAATTAGTGTTTCGTTCAGCAGATATCTATGATATTTGCCGAAAACTGTTTAAGGAAGGTGACGTTAAACACAGATCACTGCCATTTCATTGGCGTTCATCGGCTACTACACATCCCAGCTGCAATGTGGAACTACAAGTCTCACTATAAAGTGCCAGTCGTATTACACCGGAGCAATTACAGTGGTCATTTCTGGATCATGAACATAGGTGAACAAACGAAGACAGAAAGTGATGAAGAAGTTAAACGAAATCTGTGCCACGTTTCTCTGCTGCTATCGAATATGGTAAAATATAAGTCATTTACGAAGAGTATTTCAACAACGCATCAAGAGAGGAGATGCAATATATGGTCCTGATCTATTGATTCACTTAATTTTTGACATGCTCCCTCGAGAAGTGTGCATCATACTTGGAATCAGAGAAACTCAAGACAGTGAGGAGATATTTTCCTAGTTATTGTGAGTTTAATTTAGTCAATCAGAAGGGCAGTTTTCCGTATGATTGTGTGAGTAATCCAATTTATCTTTGATGATTGATACATTAGTGCTTGCAGATCTGTTCAGAAACTTTCGCAGCCTATGTCTTTAAACATGTGAACCATATCATGCTCATTACATTTCTTAACTTGGTTAGGCATAGGATGTTTTCCTGAAAATTGCTAAAGCAGAACTGCAGCTTATAACAGATACTGAGCAACTTCAGTTTATTAAAGAGGCTTTAGAGATGGTATTGTTCATCATTCCTATGGACCTGCTGTTGCAAAACAACAGATGCATGGCTTGTTATCACGGTATAGACAAAACTGATGACTCTTAACATTACATGTCTTCATCTGAATAGGCTTTACAGCTGGGCAATGTTGTAATATATCCTGTGTCCAGTTTTCTAGGGCACTCTGCAGAGAGCGTTGATATGGAAAATGTACAAGATGATTCCATCACAAGCTACATTTTAGAAGTGGATCTCAAATAATCTGAGAGTATTTATGATTTTCATTCAGATGTGCACTCATGCCGTGAAAAAACGTCTCGTCCATCCGACAGTAGCAAGCCAAAGTAATTAATTTCGACTTGATACGATAGGAAAAATTATGTTGTTCATTACAGAATTGGGAAAAAATTTATGCAACATAAATTTATATTAAAAAACCCTCATAGAATTTTATCATTTAGACAAACTCCCTGGATGAAACCATACATTGAGAATAATGCACAAAAACGTGTGACTGCAAGCAATAATTTTGAGAAAAAGTTTTCAAACCGATGAGTAATAGTGTTCTTCATAAAACCATGAAAACGAAGTGAAATACGTCAGACATAAAACTAACGACATTCTGGGAAGGCAGATATGGAGCTGGTGCATTAACTGCCAGATCAAATTTTCAAAGGGGTGTCAGTTTTAACGAAAATTTAGTTGATATTGAACTGATCAGGGTTAATATAGTGTTTGATATTTCGAAAGGCTTCCTTAAGGACTTTCATTAGAGATGCGCAGGGTGTACATCTACATCTACATCCATACTCCGCAAGCCACCTGACGGTGTGTGGCGGAGGGTACCTTGAGTACCTCTATCGGTTCTCCCTTCTATTCCAGTCTCGTATTGTTCGTGGAAAGAAGGATTGTCGGTATGCCTCTGTGTGGGCTCTAATCTCTCTGATTTTATCCTCATGGTCTCTTCGCGAGATATACGTAGAAGGGAGCAATATACTGCTTGACTCTTCGGTGAAGGTATGTTCTCGAAACTTTGACAAAAGCCCGTACCGAGCTACTGAGCGTCTCTCCTGCAGAGTCTTCCACTGGAGTTTATCATCTCCGTAACGCTTTCGCGATTACTAAATGATCCTGTAACGAAGCGCGCTGCTCTCCGTTGGATCTTCTCTATATCTTCTATCAACCCTATCTGGTACGGATCCCACACTGCTGAGCAGCATTCAAGCAGTGGGCGAACAAGCGTACTGTAACCTACTTCCTTTGTTATGGTATTGCATTTCCTTAGGATTCTTCCAAAGAATCTCAGTCTGGCATCTGCTTTACCGACGATCAACATTATATGATCATTCCATTTTAAATCACTCCTAATGCGTACTCCCAGATAATTTATGGTATTAACTGCTTCCAGTTGCTGACCTGCTATTTTGTAGCTAAATGATAAAGGATCTATCTTTCTGTGTATTCGCAGCACATTACACTTGTCTACATTGAGATTCAATTGCCATTCCCTGCACCATGCGTCAATTCGCTGCAGATCCTCCTGCATTTCAGTACAATTTTCCATTGTTACAACCTCTCGATACACCACAGCATCATCCGCAAAAAGCCTCAGTGAACTTCCGATGTCATCCACAAGGTCATTTATGTATATTGTGAATAGCAACGGTCCTATGACACTCCCCTGCGGCACACCTGAAATCACTCTTACTTCGGAAGACTTCTCTCCATTGAGAATGACATGCTGCGTCCTGTTATCTAGGAACTCCTCAATCCAATCACACAATTGGTCTGATAGTAACAGTTATAAGTGCAGACATTTTTATATTGATACCTTCAGGTGAACATACATCATTGTATCGGTTGTTTTTTCTCTGTGTCAAACAGTCTTCCCACGGCACAAACTTTACGACCTGATGTTTGCTGCAGCGCCATAGCTGCACCACTAAGTGGACTACACCTGTCGGTATAGTGTACCAATTTTGCTGCTGCCACACATAAATGGAGATACTAACCAACCTAAAAACATACGACTTGTAGTAGTTGTAATCATGTCTGCAAATGGTGTAAATACTCATGTAATGTTGCTCAGTACATCGACCTCAGTCATCAACAGAAATATCTACAGTTATGTTCTTTACACCCTGTCTACCAAACTAATTTCTGGGAAAGCGTGTAAAACTGTGTTACAGAGATACAGATAGCTTAATTTATCATACAAAAACTCAATATATTTGCGAACTCGGAACCTTTTCCTGTGAGGACGGGTTGTGAGTAGTGCTTGGGTAGCTCAGACGGTAGAGCACTTGCCCGCGAAAGGCAAAGGTCCCGAGTTCGAGTGTCGGTCCGGCACACAGTTTTAATCTTCCAGGAAGTTTCATATCAGCGCACACTCTGCTGCAAAGTGAAAATCTCATTCTGGGAACACAAGTTATGTTGATGATAAAATTTTTATGCTTCCAGATACGGTTAATCTTCAGGTTGATGGCTGACTGACATTATTGTGTATGTGCGATTAAGGTAAAAACACGGTGAAGATTGTTTTTTTGTTTTGCTTGTGGGGCAGGTGTATATAAAAAAATGTAAAATGTGATTTTGTAACTAATTTTAGGGTATATGTGTGCGTGAAAAATGTAAATTGTAAGTGATGTGAATACCTCAGCTTCAGATCAGTAGTGGTTGAAAATTGTTAAAACATTAAATATGAATTGTAACATATGTGAATACCTTAGCTGGGATCACTGCTGCCTCCTCATTTGACTTCACGAAGTTGTGTGGTCCCCATCTCAGACTGCCCTGTCTCCAAAAAATATGAAAAGCTGCCGGGAATTGAACCCAGGTCCTTCATCACTCAAGCTAGCGGCATCAACTATTCAGCTGTGGAGACAGTCGGTTTTGTTGTGCATGTGAGAAAAAATGTAAATACTTTAGCAAGAAGGTCACAACTGCCTGAAACATGGGACTGACTGACTGAATTTTGTATGTGCGAAAAAGTAAAGATATGAAATGTGATTTTTAATTGATATGACTACCTTAGCTTGGGATCACTATCACCTGAACAATGAAGCTGATTTTATTGTGTCTATGTGGAAAATATAAAAACATTGAATGTGACTTGTAACAATTCTGGTGTATGGGTGAAAATGTAAAACACTGTAGTATTTATTCTCTGAATATCTCTCACCTTAGAGTACATGTCGCAGGCTATTTGAATTTAATATGTAAATTTAATTGATCAGAATTGTCTTAAACTCTACGAAGTAATCAAGTGCGCACGTAATTTCCTTTGTAGTGTAACCCTTTTATAACAAAATTTATATCTAGAGCACTGTTTTATCTCTCATTGTATCTGTAATATATTATGTTGTTTGTCCTTCATGTAAATAAGCATTACAGAGAGAGACAGAGACAGAGAGAGACAGAAAGGTGTGAATAGTGCCAATTTACATAACTGAGCTGAAGGTTATATTTTTTGTTATTTTTTGAAATACTGCAGTACTGTCAACATCTTTTTTTTAACATAGCGCAACTTTTATGCGATTCATGTGAATTTTATGTATTTTTAAATACCTAAATGCTATGGTATAGCAATGTTTTTTGAACGTGGCACCTATTTACGAAATTCAGTTGAAGCTTACGTATTTTTCAACAAAAAAATACTGAAATACCAACAACATTTTTTAAACAAAGTCATAATTTTACGCAGTTCAGGTCAAGCTTATCTATTTTTGATGCTTTTTCTGCACATGAGAGACGATAGGTTCATTATTTGACATAAATATTTTGAATATAGGACCATCTTGAATTGTAACAACAGGGAAGAGGGTCTACGAAGCTAACATAACTGGGCTAGTTCCGCCATCTTGGAATTTTTTAAATTTCCCGCCATCACCACCTTGTATTTTTTGATGACTGCAGCACTGACTCAGTGGACACTTCAACTGGCCCTGGAAGGGACATTGCTATACTACTAAAACTTAAAATCAGCCATAGTAACTGACAATACAGAATTTGGAAACACAAACAATGTTTCTGACTTTACGTTGTCTGGATTACCAACACAATGGAGGACAAGCTGTGAGACTGGGTCAATACAGGTTATAGTATTATGATCCAAATTAAAAGCCTGAGACTAAGCCTGGTTCAGTGCAGTGCAAACATTTTGAATCAACAGGAAATGTAAAGTGGCTATTTCACTAGCAGAATATTTAAGGGGAAAATGGAGGGCTGATAGTGGGACCATTGCCCCTAATGTGAGTATTAGTCTAGTTTCTAACGTAAAGAGAGCACGTTTTTAGTGTGTTCTCCCAGAGGTGACGCTAATAATCTCAAAGGAAGTAAACAAATCCAAAAATTTTGAGCTTGATACGTGTAAAGATAAAAATGTAGTTAAATTAAACTCACTGTAAAAAAAATGAGAAAAGATGGAAAATAAAAGTAACGAACATCTGATTTGCTTAGAAGACCTACAACCTAAAAAACTTCTAGATATAATATAGGTTTCATCATTTGATGACAGTAGTAGTATTACGGAATATGTTTCAAAATAACCCAACATCCAGTTGCTGCAAGGGAAATATGCAGAAAGGAGGTGTGTTAAGAAGTTATACAAATATTCAAAATGGTTCAGATGGCTCTGAGCACTATGGGACTTAACTTCTGAGGTCATCAGTCCCCTAGAACTTAGAAATACTTACACCTAACTAACCTAAGGACATCACACACGTCCATGTCCGAGGCAGGATTCGAACCTGCGACGGCAGCGCTCACGCGGCTCCGGACTGTAGTGCGTAGAAACGCTCGGCCACACCGGCCGGCTACACAAATATTAAAATGTTGACTCCTTAAGGGCTGTGGCATGGTAAATTGTGGAGTACAGTGATGACGGCCAGTTGGCACTCTGTTTGCTAATGAAACAGCGTTAGCTGGAGATAAATTTATTTGATTTAAATGCTATAACTGAATCATCTTCTCCGCAGCAGCAGCGATGGGGGCTGTGGACACAGCACTAAGGGTGTAACGTGTTGATGTGCATGCTCAGTGGTCTCTTTAGGCCTTTGTCTCAATCGTGGCCACTGCGATAATTCTGCATTGCCCTGCAGGGTAGTGGGAAGCAGGTATAGCTCGTACAGTGGCGTCGACCACAAAACAGCTTGTTACTAGGGCACTGTCATGGACATCAGAGGCATATACTCAAGTAAACTTCAGTAGCTCTGTACGGAATGTAGATGGTAGTGCAGGGTTACCACATGTCTCTCTACCAAAGCTAGGCCATGAATGCCAGCGTCTGCTCACAGATGCATGTCGGGAAGGGGTGGGGCCGAGTGGGAGGGGAGGCGGGGGAGCTGACTATAGTGTACCTCCCAGAAACGGCGACAGGTTGACGATGCACCAGAACCATCAGTTAGGATCTCACCAAACCAGAGGTGGAAGTGGCCAAGACGTTACATCAGCATATGAGATGTTGGTTTAGTAGACCAGGCAGGCAGCAATCTCGAGGTAGAAGCCATCTGGCGCATGGTAGACAGCACATTACAGGGTCTGCATCTTAGCTGGCTCACTGTAACTGAATAGGATGTGGCCTCGGAAACCTGACCGTATTTATTCTTCTCCATCTGAGGCAATGACGTTAAGCATGCCAAGGATGCCTGCATGTGTCCTCGTTTTCTGGGCTCATCAGTGTTCTTTCTGCACCTCAGTCACAACAGTGGCTCTCAGGACTTGAGCTTGGTTCTTTTCGCCAGGTCAGTGAATTATAGGTTTTCTTGTCAAACATCTACTCATTCTTGTGGAATCGTGCTCTGGTTTCAGAATGACACTATGGTGCCTCCTCAGTGAGGTCATGATGCTGAATTAACGATTCAGACTTCTCGCTTGGGCGAGGCGAATCAGTAGCTTCTGGGAGGTGCCGTATTCTCTGCAGTATCGCTCTCTGCCCGTTTGTCATTCTGTTCGCTATCCAGTGCACTAGCCTTGTTTGATTCGGCTTAGCACTGGCTGCAGAAAACGTCAAATTTTTTCCATTTGTCCATGATATCTTTCTGCATTGTAACAACACTATTAGGTCCTGCGGTCATAAGCACCTTTAAGCTTGTGCTGTAGAGGAAAGCCAATAGTAACAGTCGTAAATACAGAGATCTAGGTGGTAATTTTCAGCTGTCCAAGAACAGTGCATACCAGTTCCAGACCTATACTTGAGTCCCCTGTCATGTCATATAATCTAATTCAGTCACAGAATTTGCAATAGGAATTATGTGTACTAGTAGTACTGTTATTGATGATATTTTATAGACACATTGAGAATACAAATTCGGATTATAAATTCTTTACTAATGATCTCACAATTCATGATGCTCAGCTGCTAACATTTAATATTAGGGTGCATGGTATAAACAAAACGCTTTGGAAAATTGTTCTAATAAGTCATGAGAAAGTAGGTGAAAAATCCCAGACATATTTTCAAAACACAGACAGGTAAGCTAAAAGTCCATTCTAGTGTTAATTCAATAAGTAATTTATTCTGTGATGTAGCCCTGTGTTAGTTTGAAAACTGTTTCTCTAAAAATTGAACGAAATTTACCATATTTATTGTTCTTAACATTCAGTTTATAAATGTCAGCATAATACAATACAAAACTGAGAGAAGAATTAACTTAATTCCAAGGAAGGTATACAATCACACTGTCAAGTCACATTAAAATTTATGTTATGCAGATGTAAACAAAGTCATCAGAGCATTAAATTGTGTTCTTTTTTTCCGATAGCAAATAAGCTCCTCCAGCAAGATACAAACTATTTGGAAAACAGGAAAAAATTGTACAGGAAAAATGAATCAGAAAAATTAGAGAAGTTCTTTAAATTAAGATATGACCTGAGCAAAAGATGGAATCAAAATTGGAACTACTTTTAAAAACTTCTCTGACGATAACGAATTATGTAGCTCTGAACACTTCCTTCATATAGCATCTACAGTGTATGAAAAAGCTTCCTAGAAAAAGTTTAATATAATTCAGCTCTGTCTTACTTCTCCAAAAAGAGGTTTTTCTTGTTATGAAGTATTTTAAAAATAAATGTAGTTAGAATGATAAGTAGTTAGAATGAAATCATAGGTAAAGAAATGAAATGTTCAGCTGAAGTTTGTAACAGATAAAGTCAGTTACGTCACTAATCTTTTCATAGAGGTATATCCTGAAACAATCTTTAATATGATGTCAAACTGCTTCAATAACAATGTAATAAAGTATACACTAAGAATTACATAATCTTTTCATCATTGCTGGTATTTACACAGACTTATGAGATGATTATGTGCAAATAGAATTTACAAGCACTCATTGTAATAAAAAAATATTCTCAGCAGCAGCCAGTTTGAATTTCAGAAAGGGCTATTAACTGAACAAACAATAGATCCCTTGAATGATATATTAGAATCAAAATATCAGTAATTTTTACCACTTGAAAGAGTTCGGTACTTGGCTAAACCTATTGACTGCATCAGACTTGACATCTTCTGGATGATAGAAGAGTGGATCAGTTCCAAACCCGTCACATAGTAACAGCCATTCAGGGTTAGAAGCAGTCGGATGTGTAGTTTTATTTTGGGCCCTCTGTTCTTTGCAATACAAGTACAGGAATAGAAAGTAATATTACCACTGCTCTTACCGCAAAGCAGCTAGTTAAATATTTAAAAATATCACCAGATAGTACAAGCCTAATCGATTATGATTAAATTTAGTCTGTACTTAGTACACCTCAGTACTTCTCATAAAACTTCTCAACATACTTAAATAATAATTAATTCGAGAAGATTTCAGTTTCTGAGAATACAGACAGATCACATCCTTAATGATAAATGATGTGCCGAAGCATCTATAGTTTAACATTGTCAGTACACAACTTTCGCAGATGTCTATATATAGCTTTCCAATGCTCTGGGTCTCAGGCATCCTGTTGTTTGTCAGCATGTGTCTTTTGGCCTCATATTGATTTCTTTGGCATGTGCAGACGACCATACGATGCGTGCATATTCGGCAGCAGGCAAGCAAAATGCTTGTGCAGTTGTTCTTAATGCAGCTGGTCTTGCTCCCCATTTCGCTTGTTTCCTGAAAATGTTCCTGACGGCAACCTTCTGGAGGGTCTTCTCGCAATCGACCACCAGATTTGTCTACTGATGTAACAGAAAAATTTAGAGGAAACCTCAGTTCGCTAGTATGTAAGTTCCACAGTCATACTGTAATTATCGGACGAGACTTTAATCATCCAATAATCAAATGTAATAAATACAGTTTTGTTAATTGTGAGCCTGAAAAGACATCCTCTGAAACGTTACTGAATGCCTTCTCCGAAAAGTTCCTCGAACAGATGGTTCGAAACCTCACTGTTGATAGTATTATGTTAGAGCTAATGGCAACAAATAGACTTGACCTTTTTAAAGATGTCCGCATCGAAGCTAGCATCAGTGACCACAAAGCAGTTGTAGCAGCAATGACTAACAAGGTACAAAGGGCAATTAAAGCATGTAGAAAGATTTGTGTGCTCAGCAGATAAGACAAGGAGACGGCAATGTCACATATCAGTGAGGAACTTGAAATTTTGAGCTCATGATAGGAGCGCGTTCAGAAAAGATGGCTAAAGTTTAAAAGAATAGTTGACCATGCACTGGATATATATGTACCCAGCAGAACAGTCTGTCATTGGAATGATACTGCATACTGTACAGTCACTGTAAAGAAACATCTTAAAGAAACAGAGACTACTGCACAGCAGGTTGTAAGGATGCAAGCGCACGGTGGTCAATTGGAGTTGATGATATGCACCCTTAATGCTGATTTGAGATTTCGAGATCGTGTATGTTTTGTGTTTATATACGAGTATGTACGAGGGTCTTTCAATATGTAATGACGCACATTTTTTTTCTCGGAACGTATTTATTGTTAAGAGTCAGAATTTGGTGAGATATCAGCGTGCCTTGTCCATGTGCTATTTTTCTACGCAGTCTCCATCACTTTTTATGGCCGTACGCCAACCTTGCGGAAGAGCATGTATTCCCTGTTGGTAAAAACTCTTGTCCTGTAGGTACAGCCATGTTTTCATTGAATTACTGACACTCTCATCATCTTCAAAGTTTGTTCCCCATAGAGAATCTTTAAGCGTCCCAAAAATATGAAAGCCCGAGGGTGCCAGGTCTGGACTGTAGGGAGTACGAGGAAATTATGTCCAAACCAATTTGGCGCTGTGTTCCAGAGTTCTCAGACTTTTGTGTGGGCGTGCATTATCTTGTTGGAGCAAGATTTCTGCTGGATTCTTATATGATCGAGCATGGCGGGAACGGTTCTTGAGTTTATTGAGAGTCTTCAAGTATGTCTCTGAATTGATGATTGACCCTCTTGGCATCACATCCACGAGAATGAGGCCATCACAGTCCCAGAAGACTATCACCATGACTTTTCCGGCAGAGGGTGTTGTCTTGAATTTCTTCTTTTGTGGTGAATGTGGATGATGCCACTCCATGGATTGCATTTTTGTTTCCAGCGCAAAGTGATGCAACCAGCTTTCGGCCCCCGTAACGATCCGTGACAGAAAGGCCTCTTCTCGGTCTCAAAACTCTCTAACAATTCAGATGAAATGGCCCTTCTTTGAATCTTGCGATTCGTGGTGAGCATTCGTGGAACCCACTGTGAGCACCTCCTTCAATATCCGATAGTCTCCATCGCTGCAGACATACTTCCAATGCTGACCGACAACTGTAGAGCCAATTGTCGAGCTGTGATGCGCCGGTCGGCACGAATAATGGCATCAGCACGATTCTGCATGTCTGGAGCAGTGGCTGTGACAGGACGTCCCGAGCGTAACTGATCATGGAGCTCTGTTTCTGCATCTCCTGAGGCTCTAACTTTCTTTATTCATCGCCCAATTGTACTCCTATCAACTGCAGAATCGCCATACACTACACACAAACGTTTATAGATGTTCATCACGGTTTCTTTTTCTGCACACAAGAATTCAATGGATGAGGATGGATGAGGTCCCATACTCCGAGGAGCGTAGGGGACCCGTACCGCTGTACTAACAACACACTGCTTGTAATGCGAGTCGTATGTAGGCACCCTGTTCACGCTGTACTACGGCACTGCCATCTGCCAGAAGGGTTCGAAACTTCACCAGCGCACAGAACAAACATCAAATGTGAAGCACCAACAAGGAGGTTTGTCTATGTATATTAGTGGCTTTTTTAAAAATCTGGGGCATTACTTATTGAATGATGCATATGTAGGGTGAGGCAGCTAAGTCATAACACCCCTTGTATCTCCCCAATCGTAACAGATACAAAGATGCCGTTTGGACAGGGACAGGGGCTACTTGAATACATCACATTTCATGTTTGTGCTATTTTTTATTGCAGAGATATGAGGCCATCTTCGGTTTTTTCAAATGGAACCCTATGTTAAATTTTTGCGCAACGTGATGGGCTTAATAAGACGGCTTCAAATATGTGTATATCATAATATTTAGGCGAATAGTTTTTGAGACACAGATATGTTCTCGTATCGTGTTCGTCCTTCGAAGCGGCGTTGTCCAACGCGACCTATCCTGTTGACCACTGAGGAACTTAACAGGGAAGCCGTTGTTTTCCTGCTTCTCGATAACGCAGCAAGGTGACGTACGTGGTAGCTGAAGAGAAGGGTATAAATGTGCTGCTGGGGTAATGAGACATCGATTTCCGTCACAGTTTCTTGGAGCAGACATGTACACCAACGAAGAAAAGTTAGATATGCTTCTAGTGTATGGTGAAAGCAGAAGAAATGCTTTTAGAGTAATAACGCGATATGGAGAGCTGTAGCCGGCCGGAGTGGCCGCGCGGTTAAAGGCGCTTCAGTCTGGAACCGCACGACCGCTACGGTCGCAGGTTCGAATCCTGCCTCGGGAATGGATGTGTGTGATGTCCTTAGGTTAGTTAGGTTTAAGTAGTTCTAAGTTCTAGGGAACTTATGACCACAGCAGTTGAGTCCCATAGTGCTCAGAGCCATTTTTTTGGAGAGCTGTATCCTGATCGTGAGTGTCCTACGCGCCAGCTTCTTGCACGTATTTGCAAGAAACTACTTGAATCGGGATCATGGAACTAGGTTTAGGTAATAATAGTGCTAGATAAAAGGAAATTAGGTTCCGTTTCGATTGGTGTGGTAATTTATGTTGGAGATATTCCGAGACGCCAGATAGCTGACCGTGACGTCAGAGAAGGAAGAGTGAGGCCCACGAGAAAGACAGGCCGCGGCGCGTACGTCACGAAGGTAGACCTGAACTCGCTCGTTCGCTCAGCTCAGCAGAAAAAATGCGTTTCTAAACATGTTAACTCGCAGCTGGGCGTACGTACTGACGAGAATTGCATCTTCTACTAGAACCTGCTACTATAAAGTCTTACTGATTAACAGTATTACAACAAAATTTAATTTAAGATAAATAATCGATATAAATGGTATAACGGCTTGTTTATAGCATTTAGTCTCTTCTGATTAACAGTCCTAATTTCATACAAGAAGTGTTGCCTTACACAACTGATAATCATTCTGGCATGATTTCAATTGCGCGGGATTAGCCGAGCGGTCTCAGGCGCTGCAGTCATGGCCTGTGCGGCTGGTCCCGGCGGAGGTTCGAGTCCTCCCTCGGGCATGGGTGTGTGTGTTTGTCCTTGGGATAATTTAGGTTAAGTAGTGTGTAAGCTTAGGGACTGATGACCTTAGCAGTTAAGTCCCATAAGATTTCACACACATTTGAACATTTTAAGCCGGCCGGTGTGGCCGTGCGGTTCTAAGCGCTTCAGTTTGGAACCGCGTGACCGCTACGGTCGCAGGTTCGAATCCTGCCTCGGGCATGGATGTGTGTGATGTCCTTAGGTTAGTTAGGTTTAAGTAGTTCTAAGTTCTAGGGGACTGATGACCTCAGCAGTTAAGTCCCATAATGCTCAGAACCATTTGAACCATTTTTTTTATTTCAATTTTATTGTACCCTGTCAGCCGTAACAAATTATAAGTAGGTCTATGGACTTCTGATCATTGTAGGACTAACAACCGTAAGACTCCATAATAGCGGATTCCAGTAGAAGAAACAATTCTCGTTTGAACGTACACACTTAGTTACGAGTGAACAGGTGTAGAAATGTAGTTTGTCTGCTGACTTGGGCCTACCTTCGTGACGTACGCGCCGCGGCTGTCTTTCTCGTGGACCTCGAGGCAGAGGCCCACTCTGCAGAGCAGCGAGGCGTGCCATGGAGCTCCAGTGTGATCATGGGTCTCGGTAACTAGGGAGACCAGTATATAACACTGGACAGAATTTGACGCAGAGCCATAATGAGACTCCGCTCTTGTTATCGGTTGAAGAATTTATTGTCGATCAGAAATTAAACCGTTTTCTAATTGTGATACTAAACTCTGTTTTTGGACCTACCAGCGCCGGTTACTACGTAATACTAGTCATTTCATAGGAAAAAACTGGTGGAAAGCGAGGTCCTTCCATAACCTGTAAGAAGTTGTAAAAGAAAACAGAGGGCTGCCCATCGTGCGATGTTGAATAAAATGTGTTTGACTGTCAGGAGAGCAATGCGCGAAGCTTTCGGTAATTACCCTAGCAGAATATTGTAGGAAGAGTTTTCAAAAAACTCAAAGAACTTCTGGTCGCATGTAAAGGCTGTTAGTGGCACCAGAGTCCAGAGACTCGCGGATGGAACTGACATTGAGGATAGCAAAGAAAAAGAAGCAATGCTGAACTTCATCTTTAAATTTTCCTTTACAAAGAAAATGCTGGAGTATTGCCCAGCTTAATTCTCGTACCAATGAAAAGATAAGTAGAATAGAAATTAATGTCAATGACGTCGAGAAACAGCTGAAATGGTTAAAACTGAAGAAAGCTCCAGAGCCTAATGGAATCTCTATCAGGTTATATGCTGAATTTGCGGCTGATTAGCCACTCTCTTAACTGTAATCTACCGTATATCCTTTGAACAAAAAACCGTGATCAGCAAATGCAAGAAATCTCAGGTCACGTCGTCTACAAGAAGCGTAGCAGCAATGAGCGACGAAAACACTGTCCAATGCCCTTGATATCCATTTCTTGTTGAATCTTAGAAAGCATTATGAGCTCAAACATAGTATATTGAACAGAATGACCTCCTCAATGGTAGTCAGCATGCATTCTGACAATATAGATCATGGGAAACCCAACTGACACATTTTCCACATGACACACTGACCGCCACGTATCAAGCCAATAAAGTAGATGGAACGGATTCCAAAAAAAAGGTATTTGATTCAGTACTGCATCAAAGCTTATTATCAAAAGTGCGAACGTATAGGGCATCAACCGAAATTTGTGACTAGGTTGAGGAATGTTTGCTATGAATGACACAACACATTATCTTGAATAAAAAGTTATCGACAGTTGTAGAAGTGACTTCAATCTTGCTCCAGGAAAGTGTGTTGGAATCATTGCTATTCACGTCGTATATTAATGACCTAGCTCACGATATTAACACTAACTGTAGGCTTTTCGCAGACGATGCAACTAGTTGTAATGAAGTACTGTCTGAAGGAAATCGCATTAATATTCATTTTGATCCTGATATGATTCCAAAGCGGCGCAAATGTTAGCAGTTTGCTTTACGTGTTGAGGAATGTAAGGTTATGCGCCTCACGAAACGAAAAAAAGTAGTGTCCTATGATTACAACATCAATAACTCACAATTGGAATAGGTCAACTTGTTCATACACCTGGGTGTAATACCTTGTGAGGATATGAAATGGAACTATCACATAGTCTCAGCTGTAGGTAAACTAGGTGGCAGACTGTGATTCATTGACAGAATACTAGGGAATAGGAATCAATCTACAATGAAGGCTGCATAGAAAACACTTATATGCCCCGTCCTAAAATATTGCTCAAATGTGTGGGACCTGCACCAAGTAGGACTAACAGGGGATTTGTACTGATACAAAGGAGAGCAGCACGAAGAGTCACTGGTTTGTTCAACCCATGGGAGGTGTGTCATGAAGATGTTGAAAGAACTGAACTGGTAAAGACAGGATAGACGCAAATCAACCAGTGACAACGTTTTAAGCGACAAATCTTGGAGTATATCACGTATTGCTCCCATATAGACCGCGAAGACAGGGTTACACTAATTACAGCATGCACAGAGGCATTTAAGTAATCATTATTCCTGCGATCATGGAATGGGAGGAAGCCCTAATAATTGGTACAAGGGTACGCAACTTCTGCCGTGTACTTCACTTTGGTTTGCAGAGTATAAATATAGGTAGATGTAGAAATGATATTTGTATGCGTATGTCAGTGATCTGCAAGACACCCAAGTATGTTGGTTTGTTTATATTTTCCGGGTTGCTACCACGTCAGATGGGGTTCATCTTTCTGTTTGCCTGTGTTGAATGGAGATCGAAAAGAGCTAAATAGTGTCTCCCTGGGGGTTTAGTTTAGCAGGGGATACAACCCGTCGGCTTTGACCAATGGCGTCAGAATTGGCCAGAGAGCATGTATTGTAAAGAAGAAAGAGCTGAGAAGAATATTCAGAAACAAAGGAATGCAAGAGAGAAAAACTGTACTTCACATATATAAGGGCCAGTAGTATTTTCACGTTATCGATATCGCGTGTTTGTATCTTAGCATTTCTCCGCAAAATACAATGGAAAGAAATGAATAAAATATATTACTAGCAAAGAATACATCACGTTACATGCATGTCAGTTGTATCTCGAAACTCTTTCGAACTGTATTGCTTAAGTGTAGTATGGGATACAAGTTCAGTGTACGTCGATTTCTTAGTATCAACTAGCATTGCTGTCCTGTTGTTCACTTGAACTATGTATCCCCTGCATCACTAAGCCGTAAATGAAACACCCGATACAAATTAAAACCTCATTCGAAGTGTGTTGCTTAAGTACAGTACGGAATACGAGTTTGTCGTAAGTCGATTTCTTCGTTTTCACTAGCATTACTGTCCTGTTCTTCACTTGAACGATGTATCAAATGGTTCAAATGGTTCTGAGCACTATGGGACTTAACATCTGTGGTCATCAGTCCCCTAGAACTTAGAACTACTTAAACCTAACTAACCTAAGGACATCACACACATCCATGCCCGAGGCAGGATTCGAACCTGCGACCGTAGCAGTCGCGCGGTTCCGGACTGAGCGCCTGAACCGCTAGACCACCGCGGCCGGCGAACGATGTATCCTCCGCTTCAGTAAACCCTAAGTGGAACACGAGATACAAATTGTAGATGTGTTGTTTATTTCGTGTCCGCTATTACTAATAGTTTTTTCTTACGTACATATCAGTACTACTGATGCCAGAAGAACCTACGTATGTAATATATGTATACCAGACTTCCGTTGACCTCTATATATGTACACTGGTAACGAAAAGGTGGAAACAGACGTACGTTACATTTGCAACCTGTACCTCAATTGAACTACACGGAGGCAAGAAGACGACACATGTACAATTTGTATCCCGTACTTCACTATAGGGTACAGTTTTCTTGTTGCCTTGGACGCTAATAGTATCCCATTGGTTACTTGAGCTATATAGCTATACGCAACGTTTGTATCTTGCTCGCTAATTGACATCACTGTAAAGGCGAAGTGAAGGACGGGATACAAATTTTAGTTGCCTCGTCAGTGTAAAGGCGAAGTGAAGGACAGGATACTAATTTTAGTTGTGTCGGGGGTTTCGCCTGTAATATAGCAAGTACACATTCGAAAATGTCGTACTGATACTAGTGCTGGGAAACGAAAGAAGATCGACAGCTGAGAAATTTCTATTATGTACTTCACAACACGAAAATACACATATTGGTGGAATAAAACAGTGAAATATGTCATAACAGTGACGTACAGTGAAATAAGCAAATGGAAAAGTGAACTTACCACACGGAAATATCGAGTAATAACCGAACCTCGACTAGACAGACAGTAACGAAAATTACATACTCACATAGAGACAAATTCATTCCTATAAACGAAAATAAAACACTAAAAATTGTTCTACAATAACGAACTAATACTCCAAATTACCTCAACATCATTACGAATAATTATTTTAATGTACAATTATAGCGCTCATCCGGAACACAGAACTGTTTTACTATCTATGCCTCGAAGAGAAGACATTACTATCTATGACTAATGTATGACGTCACAGGTCAAAGCCGACGGGCTGTATCCCCTGCTTCAGTAGACACCTCCCTCGAAACATCTCAAACCAGCAATTGGCGAGAGGGCAATTCGCTAATCATTGATGTGACTAGTGTAATGGTATGAAGCCAGGTGGTTTGCAGCAGCGGGGAGCGGCCTTTGGCAGGCCCTCGCGCTGACAGATGGGATGGACATGACGTTATCGCCCGCACCGGGGCGCGCCCCTGGTTCCGCTCCGCCACCCGTGCGCTGCCGGCTGTGGGGCTATTTATAGCGCCGCTGGAATGAGGGAAGCCGCCCATAGCCGCGGCGCCGGAACTCGACCGGAGCACAGGCCAATGTTACTGGCACACAATGGCTGCCCGTTCCGTTCCCAGGCAACAGAACAATGTCAGCACTGCCGAGCGATGTCACACTGGCTGTACCCACGAAGCTGATCGACCTCCAGATGTGAAGGAGCTGGGAGCGCTCTCGAAGGAGGATTCGATCAGGGCTTTAAGTGTAATCAGCATCACTGTCATTGTATAATGAATACTACATCAGGAAGGAATCTCTCATTAGATTACTGAAGGGATCATCCCAGCTTCCGCTTGAAGCGATTTAGGGGAACCAAACATATCAGAACGAGCGAAGTGAGATACTAATCCTGCCTTAAAGCTATGAGCACTTCACAGAAACTGACGTGTTACAAACACTAGCATCAGACTCAAGAGCACCGTCCAAAAATTTGTTTGATTTTTGCCACATATAAAAATGTAGAATTATTTACATACGCTATGCACATGGTCTAATGATTAGTGACTTCGTTTCTTGTGAATAAATAATCATAAATAAGACCAAAGTAGCTTCCGGGTATAGCATTCGTCATAGGCCGCTGCACTTAGTCATCTCACTTAAATATCAAGCAACAAGATTAAAGGGCGGTATGAAATGGCAACAACACATATAAGAGGTGATAAATAAGTTTCCGTTCGAAGGCCGTACAGTCCAGAATAGGTATGACAATCAGGCAAAATCGCCGTGAGCACTGAGGCACTCGTCCCACCGACGCACCAGGTTCAAGATAACCGTTTGGAAAAACATCGTGTCCGGCTGCCTGAAGAAGTTGGTAACTGCCTGCTGCACATCCTCGTCCGACAGGAATCTTCGACCCATCAGGGCCTTTCTTAAGGGATCGAAACCGTGATAACCGTATGGGGTGAGATCAGTGCTCGAACGTCTCCCATTTGAGCTGGCGTTACTTCTGCATTACGATATTTGCGATATGGGAACGCTGTCCTCCCAGATCGAACGGCGTCTTGTGTCGAATCGCCACCAGCATTTCACAAAAATAGTTTCAGACAAACATGCTGCCCGATAAACATGCTACCGGTGGTTCTCCTTCGGCAGCCAAGAAGAGAATGACAGCATGTTGGTCCTGTTTGGACGCATTTGGCAATAACGTCGTCATAGTTCACGTTTCCGCATTAGCACATGCACATCGGAGAGAGACGAACGCCACACTAATCCCTTACTTAGCTTTCAGTTATTTTATACCCGTACCGGAGTCGAGCTACGTTGCATGTACATTGCGTCAGCGGCCTCAGACGGAATCTTTTGGATGATCCCTTGGACCGGAAGACACGTAGATCCAAATTATTGAAATAATTCTCGGAATATACGGGGTGGTCCATTGATCGAGACCGGGCCAAATATCTCACGAAATAAGCATCAAACGAAAAAACTACAAAGAACGAAACTCATCTAGCTTGAAGGGGGAAACCAGATGGCGCTATGGTTGGCCCGCTGATGACACTGCCATAGGTCAAACGGATATCAACTGCGTTTTTTTTTAAATAGGAACCCCCATTTTTTATTACATATTCGTGTAGTGCGTAAAGAAATATGAATGTTTTAGTTGGACCACTTTTTCGCTTTGTGATAGATGGCGCTGTAATAGTCACAAACATATGGCTCACAATTTTATACGAACAGTTCGGAACAGGTAGGTTTTTTAAATTAAAATACAGAACGTAGGTACGTTTGGACATTTTATTTCGATTGTTCCAATGTGATTCATGTACCTTTGTGAACTTATCATTTCTGAGAACGCATGCTGCGCGATTACCTGTAAACACCACATTAATGCAATAAATCCTCAAAATGGTGTCCGTCAACCTCAATGCATCTGGCAATACGTGTAAAGACATTCCTCTCAACAGCGAGTAGTTCGCCTTCCACAATGTTCGCACATGCATTGACAATGCGCTGACTCACGTTGTCAGGCGTTGTCGGTGGATCACGATAGCAAATATCCTTCAGCTTACCCCACAGAAAGAAATCCGGGGACGTAAGGTCCGGTGAACGTGCGGGCCAGGTATGGTGCTTTGACGACCAGTCCACCTGTCATGAAATATGTTATTCAATACCGCTTCAATCGCACGCGAGCTATGTGCCGGACATCCATCATGTTGGAAGTACATCGCCATTCTGTCATGCAGTGAACCATCTTGTAGTAACATCGGTAGAACATTACGTAGGAAATCAGCATACATTGCACCATTGAGATTGCCATCGATAAAATGGGGGCAATTATCCGTCCTCCCATAATGCCGCAACATACACCAACCCGCCAAGGTCGCTGATGTTCCAATTGTCGCAGCCATCGTGGATTTTCCGTTGCCCAATAGTGCATATTATGCCGATTTACGTTACCGCTGTTGTCGCAGGTCGTGGTTGACGTTTCGCATGTGGCTGAACACTTCCTGTTTCCTTAAATAACGTAACTATCTGGCGAACGGTCCGGACACTTGGATCATGTCGTCCAGGATACCGAGCAGCATACATAGCATACGCCGGTTGGACATTTTGATCACAATAGCCATACATCAAAACGATATCGACCTTTTCTGCAATTGGTAAACGGCCCATTTCAACACGGGTAATGTATCACGAAGCAAATACCGTCCGCACTGGCGTAATGTTACGTGATACCATGTACTTGTACGTTTATGACTATTACCGCGCCATCTATCACAAAGTGAAAAAGTGGTTCAATTAAAACATTCATATTTCTTTACGTACTACACCAATAAGTAATAAAAAATGGGGGTTCCTATTTTAAAAAACGCAGTTGATATCCGTTTGACCTATGGCAGCGCCATCTAACGGGCCAACCACAGCGCCATCTGGTTTCCCCCTTCAAGCTAGACAAGCTTCGTTCTTTGTAGTTTTTTCGTCTGATGCTTATTTCGTGAAATATTTGGCCCGTTCACTATCAATGGACCACCCTGTATATGTATGCCGATTTGTTGTCTACTGTTCGAGGGATCAGCAGTCCTTCAAGTCGGACTGCTGGAGAAGATCCATCCAAACACAGATTTGCTCACTGATTTGTTTTAACGGTACAGTTTAGTCCTCACAAGAGTGTTATGGATATTCTCGACAAAATTACTTGTTGCTCTTCGAAGTAAAGACGGCGTTCAGTTTGCAAAACGCAAGTGGACAAAATTAAACCAGCAATTTACAAGATTATTTATCCATTCTGTATCTTCCATTCTGTGTCTCACGTAAAGTACATAAAGTAAGAGAGGTGGGAGAGCAGTTGCAGAGAGGTTTGTCGTACAATGGAGTGGGAAAATTATCAGTTTTCATTTGCTGGATGTTGCGTAGTTGCGTAGTAATGAAACAACACTGAATCACCTTAGTGATGCCTAATTGCTGCTTATTTTCGGGTCAAAGGAGATTATGTTATTGTTGTGTTCATTACTGTGAAATTTTTGAAGATGAAGTATTGATGATTATCTTTACATATTGCTGTAGGCCTCTCTATGAAGTTTAGTCTCCCATCCTTTAATTGGTCGAACCGCAGGCATCATTTTACACCCTCTACTCTTCGTGACCCACTCTGTCATAAAGTAAGTTTTCTTCTCTGCTTCTGCTTCTTCCTTTTATTTTACTCCCCTCCTTCGTTCTCACACTTCTTTCCATCACTACATCCTGCGTTTGTACTGATCTTTAATTATTGTACTACACACTTCTCTTTCACAGTCTGTTTGATTTATTTGGCCTAAAAGTTTCGTTTGTTTCATGTCATTGATCATGGAAATGAGCTGGACTCCTGTGAGAATATGATGACTTTAGTTTTTGAAATGTCGTTCTAGTGAAGTGCCTGTTCGAAATGATATCCATGACCGACACGGAACTCTGTAGGACTGTGTGTAGACAGTCTGGTACTTTCCAACGTCTCCCATGTCATGGAGTAGGAGGCTTCGGTGATGAGCTGCTGGAAGTGATCAAGGTTTATCTCTTCCTGTGTAAAGATCATTTATTTTAAATTACCCTATCCACAGGTGTAAGCTCGACCAACATGACAGGTCAGAGGTCCTGCTCCAGTACGAAGATGTCTATCATACAGGTGATTCATTTATTGGACACACACAGAAATTTTATTGAGAAGAAATATTATTGAGAAGAAATATTATTGAGAAGAAATATTATATTACTTATATTAGATGTGTAGGGTCATGTGAACAATTTTACATCCCTTTGGAGTTTTACAACATTCACTATTTTTTTTTCAAAACACAGCATGTTGCTTGAAAGAAACATTGTAATAGGTGCATAGGAAATACCTCAATGTTTCCAGAATGAGATCGTTGACGTCAATGTTACTCCTATAGCTGACAAAATTGTTGTATTACGCAACATTTCAAGCGAAATATCTTAAACCAATTCCTCTGAGGAAAATCTCACAGAACGGCTCCACATTTTCGATATTTTAGTCAAATGCCCTGCGATTCAAAGTCCACATCTCTTCTTTGACCCATGCTCTGGCCAGTGACCAAGACTTTTCATATCGTTCATCATTCACAGTCACAGGAGCTGCCCCATCCAATGATGGCCTGCAAGGCTTCCTCTTCCTAAAAAAACGTCACGCCATTTGATACGTCTCCTCGGAACTGCTTTAATGACTTTTTGCTGTCGTTTGTTTCTCGGCGATATAGAAGCCATGCATTTACAATGCAGAGATCTAAAGAGAAACTAAGTAGACGAAGATATTCATCTTTTTGACTTTGGTGGTATCCTATACAGTTCACTTAGCATGTTCTCTTTGCAATACTGTAAAATGTTGAGGCAATGCAATTTCTTCTCCTTCGAACTCCATCTCTTTGCAGTACTAAGAGGATCAGTGCTACAGAAGGAGCTTGCCAAACACACAGCTTTATTACCTGCCCCATAATTGTGATTCCAGACTCGTTGTTCTTCCAGAAGTCAAAGCTGCCATTACCGCGACTGTGGAACGTTTTCTCATCTAACAAAGGGCAGTTTTCAATCTTTTTTGTTGTTGACGGCAGTTTTCTACCACATAGTGAATAAGTGATCTGCTCACAAATAGTCTGTCGTTACAGTTTGTTACTACCTCCTTGTTTGTAAAATGTACATACCTACAAAGTTTCTTAAAGCGTCTCGATCTCAGAATGTTTGAAATTTTGTCGAGGTTCGTTGACTCTGCCTAGCAATCTGCGTAAGCAGGCATACTTACAATAACCATATAAATAAGAATACCAGTGAATTGCTCCACCTCACTTTTGTTTGTGTTGACAGATAAAGCCGTCTGCTGCACTGAGTACTCATTAGTTTCCCTAGTTATTTTGTCCACTTGAACATTGCTAAAGAATTTCCTGAAATACTTCAGTGGTGTGCCCGACCACGGTCACACGCAAAAAGAACATCAGCTGTCACATATTATTCAATGCCTTCTTTTATCCACCTGAACGCAGTGTCTGTCTTCTTGTATAGTTATCGTACGATTCACTTCCATTGTATGAAGTCACAAAGATAGGGCTGTTAGTGCCTCACAAATCCATGGATTCATCAGACTCCACATCATATTCTGGAATAACTTCTAATCCAATATTGCAAGCAGGCTCTAGCTGAAATTTCGGATCTTCATGACTACTGTAGGCAAGAATATCGTCCTTTGAATCACTGTCACCACCTATGAAACGCCCCTTGGAAAAATTTATGAATGACTCTGCTGGTAAACCTCTTACTTTATTTGATTTTGAAACAGCTGAGCAAAACTGAACGTACTCAGACATTTCTCTCTTTACTTATTCTGATCATTACTAAACTGACACACAATATTTTAGCGCAACGCAATCTGACTTTCAATAATCCCCACAAAAGAATCGCCCTGACTAACAATAACCTATACCTTTCATGAATCACTTACTTCACAAAAACCTTCGTTACTCGAACTACTGTAATACAGCGAGCGCCAGTCCTGCCAGCTAAATAAAAGATTCAAACTACTGAAGGCACTAACTATTGATAGGCATAGTTAGCAAATGAAAGATTTTGATAGAGAACAAACAATGTATTTATCTTAATAGCGTCCAAAATCCATTACATATTACTGCAATAGAGAATATTCCAGCAATGCCAACCAGCCACAGACTGCACACAGCACAGTCAGTGATTTTCATACAGAGCGCTACGTGGCGTTACCGACGCAAAAACCTAAACAGCCTACTTACAATGACTACTGTAGGCAAGAATATCGTCCTTTGAATCACTGTCACCACCAGTCACAGAGACAAGGGTCATCTGTCGGTAAAATAATGCTGGGTCTTTTATTTCGTCCATAACATGTGTTGCTTCTATCTTGAATTTTCTGTAAATGAGTATTCATGACAGTACTAGGAATAGAATGAAATTTTCACTCTACAACGGAGTGTGCGCTGAAATGAAACTTCCTGGCAGATTAAAACTGTGTGCCGGACCGAGACTCGAACTCGGACGGAGCGTTAGTCGTGCTTGGGTAGCTCAGTTGGTAGAGCACTTGCCCGCGAAAGGCAAAAGTTCCCGAGTTCGAGTCTCGGTCCGGGACACAGTTTTAATCTGCCAAGAAGCTTCAGTACGAGTCTCGGTCCGGGACACAGTTTTAATCTGCCAAGAAGCTTCAGTACTAGGAATATTACACATGTGTTCACAAATTTCGATATAGAGGCAACGTTGCTTATTTTTTTCATGCTTCGTTTTTATAAATTTATGTATTCGACACCGGTATGAATTTGTATAATAACTTACCTTCAAGACTTCCTTTTTCTGTTTATATTCAGTTTTCGTTACGGATGATTAAACAACGCCAAAAAACCGAAAGAAATTGCTACTCCCGTAACCGACGCTCACATAAACTAGCACACCGTCTGCAAAAGATACATATTCTTCAGGCACTTCCACGGAAATTTTGCACCAGAGACAACAGAATAACGGTGGATCAGAGAGTTCAAATGTTGCTTGTAAGGAGCATTGCCCATCTAAGAATGAAACGGAAAATGCCGCATAAAACTGCAATTTTGACTACTTGAGAACAACATTGCCTAACAAAAAGTTTGCGTTTTAACCAAATTCTGAAGGGATCCAGCTGTGAAATGTTCCTACAGTTGTGGAAGCTTATCTTTGAGAAACTGCCGGGCTCTATAGCCAAAGTCACTCACGTGCATTTATGCTGTGGCAATCGATTCGGAGG
This sequence comes from Schistocerca serialis cubense, assembly GCF_023864345.2. Lineage (NCBI taxonomy): Eukaryota > Metazoa > Arthropoda > Insecta > Orthoptera > Acrididae > Schistocerca > Schistocerca serialis. Next base: position 697,483,393 of record NC_064638.1, on the reverse strand, counting down.
TAGCCACTTTGCATCCTCTTGGTGGAAGAAATGTTTACCTCCAACACCTGGCCGGCAAGTGGTGATGTAAATTATTTTTTTCCTCTTTATTAACTTAACTGTCAGTGCCTCTTTATAACCTCCCTATTTGTTTCTGTGAGTTTCCTCGTTTTTGATGGGCTGCTTACTTGTTTTGCTATCAGTTTTCTGATTACCCCTGCATTTACACCTTTTTTTTTCTTTTTGTGCCATAATATGTCCTGTTTCTAATATGGCGTCCCTAATGCCTGCAAATGTTAATGTGTTCTTCTTGCTGATATTATATTTAAGATCTTTCTCTCGCAATTAGGTTTCCACTTCACTCAGCTGCATTTCAGTGGTTTCATTACACGTGAGCAAAATGTTGTTGAGTGTTGGTTGGATGCTTGGTTTGGAGAAGGAGACCAGACAGCGTGGTCATCGGTCGCATCGGATTAGGAAAGGATTGGGAAGGAAGTCGGCCGTGCCCTTTCAGAGGAACCATCCCGGCATTTGCCTGGAGTGTTTTAGGAAATCACTGTTGTTGAGTGTCTTGATTAGTATATACATATATATTTGTGTGTGTGTGTGTGTGTGTGTGTGTGTGTGTATGTATGTATGTATATGTATGTGTGTGTGTGTGTGTGTGTGTGTGTGTGTGTGTGTGTGTGTGTGTTCCTGCAGCTTTTTCCTTAAGAGTGTATTTAATTTCTTGTTTTTTGTGTTTTCTGCTGTAATGTTGAAATGTTGATTTTTCTTAGCTATCACTTCTGCTACGTCTGTCATGTGCCACATGACTATACAATAGCGAAGGTAAGCTTCTATTTGCCGGTGCAGACTGTATAGTTTTCTTCGTTTAATTCAAGTTCTTTTACGTTATGTTGCCTAATTTCATTATTTAATCAATATCTCTGTTATCCTAAGTCAGCTTGAGAATCAGTACTTACCTTTACATAAATGGGTATTTTGGAATCGTATGATATTTATTATGCTTTTTGTTGAGTTTCATATTGTTTCTTTTTCTGTGGAGTGGGATGAGGGTCTTACGTATGTGTTATAGGTCTGCGATGGACATGCTTGACAGGCACGTATGTATTGTGAATATTTACAACCATTCTTCCTCAGTTGGTACTGCAGTTATTTTTATCATGTAGATAAGAACAATGTGATACGCCCCAGTTGAAAATTTCTTCACGTAGTCCTAAAATCTAAACTAATAAAAAGCTATATTAGCCAGTCAATAACGTCCGTTGTGTTTTTCTAGTGTAGAACATTATGCATTGTCATCTTCTCCCCTGAAATGATGTTTTGTGAAGTTAACTATTATTGTAAACTAAAAACGTCAGGTGTTGATAATTCGTTTACTGTACCCACCGTTCCTTCAACATTTTTTGCAGTAACAGATGCTGCCCCACATCACAGACAACACTATCATCATAATTCGGTGAGTTTTACTTGTAATACAGTGGTTTTATGGAGCCGTATTGTAGTATATAGTAAGGAAATAAATCGTTTTGCATTTTGCTCCCAAATACTTTCAAAAATAGCATCACTTTCAACAAAGAAGAACTAGGTTACTCATTTAGCTTTGAAATTGGACGTAACTTCAAGTCTTTTTTCTTCCCAACGTTGAGATACGAAATAAAATCAACTAGAGCATTATGAGAACATCTGTTTGCGACACCCACACAGTCAACACGCACGTGTTTAGGCACACGTTGCTCACAACAGCTATATCTAAAATAGAAATCAGGCAAAATAAGCCACTAATATCCTCTCATACTGCTCATACTATAACGTTTCACCACTTTAGGCCCCCAGGATGTTACGCACCTACAACTATCCTTGTCGTAGGAAGCTTTCCTACTGGCCTGCTATCAAAAAAAGGGGCGTGATTTAAGGAGAAGTTGAGAAATGAACTGTAACGGGCTAAATATGTGTGTTGCCTCAGAAGCTCTCCAAAAATGTTCAAATGTGTGTGAAATCTTATGGGACTTAACTGCTAAGGTCATCAGTACCTAAACTTACACACTACTTAACCTAAATTATCCTAAGGACAACACACACACCCATGTCCGATGAGGGCTTGAACCTCCGCCGAGACCAGCCGCACAGTCCATGAGTGCAGCGCCTCAGACCTCTCGGCTAATCCCGCGCGGCAGAAGCTCTCCGATCGGCTTAATTCCAAGAAGAGTGTGCCTTAAGAAGGAGTTCAGAAAAGTGGTTCGCTGTTTCGTGTCTATGGTAGTGAAATACTGAGCTGTTATTGGAAGAGCTAAATGAGAGGTTGTGCTGAAAAGTAATGCCTCCATATTTTTTTCTGTGAAAACGATAAAACCTTTTTTTAAACAAATGTTATTATCATCTTACCTCCTTATTCTTCAGGTCCACATACTTATTCCTCGTCATAGCCATCCTAGCGACGATCACATTCCTCCCAGCGTCAGACCAATTTGATGATACTATCACTGTAGAATGTTTGACTTTGTTGACGGAGTCACAACCTCACCTCTGCTTGCACCGCTGCATCACTGTCAAAGTTGAGTCCTCGAATTTTAGTTCTGCAAACAGATGAAAATCAGATGAAAATCAGATGGGGCCAAGTCGGAACTCTATGAGGATGATCAAAGACAGTGAACCCAAGGTGTCGGATTGTGGCAGGTGTCACAGCGCTCGTGTGTGTTCTGGCTTTGTCTTGCTGAAGGAGAGGGTACTCCATGTGTGGACGAACTCTCCGAATTCGAACCTCGATTACAGCACGCTATTTATCACACGCAGACACATTTACGTTACTCACCGTCTCGTTACACGCTACAATGCCTACCCCTCTAGCGCCGGAGGGCTACAAATATGTTGGTATGAACAATAAAGATGAAGAATGGTAATAATGTTTGTTTTATTTAAAACGTTTAAGTTCGTCCTCCAGAAAGATTCTAGAATTAGGAAGCATGGAGGACGCGGACGGAGGTGCGGATAGGTGGCGCCAGGTGGAAATGTGTGTCGGCTGGGAAGCGTGCCGAGACAGTCTGCGCATTCGCGGTAAACGCTGTGTCCGAGTGGCGCAGTGGTTAACGCAATTGCATTGTGAGCAGGAGATCCCAACTTCGAGTCCCAATCCCAAACATATTTTCACTCGTCGCTGCTGATTCCGCACAAACTCCCGCTGCTGCATGTATTATCAGTTCCTTTCCTTTTCTTTCTCCCGTCTCCTCCTTCAATTTAAGTAACATATATTACACCTGAGTATGAAGCATGATGTCTGTTCTTTCGGACACGTCCGAAAGAAGAGACGCAACACATTCATATGATTATTTAAAAGCTTTTAAAGTTTTCACGTAGAACTTCGGAGGCAATACTTTTTAGCACGTCCTGTTATGAGCAATATAACTCGCTTAGAAGCTCTATGACTGATCTACGTACTTTTAAAAAAGTGGTGTGGCTTGGAAAGGGGAGGGTCATGGCTTAGGAATGGGGAGGCGGGGGCGGGGGAGTAAATAGGAGGGTAGCAAGGAATGGGAATGAGAAGAGAGTGGAGGGGGGAGAACAAAGAGTGAGGGGTTCTATTTTATTCGAAAGTACTTTGCCTCCTGAACATCAGTCTTCACGTCAGTATTCTCGTCTAAATTCCAAATCTTATGTAATAAAGGTATGTGACACTTGATGGTGGTCCATGCCCGGGTGAGGATGCTATGCCCTTCGGCCCCCTTGGTGTTATTTGAGAGGAGAAGGCTATGTGCCAGCATTGGGTTTCACTCTCTTCCTTACCTCATCTTCATACGACACTAACGTGACTTGAAGCTATATACGCCGCCATTTCAGTCGCCCATTCTCTACAGGTATGTACACTCAAGACACAACTCTCGTGCACTGCGTGAAAAGGGCAGTTGCGCACGGTAGAAGTAAACCCGTTCCGATTAACATAGTTGCGACATGAAGTTTCGAAGGTCGTATGCCACCATGTTGAAAAATATGTCACAGGTCGCTGAAAGAAAAGTATTTACACGGTGTAGTAGTAACAATCGGAAGTAGGAGTAGTACTGTTGAGGGATCATTTTAACCAAACTTTCCCACTACTTCAGTAAAACCCGAAGCAGAGAGTCAAAAATGGTTCAAATGGTTCTGAGCACTATGGGACTTAACATCTGCAGTCATCAGTCCCCTACAACTTAGAACTACTTAAACCTAACTAACCTAAGGACATCACACACATCCATGCCTGATGCAGGATTCGAACCTGCGACCGTAGCGGTCACGCGGTTCCAGACTGAAGCGCCTAGAACCGCACGGCCACACCGGCCGGCCCCTTTAAGCAGAGACTCAAATACAATTGGAATTAATTAATCTTCACCAGATAGTGAAATATGAATTAATGCTAGTGAATTCCAAAACATAACTATTTATATTTTGATTTCATCCGTGGCTAAATGAGAGGCCACTCTGGAAGTAGGATGAACACCGCTGAGGAGGGGGGATGCACTGTAGGCCATGAAATCGCAGGGAGTTTCCCCCCGCCCCACATGCATGAGCTTATATCGGAGTAAGCGATGTTGAAGGAAACGTCCAGACGATTGACGGCAGAAACCTAAAGTACGATGACCGGAAAGGATTTTAAGCAACATTCCTCTCGAATTAGAATTCCCAAGTGTTAAATGCTGTCCCACTTTGGGACTTCCAAATATTGTATACTGAAGAGCCATTCATTTTCACTTGATGCACTTTGATTTGAATGAGCCCGCGCGTAGGGGTTCATTTTTCATATCCTGATGAAATGTTAATATTCTGACTAAATAATTTGATTTCTTTTCGTCAATAACTTTATTCTGCAAAGTATGTCAGTCACGAGTACAACTAATTTTAAACCTCTCATGCTAATTTGCGAAAAACTGAGTTGATGTGACTGAGTAAAGATACTAGCTAAGACAGTAAAAAATTTAAAAAACAAGAGAATCATCAGTCGGCCACTGTCAATAATGCTGCGTGTTATTTATATACGTATTTCAACATCTACGCAGACACATTCTTTGTCAGTGTTTTATGTTTGGAAAGTCGTCATCTTTGGGCTCGAACATCCATGTGACCAAAATGTTGATGCAGTTTAAAAAAAAAAAATCTGCCGATCTTGGCGAATGGTTTTCGAAGAGAACGATAAGGCAGTTGTCACTTCCGAGCGTTATGTCCAGGCGATTGATGAATTTCCTCCTCCCGAACTTGAAGAATAGATGTTGGGGTTAAGTGGACCGAAACTTCCTATTTCGACTGTTCAAGTGCATTGAGCAGATGGAAAAAACCTAATTAAATAAATCTTTAAATATACTTCTATGTAAAGAAAACAGAATTAAATTGATACCTCCTATACTTTCTGTTTTATGATTTTTTTTAAATAAGGAAGTGCCCGTGTTCCAACCTGTGATTTAAATGAAACAAATGATGAACCTGTCCCTCGAAACCGGCAACGGCGCTTGAATGAAGAACTTTGTTGCTAGTGACCTTGTCAGGTTGATAACTCTGGTTCCCGCGCGATAATGGAAGTTAAGCGAAGTTGGGCTTGGCTAGCATCTGGATGGGTGACCGTTCGATCGAAACAGGATGCCGTTGGTTTTCAGGACACGTACGTCGCCACAGTGGCGTCCAATTGAAAGACTTGCACCAGGCCGTTAGCCAGAGGGCATTTATTTTTAATAGGTGTATTAAAAATAACTGGTTACGTTTGTAAAGACATTGCTTTCCCCGAAAGTCGATAATACTTTTTTTCTTTTGTGCATTACCTTGTCATAGTACGTATGTATCATTTATTTCAACGATTCTTTATTTGTTAATACGCCACATTGTTTTTTCATTCATTTTTCTACTGTTTTATATTGTACGAATATGAATGTTCTGGTTTTATATGCTTTGTAAATCTTTGGTTAGCTAGGAGAAGTATTGTGTCAGAGAGAGAGCGAACGACAATCGAAAAAGAGCGTGCGAGTTGTTGTGGTATCGTGGTCGGTTCGCGGGTGAAAAACGTTGCAAATTTCGGCGTGAGAAACGGTCATAAGCGGAGGAACAATTAATTACAGTGTGTCCGCTGTGTTAACAGGAGATCGTGCATTATTAAGTGAACAGTAAAACCTGAAAAGTATATCGAGAGTTTGCGGTGACGATTTTACAAACTGTGTGAACTTGTGACAATTAGCCATAAATCAGACACCATTGTCGTGTGGAGACACTAACTGTGAAAGTGGAACAAACCAGAATGTTAAGTAAAAGAACAGTGCTGTGATTTGATCAAGAAACATTTATTATATCGCCGGCCGTTGTGGCCAAGCGGTTCTAGGCGCTTCAGTCCGGAACCGCGCGACTGCTACGGTCGCAGGTTCGAATCCTGCCTCGGGCATGGATGTGTGTGATGTTCTTAGGTTAGTTAAGTTTAAGTACTTCTAAGTTCTAGGGGACTGATGACCTCAGATGTTAAGTCCCATAGTGCTCAGAGCCATTTATTATATCGTCCAAACTGTCTTAAAGACGACGACGTTAATTGAACTGATGTTTAACGGACAGTTATAGTGATGAACACATGAGACTGTTTTCCTATGACAACATGGTGAAAGAACTGTGCGAAGTATTCGCATTAACCGGATATATATCGCAAATGTTAAAGACATAGCGTAATTCCGACCTACCCGCACCGCGTGGTTAATAAACGTTTAATAATAAAACGTCGCGCGCGTAACAACGCACATACTGGAACTATTATTATCGCGCCAGTGCTGCCAGCTGATTCGACTACAACGGAGACGTGGACCACCGCAATAAGTGGAATATTAATGAAACAGGAGGATCCATCATTATCTTCACGCCACGAACCAGGATTCACTTCACACATCGTCCGTGCGGACCACCGCTGACGTCATCGCACTGCCTGCAGTAACAGTTAAGATATAAAAAGAAAATTATTACGCTCTCTCTCATTTCAAAATTATGGACAATTGCAGTTAAATTAACTATTTTTAAAAATACTGTCACAATATCGCAATTTTGTTTAGTCCCAATAAATATTCTTTCCATTATTTCGTCTTGTTGAGAGTGTTGAAGCCGGCCGGGGTGGCGGAGCGGTTCTAGGCGCTACAGTCTGGAGCCGCGCGACCACTACTGTTGCAGGTTCGAATCCTGCCTCGGGCATGGATGTGTGTGATGTCCTTAGGTTAGTTAGGTTTAAGTAGTTCTAAGTTCTAGCGGGCTGATGACCTCAGAAGTTAAGTCCCATAGTGCTCAGAGCCATTTGAACCATTTTTTTAGTGTTGAAAACCCGCCAAATTATAGTTCAATTAATAATTTTCTTTCAATATTCTTCTCATACATTTTGCTGCTCATTATAATTTTATTTTAATGTTTGTTTGTAACTTCTTTTGGAGGGAGTACATATTTTATTTTTGGTGTAGTTAAATTAGCTACCATAAAATTACGTATATTACCAGCTGATGCTAGCCGCCATTACTGCTTGAAAACTGCACATATTTTCTCATTGTCTGTCAGCTTCAAAACAAAATTACGTATTTCGTGGGCATCTAGCAGATGCGCGATATCTATGTAGGGCCCTACTTGTTTTTACTTTTGCAGATTTACTGGAATTATATTGACTTTAATTGTTCATTTGACCCCCGTTTAAGTGATTATCGCATCTATATAAAAATTGTACTGAATTACCTACTTTTTTTTCTTTTTCATTCATGGCTAACAGGGGTAATCAGATTCCTTGTATAGGTCATGTTTTATTATTTAAAAGGTTTTTTTTTTAGAAGTAGAGAACCAGTTTCTTTACACGTTCCTTCAGTTTTTTTTTGTAAGAATTAACCTGTTGCTTCCTCAGGTGCCTGCTACAGCGCTTTTTGTTTCCTGTCCTAGAAGTGTACGTCGATCGTCTTACTGGTAGCAGTTGGTGGCACGGTGGTTTCACTAGTGAAATTCCGGCCGGTCTCGAAAGCAAAAGTGCGATCCGGCAGGTGGAGGCGTCGTCTGCGTCGCGCGGCGTGGCCAGGTCGACGGCCTCGCGGCGGGCTTAACGGGCGCAAGGCCGGCCCACGGCGGCGGGGGCGGGGGCGGCGTGGCCCACCTGGCCCTCCCCCCCCCCCCCTCCACCCCTCCCGGCGTGAGGCTCGGGTTTCGCCACAGGCGAGCGCCGGATCCGGTGCGGCCGCCCATCCCCACTCCTCTGCCTCCAGCGCGGTCCCCGTCCGCACGCCACCGCCCTCTTACATCAGAAGGCCGCGCAGCTGGTCAAAGCCCTCGGCGCGTGCCTCGGGAGCTGCCGTGCGCTCGCAACAGCGCCGTACGTACGCACTGCATTCTGAGCTGGCCGGCCAGATTCAGCGTGTTCCCAGTGGATCTCGGCTGCTCTGACCTAGCCCTCACTGTTCCTAAACGGGAGGACCAGAGAAGCAGAGCAACTCCTTGCCAGTCGGTTCCAGTGGTAAATACTTGGCTTTTGTCCAAAGAGTGCTTCGGAAGAGCTAAACAATCTAAACTCAATGAGTGTTTAGTTGGTCACTTTCTAAAAATTGTACCCATAATATATACTATACTATTGGCCATTAAAATTGCTACACCACGAAGATGACTTGCTACAGACGCGAAATTTAAACGACAGGAAGAAGATGCTACGCTATGCAAATGATTAGCTTTTCAGAGCATTCACACAAGATTGGCGCCCGTGGCGACACCTACATCGTGCTGACATGAGGAACGTTTCCAAGCGATTTCCCATACACAAACAGCAGTTGACCGGCGTTGCCTGGTGAAACGTTGTTGTGATGCCTCGTGTTAAGAGGAGAAATGCGTACCATCACGTTTCCGTAGCCTATCGCGATTGCGGTTTATCGAGATCCATTGACTGTTCGCAGAATATGGAATCGGTGTGTTCAGGAGGGTAATACGGAACGCCGTGCTGGATCCCAACGGCCTCGTATCACTAGCAGTCGAGATGACAGACATCTTATACGCATGGCTGTAACGGATCGTGCAGCCACGTCTCGAACCCTGAGTCAACAAATGGGGACGTACGCAAGACAACAACCATCTGCACGAACAGTTCGACGACGTTTGCAGCAGCATGGACCATCAGCTCGGAGACCATGGCTGCGGTTATCTTTGACGCTGCATCACAGACTGGAGCGCCTGCGATAGTGTACTCGAGGACGAACCTGGGTGCACGAATGGCAAAATGTCATTTTTTCGGATGAATCCAGGTGCTGTTTACAGCATCATGATGGTCGCATCCGTGTTTCGCGACATCTCGGTGAACGCACATTGGAAGCGTGTATTCGTCATCGCCATACTGGCGTATCACCCGGCGTGATGGTATGCCATTGGTTACACGTCTCGGTCACTTCTTTTTCGCATTGACGCCACTTTGAACAGTGGACGTTACATTTCAGATGTGTTACGACCCGTGGCTCTACCATTCATTCGATCCCTGCGAAACCCTACACTTCAGCAGGATAATGCACGACCGCATGTTGCAGGTCCTGTACGGGCCTTCTGGATACAGAAAATGTTTGGCTGCTGCCCTGGCCAGCACATTCTCCAGATCTCTCACCAATTGAAAGCGTCTGGTCAATGGTGGCCGAGCAACTGGCTCGTCACAATACGCCAGTCACTACTCTTGATGAACTGTGGTATCGTGTTGAAGCTGCATGGGCAGCTGTACCTGTACACTCCATCCAAGCTCTGTTTGAGTCAATGCCCAGGCGTGTCAAGGCCGTTATTACGGCCAGATGTGGTTGTTCTGGGTACTGATTTCTCAAGATCTATGCACCCAAATTACGTGAAAATGTAACCACATGTCAGTTGTAGTATAAAATATTTGTCCAATGAATATCCGTTTATCACCTGCATTTCTTCTTGGTGTAGCAATTTTAATGGCCAGTAGTGTAGTTCTTTCATCTCTACATATCCACGACAGCCAACATTCTCAGTAAACAGTGACACACGTTCTGCTCTTGCTTGCGAGGTTGAGCTGAAAAGCAATACCTCTGAATTTTTTTATGTGAAAATTCTTACAGCTTTTAAAATAAAACAAGCATTATAAGCATTCTACATCTTAATTCTGCATGTCTACATTTTTGCAGCTCTCTGCTGCTAGTAGGCTCCGAATTGTAACGTATAATATGGTTATGTGCAACGTTAATATGTCCGTGCATGAGAAACAGCGTGCTGTAATCGAGTTTCGAGTTCAAAGATTTCGTCCACACGTGGAGTACCCTCTCCTTCAGGATGACAATGCCAGACCACACACGGGCGCTGTGACATATGCAACAAGCCGACGCATTGGTTTCACTGTCATCGATATCCTCCGTCCCTTCTTAGCCCCATCCGATTTTCATTTATTTGCATAACTTGAAGAACACTTTCGAGGATTCCACTTTGATAGTCACGAAGCAGTGCAAGCAGAGGTGGTAATGTGGCTCCGTCAACTAAGTCAAACACTCTACTGTGACGGTATCAACAAATTGGTCACTCGTTGGGAGAATTGTGTAAGACGCCAGGATGACTATGTTCAGAAATAAATAAGCAGACATGAAGAATCAGAAAAAATTCGGAGGCATTAGCGTGCAGCGCACCCACGTACTTTCCTTTCCGTGTCCTGGCAAGAGCATCTAAACTCTCTTATTCCGAAAGTCGGTAGCTTTAATATAGTTTTCATTGTATAAAAATAGATCTTCCGCTGCAGGCTTGTATTTTGTGGGCAGTCTAGCCGTCAAGATATGCGGAGGATCTCATGTCGGCTTCCTAGCCGTTCTATTCATTTGAGAGATGTTCTTCTTCAACTCAAGACGAACTGTAACTATTTGTTGGTTATACATTAAGAACAGTGGGCCGGTTTGCTCTCTCTCTATTTCGCCGGCTGCTTTGCTTCTGATACCTGGTGGTGCTGTGACCGCAAGTGTGTACATTTTGGGCGAGCGGTTCTAGGAGCTTCAGTCTGGAACCGCGCGACCGCTACGGTCGTAGGTTCGAATCCTGCTTCGGGCATGGATATGTGTGATGTCCTTAGGTTAGTTAGGTTTAGGTAGTTCTAAGTTCTAGGCGATTGATGACCTCAGATGTTAAGTCCCATAGTGCTCAGAGCCATTTGAACCATTTTACATTTTGGGGACTAGTGTGCGCCTTGGACATTTAAAGCGACATCGACTTTTTTGGAGTGACATGACGCGTCCCATACTAGAAGCACATATCCTCCAGCTGCAAAAGATGTCCCGTTGCTGATGATCGAAGAACTACAGGTTAGGTTCCCCGTGTTGATCGAATCAGTTTACGAGAGTTATTGTTTCTTGCACATCTGAGAGACATCAGAGGAAGAGGGCAAACACCCACAACTGGTCCTCTTCGAGACCAAAAATTGTGAGTCTCACACTGTCAGTCTTCATTAAATATTGAAGGACTGATCCGATGCAAAGAAATTTTATTGTCAGACAAGTGCAAAAAGTATTCAGGGGATATTTCAGCATTGCAAGAAACACACAGAGGAATAAACGACCCAAGACGAAAAATGGCATCCCCGGTATTAGGACGCCCTAATGAACAATTTTTATCTTCGTTTGCCCCTACGGCTTCAACCTCATTAGCTGTTCGAAAAGAATGGAAACACCAAAAACATAATACACTATCATGGCTAATACGGCGTAGAAAAACCGTTGGCATCCAAAATAACTTCCAGTCGTGTAGGAATACATAAATACAAGTCCTGTAAGATTTTCAAGGGAATCTTATACTACTCTTCTTGCAAAATAGTGACAATTTCAGGTAACGACGACGGAGGTGGATAGCGATCATCCTAACTTCTCTCCGAAGAAGACAACAAAAGCTCAATAGTACTGAGATTTGGTGACTGTGATAGGCAGAGGACATGCGACAAATCGTCTTCCTGCTTACAACACCAGTTCTTGACAATTCGAGATGTGCGAACAGGGACCACGTCATGTTGGAACCCAGCGTCATCATTAGGGAACAGCCACTGTACCATGGGATAGATCTGATCAGCCAAAATGTTCACGTAATCCTGGGCAGTAATGTGACCTTGTAGAGAAACCGAGCTGCCCATGCAATACCACGATACTGGCCCTCAGTTATCACTGAACCTCTGCCATATTTCGCTCTTAGGACGTAAACTCGGCCAGAAGTTGTAAATTGTGTGAAACAAGACTCATCGGAGTAAATGACTTTCTTCCAGTGCTCCATAGTCCAGGTTTTATGCCTTCAGCACTATGTTTTCCTGTTTCGGGCACCTGCGTCGCCGATAAGTAGTTTTGGAATTCCAGCTCGCCGTGCAATTAGCTGACCTTCTCATGTATTAGGGAAACCATCTCGCCAAGTAAGCAAAAATTGTTTGACCTTTTCATGTTTGGTGGTGGCAAGATTTGCGAGTACGATGTTCAGTACTGCAGGGACTTTTCCAGCTATCGTCCTCTAATTTTCCGTCACAGTCCCCTTCAATGACAGTCCATCACAACCACTCAACATAAATTTTAATCTTCGTTGTGGTATAGCGGATGATGTTTTTCCGCTTTCCTTGCGTGCAGTATAAGCAACCAGCATGCGAGCACCAACAATTTGCCCACGTTCGACCTCACTTAGCTCAGACTCAATGTAATCACTGACGCGACGTGTTGAGAGCACTGCGTAGGTGCCGTTCATAGGCAAATACAACAGCGCAACCTGTAGCATCCGCATTTATGTTGAAGGATGCATTCCTCGAGGTTATTCCATATTTTTGCCCAACTCTTGTAATTCTGATAGAGTGATTACAGTTCCTATGGTGGTGCCGTAAATCCACTCTAAGGATGATATTAATACCGCCCCTTCGTTCACTCGCATCGCTCCAGTGCGAGTCCCCTGCATCTTCGTTCCACAGTTTCTTTTCATAATTTCTCCTGTAGTCTGTGATGCGTGCATAGCTTTCTTGCATAATCGCCACCTTCTCTTCTGCTCACAGAGACGAACTTTCATTCACCTCTCGCCACCACGAATTATTGCTGAGTGTAATCTACGTTCCATTGTTTTTCGCCTGCCTGATACTTCTGCCTGTGATGAGTTCCCTGTATCTTTGCCGCGAATTGTGTCAATATTTCTGCTCTACATTCGTTGCTCACTTTCTGTTGCCTCGGCTTCCCAGAAATTCTTGTCTTAGTTCTGATTCGAAGAATTCCACCGTCATTAAACTCTGCTGTGGCATCCTCAGCAACCACAACAAGAAGGCAGGTACTGTGACAAAATACCAGTCTACTTGCTTGCAGGTGCGGCACGTCAGCTGCACAGTCCAACAACAGATACAGTCAAAATGGGGTGCATCAAAAGTATCTTATTCTTATGCGAGGAGATACCTAGTAACTACATCTATCCCTTGTGTGTAGGTTTAACGTTAGGAATTCGCAAATGAATGTATTTGGATGGGGCATCAAGCGACCGTATACCTGACATAATGCGCTCACTGTAAAGTCACGTCCAGACAGGCAACTAAAGGGACGCCACAGCTCATGTCATACAGCAGTGACATAGCAGTAGCATGTGATACCATTTTCTGCGCGCCACTAAAACGTAAATGCGGTTGTACATGGTGACGTCATTAGCCTACCCCACCATTCGGCTACTCCCTGGCGGCCGTATTTCGAAGCACGAGTAGTTTGTCACAGTTTTCGTGAAATAATGTCTGCTGTTTTCAGTGTGTATTCATTTTCCTACTGAAATGAATGTCCAAAAAATGATCAGCAAATACAATCACAGAGTTTCTGGGATTATACAATGAGTGACTTCCCTCATGGAATCAAAAAGAAGAGTTGTCTAAAAATAGCGATTCGAGAGACCAAGCACTACGAGAACGATTGGACTGTGTGCGGAAAATAGTTCCCTAGAGTTAGATGATGATGTTCGGTTTGTGGGACGCTCACCTGCGCAGTCAGCGCCCGTAAAAAGTCCCAATTTTTACACAGTCGAAATTTTACACAATTCAATCTAGCCACTGTTATGAATGATGATGATGATGATGATGATGATGATGAAGACAACACAAACACCTAGTACCCGGGCAGAGAAAAACCCCAACCACGCCGCGAATCGAACCCGGGACCCAGTGATCCAGAGGCAGCAACGCTAGCCACTGGACCATGAGCTGCAGACTTCCTAGAGTTAGATGCGATTGCGAAAGCGAAAATAGAGTTTCCGGAAAGTCTTCATTTATGAGCGCAAGAAAAACTCTCAACTCTGGGAAGAGTTGATACTTACAAGCCAACTTCTGTTTTGCCGTAGCATGCAGGTTTCTGAACATGTCGTGGATACACAGCTTCATTCGAGATAGGACTGCATCCCTCATACGAATATCCGACTTTTTTGAACCCGAATCGTATTTGCTTATGCCATACCGAAAAAAAATGGTTCAAATGGCTCTGAGCACTATGGGACTTAACAGCTGAGGTCATCAGTCCCCTAGAACTTAGAACTACTTAAACCTAATTAACCTAAGGACACCACACACATCCATGCCCGAGGCAGGATTCGAACCTGCGACCGTAGCGGTCGCGCGGTTCCAGACTGAAGCGCCTAGAACCGCTCGGCCACCACGGCCGGCCATACCGAAAACTGTGTCATTATGCAGAAACGGTAGCTTACAGAACCACTGCCGTCGCAAGATATTAAAACACTATGCTAGAGGGTGTGGTATTCTCATCAGGTCGACGAAACAGGGGAAGAGAGGACGATGCGAATTGGTATAGATTTATTCCACTTCTTCAAACTATGAAAGGAATTACAAGCTAAACTGGTTGACAACTGAAACAGGAATCCTAATATCTAAGAAAAGCCTACTCAGAAAATTCAGACGATAGTTTTTTCTAGAGTATATAGGAAATTTCTCCTGACTCCTACGTTGTTAAGGGTCCTGAAGGTAAAATTATTGTAGTAGCGTTCGCACAATAGCATATAAGTGGTTATGTTCCCTAATATCTTCAATGAATGGAAAGGGAGTAAATATTACTATAGGGCGTATTTCCGTCGCACATCTTACAGTATTTTTCCAAACTATAGTACACATGGATTTAGGCTTTGGTCCCGGAAAGTCAGTAAATCAGTAAACAATAAACTCCCTGTGATTCTTCAATTTCTCCAGGCGTATTTTATGACAAAATAAATCCCGGGTGAACAGCCTGGTATGAGTGTGCATACGACACAATATTTCGGCAATCGACCACATCAGCAGTACATCAGCTCACGTGATGATTGCAACGTCGTCGACTGCCGAAATATTGTGTCGTATGCACACTCATACCAGGCTGTTCACCCAAGATTTATTTCGTAATAAACTCCCTATCTCTACAGTTTACGTGTCAACTTCTGCTTTCGTTTCTTAAGACAGTTTCTGAACATCAAGCGAACGTACAAAAGAAACACTCCTCTGTAGTAGAAAAGAAGACAATGGTCTCGCATCCGATGGTTACAGCAATTTCGGTTCTCCGGGGCGATGCTCTTACAAGAATGACCGAGTCATTGTGACACTTGTATGGCGTGTCCAAAAAAACTGGCGGAGCGCGGTGTGCGCGCTGTGACGGCTTCCGTCCTTGAAAATTAAGCAGTCATCGACCCCTGCACAGCTGACTGAGCCGCAGACGGCAGGATGACGGCGCCAGCGAGGAATGGGTGGGGCGGGGGGGGGGGGTGCCGGGATGGGGGCCGGGAGGGGGGTCGGAGGGGGCGACGGAATTGGTCTGCGTTTGCGAGAACCGTGTGACGTCTGGCCCGTGTTGCCAGCTGATTGCGAAGCGCGTGTCTGCGAACGGGAAAGATCTGGAGCCACGGCCACACTTTTTCCTTCACGGTCAATGGCCGCGCAGAGCGGCCGAGGGAGACGGCACTGCCCGCAGGCGCGCTGGCGTGGTTCGGTTTAGTGGCAGCTCTGGTTATGGAACAATGTCACTGTCAGGTGTTCCGCGAAGTCTGGCAAAGGGCTGTCTCTTCTCAACAATGTACTTGGCGGAATATCCCAGGGAAGCGTCCTGGGACCTCTGCTGTTCCTGATCTATATAAATGACCTGGGTGACAATCTGAGCAGTTCTCTTAGGTTGTTCGCAGAAGATGCTGTAATTTACCGTCTAGTAAGGTCATCCGAAGATCAGTAGCAGTTGCAAAGCGATTTAGAAAAGATTGCTGTATGGTGTGGCAGGTAGCAGTTGACGCTAAACAACGAAAAGTGTGAGGTGATCCACATGAGTTCCAAAAGAAATCCGTTGGAATTCGATTACTCGATAAATAGTACAATTCTCAAGGCTGTCAATACAACTAAGTACCTGGGTGTTAAAATCACGAACAACTTCAGTTGGAAAGACCACATAGATAATATTATGGGGAAGGCGAGCCAAAGGTTGCGTTTCATTGGCAGGACACTTAGAAGATGCAACAAGTCCACTAAAGAGACAGCTTACACTACACTCGTTCGTCCTCTGTTAGAATATTGCTGCGCGGTGTGGGATCCTTACCAGGTGGGATTGACGGAGGACATCGAAAGGGTGCAAAAAAGGGCAGCTCGTTTTGTATTATCACGCAATAGGGGAGTGAGTGTGGCAGATATGATACGCGAGTTGGGGTGGAAGTCATTAAAGCAAAGACGTTTTTCGTCGCGGCGAGATCTATTTACGAAATTTCCGTCACCAACTTTCTCTTCCGAATGCGAAAATATTTTGTTGAGTCCAACCTACATAGGTAGGAATGATCATCAAAATAAAATAAGAGAAATCAGAGCTCGAACAGAAAGGTTTAGGTGTTCGTTTTTCCCGCGCGCTGTTCGGGAGTGGAATGGTAGAGAGATAGTATGATTGTGGTTCGATGAACCCTCTGTCAAGCACTTAAATGTGAATTGCAGAGTAGTCATGTAGATGGAGATATCTTGGCAGATTAAATCTGTGTGCTGGAGCGGTACTCGAACCACAAACCTTCCCTTTCCCGTGAAAGGAAATGTTCCGTGTTCGACTCCCAGTCCAGCACAAAGTTTTGGTCTGCCAAGAAGCTTCAAAACAGAGCACACTCCACTACAGAGTAAAATTGCCACTCTGGGAACATTTCCCTACACTCTGACTAAGCCATTTCTTACAGAAATGCTAGTCTAGAAAGGTATGCTCCCGAGCTTCAGTAAAATGTTGGAAGGTAGGAGGGAGGTACTGGCAGGGGTGAAGCTGCTAGGGCAGGTCTTCAGTCATGTACGGATAATTCAGCCGGTAAGAAGACCGACCGCAGAAGGTAAAGACCCGGATACAGATCCGGTACAAAGTTTTAATGTCCTGGAAAATTTCAAAAGAACATACCTCGAAGGGAGCGAAAGATTCTTCCTAGAAACTATACTAGCCATTCACAAGCCACCTGCACCTTGAAAACGAAAGCCACGATGACCATAGCTGGTTCCTACCGATATCGTTAGCCAATTGAGTTAATACTCTGATCCTGACACTACAACTTTACTGTTTACGTATTTTTCGTCATTGTACTCACATGTGATCTCTGACATTTGAAAGCCGCGTGGGATTAACCGAGCGATCTAGGCGCTGCAGTCATGGACTGTACGGCTGGTCCCAGCGGAGGTTCGAGTCCTCCCTCGGGCATGGGTGTGTGTGTTTGTCCTTAGGATAATTTAGGTTAAGTAGTGTGTAAGCTTAGGGAGTGATGACCTTAGAAGTTAAGCCCCTCAGATTTCACACACATTTGAACATTTTTGAACATTTGAAAGTATTGCACTAACTCTACATTGTCCCTTTGTACAGGGTATTTCACAAAGATTCATGCGATTTCGCGAGACTATACCTTACACGAATGAAGACAGAAACGTGGGATTAATTTTAAGTTACGCAGGTATATTAAAAGTTTACCTTGATGGCAGTTGTAAGTTTCTGGTTCATGTTTCCGTCGACAGGTCTCTCCCTAATGCTGCTGACACCTCCCTCGCTCTTTCATTACCCAGTGTGCATCGAGTGGAGATGGTGATAACACAGCAACAAAAGGCGTCTTTCGTTTCCGTTTCAATAGGACGGAGTGCCACCGCATTATCGCACGCAAGAGCAGTTCTTAACAATGAAGTGCGTCAACGACGAATCGGCCGTTATGGGTACGCAGATCTCACATTGCACTATTCACTTCTAAGGTGTTTCAACTCACGGTATGAGATTTTATTTGGAAAGGGGCAAGTTGTAAAGGCTCCATCTTCATGCCTCCTTTCCTTGCGTCAACTGCGATGACGCAGAGCAACAGCGGTGAAGACGATAACTCCAGACATGCTCGCAAAAGTACGGGATGAGTTTGACTCTCGTCCGGATGTTTGTCGTGCGTCCGTCGGAGGACACACTGAACAGGAGAACACGGCAGGTGCATCATCCGATTTCAAATGGTTCAAATGGCTCTGAGCACTGTAGGACTTAACATCTGAGGTCATCGGTCCCCTAGAACTTAGAACTACTTAAGCCTAACTAACCTAAGGACATCACACACATCCATGCCCGAGGCAGGATTCGAACCTGCGTCCGTAGCGGTCGTGCGGTGCCAGACTGAAGAGTCTAGAATTACTCAGCCACAGCGACCGGCCTCATCCGATTTCCAAGGAACCTTCGCTCACTGGAAGAGGCGTGAAAATAAGTGGACACATGTTTCAGCTTATCTGTAGGTACACGGATACTGTGCCGCTTCTGAAGAAAACGATGGTCAAAGTTTTCGAGGTACTTTACCGTATGTGCCTTTTACCGTGCGATATTATCAGACGAAATGATGAGCCAGCGGTAGCGGGATACTCGCCTTTTCACCGTGTGACTCCGAGCGGCGTCTTTGTACGTGGCCACCATGCACAAGCAGTGGAACAGAGGCGCCTCCCTTACGCGCTGCTTCCTGGACATTCTTAGGCCCACGATCAAATCTCCGCCAGTGCCAGTAGCCCAACATCACATTCCTGATTTCATCGTTGACTTCAGTTACTCTCATACTTACTTGCTGAGCAAATACCTTCCTCAAGGCAAAGATTTCTACACGCTATTACTCCGTTGCATATCCCGAAACCAGTCGAACTCAAACATCCATCGACGCGGTGGCTCACGGCTTAGTGCCATGTCCACCAGCGTTTCCTTCCCTCTAACGTCCGGGCAACATGTTGTAACCTCCCCACACAAAAAATAATAATAAAATTATTTTTGATAATGATTCTAATTTTAGTGTAACCTCCCAAATCTCCGTACAGAAATGCATTCACATTTAATGTAGCCACAAAATTCTTTTGTGATTTAATGTAACCTCGAAACAGAAAAAATCCTAAACCTCGTAATAAAAAATAAATTCAGTAACCTGGTAGAATTTGGACGACAGCAGCGCTGCTTCATGGCCCTGTAAGATCATTCTGAATAAAAAAGGAAACATTCTTACCTCAATAAAAACGGCGAATAAATCTGCTCTTATATAAAAATTTTCCGGGACAGCTCTGTGCAATGCGGGCCAATAGATATGTCATTTATGAAAGGAAGCAACTGATTTTTCTTTTCTAACAATAGGAATGATCATGGATTGAAGAAATTAGTAAATTCTTTAAATTGAAATGAACGTTTTTTAGAAATTACTTTATATCACGAAGATTATTATTAGGACATTTTTAAAAGATTTACACGGGATTTCACATAACATTACTAGATAGGCGCGAGGCTGTCTTTTACCTTATACAACAATACACGGGCTCCGGCATCGCTGCACCGCGACCGGCCCAGCCAACATGATACACCAGACCAGACCAGATAGGAGACTGCTCGCTAGCAACAACTTACTGCTGCTGCTACACAGTTCGTACTGCAGTCAACACTGCTCTTTGGTCTCAGATTCTCTTATAGCTTACATATCGCAGGCAGCACATACCTCTTACATAACCCTCCACTGGGGGGGGGGGGGGGGGGGCAAAAATTTGCAGCGATGGTGAGTCAATTGGACTTGCCATGAGCAACAAATTTTTCTAAAATCTACTTAATTAACTAAGTTGACAGTCACAGAGTATATACATATATATACGTCCATAAAATGAAATAGAGTGCACATGGACTGAGTACAGAACATATCAAGAAATCACAAAAGATATACGCAATTTTTCTTAATTAACTAAGTTTACGCTCACAGAGTATATACATGTATATGAGTGCACAACATGAAATGAAATATAGTGCACATGCACTGAGTACAGAACATATCAAGCAATGACAAAATGCATACGCAATGAGTACAAATTATATTAACAAATGACATAAGGTGCATACACGCTGTAGTACAGAACATATCAAGCAATGACAAAATGTATACCCAATGAGTACAAAACATATTAACAAATGACAAAGTGCATACACACTGTAGTACAGAACATATCAAGCAATGACAAAATGTATACGCAATGAGTACAAATTATATTAACAAATGGCATAAAGTGCATACACACTGTAGTATTTTTTTTACCATTTTACTAGAACTAGGATAGGAAAGGGAAGGATTGCATCATGGCTGTAGCACATTAGGTTGCACGTAGCTGCACTGAAAGTCCATATCTTTCTACAGAAGCACAACACCAAGTGAGACAATCTGAAGTTCTCTTCCCTGAAGTATTAATCAGTGTAACCATGACACTGAAATGTCGTATTAATATTCCATGTTATCAAAAAGTGGAACCATAATAACATCTCCATTGTTCAAGGTGGTGGACATCATGATGTGTCAACACCACACTCACTCGCCAACGTAGAATTAGTGCAGAAACCAAATATAGTGCTCCATGATCATAAGGATAGACAGGACAAACGTATATTGCAGTAATTTCTGGTAATTAGGTCAGAAGGTGAAGGACATTAAGTCTCATGCTAGTCATCATTGAGAATTACACTAGTCTATCAACCGATTTGACTAATTGTTGGCACCCATTGCCTAGTTACTGAACACTTCTGTACTATGTATGAAGTATTACAGAATAATGTTCATAAATCATCTGATTACAATGTACATCGGCACTCATTGGCCAGTTACAAACCATTTTATACATTATTTAGAAGTGATCATTCAAAGCAAGAGTTAATTAATGGCATACCATTTACATAATTCATCGAGTTATAGTAATCATTGGCACTCATTGGCCAGTTACAAACCATCAGAAGTCATCATTCAAAACAGGAGCTAATGAATGACATAGTATTAACATAATTCATCTAGTTATAGTAATCATTGGCACTCATTCGCCAGTTACAAACCATCAAAAGTCATCATTCAAAACAGGAGCTAATGAATGGCATAGTATTAACATAATTCACCTAGTTATCGTAACCATTGGCACTCATTGGCCAGTTACTAAACGTATAGCAAGTATTGAATATTACAAAACATTTTTCATCATTCAAGTGACACATGACATATTTAAAATAATTATTGGCACTCTTTGGCCAGTGATTAAACATATAGCAAGTATTGAATATTACAAAACATTTTTCGTCATTCAAGTGACATAAGACATATTTAAAATAATTATTGGCACTCTTTGGCCAGTGACAAACCATCAGAAGTCATCATTCAAAATTAGAGTTAATTAATGGCATAGCAGTAACATAATTCATCTAGTTATAGTAATCATTGGCATTCATTGGCCAGTTACAAACCATCAGAAGTCATCATTCAAAACAAGAGTTAATTAATGGCGTAGCATTAACATAATGTATCTAGTTATAGTAATCATTGGCATTCATTGGCCAGTTACAAACCATCAGAAGTCATCATTCAAAACAGGAGCTAATGAATGGCATAGTATTAACATAATTCACCTAGTTATAGTAACCATTGGCACTCATTGGCCAGTTACTAAACGTATAGCAAGTATTGAATATTACAAAACATTTTTCATCATTCAAGTGACACATGACATATTTAAAATAATTATTGGCACTCTTTGGCCAGTGACTGAACATACAGCAAGTATTGAATATTACAAAACATTTTTCGTCATTCAAGTGACATAAGACATATTTAAAATAATTATTGGCACTCTTTGGCCCGTGACAAACCATCAGAAGTCATCATTCAAAATTAGAGTTAATTAATGGCATAGCAGTAACATAATTCATCTAGTTATAGTAATCATTGGCATTCATTGGCCAGTTACAAACCATCAGAAGTCATCATTCAAAACAGGAACTAATAAGTGTAGCATCAGGCTACTGGTATTCATATATAATAGCATGTAAGTGACAGAAGACAAATTTAAAATATAAGAAACAGTGCCATTCATTGGCCAGTTA
This sequence comes from Schistocerca serialis cubense, assembly GCF_023864345.2. Taxonomy (NCBI): domain Eukaryota; kingdom Metazoa; phylum Arthropoda; class Insecta; order Orthoptera; family Acrididae; genus Schistocerca; species Schistocerca serialis. Next base: position 697,461,098 of record NC_064638.1, on the reverse strand, counting down.
CAAAGTATTCATATAGTTTTATAAAACATTATTCAGTATTATTAAAAAGTCATCATTCAAAATGAGAGTTAATTATTGGCATAGCATTTATAGAGTATAACAAAAATATTATTTACAGAAATTATTGGCATAGCATGTATGCATTATTACAAAATATCATTCACTATTACTCAGAACTCATCATTCAAGTGACATAGGACATATTTAAAATGTAACACACTGTAACTATTACTCAAGGTCTGTGGTTAGAAAACATTATTCAGTATTACTCAGAACTCTCTTAAACTGGTAGCATTATTTGGGACTGGTAGTACATTTTCTTTTTTTTTTGTGCTAGCAATGCATTGCGTTGGGATCGATAATTAATTGCTGGGGCATGAAAACATTTGCTTTTGACTTATTGCTACAAATGAGGATAGGTAACGTCATTCGTCATGAGTCAGCTGTAGCAAGGTTATGAAACAAGTAGAGTATATGTGATCACATTCATGAATGACACACAGAAATGGGTAAAAAATGCAAGTACTAGAACAAGTTTAATGACTAACTGCTTATAACACATTAATTTCATGAATAGCTTCTCCTAGAAAAAATACAAAATGGATTATTAAGCTGAAAGAAGAAACGTATATTATGCTGAAAAGTAGTGAACTTCGAATTAACAGGTAATGAAATGTGTACTCAATATGTATGTACTCTAGCTGCCCTTTCCAGAACATTCAGTCATTATACCATGCGATATAAGACATACTGTCAAAACGAACTGCAACAAATACTTAAATAACTACATAGCATCTCTTAACTAACAGTAAATATATGAACTTCATCATTATTCTCATCTGCAAAGAAAAACATCATTATTCATATTACCATAACTTCATTACTATCATCACCTGCAAAGAAAAACTTCATTATTCATATTAGCATATTATTCATACAACCATTCATCATCATCTGCAAAAGACACTTCATTATCCATATCACCATTTACTTCGTACAACTATTCATAGTATAGAGTTTCTTATTTTTAGCATATTTCATCACTAAAACTAAGATGTGTAGTTCTGTCTGACAGCCTGTATCAATCGCCTCGTATTCTGAAAGAAAAAATTAGTTAAGACTGCTATCATACGATGTGTATAGTATATTCTTGTTAATGCTTGTTAATTCTGATCCATTTACTCTTCATGACGAGGTATTGCATCTTCTTTCGTTCATTCCGAAGGTGAAATTCCCATTTCATAGTAATCCACTGTGGTTTGTTTAATTTATTTCTTTTACACGTTATTGCTTTCTGAAAATGATGAATAAGGATTAATATCTTGCATTTAAATCATATAACCATTAAATAAAAACTGGTTCCTAATGATATAATTAAGCATACAGCATAGCATGACAGAAAACGTATTATGTCAAAAACATAGACAGTGTTCAGGTGCAAAAAAGAAATGTACACAGAGTATCATAATGTAGTAGCAAAAAATGTAAAATAGTCACGATGTTGAGATATGATAAGACAAAACGTCAAAGTCAGCTGGTGTTTGTTACATCTTAAACATTTCATAGTGCATACAAACAAACAGGAAAACAATCATACATACATGAAAAATGGAAAATGTGCACGGTCTGATATATAACGACAAGAAAAGCGACGTGCTAACCTTACCTTGCCGGGCACTTGCCAAGAAAAAATACGATAATCATCAGTAAGTAGTCACATAAATATAATTGCATAAGTGGTCATATAAAAATCAGGAAATGGCATTACAATGTGATAAATCATAAAGTATGTTCATTCAATAAAGGGTTTAATATTGGAGACATGGTGATTGCCTTTACTTTTTCTGGTTCTCAGAGTTACGACGTGTACTACATTGGGGTGGGGAATGCTGCGAATTCTATATGGACCGCCATATAGAAGCTCAAATTTACTATATCTACTCTTTCCTCTGTTGGATAGATAGTGTGTACGTACTAATATCTTCTGTCCAGTGTCCAAGTCAAGGCGTGTACAAACCTGTTTTTGCTGTCTTCTCCGGCGCTCTGCGGCACGTTTGATGCTGTTCAGCGCAATGTCAATTATTTCATGGTGTCGTAGTCGACGAGATGTAGGAAACGCTACTAATTCTTTAATTTTGTTAGGTGGTTCAACATTTTTCATTATAACAGTCGGAGATAGCATAGTAGATTCATTTGGCATGGAGTTAATTACATCCTGGAATGACAATTTGTGTGTATCCCAATCAATATGTTTTTTATGGCAGTTTATTCTACACAGTTTACCAATTTCTTTCATTAGTCGTTCACAAGGGTTCGACGAAGCATGGTACCTGGATATATAGATCGGAGAAATGTTTCTAGCTCAAGACATACGTGTCCATATAGCAGATCGAAACTGTGGTCCATTGTCGGAAATTACTTTCAATACATGTCCTACATGAAATAGAAAATGTTTTACAAATGCTTTCGAAACAGATTTAGCAGTAGTTTTGCGTAACGGAGTGAAGGTAACAAATTTTGAAGTGAGTTCAACAGCGACAAAGATGTAGCAAAAACCTCTATTAGTTCTGGGAATCGGACCAAAAATGTCTACAGCGGCCATGTGTCTCAATTTAACAGGTACAATGGGATGTAACGGAGGAATATGTGAGGTCGTGTCTGACTTAGCTTTCTGGCAGATTTTACATGACGATAAAACTCGTCGAATACGTTTCTCCATGTTGACAAAATAACAGTTCTTTCTCAGTATAAGAAAACATTTTCTGGCTCCGTAGTGTGCGTAACTTAAATGAGTATACCAAATTAATTTGTTAGCAAGTTCATCAGAAATGCATAGTAACCAGTTGTTGCTGTCAGGGTGAGAGCGGCGAAACAGAATATTATTGCGTACAGTGTAATAGTTTCTGATGGTAACATTATTCCTATCTTGCCAAATGTGTTGAATTTCTTTCCATACGTTGTCTTTATTCTGCTCTTGTGCTATGTCTTGTAATGACGACGAAATGAAATTTTCAAATGCAACTTGTTGAATATACATGATGCTGAAATTTGCTTTGCAGAAGTTGGTTGCGATGTCTTGCTGATTGTTGCTGAGAGAACGGGATAGTGCGTCTGCTACAATATTTTGTGTACCGGGAATGTGAACAATTGTAAAATTAAATTCCTGTAAATAAAGTTTCCATCTGCTTAATCTATCGTGTGTAAATTTTGCTGAAAGTAAAAACTGTATCGCTCTATGATCTGTGTGAACGATCGTATGTCTTCCATAAAGAAAATGCCGAAATCTCGTAAATGCCCATACAACACATAATGTTTCAAGTTCTGTGACAGAATAATTGCGTTCAGCAGGTGACAGAATGCGACTCGCAAAGGTGATGTTTTTAATTACTGTAGAACCATCTTCTTCAATTTCCTGAAAACTGTGTACGCCTAAAGCTGTGTTAGAACTGTCGGTGGCAATGGAAAAATTTCTAGTTAGATCTGGATGTGATAAAAGTGGTGCATTCAACAAAGCTTGTTTCAGATTCACAAATTCAGAATACGCTTGGCTATCCCAGGACCAAATAGTGTTTTTACCCGTCAATTGACATAATCTAGGGGTGTATAAAGCAGAGTAATGAATAAATTTTCGAAAAAAGTTAATTAAACCCAAAAAGCTGCGTAGTTGTTTCTTCGTCGCAGGAACAGTAATGTCACGTAAAGCTTGAAGTTTTTCCGGGTCAGGCGCAATGCCTTCTGCTGAAATTACATGTCCAAGAAATTTTATAGATGTTTTGCCAAAGTGCGATTTACTGAGATTAACTGTGAGTCCTTGTGCACGAAAAGTTCGTAACAGTTGTTCAAGAATCAGATTGTGGTCAGACCAGTTAGCTTCTGCAATAAGAATGTCGTCTACATACGTCGTGATTCTGTCTTTTAATTCTGTCGGAAGTATAGTATTCAAACCGCGAATAAATGCTGCTGAAGAAATAGTTAAACCGAACGGTAATTTACAAAATTGATAAGTCACCAAAACAGAGAAAAACCGTGTACTTTCTGCAGTCCGGATGGAGCTGAATTTGCCAAAATCCCGATTTCAAATCTAATGTGGAATAAATAGCAGTACCATGAAATTGCTGTAGAAGTTCTTCTAGTGTCTGAGGGCGATCTGTTTCATTAATAATAATGTCATTTATGTGACGCGAATCAAGTACGAGGCGAAGTGAACCATCCTTTTTCTTAACAATATGGAGCGGGTTTATGTACGGACTAACTGCCGGTTCAATAATACCTTGGTCAAGCATAGCTTGCAATTCTTTCTTAACTTGTTCTCTGTGAATATACGGTATGGGATAATGTTTGCCTTTAAATGTGTCGTGCTGTTTAACTTGAAATACATAATAATTCATACATAAAACCGGACATAGTACCAGGGATACTGTCAAAAACTGGAGCTTGCTGTAAAAGAATTTTGCGTAGCTCTGTACGTTCGTCGTCTGTATTTGCACTGCTCTGTTTAACTTTGTCAGAAATCATTTGCGTAACGTCATAGTCGGCTTCGTCTGGAGTATTATAGTTGTGTACGTACGTATCTGTGAACAATGTGGAATAACAGTCTATGTTACGTGAAGCAGAAATGACCTCTGTACGATTAATTGTTTGTTCTTCTGCAGATAAAGAGTGCTGAAATTCTAAAGCCAATTGTACATTTTCATCCTTTAACATTAAATACGAATTTTGAAAGTCAATAACTGCGTCGTGTTGTACCAGAAAATTCGTACCTAAAATAACGTCTGTTGTCAATAAGGGAACAGTCCAAAAATTTGAGTGGAACGTATGTCCTGCAATGCAAAATGATAAGTGTGTGTGTAATTTTGCATCTACTCCTTTACCAGATACTGAACCTTTTACTTTAGTTTTGCCTAATGGTAACCTTGCGGGTGCTTCAGCCCTGTAGTGGTGCCGGGGTAACCGTGGCTAGGCCTCGCATGCTGACACTTGCCCACTTTGCCCCCACGCCCCATCTGCTTCGGAAGAGAGTGCCTGTAAATCTCACCGTGGCCCTGCCCTCTCTTAACTTACTTGCAGTCGTTTCTTTTTCCTTTTTTTCCACATCTTGTTAATACAGATGTTTGCACGTCTTGTTCGCGTTGTTGTTGTTGTGGTCTTCAGTCCTGAGACTGGTTTGATGTAGCTCTCCATGCTACTCTATCCTGTGCAAGCTTCTTCATCTCCCAGTACCTACTGCAGCCTACATCCTTCTGAATCTGCTTAGTGTACTCATCTCTTGGTGTCCCTCTACGATTTTTACCCTCCACGCTGCACTCCAATACTAAATTGGTGATCCCTTGATGCCTCAGAACATGTCCTACCAACCGATCCCTTCTTCTAGTCACGCGTGTAGTGTCTAATATTGGTTTCGCTAGGAGGACGGCCTGTAAGTTGTACCGTATTTATACTTGTACGAATAAAGATATTTTGTTCAACCTGTTTTCCTGTTAAAATAAATAAAGTTATTTAGCATCGCGGGCTCTTAATTTTGCTCCTCGTGTTCGAAACCCGATTATCGTTTTTATTCGTTTTATTTTTATTGTTTTCATTTATCTACCCATGTACTTAGATGGCTACTGACCGAATGTTTCTTAACAAATTAGTGGATACAAGGGGATATTAACTGTAAAATTAGATCTGAATTACACAATAAGTGTCACACATTTATTAGATAATATATATATGTGTATAGCTTGCTGAGTGGCTGAATTTTTTTAAATTCTCATTTATCGATATATCATTTTCATATCAATCATTATATTAATTCTTATATTTTACTCATATATTTATTCTTCAGGAAACTTTGTTGCGTTCCCTTGCGTGACACTGATCGTAGAAACATTCGAAAAACAGATATTCTGAGTAACACGAGGCGGTTTAGCGACAGTGACATTTCTTCGTATGAATCGCATTCGGGAAAGAAACGTCTTTGACATCGGTAAAGATTTTGCGCGTTGGCAATAAGTTCGCGCCAAACCATCCGCAACGCAACGCGTTTCCGAAACTGGCGATTTCAATTGATTATGAATCGAGATACACGACAGGAATTTCGTCGGAAACAGTTTCAAATAATATTTGCCTTTTTTTCATCTGACATACAATTAGTAGACGAATAAGAGCATCGCTATCTATAGACACTGGAAAACATTTGTGCAGTAATCTTCTACAGACATAGGTATACAAATGAAAAACAAAAATAAAAATAATAACTGGGTTTCGCAATATGGCGCAAAATTAAGAAACTACAACGATAACCACGGAGCCACCATTTCGTTTGACGGCAGTGAGCGGTAGAAGGAACATAAAGTACCTGGAAAATACCTCGAAAACTCTGACCGTCAATTTTCCAGAAACGGTCGAGTATCTACTGATAGTCCGAGACACGCGCTCGCTTATTTCGATCCCTTTTCCACTGAGCAAAGTTTCTGGGAAATCGGGTTATGGTTCTCGCCGTGTTCTCCTGGTGAGCATTAGAAGAATGTATTCTCAAAGTCAGTTTTCTCCAAGAAAAGAAAATTTTCAGCAAACACAATTTTAAGTAACCTATATAATTTTTGTTCCTGAAATCTATTAGGACGTAGGGGAACTCCGAAGAGGAACGGAATACTTGATGTATAAAATTTTTTGTAAAGAACAACACCACAAGAAAATACTTCTTAAAGGTATAAAAAGTCAACTTGCAGTATAATCTAATGTAGCTTACTAGAAAGTCGTGTATTTTTTGCATTTTTTTTTCAAATATATGCTTGCGTATTTCCCGTTATGCCCCAGCCATGGGCCAGAATAAGATTAGGCAAATCTTTCAAAAAGTACTGGATAAACGTTGAAATTATTAGGAATGCCACCTTAAAGCTCACATACAAAGTTGTTAAATAAACATTTTAGAATAAAGAAAATGGAATCTTCAAAACTCGTTAACAATAACAAAATATTTTGAAAAATACACCATTACTTTAATGCTAAGACATTGTTATTGTTATTTTATTGAATCCCATCGCACGTGCACCAGATGTATTTTATGGCTTGCAAGTAGACAACGTAAGATGCCTAGTAATGGATCCTATAAGCCAGTTCTGTCCAGCTAGACAAGTTTCTTTATCAGATCTGTGTGGCAAACAATTTCTTTCTGTTTTTTCATCCGACAATGAGACGTTTCGTCGTTGAACTGAAGAGTTGGCTCTCAACTGACTTCAGGTATGCTAGCAGATCGTGTTCTTCGGAAGTGCACACATTTTTAAAGTTTGTCCACTATAAAGTTTGTATTTTTCTTAGCTTTACGACCGTATCTTTCCAATGTTGACTGGGTACGTTACACTCCTTAAATGTTTTTAAACTCACATTTCATAAGCTAACGTGGCGGAAACTGCCATTTTCATTTATTTAATATCCGTTTCTGTCTATCACTCCACCTACCGTAGGTTGACACCACGTGGAAATGCTAGGGAAAAAAATACATAATTTGAAATCGACTTGCATCAAAAATTGACTCGGCGGAGCGGGACACTGTCCCATTCTGCCCCCTCCTGTTCCGCCCCAGTGGCACGGTTCACGTTGACAACTTTTAGGGGGCATAATAACCGACAGTTTTAAATGTATTGTATCACTAATGTACAGTTAATGACATGTACTTTAAGACTACATGTCATTTAAGAGCGTACAATTAAGAACTAACGGTTTATCTCACGTTGCAGTCCACCAAAAGCTATGTAAACACAACTGGAAACGAGAATGACAACCGTTCACTGGCAAGTCGCAATCCACAACAAGTCATAATTGCTGTCGCACCTTCTTTTCCATTCAGAGACACTATTACATGTCACTAAAATAGAATCAAGCACTCTCCAGTCTAGAAAACAGCACAATGCCGTTGGCTCCCGCTATCTCGCTCTGTCTCCAGTTCGCCTAATGCACTTTTGGGTTTTGAGAAAAATTTCCGAATTTTTCTGTATGTTTTCAATAAAACAGTATAATTTATACCTGTTTAACGTACAAAATCAAATACCATTTACATAATCTCAACCACTGTTTAAACTACTAGATTGAGGAAAATATATTCAATGTTCTTGTCTATATATACATTATTAATCTTTGAAAGTTGTCATTTCTCTTTACAAGAACTTCTTTGAGTCAGTTCAGTAGTGGTATTTGCTTTGCTTTGATGACTTTGACGTATTTTCAGTATTGTCGTACTTTTGTGGTTTCGAACAAATGTTTCGTTTAAAAAGTCAGTTGGTGTTTAGTCAGCGTGGTAGAAGATGTGAGTGGTTCATAAAGTTTTCATGAAGTAGCCGTTTTCGTCGATAACTGTATGTTAATAGAAGTGCAAAAAACGTGACAATGGCCGACGAAAGACAGCAAATTGAGAAACTCACTGACGAAGAAAATTGAAGGTCTTGGACAATCGTAAAAAGAATTTCTTTGCAGTGTGACGAAATCTTTGATGTCTTAAATGGCGATCTAATCAAGTCAGAAGAAAAGTGGACAAAACTGCGAAACCGAGCTTGTTAAATGGAATAAAGCTAATGCAAAAGCAAGGAAACGGCTAATTCTATCGCTTGGCACCATGTCTTTACTTCGTATTGGGAAATACAGGAGATCTAGTACAAGCTACATAAGATTTATGATGTTCATTCCGCTGCAAACATTAATCACTTTAGACACAGATTTCATATCACTGTGTGGGAAACACCTGGCGGAATACAAGGCAATTTTGCCAAATTTGGTAAAGTACAGGCTCAGCTTTCATTCATTGTTAGACGAGCCGATCGACGGTGATGATCTCTGTGCACGATTTTTGCGAACTATACCGAAAGAGTTCGGTTACAGCTATATTACAAGGCATTGTTTACCTACTGAAGAGAACACATAGAATAAGTTACAAAAATAGTGTTTAAATCATGAACTGAGCACAAGAAGTAGTGATGAAAGTGTTGCTGCAGCAATGATGTCCAAAATAAAGATTTACGAACACCTATAAAGGCACAAACAAACTTCATCTGAAGCAGATACATTAAAAATGTCTCATTGTAAAAGAAACGAAGATAAAAAACATTTTTCATGTGGTAAGGGAGGTCATTTATCAAAACAATATGAAACAGAGTTGGTTTGTTCTAAGTGAAAGAGAAAAAGGGCGTTCGTCAAATGAATGTCATAGCAAATACAAAAGAAAAGATTGTGCTATGTTGTCAACTAGTGTAATATCAGTGGAAGATTCAGGAAATTGTCGTCACACAGATACTAAGGAAACTGAGAAAAAAGTTTTAACGGTGAGGCACAAAAATTTGCTGTAGATGTAAATACACTGGAGAGCAATTGATGTTGCTACATCCAGTGGCGAAAATGAATTTTATAGTTTAGCTGTGAAAGTTATTCGTCAAGAAAAGTCTTGTGCTGTTGCTGAAACTGATGACAGTTTACAGAGATGGCATGAAAAATGAGTCATCAAAATAAACATTATGTGCACCAGTCTTTGAAGGATCGTGATGCGACGCATCACATAAGAAATCAGTGTGATAGGTGCATTACGTATGAACCACTTGAAACTCCAAACAAGATTAATAGAGACAAGAATGGTGCGCAAACTGAAAGTACAGGTCGAATTGATGATCAGGTATTCAATGGAAATAAATCGACAGAACGATATTTTGGAAATGTTTGGTTTTGCCCTGATGGATCTGCAACTTATTATTTTTTTTTGTTAAGAACCCTGCACAAAAAGGAATAAATCAGGAAATGGAAAACGATGAAAAATCGGGGGTATTTTTAAAAAGTAGTTTTGCAATTGATGCTACATCCATTGATGAAAATGAACTTTATCGTTTCGCTGTGAAAGTTGTTCGTCAGTAAAGGTCTTTTGTTGTTATTGAAACTGATTACACTTCACAGAGAATGCACGAAAAAATGGGTCATCAAAATAAACGTTTTGTGCACCAGTTTTGAAGGATTACGGCATAGAGACAACGATTTACAGTAGCTTTTGTGAGAGGTGCAGTGGCGAAAGCTGACAACGGCCGGGAGTGCAGTATGTTGACCACATGTCCCTCCGTATCCGCAGCCGGTGACGCCCAAGGGGTGAGGACAATGTGGCGGTCGGTCGGTGCTGGTGAGCCTTCAAGGCCTGTCCGGACGGTGTTAGTTTGTTTGTAAGAGGTGCGTCTATGGCAAACATCATCGGCTGGCGTTTGGTGAAAGAGTGAAGAAACCCACTAAACCGGGAGAATTAATTTATGCAACTCTTTGTGGACCAATGGAAGAAAATGTTTTGCAGGGTCTTCGATACTTTGCTGTTTTTAAGGATGATTATCCCAGTTTTAAAGTAACGCACGTTTTGAGACACAAAGATGAAATTAAAGAAAAATGAGTACTGTTCATTAAAATGACGGAAATACGCCATATCTGATAAGGAGGAAACTGTCTTGCACCACCGCGAAACCAGTGTGAAAGAGTCACAGAGGAAATGTAGACGAGCTTTCATTACGTCCGCGACGATCAAGCGAGTAGAGTGCTGGTTAGCTCGAAAACTAACTGTCTTTCACAAACCAAGAGAAACTAGATACGCCACTTCTTTACGGAGAATGCCGGAAAAAAAGAGAACATTTGAATTGCACGCCCCCAAGTATCCCGATAGAATGTTTCACAAGACTAACATTCAGCGAAAGTGCAAAAACTTGTTATTGGCAGAGCACTGCCAGTACTACGCGGGGGGGGGGTGGGGGGGGGGGTGGAGGGGGGGGGGGGGAGGTTAAGGAGCATGCCTGCAACGAGCGAAACGAACGGAATAGATGTCCCGGCAGCTGTTGCGCATAATCCACGTGTTAGCTGCACAGAAACTGCGAGTGCATGTGGAATAAGCTAGTTCAGCGCCGTTGGCATTTTGCGCGCAAACAACTCCCATCCGTGCCACGTGTTACTTCATCAACAGATTAACCAGCGGGACCGGAGGAGATATGTGGAATTCTGTTTGCTCGGTTCTGATACGATGTTTCTTTTTTTTTTCTTCAAAAATCGCTTTACCGATGTAACTATTTTTACGTATCACAGAAATGTGAATGTAAAAAAATAAACATTATTTGGTCGCTGAGAATCCGTACCGGCTGAGGCGGGTTCAACATTAGAGGTAGTGGAGTATGAACGTTTGATGGGCGATTATTGGTGACTACGTGATTGGTCCTTATTTCATTTAAGAAACCTTAGCGGTTAAAGTTACAGTTTCTTACCGAAGTGGCACCAGCTCTCCTAGAAGAAATACCACTTGAAACGCGTTGATGAATGTCTTGCCAGTATACGACGGGTGCCATGTTCACCTTCTTGCTTGTTGCTAGGAGAGCGCTGACCCACCTTTTTCTTGGTCAATGGATAAGACGTGACGGGGGTAATAGTTGGCTTACACGTTGCCTTATTTGACGTCAATGTTCTTTTTTGCGGAGTAAACTTAAAGATGAAATATATGCACAAATTCCAGTGACCCAAGAGTGTAAAAATCACACTGTTTCAGCGTGTGTAATGATATCGATGGAATCTCTGCAGTCTGTGCAAAAGCCCTTGCACCAGCAACAGCAAACGTGAATTTCAGTGAAGGGTGGGCATTTTCAAAACTTAATGACCTAATTCGATTTGTATATCTTGCGATTTCCTATTTTTTATACCTTGTTATTTTCTATTTTCTGCTCTTGCTGATGTACTTTTGCAATGTAAATACATATCTTGATATTAACTTTATAATGCGAAGTAATCATTTTACAATTTTTCTAACTGAGTGCCCCGTGTTGACTTTTTGATGTGCACGTTTCATTGAAGGTTGTGTTAGAAACAAGAGCAGAATTGTTACCGTAGTTTGCTTATTAGGTACCACGTTCTTTGGTTTGCAGTTGGCCTGCTGGTCCAACCACAAGTAGCCAAGTGTGATTAGTATCAGTTCGAAATTAAGCTTTTCTCCACTACTCCGCTTTAGTCAAGCTGGAGCGCCACATCAACTTGACGTGAAATATAACAACACGAAATTGCACTCAAGGCATCAATCGGTTTCACGTTGAAAACATAAAAATCCTAAGTTCGTTGAATTCGTCTCTTTTAGAAGTACGACACCAGCATCAAAAATTACTACAGTTCATTTTTAATAAACGAAGATGATACCGATTTCTCTGTAATTAGTATAGGTCTGAAAACAGACTTTATCCCATTAAGTGCAGAAGTTTTCACAATTCGTTCGTGTGAACGCAGGCTTACGATATCTTAAACGGTTCCAGAGATATCTGAGGCGAAGAATTTAGCTGAATCACCCATTGTGTAGATGTAGAAGTGGGCATGTTGCGCCGAACGTGAACAGTGTTTATTCTTACATGCCTCCTGTAACTCGTCCCATTGAATCGTAAATTTATGATATCCCTTTTGGGACACCACGTCGATTTATCGAATCAACATCAATTCGAGTTTTTTCTTGTGTGGTGGACGGGACGGAAGGATGTACAGAGTTCTTCAAGCAAGGTTCTTGCAGAGATTGTGACGTTTCTGGTCTTACATCGTGCCAAGAGGGGTGGCGGAGGGGGGGGGGGGGGGGAGGGGAGAGAAGACATGCTAATAATGTTCGATATGCAGGATGGATTACTGATGGTATATCCAGAATGGGCACACCGATTTGTTCATTTTCTGCAAAGCTGTGATTGTAAAAGTTAATACCCTACGGGGTCTGCACCCGACACGTGAATACCAGATCAAAATTGCATTCTAAAGCAAAGAATGTTAACTTAATGTGTATGTGCATGTAAGAAACGTTTAGATAAATGGAAAGAAATACTTTTTGCAGTTAGCATTCAATATCACCTCACACAATGATTTTTTAACAAATGTTGTAATTAATGGAACTAAAGGCAAAAGTTGGCCAATCGCGAGTAGCTAAATCGCACGTAGATGATCGGAGGACGTTAAGGGAAATGTCATAACTTCACATCTGTTTCAAACTGGAATACCTCTGACAATGAGGAGGACATGCTCACTCTTTCTGTGGGGATCGTCTATGTATTCTTTACTAGGAGTGTCTGGTTTAGTGATTCTGGTTCATAGGATACTAGATTCATTTCGTAGCCACCGCTATCGTTCCTTGCACAGCTGGCGCCACTGACATATCGTAATTAGGGTCAACAGACGCGAATAAGTTACTTTACCGTGTTCCGAAACTACGAATACGTCCCAAAGCCGGGTGGAATGGATCCTATGATGATCGAAACTGTTTATGAAAAGCGCTTCGTAATGTAGATCTACATCTACATTTACAAGGATACGCTGTAAATCTCATTTAAGTGCCTGGCAGGAGGTTTATCGAACGACCTTCACAATAATTCTTTGTTATTCCGCTCTCAAACACCCCGCCGAGGAAACGAACACCTATATCTTTCTGTTTTATTGTGGTGATCGTTTCTTCCTATGCAGGTCGGCGTCAACAAAATATTTTCGCTTTCGGAGGAGAAAGTTTGTAAAGAAAATTTCGTGAGGAAATCGCGCCGCAACGAGACACTCCTTTGTTTTAATGAAGTCCACACCAAAACTTGCTTCATGTCCGTGACACTCTGTCCTCTACTTCTCGATAACTCAAAACGTGCTGCTCTTCTTTGAACTTTCTCGATGTACTCTGTTAATGCTATGTGATAAGGATCCCACGCCGCGCAGCAGTCGTCTGAAAGAGGACGGCCAAACGTAGTGTAGGAAGTCTCTTTAGTAGATCTGTTGCATCTTTAAGATGTTCTGCCAGTAAAATGCAGTCTTTGGTTCGTCTTCACCACAACATTTTCTGTGTGTTCTTTCCAATTTAAGTAGTTCGTAATTATAATTTCTAGACATTATGTTGAATTTCCGGCCTTTAGATGTGAGTGATTTATCAAAAAAATGTTCATATGTGTGTGAAATCCTATGGGACTTAACTGCTAAGGTCATCAGTCCCTAAGCTTACACACTAATTAACCTAAATTATCCTAAGGACAAACACACTTCCATGCCCGAGGGAGGAATCGAACCTCCGCCGGGATCAGCCGCACAGTCCATGATTGCAGCGCCCTAGACCGCTCGGCTAATCCCGCACGGCGATTGGTTTATCGTTCAACGGAAGTTTAACGGATTCTTCTTAGCACTCATGTAGATGACCTCACATTTTTCATTATTAGGGTCAACTGCCAATTTTCGCACCGTGGAGATATCTTGTTTTGATCTTATGATGACTTTGCTAGACGATAAATGACAGCATCCTCTGCAAATAGCCTAAGACGGCTGCTCGGATTGTCTCATAATTCGTTTACCTAGATACGGAACAGCAGAGGGCCTATAACACTATCTTGGGGAACGCCAGAAATCACCTCTGTTTTGTTCGATGGCTTTCCGTCAATTACTACGAACTGTAACCTCTCTAACAGGAAATCACGAATCCAGTCGCATGACTGATACGATATTCCATAAGCGCGCAATTTGATTACAGATCGCTTGTGGGCCCTCCTGGAAATGTAGAAATACTTAATCAATTTTAAATCCCTTGCCAATAGCACTCAATATTTCGTGTGAGTAAAGAGCTAGTTGTATTTTACGAGAACTGTCATAGTCGTATTGGCGGTGTGTACTCTTGTAGCCGCGCGGTCTTGGGCGTCTTGATACGGTCCCCGCGGCTCCCCCCATCGGAGGTTCGAGTCCTCCCTCTGGCATGGGTGTGTGTGTGTGTGTGTGTGTGTGTGTGTGTGTGTGTGTGTGTGTGTCTTCCTTAGCGTAAGTTACTTTAAGTTAGATTAAGTAGTGTGTAAGCTTAGGGACCGATGACCTCAGCAGTTTGGTCGCATAAGACCTTACCACAAATTTCCAATTTACTCTTGGTATTTTTCTGCTCGCATTGACCACAGGTCATTTCGTTAGGAGTTAGTTCTCTGAAATTAGGAGTTATGGTTTGTTGGTAAACATCAGTCCAATAAGTCTTACTGCACTCATTGTACTCCGCATTCCTGCTTTCAGATCATCCAGATGCTCTGATGTAACTGATCAGGATTATCATTACTGTAATAATGATAATCTTTCTACTTCATGTCCAGTTAATACATCCAAGCTTCATCACTATCAACCTCTCTGTCACGCACAGACTGAAATAGCCGATATTGACAGCAAGTAACAAATCTGAATTTGCCAGTAGATGCACTTCCATTACTTTGTACGTTTTAGTCTGAGTCTGTGCACACTTCTGCGTACAGATACTATTGACGTCGCTGTGAAGTGTAAATGTAAACGAATAGGGCGCCCGCCACACAGTCCACGCAACGGGCCGGAGCTCCATGCGGTGATGGCCACCCTCCAGACTGCCTGCGAGAGTACTGGTTCCTGAGCAACGGCGCAGACAGCGTTTGCTTCGTACGTGAAACACTCAGAAAATCTACGTCTATACTCTGCAAACCACGTTGCGGCATGTAGCTGAGGGTCCTTCTGGCATCTTCCCCGTTCCATTCGCTAATAGTGCATGGGAAGACTTACTGTTGATAAACCTCGTATAATGTCTAGTTTCTCTGAATGTCTCATGGTGTCAGTTCTGGAGATGCTTGTGATAGGAAGTAATCAGTTCTTGGAAAATACGCTCTCGGACTTTCAACAGCACACACTTCCGTGATAGACAAAACCTTTCTCGAAGGATTTGCCACTAGAGTTTGTCGAGCATCTTCGTAACCCTTAGCGGTTACTGAAATGTTCCGAGACAATACCTGCTCATCTTTATTGGATTTTCTCTATTTCTTTTATTAATCCGCCAGAGAGGCTACTCAGCCTTTGCTGTTGATAATGGAAGCATTGCTCAAGAAAAATCAAGACACGGTCACAGGGTTTGCGGACCTGCAAGAAGCGTTGCCAGTGTAAAATACTGCAAGATGTTCTGAGAAAATGGGGGTAAGCTGTAGAGAAAGAGAAGTAATATACAATATGTACAAGAACCGACAGGGAATAATAGACCAAGAACGAACGGATTAAAAAGGGTGGCAGACAGAAATGTAGTCTTTTGTCCCTTACTGTTCAATCTACATTTCGAAGAAGCAGAGACGGAAATAAGAGAAAGAATGCACAGCAGGATTAAAATTAAGGCGAAAGGAAGTCAGCGGTAATATTCTCTGATCACATTGCTATCCTCAGTGAAGGTGAAGAAGAGTGACAGGATCTGTTGAATGGAATGAACAGTCTAATGAGTACAGAACATGGATCGAGAGTAAACTGAAGGAAGACGAAAGAAATTAGAGGTGGCATAAATGAGAACAGCGAGGGAATTCTGTTACCTAGGCAGCAAAATAACCCATGATGGACAGAGCAAGGAGGATATAAAAAGCAGACTAGCACCGGCATAAAGGGAATTCATGGTCAAGAGAAGTCTTACTATATCAAACATAGATCTTAGTTTGGGGAAGAAATTTCTGAGAATATACGTTTGGAGCACAGCATTGTACAGTAGTTAACCGTGGACTGTGGAAAAACAGGAACAGGGAAGAATCGACACATTTGAGACGTGGTGTTACAGATGAAATTTGAAAATTTGGTGGACTGGTAAGGTAAGGAAAGAGGAGGTTCTCCGCAGAATCTGTTGGGAAAGGATTGTATAGAGAACACTGACAAGAAGAAGCTCCTGCATGATAGGGCGTCTGTTAAGACATCAGGGATTAACTACTATAGTACCAGAGGGAGCTGTGGAGGGTAAAAACTGTAGAGGAAGACAGAGATTGGAATACATTCAGCAAATGATTGAGGACGTAGGTTGAAAGTGCTAATCTGAGATGAAAAGATTGGCACAGGACAGCAATTCATAGCGGGACACATCAAACCAGTCGGAAGACTGATTACTACGCTAAAAGAAAAAGTATATCGAGATGGTGAGAGCTCCGCCCTAGTGAGCGAAACTCAAGAATCAGCCTTACCAGTGTTTTGTAAAACAATTCTCTTGTGGATTAATTACTTTTGCGTCACATTCTTTCAGTGAATTTCAGCCTGGCATCCGCTTTTCATACAATTAATTTTAGGTCGCTGTGGGCGGATACTCACAGGTCCGTTACAGTTAGTTGTGTTTCCAGCGGTTTTTAACCAATTGGGTAATCGAGCAGTAGTGGATCTCTTCGCCATTTTACGCGCAATATGTTACATTTATTTACGTTCAAGGGCAGCCCCTGCACCACCTTCCATAATCCGCAGGTCTTCCTACGTTTAGCTGCAGTCTTCTGATGTTACAACCTTCCGACAGTATCGTTTATTAAAAGCCTCATTGTAATTTCGACGTTCTAGTCTAGATCACGGCTTCACAGCAGGCGCATTTCGCAGGCAGTCGGTGAATGTAGGTCTACCAGCAGCGAGCACTGTACCGCCCTCCATAACCACAGGGAACAGGGTGGGTAGCCGTGTAGAGACTTGTGTAAATGAGGAACTCTATCCAGAGGGAAATGCTTGGAGAAATCTAGACTGTCTTCATACTCTGTGTCGAATTGCAAGTAAATTACTTGAAGCCGCAGATCAGCGAGAAATGGATACTTGAAGCTGTTTCATTTTCCCATTCAGTTGCGATACGAATCCTGATTTATTTTCCAACAAGCCTGTAGACACATAAAATAATCGATTTCATGAGGAACCTATATTTTCTACACTGTCTTCAATGGTGCTAATAATATTACAGTCAACTGTATGGCTATGATATCTACGCTTTCATAAAGCGCTAAAGAATATTTTGGAAGTTGGCTCTTAAGGTCGTTTGCCGTAACCTGTTGGGACGCGTGACTAATGTTTGGTGACTTGAAACTGTTTTATCTGAAGTCGATATAAATGTTGAGGTACATGTACCAAGCATTCTTTTACGAAATCACCATCTGTGAAAGGGCGCAAGGACTTCGCCACAAGTATTACGGTTTTGTAGCTCATCCGAACGGCACTCGCACTTGATTTTTCTTCCTCTTTTTCCAAGTATTCGGATAGCTTACCGTTACGGTTTAAAACGTTTTGTCCATGTTTAGTTTCTGCATATTTTCGGTTTCCATATTCTTAGACTTGGTAAGACAAATAGTGCCTTCCTGAACTGAACTTATTAAAAGCATTAATTGTCTAATAATACAATAAACATTTTACGTATCCATCTTTCTGTGTAAAAAGATATGATTCCTCGCACTGCGGAGTGAAATGCAAAGATATTGTCAGTGTTACATAATGCCGACTCGTCATTGCTGCTCTTAGAGGACATGGCTATCAAAAATTAACGTCCCCTATTTCGCAGTTGATGCTTCTCCCGTGCTGTTGTGACCATATGGTTCGCACGCATTTCTCTGACTTTCCGTCACGCCGCAGCTGGTCTGCTCTGGAGTAAGAGCATGATCATGCGGGAGTGCTCTACATCAGCGAGTTGTTAAACCCTGGACTAGACGATTGTATGAAAATAAAAACTGAATCTGAGTTACACTTCACCTCTCCTTACCGAACTAGGGTACCTATTTTAATTAATTCAGTAATAAAAATGGAAATCATCGTTCCACTTTGTGTACACTACACACTGAGGTGGCAAAAGTCGTAGGCTACCTCCTAGTATCGTGTCGGACCTGATTTTGTCCGGCGTAGTGCAACAACTCAGTGTGACATGGACTCAAGTTCCCTGCAGAAATACTGAGTCTCTATAGCCGTCCACAACTGCGGAAGTGTTAACGATGCAGGATTTTGTGTACAAATTGACCCCTCGATCCTGTCCCATAAATGTTCGATGGGACTCATATCGGCCGAGCTGGATGGCCAAATCAATCGTTCGAGCTGTCCAGAAGGTTCTTCAAACCAGTCGCGAACAGCTGTGGCCCGGTGACAAGGCGCACTGGTCATAAAAGTTCCGTGATTGTTTGGGAACGTGAAGTCCGTGACTGGCTCCAAATGGTCTCCAAGTAGCCGAACATAACCAGGCGCCAGTCCGTACCATATAAAGACAGCCCACGCCATTATAGAGCGACCACCAGCTTGCGCAGTGCCTTCTTGACAAGCTGGATCCATGGCTTCGTGAAGTGAACGCTACACTCGAACACTGCCCTCAGCTCTTACCGACTGAAATCGGGACTCATCTGCCCAGGCCACGATTTTCCAGGAGCCAAACAATATCATCAGGCGCCCAGGAGAGGTTCTGCTGCAGGCCGGCCGGGGTGGCCGAGAGGTTCTAGGCGCTTCAGTCTGGAACAGCGCTACCGCTACGAAATGGCTCTGACCACTATGGGACTTAACATCTGTGGTCATCAGTCCCCTAGAACTTAGAACTACTTAAACCTAACTAACCTAAGGACATCACACACATCCATGCCCGAGGCAGGATTCGAACCTGCGACCGTAGCAGTCGCGCGGTTCCGGACTGCTCGCCTAGAACCGCTAGACCACCGCGGCCGGCGCGACCGCTACGGTCGCAGGTTCGAATCCTGCCTCGGGCATGGATGTATGTGATGTCCTTAGGTTAGTTAGGCTTAAGTAGTTCTAAGTTCTAGGGGACTGATGACCTCAGATGTTAAGTCCCATAGTGCCCAGAACCAGAGGCTCTGCTGGTGATGTCATACTGATGGCAAAGTCACTATCATCGGTCGTCTGCTGCCATAGTCCATTAACACCAAATTTCGCCTCACTGCCCTAACGGATACGTCCGTCGTAGGTCCGACATTAATTTCTGCGGTTATTGCACGCAGCGTTGCTTCTGTTACCACTGAGAATTCTAAGCAAACGCAGCTGCTCTCTGTCGTTAAGTGAAGGCCGTCGGCCTTTGCGTTGTCTGTGATGAAAGGTAATGACTGAAATGAGGTATTCTCTGCACAGCCTTGACACTGCGAATCTTGGAATACTGAATTTCCTAATGGTTTCGGAAACGGAGTGTCCCATCCATCTAGCTCCAACTACCATTCCGTGCTCAAAGTCAGTTAATTCCAGTCGTGCAGCCATAATCAGTTCTGAAACCTCCTCACATGAATCACTTGAATGAAAATGACAATTCCTCCCATGCACTGCCCTTTTACATCTTGTATATGCGACAGTACCGCTATTTTTATGTGTACATACCGCTATCCCATGACTTTTGTCACCCCACGAGGGGACCTTCTGGGAGGTGCATCGTGTTATGAGCTCCTACTTCGCCTGCTTATAGTGTGGACAGGCACCTATCACACCCTAAAATTGTAGGTGCCAATGCGGATTCGTTTTTGAAATATTGCCTCTTAATGTTTGGACAGCTCTTTATAAACAGAAAAGTTTCACTGTTGTGGCAAGTGAGCGAGTAAAAGATTGAAACAAAATTTGACATTCAATGTATAATTTTTATTTATCGAGGCTTGTCATTCTTTTTAATCAATTCCTTGCAGAATTTTCGTGATTAATTATAAACTGAAACAGGCATTTGAAAAAAAAGGAAACAAAAGTAGCATAGACGGGTCTCGAACCAGGGTCGCCTGGACTGGAGTCTCGCTCGCTTGCCACTTTTTTTTGGTCTTATTTTGTTCTATATTGTTCGTTGGATTTGTTTGTGGCGGACGTCGTAAGACACCCGTTGAAGTTCGTCGTTGATCGATTAACTCGGTTTTTTATTACAGAGGGACTCTCGGCTACTCGCTCACTTGCCACAACAGTGAAACTTTTCTGTATATAAAGAGCTGCCCAAACTTAAATAGGCAGTATTTCAAAAACGAGGGCGCATTGACACCTACAATTGTAGGGTGTGATAGGTGCCTACCCACACTATAAGCAGGCGCAGTGGGAGCTCATAACTCGATGCACCTCCCAGGAGGTCCCCTCTTCAGTGTATAGTTGCACTCAGTCTTTCCTATTCGTCCGTGTGCAGCGGGCAGGGTCGCGCGGGGCTAAACGTCCTGCATTGCCGAGGTCGAGGGAGACGCGAGTGAGAGCGACGCGCGGACGGGAGCAGCGACCTGGCGAGCGCTGGCGTCTGGAGGCCGCGGTTGGACTATTTCCGCGGCAGCAGCAGCAGCGCGTGTAAACACGGCGGCGGTGAATCGGCTGGCGCCGGGGCAGCGAACCTGCGCACATGGCCACGGGTCGACAACCCCGCGCGTAAACACAGCCGCCGGCTTCCGCCACGCCGCGCCACACAGCCCGGAGCTGCGGGGCGCGCGTGCGCACGCCTGGCGGCCCAGCCCCACTGACTCTGACCGAGACCGACTCTGGCGCCGGAGCGCGAGCCGCGGCCGGCGGATCGATGCCCGACCACCGTCGCACGGCGCCGGTCCCAGCAACACGTCTACATCCATATTCCGCAAGCCACCTGACGGTGTGTGGCGGAGGGTACTTCGAGTACCTCTATCGGTTCTCCCTTCTATTCCAGTCTCGTATTGTTCGTGGAAAGAAAGATTGTCGGTATGCCTCTGTGTGGGCTCTAATCTCTCTGATTTTATCCTCATGGTCTCTTCGCGAGATGTACGTAGGAGGGAGCAGTATACTGCTTGACTCCTCGGTAAAGGTATGTTCTCGAAACTTCAACAAAAGCCCGTACCGAGCTACTGAGCGTCTCTCCTGCAGAGTCTTCCACTGGATTTTATCTATCATCTCCGTAACGCTTTCGCTATTACTAAATGATGCTGTAACGAAGCGCTCTGCCCTCCTTTGAATCTGCTCTATCTCTTCTAGCAAGCCTATCTGGTACGGATCCCACACTGGTGAGCAATATTCACGCAGTGGGCGAACGAGTGTATTGTAAGCTACTTCCTTTGCTTTCGGATTGCATTTCCTTAAGATTCTTCCAATGAATCTCAGTCTGGCATCTGCTTTACCAACGATCAACTTTATATGATCATTCCAAAAAAATGGTTCAAATGGCTCTGAGCACTATGGGACTTAACTTCTGTGGTCATCAGTCCCCTAGAACTTAGAACTACTTAAACCTAACTAACCTAAGGACATCACACACATCCATGTCCGAGGCAGGATTCGAACTTGCGACCGCAGCGGTCGCGCGGCTCCAGAGTGTAGCGCCTAGAACCGCTCGGTCACTGCGGCCGGCTGATCATTCCACTTTCAATCACTCCTAATGCCTACTCCCAGATAATTTATGCAATTAACTGCTTCCAGTTGCTGACCTGTTATATTGTAGCTAAATGATAAAGGATCTTTCTTTCTGTGTATTCGCAGCACATTACACTTGTCTATATTGAGATTCAATTGTCATTCCCTGCACCATGCGTCAATTCGTTGTAGATGCTCCTGCATTTCAGTCGCCCTCTGTCACTACTGAGCACCACTCTTTTCTTTAATTTCTTTTTCTTAGCTGTTCTTTTATCAGCTGTTCGATTCTACAATCACATCCACAACCATACACTGCAAATCACTACTAAGTGTGTGGCAGAGAGTACTTCCCACTGTACCACGATATTATACACTATCTGATCAAAAGGAACCGAACGCTCTACGTAATGAGACATTGCCCACTAGATGTCATTAGAGAGGAACCCATCAGTATGAAATGAAGCGTGAAGTATTGTGCAGTCAGAAGACAAGCAGAAACAGCAAAATGGGTCTCTCAGGAGAGCTCACACCCAAACCTCCAGATGTTAGACAGTCAGATCGGTACCAAAAGTCGTATATTGATAATCCACCAAAACGTCGATATAGTTTGTGCTATGCGCTGTCGTTCAGGAGACAGGGATGGGAAAAACCGACCGGTTAAAACCGATACGGGTATTTTAGTTCTGAACTAGCTAACCCGGCGAACTCTGTTCCGCCTTAAAGCCAATAAATAATCAGATTTTGGATGTTAAGTTCAATTTTTTATTAGGAAATTCAAATAAAAAATTTAAGTATTTTAATGATTCTTTATTCTTTATGTTTTTTGGTGCATAGCTTCCACTCTTCAGTTAAGTACCTTGTGATACACGACATTTTTTGTTTTATTATCAGGCGCAAGAACAAACAACGCAGATGGTCTTGCGACCCGTGAACATGCCACATATAATTGACCATGTGAAGAACATGGATATTCCAGATTTAAATCACAAACTTTCAAGGATTGGCCTTGTGATTTGTTCATGGTCATGGCGAATGCAAGACGGACCGGAAAACGAATTCTTTTAAACTCAGACGGCATATTGGTTGGGACCATCTGGATCCTCGTAATGAGAACTTCCTCCCCTTCGAATTTTCCTTTGAGTATCGTCGTGTAAATAACATTTTTCATCAATTTAGTTACCACCAAACGCGTACCGTTGCACAGTTTTGGTTGGTTTATGTTTCGAAGCATGATTACTACGGAGCCAACTTCTAGGCGTAAATTGTGCGGTGGTAAGCCAGGCACATGCAAGGAGTTTAAAAATTCAATTGGATAGTTGGTGGCTTCATCTTCATTTGTTACACAGTCAATAGATTTGAATGAATGCATTTTACCAATGATCTCATGTATGTTTTGTATACTTCTTGCATTACGAGCTTGTCGAGAAATATTCGATTGTCTTGGTCGCGGCATTGTTAATGATGATTCGAAGAAAATATAAATTATTTCTTTAAATTTTTAATTAATGATATATACTGATACTTAGCCATAGACGTTTAGCTGACATTTGCGTTTTGTTATTCCATGTCAGATGCGTTTTTGTTATACCACGTTTTATAACGGTCGAACGGGATAAAAAGTATCTTATGTCCGTCTCCTGGTTCTAAGCTACGTCTACACCATTTTTCAGCCAAATCGGTCCAGTGGTTTTTGAGTTATAAATAGTGTAACTAACACGACTTTCTTTTCAAATGGTGCAAATGGCTCTGAGCACTATGGGACTTAACATCTGTGGTCATCAGTCCCCTAGAACCTAGAAGTACTTAAACCTAACTAACCTAAGGACATTGCACACGTCCATGCCCGAGGCAGGATTCGAACCTGCGACCGTAGCAGTCGCGCGGTTCCGGCTGAGCGCCTAGAACCGCTAGACCACCGCAGCCGGCCGACTTTCTTTTATATATACAAATTACCTGTATTTTTCAGAATTTGTTTGGTTATAACAGGTGTCTTTTATTTTTTACAAATAACCGAGTAAAAAAAAACGAAATATGAGTTAGCCATAGCTGCAGGGCTAAAATTTTTCGTTTTTAAATAAACATTTTTTAAAGCAGTAATTTTTATTCGTAATATTTGCATTAGTTTGAAATATTGCGTTACTATAGAAAATGGAAAAAGCGATCACTGCTGTTTTAATAAGAATGCCGACAGAAACGAGCAACAAACACACGGCTTCAGAATTGGTACAGGGTTGCTGAGACAATAGTGTCCTTGTTGTTGTGTGTCGTGGCTAAATGTAAACGTGTACCTGCGGCGTGCAAGACTTACCCTCACCTTAACCAACTTTGATACCATCAGGAACCGTTGTGCACAGCGACCGCAGTCTATAAGGAAGGAGAGGCACACAGCAGTCAGTCGAAATCCGATAAGCTTTTATTATTCTTGCAAATATAGATTTCGGGTATAGATAGCGATCTTCAGTGCATTTTCGTTATTTTCAACAGACTCGCGGCAGTTCATGGTACCACACGTTCTTATAGGGGTATAGGCACAAGGATACTGAGGCGCCCCAGTGACCTGCGTATACACCTGTAGATTTGCAAGAGCAATTAAAGCTATACGGATTGCAGCCCACTACCGCGTGCCTCTCCTTCCTTACCCTCAGCTTCTCTACACGCTGGTTTCTCGCTGACGACGCTGGACATCCATTGCATTGCAGAATGGCGCCAGCCCTAGAATGGATGTATATTTTTGAAGTGACGCAGCCGTTACATACAACGCTTCATTTCCTTTAAAAGACTGAAGGTTTGTCAGCCATTTCTATGAAATAATGAATGAGGAAGGAAATTATAGCAACAGTAATAAAAAGAAAACTTAACAATTCATTCATAGCACACATTAAAAATAAAAAGTACCCGATCTGCTGTCTGTGTCTACATAAGACGACTTAATTTACTTGTAGCCCTTGGAAACGGATACAATATCACGAAAAACAGTTATTTAACTTTAGTTCTCACCCTTTAGCCCTGACAACTGGTAAAGTCCAAATAGTAGACTGACCTCACATTAAAACGTGATTTTTGAGCAGAATTTCAAAAAATTAGAATCAATAGGACAATACTGGTGTTATTTTGTCGGTAGTATTCAACCACTAATCACTTTTCGAGAATAGCAGCGGGCGTTGGACGGACTAGGTTTTTATTTTGTTTCCCTTTTTCATTTAATGTTTTGCTTCTATGTGTCTTGAAATTAAGAGAGTCAAAATTCTTCAATATTTGTTCGATTTTTATGCTTATTACAGAAAATAATAGGGATGAAAAACCGAAAGTCTGTTTTTTTCAGGAACCGGTTATTTTGAGCAGTTTTAACTCTGAGATTAAACTGGCGTGGGAAAAACCGATATAACCTTTAAATCGGTTGTTTCAGTGATAACAGCCATCCCTACCAAGACAACGTGCGCAAACGGTAAGTAACAAGTAACACCCTACTTACAGAGCACAGGAAAAGCATAACTGTGCCCGTTTGTCGTGTAGAGCTCCCGTTGGGAAGTCGGTTGAGTGTTAGTTTATTGCACCCGTGCTCCTGCGTTCGAGCCCTTGACATGCCAGTTTTCTTAATATAGTTCGTATGATACTCTAATACACTGTAGAGCCAAAGAAGCTGATACACTTGCCTAATATCGTGTAGGCCCCCCGCGAGCACGCAGAGGCCGGCCGTGTGACCGAACGATTCTAGGCGCTTCAATCTGGAACCGCGCGACCCCTACGGTCGCAGGTTCGAATCCTGCCTCGGGCATGGATGTGTGTGATGTCATTAGGCTAGTTAGGTTTAAGTAGTTCTAAGGTCTAGGGGACTGATGACCTCAGATGTTAAGTCCCATAGTGCTCAGAGCCATTTGAGCAGGCAGAAGTGCCGCAACACGACGTAGCATTGACTCGACTAATGTCTGACGTAGTGCTGGAGAGGACTGACACCATGAATCCTGTAGGGCTGTTTATAAATACTTAATAGTACGAGGGGTTTGAGATCTCTTCTGAACAGCACGTTGCAAGGCATTCCACATATGCTCAATAATGTTCATGTCTGGGATGCTTCGTGGCCAGCGGAAGTGTTGCCACTCAGGAGAGTCTTCCTGGAGCCACTCTGTGCAATTCTGGACGTGTGGGGGTGTCGCATTGTCCTGCTGAAGTTACCAAAGTCCGTCGGAATGCACAACGGGCATGAATGGAAGCAGGTGATCAGACAGGATGTTTACCTGTCAGAGTCGTATCTACACACATCAGAGGTCCCATACCACTCAAACTGCACACGTCCCACACCATTACAGAGCCTCCACGAGCTTGAACAGTCCCCTGCTGACATGCAGGGTCCATGGCTTCAAGAGATTGTCTCCATATTCGTACACGTCCTGTAAGTAGGCTGAGGCTGTTTAGGTTTTTATGTTGGTAACGCCACGTAGTGCTCTGTGTGAAAATCGCTGACTGCACTGTGTGCAGTCTTTGGCTGGTTGGACTCATTGTTGGAATATTCGCTTGTGTAGTGTTGGGCAGCTGGATGTGAACATAGCGTAGCGTTGGGCAGTTGTAGGTGAGCCGCCAGCAGTAGTGGATATGGGGAGAGAGATGCCAGAAATTTGTTTAATTGGATGTCACAAAATTATATACGTACATAACTTTTGTACGCTATTAAGGTAAATACATTGTTTGTTCTCTATCAAAATCTTTCATTTGCTATCTATGCCTATCAGTAGTTAGTGCCTTCAGTAGTTAGAATCTTTTATTTAGCTGGCAGTATTGGCATTCGCGGTATTGCAGTAGTTCGAGTAGCGAAGATATTTGTGAGGTACGTGATTCATGAAAGGTATAGGTTATTGTAAGTCAGGGCCATTCTTTTGTAGGGATTATTGAAAGTCAGATTGCGTTGCGCTAAAAAATTATGTGTCAGTTTGCTGATGATCAAAATAAGTAAAGAGAAAACTGTCTGAGTACGTTGAGTTTTGCCCAGCTGTTTGAAAATCAAATAACGTAAGAGTTTTTCCAACACAGTCAAGGCAACATGTTTCCAATCATCAGCAGCCCAATGTCGGTGTTGACAGGCCCAGGCGAGGCGTAAACTTTGCGTCATGCAGTCATCAAGGGTACACGAATGGGACTTCGGCTCCGAAAGCCCATGTCGATGATGCTTCGCTGGATGGTTCGCACGCTGACTCTTTTTGATGGCCCAGCACCGAAATCTGCAACAATTTGCGAAAGGGTTGCACTTTTGTCACGTTGAACCATTCTCTTCAGTCGTCGTTGGTCGCGTTCTTACAGGTACTTTTTCCGTCCGCTGCGGTGTCTGGGATTTGTTATTTTACCGGATTCCTGGTATTCACGGTCCACTAGTGAAATGGTCGTACGGGAAAATCCTCACTTCATCGCTACCTCGGAGATAATGTGCCCCATCGCTCGTGCCCCGACTATAACACCATGCTCAAACACACTTAAATCTTGATAACCTGCCACTGTAGTAGCAATAAGCGATTTAACAACTGTGTCGAACACTGATTGTCTTATATAGGCATTGCCGACAGCAACGCCGTATTTTTGCCCCTTTACATATCTCTGTATTTGACTACGCATGCCTATACCAGTTTCTTTGGATCTTCAGTGTATAAGAGAACATATTTCTGACATGTGAAAAGACTGTTTTAAATTTACAGGAGTTTTCTTTTGACAATCCGCTTTCGCTTCTTTTATTTCAAAGTAGCAAACCTATAGAACACATTTCTAGTTTCACAGAATAAACACAAACAATAGGAATAGAACAATAAAGAAACAATTGCATCGCACTTGCTGAAGTGATAATAGTATACTACCGTTTCGACGCACAAATGGGGGATTCATCAAATGTACATGGTGCAAGAACATAATTTGCTTCACACTCTTATTTGCACTCACCCACTATTGTGAAACTTGTGTTCCTGAATGGACGACAGTGTGAATGTGGATCTTTAGTACGGTTCATGTCTGGAGAACATGCTGGCCATTCCAGTCGAGCGATGTCGTTATCGCCGGCCGGTGTGGCCGTGCGGTTCTAGGCGCTTCGGTCTGGAACCGCGTGACCGCTACGGTCGCAGGTTCGAATCCTGCCTCGGGCATGGATGTGTGTGATGTCCTTAGGTTAGTTAGGTTTAAATAGTTCTGAGTTCTAGGGGACTGATGACCTCAGATGTTAAGTCCCATAGTGCTCAGAGCCATTTTTGATGTCGTTATCCTGAAGGAAGTCATTCGCAAGGTGTGCAGTATGGGGGCGCGAATTGTCATCCATGAAGACGAATGCCTCGCCAATATGCTGCCGATATGGTTGCACTAACGGTCGGAGGATGACATTCACGTATCGTACAGCCGCCACGGCGCCTTCCATAGCCACCAGCAGCGTATGTCGGCCCCAAATAATGCCGCCCCAAAACGGCAACGAACCTCCACCTTGCTGCACTCGCTGGGCAGTATGTCTAAGGCATATTAGTCCATTTCAGGAATTCTATTATCCAAACACGTCTCCGACGATTGTCTGGTTGAAGGCATATGCGACACTCATCGGTGAAGAGAACGTGATGCCAATCCTGAGCGGTCCATTCGGCTTGTTGTTGGGCCCATCTGTACTGTGGTGCATGGTGTCGTGGTTGTGCCGGCCGGAGTGGCCGTGCGGTTCTAGGCGCTACAGTCTGGAAGCGAGCGACCGCTACGGTCGTAGGTTCGAATCCTGCCTCGGGCATGGATGTGTGTGATGTCCTTAGGTTAGTTTTGTTTAATTAGTTCTAAGTTCTAGGCGACTGATGACCTCAGAATTTAAGTCGCATAGTGCTTAGAGCCATTTTGTCGTGGTTGCAAAGATGGACCTCGCCATGGACGTCGGGAGTGAAGTTGCGCATCATGCAGCCTATTGCACGAAAAGCATAATTCAACATGGTGGCGTTGCTGTCAGGTTTCCTCCGAGCAATAATCCGCAGGTAGCGGTCATCCACTGCAGTAGTAGCCATTGAGCGGGCTGAGCGAGGCATGGCGTCGACAGTTCCTGTCTCTCTGTATCTCCTCCATGTACGAACAACATCGTTTTGGTCACTCAGAGACGCCTGGACACTTCCCTTGTTGAGAGCCCTTCCTCGCACAAAGTAACAATGCGGACGCGATCGAACCGTGGTATTAACCGTTTAGGTATAGTTGAACTACAGACAACACGAGCCGTGTACCTCCTTTCTGGTGGAATGATTGGAACTCCATCTAACACGCGCTGCTCATGCGTGGTTGTTTACAGCTTTGGGCGGGTTTAGTGACATTTCTGGTCAAAGGGACTGTGTCTGTGATACAATATCCAAAGTCAACGTCTGTCTTCAGGAGTTCTGGGAACCGGGGTGATGGAAAACTTTTTTTGATGTGTGTGTGGCGTAACTCGACAGTGGATTATTGGAAAGGAATGATTTGCAGTGACGAATCACGCTATGCGCTGTAGCAATCCGGTGGCAGGATTAGGGTTTGGCGAATGCCTGGACAATGCCAGCTGCCATCATGCGTAGTGCCAACACTGAAGTACGGAATAGTGTGGGTGTGGGGGTGTTTTTCGTGGTTTGAGTGTGGCGCCCTTACTGCGTTTAAGAAAAGTCTAAAATGCGGAGGGATATGATCAGATTTTATAGCAATGTGCACTGCGTGCCGTAGAGGAACAATTCGGATGCGATGTTTGTTTGTATGAGCATGACAATGCACTCTTTCATAAATCAGTACCTGTGAGCCAATAGTTTGCGGATAATAGAATTCCTGAAATGGACTAATATGCCTAGAGTCCCGAAATGAACCCAGTGGTAACTGGGATGATGGGAACGTCGGTTTCGCTCCAGATCTCAACGTCCAACATTACTGCCTTCTCTGGATTCGGCTCTTCAGGAAGAATAAGCTGCTGTTCCTACGCAGACTATTAGACGCCTCATTAAAAGTGTAAGCAGATGAGTTCAAACTACCATCAAGGGAAAGGACGGACACACCGCGCATCAAATATCCACTAACAGATGTCCGCACGCTTTTGATTAGATAGTGTAGTTTCATTTCTTTCCATTAGGGTACTGAGGGCTGGAAGAATGTCTGCTTAACGGCCTCTGCGCGCGCCATACTCAGTCTGGCCGTGCTTCAGGTCCATATAGGAGCGATACAGAGGAGGCCATAGCGTACTCAAGAGATTCGTCACCCAACGCTGATTCTTGGTTTTTCTTTTTTTTTCTTTTTTTTTTTAAGTAGCTTTTCCCGAGGTTGATGATATCTGATGCCTGTGACTTTCGCTTTTTTTTTCTTTTGAGCATTTCCGGAATCCTCCATGTTGGCCAAAGGAACCTGTAACTATTCGTGCTGCCGTTCGTTGTATACGTACAGGTCCACTATTAGACCTATTTGGTACAGTTCCACACACCTGAGAACAATTCTAGTGTAGGAAGCACATCTGTTTTATAAGCAGTCTCCTTTGTGGATTGACTGCATATTCTCAGTATCCTCCCAGTGAACCCAAATCTGACACCTGCTCTAGTTACGATTCAACTTACGTTATCGCTTCTCAAATTCAGCTATTCAGCTATTTATTTCTTTCAGGTAGAAGGGTTTTGAAGACATCTCTTACGTCCAATCGGACGTTATTAGAGAGTTGACATTACAACACGCGTATACACTGATGAGCCAAAACTTTACGAGCACTTGCCTAATAGCTTGTTTGTCCATCTTGGCATGTTTGTGGAGGTATGTGGCATTACGTGTCTACGCACAGGTCACGTAATTCGCGTAAATAACGGGCCGCTGATTTACGTGCGCAGTGATGGCGCCCGATAGCGATCCAGATGGGTTCCACAGGATTTACATTGGACGAACTTGGTCGCCGAGACATCAACCTCAGTTCACTATAATGCTCCTTAAACCACTGTAGCACGATTGTGGAGCCGAGAAAGGGGCAGTTATACTGATGAAAGAGGACATAGCCGTCGGGGAAGACGAGGTTCTCCTCACTTGGCTTCGGATAGACCACAGTCCTATGACGCGTGCTTCGTGCTCCAGCGAGAGGACCCTCCAATGTGTGGTGCTTGTGGCGTCCAGGTCACTGTGCGCCACGTTTTATTTGATTGTGCTTTATTTTCTGACCAGCGGGCCGCGGCTGACTTGCCGGCGGATCTGCCATCTCTTTTAGGAAATACTCAAAACGAATAGGTTAAAGTTTTAAAGTTCTGTGACTTGTCCAATGATTTTACCATGATTTGAGGGAGAGGGTCTTCATTTGTTCACAGGGTGATTGGCTCGCCCGTATTTTACGTAAGTGGCCCACCAGTGACAATTTCCCGCGGCATCCTTGACACTCCTTTCTCGTTTCCCTTGCGTTTTATTTTCTTATACAACATTTTTTCATTTTTCCCGCTTTCTTTGCGTGTATGCTTCCATTTTACTAAGTTTGTCCACATTCGTTTCTTTTAATGTGTGTCAGGGCGCTGATGACCTCGACGTTGAGCGCCCGTAACCCCCAACACACACATGAGGGGAAAAATGTGGTTTGTAGCTGTCAGTGTGTCTTCTAATATTACCACAGGTCCCATGCAAGCGCAGAAGAAAGTCTCCCCCTAGCATAATATTGTTCCCACCAGGTGCGTTCGTGGGGCGCTGCATGTTTCGAGCCACCATTCACCTCCATGACGGCATTTGTGGAGGCGACCAGCGATCTAGAGTAGCAAAAATTGATCGACAGTCGAATATCGATGGTACCGTGCCCACTGCAGTCGCGATTTGCGATCTCGTTGGGTCAGCATTTGAAAACGTTGGGATGGTCTGTTGCGCAGCTCCATGTTCAATAATTTACGATGAACGGTATGCTCCGAAACACTTGAACGTGCACCAGCATTTTACTTTTTTGGCAGAGATCCCACAGATCACGATCTATCCTACTTTACAGAGCAGACAAGCCACCGAACCCCACGTTCTGTGAAGAGTCGTGGGTCGTGGACGTCCAACCATTTAGCGCCTAATAGTAGTTTCACTGTCCTTCTACCTAGATGCTCACGACAGTATCACGTGAACATTCGAACAACTTTGTCCTTTTCGAGATACTCGTTCACAGGCTCTGTGTAATAATGGCTAATGGTTCAAATGGCTCTGAGCACTATGGGACTCAACTTCTGAGGTCATTAGTCCCCTAGAAATTAGAACCAGTTAAACGTAAGTAACCTAAGGACATCACACACATCCATGCCCGAGGCAGGATTCGAACCTGCGACCGTAGCGGTCGCTCGGTTCCAGACTGCAGCGCCTAGAACCGCACGGCCACTTCGGCCGGCTTCTGCGTAATAATAATCTGCCCTTTGTCAAAGTCGCTTGTCTTAATGTATGTCCCCATTTGCAGCCCACACTATCGCTAAGACGATCCCCCGACCGTGTCTGCACCGCTTACATTCATTTCTTACTGCACCAAGTGCCCGCAACACCACCAGGCGGCATCCAACGGCGCGGTGGTCTTAATGTTTTGACTTATCAACTGAAACGTCCCATTAGAAAAATTAAGAATGACTCTGCTGGAAAAACTCTTATGTTATATGATACAAAGACAGCTGAGGAAAACTGAACGTACTCAGACATTTCTCTCTTTATTTATTCTGATCATCACTAAACTGACAAACAATATTTTTAGCGCGACGCAGTCTGACTTTCAATAATCCCTACAAAAGAATGGCCCTGACTAACAATAACCTATACCTTTCATGAATCACTTACCTCACAAATATCTTCGCTACTCGAACTACTGCAATACAGCGAGCGCCAATACTGCCAGCTGAAAAAAGATTCTAACTACTCAAGGCACTAACTACTGATAGGCATAGATAGCAAATGAAAGATTTTGATAGAGAACAAACAATGTATTTACCTTAATAATGTTCCAAAGTCATCATATATATATATATATATATATATATATATATATATATATCAATTCATGACCTCCATCTTTACAAATTTCCTTTTTCTGGCGGACACACGTCCAGGTCAACCGCCTCTCAAAACTCTGGAATCTCTCTCTCCACATCCACCACTGCTGGTGGCTCACCTCCAACTGCCCAACGCTACGCGCTGTTTACATACAACTGCCCAACACTACCCTAGTGAATATTTCAACAATGAGTCCACCAGCCACAGACTTCACACAGCGCAGTCAGTGATTTTCATACAGGGCGCTACGTGGTGTTACCAACATAAAAATCTAAACAGCCTACTTACACAATGTACATGACTAGTACACAGTAACAATAATAATAATAATAATAATAATAATAGTAATAATAATAATAACAATAATAATGACAATGGTGTTGTGTGCTGTCCTTAGGTTAGTTAGGTTTAAGTAGTTCTAAGTTCTAGGGGACTGATGACCATAGATGTTAAGTCCCATAGTGCTCAGAGCCAATAATGACAATAACAACAATATTAAATACAGTAATCATTAGAATGTGGACAGCCATGAGCAGCGCACAATACTAACAATAATAATAATAATAATAAATACAGTAATCATTAGAATGTGGATAGCACATGAGCAGCGCGCAATACTAATAACAATAATAATAATAATGATAATAATAGTAGTAGTAGTAGCGGGAGTCCAATGGAGAACAGCGCGCTTCGCTACAGGATCATTTAGTAGTCGCGAAAGCGTTACGGAGGTGATAGATAAACTCCAGTGGAAGACTCTGCAGGAGGGACGCTCAGTAGCTCGGTACGGGCTTTTGTTGAAGTTCCGAGAACATACCTTCACCGAGGAGTCAAGCAGTATATTGCTCTCTCCTACGTATATCTCGCGAAGAGACGATGAGGATAAAATCAGAGAGATTAGAGCCCACACAGAGGCATACCGACAATCTTTCTTTCCACGAACGTTACGAGACTGGAATAGAATGGAGAACCGAAAGAGATACTCAAGGTACCCTCCGCCACACACCGTCAGGTGGCTTGCTGAGTACGGATGTAGATGTAAATGTAGAACAGCAATCTATTACTGACTGTATCACATTTCGAAAATGTCAGTCTTATTTACACTATTGTGATGATCAATTTTCTCATCAGGTTCCTTTCCATTTTGAACAATGACATCTAACCCAAATTTGGCTCTGGCATTGTGGGGTGTTGCCCACTCGTCTTCTATAGGGTGCCTGAGTGGTGCTGCGTTTTCGGAATGCTACCCAACAATTCAAGCAAATAACATTAATAGTTTTATTTCAATAAAGCAGATTCGACAATACTTAACTAGATTGTACAACATGTTCTCGCAAGCGATGGGCGACAGGCAATATAATCCAGAATCCTTGGCTGTATGCAATATTCCTGCAAGTTTGACACACAGTTTGTGGATCACTAATAACTATTCTCGTAGCACTCTCTGCTAGGCCGTGCTAATACTCTGCGAATAATATCCACTACTGTTCGGCCGAGGCTGGCAGGAGCGGCCCTTATATTCACTTCTTGCAGGTGTCGCTCCTGTCGTGGCGCGGTCCTGACCAGCTCACCATTGGCCGACGTTTCACCGCCTTCTCGTCCGCCCTGATACCTCAGTGGTCAGCGTGACGGATTGCCGTCTTACGGGCTCGGGTTCTATTCCCGGCTGGGTCGGAGATTTTCTCCACTCAGTTACTGGGTGTTCTTTTGTCTTCATCATCATTTCATCCCCATCCGGCGCGCAGGTTGCCCAATGTGGCGTCGAAAGTAATAAGACCTGCACCAAGGTGGCTGGACCTGCCCCGAAAGGGGCCTCCCGGCCAATGACGCCAAACGATCATTTCCATTTAAAGCCTTCTCTGGTCTTGCGTTCTTCATCTTCGTTTCGGCGCTTGTGGTTATTCCAGAACAAACCCAGCACAAGTACATAGGGAAGCACAATAAAATTTTACAGTCGTTTTGACTTTTTTTTCGGTCTTCTGGCAGGTTTCATGCAGTTTGCCGCGAATTCCTTTCCTGTGCCAAATTTTTTTATCTCACATTAGCAGTTGAAGTCCACGTCCTCAATTAATTTCTGAATGTATTCCAGTCGCTGTCTTCCTGTACAATTTTTACTCACCACAGCTCCCTCTGGTACCATGGAAGCTATTTCCTGAAGTATTTACTAATGTCCTGTCATTCTATCCCGTCTTCTTGTCAGTGTTTTCCATATATTCCTTTCCTCGCCGATTCTGCGAAGAACCTCCTCATTCCTTACATTATCGGTCCACCTAACTTTCGAAATTCTTCTGTAGCACTACACCTCAAATTCTTCGATTCTTTCCCACAGTCCTGTTTCACTATCATAAAATGTTGTGATCCAAATGTGCGTTCTCAGAAATTTCTTACTCAAATTAAGGGCTATGTTTGATACTTCTCTACGCTAGGACTGCCCTTTTTGCCAGGGCTAGTTTACTTTTTATATCCACCTTGCTCCGTCCATCTCAGGTTATTTTGTTGCCAAGGTAGCAGAATTCCTTAACTTCGTCTACCTTGTGACCCAAGTTCTGATGTTTAGTTTCTAACTGTTCTCTGTTCTATAACTTCTCATTCCTTAATTCCGTTCTGCAAGAGCGACTTTCTGGTCAAAATCAATCACCAGAAGTGCATACGCTTTTCATGTCAGTGATATTAGCGATCTTTAGACTGTGCCGAGTGTGGAGATGAAAATGACCGAGTATTCTGCACACTGCGGATGCGAAGAAACAGAAGACTGAGGTTGCGTCTGCTGGTCTGCTAACTTTGCAAGTTAATTTTGATATCGTCCAAAGTCCGCGGTGACACACGAAAACCGGTTACGCACCTCTATACCACAAACATTAGTGATATCTCACTGCAATCCGAAAAATGGGAGACCCTCCTGGAAACACAGTCTCTCTCTCAGCACCACAGCGCTATCTCACGGAGGTCGATGTAGAGCAGAGTATGGATTCGCTCTACCCGACTTCGTGACCGCCGATGAAGCAGGCAACATCGTGTAAATACATCAGTTCCATTCAAATCTCAGATAGAACTGTACTTCTGTAGCTGTTGAACTCGTGCTTCAAGAGAAGCGTTTGTAACTATGTGCATCAAGTGATGCTTTACTGTTCAAAGACAGTGGATTGTATAAAGTTAAGCAAATCGTTTTACCATTCTTGTAATAAAGTGAACTAATATATCTTATGCTGTAGTCCCGATCAGTCATCTCCCTGAGCAATCAAAGAACCCACAGTCACGATTGAACGATTGCTGTTCCGTCATTTCACAACATTAATCTATTCTGGCCGGATTCAGTCCTATTATAGAAATGAATTTTGTGCTTTCGTGCCTTATTAATCTTTTTATGTCGTTTCCTATATATTCATGACACAATGAAAATATTGCACGAGGTCGTAGTATTTTTCCTAGTAGTGTTCTAGAAGAGAGACGAAATATCTGAAAGCAAAAACGTATTTACGTTTTACGGAGGAAAAAACCTTCACTTTGCATTGATAAGGATGTAAACAGATAAACGTGTTTTGATAAAAATTACTTCAACAGCGAAAAAGTAAGAAATATTCGCCAATAAAAATAATTTCGATGTTATTTGGCACCGGGGAAGAAAACGAGATATGAAGGATGAAGCAAAAAGCCACTGTTTACTGTTTTCTAGATGTCTGATGAGTTTACAAGTATATATTTTCTTGAGCAAATGAATGTATGTTTTGAAATGTTTGGAGCACACTTTTGCTATCCTTTCAGTTCTGAATTTGCCACACGACCTTCGGTAGGAATATTCACTACGAATTCTGATTTGGTCATTAATAAATTGTTCCCACAATTTGTCTTTATACACTCCTGGAAATGGAAAAAAGAACACATTGACACCGGTGTGTCAGACCCACCATACTTGCTCCGGACACTGCGAGAGGGCTGTACAAGCAATGATCACACGCACGGCACAGCGGCCACACCAGGAACCGCGGTGTTGGCCGTCGAATGGCGCTAGCTGCGCAGCATTTGTGCACCGCCGCCGTCAGTGTCAGCCAGTTTCCCGTGGCATACGGAGCTCCATCGCAGTCTTTAACACTGGTAGCATGCCGCGACAGCGTGGACGTGAACCGTATGTGCAGTTGACGGACTTTGAGCGAGGGCGTATAGTGGGCATGCGGGAGGCCGGGTGGACGTACCGCCGAATTGCTCAACACGTGGGGCGTGAGGTCTCCACAGTACATCGATGTTGTCGCCAGTGGTCCGCGGAAGGTGCACGTGCCCGTCGACCTGGGACCGGACCGCAGCGACGCACGGATGCACGCCAAGACCGTAGGATCCTACGCAGTGCCGTAGGGGACCGCACCGCCACTTCCCAGCAAATTAGGGACACTGTTGCTCCTGGGGTATCGGCGAGGACCATTCGCAACCGTCTCCATGAAGCTGGGCTACGGTCCCGCACACCGTTAGGCCGTCTTCCGCTCACGCCCCAACATCGTGCAGCCCGACTCCAGTGGTGTCGCGACAGGCGTGAATGGAAGGACGAATGGAGACGTGTCGTCTTCAGCGATGAGAGTCGCTTCTGCCTTGGTGCCAATGATGGTCGTATGCGTGTTTGGCGCCGTGCAGGTGAGCGCCACAATCAGGACTGCATACGACCGAGGCACACAGGGCCAACACCCGGCATCATGGTGTGGGGAGCGATCTCCTACACTGGCCGTACACCACTGGTGATCGTCGAGGGGACACTGAATAGTGCACGGTACATCCAAACCGTCATCGAACCCATCGTTCTACCATTCCTAAACTGGCAAGGGAACTTGCTGTTCCAACAGGACAATGCACGTCCGCATGTATCCCGTGCCACCCAACGTGATCTAGAAGGTGTAAGTCAACTACCCTGGCCAGCAAGATCTCCGGATCTGTCCCCCATCGAGCATGTTTGGGACTGGATGAAGCGTCGTCTCACGCGGTCTGCACGTCCAGCACGAACGCTGGTCCAACTGAGGCGCCAGGTGGAAATGGCATGGCAAGCCGTTCCACAGGACTACATCCAGCATCTCTACGATCGTCTCCATGGGAGAATAGCAGCCTGCATTGCTGCGAAAGGTGGATATACACTGTACTAGTGCCGACATTGTGCATGCTCTGTTGCCTGTGTCTATGTGCCTGTGGTTCTGTCAGTGTGATCATGTGATGTATCTGACCCCAGGAATGTGTCAATAAAGTTTCCCCTCCCTGGGACAATGAATTCACGGTGTTCTTATTTCAATTTCCAGGAGTGTATTTAGATATTTTTGTAAAAAGGGTAGTGCGTCATAGCCTCACTTTCACCGTCCACGTTCCAAACTGCACAACAGACAATTCTCAGAACACACGCAGTTTTGGCGACAACTCGAGACAGATTAAACACAGTACAGGAATCAAAAGCCAGGGGCGCTACAATAGACTCGCCCGTCTCGAGCAGACAACTGAAAAAGAAAGTCTATCGTATATAAGGGGGTTACGACTCAGTTATCTGTTTCTTTGACGAAATAGAACGAAGATTTTCGTTCGAATCTGTTGGTATAATGAGACTGACACTTCTCACTGCAACTGCTGCAACCTTAAGTTCCTCAAAATAGCTCTGTATGTTGCGAACATACAGGAAAAATAAAATCGGTGGACAAACTTCCATGGGAAGTGTTTTCGCAATGGAAGCTGTGCGGTGTTCGACCCCGGTAGCCGGGTGGTCAGCGCGACAGAATGGCCTGAGGTTCGATTCCCTGCTGGGTCGGAGATTTTCTCCTCTCAGGGACTGGGTGTTGTGTCGTCCTAATCATTATCATTTCATCCCCATCGGCGCGCAAGTTGCCGAAATGGCGTCAAATAGAAAGACTTGCACCCGGCGAACGGTCTACTCAACGGGACGCCCTAGTCACACGACACTGATTTATCACACAGTTTCATTAATTATGCACATGGATGACCAGCTACGAAATTAAATTAAAATATATGATGAATTCCTGAGTTTAGTGACTCTGCTTTTGTGGCACTGTCATCAGTAACATCACCACTGCTGCCATGTAGTGAAAGTATTGATTGCGTCTTGCCGCTGGTGTGCCTCACATACGATCAGATTTCGAAACAGCTTTTCGTTGTGGAAACGGTTAAAAGCGTTGCGCATTGAAGGCGCGGTAAATTTTGAGTCGATTGGGTTTGGTAATTCGTGAAGACTGACGTGCACGTTTGCCGCCGGCTTAGTTGAACACGTGCTACGTGAACTAACCATATAGGGGAGGGAGGAGAAAGGTTAGGATCGTTAATAGGGCTAGGAAGAACTTCCTGGGGCTTCACGTTGTTTTGTGCCTACTTGTGCAGGCAGAAATGGGGCGCTGCCCTTTGCGGACGCGCAACAAGTGCCCGGCCGTCCGCTTGTGGCTGACAGACGAGCCCGCTAATTGCGCTGTGACGTCATCCATTCACTGCTGTACTACTCACCTGCCGCCGGCACCACCCCTCATTTGTCTTTCGCTCCGCGTCCTCATTACCATCCACACACTACGTCCGTACTTCATTTACTATCCGTGCAGCAACAAACGACCTTTCCCCCTATCTATTTTTGTTCGAACTGCAACAATTTGTCTCGTAGTTCCACACTCGGCATGAAATTACCGTACCATTAGAACTACCTTCTCACTGTTCAGCTACGAGGTCACCTTTCACCAACACCTCTGCTAAGCCCACCTCACAGGGGACAGAGATTACCATTGGCGTAGGAACAGAGGCTAGTGGATGCTCTAAAGCCTGGAGAGCATCAGTGGGATCTATTCTAAAAACGAAATATGTTGGTTTAGGATATACATAGCCTGTCACTTGGTTGAAAGAAATTGCCGTTGAATTCCTCTAGCCGTTAAGTTCTATATCTAATGTATATTCTATATCTCTTTCACCCCATTCCATCGTCTTATGTCTCTGCTTGATGAGAATAACTCACAAG
This sequence comes from Schistocerca serialis cubense, assembly GCF_023864345.2. Taxonomy (NCBI): domain Eukaryota; kingdom Metazoa; phylum Arthropoda; class Insecta; order Orthoptera; family Acrididae; genus Schistocerca; species Schistocerca serialis. The sequence goes on along the minus strand of NC_064638.1, from coordinate 697,421,140 downwards.
CTGTATGCATAAATAAATAAATAAATAAATAAAGTTGCCCTCCACTCTAAAGCTGGTTTTAATACCACAGTGCTTTGCTAGATGTGGTCCTGTTTCGGGCTCAATCTTTGGAATGATTTACGCAAGTTGTTATAACTACAGATTAAAGTGGACTCTAAACCATTGTCAACTTGTCATTTTCCTCATTTAAAAATCATTACCATATATGACATTGACATCGAGGAGGGCAGTGGGTCTACTGTGATAAGGGGAATACTTATATAGGATGAAAGGAGACGCCTTGCACGTCTGCTAACGTCCAAGGAACAACAGATAAATCTTGGGCAGCCATTCCTCGCTAAAACCAATATGGAGGACTGAAGATAAAAAATGCTGCTGAAATATTCTGTAGCTGCCGAATTGAATTTGAAGGAACTGAGAAATGTTAAACGTCCTGTAAACATAGGGAGAGACGAGTCGAAAGCTCGCGTTGACCAGTGAGGGTGTTCTTTGTAGGAATTAAATCACATACATGAACCACCTAAATTATCATGTCTTGGAGAGGGTTTGTATCCCCCATCCATCGAAACGAGGCCAATTCTTATCCGATGCGTCACCGCGCTAAGCAAATTGTGTTACAGGCACATCCTGGAAACTAAAGGGACTGATAAGATCACGAATGACGAAGGGTGAATCAGTTCATCTGACGTCTTAAGACAATAAACCAAATTGGTGTAGTGAGCATTAGTTTCCTTTCGTTATTTGTTAATTAGTTAGTTACGTGTTCCATAGATAAGTTGAAAGATTCTTTTAGCCAAATGATTTGGAATGAGTCAGTTTGCAGGATATCTATACATGGTTAGTGTTAACATTAATCAAAACATTTTTGTTTTAATCCTACTCTTGTAACTACACTTAGAAACAAGGACTTCTTTTGAACTGGTTACCAGTTTTGAAGAAGAAATTCGCCTGTGAAATAGAAGGAGTTGTCCAGGAGAAATGATTTTAAGGTGGATTTAAGACCTGCTTTGCTATCTGTCAAGCATTTTATGTTACTGGACAATCTGCATCTACATCTACGTAACTACTCTACCCTATTTTTGCACAATGATCACTTCTCCCTACGGAGGTGGGCGCCAACAACCAAATACGAGTATTATCACATTCGGAAGAGGAAACGTTGATTGAAATTTCGTGAAAAAACGTAAACGCCTTTATTTTTAATGATTCCTACTCTAACTCGATAGCATATGCGTGACATTATCTCCTTTATTTCGTGATAATACAAAAGCGAGCTTAAAACGGTGAGAGAGAAGAGGAATTAATAGAAAGAGTTCAGATTGCTGTTTATCCATTCAGACATGAGCGGCTCCAAACAACAATAACTGAGTAGTCTCTCAAAGGAAAAAAAAAGCTAGAGGACGTACTCTCACTTGGCGTAAAGTGGAAACACGTAATGCATCCAGGAATACTGTCGAAAATGATCATTTTTGTGGTCCAGGTGTTATGGTGTGGGGAGGCATAATGTTGTATGGGCGCACTGACCTCCAAATCTTTGGGCACGGTATACTCACCGACCAACGTTATTGTGATACTATACTCCTTTCCCATGAACACTGATTTCATTTTTATGGATGACAATACGCGACCGCATCGAACAGGTCAGGCAGAGGAGTTCTTGGAACGAGAGAATATTCGGCGAATGGACTGGCCTGCCCGTTACCCCGACATAAAACCCGTCCAGCATGTATGACATGCCTTGGAGAGAGATACTGCAGCACCCACACATGCAGTAACTGACAACCAGGCTGGTAGAGAAATACAACGCCTTACCACAAGAATACCTCACTAACCATGTGGCCAACAAGAGAGAACGTTACAGAGCATGCATTGACGCCCTTGGTAACCACACACCCTATTAAGACCGTGTCCCGCCTTTTGTAATGAGCAGGAGACCATCATAAACCGCGGTGTCAGTGTAATTATCTTTGAATAAAAGTGTTATTTCTGTTTGTTTCATTGCGTATGTCTTACAGTTACCTTCTTTACTATACATGTAGCAGTTCATCTGTGTATGGCCCAAGTTTCATCGAACTATGTTACTTGGTAGTGACGCATCACACAAAAATCACTTTCGACCTTAATTTCTGCACACCAGTGTACAGCGTGAGGTGGCGGTTGAGCGGTTTGGCATACCCCTGAGATGCTACGGATCCGATTCCCAGTGACGTACATGGAAGGGAAACTCCCCATAAAATCATGCAAATTAATAGAAATAAGATTGCGCAATGGATAATGCCTCAATTGAAAGGTACTGTCCAACTAAACACACCTCATACGGTCATATTGATGAAGGGAGTCACTCAATAATTTTCTGGGACAATTCATCACTTAAAAAGGAAAGCATTCATTGCACAAAAGCGGAGTAGTAAGAATATGATGGTCGTTCATCAATGGACCTCATATAGGCACCTATTCAAGAACATTGGCATTTTTCACTGCGTCTTCACAATAAATAAATTCGCTAATGAAATTCATCACAATTTGAAAAGAACAATGATGTCCATATCTACAACACTAGAGACAAAATGACTTTAATGCTGTCAGTGGCTCGGAATGGAGTTCCATATGCAGCAACAAAAATCTTTGATCATTTGCCTAGTAACATAAAACGTCCAACAGGTAGCAAAGAAAGTTTTAAATCTAACTTAAAATAATTTTCCTGGATAACTCCTTCTATTCCACTGACGAATTTCTTCTTAAAAACCTGGTAACCTGCTCAAAAAAAAAAGCTTTTGCTTCTAAGTGTAACTGCACGTCTAGGACTAAAATGAAAATGTTTTGATTAATGTTAACACTAATAAAGTATTCATATGCTGCAAACTGACTCATTCCAAATCATTTGGATAAAAGAACCGTTCAAATGATCCATGGAACATGTAACTAACTAAAAAGAAAGAAAGGAAACTAATAAACACTATAACATCTTGGGTGTTAGTAAACTGTAACAGTTTACTTTATTGATGTAAGACATCAGACAAAATGATTTACCCACTGATTTATCAAGTGTATAAACATTTAATAAGTCTAGAATGGATTGAAAGTGCGAACTATAGCCTTGGCACCGGTTGGTGTCCATCTAAACGAACAAAATGAGACACTTATAAATACGGCCAACGAATATTGCTTGCAGTTTTCATGCAGCGTAAATGATTTGATATTACTAACTATTACGGTCTACTTATTAAATTATGAAACAGATAAAGTGACAGTTGGAACATAAACAGCTAAGTAATAAAATACTAGCGCACAACTCCAGATATTCAAGTAAGATGTTCTCCAGAAAGTCTGAATACTTTGCACCAGTCACATAATCTGGTAAGATGAGTGGTCCGGTAAGGAGGTCTCAGACAACCGAAGCCCAAATGTTTACTGGGAATGTATTTGGTTGCTTCCCGCATGAGTAGTAATTGGATTCTGAACAAGCAGTGTTTGGTTACTGTGGAGTAAAAATAAATGTCTTGTAAACATCTTGAGTTCTAAAAACAGGAGACAACAGTATATCATTGAAGGAATCTTTGTGAAATCGTGCTTTCAAATACCTTGACCATGTTTATCATGGAATGGATGTAAGTTCTCACTGTGCAGGACCCGCCAGACTCTCATCTGCATGACCTTGTTCTTCGATTGGCTGTTACACGCTACACAATGTCTTGTGGGGTCAGTGTTTGACTGCTTCCACCAGCCTGTTTGTCGCCAGACACGGTTGCTGCATCTCTTGTTCGACAATCAGCAATGTTAACCCCTGTTTTTGAATGTCAGTACCGGTAGTCACTGATTCCTCATGATGCTACCAACGGTTCTGACGAGTGCCGCATTCTCCGTAGTGTTTCGGGTACCTCTAAAGCACCACGATTTTTTATTTTTATCTTTCATCTAGAAATTTATTCAGGCATTAAAAGGTTGAATGTTGGGTTGGTAGGAAGCAGTTTTTTGACTATGAACGTATGTAAAACAGAGAAATAGCACTGGCATTTCCGCGAGCTCGTCTATTACACAGATGAATGACCACCTTGTCCAAACTTGTGCAAACGGTACACTTGGGCCCATTTCAAACAAAATTACCTCCATAAACAGAGTTCTAATCTACAAATCCTACCCACTTCTAACACATGTAACCAGTCTCACCACGCTTACTTCCCTAAATGTAAAACGAAGCCACCATTTAGTAAATTTGAGCTTATTACTTCCATCTACCCCACTGACACACCCCTTCACCCTGGTGACTCCTTGTGTCCCACCCCCACTATCGAAGACATTTTACATTTTGTGAGCACTGTCCACCAGAACACCCATTCCACAAAACCTCCGACATATAACCTTGGCAGTTCAATCCGTTTTCCACCTTAATGTCCGCATCACGCCGGCCGGTGTGGCCGAGCGGTTCTAGGCGCTTCAGTCTGGAACCGCGCGACCGCTAAGGTCGCAGGTTCGAATCTTTCCTCAGGCATATATGTGTGTGATGTCCTTAGGTTAGTTAGGTTTAAGTAGTTCTAAGTTCTAAGTTCTGATTACCTCAGATGTTAAGTTCCATAGTGCTCAGAGCCATTTGAACTATTTTTGTACGCATCACCTACTCACACAGTCCTCCTTTTCAACCGTTTTGAGACACTATTTCAAAACCTTTACCCAATCCTACTTCATCATCTATCAGATCCTGTTGCATTATATCCTTTCTCTTGGCTCTAACAAAATCGTCTACCATCCATACCCTACTCCATCATGACAACCATGCATTTATCTTTAGCGAAGCATTCCTACAAACGTATCACACAATAAACATGTCACCCAACACCGCACAGACAATCTCTTTCGCATAGCCTAAGGTGAAGTTACAAATGGCCACCTGCTAGATCTCCTTATTTTGGTACACCTCTTATTCAGTCATCCTTACCATTTTTCTAGAGTATCGTAGTGTAACCTGGGCTGCCAACTACACACCTACTTCCACTAGACCTTCTCCATCTATTACACTGCCACAACTTTAACAGCCATACGCGCCATAGGCGAACATGCGTGGTGGTATCCATTCGCTGTTTTCGTACAAAGTGGCCAGGTGCTGCTATCCTAATACCCCAACTTGGAACCAGTTCCACTTCCCTAATGTGATAACTGCTTGAATCAACTCCTTTGGTGCATCACTACACTTATCCATAATTTCATCGAAAGAGACTTCTTCCCTATCTTCCTCATAATCCGCCACATGACACCCAACAGACATAATCAGTCCTACAACCTCCCCCCTCCTCACCCATCTACATCCCTTCAAATTGATACAACGCTATTAGCATACCAAATGGGATGCCAGTCATGATTCGATATATGCCCAAATCGAAACTCGCACAATTACCTTTCAAAACTATGATGACATACCCCTCCCTGCATCTCTTCTCAAGATACACCTTCGTTCCTACGTACCCAATTTACCTGCAGCAGCTCACAGTCCTCCCACATGCTTTTACTCTTCAGCAACATACTTTCTAAGAACTCAACAAAGTACTGGGAAATTTTTCACTGCCTCACTGATACAAAACATTCGCCACATTATCCTTTCCTTCTAAGCAACTAACCACTACCACACATCATTAAAGCCAACCTTATTAAACTCAACCTCTTTTCCTCAAACCTTGAGATATCCTCACCATTCCTAATGATTCGAACCTTGACCATTCCATAGCCGCTTATGTCGACAACCATCCTACCCCCTTATTTTCAATGCATACACACAACGCTACCAGCCGAATTAAACACGCCTACTAAAGTACAAGACATTAAAACAACGCCCTTCATAAAACCCAACGCAGCACCTGCTCGTGATTCCATTACCTACTGCCACCTCAGTGACACTCCCTTCTACTTCCTGTAAGCTCTAGTAACGTTTCACAATGCCAGCCTGTACTTTGGTTTCTAAATTGAGTCGTGGAGCACCTCCAAAATACTGCTGTTCTTTAAACATAACGATCTTACCGTAGCCTCATCGTATCAATCCATTAGCCTTAATTCCGTTTTCAGCATGAACCCATCCCAACGCAGCATTCCACAAATATTTGGAGTAGTACCTACACTTTCCTGACGCCCATTGTGGCCTATGTTTGCAATACTCCACAGATAATCTGCTCCTCAACCTTATCTACTATCTTCCCCTACAGCTGCAAAAACGCTGTTCTGCTATATGTATCCCACTTGTCCTTGAAAAATCCTTTGGAATTCTGACCTTCCTTTCAAGTTACTAACGTGTGCACCCTCTACTCAATCAGTCACGACTGTCTTATAGCTTTCTCTCTGACACGTGACATCTTTTTTGTCACCTTCAACCATACCCAGTCCCGTGTCTCTCATCCATCCACAGGAGTGCCCCAAGAATTGGTCCCTTTCCTTCTGCTCTGTCTCCTCCATACGGGTGATATGCCCCAACCATATGTACCCACTGGAGTTCTCCAGTATGCTGCCGATACCACCTTCCTTGTCCATCAACCAGCCTTACAACCTTCTCAATGTATCCTGCAGATTAGCCTCAGCAACTTTCCCTGCTAGCGTAAAGTTTGCTGCCTCAAAACCAATCCTGTAAAAATCCAGTGAATATTTCTATGCCATCAGTGTTGGCTAAAGTTACTGAAAAGGCTGTGTATGAAAGGATAATTGATCATTTTATTTCACATAATATGCTATCAAATGTATAGTTTGGTTTTAGAAGTGTTTCAACAGCAGAAAATGTTGTATGCTCTTCTCTCTGTGAAGTTCTGGAAGGATTAACTGCAAGGCATCTTTTTTTATTTAAGTAAGGCTTGTGGTTGTGTTTATCACAAAATATTGCTCCGAAAGTTGGCCCATTATGGAATACGGGGAGTTGCTCACAGTTGGTTCACTTCTTACTTTAACAACAGACAGCAGAAGGTCATTATCCACAGTGTTGAGAATGGCTATGATGAGGGGTCTGAGGGGAGCCACGGCCAAATCGGGGGGTATCCCAGGATCGGTGCTGGGGCCTCTCGTGTTCCTTATTTATATAAATGATATGCCTTCTAGTATTACAGTTAATTCTAAAATATTTCTCTTTGCTGATGATACAAGCTTGGTAGTAAAGGAAGTTGTGTGTAAAACTGACACTGTTTCAAATAGTGCAGTTCATGACACAAGGTCATAGCTTGTAGAAAATAAATTAACGCTAAATCACAGTAAGATTCAGTTTTTATATTTTCTGACACAATTCAACGAAACCCGACGTTTTAATTTTACAGAATGGGCATATGATTAGTGAAACAGAACTGTTCAAATTTCTTGGTGTTCAAACTGGTTCAAATGGCTCTGAGCACTATGAGACTTAATATCTGAGGTCATAAGGCCCCTAGAACTCAGAACTACTTAAACCTAACTAACCTAAGGACATCACACACATCCATGCCTGAGGCAGGATTCGAACCCGCGATCGTAGCGGTCGTGCGGTTCCAGACTGAAGCGCCTAGAGCCACTCAGCCACACCGGTCTTGGTGTTCAGATAGACAGTAAACTGTTGTGGAAAACCCACGTTCAGGTTCTTGTTCAAAGACTTATTTCCGCCATTTTTACTATTCGAACGGTATCTGAAGTAAGTACTTGTTTGATACGAAAAGTAGTCTACTTAGCTTATTTTCATTCGCTTATGTCGTATGGTATTATATTTTGAGGTAACTCTTCCCGTTCTAAAACGATGGTTTTGGCTCAGTAACGGGCTCTTCGGGCAATAAGAGTGGTGTAAGTTCGCGAACCTCTTGTTGACCTCTGTTCACTTGTCTGAATATTCTGACATTGGCCTCTTGTTAACAATCAGCTTATTCCCAAGAATTAGCAGCTTTCACTCATTTAATACTAAGCAGATATCCAGTCTGCATTTGGATCGCATTTCCTTGACTCTTGTGCAAGAAGGTGTGCAATATACTGCTGCATCCATTTTCAACAAGCTGCCACAAGAATTCAAAAATCTTAGCAGCAATCCACGCGCTTTGAAATCTAAGCTAAAGAATTTCCTCATGGATCACTCCTTGTATTCTGTGGAGTTACTTGTAAAATTAAGCTGATTCTAGTGTTATATTGTTGATTGCGTTTACATAATTTTATAGCTTGGTTTTTTTTTTGGAGGGGGGGTTCACAAACATTTTATTTTAAATGATAATTAATTGAAACCCTCAGCTGCCGACAGGTATTGTTGATATATCTCGATGGGGGCAGCTGAAAATGTGTGCTCCGACTAGAACTAGAACCCGGGATCTGCTTACATGGCAGACGCTCTGTCCATCTGAGCCACCGAGGACACAGATGAATAGCGCGACTGCAGGGACTTATCCCTTGCACACTTCCCGTGAGTGGATGGGCAAATATCTATTACGTACATTGCGTATGTAGATTGTGGACAGTTGGGAATATGGGTCTCGCAGGAAGTGTGCAAGGGACAAGTCCCTGCAGTCGCGCTATTCATCTGTGTCCTCGGTGGCTCAGATGGACGCCGGCACGGTAGCTCAGCGTGTTCGGTCAGAGAGCTGGTTGGTCTCTGTAATAAAAAAAAAAAAACTAAGTGGAAAGATCAACAAACGAACTTGAACGGATGTCTTGTGACGTCCGCAACGACCAAACGCAACGATCAACTACGGAAAAAAAAGGATGGATAGAGCGTTTGCCATGTAAGCAGGAAATCCCGGGTTCTAGTCCCAGTCGGGGCACACATATTCAGCTGTTCCCATCGAGGTATATCAAAACACCTGTCGGCAGCTGAGGGTTTCAATTAATTATCATTTATTCTAGAGAAGCTGCATGGTCATCAATGGCATCTGTCCTTTCGAGAATAGTTGCTCTCTTCATACATTTTATTTTATCTGTTATTACTTTTATGTTGTTATTCCGTGTACTGACACGTTCCATGACCTTGGAGATTTGCTTCTCAATCTACATCTACGTCTACATCATACTCCGCAAGCCACCTAATGGTGTGTGGCGGGGGATAATTTCGGTACCACCATCTGATCGCTCCAACCCTGTTCCACTCGCGAATAGTGCGTGGGAAGAATGATAGTCGGTAAACTTCTGTATTGGCTCTAATTTCTCGAATTTTCTCCTCGTGGTCAATACGTGAGATGTCAATAGGGGGAAGTAATAAGTTGTCCGACTCCTCCTGAAAAGTGCTGTCCCGAAATTTCAATACTAAATCTTTCCGCTATGTACAACGCCTCTCTTATAACGTCTGTCGTTAGGTACCTTTCGTTGCTCAAGCGATCTACGATAAATTACTGCTAGAAGGGGAGCAAGTTCTTTCGCGTAATCTTTATAAAACCTTATAGATATCTCATCTAGCCCTGAAGCCCTTCCGCTACTAAGCGATTGTAGCTACTTTTCGATTCGTGATCGGTTATCTCAATATCTGCCATTTCGATGTTCGTACGACGATTGAAAGAAGGGACAGTGTTACGATCTTCTGCGGTAAAGTATTTCCGTCTTCTCTCTGTTATCTTCCGTTTCGGTGTCGGCATGGTCGCTGAGAGAATGAATAGATGATTTTGATGCACTTACTGAGTTTACATACGACCAAAATCTCTTAGCGTTTTTACTCAGGTCGGTTGACAACGTCTTAATTTCAAAATCATTGAACGTTTCTCTCACTGCTGTACTTACGCTCATTTTCTCTTCGTTCAGCTTTTGTTTGTCAGCTAGGTTTGTACTTCTCTTGAATCTGAGATGAAGTGCTGTTTGTTTACGTAGCGCTTTTCTAATACGGCTATTAAACTATGGTAAATCTTTCCCATTCCTTAAAATCTTACTCGGAACATACTTGTCTAGGGCATATTGAACGATTCCTTTGAATTTTTTCCATTTGTTCTCCACATATTCGTCCTCATCATCGAATATTTTATGCTGACTGCAGAGATATACTGAAATCTGTATCCTGTCACCCTTGCTGAGCAAATATATCTTTCTACCTTTCTTAACATTCCTTGTAGGACCAGTCGTCATAGATGCTGTCACAGCCTTATGATCACTGCACCTTCCTCTTCGTTAACTGATTCGATATGTTCAGGTCTGTTTGTTGCCAGGAGGTCTAAGACGTTGCCCTCACTTGTTGGTTCTGTAACTATCTCCTCAAGGTAATTTTCGGACAAGACATCCAGAACAATGCCACACGATTTCCTGTCTCTGTCACTAGCTTTGATGGCATAACACTCCCAATCTATACTTGGCAAGTTGAACCCACCCCCTACTACAACGACATGATCATGAAAATTACTGATGATATGCTGCAAGTTCAGTCTGAAGCGCTCTACAACTACAGATATTGACCCAGGTGGTCTATAAAGGCATCCGATCACCACTTTTGACCGTTATTTGATACTCAATTTCACCCGGATTAATTCACATTCGGGATCCGTGATAACCTCGCAATAAACACGCCGCCACCATTAGCCACTAACCTGTCCTTAACAATAAACGTTCCAATTTGAACTTAGGACTGCGTTGTCATTGACATCTGGTTTTAACCAGCTTTCTGTTCCCAATACTGTCTCTGCATTATAACCCTGAGTAAGCGATACTAATTCTGAGACTTTTCCTTGGATGCTCCTGCAGTTTACTAAAATTATATTAATCTTTTCTTTCTCTGAACTGCTAGGACAAAGATTCCCTGAGGTCACTTTGATTGATTTGACAGGCAAATCGTCTTTCATCCCAAGAGAGGGGTTCTCTAGCATAAAAAAGCCCCATGTGCACGCCGCACGTACTCAGCTACCCTAGCAGCCGCTTCCTGCGTGTAGTGCACCCCTGACCTATTAAGGGGAACCCTACTATTCCGCACTCGATAGCGGAGGTCGAGAAATTCGCATCCGATACCTTCGCAAAGTCGTCTGAGCGTCTGGTTTAGACCTTCCACTCTACTCCAAAACCAGAGGACCGCGATCAACCCTGGGTACGATGCTACAAATAGACAGCTTAGCCTGCACCCCACGTGCGTTGCTAGTTGCCTTCACCAAATCATCCAGCCGCCGAAAGGAGCCGAGGATGACCTCAGAACCCAAGCGGCAGGCGTCATTCGTGACGACATGTACCACTACATGCAGCCGGCTGCACCCAGTGCACTCGATAGTCGCCGGCAGGGCCTCCTCCACGCCACGGATGAGACCTCCCGGCAAACATACCAAATGCACACTGGAATTCTTTCCCGCCTTGCCTGCTATCTCCCTGAGGGGCTCCATCACCTGCCTAACATTGGAGTTCCCAATGACTTGTCCGGACTGGGCAGGAAAATCGAACGCTGGCCCAACAGAAGAGGCATCCCGTGCTGGCTCAATTTGGTCCTACGGAACTAGACGTATAAAATAAATAAGTCATAAGACATATTTCCTGTCGCTTTCGTCTCACTCATTTCTGCCTTTCGATCCATAACCATCCCACTCATCTGACTAACATACTAAAATATCTTGGACTAATTCTCAACATCAAACTAAAATGACACCGCGTCTACTAATCATCCGAGAAAAAGAACATAAATGATTAAAAATACTAAAATTATTAACAGACTTTACTTGAGGATTACGCCCTTCCACCACCTTTTACACCTACAATAGCGTTATCCGACCCATCCTCGACTTTGGCAACGTAACGTGGGTCTCTTCATCCTCAAAAGTGTAAACCTTTCAAATCCTAGAACACCTGCTCACCTTAGGACGGATGTCTTCCTTCTCCTAACCGCATCTTCAGCCAGTTGATTAATTTTCTGTTCATTTCCTGGAACATGTTCACAAGTCCTAAACATCATGTAAACTCGTGGATCAAACCCCTTATGTCTTCCCAGTCCTCTGCAATCCTGGGCTGCTGCTGCTGCGCCTGTACCAATATATCTCAGTCTTCTTCTACCTCCACATCCTATCCCTCTTTCTGACTCAGAAAACTAATCTGACATCTATTCATCCAGTCAGTTACAACGCTATCTTCCCTATCCTTTTCTTAGATAGAGCCTATAATACCTCTTCCAGCATTCTAATTCATTCGCATTCATTCTTGTTCCAGCATCCACATACACAATCCACTTCCAACAAATCAGACGCACTCAATTTCCAGGCATAGGGACTCATACATCTGAATCCACTGTACCGCATCTTTCCATCATTCCTTCAGACCCACACAGTATTTCCCAGAAAATGACTTCGATGGACTTTCCAAAAGCTGCGTAGTCATTATCATAGCTAGGATCGTCCTCGCACCAGCCTTATCATTGCCACTATTGTTTTTATAGTAAGCCATCAAATAAATTAATTTATTGTATTCTAATGATTTTATTTCAGTCTTTCAACTCTAACAAAACTAATGTACAAGTAAATGTATAGATTTTGAACATCATTTGCTTGGAGGAAAAAATGTTTCGCCATAAGGGAAAACAAGGCGACAGGATTTGGCGCGCACGCGCACACACACAAATGATCTTAAGCCCTAATCATTGGCTATCCTTCCGCCGGCAGAGCTTGCAACGAATTCAGATTATCTGTGGGGTGCCCGCCATCTGGTTTCCATATTACTCTGCATACTTGTCTTTTGAATTGTATGAGGCTACGATTTCTTTTTTGTAAGTCAATATCTCGTATTTTTGAGATTTTTACAAACTGCCTTGTATCCACAACAAAAATGCACATCAGCAAGCTCAATAAATGTTTTACAACCCTCTAGAAATAAACAGTTTTCAAGTCAGTTCAAAAGGATATGAAAATACGTACAGGGTCCAACTGTAGCAAGAATTTCAGGTAATTGTATAATGAGTCACATAGACAAACTGCATGTCTACAATCTCCTTTTTGTCTGTGTCTGCGGTCTGCAGAAATGATATGGCATCAATGGATGCAAGTGGAGATACTGAAGTGATAGGAAATCAAGTAGCTCATAGACCTATAGACACTCCATTTCTCGTCTTAGGTCTTCCGTTTCCGGGTGAGAAGTATTCATAATACCACCATCTACAATTTGCCAAATTTTGGACAACTTGCTGAGTGTCATCCAGTTTGTCGGCTGCATTTTGTTTAGTTAGTGCATTTGTCCATCATTTATCATTCACTATCTGCTTCTTCCTGTATCGCGTTCGTATTACATTCACTTTTACGCACTTTGGTAGATGTACTGTTAACAGCGAACGGAGCTGCCTAAGACGACAACATAATTCAAGTTGCGCTACAACTGTATAGAGCTTAAATACAACGTATATCAACGTATTTGAAAGTTTAGCTCTTATTTTCATAATACTGGAATAAGCAGCTATTGAATGTAGAATGAAGGACAGGTACATTTCTCAAAATTCTGTTGACAGTATGTCGATAAATATGTAGTTGTATTAACCCAGTTTAGGCAGGCGAACTCTAAAAAGTTTTAAAATGAAGCTGGTTACTGTGGTTCTTCAAGTAGTACCATAATGAGGACCAACCACTCGTCTTATGTTATCTAGACTGGTGTTCAAAATTAAAGCAACAAACGGAAATTTTGCAAGGTTGAGTTTATTTTGCCACGAACAGTATAAACAAGTGATAGTAAAGCAGAAACAATGTAAAGAATACAGAACGTAATCAACTACAACATACATAACGGTAGACAAAAATGTTCTTCGTTGTTTTCCAACTTAACGGATTTTCACTCACATTCTGACAACTGGTTAATGTGTCAGTATGCGGTGTGACCACCTCTGGCACTAAGAAAGGCCTGACAGCGACGTGACATGCTGTGAATGATGTCATCAATCTCGTGTAGGAGCAGTGACGCCCATGCTTCCTGCAGAGATGCTCACAAGTCTTGGAGAGTGGTTGGTGGATGCTGACGTGATGCAACCCGTCTCTCTACTGCATCCCAGTCGTACTCTATGGGATTCAAATCGGAAGAGTGAGCAGGCCACGTCATGTGTGCAATATCGTTTCCAAAAAGACATCAACCACACGTGCTGTATGAGCATTATCGTCCTTCAATATGAAGTCTGAGCCCACAGCACCTCGCAACAGACGCACAGGAGATCCCAAGATCTCCTCACAGTATTTGGCAGCAGTTAAATCTTGCTAATTCAACCGTACAGTTTGATGAAGAGGTGTTCGAGTGGTCAACATAATCACTGCCCACACCATTTGGGATCCTCCTTGATGTCGGTCTCTTCCCACAATGTTTGAGTCTCGAAATAATCTTCCACGTGCCGTCCAGATGTGAATCCGTCGAGAATCACTCTCCAGACGAAATCGGGACTCATCTGCGAAAAGAACACCGTTCGACCGTCCAGGTAGCATGTTGATTGCTCCACTCTAGACGATCGCTTTTGTGAAGACGCACCAGAGGTAAACAGACAGCAGGTCTCCAACAATAAAGGCTCTGCTAAAGCCTTCTGTACACCGTATGCCTCGATACAACACGTCCAGGGGATGCTGCGAGCTCAGATCCAGTTGCAGTGGAGTACTAAGACGGTATCGCCGTGCCTTTACTGCCAAATAACGTTCCACTCTTTCTGACGTCACACGTGGTCGGCCCTGCCTGGTCTCTGGGATACAGTGGTCCTATCCGGGAAACAACAGAATGATTCACAAGAAGCCATCGGGCCACATCAGATTGCGATTCTCTTGCTTCCATTCTTCCTATGTCCCTGCACACAGAGAGTCTGTAGGCTTCTTCTCTCTGCCATACTTGACCATCTGTGAACACTGCGATTGTGGATGTGGGACTATCCTGCAAACACTACACCGCTTGATAGCTGCCATGACGTCATTGCTGGTGTGGTTGTCCGTTGTTTGGAATGCTATCTTCCGTGCAGAACAAGATCGTATGCACATCTGTTGACAGTTTCGATGGTTATACGGTGAATTAGATACAGAACGGGGAAATAGCAGTTTGTTGCTTTAATTTTGGATACTAGTGTAAAAATTATAGTGTGGATTGTTGTCTGGGAGGCCTCTAATCTTACCCTCCCGTACATCACTATTAAAATTCGCTGTCTATAAAAGTTTAGAAAGCTTCAATAGGCGGAATATATACAAAAGAAGAACTCTTTACTTAACTTCATTTTCTCTTCTTGTTGTCGTTGGCTCTAATTCTTGCGTCTAGGGGTACATTCTTGCAGCTGAAATTTTGATTTATGACATTGTGGGTTCCTGTTGACTGAGTAACTGATGTAGATTTGCCTGTATATTTCTTTTAATTTAACACATTCTTCTATACCACACTGACTTCACAATCTCCTTTCATAAAACCTTCAGGTACATTGTTGTTGACAAAATTAGTAAAATACGTGCGTTTCCATCAAAGGCATGCCCACTACTCCTTACGTTCTGCGGAACTCACAATACTCCACACTGTTTACAAAATAAAAGAGTTTACAAACTTCCTTGAGAAAAATAGAATCTTCAAGTTATATCATTATTTTATAAATGAGTCCAGAGACAGATTTAATAATTCGCGTTATATTGTGCAATTAATAATATGAATTTTAAGTATGCCAGGAATTTCGTAATTTCATACATTTCTAAAAGAAGAGTAATTTTAACCATTAGTACATATCGATTATAACAAATTAATTTCTTTTTATACATTTTAGTCTGAAATACAATGCATCACATACAAAATAATATGCATTTTTTCAGGGATACAGCCGAGAATGTTCACCTGCACAAGAATGGATAGTATACATGGTATTAGTTATTTCTATAAAAAAAGGTAATGTTAGAGGAGGGTGTCCCCTTACAGGCCCCATCCGGGGCAGTTCGGCTGCCAGGTTGCAAGTTTTATTTCAGGTGATGCAACATTGGGCGACTTGAGTGATGATGATGATGAGGAGGACAACACAACACCCAGTCCACAGGCTGAGAAAATCTCCGAGTCGGATCGGAATCGAACCCAGGCCCACTGCACGGTAGGCAAATATGTTACCTTTCAGCTAAGCACGCGTATGGACACTAGTGCATTAAAGCTACACTGTTGCCAGCGTTTTGGTGCTTCATATTTTCCAACCCGGGGTCTCGACTATGCGGTTGTTCCCCACTTTTCCTGGTTTGTCCCTCTCTGCATCCAGTATGCAATCAAATTAGAGTTATTAAGCCATCGGATAGTAATCGATGGCCCTGGTTCCGAGCGCAACATTTACTAATTTCCACACAACATTGTCATTTAATATACGTGGCTGACATTATGCTGTTGTACACACATGTTAAAAATCCAGTTATTTTCTTGCGGCAGTATTGTTAAATGCCGTCGTTAATAAGCAGATTACTCCACAGGCGGTCAAGTTTCCACTCTGCACGTCGTGAAACCATCAATTTCAGGCACTCTCACACAGGTAACGTTACTCTACTTTCCACGCAATTTTTGCTTTCTCCCGTCCAGTAGCCAACATAATTAGGTTACGCAACACAGCCGTAAATAAAATTTCCCAACTGAATGGAACGATTTCGGCAACGCAATCAGGCAGTGTAGCGTAAAAGCAATAACATTTTAGTGGTCAGGGTTCATCGCTACATATAACACTCGATTAACGATTTCAACACATTCGTATCCAGCAACTAAGGCGAAGACTTTATGTAGCAGTGCTGCTCGTGTGTTGACCCATACTCACGTTTCGATATTCTTGTACCACGTTCTGATCGCGTTTGTGCCCCTCATTTGACTGAGTTAACTTTTCTCCGCACCGAGGCCGCTAACGTACACCTGTGAGGTAAAATTGTCACTTCCAGTATCTGGCGGGCAAGGAGAAGGGAGCTGGTGGAGTAAAGTCTTTTGTGCCAATCTCTTGAATCACATTTCAAACCTCTCCGCAGTGTCTCGTGAAGTGAGGGCATGAGACGCTGTTTATGATGATCCGTCCATCGGATGCGGACGCTAAGCTCGGCAGTTCTGTTGGTGCTATTCGAGAAAAGTAGGCTATGCGCCGGCCCGGATTTCACCCTCTCGCTCCTCTCATCATCATCATACAACACAAAAATAACACTGCGCTATATATATATGCATCCATTAAACTCGCCCATCCTCCACAAATACGCATACAACACATCTCTCACCTATTCGCAAGGAAAGGGACCAATGTGAGCGGAAGAATAACACCCTTCCCGCAGAGGAAGAACCCACCCCGCGGAATTTCCCAGCCAACGGTGTCATACGACACTTAATTTTAATTCCACTGAGGTTCATATGAGGTATAAGCCTATATTAATTATATACCTATTGGAAAAGCACCAGAAGTTATTCACTGTAAACAGAGCGGTTCGTTACGTGGAACACCACGTCAAAGACAAGGGAAAAACACAGTAGGTTACTGCGGTCGGCGTGCTTATAAATATCGCCACGTATATTAAAATCCGGGGAATCTGATGACATGGAATTCTGGAGACATGGCAAGTACTTCGAAGTCGTGATAGCGCCGAAGTTCCTCAGGGAAATGGCAACCCAGCTGCAAATTGTAGCTTGCCGCCTGAGTTCTGAGGCGATCCTCGGTTGGTTTAGGCAGTTGGCTAGTTTGGAAAGGGAAGTAGGAAGTAGAACTGCACACAGTGTGTAAGCATGGTTCGCTATTTGTGGCATGGTACCCAGAGTCGATCCGATCCCAGACTTCTGGTTTAGAATCTAGTGCCAGGTCTAAACCAGAAGCTCAAACTGTCCTGCGACGATCTTGGATGCGAATCGCTCTACCTGCGCTATCGGATGAAGAAGTGCAGAACCCCCTCAGTAGGTAAGGAAGCAGCTACTCGGGTAGCAGAAGATGTGCGTCATCCACATGAGGCTTTTGTATGGTAGGAGCACTCCATCTTGTAGACATTGATAAACTGTCTGCCGAAATCGCAGATACATCAACCAGATTTCTGTCAGAGAACTTTTATCCTTGTAGTTGTGAAAGAGAAAATGTTAATGTGTTATTAGTAAAGTGCAGGAACATCCTTGGTAATGTTCCATAGTTCTCATTATCTCCTTTAAAGAAAGAACAGATTTTTGATGTTCCTAAGAAGAAAAAAAAGTGATTTTAACAACACATAATGAGTTTACTTCACTGATAAAGCGCCGGCCGGATTGGTCGAGCGGTTAAAGGCGCTACAGTCTGGAACCGTACGACCACTACGGTCGCAGGTTCGAATCCTGTCTCGGGCATGGATGTGTGTGATGTCCTTAGGTTAGTTAGGTTTAAGTAGTTCTAAGTTCTAGGGGACTTATGACCACAGCAGTTGAGTCCCATAGTGCTCAGAGCCATTTTTTGAACTGATAAAGCGTAGTAGGGCGTGTCTTCAGTTCGTGCTAAATGTTTCGCATGGAGTTCTATAGATGGAATACACCGCTCGATGATTACTAGTTAGTTCTATTAAATAGTTTGTAACTGTTGTAGCGCAAGTTTAGATTTTGGGGAAGGCGTTACTTAACTAGTCAAAATATTATAAAGTAACGGTAGTAACAGATAACAGAACCCTGCCTCTCTGTGTCAGCATTAGAAACCCACGAACTGTGAGGGTCATAGTTACAGGAATACGAGTTGTGGCTATAAAATAACGGCACGAATTTTTCATGGATGGAAACAGTGCTGGAAATCTTCTTCTGTTAACTCCTTGATGGCGCGTGTCGCTATTTCTTTCACTGCTTTAGTGGATTGCAATCTGGTGTTCTAAGTCAGGTGAATAAGGCGGGTGCTCTAACACTGTGATGCTCTACTTTGCTAAAAACTCCTTAACAAAAACTGCGGTATGCGCCGGTGCAATATCTTGATGCAGGACCCATGACTTGTTCTTCCACAATTCGGGTCTACTTTTTTTCTTATTTCCTCGTGGAGTTGAGCAAGAAGCTCAAGGTATAAATGTTGATTAACAGTTTGATCTTCCGCAACCCAGTGAAGATATGTAATTCCATGAGTATCCAAAACACCACCATTAGCGCTTCCCTCATGCAAGCTTTTTTCTCTCTCGGTGATGTTGCGTCCTTCCAGTGCATGGATTGGCATTTAGTTTCTGCATGATAAGTGAAAAACCAAGATTTGTCACACGTTATCACTCTTTTCAAGAAATCAGGAACATTTGCATTGGTATACAAACTGTCAGTACAAACATCCTCCTGAGCTTCTTTTTGTTAGACCGTGATAATTTTTGGCATCAGTTTCTCACACACTTTTCTCATGTTAATTTGGTTATGTAAAATTTGTCGTACGAGCATTCTTTGTCAACTCCTACAATTTCAGCAATCGATCGAATACTCAACCGACGGTCAGTTCAAATCAGATTATCTACTTTATCGATATTTTCATCCGTTTTTGGTGCTGAAGAGCGTCCCATCCATGACTCATCCTCAAGTCTCCTCGACCATGTTGCAAACGCTTGAACTACTCAAAAACACATGGACGTGATAAACAGTCTCCTCATACGCTTCTTTTAGTAAAAGACAGGTTCTAGTAACAGTTTTTCCAAATTTCATGAGAGACTTCAAGACAATGCGTTGCTCTTTTCTTACACATCATTTTTCCGGCAAAACAAAATAACAGCTCCTACACAAACGAAGGCCAGGGTCAGATTGATTTGTCTACAGACACCAGAGATGTCGCATACGACTGAGAAGGCTTCACGCTTCACAGCCATCGGTCGTTCATCTTTGGTGCATGCGTACTTTCCCTGTGCCAGCATCACTCCCCTTATTTTACAGCCGGCCGGTGTGGCCGTGCGGTTCTAGGCGCTTCAGTCTGGAACCGCATGACCGCTACGGTCGCAGGTTCGAATCCTGCCTCGGGCATGGATGTGTGTGATGTGCTTGGGTTAGTTAGGTTTAAGTAGTTCTAAGTTCTAGGAGACTGACTACCACAGATGTTAAGTCCCATTTTTATTTTACAGCCATACCTCGTATACAGACAGAGATAAAGAGGAAAAGTAATAAATGTAATAGCTCCGTGGTCCCTGGGTAGAATCAATGACTTTTAAAACGAACCTCTTGGATTCGAAACTCGACTTTGACGTGAGTGTGGATTTTGAATTTACCGTTTGTGGACGCGTTTCCATTAATGTAGAATATGAAACAAAGGAAAGGAAAACGATGGTAATAAGCAAATACTGGGTACACTGGTGTGCAAAACTTAGGGGCGAAAGTGACTTTCGCATGGTACGTCAATGCGAAGCAGTGTCACTGCGAACACAGTTCGATTGAAACTTGCACCACACGTAGAAAGAATTGCTACAGTATAGTACAGAAGGTAGCTAAAAGAAATGCGTAATGAGACGAAAGTAAACGATTTATTCAAAACAATAATTACTTTGCAGTCAGCACTATTCATGATGGTTCTTTTGAAATTGAAAAAGGTGGAAAATGATTCTTAATATGTTTTATGACCACCATGGACGGCTCTGCAACGTGCTCCCATGCTGCCCACAAGATTCTTAAGATGATTTTGTGGTAAGGTGTTCCATTCTTCCACCATCAGGGCTGACAACTGCTAGATGGTCGTTGGTGCATGTGTATGTGCTGCAGTACGTCTTCCCCGCGCATCCCGTGCTCTGTGGGATTTACGTCGGGGGGGGGGGGGGGGGAGGGAGGTCAGTCCATTCGCCGAATATCGCGAATAGCCACTCGCTCCAAGAGCTCCCCCACCTGCAATTCTGAAGACAGCGGAGCAGCAGAATTCAAGGTAGTGCGATGTGGCCATTTTTGCCATTTTTCAGAAAGGAAGAGGAGAAACGGCCGTGCGAGCAGCGTAGAAGCTGATGTGGGCCAAAGAGGTGTCATGGGACGGGGCTAAAGTGGCGTGTGGATACACTTCTGGCAAATCAGAAAGTAACTTGCAGGTTGAGTAGAGAGATACTCTTTATGCTCAGAGAAATGGACTCATCCCTGTCCCTGAAGTGACGAAGACATGAAATTGTCCGTCACTAAAATATTGTTTGGATGAGGAATATACACACTAAAAATTCTCTCAATAGTTGAGCCAAGTGGGCATAAGCGTTCGTCACAGCTCGCGCTAACAGAAGTATATGGATTACGTTTACTTCATAATTGACATATGTGACATCTCAGGTGGGCAAAAATTTAAAAATAGTGGAAGTGGTTCCTTTTTTGCAAAATACCGTGATTAGAGTTGACCAGTCGCATAGTATGTCGCTGTTGGCGGTGGAATCTCAGTGGAGCAGCAAGCTGAATTAATAGTTTATCTCATGTTGCTGTGTGAAATATGTAGGTTATCATCACATAGGAAGTGACTTTGATTTGTGAACAAAAGTTTGATTTTGAATGGTGACAATTATTACATAGTTAGATGCGGTTACATCAAATGACCAAAGCTTATACCGATCCTATGCGTCATTGCTCTCCACTCTAATGGTAGCCTAATCACTGCTGTGCTAACTATCCAGCCACAAACATTCTCAGCGTTTGTTTCAGATAATCACTAATGGCCTGGCGGTTGCGAGTGACTGGATAAATGTGATAGGAGTGGAGAATTCTTTGGTGAACAGTGCCAATAATTATTTTAGTATCCTGGTGTTTAAAGTCCCGCGCGGGAGAATATTTTGTACAGGTGCCGTTGAACGTGTTGAGTAATGCTCACCTGAAACTTTGTGGCAGATCGAAACCGTATGTCGGACCGAAACTCGAATTCCAGACCTTTGCTTTTCGCGGAAAAGTGCTCTACCCCTAGGTACAGCTTTACTTCCGTCAGTAACTCATCTCCTACCTTCGAAATTTCACTGGAGTTTTCCTGCGAAACCTCCTACAGGCTGTGGCTAAGCCATGTCTGCATAATATCCTTTTTTCTAGGAGTGCTAGTCCTGCAAGTTTTGGAGGAGAGCTTCTGTGAAGTTTGAGAAGTGGGAGATGAGGTACTGGTGGAAGTACAGCTGTGAGGAGGAGTCGTGAGTCGGTCTTGGGTAGCTGGCTCGCCAAAGAACTTGCCCGCGCTCAGGAAAGGTCCCAACTTCGAATCTCGATCTGCTGCACAGTTTTAATCTGCCTGGATGTTCCATGTCAGCGCACACTCCTCTGCACAGTAAAAAACTCATTCTGAATGCTCACATGGTTGTTTTATCTCTTACTAGTGTCACGAGTTCGTAGATAATACACTCCTGGAAATGGAAAAAAGAACACATTGACACCGGTGTGTCAGACCCACCATACTTGCTCCGGACACTGCGAGAGGGCTGTACAAGCACGGCACAGCGGACACACCAGGAACCGCGGTGTTGGCCGTCGAATGGCGCTAGCTGCGCAGCATTTGTGCACCGCCGCCGTCAGTGTCAGCCAGTTTGCCGTGGCATACGGAGCTCCAACGCAGTCTTTAACACTGGCAGCATGCCGCGACAGCGTGGACGTGAACCATATGTGCAGTTGACGGACTTTGAGCGAGGGCGTATAGTGGGCATGCGGGAGGCCGGGTGGACGTACCGCCGAATTGCTCAACACGTGGGGCGTGAGGTCTCCACAGTACATCGATGTTGTCGCCAGTGGTCGGCGGAAGGTGCACGTGCCCGTCGACCTGGGACCGGACCGCAGCGACGCACGGATGCACGCCAAGACCGTAGGATCCTACGCAGTGCCGTAGGGGACCGCACCGCCACTTCCCAGCAAATTAGGGACACTGTTGCTCCTGGGGTATCGGCGAGGACCATTCGCAACCGTATCCATGAAGCTGGGCTACGGTCCCGGACACCGTTAGGCCGTCTTCCGCTCACGCCCCAACATCGTGCAGCCCGCCTCCAGTGGTGTCGCGACAGGCGTGAATGGAGGGACGAATGGAGACGTGTCGTCTTCAGCGATGAGAGTCGCTTCTGCCTTGGTGCCAATGATGGTCGTATGCGTGTTTGGTGCCGTGCAGGTGAGCGCCACAATCAGGACTGCATATGACCGAGGCACACAGGGCCAACACCCGGCATCATGGTGTGGGGAGCGATCTCCTACACTGGCCGTACACCACTGGTGATCGTCGAGGGGACACTGAATAGTGCACGGTACATCCAAACCGTCATCGAACCCATCGTTCTACCATTCCTAGACCGGCAAGGGAACTTGCTGTTCCAACAGGACAATGCACGTCCGCATGTATCCCGTGTCACCCAACGTGCTCTAGAAGGTGTAAGTCAACTACCCTGGCCAGCAAGATCTCCGGATCTGTCCCCCATTGAGCATGTTTGGGACTGGATGAAGCGTCGTCTCGCGCGGTCTGCACGTCCAGCACGAACGCTGGTCCAACTGAGGCGCCAGGTGGAAATGGCATGGCAAGCCGTTCCAGAGGACTACATCCAGCATCTCTACGATCGTCTCCATGGGAGAATAGCAGCCTGCATTGCTGCGAAAGGTGGATATACACTGTACTAGTGCATGCTCTGTTGCCTGTGTCTATGTGCCTGTGGTTCTGTCAGTGTGATCATGTGATGTATCTGACCCCAGGAATGTGTCAATAAAGTTTCCCCTTCCTGGGACAATGAATTCGCGGTGTTCTTATTTCAATTTCCAGGAGTGTATGTTGGGGGGATGATTACTTTGGATCAGTGGCCTCTGTGAAGGCTGGTGTGCACACGTACCAGTTTATGATTATTATACTAACCGAACTGGAGGACACGGGGTCTCAACGAGATAGTCCATTTTTACCACACGAGTTTGGTATTTGTTTCTTAACCAATGAACCTCTTCCCTGGTCTATCATTTCATTCGAATTCTACGAATGTGTCAGCAGAAGGAGAGCAATGTTAGATCATTCATAGTGAAAACAAAGTACGAGTAGATGAGTTTTATAGGCTGCAGCATCGCTGAACTCGCCGACTCGTTGGACCAAGCAAATGGGTGCGAATCAGAATGATTGTAAATGCCTGTAACTTGGATAGCCGCCACTGCTGAGAGTTCTTGTTCATACTTAGTACGTTTCACCTAACTGCTAGAAACTGTCGCAAAATTAGAATACAGGTGAATAAGTTACATCGTATGTCAGCGCAGCACTCTAGTACGTATAGAAGCAAAGATTCAATAACTTGATCGGAGATTAAGTCTAACGTGTAGATTGCGAACATTCCATCTTTAAGAGAAATATAGCATATATATACATTCTCGACAGTAACATTCTGAAGTGGAAAATGGAACTGGTTCGGTATTACCGTACACTATCCGAGTTCAGTAGTGAAGATTATCTGAACAAGGTTTGGTCATCTAGGATCAGTCCAGGAGATTTTTTTGATACCAGATATTATAGTCTACTAACCTTTTTTCCTGAATGTAAAAATTCTATCTTCACAAAACGAAAAATTTTCCAGTATCTTATGACTACAGTATTAGTGCGTCGCAGTTGAAATAGTTCGACTCATATAAATATCATGGTGTAACAACTTGTAGATCTATGAAATGGCAAAGGCATCGGCTTCACAGAAGCAGAAAATTGTAGTTCACCATAGTTCAGTAAAATTGCACGAAATATTTATAAACTATATACAAAAAGCTTTCCTGTAAATCAGTTTATATATAAGTGCAAACCATATCAAAATCCCTACACTAGCTCCTGCGATTACTCGAACATATCGACAGAAATGTGGTAGAGGAGTTCAATTTATATATGTATGAATAGAAGGTAGACAGACAGAAGATACATAGCAGACGACGAAGATAGATAGAAGGTAGAAAATAGAAGACAGATAGATAGACGAAGAAGACAGAAGATAGACAGATAGAAGAAGATGGATAGTACAGACTTCTAATACATTTTCACGTAAATTAGTACAAGACGATTGCCTTCGCAAACAAAAGTGTCACACAATGATATCTCATGCAACGAAAGCAGTTATACTACCAATGCAACATATGCACTGTTCAAGTGTATCTTCTCTGTACAGTATGTCGTGTTAATAGATAGTTGCCGACATTCAGCTGTCAAATCCTAGTGCTTAATGCTGTGTATGCATGAATAATGTTCCCCGGAGTTTCTCTAATGCAGACTGCCCACCGAAGTGACGTGGCAGGTGGCGTGTTGCGTGAGGTAGCACGATGCATGAATCTAGTTTGCAATTTCAGATGGAACACACACAGCATAATGGAGCAGCGCTTACTGGACTGACACAACATAAGTGTGTCGTATGGCATACTACGCCGCTGCCAGAAAAATGCAGCATGCTCCACTTTTTGCGACGCGCCACGTCTGTGATACTGACAGTTAACGAAAGTTTCTGCTTTAGCTGTGCAATTGTCTCTGTATCGATAAACGATTCGGAGTTCAATACTTACTTTTGATGGTCCAGCGGAAAACATACATGTAATTACGATCACAGCAATGCAGAAAGCAGGAACAGGAACTCCCAAAATAAAACGCGGAAAAGGAATGCACGTGAAATATCATAGACGAGCACTGTAATTGAAATTCCTCAAATTTTTATTTAATTTTTCTATATGCAGCTTCTATCTTTAACAAGTCCAAATTTGCAGAGCAAGACTGTTTAGGGGGAAAATTCAAGACTATTGAACTTTCCTCCCAGCCAGTCTTGACTTGAATTTTGCACTTTCTGCCAACGTAATTTTCTAGACATTCGTATTCATGTTGCCTACTTGATTTACTGCATTTTTATATTTTCCTTTGCTGTGAATTAAATTCAGAAGGTCATGTGTTATCTAAGGATTCTGTACTATACCTCTGTTGCATTCACAACTTCTTTTCTAAAAGGTACCCATTCGTCCTGTTGTGTATTCCTTCCTCTGTTGCAGTCAGTAGTTGTCTAATGATAAAATTGTTGACAACCTATTCAGCTGCCATCTCCTTAATTTGCTACCTTTTGCTATCTCTTTAGTTGTAATACGGAGCTCATAACCAATAATTACACTAGACAACAGTGAAAAGATAACTGGGGTGAAATAAATGTTTGTCAACTACATAGGGCACGCTGACAGCGAAAGCGACAATGAAAAACGTTGATTAGCTCTTGTTTCCAAGTTAAAGGGGGTACATTTATTTATAATTATATTTTATTAGCATTCATTGTCAATCACTTCTCACATAGGCTTCGAAATCCCGCTGATGGTAGAAAGAGTGATTAAGTTTCAGGCAACAACAGCTATGTGTATTTTGTCGATATTATCAGCCCTGGCTCGTAGCAACAAGGGGAAGGGGGAGAGAAAGGGACGAGCGGAGGATGTTTCATTTAAGTGTAGTTTCAGTCTGTTACAAGCTGTGTTTTGTTCTTGTGTTGGAAAAACATGTTACTCAAGTGTAGTTAGTGTGTGTATGATCATTGTAATTCCTGTGATCCCAGCAAATGCGTAAACAGTGCTGACAGTTTTTGTTTCATTTGCGGACTGGCTACATTGAAATCACAAAGGAGGCCAATAACGTCATACACAGTATTAGAATGGCGTACAGACTGTACTTTTTTTGAGAATTCGGGGACCAGGACAAGCCATGAGCTCCTCATGTATGCTGCATATCTTGCGTCTCGAGTGGCTGAATCGTAAACGATCCTCCATGGGTTTCGCTATACCCATGATCCGGCGAGAACGATCAAACCATGTGAATGACTGTTACTTTTGTATGACAACTCCATTAAAACACTGTATTTCCAAGAAGAAAAAGTACTGCTTGTTCCTGTCCCATCTGATTTTGATAGTGGCGAGGGTGGTAGTGAAATAAGTGCAGTACCATCACCTTCAAAAACCAGTTCTTCGAAAGATACTGATTTTGTGTGTAACGATGAGTGTACAGAGATTCACAAAATAACACAATGTAGACTTAATGTCCTAGTGAGGGATCTGGAATTGTCGAAAGATAAAGCTAAACTGTTGGTGTCAAGACTACAATAGTGGAACTGTCTTGATAAGACGGTAAATGTGACTGCGTTCAGCAGTCGCCATACACCATTCTTTCCATTTTTTTGATAATGAAAAGCACTTGGTATTTTGCAGGGACAAATGGCAGCTGTGGACATTGATTGTAAAAGTGATGATTGGAGCCTGTTCGTCGACTCCTCCAAAGTAAGAGTCAAGTGTGTGCTACTGCGTAATGGCAACGTATTACCATCGATTCCGAGTATGTGCCTTACATGAAAGAAACATATGATAACATGAAGCAGTTGTCATTGCAATTTAATTATGACAAGTTTAATGGCAGATTTCCGGAGCACTGAAAGTCATGGACATATTACTTGGGCTACTATACGGCTGCAACAAATTCTGTTGCTACCTGTGCCTGTGAGATAGCCGCACCAAAGCACTTCATTATAAAAAGAAAGAATGCCCTATAGGTCAAACACTTGAACCAGGATCTCACAATTTAATTCACGAAGCATTTGTCGAATCCAAGAACGTAATTCTTCCTGCTCTTCATACAAAGATGGTCCTAATGAAAAGCTTCGTTAAGGCCATGGACAAAACGGGGAAGCATTTCTCTACCTGCGCGAGAAATTTCCACGTATTTGTGAGGCAAAAATAAAAGCGGGGATTTTTGTCGGTCCCCAAATACGCAAACTGTTCAAAGATGAGCATTTCAACACCATCCTGACAGGAGATGACAAGTGAGCTTGGGATGCCTTCGTTCAAGTGTCAACAATCTTTCTAGGACATAAGAGGGCAGAAAACTATAAGGATCTTGTGACAAATCTTCTACACTGCTACAGAAAACCGGGGTGCAACATATCCTTAAATTTTCGCTTCCTATATTCCCACTTAGACTTCTTTCCTGACAACTGTGGTGCCGTAACCGACGAGCACGGAGAATGCATGCACCAGTAAATTTCGGACGTGGAAATGAAATACGAGGGGAAGTACAGTGCATCAATGTTAGCCAATTACTGCTGGACACCAATCAGGGAATCGCCAGCAGAAAATTACAAACGCCTCGCAAGGTGGTTGCACCTTCAGTGAACTTCCTCTGAGGGATAATACCAAGATAAATACGTACCTAAGTTTATACAGGCAATAACGTAAAGCTACCATAGCTTCAAAACAAGAGCTGCTCTTGCACTGTCATTAACATTTTCGTTGTCAGCATACCCGACAGTATGAACATTAGCTGTTTTCATGCCGGTTACAGAAAAAAGTAAAATTTTGTTGGCTAGTGCTATCTTAGTATGCATCTGCACCTGCAAATGGCTTACAATATAAAATCTGGTTTCGAAAACTCTATTTCATTTATGCATCCTTCTATCGTGATTCTTAAGCAAAGTATTAGTGATGATTAAGTAATGCCCTGTGCAAAATTCTACCAGGTGGCTTCCGCTTTCATTCCTTCCTTAGAACCCATGTCCTCCTACTATTTCCTCTTCCTGTCCCTGCTACCGTCTCTCATCACATTTTAAATTTTTGTCTCCCTTAATTATCTGAATAATTTCTTTTACCTTATCACACATTGTATCAACACATTCATCATCTGTGGTGTCGGTAGGCAAGTTATCTTGTACAACTGTGGTGATGGGTGTTGGCTTTATGCCTTTCTTGGCTATGATAATGTTAATGGCATTTCGTAGATGGAGCAGAATATGACACTGCTTCATTGATTGTATCAGAAACTAACAAATGCATAATGTTTAAAATACGTGGTCTCCATACAGCAGATACTGAGAAACAACTGTCAGACATTTTCACTTGTAAATAAATGCCCACCACACAAAAGGTAATTTACAGTAAACTGCATTTATGCACTACAAACTGCGAAATTAAAAGCTGTTAAGAGCGTCACAGCAAGTTTTTCCTCTGGGGCGATGTTGTTGTTGTTGTGGTCTTCAGTCCTGAGACTGGTTTGATGCAGCTGTCCATGCTACTCTATCCTGTGCAAGCCTCTTCATCTCCCAGTACCTGCTGCAGCCTACATCCTTCTGAATCTGCTTAGTGTATTCCTCTCTTGGTCTCCCTCTACAATTTTTACCATCCATGATGCCCTCCAGTACTAAATTGTTGATCCCTTGATGCCTCAGGACATGTCCTACCAACTGATCCCATCTTCTAGTCAAATTCTGCCACAAACTCCTCTTCTCCCCAATCCTGTTCGATACCTCCTCATTAGTTACGTGATCTACCCATCTAATCCTCACCATTCTTCTGTATCACCACATTTCGAAAGCTTCTAGTCTCTTCTTGTTCAAACTATTTATCGTCCATGTTTCACTTCCATACATGGCTACACTCCATACAAATACTTTCAGAAACGACTTCCTGACACTTAAATCTATAATCGATGTTAACAAATTTCTCTTCTTCAGAAACGCTTTCCTTGCCATTGCCAGTCTACGTTTTATATCCTCTCTACTTCGACCACCATTAGTTATTTAGCTCCCCAAATAGCAAAACTCCTTTACTATTTAAGTGTCTCATTTCCTAATCTAATTTACTACTTTAAGTGTCTCATTTCCTAATCTAATTCCCTCAGCATCACCCGACTTAATTCGACTACATTCCATTATCCTCGTTTTGTTTTTGTTGATGTTCATCTTATATCCTCCTTTCAAGACACTGTCCATTCCCTTCAACTGCTCTTCCAAGCCCTTTGCTGTCTCTGACAGAATTACAATGTCATCGACGAACCTCAAAGTTTTTATTGCTTCTCCATGGATTTTAATACCTACTCCGATTTTTTCTTTCGTTTCCTTTACTGCTTGTTCAATATACAGATTGAATAACATCGGGGAGAGGCCACAACCCTGTCTCACTCCCTTCCCAACCACTACTTCCCTTTCATGCCCCTCGATTCTTATAACTGCCATCTGGTTTCTGTACAAATTGTAAATAGTCTTTCGCTCCATGTATTTTACCCCTGCCACCTTCAGAATTTGAAAGAGAGTATTCCAGTCAACATTGTCAAAAGTTTTCTCTAAATCTACAAATGCTAGAAACGTAGGTTTGCCTTTCCTTAATCTATTTTCTACGATAAGTCGTAGGGTCAGTATTGCCTCACGTGTTCCAAAACTTCTACAGAATCCAAACTGATCTTCCCCGAGGCGGCTTCTACCAGTTTTTCCATTCGTCTGTAAAGAATTCCCGTTAGTATTTTGCAGCCGTGACTTATTAAACTGATAGTTCGGTAATTTTCACATCTGCCAACTCCTGCTTTGTTTGGGATTGGAATTATTATATTCTTCTTGAAGTCTGAGGGTATTTCGCCTCTTGTCAGGACTGGCTCTCCCAAGGCTTTCAGTAGTTCTATTGGAATGTTGTCTACTCCAGTGGCCTTGTTTCGACTCAGGTCTTTCAGTGCTCTGTCAAACTCTTCACGCATTATCATATCTCCCATTTCGTATTCATCTACATCCTCTTCCATTTCCATAATATTGTCCTCAAGAACATCGCCCTTGCATAGACCCTCTATATACTCCTTCCACCTTTCTGCTTTCCCTTCTTTGTTTAGAACTGGGTTTCCATCTCAGCTCTTGATATTCATACTGATATTCATACATAGTTGATAATCATACTGGGGCAAGTTAACTAAATGTTGGCGACTGTGTAATGAGATAGGGAACAAACATGAAGGGTAATTCATCAAATACGTTTATAGTGTGATAAGAAACACTGAATAATGAAATGTATGAAACAATTTGTCGTAAAGAAAATAAAAGCTTAGCATGTCTTCACCCAACTTGTCTTTCTTTCGTACGGTTTCATGGTATAGTTAATCAAATGCACCGTGCATTTCAATGGGTCCCTCAGCAGCAGTCCATCATTGGCTACGGCTGGCTTCTGCCGCCTCCAGGTGGGAACGCCAATTCCATGAGCCACCGCGTAGCAACGGAAAAAGCTTGCTGTTGCCGCTGACGCGCGCCGCGCTGCCACTCTAGTGAGAACTGGCATTCGAGTGAAAGACACTCGAGCACCCGCCCTATACCTCTGATCTCTTCCCATGCGATTATCACGCCGTCGGTTCCTTAAAAAGGGCTCTGAAAGTCGATGATCCCTGTCGGACGTGGATGTGGAGCAGGCAGTTGCGGACTTCTTCACGTAGCAGGACACAATGTTTTACCACATGGGTATCTTCAGCCTGGTGCGTCTATGGGGTGATTCCCTCAATACTCACGGCGCTTTTGTCTGATTAGTGTATCTGTTCTGGACTGTACGGCCTCCAAACAGAAACTTTTTGATCTCCCCTCATACACGGTACAGTCACATTAATGTGACCACCGCCTATGTTCAACGCCAACGTGGAATAACCAAATAATTTTTTTTTCATAATGCGGGGCCACAGTCGTAATATATTTCTTTAAAGTCAGCACCGCCATTAGACTGTTGTTTATTTGCAGTGTTACATTTACATTTACACTATCATGATTTCGGCTTCAAGGTGCCATTATCAAGTGTTTTGTTATACAGTGCCTAAGATGGCATACTCCCGTATTTAAAATACACTATTAGACACATTGTCTAAGGATCGATATTTCTGGTAAAGCCTACTGCTTTGTTTCAACCAAACACAGCAGTAGGCTTTACCAGAAATATCGATCCCTAGACAATGTGTCTAATAGTGTATTTTAAATGCGGGAGTATGCCATCTTAGGCACTGTATAACACTTAAAACACTTGATAATGGCACTTTGAAGCCGAAATCATGATAGTGTAAATGTAAATGTAACACTGCAAATAAACAATAGTCTAATGGCAGTACTGACATTAAAGAAAGGTGCAATAACCACTCACAGACGGCAAGCAGCAGCACTAGCAGTCGAGGATATACAGGGTGACATTAGTAAAACGGATTTGTAACTGGAAACGGTGGGAAAAATTTCCTGTTAACATGTGTTCAGAAAAACATCTTGGCCACGGTAGATGGCGCTGACTAACGAAATTTCCTCTGATCACATGCATGTGTTCCTTGTGTGTCGCAGGCTGTTTTATTCATGTAGCGTACGGTAAGCAGCAGAATGATCCGGCATTCAAGTCGGGAACAAGCCGAGATGGTTTCTGTGTCTAACCAAGCACATACAAACGGTCGAGAAGCAGCATGGCTACACCAAAACTATTACCGCCACAAACAGCAATAAAATCATGCAACATTTCAATCCCTTTTTGTGCGTTCCTGCTGTCATGGGTCCTTTCAGACAGATTGATGTGCAGGGAGGCGGCGGACTTCGCACACCAGATTTGGAGGAACGGGTTCTACAGGATATTCAGACGAACCCTAGTACAAGCTCCAGGCAAGCAGCCTGTCAACACATTCGTCTGTCTGAAAGGCACATAATCACAAAAACAGCCAAAAACGGCTTGAAGTGTTATGTGATGTCGTTAGTGTCTATGAGGGTATTTGTTTTGGTATAGTCGCACTACCTCTCGACCATTTACATCTGTTTGACCATACACAAACATCGTCTCGGCTTGTTACCGAGGTGAATGTGGGACCATTTCGCTAATTACAGATCACTGCGTCAATCACACAGCCCGCAACACGCAAGAAGCATGTGGCACGTGGTCAGAGGAACTTGTATTCGTCAGCGCCATCTACCAAGACATCGATGCATTTCCAGACACATGTTCACAGAAATTTTTTTCTCCATTTTCCGTCAGTAATCCAGCAGTTTTTAGATTTATTAATGTTCATCCTTTATAAAGTGTGACGGGGGGGGGGGGGGGGGGGGGGGAGCCGGCGCGGGATTAGCTGAGCGATCTAAGGCGCTGCAGTCATGGACTGCCGGCCGCCGTGGTCACGCGGTTGTAGGCGCTCAGTCCGGAACTGCGCGATTGCTACGGTCGCAGGTTCGAATCCTGCCTCGGGCATCGATGTGTGTGATGTCCTTAGGTTAGTTAGGTTCAAGTAGTTCTAAGTTCTAGGGGACTGATGACCACAGATATTAAGTCCCATAGTACTCAGAGCCATTTGAACCATTTTTGAGTCATGGACTGCGCGGCTGGCCCCGGAGGAGGTTCGAGTCCTCCCTTGGGCATGGGTGTGTGTGTTTGTCCTTAGGATAATTTAGGTTAAGTAGTGTGTAAGCTCAGGGACTGATGACCTTAGCAGTTAAATCCCATAAGATTTCACACACATTTGAACATTTTTGGGGGAAGCGGGAAACAGTTCTGTCGCTGCCGTAAAGCGGAAACGGTGCGATTTTTCTAACGTCCAAACGCGCGTATCATTGGCTTTTGGGCCGACGGAAACCGCTAAATTTGTAAACTGCTCGTGTGCCACCGTGGTTAAAGTACCCTGTGCATGGCAAATGGCTTTGTCCTAAACTGGCGCGGAGGCCACTGAGGTGCACCAGTGGCTAGATGACAGAGGTAAACGACAGCTGTGGAGATGTGTTCAGATCAGCAGACGCGCAACTGTTGGGCAACTGACGACCCCCCCCCCCCCCCCCCCCACCAAGATGAACCAAGGGGCTACAAAAAGTGTCTTCTCAACGACTGTTCAGCGAACTTTGCCGCATGTAGCCCTCAGCAGAAGGCACCTGGTTCGTGTATTCATGCTGACCGCCGTTCATCAGCCACGACGGCAATTGGACGTCCACTGAGTAGCGACGGATAGCCTTTCTAAATGAATCGCATTTTATGCTGCATCGGACAGATGGCCGTTGGCATCTACAGCGTGAAATGTCTGGAAGTAAACACCGTGCATCAACAGTGGAAACGACTCAAGCCAGAGGAGGGAGCGTTATGGTCTGGGAAACGTTTTCGTGGCATTCCCTGAGTGTTCTCATCATTTTGTAAGGCACAATAGATCAGAATAGTTATGCATCTATCCTTGGGTACCATGGCCATTCCTACTTGCAGTTTGCTTTTAGTCGGCATTATGGCATCTGTCAGCAGGACAACGCAACGTGTCACACAGCTTGCAGTGCACCTGCGAGGTTTGAAGAGCACCAGGATTAGTTTACCGTACTAGCTTGGCCACTGAAGTCCCCGCATTTTAACCCAATCAAGAATAGGTGGGACTACCTCGATCGCGCTTTTCGCGCCATGGATCCTCAACCAGAGAACCTAGCGCAGTTGGCTATGGCACTGAAGCCGGCGTGGCTCCACAGCCCTGTCGGTACCTTCCATAATCTCACTGACTCTTTTCGTGCACTTCTCGCTGAAGTCTGCGAACCAAAAGGTGGTTATTACGGCTTTTGACAGGTGGTCATATTAATGTGTGTGGACAATATACATGTGACGGCGGGGCTTGCTTCCTCCGGTTCTCGCAACCCCCTCTGACAATCGGCCAACTTACAGTTAA
Organism: Schistocerca serialis cubense; assembly: GCF_023864345.2. Taxonomy (NCBI): domain Eukaryota; kingdom Metazoa; phylum Arthropoda; class Insecta; order Orthoptera; family Acrididae; genus Schistocerca; species Schistocerca serialis. The sequence continues at coordinate 697,387,041 of NC_064638.1, read as the reverse complement.
CGTAATTCAGCTGCTTCTGCACCAACTCCCCAACTTCTGAGATCCTACAATGCCGTAGCGAACTCAGTTGTTGAATATGACCGCGCTGCTTAGGCGGCGGCCATTTGTACCAAGCGTACTGCTGCCACATAGACTTCTGTTCGATAGTAGTCGTTTCTTTATGAAGCTACTTGGATGAAATGACGCTGTAGGAAAGACACTTTGACAGTGATGTGAGTTAGAGCGTAGCAGGCCAAGCGAAAAGCTTCTTCTCGCAGGCAGAGTCTATGAATGTGAGAGGTAAGAAAACTCTCGTAGCGAAGTCCGCTGAAGACAAAGACGCACATCGAGGTCTACTAGCGTCCCCAATCTTCCACGCGCCCTAGGCACATTCCCCACTCGCCCGTCAGTATATCTGGCCATGAGGATCATATTAACATTTAGGGCGCTTTACGCATCCGACTTCCTGGTGAAAATAGCCTACTCAAAGTGCGTGCGGATTTCGTGCTTGAGTTTGAATCAGCAAATGACCACATCGTGAGTGTGGAGCTCCAAATTTCCGAGTATAGTGCAGAAACGAGGGACTGAGGCAGCGCCTGCTAACATCGGAAGTTAAACTATTCTGGCCGAGCTCAGAGCTCACTCCCATTGCAGAACTGGATTTTGTGCTTTCGTGTCTTCTTAACCATTACTGTGTTTCTTGATTTGTGTCCGTTACACGCTGGTGCCTGAGTTTGAATCAGCAAATGACCACATCGTGAGTGTGGAGCTCCAAATTTCCGAGTATAGTGCAGACTAAACACGTGCAGAAATGAGAGACTGAGGCAGCGCCTGCTAACATCGGAAGTTAAACTATTCTGGCCGAGCTCAAAGCTCACTCCCATTGCAGAACTGGATTTTGTGCTTTCGTGTCTTCTTAACCATTACTGTGTTTCTTGATTTGTGTCCGTTACACGCTGAAAAGGTTGCTGAGACCATTAAATTTTTTCTGTTGTCCCACGAGACAGACGAAATATCTGAAAGCGATAAGGCATTTACGTTTCACAGAGAAAAGCCTGCAGGATACGTAGCTAAGAATATAACAAATAAATATGTTTTAATAAAAATTACTTCGGCAGTGAAAACGTCAGAATTATTTGAAAAGAAAAATACTTTTTGATGTTATTTGGTACTTAACAACAAGAAAACAAAGCTCAATGGATAAAGTACAAAGGCAACATTTACTGGGTTCTAGATACTGTTTGATGTATTTGCAAGTCATCCAACGGCGCTACAGAGCGTCGAAGTCATAGGAGCCGGCCCCTGCCGCTACGCCACCCCTTCAGCAGTAACTGTGACTTTGTATGCTGAGTGACCATAGGCGGGACGTCTCGCAATATTGTTCATTATTCAATGATCGCTACTGGTTGCCATGATACCCAGTGGAGAAGATGGAGCTAGCTTTTGCATAGGAAGGCCTTGTTTCCTATGAATGCGATGCTCTATTACCATGGTGGCTGACGGTTTCGGACATGGTTTTCCATCCAGTTTACTTTCCCCTGTATACCAGAAAATGTTGGAGATTTTAGAGGGTTCCAGGAGAAAAATAAACTACAGATGGAAATCCACGTCCAGTATCGTCATCCACTGAGGCAATTGAGTATCACAGTCATAGAGGCCTTTCTATGCAGGAGCTAGCTCCATCTTCTTCTCTGGCGATCATAACAATCAATCGCAATCACTGAATAACAACCAACATTGCGAGACGTTCCACCTACAGTCCGTCAGTCACCAAATTCACTTTTGCTGCCGAAGGGGTGGCCTAGTGGCAGCCGCAGGCGTCTATAAGTTTGATGCTCCATAGCGTCGTTGGATGACGTTTCTGGACACGGTTTCCTATCCTAGATTTATTTCTCAATACAGCCTCACAAACCCTTGAAATTTGTCGCAACATTTCTGGGACATCCTGTGTATTTCTCGAGCGTATAAATTAATACGAGGGTGTTTTTTAAGTAAGTACCATTTTGAAATTAAAAAGAGACATGCTAAGATATCTCAATAACTTTATTTCTACATGAAAGCCTGTACCTTAATCTACTTTTCTACATAATTTCCGTCAATACTGAGGTACTTGTCATAACATTGCACCAGTTTTTGAATACCCTCCTCATTGAAGTCTGCCGCCTGACTTGTTAACCACTGTTTTGACTTCGTCATCGTCTTGAAGACGCTGACCGCCCAGGTGTTTCTTCACGTGCAGGAACAGATGGTAGTCATTGGATACAGGATCGGGGCTGTACGGAGGATGATCATCTAGAGTTTCCCATCGAAAAGATGTGATAAGATCTTTGGTCTGATTCGCCACATGCGGACGGGCATTGTCCTGCAGCAAAACGATGCCCTTGCTCAACTTCCATGGACTGTTGCTTTGATTCTGGTGTGACGTAGGCCACCCATGTTTCATCGCCCGTAACAATTTAGCTTAAGTAATCATCACCGTCGTTGTGGTACCGCTCAAGGAAAGTCAATGCATTGTCTAAACGTTTGGTTTTTATGCACATCCGTCACCATTTTCGGTATCCAACGTGCGCATAATTTTCGGTAATTCAAGTGCTCGGTCACAGTGCCATACAAAAGAAATGTTGAAATGTGTGTGAAAACTTATGGGACTTAACTGCTAAGGTCATCAGTCCCTAAGCTTACACCCTACTTAACCTAAATTATCCTAAGGACAAACACACGTACCCATGTCCGAGGGAGGACTCGAACCTGCGCCGGGACCAGCACAGTGCCATACAAAATATTAGGAAAGTCATCCGGCAACAAGGAAATCGTAAAGCGTCTGTTTTCTCTGACCTTATTGTCCACTTCCTGCACCAAACGTTCATTAACGACCGACGAACGCCCACTCCGTTGTTCATCATGCACATTTGTGCCGCCATTTTCAAATGCTCTCACCCACTTTCTAACCATTCCATCACTCATAATGTTTTCTCCGTAAACTGCACAGATCTCACGATGATTATCGATCGCTTTTAGGCCTTTAGCGCTAAGAAATCTTATAACAGCCCGTACTTCACAGTCGGCGGGACTCACGATTATCGGAGGCATCTTAAACACTCAGTACATAACGTAAACAAGGAAGAATCAGACTGTAATGGCGTCAGTGCGTAGATTAAGGTGCAGGCTTTCTTGTAAAACTAAAATTATTGAGATATCTTAGCACGTCTTTTTTTAATTTCAAAACGGTTCTTACTTAAAAAACACGCCTCGTACATTCTGAAATGTCTGGACGACACTTTTCCAAAAAAATGGTTCAGATGGCTCTGAGTACTATGGGACTCAACATCTGAGGTCATCAGTCCCCTAGAACTTAGAACTACTTAAACCTAACTAACCTAAGGACGTCACACACATCTATGCCCGAGGCAGGATTCGAACCTGCGACCGTAGCAGTCGCGCGGTTGCGGACTGAAGCGCCTAGAACCGCTCGGCAACACCGGCCGGCTACACTTTTCCAATTCATTCAGTTCCTAGGACGGCAGAGAATTTACCACACAGCGTTTAACAAGAACGCTCATTGTGAATTTTGCTTTGGTCGTCAATAAATATTATCATTGCTTGTTCCTATATTTTATTACTGTATTTCGGTTTTTAGCTAAAAGATTAGTCCCTCATAACCTCAGTTTCATCGTTCAACTGCCAAATTGCATAGCAGACGGCTCTTAGAACACACGCAGTTTTGCCGACGTGTAAATGAAATGGCCACTCTAGTCACACGAGACTCAGGACGAAAATACAACGCCACGGGCGCTACAGTAGTCTCACTTGAGTCGAGCAGTGAATTGAAACAAGCCAGTTGATCGTATAAAAGGAGAAACGTCTATAAGCGTGAGATAGAACGTAGGTCCTGTTCCAGAGAGCTGCCCGAAGTTGGGTGTTAAGCGACGCCTGCAACCCTCATGCCGCTGGAAGCAGCGGTAGTAGGCGAACGCGGTAGGCAGACTGCTACCGCCGCCGCCGTCTGCCGTCTGCGGCGCGAATCGATAGCGCGTCGCGTCGGGCGGCGTCGCGACACGCACCGCGGCACAGCACGCCAACGCCACGCCGGCCCACATCGATCGCGGCGCCGCCGCCGCCGCCGCCGCCACGCGCCCCAGCCACGGCCGCGGCGTCCTTCAGGGCGGTGTGCCAAGGTCCTGCGAGGGGACCTCACCGACTGGCCCCCTTCCAGTTTCTCGATACTTTAAATAGGACTTGAAGGTCGCTACCCGGACATCAGGTGCCTAAAACAATACGATGCACTTCTCAAAACACTCGAAAAATCCACTATGAACATACCCGAGACCTGTTAAATAGAAAAAATGTCAAAAATTTTATCTGAGTTGCCTGTTGCTGCGTGCATGGCGTTCTGTAAGGTTTTGCTCCATTTCTCACTAAACAAAACCATTTCGTTTTACTTTTCTACACATCTCTATGCATCAACATTTTAAAATAATACTTACCAAATGCTGTGCTTTTAATAAAAAATAAAATATTCCTATTTTAAAATAAAATAGTGGAAACTCCAGGTTGGGATATCAGTAATGTAAGGAAAAGATAGGTTGCTACTTACCGTGAAGATGGCCCGTTAAGTTGCAGACAACTAAAAAACACACATTATCTTCCGGCCACAGCCTTTGTTGAAAAGGAGACACACACACACATTCATTCACACAAGCAAGTACACGTTACGCACACATGAACGCAATCTCCGGCAGCTCGGACCGGAATGCTGCCGGAGGTGGAGGTCATGTGTGCCTGACGTGTACTTGCTTGTGTGAGTGAATGAATGTGTGTGTGTGTGTGTGTGTGTGTGTGTGTGTGTGTTTCCTTTTCTGACGAAGGCTGTGGCCGAAAGCTAACGTGTAAATGTTTTTCAGTTCTGCTTGTCTGCAACTTAACTTGTCATCTTTACTTTTCCTTACTTTGTTAATACTTTTATTTGAATTACTAATTGCGCAAAATGAGAGTATTCATAAAGAAGACAAATTTTGAGAAAAATGCGAAATCTCTTCTTATGTATATCAATAACACTGATTTTAATATTATTTTTGCATCTTTTCTCGAATTCTAACAATAAAAAAGTGTTTTATTCTCTATTTGATGTTTCGCATTTTCAGCCAAACTTTAATTCATTTTTAATGCTCACATTTTCAAGTGATTAGTAATTTAAAATAAAATAACATTTTAAACAAAAATATATTTTAGTGTAAGTTACTTAGTACTTCAGCTTCATGATAAATACAGAATGGAGATAAAAGTAAAAAAAAAAAAAAAAATGTTGTATCTAGTGAGAGTTGAAATCTCACAGACATTTGGAAGCTCCATCAAATTATGTATTTATTTTACTTAACAGTTTTCGAACACGATTTTTTTAAGCCGGCCGCTGCGACCGAGCGGTTCTGGCGCTTCAGTCCGGAAACGCGCTGCTGCTACTGTCGCAGGTTCGAACCCTGCCTCGGCCGTGGATATGTGTGATGTCTTTAGGTTAGTTAGGTTTAAGTAGTTCTAAGTCTAGGGGAATTATGACCTCAGATGTTAAGTCCCAAAGTGCTTAGAGCCATTTGAACCATTTTTGAACCATTTCTTAGACTGTTTTGGAAATTGAGTTTCGTGTACCAAACCTTCTAAACCCATAAATATGGAGAAAACCAAAGAGAGTCAGTCCATACAGTCCACTTGCTAGTGTGATGCAGTGTCTCGGATCGTCTCTAAACTAGCCATGGAATGTTATTTCTATAGACGATCGGACCACCAAACTGGAAATATCACCCGAATCATATGTACAGTTACAATATCAATGCCAAAAGATATATCATGTTCAGCTTGCATGTAAAATTATAAATTGTATGCTGATTTAAAACGAGTCTGAGAAATTGTCAGCTTAATTCTGAGCAGTATACGCTTGCAAACGTAAACACGCACAAAGAGAACCACAATAGGCCAACAGGTCGTAGCAGCAACTTACCTAATGCAAGGGAGGTAACAACAATGCAAAGTAATCCACTTGGAAACTTTGGAAATATAGCTTCCGTATGTCAGTAACGAACAAACAGAACTGACATATATAGTCTTCTAATTATAATCAACCAGCCGACGCCATGAATAGGCATAATAATACACAGTTGCCCTGTAAGGATTGTGCATGCTCAAAAATTTGGAATTACATTAGCCCAATAAAGTATTGTCTACATTTTATTACCGAGATTATTCTTCCAAAAATATCTAGACCCCCTTCAGATACAAGATCGATCGATAATGTTGAACACCGACACAGATTTCACAACAATATACACTGAAGACCGGAAGAAATTGGTACACCTGCCTAATATCGTGTAGGGCCCCCGAGACCACGCAGAAGTGCCGCAGCACAGTGTGGAATGAACTCGACTAATGTCTGAAGTAGTGCTGGAGGGAACTGACACTATGAATCCTTCAGGGCTCTCCATAAATCCGTAAGAGTACGACGGGGTGGAGATCTCTTCTGAACAGTACGTTGCAAGGCATCCCAGATGTGCTCAATAATGTTCATGCCTGGGGAGTTTGGTGGCCAGTGGAAGTATTTAAACTCAGAATAATGTTCCTGGAGCCACTTTGTAGCAATTCTGGTGATGTGGGGTGTCGCATTGCCCTGCTGGAATTGCTCAAGTCCGTCGGAATACACAATGAACATGAATGGATGCAGGTGATCAGACAGGATGCTTATGTACGTGTCACCTGTCTGAGTCGTATCTAGACGTATCAGTGCTTCACCTGCACACGCCCCACAGCACTACAGAGCCTCCACCAGCTTGAACAGTCCCCTTCTGAAATGCAGGGTCCGTGAATTCATGAGGTTGTCTCCATACCCTTACACGTCTATCCGCTCAATGCAATCTGAATAGAGAGTCGTCCGACCAGACAACATGTATCCAGTCATCAACAGTCCAATGTCGGTGTTGACTGGTCCAGCCGAGGCGTAAAGCTTTGTGTCGTGCAGTCATCAAGGGTACACGAGTGGGCCTTCGGCTCCGAAAGCCCATATCGATGTTTCGTTGAATGGTTCGCACGCTGACACTTGTTGATGGCCCAACATTGAAACCTGCACCAATTTATGGAAGGGTTGCTCTTCTGTCATGTTGGACAATTCTCTTCAGTCATTTTTGGTCTCGTTCTTGCAGGATCTTTTTCCGGCCGCAGCGGTGTCGGAGATTTGATGTTTTACCGGATTCCTGATGTTCATGGTACAATAGTGAAATGGTCGTACGGGAAAATCCCCACTTTATCGCTACCTCGGGAATGTTGTGTCCCATCGCTCGTGCGCCGACTATAACACCACGTTCAAACTCATTCACATCTTGAAAACCTGCCATCGTAGCAGCAGTAACAGATATAACAACTGGGCCAGACACTTGCCTTATCTAGGCGTTGTCGACCGCAGCGCCGTATTCTGCCTGTTTAGGTACCTCTGTATTTGAATAAGCATTCCTATACCAAATGTAAGGAAAAGATAGGTTGCTACTTACCGTGAAGATGGCCCGTTAAGTTGCAGACAACTAAAAAACACTTACACATTATCTTCCGGCCACAGCCTTTGTTGAAAAGGAGACACACACACACACATCCATTCACACAAGCAAGTACACGTTACGCACACATGAACGCAATCTCCGGCAGCTCGGACCGGAGAGCACTTGCCCGCGAAAGGCAAAGGTCCCGAGTTCGAGTCTCGGTCGAGCACACAGTTTTAATCTGCCAGGAAGTTTCATATCAGCGCACACTCCGCTGCAGAGTGAAAATCTCTTTCTGATTCCTATACCACTTTCTTTGGTGCTTCAGTGCAGATGGAATGCGGTGTCCATCAGACAGAGTCGAACAGATTATTCAGTAAAGGAAACTCATAAAAAATAAATACATGTGATAAAATTAAATTTTCTTATTTTTACGTCATAGAAAGTACCAAAAATTTTAATGGATAATATATTTCCATGAAGATCAATTACTGTTGCGTTTTTTTTTCATTAAACTACTAATGATTTTATCATTTGCAGTATAACAGTCTTTCTGGTAACTTAATGTTTAAGTTCAATAAACTTTGCCACGCGCGGTAGCCGTGCGCTCTGAGGCGCCTAGTCACAGTCCTCGTGGCTCACCCCGCCGGAGGTTCGAGTTCTCCCTCGGGCATGGTTGTGGATGTTATCCTTGGTGTAAGTTAGTTTAAGTTAGGTTAAGTAGTGCGTGACCTCAGCAGTTTGGTCCCAAAAGACCTTACCACAAATTTCCAAATTTTTTCAATAAAATTTCTACACTTATGAGGCGCAGTCAAATGAAAACTACTGAAGACCCGGCACAACGGGACCATGTAAAGGTTCCATTCAAAATTAATCACCAGACACATTAAGACGTTTATCCCACAGGGAGACGAGAAGATCAATTCCTGTTTTTTTAGAACGCGGTCGGCAGCTGAGGGATCCGCAACCGCACCCACTCTTGCATTTCCTCGTCCGACTGAAATACGCGCCTACGCATGTCTTTCTTCAAGTAACCAGTGATGTGAAAAGAACACAGTGAAAGATGCGGGCTCTACAGAGAATGTTGTACTGTTTCTCAACCAAATGGCTAACGCAGGCTTCGTCCGACTGGCAGCGTGGGGCGTTACCGTGCAACAGGATATTCCATCCGACAACACTCCTGGGCGTTTTGACTTTATGGCACGTCGCAGTTTCTGCAAAGTGTCTATGACTTGCGCTTCACTTCTGTCAACCAAATACACTACTGGCCATTAAAATTGCTACACCACAAAGATGACGTGCTACAGACGCGAAATTTAACCGACAGGAAGAAAATGCTGTGATATGCAAATATTTAGCTTTTCAGAGCATTTAGACAAGGTTGGCGCCGTTGGCGACACCTACAACGTGCTGACATGAGGAAAGTTTCCAACCGATTTCTCATATACAAACAGCAGTTGACCGGCCTTGCCTGGTGAAACGTTGTTGTCATGCCTCTTGTAAGGAGGAGAAATGTGTACCATCACGTTTCCGACTTTGATAAAGGTCGAATTGTAGCGTATCGCGATTGCGGTTTATCGAATCGCGGCATTGCTGCTCCCGTTGGTCGAGATACAATGGCTGTTAGCAGAATATGGAATCGGTGAGTTCAAGAGGGTAATACGGAACGCCGTGCTGGATCCCAACGGCCTCGTATCACTAGCAGTCGAGATGACAGGCATCTTATCCGCATGGCTGTAACGGATAGAGCAGCCACGTCTCGATCCCTGAGTCAACAAATGGGGACGTTTGCAAGATAACAACCATCTGTACGAACAGTTCGACGACGTTTGCAGCAGCATGGACTATCAGCTCGGAGACCATGGCTGCGGTTACCCTTGACGCTGCATCAGAGACAGGAGCGCCTGCGATGGTGTACTCAACGACGAACCTGGGTGCACGAATGGCAAAAAGTCATTTTTTTATGAATCCAGGTTCTGTTAACAGCATCATGATGGTCGCATCCGTGATTGGTGACATCGCAGTGAACGCACATTGGAAGCGTGTATTCGTCATCGCCATACTGGGGTATCACCCGGCGTGATGGTATGGGGTGTCATTGGTTACACGTCTCGGTCACCTCTTGTTCGCATTGACGGCACTTTGAACAGTGAACGTTACATTTCAGATGTGTTAAGATCCGTGGCTCTACCCTTCGTTCGATCCCTGTGAAACCCTACATTTCAGCAGGATAATGCACGACCGCATGATGCAGGTCCTGTACGGGCCTTTCTGGATACAAAAATTTTCGACTGCTGCCCTGGCCTGCACATTCTCCAGATCTCTCACCAATTGAAAACGTCTGGTCAATGGTGGCCGAGTAACTGGCTCGTCACAATATGCCAGTCACTACTCTTGATGAACGGTGGTATCGTGTTGAAGCTGCATGGGCAGCTGTACCTGTACACTCCATCCAAGCTCTATTTGACTCAGTGCCCAGGCGTATCAAGGCCGTTATTACGGCCAGAGGTGGTTGTTCTGGGTACTGATTTCTCAGGATCTATGCACCCAAATTGCGTGAAAATATATTTGTCCAATGAATACCCGTTTATCATCTGCATTTCTTCTTGGTGTAGCAATTTTAATGGCCAGCAGTGTAATAAAGTACATTCAAAAAGAAACGAGCCGAGGCTCTAAAATGAAAATCGCTGGAGGTATCGTAACGCCGTTGCCTATGGAAGGTGTGGTCCCTGTGGCCCCAAACTCGCCGCTAGAGGTACATGGGGGCGCACGCACACACGTGAAGACAGAGCGAGCATGTGCGCGCCTCGACCGTCCACTGCACTCAGTCGTGTTGAAAACAGTGAAATGGAGGATTCAAAAGAAGAACAAGGGAGTGTAGTGTGTTTCCTTACAGCGGAAGGAGCTCGGGGAATGAAAATCCACCGAAGAATGGCACAAGTATACCGAGATCACTGTATGTCCGTCGCAATTTCGACGCCCAGTGCGACTTCGGAGGCAACGGATGCCACTGTAACTCGACGCTCTGCAATGATGAGGGTATCCACTGCTGAACAATGGTATCAGTAATAGCACAAACAAATATTATTTTTCCATCTTAACGTTGTTAATATATTCTGAGACTTTCTTACGAATGTAACACAAGTATGTTCTGCAACATTTACGTTTGCATCTGATTAGATGACGAAGGATGAAACAAATGTTTGATCATTTCCGAGTGTGTGGTTTGGCAGAAACCTAAGAGGACAGTTTTAACTGCTGCGACTGAAAAAAGCGGCAATAAAATTCGCATTCTTCATTGTCACAAATATTTGGCTCTGTATTTCCGAATGCCTGACGATTTCGATATGTGGTTAGGCTGGAACCTAAGAGGAGAGCTTGACACTGCTGCGAGTGAAACGGAAAGCAATAACATCTACATTCTTCCTTGTCACAAATATTTCGCTGTTTTTTCCGAATTTGTGGCGTTTTCCGAGTGAGTGGTTAGGTAGAAACCTAAGGTGACGCTTAAATTGCTGCGAGTGAAACGATGAGCAATAACATTTATATTCATCCTTATTACAAAGTCGATAGCAGTTCCTGCAGTTGTTGATATTGTGCCAGAGAACCTTGTGAAATCATAGTGTTACACAAAGAAGAAACAGCATTCACACTGATCACATATGGTTTCTTCGGCGGGTTTTGCAGTAGTGGAACATTTGTAATTGAACGACATACTTGTTTAATCAAGAAGCGAATGAGATAAGTACGAAGCAGTATGTTCCTTATAATGAAAGTCGATACTGAGTTAAAAATACAAGTGTTGTGAAACGGACGGTGGATAATTCCTTTTGACTACGATGTAGAAGCGGCGTGAGTGCCAATTATTGTAAAACTTCTCATAGGCGCTTGTGTACTTATCAGAAACCTCCTCATTACGTGTTGTAACACGACCGTTGGGTACGTGCTACATGGTTTGAGGAAGCACATACTGACGAGCGAAAATAATGGTAACTGCAACATAGCTGCTGCCATTAAACGGATTAAGCATTTCGATAAATTGGCTCTCAAATGTTATTGACGATAGCAAATATCTTAAATATCTTGAAATGTGACCGTATGGGATCCTCTAGCGTGTCTTTCTGTTCTATAAAGGAAACTTCCTTATCTCGAACTGCAATTATGCCAGACTATTTTTGGGTGTCCAGTACAGAACTCATACAAATGTTTAGAGAAGATTGGTGCATGGCATATAAACGGATATAACATTCATCACTTTTCCCATATTGGAATTAAAGGTGCCAAATAACATGTTTGGCCAACGCATCGACAGGGCCACCTGGTGTGGCCGAGCTGTTCTAGGCGCTTCAGTCTGGAACCGCACGACTGCTACGGTCGCAGGTTCGAATCCTGCCTCGGGCATGGATGTGTATGATGTCCTTAGGTTAGTTAGGTTTAAGTAGTTCTAAGTCCTAGGGGACTGATGACCTCAGATGTTAAGTCCCATAATGCTCAGAGCCATTTGAACCATTTTTGAACATCGACAGACAAACATTTTTAGAAGCATATAATAGCTCAACGTGAGGCATTCACCCATAGTATATTACGAGGTGCGACAATAAAGTAATGAGACTGATTTTCTTTGCAAGGTATGGCAACCCTGCAGGGTTGCGTAGGCACAATATCTTTGACTTTGGTCTATAAGCTGCTTCTAGTCCAAGCAGCACATCGATGCAACTGCTCAGTCGTGAGTTGTGCTGTAATAAGTTAACACGTGTTTGTGTCTCTCGTCACGGAAATGGATCAGCATAATATTGCGCAACGGTATGCGTGGTCTCGCGGTAGCGTTCTCGCTTCCCGAGCACGGGGTCCCGGGTTCGATTCCCAGCGGGGTCAGGGATTTTTCCCGCCTCGAGATGACCGGGTGTTGTTGTGTCGTCTTCATTATCGTAATTCATCCCCATCGCGGTCGGAGGAAGGCAATGGCAAGCCACCTCGACTAGGACCCTGCCTAGTAAAGCAGTGCGGGTCTCCCGCATCGTTCCCCTACGCTCTGTAAAGAAGCATGGGACTTCATTTGCATTTCGTGCCATTTCAGCACGTGGAATTAGCCGAGCCGTCTGAAGCGCTGCAGTCATGGACTGTGCGGCTGGTCACGGTGGAGGTTCGAGTCCTCCATCGGGCATGGGTGTGTGTGTTTGTCCTTAGGATAACTTAGGTTAAGTAGTGTGTAAGCTTAGGGATATTGATATATCGAAGCACCACTTAAATAATTTAACAGTTCGTAGGCTTCCTTTACCAGGATACAGATTAGCTGGCTGTTTGTCAAGGAGTTCCTTGCTGAGTGGCCATGTACGTAAAAAACTGTGTTCTGTTTGAGTCCACAGACATATCACAGCACTGCAGTGAACAGATATTTTAATTTTGTGCAGGGGCAGATGAATTTGGTAAAACTAAACTTCAAATTGTTGTTGTTTATATTTTCCGTAACTTTGGCTTCAGAGCATTTTTGCTCAAGCTAGAGAGGGTTCTTGGTTCACTTTACAGGAAGTACCAGAAATTACTTATGTGTGGTAACTTCAATATTAATTTTATAATTGATTGTGCAAGGAAAAGGATATTGGTAGATCTCCTAAACTCATATGAGCTGATGCAAACTGTGTTTCTTCCACGTAGGGTGCAGCGGAACAGTAGCACAGTCACTAACAATGTTTTTATTCATTCTTCATTACTAGTTGGGCATTCTATTAGTAAAAGGGTGAATGCTTTTTCAAACCATGGTGCACGAATTTTAACACTAAAAGGCTTTTGTACTCAACCAAATGTAACACCTAATTACAAACTATATAGGAAAGCTGATCCAATGTATCGATAACATAGATAACAAACATAATGCTTTCCTTAACACATTTCATATGCTCTTTGAGAGTCGCTTTTCATTAGAACGTTCTAAACGGGGTACTAGCAGTAAAAGAAAGCCTGGGTGGTTGACAGTTGGGATAAGAATATCATGTAGAACAAAGAGGGGATTATATCAAAATGTTAGAACTAGTCACAATCAAGCGACAGTAGCCTATTACAAATAGTATTGTATGGTGCTTATAAATGTTATTAGGAAGGCAAAGAGTATGTGGTACGCAAAAAGAATTGCTAAGTCACAGGATAAAATTAAAACCATATTGTCAGTTGTCAAGGGAGTGGCTGGTCAGCAGCACAAAGTCGACGATATAAATTCAGTTCGTAGCAAAAAATATTTCTGTTACTGATAAGTCAGATATATGTACAGTATTTAACAATCATTTTCTGAGCATTGCTGGTGAATCAAATAAAAACTTAGTTTCTACAGGGAATCATATAACTCTCTTGGTAAATGCCTTTCCGAGACTGATGTCTGAAATACTCCTCTGTGATACTGACAAGGAGGAGATTGAGTCAATAATTAAATCACTGAAGACTTGGTACTCTCATGGACAAATGGTTCAAATGGCTCTGAGCACTATGCGACTTAACTTCCGAGGTCATCAGTTGCCTTGAACTTAGAACTAATTGTTGTTGTTGTTGTGGTCTTCAGTCCTGAGACTGGTTTGATGCAGCTCTCCATGCTACTCTATCCTGTGCACGCTTCTTCATCTCCCAGTACCTACTGCAACCTACATCCTTCTGAATCTGCTTGGTGTATTCATCTCTTGGTCTCCCTCTACGATTTTTACCCTCCACGCTGCCCTCCAATACTAAACTGGTGATCCCTTGATGCCTCAGAACGTGTCCTACCAACCAATCCCCTCTTCTAGTCAAGTTGTGCCACAAACTTCTCTTCTCCCCAATCCTATTCAATACTTCCTCATTAGTTATGTGATCTACCCATCTAATCTTCAGCATTCTTCTGTAGCACCATATTTCGAAAGCTTCTATTCTCTTCTTGTCCAAACTATTTATCGTCCATGTTTCACTTCCATACATGGCTACACTCCATACAAATACTTTCAGAAACGACTTCCTCACACTTAAATCTATACTCGATGTTAACAAATTTCTCTTCTTCAGAAACGCTTTCCTTGCCATTGCCAGTCTACATTTTATATCCTCTCTACTTCGACCACCATCAGTTATTTTGCTCCCCAAATAGCAAAACTCCTTTACTACTTTAAGTGTCTCATTTCCTAATCTAATTCCCTCAGCATCACCCGACTTAATTCGACTACGTTCCATTATCCTTGTCTTGCTTTTGTTGATGTTCATCTTATATCCTCCTTTCAAGACACTATCCATTCCGTTCAACTGCTCTTCCAAGTCCTTTGCTGTCTCTGACAGAATTACAATGTCATCGACGAACCTCAGAGTTTTTATTACTTCTCCATGGATTTTAATACTAACTAATAGAACTAATACTAACTAATAGAACTAGCTAATAGAACTAATTAAACCTAACTAAACTAAGGACATCACACACATCCATGCCCGACGGAGGATTCGAACCTGCGACCGTAGCGGACGCTCGGCTCCAGACTGTAGCGCCTAGAACCGCACGGCCACTCCGGCCGGCTCTCATGGACATATTGGAGTGCCTAGCAGAATATTTAAGTACTGTGCTGTACATGTTAGCCCTGTACTTAACCATATTTCTAATTTTTCTTTTAAGAGTGGTCAGTTTCCTGAACGATTAAAGTAATCAGTAGTAAGGTCATTTTATAAAAGAGGAGAAAGGGATAACGCAGACAATTTTAGACCTATTTCTATGCCATTTACGTTTGCTAAAGTTAGGGAAAAGGCTGTGTATGTAAGGATAATTGATTATTTTATACCACATAATTTGCTATCAAATGTACAGTTCGGCCTTAGAAGTCGTTTAACGACTGAAAATGCTATATTCTCTTTTCTCCTTTTCTCTGTAAGTTACTGGATGAATCAAACAAAAGGTTTCGAACGCTAGGCATCTTTTGTGATGAAACTAAGGCGTTTGACTGTGTTGAGCACAAAATATTGCTCCTGAAGTTGGACCATTATGGAATACAAGGAGCAACTGACAATTGATTCACATCTTCTTTTAACAACAGAGAGCAAATGGTCATTATCCACAGTGTTGAGAATGACTGTGATGTGGGGACTCAGTGGGGTACCGTCAAATGGGGGGTACCCCAGGGATCAGTGCTGGGGCCACATCTGTTCCTTATGTATATAAATGATATGCTCTCTAATACTACACGAAATTCTAAAATATTTCTGTTTGCTGATGGCACTAGCTTGGTAGTAAAGGACGTTGTGTGCAATATTGGTACTGTTTCAAATAGTGCAGTTCATGACGTACGTTCATGGATTGTAGAAAATAAACTAAAGCTAAATCACAGTAAGATCCAGTTCTTACAGTTTCTAACACACAATTCAGCAAAACCCGACATTTTAATTTCACAGAATGGGCATACGATTAGTGAACCTGAACAGTTCAGATTTCTGGGTGTTCAGATAGATAGTAAACTGTTGTGGAAATCCCACATTCAGGATCTTGTTCGAAGACTTAATGCTGCCATTTTTATTATTCGAACAGTATCTGAAGTAAGTGATGGTTCGACACGAAAATTAGTGTACTTTTATTATTTTCATTCGCTGATGTCGTATGGTATTATATTTTGGGGTAACTCTTCCCATTCTAAAGGAATATTTTCAGCTCAGAAACGGGCAGTTCGTACAGTAAGTCGTGTAAGTTCGCGAACCTCTTGTTGACCCCTGTTCACTAGTCTCGGTATTTTGAAATTGGCCTCTCAATATATATATTCTTTACTGTCGTTTTTTATCAACTTATCCCCAAGAATTATCAGCTTTCAATCAGTTAATACTCGACAGACATCCAGCCTGTATTTGGATCGCACTTGCTTAACTAATGTGCAGAAAGGTGTGCAGTATACTGCTTCATCCGTTTTCAATTCGCTAACACAAGAATTCAAAAATCTTGGCAGTAATCCAAGGGCTTTCAAATCGAAACTGAAGAATTTCCTCTTGGGTCACTCCTTCTATTCCGTTAAGGAGTTCCTTGAAAAATTAAGCTGATTCTTATATTGTTCATTGCGTTCACTTAAACTTATGGCTTGACTTTTTTGAGTTCATAAGCATTTTAATTTATCTGCTCTTACTTTCATGTTGTAATTTCATGTACTGACACGTTCCATGACTTTGGAGATTTGCTCCTCAATTTGGTCCTACGGAGCTAGACGTGTAAGTAAATAAAATAAAGTTCTACATTTTATTGTTTACCTATCAGTTACTCCCACAAACATTTTTTTTAAATTTATCTTGGCGAGCAAGAAAGAGGATTCACCAAAAAATCGCAGAAAAGCCTGCACGTCTCCTGATCTTTGTTTTTGAGGAAGAAGGCGATGCAACAATCATTAAGTACAAGCTGTTGTTTATTCAGGTGCATAATAATATTTATTTTTGGTTATTCTGTTTTTTAGTGTGTGATGTGCCGCGTGCGGGATAAATATACAAATATTTGTTTAACGTTAGGCTTATTCTGTAAGTTTTCAACTTTTTAGAACCATTTTGTTATGTGCATAGTTTACGAGATAGCTTAATACACCAGACATCTACGAGATGAATAAAATATTAATACATTTATTTACAATATGCAGGGGACCCTAAACCTTTCTGTACGCAAAGTAACTTCCTTACGATGTTGGAGAACTTGTCAGCAGCGTGGAAAAACTTGAAAGCTTTGGTTGCTCTCTTCACAGCTGCAAAAGATGTTGAAAGCAGGGAGTCAGTTGACAGAGGTATGTACGAAACTTTGTTGAAATACATCACGAAATTTGATTTCATCCTCGACGTAGCTGTAATGTGTCATGCCCTTCAAGAATTATCAGAACTAAGTCTTGAACTACAGTCATGCAACATCAAATTGTATTCTGCCCAACAGAAGCCCAAAAACGGAAAAAAACTGTTGGCGATCAAAGAAAGGAAACCGAGCAGTGGTCCTCATTACTGTGAAGCTCACAAAGCCATAGAGGATCTGAACATCGGACAAATTACACTGCAAAGAGGAACAAAAGCGGACATCTTGAGCCCAGCAGATTTCATAACTGTCTGAAGCAGCGGATGGAGAATCGTCTTCTGCGGACAGAGGATACTGCTATCCTCGGAATTTGAGGAAGTGTTGGACTCCTCAACTTGGCGTGAAAATCCTGGTATAACAAAAGTAAAAAAATCTTTTTTCGTCGTTTTATTCTTCCAGAGAGAGGGATACTAAGATGATTTCGGAATTACTTGATGGAAAAGAAAATGCCAGCATCCCTCATTCCTCTCCTCATTGCAGTGAAATGTGTTCCAACATCTCCTAGTGAAAGTGAACGTGGATTTCGCAAATGAATCTCGTTATCAGACCTACAAGAGCTTCATTCAATCTTTCTACCGTCACCAATCTAACGCTGATCAAACTGGTTGATCCCCAACTGCAATAGTTTTAATGTATGGGTTACGTACGTTCTTGGTTTATGAGAGGAGACATCGTGCTACTGATATTAACAGTAAAGTAAGAAGGCGTCAAGACTACAGCAGCCATGATCTGATGTCAATTTGGAGATTGTTATAATGATAGGTACTGTTAATTACAGTGTAATTTTATAGCCAAATAAATAATCAGCCATACGGAAAACTTCAGTAATTCTCGCTACGTTATATCTTGTGTAAAAGTAGTCCGACACTATTTTTTAGAAAAAGAACACTGATAGTATGTACAAGCTAAAAAATGAGTAATACATAAGTTTGGTAACATTAAGAGTCCGTCAGTGGCGCTGTGATGGATCAATTTCTGAATTGTCCTTTCTACAAAATGGTTCACTTGCTAGCATCGTGCTATATCGATGTAATCTCACTGCAAATTTTCCGAATTCTTGGGGCAGAGATCGGTGTGCGGTGTATAAGGGACTTGCCGATAGAACAGCTGAATGCTATAATGCCAAGACAAACATCTTCTGGTGGTGTCCACGACAGTGGCGCCATCCTTTGGAGAAGGCGAACGCTGGGAAGAGCGGGGCTCGCGACAGCGCGCTGGCGGGAGGTTGAAACGGTCGTCTACCGCGGGCGACGAAGACGCCATCGACATCGCGCATATTACACAAAAAAGTATTCAAATTCATAAATGTTATCAAACGTTAGTTTATTGGATGATGTAATACCATTGATTTAAATATCTGATACGTTAAGCAAACAAAAATCTGGCAAACTACTCTTTTGGTAATGCGTATGCTTCACGTTCTCATTTCCAGGCGTATAATTCCAGCAAAGGCTGCTAAATATTGAAGTATTTTCTCTTAAACAGAAAGAACTGTTATAGAGTCGATTTGTCCTTAGATTCAGTGATGAAAGTGCAATTTGTCTTTATCATAAAGCCATTTTGCTGACAAGTATTGAATGTCTACAAGTATCATACTGCACTCCTTTTTCAAAGAAGACTCATCACAGTTGGAATAATCTGAGACAGATTTCTGAAACTGTGGCAAATCAGCTAAAAAAATGTCAGCAAGTATGGTCCAGGTGGACAAAGCTTGTTCCTCGTGGAACTCCGTAATAAACTGGTTGCCGTAGTAAACATCTGAGAAGTTTGTGCAGCCAGAAGTTTAACCGCAGTTTGAATTCAGTTGAGGCTTCCCCTCTTCGAATTTAGAGGGTCGATAAAAATAATTGAAAACGGTATGTCAAAGGTCTGTACAGGCTCTGTCCTCGTATGGAGGGTCGTGTTTCTGTCAGCACTGATGAAATAAAAATATAGAAACAAAAGCGGCTGTTGCTAAACAACTTGAAAGAAATGTTCATTGTTTATCGAAACTAAGATGGATAAGAAATTGGCTTTTATTAAGTCTGTGAACTCAAACAAGGCCAGCTTTAGGCCCAAGCGATACAAGCCGCCGCTTGTGGCGCCAACTTGAGAGGGGCACCGGAGACGCAACAACTATCGAGATTTGTCTGCAGAACGTACCGGTACCACAATTAGTCTCATAAATGTGAAGCAAACACTTCAGCTGGGCGAAGCAATTGCATTATTTGGTTTTGCACGAAATTACTCCTTTGTTGTTCAACGTTTTCAGTTGGTAAACAGTCAAGTCAGTGTGCATCCCACTGTTGTCTGTTTTGTCGTAAATGTGCAAATAAAATGAAAAGTTCTTGCAAAATTAGTGACATCCTAAGACATGACATAGCTGCTACTTCAAAAAATCCTATTTTTTTAAATATACCAAAGTATTGATTCTTCATGAGAAACGTTACTAAATACTTGTGGACCTTCAAGAAAAACCATTTTTAGAAATATAATATTTTGAAATGCAGCGACATTTGCGCAGCCTTCTCTTAAGAGGCCACTGTTCACTAAGTATTAAAATTTGAGAGTTAAAAATTTGTAAATCTTCCTTTGATTGTTTAATAAATCCACACATCAAATCTGAACAAAATCTGATTAGATCGATTGGGTATTATCTCTCAAACTGGACCACATGATATGGAATCGCCGTAGTACCACGTATTTACTGCTATAAACACACTTACACCACCAGTATCCAGCCTACCTTTGTGAAATGCATTCAGATTGGAATTTAAGATTTTGGTTGCCATTCACTTCTGGTTTCAGTTCAAATGGTTCAAATGGCTCTGAGCACTATGGGACTTAACTTCAAAGGTCATCAGTCCATAGAACTTAGAACTACTTAAACCTAACTAACCGAAGGACATCACACACATCCGTGCCCGAGGCAGGATTCGAACCTGCGACCGTAGCGGTCGTGCGGTTCCAGACTGTAGCGCCTAGAACCGCTCGGCCACCCCGGCCGGCCTGGTTTCAGTCACCTTGCTCGTCTTAGTACCATGTACGCATTAGTAGGCCAATCCTTCAGCAACGAGATTAGTTCTAGGATGTTTCTATAGCTAGCTATAATATACTCATATTTTCGCTCTGCGAACAGCAGCAGTGAATGCCTTCCTCTATAATTCATCCAGTCTGGTATACTCCCCTGTCCGAAATCAGCGTGTAATTTTTATTGGGCCTGGGAGGATGTCTCATTACCCTAAAAAACGCACATTCGCTAGTCACACGCGCTTTGCTGCTTCCTACGAGTAGTGTACGTCTTGATCTATTGCGGGGGATACTCCTGTTGCCCACAGAATAGCAGAGATTGAAAAATAGATATTCAAGATCGTCACAGATGCTCTGATTTAAGTCCTTCATTCGGCTCCAAACTGGAGGAAGCTATTGTGGAAGTGATGCTCCGAAAAAGGCTTCTGAGCGCAGGCAGCAGGTGTCATAATTGTCGACGTCATCCACAATTTGCAGTCAGCTGCACCCTGTGCACTCAAAAGCTGCAGCCAGAAGCTTCAGAGACGACAGCCTGCAGTTAGCATGCTGAGTGGAAGGACACTGGCCGTCCTTCGAGACCCGCCTGCCTGTTCCCTATCGTCTCCCACAGCTGCCTAACGTTGAAACTCCTTATAATCAACGACCCTTCCTTCCCCCTCCCCCCCCCCCTCCCCCCCCCCCCCCCCCTCTCACCGGTCTTCGCATTTGTCCAAACCTTTCAGGGAGTGCGTGTTCAGTGGCAACAACAGACTAGCCATGCCGTGCTGCATGCTGGCTGAAATGTGCTCTCGGCATGGACAAGATCACAAATCACTTTTTAAGGCGTATGAGATACTCCTTTGGCGGTACTCATTTTTGCCTTCAGGCCAGAGATTCACCATTGTTTGTCATTCACCGTTATGTGCCAATGTACCGACGAGATCGCAAGGCACTGCGACATCAGGGTTTCCAGGCGACAGTAGAGGCATCACAGGTGTCATAGTTTCCGTTGCAGGCATATAAACGCCACTAGGGCAGAAACACTAATAATCTAAGATATCATCAGAGTACTGCTGCCACACTCCTCCTTGCTTTCATTCACTCGTCAACGACAGGGAAACTACTGATTACTACAACATCCACTAATTCAAATTCACTAAGTGGTTGTGGAGGTTTTACCAGCGTGAAACTACACTATAAAGTCAGATTACGCAACACCAACACTCGCAAAACATGACCACAGTTTTAGAAGGATTCTGCAATGCGATTTGAACTTCCATCCTTTCAAAATAATGATTGCTCAAGAATTACGCTCAGCAGACTACGCCAATCGTCAAAATCTGTGTGAGCAAATGCTTGCTCAGATCCCTCTGAATGCAGCTTTCTTCAATAGTGACGAGGCACATTTCCATCTTAGTGGTTGAGGGAATAAGCAGAACTTTCGCTACTGGGCTGAAAATAACCCCCGAATTATTCATCCTCCTAAAGTGACAGTGTCTTGTGCCTCACCACAATTTGGCGTGGTAGGCCCTTACTTTTTTGGGGAGGCAGAAAGAAGTGACCGTGACAGTGAATTCCACACATTATGTTTCAATGTTGCAAACTTTTCTGCAACCCGGAATGGACGAGACTGTTGAAGAACATGGACTGGGGACTTGTGGTTCCAGCAG
Source organism: Schistocerca serialis cubense (assembly GCF_023864345.2). Taxonomy (NCBI): domain Eukaryota; kingdom Metazoa; phylum Arthropoda; class Insecta; order Orthoptera; family Acrididae; genus Schistocerca; species Schistocerca serialis. The sequence goes on along the minus strand of NC_064638.1, from coordinate 697,365,091 downwards.
GATGGAGCTGCTGCTCACACAGCTCGAATTTCACTGAAGTTTTGAGAGAAATGTTTCCAGGATGCCTTGTCCCTTTGAGGGGTGATGTCAGGTGGCCTGCGTGGTCACCAGATTTCAGCATTTGTGACGACTTTCTTTGGGCATATCTGAAGGAAAAGGTTTTCAAGCCGCCCTCACATCCTACCAAAAAGAGCGGATTATTTGACGAAGTGAATGCCATACCCAGCAATATGTGTGCAAGAGCTGCTCGAAACTTCAGAGATCGTCTACAACAATGTATTGATGTTAACAGCCGCCATCTTGAGGACATTATTTTCAAAACTAAATGAATACAAAATAGTATATTGAACTAATATAGAAAATATAAACATTTTTTCTGTTTGGTTTGATGTGGTGACCCACAGCATGCCAGCCAGTAACGTTAACCACTACAACAAACTACATGCACCACAGCCCACGGATTGCTGGCTCTCTTGATGAAACAGTGACACTTGTTGGAGCCTACTACCGTACCCTGGAGCCAAATCTTGTCAGTGGTCCTTTCTGTGCTGGCACTGATGGATCCTTGCATTCTGGTCATGTACCATCCTCTTCACTAATGATGATCATTCAAGGTAGGCCTCTCCCTGAAGCTTCAGAAATGTCAAATGGATCTTCCATTTCTTTGAACTGCCCATCATTGATCAACAACTAAGGACTGTCGCAGGGCTTCACACAGAGGATGTAGATAATGTGTCTGCACTTTCGTCTTCTTGATGATGGGTTATAATCTACGACTTCATGCGTGACATCTGACAAGCTACGAAGGATATGACACAGCACGAAGTAGCACTTAAGCAATTTTTCCAATAATCCCACTTCCCACACAGAAGTAAGAATAGTTACTAAGTCTCCTGAGCTGTACCTCAATTACTGGTGCTTGGCGTAATAACACTCTTGGTCTTTCACCACCCAGCGTCCATATATGAGCCGTCTGCCTTGCTTCTTTCTTCCTAGCGATGAGGTGTTTCACGTAGTCATCCTGAGTATTGCCTGGTTGAAACAGCAACAGTGTACCACTGTGGTTTCGGCCTTGCAGCCATGGAGCAGAAAGGAAGGTGTGAAGTCTGTAGGGTCTTGCTTCACTGTGTTGTACATGAATGTCCTGACAGACAATATTGTGCCCTAATCTCTCCGTTTAATATCACCATACCTTCAGAGCATATCTGTTAACGTTTTATTAATTCTTTATGTAATGCCATTCGTCTGTGGGTGGCAGGCAGTTGTCATTCTGTAGGGATATCGCCCCTGATTCTATTCTCGACTGGAAAATTTTTCCACAATCAGAAATCATCACACAGGGGGCTCCATGCTTCAAAATGACATTTTCTACATGGAATTTTGCCATTTTGAAAACTTTGACAGTCAGCTCATATTTCATGACACCATAGTGGGTGGGCTAGTCAATGCAGCCTGTTATCCATCAATTCCCATTGTCAACCTGAGGAATCTTCCAATGAAGTCAATTCCAACTCAATGGAATGGTGCTCCTGCAGGCAAGATTTGTACCAGATGACCCAGAGATAACTGTAGCATGTGCTTTCGTTGTTGGCATCCCTTACAGTGGTTCACATAGTGTCTAACAGATCAGTAGAGACCAGGCCAGTGAAACATACATTTCATTCAGTCTAAAGTCTTCATGAATCCGAGGTAACCAGATGTTGGAACATAATTGAAATAGTTCAGAATTGCTGGCCGTAGATGATATGGGATGATGAACAACCATTCCTGCATCATCAGATCATAGTTGCTCTTATACAGCATTTCATTTATGAATTGGAATCCCCCTTTTGTGGGTCCTCATTCTTCAAGGCTTCTATGGTTTTCAGCATTGCTGGATCTTCCCTTTGTTTAGCAGCAATGTTATTTGAAGTAGCAATGAATTTGAGTTCGTCCATGCTGCTGTGTTCTGCCAAAGGATTCCTTGAAATGCAGTTGGCACCTTTGTGTTTGAGTCCACTTCTATACATCAGTGTGAGTTCATAATCCTGAAGCCTCAGTGCCTATCTTGTGAATTGACTCAATGAATCCTCCAAACCAGTCAGCCAGCATAGAGATCCATCTCAATGATGAAACGTCGAAATATGTGTGACTGTAACTTGCTGATGGCCCAAACAACTGCAATATATTCTTTCTTGGTTGTAGAGTAGTTCCTCTCGGATTGTAGAATACTATGGAAGACTAAGCTACCCCCTTCTCAGCACCTTACTGAATTTGTACCAGAACTACCCCTATCCCAAAGCCACAAGCATCAGTGTGAAGTTTTGCCTCAGCATTCTTGTCATACAATGCTAGAACTGGTGAAGATGTTAGCATCTTCTTAAGGACAAGGAAAGATCATTCTTGGATCTTGTTGCAGGAAAATTTGGCATCTCCCTGAAACAGTTCTTGCAGCGACATCCCATAATTCATAAGGCATTTATGCATCGCTGGCAGTATGAGCACAAATGTCCTGAGGGGTCACAAAATCTGTGACTGCTGTGAGGTTTTTGTTTCCTGGATGGCAAAGAAGCAGTTCTTTGGATTCAAGAGGAGATCTGCAGTCTGAACATACCTCTGTGTGGTTGTCAAATGAGTGCAGCACATCCACAATGAAAGCAGACTTGTGTGTCATCCTCTAAATGTCTGCTGTTCTGCAGAGATGTTTGTACCTGCATTGGTTGGACAGTGGTGGCATAAATCTGAGGTGGCTGAGTCCATTCTTCATGGTGCTTCAATTGGTGATGGAAATTAGTACCGAACATTGAGACACGTCTTCTTCAGCGTTCTCTATTGCCTTCTGACATATGGGGTCGCTATTCCTGACTGCTTGGTCTCCAAATGCATAAATGATCTGACAGGTAGGGTGAATACCAATCTGCAACTATTTGCTGATGATGCTGTAGTGTACAGGAAGATGCTGTCATTGAGTGACTGTGGGAGAATGCAGCATGACTTAAACAGAATTTCTGTTTGTTGTGATGAGTGCCAGCTTGCTCTAAATGTAGAAAGTAGTAAGTAGTAATTTAGTGCAGATGAGTAGGAAATCAGTCCAATGGAATACAGTAATGGTGGTGTACTGCTTGACACAGTTACATCAATTAAATATCTAGGCATAGAGTTGCAAAGCAGTATGACATGGAATGAGTATGTAAGGTGAGCACATATAGAATTCTAAGAAATGTGAGACCACATATAGAATACTACTGTGACCCATTTGCATAATAATTGTGAAAGGCACCCATAGTGGCTTGCAGAGTATGTGACTAGAGGTAGATGTATCTTTTGTATACTCAACATTTCCGGCTGCCACATATTACCATATCTCTCCTCTTACTATCTGGCATACGAGAGAAGCAAGGTCATGGTGGTCTCACACAACTATCATAGGGACCAGATTGGGGAGTTCATCATACCTCTCTCATCTGATTCTTTTATGTTGCATTTTCTCAATGCTCTGGCACCACTTAATGATTTCTTGTTGATGTTGTTGTGATGCCCTTTACCAGAAAACTTTGTACCTGTCTTCTGTGGGCTCCTTTCCTCAGATGTGAGGTTTTGTTTGCTTTTATCACGTGCAAATCCACAGTGCTGCAAAGTGCCAAAACATTCTTTGTGTATGACGCTGTTGTTTCACCATAATGTTGGGCCCTGTTTCTCGATTGGTCTTCTGCAAAACTTGCTGTTGACTGTCACTACTTTATACCTGCTAATGAGGTGCTCTTGGTCATTTTTGAACCACTATCACTCTGTGCCATTTGACAACTCAGTTGAAGTGTTTGAGCCATTTAGTCAGTTTCTGACCAGCATCTCCTGAAAAAACTGATGAATGCCTGATGTGCAGTTGAGTTACTACTGGCTTGGAATCCATTCATCTCCTGAATATATGGACCATGGGAATGATGAACTGCTTGTATTCCAGTTCCTGTCAACGCAGGTAATGGCTTTTACATTGTCTTATTGGAGCCACAGTGATGTAGACGTCTTGAAGTACCCAGCATCTCCACCAAATAATCTCACGTTGAAACCACACTCATTTGAAGGCACAGTTATCGGTAAAGCACAACACTTAGTACTGAAAGCATGTTTATTACTGAAATTAATGCACAGCCAGAACAGAACTGACATCTTATACAGAGAGTACAGCTCTTTAAACAAACATCAAACATTCCAGAATGCTGATTTTTATACTTACATTGGATATTTTAGGATAAGAAGCATTACAGATACAAGTCATTACAAGAACTTTTAAGAAACAATAAATACTAAATAAATAATTGCTGGTGGCTGGGTTTGAACTGACAATCTGCACTATGCCAGTCAGCAATGCTAATCTGCATCAGCTGTACCTAATTTTCTGTAAGTGCATGATAAATAGAAACTGAAGTGGCACACTACTAAATTACAAATTGTTTGTAACAAAACTGAAAGTTTAATTATGAAAATTTCATAAACATTGTTCACTGGTGCCAGTTGAGAGGCTGAACTGGTACTAACAACAAAGATCTGTACCAAATGCAGTTAAATGGAATGAATCAAATGGAATGATCACATGGGCTCAGTTGTGGGTGAAGCAGGTGGTAATGTTCAGATTATTGGTAAACTATTAGGGAAATGTAATTAGTCTACAAAGGAGATTGCTTACAAATCACTCATGTGCCCATTTCTAGAATATTTTGCTTAAGTGTGTAGGACCCGTATCAGATAGGACAAACAAGGGATATTGAATGTATACAGAGAAGGGCACCACAAGTGGTCACAGGTTTGTTAAATGCATGGGAGAGTGTCACAGAGATGCTGAAGGAACTGAACTGGAAGACTCTTGGAGACAGACATAAACTATCCCAAAAAAGTCTATTAACAAAGTTTCAAGAACCAGATTTAAATGATTACTGTAGAAATATATTACAACCCCCTACATATTGCACACGTAGGAATTGTGAAGATAAGATTAGAATAATTATTGCATGCATAGAGACAGTCATACAATCATTCTTCTCATGCTCCATATGTGAACTAAAAAGGAAGAAACCCTAATTACTGGTACAGTAGTATGTACCATCAGCCATGCACCTCACAGTGGTTTGCAGAGCATGGATGCAGATGTAGATGTAGATGTAGCTCTTGCTATTGGCAGTCTGCATTTTATATCCTCTCTATGTCAGTCGATGTCAGTTATTATGCTAACTGAAATAGCAAATCTAATTTAATATTTGCATTGTCTCAATTATTAATTGTATTACATCACCTGATTCATTTCACTTACATTCCATTATCCTTGTTTCACTTTTGTTGATTTATGTCTTATATTTTCAACATACTATCCATTCTGTTCAATTAACCATCCAAATCCCTCGCTGTCTTTCACAGAATAAAATTTTTAGCATTAATGCTTTTATTTTTTCTCCCTGTACCTGAATTCCTTTTTCCAATTTCCTCTTTGGCTTTCTATACTGATAAATGTGCTAGTTAAATAACTTGGAGGATAGGTTACAAACCTGAGTCACTTCTTTTTGAACTACTTCCTCTGACTCTCATAATTGCCATATACTTCCTGAACAAATTACAGATAACCTCTTACTCCTTGTATTTTATTCCTGTTGCCCTCAATTTCATTAATGCATTCCAGTCAATATACTCAAAAGCTTTCTTTAAATCTACAAATGTTATAAACGTAGGAAACCTCTCTTCAGTACATCTTCTGAGGTAAGTTGTATTGTTAGTATTACCTCACATGTCTCTATATTTCCTTAGAATCCAGACTGATCTTAACTGAAGTCACCTTCTGCCATTCATTCCATTTGTTTTCAAATAATTCATGTCATCAATTTGTGACCATGAGTAATTAAACTGATAGTTCAGTAAATTCACAGTCATCAGCCCTTTTCTTCTTTGGCATTAGAAGTATTACTTACTTCCTGAAGTCTGGCAATGTTTTGGCTCTCCCATATATCTTGCATATCAGGTGAAATAGTTTCATCATGGTTCATTTCCTGATGATCTCAATAATTCTGAGAGAATATCATCTAGTAAAGGTGCGTCTTTCTGATTTAGATCTTTCAATGCTGTTAAATTCTTCTTGCAATATCACAGCTTCCATCTCATCATCATTTAGTTTCTCTTCTTTGTATAGCCCTCCCATGCTGTACATTCATTCCATGCATCAGCCTTCCCTACTTTGTTTAGTACTAGCTTGCGATATGCAATATTTATATTCACACAGATGCTTATCTAGTTATCTTTTTTTTTACAAATATTTCTTTAATTTTCCCAAGCATGGCATCTTTCTTTCCAGTGATTATGCTCCTCTCTACAGTTTTGTGTTTCTCATATAATCAGTCCTGCTTTGTCATTTTGCATATAATGACAGTCTTATCTTTTGGACTGTTTCATGTCAGACTATTAATGTTTTCTCCTTTTGACAGTTAAATTCCATATTTTGTGTGTTATCCTCAGATTTCTCCTTTCTTCGCTGTTTCACCTCTCAGAACTATCCATACATTTTCTATCATATTCTTTTCTCCTATTTCTGTCAGTCTTTGCCTAGTGCTCCCTTACAAAGTCTCAATAACCAGCCCAGTTTCCTATCTTACTGTAATTTCTTCAGTTTTTATCTAACCAATAAATTATGATCAGAGTCCACATCTGTCCATGGAAATGTTTTAAAGTTTAAAATCTCATTTAAAAATTTGAAATCTGAAATTTTCTGGTATCTCCAAGTCTCTTCCATTTATTTATCATGATTATTAAACAAGTAACAGCAATGATTACATTGTACTCTGTGGAAGATTCTACAAGCAGTTTCTCCTTCCATTCCTCCCTCCCAATCTATATTGTACTTTTGCTTCTCTTCCTTTTTGTACTGTCAAATTGCAGTACCCCATCAAAATTAAGTTTTCATCACCCTTGATGAACTGAACACTTTACTTACCTCATCATATAATTGTTAATCTCTCCATCACCTTCAAAGCTAGTAGGCATATATATTTGAACTACTGTAATGGCTCTTAAATTTTTGTCTGTCTTGACTATAATAATACACTCCTGGAAATTGAAATAAGAACACCGTGAATTCATTGTCCCAGGAAGGGGAAACTTTATTGACACATTCCTGGGGTCAGATACATCACATGATCACACTGACAGAACCACAGGCACATAGACACAGGCAACAGAGCATGCACAATGTCGGCACTAGTACAGTGTATATCCACCTTTTGCAGCAATGCAGGCTGCTATTCTCCCATGGAGACGATCGTAGAGACGCTGGATGTAGTCCTGTGGAACGGCTTGCCATGCCATTTCCACCTGGCGCCTCAGTTGGACCAGCGTTCGTGCTGGACGTGCAGACCGCGTGAGACGACGCTTCATCCAGTCCCAAACATGCTCAATGGGGGACAGATCCGGAGATCTTGCTGACCAGGGTAGTTGACTTACACCTTCTAGAGCACATTGGGTGGCACGGGATACATGCGGACGTGCATTGTCCTGTTGGAACAGCAAGTTCCCTTGCCGGTCTAGGAATGGTAGAACGATGGGTTCGATGACGGTTTGGATGTACCGTGCACTATTCAGTGTCCCCTCGACGATCACCAGTGGTGTACGGCCAGTGTAGGAGATCGCTCCCCACACCATGATGCCGGGTGTTGGCCCTGTGTGCCTCGGTCATATGCAGTCCTGATTGTGGCGCTCACCTGCACGGCGCCAAACACGCATACGACCATCATTGGCACCAAGGCGGAAGCGACTCTCATCGCTGAAGACGACACGTCTCCATTCGTCCCTCCATTCACGCCTGTCGCGACACCACTGGAGGCGGGCTGCACGATGTTGGGGCGTGAGCGGAAGACGGCCTAACGGTGTGCGGGACCGTAGCCCAGCTTCATGGAGACGGTTGCGAATGGTCCTCGCCGATACCCCAGGAGCAACAGTGTCCCTAATTTGCTGGGAAGTGGCGGTGCGGTCCCCTACGGCACTGCGTAGGATCCTACGGTCTTGGCGTGCATCCGTGCGTCGCTGCGGTCCGGTCCCAGGTCGACGGGCACGTGCACCTTCCGCCGACCACTGGCGACAACATCGATGTACTGTGGAGACCTCACGCCCCACGTGTTGAGCAATTCGGCGGTACGTCCACCCGGCCTCCCGCATGCCCACTATACGCCCTCGCTCAAAGTCCGTCAACTGCACATACGGTTCACGTCCACGCTGTCGCGGCATGCTACCAGTGTTAAAGACTGCGATGGAGCTCCGTATGCCACAGCAAACTGGCTGACACTGACGGCGGCGGTGCACAAATGCTGCGCAGCTAGCGCCATTCGACGGCCAACACCGCGGTTCCTGGTGTGTCCGCTGTGCCGTGCGTGTGATCATTGCTTGTACAGCCCTCTCGCAGTGTCAGGAGCAAGTATGGTGGGTCTGACACACCGGTGTCAATGTGTTCTTTTTTCCATTTCCAGGAGTGTATGTTCACTAAGATTTCATAGTAGTTCACCCATTCCCACTTCTTGCTCATTATTAGTCCCACTCCCATCCTACCATATTTGATTTTCTGTTTCTAACCATGTACTAACCTGCACTTCCTGCTGCCACAATCCATTAATTTCTATTATAATTAAATTCAAAATATCTATTTCTCTTTTCAAATTCTCTAACTTACCTACATGCTAAAAAGATATTTGAATCCACACTCCAATCTGTAGAACATCAGTTATGTTTTTCCCAATGACAACATCCCCCTGAGTTCTCCTCCAGTGAGATCTAAATGGGGAGCCATTTTATTTCCAATATATTCTATCCAAGAGGATACCACCATCATTAAACCATACAGTGAATCTGCATGTCCTCATGAAATGTAATGCCTTGTTTACAATCATTTTCAGCACCATCATAACATGGTCATGTTAACTAATTTTGCGAAGACAAACCATGGAATGGTCTCAGAATTAATGGTTATGGGATAAATTCACTTGCAGACATATGGCACTAGGTAAAAGACTGACACGGTGAGAACAGTGGACACCAGACAAAGTCACTACCTCATCATGCAGTATCCACCAGAACAACAACAATTTTTCCAATGTGCGGTGTGGAAGTAATCATCTCTCATGGGAGAAATCGCCATAGCAAGATCCAAATGATAGTCACAAGGCTATCAAATGAGCATAGTAACAGTGATGGGTGAACTCAGAATTTGTAGTAACCATGTCTGTACTAATCCTTTTTACACAGTGAAACACTTATTTACACACTGGGTTGCATAGTAGGTGCAGGGACAGCACAATATAGGTGAGTCTTAAAACTTTGTGATGAGCATCTCATTAAGAAGTGCATTATCATGTGGTGTGTTCTCCATGGTGGGGGCATGGGGCCTAAGCTGATCCTGAAGCCACGAGGAGAAGACCAGGACAGAGAGTGAAGCAAGATTGGCAGGAGCCTCACTAAGAACTGAGCTATTCTCTTTGTACAGGTAGGCAGAGACCATAGTAGGCAGGTACCTGGTCAAAATGCAGAACTGACAGTCTGTGACAGAAGTAGGCATGCAAAGAAAAAAGCCCACTGAATTAACAGACAACCATAGTGAGCTAGGAATGTACACAACCACTAAGACTGTTGTGCAGCAAAGGTCAACCACACAGTTTGTCCCCCCTCCCCTGTGAGAGCAGAGCTCAGTTGATGAGGGAGATAGTAACAACAAAGGATGGTACTGGTGGAGGGGTACCAGCAGCGAGACCATGGATGGTGGTGTTGATACTGCGGATGCTGGCCAAATGATGGAGATAAGAGCCAGATGTCGGGATGCTATATGCGAGGTGGACAAGGCACACAGTTGACAGTAGTGCCAGTCCACTGCATGACAGTGAGTACTGGTGCGGTGCTGGCAGCAAGCACGAGTGATGGGTAAGCTGGCAGCAGGTGAGAGGTGAGGTGGGAGGCTGCCAGGATGGGTCAGCCTTAGGCTGTCTTCAGTGCTGCATGTGCAATGGCGAGCAGGCACTCAGCATGGTTGCAGACATGGGGCAATGGAGGCCAGGTGACAGCTTGGAGGTACTGACAGCCGAGAGGCCACATTTGACAGCCAAAAATGCACACAGCAGGCACTATGAACATGAATCATCAGTGTCTCTGGTGTGGGGCCAGGTGCAGAAAAAATTCATGACACAGCACTGGAAAGAAATGAAATAATGCTGCTGTGGAACTGGTGGAGGTGGCATTGTCACTTCTGAGGCATAACTGGCTGTTGTTAGTGGCAAAGCAAAATCATTGCAATGGGTTTAGGCTGTGGGGGAGGTAGAGGTGTAGTGTCATGATCATGTTGAGCAACAGTGATGCTTGTGCCTGTGTTGTCAACAACTGGTGGGTCAGTTGTGGCACCAGCATAGGATGGTAGGTTTTCAGAGTGTCCTCAGCCATGGTGTGGTAGGAGGCTGTCTGGGAGGGCTTTAGTGATGGAGGTGCTTGGTGCAATGTGGGTGGTGCTGTCAGCAGTGGTGGCACCAGTGCCACCGGAGGTGATGGCATCAGCATGTTCCGGCAGGGTGTTGATGAACATGGTAGTGGCTGGGCAGTGTGAGACAGGACAGCATAGAGGCAGACTTCAGCCTGTCGATCAAAACACTAGTAGGGGTGCCATAAAGATGCAGGGTAAATGTCTTGGAGTGCCACTTCAGGGCCCAGTGGAGGCCAGAGAAGTGCAGGAAATGTGGGACTGGTGTGCATCGATGTGCTGCATAACATGGGTGCATAAGGCAAGGTCTCTGTGAATGAATGCCCCACATTCACCTTAGCTCTGGGGATTGGTGGGCTGCAGCTGAGTCCTGCAAGCTGATGACAAACTCATACATCATGTCACCCACAGGCAGATCAGAGGGCTCTAAGAAGTTATCCAGAATGGCCTGCGACTGGCCGTAAATAAAGTCAGTGACTGACATCTCAACATTAGCCTTGTGAGTGACATGGAGGCTGAGAAGGATCAGTGGCAGGGCAGCAGTCAACATACTATTATGGCAGGTGAGGGTGGCCTTCAAGGAATGGTGGAGACATTCAGTCATGCTGTCAGTGGCTCAACTGTAGCTTAATGTCACTTGCAGGTGAGCCTCACAGAAGTCCATCAGTGCACATAAAAGGGCAGATGTAATCTGGAGCCAACACTGCATAGTGATGTGGTGAGGGCATTCAAAATGGAAAATCAGTGTACAAATAAGGCAATGGCTACTGTGGCAGTAGTGACATTGGGTATTGGCGATGCCTCAGGCCAACAAGTGAACCTGTCCACCAAGGTAAGCAAGTAACAATAGCCATTGGAGGAAAATAGCCGGCCAATAATGCCCACGTGAACATGGGCAAAGTGATGCCTGATGTCTTGTAAGATGGAAGCGTATACATGGCAGCTGACATTGGTGTACTGACAGGGAAGACAGCTGTGGGCCCAGGTCCTGCAATCCCTCTGAATACCTGGCCATTCAAAATGCTGCAACACTAGATGGTGGACGCACACATGCTGGGGTGTGCCAGGTTGCATAATCAGTCAAATATAGTCTTGCAAAAGGCAGCAGGCAGAAATGGGCATGGTGAGCCAGTGTAAGCCAGGTTCCAATGTACAGGGGGTACCAAGAAGCCACACCCAGGAAGTGGCAGGCAGGTGCCTCATTGTCCAAGGTCATGGTGGCAGCACAGGTGCAGCTGAGGCAATCAGTGACAAAATTGTTAATACTGTCAATGTGACGTATTCAGTAGTAAATTCGGAGATGAATGAATGCTGCTGGAATTGACAGATGTACCTCTGGTCAGTGTCTTTCGAGAGAACAAAAACTATAGGCTTGAGGTCAGTAAAGACTTTGAAGTGATGGTGATCCATCAGTGGTCAGATGTATTTGATTGCCTCATAGAGGTTGAATAGCTCTCTGTCGTATGTGCTCCAGGGCTGTTGAATGGCAGAACGCTAGCTGGAGATGAAAGCTAATGGCTGCCAGTTGTCTTGACATGCTGCTGCAGGACAGCATCAATGGCTGTCTCACTGCTTTGAACCTGACAACATGTGGGGCAGCATTATGAAGGTGGGCGAGCAGGGTAACATCTGCCAAGTCTCACCTGATGGCAAAGAAGCTGTCGTCCATTTGAGGCATCCATGGCTCCAGCTCATTCCCCTTTGTTTCGATGCCACAAGGGGCAGCAGTGAGTGGTTTCTATATAACACTGGCATTCCTCGGATGGTGATGGAAGAAGTTTAACATGCCGAGGAAGCAACAGAGGTCCCTGAATGTTTCTGGGTGCAAAAAATCAATGATGGCTTGTGAAACTTCCTGGCAGATTAAAACTGTGTGCACGAGACTCGAACTCGAGACCTTCGCCTTTTGCGGGCAAGTGCTCTACCATCTGAGCTACCGAAGCACGACTCACGCATGGTCCTCACAGCTTTACTTCTGCCAGTATCTCGTCTCCTACCTTCCAAACTTTACAGAAGCTCTCCTGCGAACCTTGCAGAACTAGCACTCCTGAAAGAAAGGATACTGCGGAGACATGGCTTAGCCACAGCCTGGGGGTTGTTTCCAGAATGAGATTTTCACTCTGCAGCAGAGTGTGCGCTGATATGAAACTTCCTGGCAGATTAAAACTGTGTGCCCGACCGAGACTCGAACTTGGGATCTTTGCCTTTCGCGAGCAAGTGCTCTACCATCTGAGCTACCGAAGCACGACTCAAGCCCGGTCCTCACAGCTTTACTTCTGCCAGTATCTCGTCTTCTACCTTCCAAACTTTACAGAAGCTCTCCTGTGAACCTGCAGAACTATCACTCCTGAAAGAAAGGATACTGCAGAGACATGGCTTAGTCACAGCCTGGGGGATGTTTCCAGAATGAGATTTTCACTCTGCAGCGGAGTGTGCGCTGATATGAAACTTCCTGGCAGATTAAAACTGTGTGCCCGACCGAGACTCGAACTCGGGACCTTTACCTTTCGTGGGCAAGTGCTCTACCATCTGAGCTACCGAAGCACGACTCATGCCCAGTCCTCACAGCTTTACTTCTGCCAGTATCTCGTCTCCTACCTTCCAAACTTTACAGAAGCTCTCCTGTGAACCTGCAGAACTAGCACTCCTGAAAGAAAGGATGCTGTGGAGACATGGCTTAGCCACAGCCTGGGGGATGTTTCCAGAATGAGATTTTCACTCTGCAGCGGAGTGTGCGCTGATATGAAACTTCCTGGCAGATTAAAACTGTGTGCCCGACCGAGACTCGAACTCGAGACCTTTGCCTTTCGCGGGCAAGTGCTCTACCATCTGAGCTACCGAAGCACGACTCACGCCTGGTCCTCACAGCTTTACTTCTGCCAGTATCTTTTCTCCTACCTTACAAACTTAACAGAAGCTCTCGTGGTTCGCAGGAGAGCTTCTGTAAAGTTTGGAAAGTAGGAGATGAGATACTGGCAGAAGTAAAGCTCTGAGGACCAGGCGTGAGTCGTGCTTCGGTAGCTCAGATGGTAGAGCACTCGCCCGCGAAAGGCAAAGTTCCCGAGTTCGAGTCTCACTCGGGCACACAGTTTTAATCTGCTAGGAAGTTTCATATCAGCATACACTCTGCTGCAGAGTGAAAATCTCATTCTGGAATGATGGCTTGTGCCTTGCTGGGCAGGGGACATGAGCCGATGCTGGAGATGATACAGCCTAAGGATACCAGATTGTTGGCACCAAAAATTAACTTAGCTGTGCTAACAGGCGATGAGCATCTCATCAAACTTACCCTTGGTGATTTTGTGTTTGTCCAGTTTTAAGGGTCATGGTTGGCAGAGGACAGGTGGTCTGGAAGTGACGGCAATATAGTGAACAACTGAATGGCAGACCTCCTAAGGCGGGCTGGATAGTCATGTGAGAGCAGGAATTTGCGCCAGGAGGTCAGTGTATGGGTCAGAATATGCCACCTGCTTCACATAAAAACGGCGAAATGAGTGATGAACTTCATTGATCTCCTGGTATCACTATCAACAAGAAGCCAGCCAGCAATGACTGGGTGCAGGCAGTAGAGACCAATGAAATCCACTCTGATACTGGTATCAGTGACACTGGAGACTGTGAAGGTCCAGGGTTGGTCCCGTTGGACGCTAAGTTGAGGACACAATGATGTATGCTGTAAGTGGTAAAGTGGAGTTACTCGCTGTTGTCACAAGGATAGCTGAGGTAGCGCCTGGGTCCCAGGCAAGGCACTGTGGGAAGAGGCATGACAGATTGAGTGTCGCAGACGAACAGGCACTGAGGCTGGGTAGCAGTTGGTTGCACCTAATCCCAGGGGCTGTAGGTGTTTGGGTGCCAAGACTTGGGATCCCTTGAGTTTCCAGTATCTGGGTCAAAGCCCTCATGGTACCAGCAGACACTGGCTTTGTTGGGAGAGACATCGGGAGGGCAGTTGGATCTGCATTGGTGGTACCAGTCATTACATTGGTGGCTGGGGCTACATGCATGGCAGAGGTCAGAATCACGATGGACCACAGTTGCTTGCACAATTGCCAAAAGCAAGTGAGGATGTGATATACTCCCAGCTGCTGGACAACATGCTGCATGTTGACAGGAAGGGCAGTGACCAGTGACATCATTAGCAACATATCAAGTGGTGAGAGGGAGCTCATGGTGGGGTGGCTGACAGAGTGAGGCCCAGCTGACTGTGCTGGGTAGGGATGCAGTTGGGATGCAGTAGTGGCGGTCACAGGCAGGGAGGCCAGCATCTCATGCAACCTGTTGGCAAGGCTGGTGGTGTCAGTGAGGGGGAGGTCAGTGTGTAATGACACAGTTGTTTGTATCAGGGCTGGAAGACGAGCCAGCCAGATGCTGCACAGGAAACCTTTGTAAAACATGTGTGGCTCCATCAGGCTTCAAAGGTGGTGCAGGAAATGTGAGGGTTGCCAGTCCCCACACTGTCTGAGAGAAAGTAAGACCCACTGCACCACATCTCAGATGACACGAGTTGCATCACAAGGCAGCGCCAGAATGTCTCATAGCTTTTGGTGTTTGGGAGTCACAAGATAACATCTTGGACTTCTGCCTCATATGTTGGCTTGAGATGACTGATCACCATAGCAAGGGTGGAGTCATTGTTTTTGTTAGATGATGATGATGATGATCATGATGATGAAAGAAGAAAGAGGGTAAAACCTGGTGCTGGCACATAGCTGGCAGCAGCAGGTGGGGATCAGGTGTCAGTTTGTCAAGCCAGAAGAATGGTGGCAGCAGCAGATGCAGAGGCTCGTGTGGACATCAGCATGGAGGGGCCACCAGTTGCTACATCATTGCAACTTGTGCACTCTGGGCAGCACTGCAGTGTTCCAGTGGGTTAGTCTTAAATTTCACAATGAGGGCTTGGTACAAAGCACTTTACCACATGGCACATCCATCACAATGTGGAGTCAAAGTCAATACTGATTCCACGAGGAGAAGATCATATCTGAGAGTGAAGCTGCATCAGTGGAAGTCTCGCTATGAACTGACCTATCCTCTTCGTACCAGAGGCCAGTGACCATAGTCAACAGGTATCCAGTCGCACAGCAGAATCAACAGCTTCGGGCACAAGTAGGTGCATGAAGAGAAAAAAATCACTGTCTTAGCAGGTGGCTGTAGCAAGCTAGGAATGTTTGGAACTGCTAAGACCAATGTGCACAAAGGGGCCATCACACTATGCAGTCACTGATAAGATTGAGTAAAAAAGCACTGAAATGATACATTATGAGATGACATCTCCCCAGTAAGAATAACCACTTCCAATATAAGATGCAGGCTGATGTGCAAACAAGTGAGCCTTCCTCTACTGTGGGAAAGGTACTGACATGAAAAATAAATCATACACATATCATATGTAAATGTTGGAGCAAAAATGTCAGTTTCCATATGATATTTTGCATTTCTGTAAAATATTATAATGACCATAATTTTTTTTCAACCAGGTCCCCAGTCAACCTAAATTCACTACTGATAATGTAACAAAAAAAAAAAAAAAAAAAAAAAAGAGGAAGAAGAAGAAGAAAAAACCACACACAATAACTCTGTCAGGGCTCAATGTGATCCGAAATCATACATTACTTATGGTGAATGCCAAGTCAAAGTTCATGTATTTAAAGTACACTATAGATGATCTGATGTCCGCCCAGAAGCCTGTGACATGATGATCAGTGGCAGGTAAACAGACAATCTGTGGTGTCATAAAGACAGTCAAAAGCATGCATTTCCGGATGTGGGGTAGTGAAACAGCAACTGGCGGGAGAGGCTTAGTGCTCTAAAGAGAATTACCTGAGTCAAAGTATTGATGTTTGTGTAATGGCTGTCCAATGTTTACAATGAGACTCAAGTTATGTATAGCCAATTAATGTAGGGTTTCCCAAACTTTGTTCTGCAGAACCCTGATGTTCTGCAGAAAGTGAATAAGTGTTCCATGAAAAAGTATTACTAATGTGGCATTTTTCTTTTCTCCATATTTTCAGAATACTAATTTTTTTTTAATTTTATTATAGTTTTCATGCTATTAGTTATGATTTAAAATTGAAGTAATCGCTGAATAAAACAACTTTTTCTCATTTTTTAAAGAATTTTATTAACCTTCAAAATAAAATATGTGTCGCACATTAGCAAATGGGTCATAGCCAAGTAGTAACTTGTGAAACTGTTAACTTATTATAAAACTGTAACTTAAGAAACTGTTGTTATGTGCAGCAAAGAACCACCACACTATGCAGTCATTAGCAAGATTAGATAGGAAAGCACTTCTCAAAGTGTTCCATCAACTGGAAAGTTTGGGAACCCTCATTTAATGTTAAAAAATTGGAGCACATATTTTTATTTGCATCAACTTCACAACAGTCTGTAGGAAAGAAAAGTGGCAAAGTTATGGTATATAACTAAACACATGTTATACTCATCAATTATTAACACATACATTACCTACCTTCCAATGTAGATAGACTGTAGATATAAGATGTTCATGGTAAAATTAGAATTTAATTGAAACAGTGATTTCTAAAATTGTCTGTAATTCAGCACTAAAGAAAAGTGCATAAAATTCCTCTTCAGAAAGACATACTATATCAGTCAGTAAAACAAAATTTAGATTTTCTTTGTTCGATTTATTTCTGATTGATTTATCTTTTTTATGATTTGTTGCAGTAAACCCCTCTTTGAAGACTTCGCAACCTCCGGCAAGGTGAGCAAGCTAGTTGCCTGTGAAATGCTGCTACTGGGGCCAGAGTATTGGTGAGACAGCATGGTGCAGGACCCTAATCTGCCACAGTGGCAAGCTAAATTACCTAATGGCGTGGCCCGATGCTACATGTAAGTGAGGGCAGGGCCCGATATCAACAAAACTGAGAAGAGCCACTAGAAATACATAGTGTTTACACTAAGCAATATCTTGTCTTGTTTTTGACTAATACCAATCCTGAGGCATACTCTATGCTGGCCAATGATCACATGGGAGCCAAAAAGCCTTGTCTATGTCTAGCCACTTCATATACTAGCTGATGGTTTACAAGCCACTGCTGGATCTGATGATTCAGTGGCTCGAATGGAGCCACCAAGAAGGGGTCACCTCCAGGGTGACTTCATCTGGTCACTGGGTGTCTCCAAGGGAGATCTTGAACTTCAGCACACCTTTCACCTGAACCACTGCCAAAGATGCTGGCTGCCTAGCCCAAATGTGTTTGCTGCTGAAGAAATGCCTTATGACCAATGGTAGCCTCACATCTGCAGGCTGGACGCTGCTGCTGCTACTTCATTGAGGCCACTCTTCTGCTTGGCAACCGTACACCACCAGGGTCAAGCACACTACCTTGTGCTACGCTGAGGTAGACACTGCTGACTAGGAGTCAACACATGCCATTGAGTCTCTGCCTTCAGCAATTGTACAAAAAATCTTATTAAATGAAGAAATTATTTTTTTCAGTTGAGCTGACTGGTTCCACAACCAACAAGTTGTTAGTGTTGCACAACCCATTGCCTGCACATAGAATCCTGGCTTAAGAGACGGCCATCCTGGCTTTTAATTGTGGCCACACTATCCACCGCATAACAGCTGAAACAGTAGCAGTGACTGAAAGGTCAAATGAATGGCGTGCAGAGCTGAAAAACTGTTGTGAAAGTCTTGATGTAGATATAACCTAAATTTTCAAAAATTGATCTTTTTCTGAAGTCTGCATTGGTAAATTGTATCAAGTACGTAGTGGAGAGGAAGCAAGCCTATTTAAAGCAGTACATTATGGCCTAGTGGCCTAATTGTTTCCATGCAACACATTCAGTGTTAGTGACAGTAAAGATTTTACTTTAATAAGAACTCTGCCTTTGAGCAGATCATTGTTTATTTCATCTTAGAAAGTTTCATCTGTGTTGGACTTCATCATGTGAATGCTGGAATCTAAATTTCCAGTGACTTAATGTAGGTAACAGACTCTAATGTTGCAAGCAATATCACACACCAAAAGGATGATTTGGACTCCACTATATTTGCAGTTGGAGAACAAATATTGAACTTCAGTTTCTGCTGATTCTTAAACATCTCAAGAGTCAGGACAACTTCATAGTAAATGTTATCTTGGCTTCTTCCATACTAGTTGGTGTGTGTAGACTTGTATGATACCATAATTTAAGCTCTGGTCTGTGATCACAAAAGACACTTTATACAGTGTCACACTCACTACGTATTTTAGAATCAGTTTGTGTAATCAGAACCAAACACAATCCAACCAAACTACTATGTGAGTAAGTGCAGCTGGCTGTAATTAATAGAATTTATTTGGCCAGCATTGATTGCAGCTGTGCAATTAATGAATAAACGATATTACTAGTCAACCTATTCAAATTATGTTATGTGCACATATAAATTGTGGACTATTTTTGTAGGATAGAACTCAGGAACCCTTATTTTCAGTCTACAGAAATCTACTGGTAAGAAAATGAATAAATGGAAGAGTGTGGATCTGACCGAATGACATCAGTGATGAGTCATCACTGCTCAGTTACGGAATATCTGTTAGCTTAGTGGCACACAGGGAGAACTTGCAGCCATGTGCAGGACATTTTGGTACTTCAAAAGAAAGTATTAAGATTATTACACAGAAAAACTTGTCCACCACAGACCATTGTTTATTGACCTAAAAATAGGAACTGTAATAAACTTGTACATTTACACTGTCCTCCTTTATACAAAGAATGACTTATTGGGATACCAGCTTATATAGGATCTACACTCTCATGGTGCTAGAAATAAAAGGGATATTGCTATACGTTACAGTAGACTACCTAAATCATTGAACATCTATGAAATGATGATATGGAAATGTTCAACAGGCTGCCTCTAGAATTGGTAGAAGCTCCATTCAACTTATTTAAGCACAGGTTGCACTGTTGGTTATCCATTAATCCTTTTTATTCATTTAATCAATTTTGTGAATGTAGAAATTTGATAGCCTAGCAGTAATTGTTTAGAGGGTGCAGTATAACTTCCTTAAGGTGTTAATGTGAGATGCCTTGTTCCAGTTGTTGTAGCTTAAATATTATACTTTGCTGAAAATTTATTGTGACTTATCACAGTTTTAGCTTTTATGAACTTACCTTTTTTGTGTGTGTACTGTGTATTTATATAAATTTGTAACTTGATACTGTCTATTGCTATAACATGTGAATGACAGTAAAATTTTATTTCTTTATTTATTTCTACCAACCCAACAATAGTCAGATGAGGCTTCTTGATGACATGTTGTAATATCTAATTTATTGAATTGACTTTTGTCTTCTATCAGGAACATATGTATGCACTGAATCTTCTGTAGAGCTAAATGTTACTTAAAGAGCTGAATTGTAACAATTTTTTAATTTATCTGAAATGGACTACAAAAATTTCATTACTTTAATGCAGTTAATAACCATTGATTGTGTAATAGAACAGTGACATAAGAGAAGAGGTTACCACTGAAGAAATACTTGTTGTCATTTCAAGGCTCTTGGCTTTTGGAAGAAATACAGCAAGCAGTTTCTAAGTAGTAACTTTCTGAAATAATCCATGAAGTGTGTAAATCTACATATAAACCCTGAATACATGTACATAAAATACACTCTGAGAACTTCAGTGCTCAATAATGATAAGATTTCATTGTGTTTTCTCAGTGCTTTAATTGGAATAATATATCTATGAGAACTCCTCTTTAACAAAGTAGTTTCAATAGAGTACTATGTTCAGGAATCTCTGCTTTGGCCTCTTGCTTCCTGCATGTTGCTTCATCCGTTAATCTCCTTTCTGCCCACAGTCAGTATTCCACAAATGTTGAATGCAGTGAAATTTATATTGACATGGTTTGGGAGAAACATTAAGAAAATGACTCAAAAATTGAACTTTGTTTACGATCTTGAATGCATCATCATTCAAAAATCTGACAAACAATTTGCAAAAACAAATAGTGAAAGTGGAATGACACAAATGAGTGAAGTGACAATGTCCAATAGCTTGTCTGTTACAGATATCTACTCCCAAAGTAAAACTGTCAGAAATGAGAAAAACAAGTTACTTATTTTAGCAGAGAGCCTGGGAAGTGAAAGTGGATCACTTCTACAGGAGAAGTTAAGACTCATCTCACCAGGTGTAAACAATCATCAAACCAAGTATACCCTTAATGAAAATCACAAAAAAATGGTAAACCTTTTAAGAAATACAAAGAAAAGAAAATCACTGTTTCGAAACAGGTAGGTTATCTTGAGGCAAATTTATTGTACAAGGCTTCTGTTTAAACAGAGAAGGAAGGGAACAGATATGTGGAAGACTGGCTTTTCTCATTAGCAAGAACAGAGTAAAAATCCCAAGTGTTAGTATTAAGTTTCAGAAAACTATGAACAGGGGAGTAAGAAAGGGGAAAGCAGATGGCATAGAAAAGATAATGTCTTAAACAGTTCAAACTACAATTTATGTTTACAAGTGTATTTAAGAAAAAAGGCAGAAGACCTGTATATCTGAACACTTCTTAAATAAGGAGATAATTCAGAGGCTTCCTTTACCAGGATACAGGTTGGCTGGCAGCTTTTCTAGGAGCTCTTTGCAGTGTGGGGGAGTAGCCATGTATGTGAAAAATGGTATCCCATTTGAGTCAATTGATGTTTCAAAGTGCTGCACTGAAAAGGTGTTTGAATGTTGTGCAGGTGTGGTTAAATTTAGTGGAGCTAAACTTCTAACTGTTGTTATTTATAGATCCCCAGACTCTGATTTCACAACATTTTTGCTAAAGCTAGAGGTTCTTGGTTCACTTTATAGGAAATACAAAAAGTTAGTTATATGTGGTGACTTCAATATTAATTGTATAAGTGATTGTGCAAGGAAAAGGATGCTGGTAGACCTCCTTAATTCATATAATCTTATGCAAACCATATTCTTTCCAACGAGAGTGCAAGGGAACAGTATAACAACCATAGACAACATTTTTGTTCATTCCTCATTACTAGAAGGGCATTCTGTTAGCAAAAAGGTGAATGGCCTTTCAGATCATGATGCACAAATTTTAACTCTAAAAGATTTTTGTGCTGCAGCACATGTTAAATATAGTTATCTACATTTTAGGAAAGCTGATCCAGTTGCTGTAGAGACCTTTGTGAACCTTATCAAGGAACAAGAGTGGCAAGATGTTTATAGTGCTGATACAGTACACGATAAATATAATGCTTCCCTCAAGACTTTCCTTGTGCTCTTTGAAAGTTGCTTTCTGTTAGAACGTTCAAAACAGGGTACTAGCACAAACAGGCTGACTAGAGGGATAAGAATATCCTGTAGAACAAGGTGGCAATTATATCAAAACGTTAGAAATAGTCAAAATCTAAATGCAGCAGCCCATTACAAACAGTATTGTAAGGTGCTTAAAAAAGTTATTAGGAAGGCAAAAAGTATGTGGTATGCAGATGAATAGCTAAGTCTCAGGATAAAATTAAAACCATATGGTCAGTCGTAAAGGAAATGGCTGGCGTGCAGAAACAGGTCGAGGATATAGAATCAGTGCATAGTGGGAATGTCCGTGTTACTGATAAGTCGCATATATGTACAGTATTTAATAATCACATTCTGAATATAGCAGGTGAACTAAATAGAAACCTAGTCCCAACAGGGAATCATATAGCGCTTGTAGAAAAAAGTGTTCCGAGACTGTTACCTGAAATGCTCCTCCATGATACTGACAAGAGGGAGATTGAGTTAATAATTAAATCACTAAAGACCAAGAACTCTCATGGATATGATGGGGTATCTAGCAGAATACTGAAGTATTGTTGTATGTATGTTAGCCCAGTACTTAGCCATATCTGTTACTTTTCCTTTAGGAGTGGTCGGTTTCCTGACCAATTAAAGTACTCGGTAGTGAAGCCACTTTATAAAAAGGGAGACAGGGATAATGTTGACAATTATAGACCTATTTCTATGCCATCGGTGTTTGCTAAATTTATCGAGAGGGTTGTATATACAAGGTTACAGGAGCATTTAAATTCACATAATTTGCTGTCAAATGTACAGTTTGGGCTTAGAAATGGTTTAACAACTGAAAATGCTATATTCTCTTTTCTCTGTGAGGTTTTGAACGGATTAAATAAAAGGCTGTGAACGCTAGGTGTTTTCTTTGATTTAACGAAGGCTTTTGACTGTGTTGACCACAAAATATTACTGCAGAAGTTGGACCATTATGGAGTAAGGGGAGTAGCTTACAATTGGTTCACCTCTTACTTTAAGAACAGAAAGCAGAAGGTAATTCTCCGCAATATTGAGAGTGGTAGTGATGTTCAGTCCCAATGGGGCACTGTTAAGTGGGGTGTTCCCCAAGGGTTGGTGTTGGGGCCACTGCTGTTTCTTATTTATATAAATGATATGCCTTCTAGTATTACAGGTGATTCAAAAATATTTCTGTTTGCTGATGACACCAGCTTGGTAGTGAAGGATCTTGTGTGTAATATTGAAACAGTATCAAATAATGTAGTTCATGAAATAAGTTCGTGGCTTGTGGAAAATAATTTGATGCTAAATCACAGTAAGACTCAGTTTTTACAGTTTCTAACTCACAATTCAACAAGAACCGATATTTTGATCAGACAGAAAGGGCATATTATAAGCGAGATGGAACAGTTCGAGTTCCTAGGCATTCGGATAGATAGTAAGCTGTTGTGGAAAGCCCATGTTCAGGATCTTGTTCAGGAACTAAATGCTGCTATATTTACCATCAGAACAGTATCTGAAATAAGCGACAGTTCAACACAAAAAGTATTCTGCTTCACATATTTTCATACGTTTATGTCGTATGGTATTATTTTTTGGGGTAATTCTTCTGATTCAAAAGGGGTATTTTTGACTCAAAAACAGGCTGTTCGAGCTATGTGTGGTGTAAGTTCAAGAACCTCTTGTCGACCCCTATTCAATAGTCTGGGAATTCTGACATTGCCCTCACAGTATATATTTTCTTTAATGTCATTTGTTGTTAGCAATATTAGCTTATTCCCAAGAGTTAGCAGCTTTCACTCAGTTAATACTAGGCAGAAATCAAATCTGCATGTGGAATGCACTTCCTTGAATCTTGTGCAGAAAGGAGTGCAGTATTCTGCTGCATCCATTTTCAATAAGATACCACAAGAACTAAAAAATCTTAGCAGTAGCCCAAACACTTTTAAGTCTAAACTGAAGAGTTTCCTGATGGCTCACTCCTTCTATTCTGTTGAGGAGCTCCTGAAAGAGCTGAAAAATTAATCAAATTCCAGTGTTACATTGTTGATTTTCTTTATTTAAATTTACGAATTGTCACCTGAATATGTTACTTATATTTCATTTTATCTGTTTCTACTATCGTGTTATAAATTCATGTACTGACTCGTTGCATGACCATGGAGACTTCTCCTTAATTTGGTCCCACAGAACAATAAATAAATAAATAAAAGAAAGTAATCAGAATAGTGCCAACTATAACTGACCACTGTTTCACAATAACAGAAAAGAAGAAAGGTCAAGATGTCAATCAGTGCAACTATGAACTTGTTTCATTTTTCAAAAATGGTATCTTAGTAACTGAAAAACCTTGTACTGTTGCAATACCCGCATATCAATGGGGGAAAAAACGTTCTAGTGTCAGCACTAACCACTCTGACAGCAGTAGAAACTTGAACAGGATCTGCAACAAAATCACAAGAATCAACCACTTTTAGCATCAGCACCACCCAGCCCAGTAGCAGGAGGTGGTTCAGCATACCCAGTTAATAGGAAAATGAGACAGCTGAGTCATCCAAAGAATTTTTTATTGCCAGAAACAGCAGCTACAACAGTCCCAAACAAGCAGCACTTAAACTGAAGATAAGAGATACTGTAGATATTCCCACAAATTAAGTAATGGAGATCTTACACCAAAAAGTTCAGGCCCTATCCAACAAAGATGAAGATATAAATATAATAATTATGCACTTTATGTGGACTTCCATTGCCCACCTAACCTCCACAACATTCTAGCTATCCTTATGCCACTACAAATCCCAACCCCTTGCCACAGAGATATATCCCTGCAGAAGACCCATGTGCAAGACCTGCCCAATCCACTCACCCAGTACTTCCTATTCCAATCCTGTCACAGGCTTATCCTACCCCATCAGAGGTTGACCCACCTGTGAAAGCAGGCATGTAATATACCAGCTCTGCTGAAATCATTGCACAACTTTTTGTATTGGCATGACTACCAATCAGCTGTCTACCAGGATGATTGGCCACCACCAACTGTGGCCAAGAGCAAAGTGGACCACCTAGTAACACAACACGGAGCTGAATATAACATGCTTGATTTCAATGGCTGCTTCACAACCTGTGCCATCTGGATCCTTCCCTCCACCAATAGCTTCTCGGAACTGTGTAGATGGGAGAATCCTCACAAAATATTCTCTGCTCCTGAAACCATCGCAGCCTCCTCCTAACAGTTTCCGCCCCCTCTGTCCTATCACCTCCTCCTAGTTCATGCTCCCTACCCTAATTGTGTTCTGCTCTCTGCCAGTGCCACCAGTCTTTTACCTCTCTGCTGCTATCCTTTTCTGTTTCCAATTCCCCCCTTCCTCCCTCACAGCTTCCCAGGGCTCCACCAGACAGCCTTGTCTAGCCACCATCAAATCCCTGGATGCTCCATCAGGTATTGGTGACTCCTCTCCCCCCAGTCGTACCCATGTATCCCTCCATTTTCTCCATCTCACTCCTATCAACATAGCATCCTTGCATTCTGGCCACAGCAGCTAAGAGAGCAGTCATGTATGCCTAAGGTGTGCTTGCTTCTGTGAATGTGTGTGTGTGTGTGTGTGTGTGTGTGTACTTTTCTTTTATGAAGAACGCTTTTGTCAAAAGCTCACTGTGTAACAATCTTTTCACTTTGTCTGTCTGCAACTCAGTGTGTCATCTTTATGGTGAGTAGCAATCTATCCTCTTCATTATATGATAATAATGATAGTCCAACCTGGATTTTCCATTGACAGATCTAAAAACAATTTACTCAGCAGGAATTGATGGTATACCCAACAGAATTTTACATCCCTCCCTCCAAAATGTAGCCATCTCCCCTCACTCATATATGTAACTGCTCTTTAGAGACAGGCAGTTTTCCTGATCAGCTGAAAATATCAAAATATCTTTATATATTAAAAGCTGGTGACAAAGATAAAATGATAAACTACTGCCCCATTACAGTAACATTCTGTTTTTCAAAAGAACTGGAAAAACAATGTACAATAAGTTAATAAAGTTTATAAACAAAACTGGAGTATTAGCCAGTTCTCAACATGGTTTCCCAAATAAGAAATCAATTGAGACAGCAGTCTATGAATACACAACCACTATTTTAAAAGCCATCAATGCAAAACAGCAAACAGCAGTTATATTTTTAGACTTGATTAAACCTTTGGACATCGTACACCACATAACTTTTCTAAACAAGCTCAAGTACTATAGCAAGTGAATGGATTCATCCATTTCTCAGTGACTGCAGGCAAAATGTGTGTATTAGACATGTAGATGAAAAAGCACAGATAGTCTCAGAATACCTGTCAGAAGAACTTCCCATCACCTTTGGGTTATCTCAAGGGTCAGTAATGGGATGTCTTCTTTTCCTGGTATGTATCAATGATCTGGATTTAAATGCTGAATCGTACAAAAAAATCTGTTTGCTCATGACACAAAACATTAGTAAAAGCATCAAAAAATGAAGATATCCAGTGTGAAGTAAACCACATTACAAATCAACTAAGTAAATGGTCAACAGTGAATCAGCTGATAACGAACAACAGGAAAACATAGCATTCAATTTCCATAATTGTCAAAACAACTCCTTGCATTATCCAGGTATCATCACCAACCAACAACTCCTTGTTAATAAAGGCGTAACAAAATTTCTTAGCATTTGGATTCAAAGTGACATATAATGTGACAAACAATTGACCACATTAATTACAAGCTGAGTACAGGCTCAAAAATGCAAAAATATAAGGTACTAATGTCTGCCTATTGCAAGTATTTTAATGCAAATTTAAAATGTGGACTCATATTCAGCAGAAATTCACTAGCACCTCTGGGGACCTTCAGAATCCAAAAAAGAAACAATTAGTATCATTACAGGGAACAAAGTTAGAGTTAGTTGTAAACCAATACTCAAAAGACTGAAAATACTACTACTACTACTACTACTACTACTACTATCACCACCACCACCATGCACGTTTATTATTGACACGCTAACATACATCTAAAAAAATGCAACTGGAAATGTAAGAGTATTAAAACAATGTGACTTACATTATTACAACACTAGATTAAAATGTGATTTACATTTACTCCAGCTTATGCAAGCTTGTATCAGAAAGGTACATGCTATCTGGAAATTAAACAATTCTATAAGTTGTCGATTAATATCCACTATACCACTTCTTCTAATCAGTAAGTGAATACTTGGACAACAATAAATGTATAGATCAGATACTCTTGTAACTTATAATATGTAGAAATACATATAACCTTGAAAACTGTTCTCTGTAATGACCAGAAGTGAGTCCAGTATCATCCCATACATTGTACTATGTGTGATCGAAGTACTAAATAAATAAAGAACATTGTGTGTCAGACTTTCGGCGATGTTGAGATTTCACTGGAATAAATCTCAACATTGCCAAAAGTCTGATATACAACATTATTTATTTATTTATTTAGTACTGATGGCTGATTTAAGTTTGATGCCAAGGCCACTGCACTATTAAATAAAAGTGTAGGGAGAGAAATAGATCCATCAAATTGGAAGCAAAATGTCAATAAAAGTAGAAGCAACTGTGAATCATTTATTTCTACAGCTGATAAAGACATATCTGGAAAAAAAACAACAGCATCAGAAGTAGTATGT
Source organism: Schistocerca serialis cubense (assembly GCF_023864345.2). Taxonomy (NCBI): domain Eukaryota; kingdom Metazoa; phylum Arthropoda; class Insecta; order Orthoptera; family Acrididae; genus Schistocerca; species Schistocerca serialis. The sequence continues at coordinate 697,337,692 of NC_064638.1, read as the reverse complement.
ACAAGAATGTTGTACCAGTATATCTTTATAAACTAAACATTATACACTAGAATAAACTATCTGGTCTGAGCATTGTGTTGGGCAAAAGAACAACTGACAAATGATAATTTTGTACTACCACCTTGTCTTGACAGGTTATTCTACAACAACAGAACAAACGTTTATGGTTTTGGGGCATAGCTTTCCGACCCGCAATTATACTTTTGCATTAACTGAGAAACAAGAAGAGTAATGGGTATCATGATTACCTATGAATGGATGGAACTACATAATATCTAAAAGCTTGTTTAAGTACACCTTTTGCTATGAAGGAAGTAAGCCATAATGACTATACTGCTGTCAATGTTCATGAATAAAATTATGAAGTGTAACCCAAATTTGAAAATTACAACTGTTAATGGTGGAAGATCAATGCAGATGATGAAATGCAGTGTATCTGCAGCTTAGACACAATGTCATTAATCCTTGGGTTCCTTGGGTATGTCATCTTCTCACTAAAAACAAGAGGAAATCAACTCAAGAGAAAAAATCCTTATACCAATTATGAGGATTGTTGGCAGAGAAAAAGAAGAACTTGTTGGATATGTGTAAATACTTTGATGTACAACACACGAAATTTTGGTGAACTTCCTGAGTAAACAGTTCACCTTATTTTTCTTCTGTTAAACATTTTTTTCCCTATACACAACCAGCTTTTTTGAGTTTGTAGGTTGATTAAATAAATACATTGTATTACTCAGTATGTCTGAAAATATATTCTGTCAATAGTTTCCATTATTTGCCATTGCAACAGAAAATTAATATTTTTTGTTATACTATGTTATTTTATGATGTACTTTTAATGGATATGCAATGTTCTTACACAGAAATTAAGGTAACTTTATATATATTGTAAAATATGCTAAACACATGCTGCTTTGCTATGATACTTACCATATCACTTAATCATACACAATAAAATGTATAAATAAATAGTATGAAAGAAAAGCAACAATAACTTTCAGTTCCTCAAAAATTATAGAGTTGTGACATACAACCTTCCTTGTGGATGGTCTTCACTTCTAGAAATGCTTTTCCCACCCAAAAATATAAATTCTGTCATGTAATGTACAATGTATCTGGTTGATTCATCACACGAGCAAATCTGCCCAGCTGCCTGACCAAATAAGGTTGTGACATCCTTAATATATTCATGATGCCCACCAACATTGAACATGTGGTTATTGACTTTCACAAGAGATACTTCAGCACATAATTTTTGACTCAGTCCAGTTTCAACGGACTATGTAAGAGTTTGCTGCTATTATTGTACACTGATTATGTGAACAGAGTGCTTCATTTGTGCACACAATTGCATGAAGGTGATTTCCTCCACCCAGCTATTCATGATGGGAATAGAATTGCCACATTGGTGACCCCTGACATCATCCATTCAACTATGTATTTGTGTGACACATTTACACCTTCATATCTAAGATTAGACAATGGGCAGCCTCAGTTTTGTGACTTGGACTATGTCATGGGCACACAGACAGTGTTTCTTGATAGTGACATTCCTACCACTCAGACTATTCTTATTCCACACTTGTGTGTGCATACTTGCCTGCACCCATCTACAAATGTGAACTCTAAGCCCTCTGGGTCACAGTCACCTTGGCAGGAACCACCACATTTCCATGATGTGCCACAATACCCCGATTTCATCCCGTATCAAATCATACAAGAGACATCTTCACCTTTTCCAGTGCCACCACAATAGACAAACATATATAACACAGATTCGCTCCATCCTTCCACTACATGTGGAAATGTACTTCTGTGTGATCCTAGTACCGACAACATTCTGGTTTGCCCATTTGCAACTACGGCCGCATCATCTGCAACAACCACGTGCCACACCAACTGTGCTGTTTGCCACATGTGAACAGCACATCACTGCTACCCCTCCCCCATGCAGACTTCCAGTGACATACCACTTCCTGGGTCCACATCACAACTTCCGTCACAGCACTGCCACTCATCTCTTCCTGCAATGCCATTACAGACGCCTGTCAGATGTTTTCCTAAACCACCTCACCAGCAGAAGGAGAATGTTCACCTTGATCAATAACCTGTTAGCCATTCATGGAATTCTGAGCGATGATGCACACTTAATATGCCTGGTTAGCCACTCACACAATGAGCCATACCTCATTAGTGACCTGCTGCTGGATCTGCCCTCTTAACATAAATGTGCTACCACTCAGTACTGCATTACTGAATACCTGTCGCAACCTCCTGCTGAAGCAATCCACTACATTATACACAATGTAAAGCTACAGGATGAGACTTCATCTCAATTGTGGCACCATCTCCACTGCCAAGTCATGTCAGAGGAGCTACCTGGCATCACACTCTGCACCCTTTGGCTGGTTAAAGTGCAATCCAATCTCCAACTACCTCACAAGTCTACTGTTCTATAGAAGAAACTTCATCTCACTGACCAGGCCTACAGTATTATTCAGCATCACTGGCTCCTTCCCTCTGGGGGCTCCCTCAAGGATTCAAAGGTGGGCAACACTCTTCTTGCCATTGTCCACATGTCTTCTCACCCAGCACGTAGAGGCCGCATGCAGCATGCACTCCCTGCAGCTACCTCCAGTGTCACCTGGTGGTCAACTTCCAGCACTACCTGCACTGCCAGAGTCTATCCACCTCCTACTCTTCTCCTGCGCCCAAGTGAGCACCCAGAGCAACAAGCAGCTCAGGTGACACACAGCAGATGCCACATCCCACAGACCACTTATGATGGTTTCATGTAACTGTCAGCAACTCCCCACAATCTTGTGATTCACTGTGTGCATAGCCAGGTCCCAGCTGGGAGTCTTTCTAGGCACCACAACTCATGGAGACACTGTAGGCTGCTGTGCCCCTACTCAGTTGTCTGACATACAGAGTTCTCCTGCAGGAAGGTTCTACATTTTCGGTCCCACCAATACTCTCCACTTCCCCATTGACACTGGTGCCAATGCCAGTGTTACCCCACCAATGTGTGCTCCTTCCAATCTTCTTCCTGTGTCATCTTCATGCAGCCAACTACTCAGACATACCTGTCCATGGCTCAGCAGACTTTCTGCTCTGGCTCATGCTGGACCTGCAATTCTCTTTAACCTTCCAGGTTGCTGACATCATCTGCCTCATCCCTGGGATGGATTTTCTCAAACATTTTGGCCTCTCTCCAGACTTCCAGTCAGCCACACTGCTTCACCATGCATCAGGCTCATGCATTCTGGGTACCTTCACCCCCTCAACTCCTTCCACTTCTACTCAGTGTGATGCGCCCATCTACACTACCTCCAAGTGCTCACGTCTGATAGTAGATCTCATCAACTCTCTGGCCTAGCTTACAACTTAGTGTCACACGATCACCAGCCTCTGCTCTGACAACTACTACCTGCATCAGTTGATTGCCAATCCATCAGCCAATCTGGTGCATGCTCTCTGTAGTCTCATACCTCTTCATGTTGCAGCCACACGGCTTTGCCAAAGCTTCACCTCCTCCTGATCCTCTTTTGCCTTCACTGCAAACTTCACAGGTTAGTGAAAATCAGACCTACGGTGTTTTGTGTGTTCTTATCTCCACTGTCCAACTTGTTACACATGTACCCCTCTCATTTATAGATGCTGTTACTCATGGTATCTGCCATAGGCTACTTACTGCTGAGGGCCCCCAAGAAGCTGAATATGTGGAAAATGTTATATTACCATTAAAAAATAAAAACTCTGCTGAGTGCGATGGGATACCCACTAAATTGATTAAAACAGAGTGTCACATAATAACACCTCCCCTAACTAAAATACTCAACCAATCTCTTGAACAGGGATGCTTTCCCAATGTTTTGAAATACACCAAAGTCAGACCTCTGTTCAAGAAAGAGTTGAGGGAAGACATGGGAAACTATCGCCCTATTCTTTCCGTCTTGTCAAAAGCATTAGAGAAAGTAGCTGCAAACGAGATCAAAAATTTTATTGTAAAAAAATGATGTTATTATAAGTAACCAATTTGGATTTCAACGAGGAAAAACACTCTGGATGCAGTGAATAACTTTATTGAAAAGATATTCAAATCATTGGATCAGAGGAGTAAAGTTGCAGTTATCTTCTGTGCTGTCACAAACGCATTTGACTCAGTGAACTACAACTTGCATATCTACAAATTAGACAAATACAGGATTAAGGACAATGCTCTAAACTGGCTCACATCATACTTACACAACAGAAAACAAAGGGTAACATCACCTCAGATGCAGTGAATTATTATTCTACAAGGAGCACAGTACCACAAGGTGTGCATCAAGGCTCCATTTTGGGGCCATCCTGCTCCTATTCTATGAAAATTACTTACCCATAAATACAAATTCCCCATCAGTTCCATTTGCAGAGAATGCTTCTGTTTTAATTGAAGATGACGATGCAGAACAAATTCTGAGCTCCATTGCAAGCACACTGGACACCTTAGAAAAATGATCCCATTTAAGTCGGATAAAACTGGACACTGCAAAAACCCATATGGTACATTTCAAAACCAAACATTCAAAATGTATGGAACTTAAAATGCACATAAGAATCAACTTATGAAAGAAGTTGACAGGGTCAAATTCCTGGGACTAAGTGTGGACAAGAACTTAAGCTGTAATGCACATATTGACTTCCTATCAAATAAACTATGCAGTTTTGCATTTGCAATGCAAATATTAGCAAATTCCACCAACTTGTTGTTGTTGTTGTTGTTGTTGTTGTCTTCAGTCCTGAGACTGGTTTGATGCAGCTCTCCATGCTACTCTATCCTGTGCAAGCATCTTCATCTCCCAGTACCTACTGCAGCCTACATCCTTCTGAATCTGCTTAGTGTATTCATCTCTTCGTCTCCCTCTACGATTTTTACCCTCCACGCTGCCCTCCAATACTAAATTGGTGATCCCTTGATGCCTCAGAACACGTCCTACCAACCGATCCCTTCTTCTGGTCAAGTTGTGCCACAAACTTCTCTTCTCCCCAATCCTATTCAATACTTCCTCATTAGTTATGTGATCTACGCATCTAACCTTCAGCATTCTTCTGTAGCACCACATTTCGAAAGCTTCTATTCTCTTCTTGTCCAAACTATTTATCGTCCATGTTTCACTTCCATACATGGCTACACTCCATAAAAATACTTTCAGAAATGACTTCCTGACACTTAAATCTATACTCGATGTTAACAAATTTTTCTTCTTCAGAAATGCTTTCCTTGCCATAGCCAGTCTACATTTTATATCCTCTCTACTTCGACCATCATCAGTTATTTTGCTCCCCAAATAGCAAAACTCCTTTACTACTTTAAGTGTCTCATTTCCTAATCTAATTCCCTCAGCATCACCTGACTTAATTCGACTACATTCCATTATCCTTGTTTTGCTTTTGTTGATGTTCATCTTATATCCTCATTTCAAGACGCTATCCATTCCATTCAACTGCTCTTCCAAATCCTTTGCTGTCTCTGACAGAATTACAATGTCATCGGCAAACCTCAAAGTTTTTACTTCTTCTCCATGGATTTTAATACCTACTCCGAACTTTTCTTTTGTTTCCTTTATTGCTTGCTCAATATACAGATTGAATAACATCGGGGAGAGGCTACAACCCTGTCTTACTCCCTTCCCAACAACTGCTTCCCTTTCATGTCCCTCGACTCTTATAACTGCCATCTGGTTTCTGTACAAATTGTAAATAGCCTTTCGCTCCCTGTATTTTACCCCTGCCACCTTTAGAATTTGAGAGTATTCCAGTCAACATTGTCAAAAGCTTTCTCTAAGTCTACAAATGCTAGAAACGTAGGTTTGCCTTTCCTTAATCTTTCTTCTAAGGTAAGTCGTATTGCCTCACGTGTTCCAGTATTTCTACGGAATCCAAACTGATCTTCCCCGAGATCGGCTTCTACTAGTTTTTCCATTCGTCTGTAAAGAATTCGTGTTAGTATTTTGCAGCTGTGGCTTATTAAACTGATTGTTCAGTAATCTTCACATCTGTCAACACCCGCTTCCACCAACTTAAGAACACAAAAAATTGTTTACCTCAGTTATTTTGAATCTGTTATTAGATATAGGATAATTTTCTGGGGAAGCTCAAGTAGTGTAACTTGAATACTGAAACTGCAAAAGAAAACTGTCCCGTACATGTGTACTTCACAGCAAACAGGGTCTTGTCGCCCATGATTTTGGAAACAACAAATCCTAACTGTTCCCTCTGTATACATTTATAGGATTATAATTTTCCTACACAACAGACAAAAATTATTTGAGCAGATTAATTTTAACCACATATATAACATGAGAAATAAAAATAATATTACTCTACCCACACACCAGTTGAAATTATATGCACAAACTCCATGGTGTATGGGGGTGATCATAAATAAATGCTACTATTCAGTGGAAGAATTCATAGAGGATGAAATGATAATTTGAGCAAGGGGTAACTAAGTTTTATATGTTATTGCACACATATACAACAAAACTGTATTGTTATTATGAAATGTTTGTTAACAACAGCTGTTCTGTGTGTATAGTGAAATTTTACCCAATTTTGGCATGTCTCCTGTACCTGAATTGAATGATTTAGATCATGTACACTATGAGACAAATAAACCACAATTCACAATTCAAGGTTTGCCACCTCAGTGGCACACTAACACCACAATCCAAGACCTCTTAGATTCTGGTATTGTGCAGCCTTCAGACAGTAATTGGTCATCACCTATACAACTTGTGCCTGAAAGAGACTTCTGCTTCTTTGGGGATTATTGCAAACTCAACACTCGAACAATACTTGACACTTATACAATTCTGCACGTTCAGGATTTTGTGCTACAACATTTTATTGGCTCAGTTTTGTTCCTTCTCCTTTCTCCTTACCTTGAGGATATTCTCATCTACTCCCCTTTCACTGCAGAGCAAGGTCTCCATTTATCTCAAGTTCTCATAGTACTTGCCAACAATGGCGACACCATATAACATGATAAATCTCAGTTATGTGCAACAAGTGTCATTTTCAGGGGCCTTACTTTCTCTGCCAAAAATATTCACCCCATGTCCAACCACATCGTGTTTATATGTCATTTACTATTATCCAAGATGTTTTGTGACCTCAGTCTTTTTCTTGGAATGGTTAATTTTTTCCAAGTCCCTCTACAGATGACTCAGCAGACAAGAACACTTCTGGTGCTCGCAAAGTGCTACAGTCTGATGACAAGTGACAAACATTTGATGCACTTAAAGCTGCACAGGCCAACACTGCTTCACAACATAAGTGGTCCACCTTCAGTAGGAAACTGCTGGCAGTATATGAGGCAGTCTGTCACTTTTATGAGGACATAGAAGGCTGGTCTGTAACAATCTACACATGTCACAAACCACTCATGGATGCCATCCATAATTCTAATAATGACTTCTCACCTTGTTGCTTGTGCCACATGGACCTCATTTGCCAGGACACCACTGACATCCACCATACCAGAGTAGCTGAGAATGTCACCACTGACTACATATCTCACGTACACACCATCTCTTCACTTTAGGACTTGGATCAACTGGCACAGCTACAAGATGATCCAGGTATAGGCCATTTATTACAAGATGACACTACCTAATTGGTTATCAAGCCATGACGCCTACCTGGGTCTTCTCACTTGGTGCTCTGTGACACCTCCACAGGTACCCTTCACCCTGTTGTCCCTGTCCCCCTACGGCGCTAATTCTCCTCAGTGATCCACAACCTCACCTTTCTAGATATTAAAGCCACTACTCACACTGTTCCTGATGAACATGCCCATGCTTACCATTCAAACACAGTAAAGTCAGATACCACATCCACCCTGGGTCAATTCGACATCCCTGAAGTACAGTTTCGACATGTTCATCTTCACTTCTGTGGTGCCCTCTCCATTCCCCCCCCCCCCCCTCCCCATAAGAGTGTTACAAATACATACTGTCTATTATTGACCATGTCACCCAGGTGGGTTGAGGTTGTTCCTCTCCTGTACATTTAAGCAGTCACTGCCGCTTGTGCATTTGTTGCCTCTTGCATCTCGTTTCGGTTAGCTCTCGAATTCATCCTTTTCAGCAGACTGTGTACTTACACAGTGCCAATAAATTCTGCACTATGGCTTATCATCCCCAGAGCAATGAGTTAGCCATGTGCTGACCCCAAACCCTTAACCTGGGATTGCTCGCGTGTTGGAAAAAATCTAGCATTCATCATTTTACTGAAATATTACAAAATAACTTATAAGATATTGAAGTGTTAAACTAGGAATTCTTTCTTTGATATTTCTACCTTCAGTCCACATGGCTTTCATAGTCTAATCACAAGTAAAGCCTGCTACTAGCAGCTTCGTTTGAATTAGTGTGCATTGTTAAATTATTTCTCACATGGGAGTTCTTGCATAACAGTGCTCAGTACATTCATGAAACATCATCTTGCTTCTCTTTAGTATGTTTTCTGTACTAGTGACGTGAGATTGGGTTAATTTTTCCCCTGGACGAATTCTGCATGTATTAAGTGTTTTATTAAAAAGTAAGTATACTCATTTGGTTTTATATATTGAATGAAGCAGCTGTGTACACAGGATAGGGTCTCATGTCATATGAAATCTCCATATAGAAGACCTGTCTTCAGATACCACGCACAGCCCGCACATGAAGTGGTAAACACAGCAACAGAGCAGTCTGACAGCAATTCTGAAACTGCGTCTACAGTAGCCCCAACACCTGCAAATTGTGATACGTATCAAGGTAGGGATGGGAAAACAAAATAGTTCAAACATAAAGCCCCTCCATCAAAAACTGCTCATCAGAATATTGTGACACAGCTTCCAGGTGTAAAGGAGAAAGCAAAAAAAATTGAAAACTGTTCTCAACTGCTGGAAAGTAAATTTTACAGACAATGTAATTGACCGCATTGTAAAATACACAAACCAAGAACTAGATATAATGGCAGCAGGTTTTTCATGGAGTGCTCAAGACTGCCCACAGACAGATTTTGAAGAATTATCTGCTTGCTGTACGATTTGGTGACAAGTCTATGAGGGCACAGAGGAAGGAAACAAATAATCTGGCACCAATTAGAGAAATATTTGATGAGTTTGTGAATGTCTACAAGAAGAGTTACAGTGTAGGAGCATTGACAACTATAGACGAGATGCTAGAAACTTTCCGTGGATGTTGCAAATTCGGGCAGTATATTCCCAATAAGCCAGCAAAATATGCACTCTGTGATGCTAAAACTTTTTACATGCTGAATATGGAAATATATGCAAGCAAACAGCCTGCTGGTCCAAATCAAATACTTAATGATGCGAGGAATGTGGTTTTATGAATAATTTGACCCACTGAAAACACAGGCAGGAACGCGATGATGGACAGTTACTTTACATCTATACCAGTTGCTAATGAGCTGTACACTAATCATTGACTCTGCAGACCAATAAGAGAGAAATTCCACCAGAGCTACTGTCTGTAGAGAGTAGGTCAATAAACAGCAGCATTTTCGCATTTGGAGAGAAGCCAGGTAACAATTGTCTCCTTTGCTCATATTTTTCGAACAAGAAACAGAAAAAGATTGTACTAATGATATCTACCATGCACAGAGATGATAGTATAGATGTGGGCAGTAGTGAATCAAATAAATCTGAAGTAATTACATTCTACAATCTTACAAAAGGCGGCATAGATGTTGTTGACCATCTGAAATCAGAATATTCTGTTTCCAGAATAAGCAACTGCTGGCCCCTTATGCTGTTTTTCACCTTGCTGAACATCAGAGTGATAAATGCTCAAATAACATACAAGATGAATATGAATGACTTAATGCCAAGGAGAAGATTCCTAACAGAACTGAGTAACGTGCTTAAAAAAGCACATGTGATCAAACGTATGCGAAGTCCTAGCATATCACATCACTTGAAGGAGAAAATAAAAGTTGTTGTAGGTATCCACAACCTCCCTACAGCAGAAGAAGCAAGTGAATCAAGAGAGGGAGGGGGGGGGGGGGGGGGGGGAAGCAAGATGTCACTACTGCCCTAAAAGAAAAAACAGATATACACAGCATCACTGCCATTTTTGTCCCAGTTCCATTTGTAAAGAACATACAGCAATGAGTGTTCTTACTTGCCATGTGTGTTCATCACAAGAAGCTGGAATTGACTCATATTAGTAAAATGGGTGTGATCATAGCTTGGATGTTCATTTACAGTCACTATTTCGAAGTACTGTTAGGAGAAGTTTTGCGATGTAATGATAAACTGTGTGTAGCCACTGCTTATTGAATTTTTTAAACTAAAGCAATATATATGTTTCATTTAATGTTTGTATGTAATTATAATGTTTTGGTAATAATAAAGAAGTAATTTACTTACTAATTGTATCTCTTTATAGAACCTACAGCCAAAAACATAAAGAAATATCTTTGTTAGGAAAAATCTAACACGGGAGTTATCCTGTGACATTTCCTGGAAAGCAGCCAATGTATTGGGTTTCAGTGACTACAACAGCTAGAAAATTTTTGATTGGTGATTTCTAATGCAATGTTTAGTTGAGCATTTTTTTCTCGTCAACTATGCTTCATGGTGAACATGCCTCTAATTTTATTTACAAATCATTCAGTTAGTCTTGATTGTAAGCATTTCTTTACTGAGTGGATTAAATGCATTGATTTTATAAATTTTGCTGTGTTGTTGTGAAGTATTGTTCTGTTTGTTTGGGTGTGTCAGTACACCAACTTGATTTGCACCTTGGATTGCTCTAGCCACTTTTTCTGACTTATGTACATTGACAATGTGCCCCTTTTTTTTTTTGTTTCAGCTGTGGTAGAAGCCTTCACACCACAACTGTAACATGGACAGAACCCATTATTGTTACTTTTGTTTACTTGCATTTTACTTGGAGTGATGGGGCCATGTTGACTCACCTTGTGCGGTAATCACCTATAAGAAATAGGCTCCTTTTGTCTTTCATTTTTGATGGAATGGAGCCTAATTGATGTCTAGTTCTCATTTACTTTTGCTGCTGGGCTGTTTTGACTTCACTAGTTGTACAACACAGTTGATGTGTGCTTACAGTTTCATAAGCTTCTGTAAATGTTGGTTTCTTTGCAGTAATTTCTTCACATATCATGCAGAGCTCCAACTCTGCAAGAAATAGCTCAATTATCCTTTGATCCACAAGTTCACTGTGGTTGATGTGTAGAAGAAAAATACTTTCTTTTTTCTGTTGAATGATGAGGTGAAATTCAGTCTCATGGAGCATGTATTTGCTTTTAAGGTAAATTCAATATTAATATGCACAGAACATAATTCACTGTACATGAATGATTTTGGTTGAGGTGGACTACTTAGTGTGTGGTTGAACTCTGCAGAGACATGAACACAAGCATAATTATCATGCAATTGATTTGTAATTTAACTCAGTTGCACTGCCCAGTCACAGAAAGTGAAATAATCCTTGAATGCTGCCTGGTTCAATGAGCATTATTTTGCCATACAGAATGCTGGAAATCTTCATTGTATGGATGTAGAGACTGTTGGTTTTCCACAGTATCATAGCAACATTATCCACTGACATCTGAAGCACAGTGGTGAGCAGTTTAGTGAATGGTTGAAAGAACTTGAATGATATAGCTACTTCTGTTACAATTCTAATTTCAACAATGTCTGTAACCACTAGTACTGTTGTGTCTGTGTACAATTTCTGACACCACTTTTATATTTTCTCTCCTGCAGTAATAAACCAAATTCACTGCCTGAAATAATAAGAACATTGTATTTGGAACACACTTTTTTTTTGACTGAACTAGATAACAAACCCCACATACAGTTAACATATAAACACCACCATTTTTAGACTGTCAGAGAAACTATGTACAGAAGCAACAGAGAAAGTGCCAACCTCTGAGTCCATACACAAGTCATCTAATAGATAACATATCAACAAAACTGAAATATCATATAATAGGGTGTTGTTTTAGCAATCACTAGCCTGTCATCCTTACTGCACATTCCTCTTACATTCTTATTCTTGTCTTTTTTGGATTCCAATCAAAGTAATTCACATAACAAGCTTTTCTCCATGAATTAGCTCTCCCTCTTAAAATGCCACATTGGCTATATACATTTTTAATGGTTTTGATCATCTGATGCCAAACTTCTGAGTTTCTTAGAAGTAGATACCTTAGGGGTTGCGAAGCAACTCAAATCGCTTGATACGGGCAAGTCTTCAGGTCCAGATTGTATACCGATCAGGTTCCTTTCAGATTACGCTGATAAAATAGCACCCTACTTAGCAATCATATACAAACGCTCGCTCACCAATAGATCTGTACCTACAGATTGAAAAATTGCGCAGGTTGCACCAGTGTTTAAGAGGGGCAGTAGGAGTAATCCATCGAACTGCAGACCTATATCATTGACATCGGCTTTCAGTAGGGTTTTGGAGCATATATTGTATTCAAACATTATGAATTGCGTTGAAGGGAACAATCTATTGATACATAATCAGCATGGTTTCAGAAAACATCATTCTTGTGCAACGCAGCTAGCTCTTTATTCGCACAAAGTAATTGCTGCTATTGACAGGGGATCTCAAGTTGATTCCGTATTTCTAGATTTCCGGAAAGCTTTTGACACCATTCCTCACAAGCAACTTCTAATCAAGCTGCGGGCCTATGGGGTATCGTCTCAGTTGTGCGACTGGATTCGTGACTTCCTGTCAGGAAGGTCGCAGTTCGTAGTAATAGATGGCAAATCATTGAGCAAAACTGAAGTGATATCAGGTGTTCCCCAGGGAAGTGCCCTGGGGCCTCTGCTGTTCCTGATCTATATAAATGACCTGGGTGACAATCTGAGGAGTTCTCTTAGGTTGTTCGCAAATGATGCTGTAATTTACCATCTAGTAAGGTCATCCGAAGACCAGTATCAGTTGCAAAGCGATTTAGAAAAGATTGCTGTATGGTGTGGCAAGTGGCAGTTGACGCTAAATAACGAAAAGTGTGAGGTGATCCACACGAGTTCCAAAAGAAATCCGTTGGAATTCGATTACTCGATAAATAGTACAATTCTCAAGGCTGTCAATTCAACTAAGTACCTGGGTGTTAAAATTATGAACAACTTCAGTTGGAAAGACCACATAGATAATATTGTGGGGAAGGTGGGCCAAAGGTTGCATTTCATTGGCAGGACACTTAGAAGCTGCAACAAGTCCCCTAAAGAGACAGCTTACACTACACTCGTTCGTCCTCTGTTAGAATATTGCTGCGCGGTGTGGGAACCTTACCAAGTGGGTTTGACAGAGGACATTGAAAGGGTGCAAAAAAGGGCAGCTCATTTTGTATTATCACGTAATAGGGGAGAGAGTGTGGCAGATATGATACGTGAGTTGGGATGGAAGTCATTAAAGCAAAGACGTTTTTTGTCGCAGCGAGATCTATTTACGAAATTTCGGTCACCAACTTTCTCTTCCGACTGCGAAAATATTTTATTGAGCCCAACCTACATAGGTAGGAATGATCATAAAAATAAAATAAGAGAAATCAGAGCTCGAACAGAAAGGTTTAGGTGTTTGTTTTTCCCGCACCCTGTTCGGGAGTGGAATGGTAGAAAGATAGTATGATTGTGGTTCGATGAACCCTCTGCCGAGCACTTAAATGTGAATTGCAGAGTAATCATGTAGATGTAGATGTAGATGTAGATATTCACTGCAACTCTTTTGTTCAGTTTCACATCACCTGATTTCTCAAGATTAGTCTTGAGGTACTCTCCTTTCTGTGAGGAAATGTTACACTGTTGTAGACTTCTCTTAGAAAACATCAATGCAGAAAAGAATGAAACTTCAAGTTACTTAAAATAATATGAAAAAAATCGCATGATGATATGTATCTATATTTTTTGAAACAGTATCCACACAGTAAATAGCTGTGTGTGGGATTCTATGCACTAACGTAGTTGGGTTCATGGTGCAACTTTAGCAGACAACTAGGCTATGACAACCAATTTTTTTTAAGATATGAAATTCAGATGTAAACTTTAATTAGTTGTTCTATAAAATATTACAATAATTACTATATATAAAATCTCCTAAATACATTTCACTGTAAATAAACATGCTGGTGTTAACATCTGAAAATGAGTGAGACATAGTGCATTTCAGTGCATTCACCAGTGAACTGCTATTGTCAGAAAGTATATGGAAAAGCACTGATGTGGACTGTTTGTTACTAACTATTAAAACTCTTATATGGGTGATGCTGTAACCCAGTTAAAAGTGTCAGTACATCCTTTACCCCACCCTAGTAACATGGCAGTTAATCACCCACATCTTTACACGTGTCCTATCACTCTGCTTCTTTTTCTAGTCAGTGTTTTGGACATATTTCTTTTCATACCAACTCTGCAGGGACTTCTTCAGTTATCAATCCACTTCATTTTCAGCACCTTCTTGTGCACCAGGAAGGAATTATCTGAATGAGATGGAAATCAGCAGACATGATGTACATGTACAAACAAACTAATGATTACAGTTTCCAAAAAATTGGATGATTTATTCAAGAGAAAGAGCTTCACAAATTGAGCAAGTTAATAAAGTGTTGGTCCACCTCCAGCCCTTAAGCAAGTAGTTAGTAGGCTTGGCACTGACTGATAGTTGTTGGATGTCCATTTGAGGCATACTGTGCCAAAATCTGTCCAACTGGCACATTAGATGTCAAAATCCCAAGCTGTTTGAACAGCACTGCCCCTAATGCTCCAAATGTTCTCAACAGAGAAGGGATAAGATAATCTGGTGGCCAAGGTATGGTTTGGCAAGCATGAAGTATAAACTCTCACTGTGCATGGACAAGCATTATCTTGCTGAAATGTAAACCTAGGATGGCTTGCCATGTAAGGCAACAAACTGGAGCATCACTGACCTACCACTGTACCGTTAGCATGCTACAGATAACAACCAAAGGGTTCATGGAATGAAAAGGAGCAGGCACCCCAGACCATCACTCCTCCCTGTTGGGCCATATGGTGGTGAAAGGTTGGCGTCCCATCAGTGTCCGGGACATCTTCACACATATCTTTGTTGGTACTGGAGCTCAGTTTGAAGGAGGACTCATCACTGAAGACAATTCTGAAACAAATAATGAATTGATAGACTGTAATGTGCCTTTCAGGGCTTTGCAACTGTTGGCAGAAGAAGAATTAACAGAAGAAGGGGAGCATATAGAATTTAAAAAAGTAGAAAGTGATTTGTTAGATAAAGCAGAAAATAAAGATGAAAGGCATGTGCAAGGAAGTCAATACATATGCATGCAAACAAGTAATTGGAAAGGGAATTGCATGGTTGACACTGGAAGTGCTGTAAGTAGAATCTCTGGAGAGTTAAGGGATAGGATAAAGGGAGGGGAAAATGTTTTTCAATTTGCAGCAACTGGAAATAAAATCAAAGGTGCTACAGGGAGGTATTGTAAGATTGTGAAAGAGCCCCATGGATTTTCCATTGTTTGAAAACAGTATGTATATGTCTAGCTTAGGTTTGACTTCTGGATACCATCAAATTGCACTAGATCTTGATTCCAGAAAAAAACACTCCATTGTTGTATAATGAGAGATATTCTCAATACAGTGTAGTGCTATCAGGCCTAAATGTCTCTGTGGCAGTATTTATTCAAGCAATTAGATTTTGTTTTAGGAAATAAACTTTTGGCGGAATTGACCATTTATGTCAGTGGTCATGTTTAAGTAGTAAGCTTCTACCAAAACCCACATCTAGCGAAACTTGAATTTCTCTTTGAGAGACCCCTTTAAACCCCCACCCCTCACTGCCAAACCCTCCCCTCACCATATGTTGCCCTAAAATGGCAATATTCGCTCTAAAGCAAAATAGTTTGACAGCCACTAATTTATGTGGATGATATTTTGGTAGCTGGGAAAACCCAGGAAGGCCATCTTGTCCTGCAACCCTAATAGCAGTTAAGAGAATGGGGAATGACATTAAAACTAGAAAAGTTGTGATTTGCTGTGAGACGACTAAATTGTTTTGGCCACAGAATTACTGAAGAGGGAATTTTGCCTGATAGTGATAAAATCTTAGCCACAGCAAAATTTCCAAAACCATGGTCAAAGAAAGAATTAAGGTCTCTTAGCTAATTTTTATAGAAAATGCGGTACGTAAAAACATAGACCTTCAATGCACCATGTTTAAACTGCCTTTTACAGAAAAATACCAAATGAGAATGGAAGGAGGACTGCCATGTAGCTTTTGATTAGATAAAGGAACAACTTTCTAAAAGCAAAATAGTACACAGGTCTGATCTTTCATTACTCATTTCTTTGACATCATACGGTAGTGATTCTGGATTAGGAATACACCTGTTCCAAGAAAAGACAGTTGATGGGGAAAAGAGAACAACATTGAATAGTCTTTGCAAGAAGAACATATCAAAAACTTGAAAAGAATTACATGGTTGCTGAGAAGGAACTTCTGGATATTGTATAGGGGTGTATGAAACTCAGAAATTATTTACTTGCTCACACAATATTTGTTTATTGTGATCACATATCTCTATGTTATGTCCAGACACGAAAGATATATCACAGTAGAGTTACAAGGTGGGAAGTCTTTCTGCAACAATGGAAAAAGGTGTGAAGGACAATAGGAGGAGTGTGAGGAAGTTCAACAGTATTACCAGATATATAACAGAATTTTAATTTTGTTTAGAAGACATAGTCCAGATAGTGACAGCTGGTAAATTTGTTGACTAGAGCAGCATGTTGACACTCTTGTAATATATACACGAGAAAATACTGATATTGTGGGTCATTAAAATGTATTCAATATATTCATGAAAATGTGTATTTATACAACATTGCCAAGGAGTAAGGAAGTGTTTAGCTGGCTGTGAAAGATGCCAACATGTAAAAGTCAGCTGTGAAACATGTAAGGGATACTTACAGAATGTTACTCCTAAAAAGCAGATAGACTTACAGGAACTGACCTATTCAGGCAACTGTTGTTGTTGTTGTTGTTGTTGTTGTCTTCAGTACTGAGACTGGTTTGATGCAGCTCTCCATGCTACTCTATCCTGTGCAAGCTTCTTCATCTCCCAGAACTTACTGCAATCTACATCCTTCTGAATCTGCTTAGTGTATTCATTTCTTGGTCTCCCTCTACGATTTTTACCCTCCACGCTACCCTCCAATGCTAAATTTGTGATCCCTTCATGCCTCAGAACATGTCCTACCAACCGGCCCCTTCTTCTTGTCAAGTTTTGCCACAAACTCCTCTTCTCCCCAATTCTATTCAAAACCTCCTCATTAGTTATGTGATCTACCCATCTAATCTTCAGCATTCTTCTGTAGCACCACATTTCAAAAGCTTCTATTCTCTTCTTGTCCAAACTATTTATCGTCCATGTTTCACTTCCATATTCAGGCAACTAACAAAAGCAAAAGGAGAGGGAGGGGGTGCACAGATATACATTTGTTGGAGTGGATTTATTCTCTAAATTTACAAAATTGTTTCCTTTGAAGAAAGTGACAAGTAAGAAAATCATATTAAAGATCACTTAATACTACTTTATAAATGCAAGTGTTCCTAAATCATATCTTTCGGATAATGGGAGACAGTTCACTTCAAAAACATGGGAAAATTTTTGTGTTGAGAGAAACACAAAACATGTGCTAATCTCAGTTTATTCTCTGTCATGTAATTCAACAGAGAGACTTATGTAGAACTTACTGTAGTAAAGATCATTCAAGCAGGATAGAATACATTAGTTGCTTTGAAGATGTACTAAACAGCTTACAGCACTCAACCACTGTTTCTCTACCATATGAAATACTTTATAATATGAAACCTGCTAGTCTGATCGATGAATTAATTGAATATCCAGTATATAAAAGCATTACTGCTGATGAGAGGGAGGACATATGAAAACCATGGAACAGCATTATAGTAGGAAAAAACAGAGGCATGATAGTAAAGAGAAGATGACACAGTTTGGAATCTGTGATCTCGTTCTGCCAAAAAGTTCAAGAAATCTAAAGCAATTAACAGGGAGATTAAGAAATTTTATGAAGTTAACATCATTGGGCCATGTGAGATACTGGAAAACCCTCAGCCAGGTGCTCACAGATTAGAATATCCAAAATCAGAGAAAATTTATGGACTGAGAAAGGTTACACAGCTAAAACCAAAATCACACGAATGTACAACTGTCATTAATAAACTGACTCAGGGGTTATGCTCTCTACTGTGTATCATGCATGGCAAAAAACACAGAGGCCCCAACCACGTGACATTTACTTCCACATTTCATGTTTCTGTCATATGTCCCCATAGTGATCTGTGTGTGTCTCTTATGAAACTCTTTCTACTAATAACTACATATCTGTCTGTCTTATATGTTCAGCTGTGCACAAACTATTAAAAGTACAAAGTGGGATGAAGCAATACCAGAGTAGGTTTGGAGAAGACAGGAATAAAATATTTACGCAATCCATAATGTTATACAGCAAAATTCTACATATGAAAGATGGTATCATTTGATGTTACTTGTTATAATTATGAAACTTTCCACACAAGTCATGTACAATTTAATTTGTAGATGTTGGGAATCTTAAACATATGGAGAGATTCACTGATCCAGTCACACAAACTGCTGTTACATATGGAACATGTTATGGGAACAGGAATATGGATAACTGTATACACAACAAACTGGTCCCATAAATATCTATATATACATCTACATCTACATGATTACTCTGCAATTCACATTTAAGTGCTCGGCAGAGGGTTCATCGAACCACAATCATACTATCTCGCTACCATTCCACTCCCGAACAGTGCGCGGGAAAAACAAACACCTAAACCTTTCTGTTCGAGCTCTGATTTCTCTTATTTTATTTTTATGATCATTCCTACCTATGTAGGTTGGGCTCAATAAAATATTTTCGCAGTCGGAAGAGAAAGTTGGTGACCGAAATTTCGTAAATAGATCTCGCTGCGACAAAAAACGTCTTTGCTTTAATGACTTCCATCCCAACTCGCGTATCATATCTGCCACACTCTCTCCCCTATTAAGTGATAATACAAAATGAGCTGCCCTTTTTTGCACCCTTTCAATGTCCTCCGTCAATCCCACCTTGTAAGGATCCCACACCGCGCAGCAATATTCTAACAGAGGACGAACGAGTGTGGTGTAAGCTGTCTCTTTAGTGGACTTGTTGCAGCTTCTAAGTGTCCTGCCAATGAAACGCAACCTTTGGCTCACCTTCCCCACAATATTATCTATGTGGTCTTTCCAACTGAAGTTGTTTGTAATTTTTACACCCAGGTACTTAGTTGAATTGACAGCCTTGAGAATTGTACTATTTATTGAGTAATCGAATTCCAACAGATATCTTTTGGAACTCATGTGGATCACCTCACACTTTTCGTTATTTAGTGTCAACTGCCACCTGCCACACCATACAGCAATCTTTTCTACATCGCTTTGCAATTGATACTGGTCTTCGGATGACCTTACTAGACGGTAAATTACAGCATCATCTGCGAACAACCTAAGAGAACTGCTCAGATTGTCACCCAGGTCATTTATATAGATCAGGAACAGCAGAGGTCCCAGGACGTTTCCCTGGGGAACACCTGGTATCACTTCACTTTTACTCGATGATTTGCCGTCTATTACTATGAACTGCGACCTTCCTGACAGGAAATCATGAATGCAGTCACACAACTGAGATGATACCCCATAGGCCCACAGCTTGATTAGAAGTCGCTTGTGAGGAACGGTGTCAAAAGCTTTCCGGAAATCTTGAAATACAGAATCAACTTGAGATCCCCTGTCGATAGCGGCCATTACTTCGTGCGAATAAAGAGCTAGCTGAGTTGCACAAGAACGATGTTTTCTGAAACCATGCTAATTACGTATCAATAGATCGTTCCCTTCGAGGTGATGCATAATGTTTGAATACAGTATATGCTCCAAAACCCTACTGCAAACCGACGTCAATGATATAGGTCTGTAGTTCGATGGATTACTCCTACTACCCTTCTTAAACACTGGTGCGACCTGCGCAATTTTCCAATCTGTAGGTACAGATCTATCGGTGAGCGAGCAGTTGTATATGATTGCTAAGTAGGGAGCTATTGTATCAGTGTAATCTGAAAGGAACCTAATCGGTATACAATCTGGACCTGAAGACTTGCCCATATCAAGTGATTTGAGTTGCTTCGCAACCCCTAAGGTATCTACTTCTAAGAAACTCATGCTAGCAGCTGTTCGTGTCAAATTCTGGAATATTCCATTCGTCTTCCCTGGTGAAGGAATTTCGGAAAACTGCATTCAATAGCTCCGCTTTAGCGGTATAGTCGTCGGTAACAGTACCATCGGCACTGCGCAGCGAAGGTATTGACTGCGTCTTGCCGCTTGTGTACTTTACATACGACCAGAATTTCTTCGGATTTTCTACCAAATTTCGAGACAATGTTTCATTGTGGAACCTATTAAAGGCATCTTGCATTGAAGTCTGTGCCAAATTTTGCGCATCTGTAAATTTTAGCCAATCTTCGGGATTTCGTGTTCTTCTGAACTTCGCATGCTTTTTCCGTTGCCTCTGCAACAGAGTTCAGACCTGTTTTGTGTACCATGGGGAATCAGTTCCATCTCTTACCAATTTATGAGGTATGAATCTCTCAATTGCTGTTGCTACTATGTTTTTGAATTTGAGCCACATCTCGTCTACATTTGCATAGTCAGTTCGGAAGGAATGGAGACTGTCTCTTAGGAAGGCTACTAGTGACACTTTATCTGCTTTTTTAAATAAAATTATTTTGCGTTTGATTCTGGTGGATTTGGAAGAAATGGTACTGAGCCTAGCTACAACGACCTTGTGATCACTAATCCCTGTATCAGTCATGATGCTCTCTATTAGCTCTGGATTGTTAGTGGCTAAGAGGTCAAGTGTGTTTTCACAACCATTTACAATTTGCGTGGGTTCGTGGACTAACTGCTCAAAATAATTTTCGGAGAAAGCATTTAGGAGAATCTCGGAAGATGTTTTCTGCCTACCACCGGTTTTGAACAAGTATTTTTGCCAACATATCGAGGGAAGGTTGAAGTCCCCACCAACTATAACCATATGAGTGGGGTATTTATTTGTTACGAGACTCAAATTTTCTCTGAACTGTTCAGCAACTATATCATCGGAGTCTGGGGGTCGGTAGAAGGAGCCAATTATTAACTTAGTTCGGCTGTTAAGTATAACCTCCACCCATACCAATTCGCACGGAGTATCTACTTCGACTTCACTACAAGATAAACCACTACTGACAGACACAAACACTCCACCACCAATTCTGCCTAATCTATCTTTCCTGAACACTGTCTGAGACTTTGCAAAAATTTCTGCAGAACTTATTTCAGGCTTTAGCCAGCTTTCTGTACCTATAACGATTTCAGCTTCTGTGCTTTCTATTAGCACTTGAAGCTCACAGACTTTCCCAGCACAACTACAACAATTTACAACTACAATTCCGACTGTTCCTTGGTCCAAGCACGTCCTGTATTTGCTGTGCACCCTTTGAGATTGCAGCCAACCCCGTACTTTCCCAAGGCCTTCTAACCAGCCCGTGTAGCCGCCAGCTGAGTGTAGTGAACTCCTGACCCATTCAGTGGAACCCTAAACCCCACCACCCTATGCCGCAAGTCAAGGAATCTGCAGCCAACACCGTCGCAAAACTGTCTGAGCCTCTGATTCAGACCCTCCACCCAGCTCTGCACCAAAGGTCCACAGTCAGTTCTGTCAACGATGCTGCAGATGGTGAGCTCTGCCTTCATCTCGTAAGCAAGACTGGCAGCCTTCACCAAATCAGATAGCCGCTGGAATCCAGAGAGAATTTCCTCAGATCCAAAGCGACACACGTCATTAGTGTCGACATGAACCACCACCTGCAGCTGGCTACACCCTGTGCTCTTCATGGCATCTGGAAGGACCTTTTCCACATCAGGAATGACTCCACCCGGAATGCACATGGAGTGCACACTGGATTTCTTCCCCTCCTTAGCCGCCATATCCCTCAGGGGCCCCATTATGCGCGTAACATTGGAGCTCCCAACTACCAATAAGCCCACCCTCTGCGATTGCCCGGACCTTGAAGGCTGAGAATCATCCTCTGAAACAGGGCAGGCAGCTGCATCTGGCTCAGCCAGAGACAGTACCTGAAACCTGTTTGTCAGACGCACCAGGGAGGCTTTCTGATCAGCCTCCAGGGACATCTTTTGCTGCCTGCCACGCCTTGGAACAACCTCCCAATCAACCACAGGCGAGGGCTCAGCCCCACTGCGGACAGCAACCGGGGCAGCCACAGCGGCAGACCGATCTGGGGACAGATGGGTCGAGGTTGACATCCCCGTGATACCCAAGTCCGGCTCCCCACAGTGGTGCCCATTGGCAACAGCCTCAAGCTGCGCGACCGAAGTCAGCACCGCCTGCAGCTGTGAGCGAAGGGATGCCAACTCAGCCCTCATCCAAACACAGCAATCACAGTCCCTGTCCATTCTAATTGATGTTGAACATCAGTTACTGAAACACGAGTACGTGCCTAGATAACGCAAGGGAAACACGCAAAGAATGTATGAACTAACCTGTACAAATGCCTAACGACTGTGCTACAATCTGCCTGAATTTACAATTACAGTAACTAAAACTCGAAATTACACCTCCTATACGAAACTATGTAACAAATAAGTGAGCTAGGAGTATACGACTTGCTGCTGGCAGCTGCTTATCCAACGGCAGCAGGGAGCACACTGGCTGTGACCAACCGACACTGGCCGTTCAAAACAAAAACAGAAGACAAACGACTACATGAATTCACACTATTCAGGTACAAAAACACGATGCTACAACTCTCAAATACTATAATACGCCCGAAATTTAGGAATTAAACAAAGCAAGTACCCAAAAACACGCAAAGAAATTAAGAATTAAACTATGTAACAAATAAGTGAGCTAGGAGTATACGACTTGCTGCTGGCAGCTGCTTATTCAACGGCGGCAGGGAGCACACTCAGAACAAAGAAAGATACATGTGTACACTGTACAAGGTACAAACGCTGACTGGAACATTAACATGGCAGCCCGTCAGAGCAGAGAGCAGTTAGAGTTCAAAGATCATGCTTTACGTGGTCGATGTGGCCTATAAATGCCACATAGAAACCCCCCTTCCACAGTACAGAATACAGCTGGTGAAGCCTGAGGGGAGGTCGTGTGGGCGACAGCATTGGAGTGAGTAGTGCGAAGCGGCAGGTGCACGACTGGAAGCTCCATCTCAGTCAGGGCGGCGTGCAAAGGCACAGTGACAGGCTGCAGGTCCACATCATAATGAGAGAGCCAGCGGGGACGGACAATACGCCGGCCGGCCCAGGAGAAGAATTGTGGGGAGGGGTGCGGTGTGCAAGCGTGCCTGCCCCTAATGCAGATCAAGCCGTCAGAGGAGATGAACGCATAAACTCTTGATGAATCACACTCTCGGGGGAGGGACAGGCTATGCACTACGAGTATCTTGACATCTAGTTCCTCATTGAGTGTCGAGTCTGCAGTGTCTCTATGGAGCACAAGTACACAGTTGTCGAAAGCGACAATCGACATGTCGCCGATGAGGTTAGGTGGTACATTGCAGTGCGAGTTGAAAGTTGGGGAGCAAGTCTCTCCAGTATACGAAACGTCATCAAAACCTACGCATGGAGTTGATGACGACTTGCTTGGGAAACCCACAAACTGCGCTGAAGAATCATCAGAAGGAGAAGACACTACCATGGGATGAGCTAACTCGTTATCAGGCTTGGCAATGGAAACTTCTGAATGGGGTGTTGGAGTCCATGAAAGCAGCCTTGAGCCTATGTAGCGAAATGGTCTGCGGGCAATCTTTAACCATAATGTCGAATGTTGCCTCGCCCCTCCAGAGTACTTCAAAGGAGCTGAGGTATGGGGGTTGCAGGGGTTGTCTAACGGATTGTCCCTGAGCATAATGTGGGAGCATGTGTTGAGTGTGCTTGGCATATAAGTGTCCGGCGGGGAATGACTGACAGGCGGATGTAGCCATGCGTGTCTAAAGTGGGTGCACATTCTACTAATAAAGTCTGCAGTGGTGGGGAAATCCTCAGGTGCTTGAGGCACAGTAAGTTCCCCAGGTAGAACTGGGTTCTTGCTGAAAACGAATTCGGAGATGATTCCCTGTAAGTCAGGTTTAAAGCTCGAACAGAGACCGAGTAACACCCAAAGAAGCGTCTCAGACCAGAGTCATGGCATCTGAGTGCTGTTTTAAGGGTGAGGTGCCATTGTTCCACTAAACCATTGCTTTGTGGGTGGTAGGCTGTTGTATGAATTTTTTTAATACCGCAAAAGTTACATAGAATCGCGAAAAGTGCAGACTCGAACTGTCGACCCTGGTTGTTGGTGATTGTGTATTGGCACCCCGGTCGTTGGTGATGGTGGATTGGCAACCGAACCTAGCGATCCATGATGAGACGAATCCCTTGGCAATGGTTTCTGCTGCGATGTTGGGTAAAGGAACAGCTTCCACCCAACGAGACAAGTGGTTGATTGTGGAGAGGATATATCCAATAAGGTCATATGCACATGATAAAAACAGCTTTGCGAAATGTCAACCTTGCCGGTGGGGGAGGGGGGAGGTGTGGCATCTGATTTTGTTGCATTGGCAGAAAATGATGCACCTGCGTGCCCAGCTTTGACAGTCCTGCTTAACATTTTTCCAAACAAAACACTTGGTGACGAGGCATGTGGTGGCGGACGCCAGGGTGGGCGAGGTTATGCAAGGCATCGAAGACTTGTCGGCGCAACGTGGAAGGGAACAATGGCCGCAGATTGCTGGTAGAAGAGTCGCACCACACTTTGTCCGAAATGCTGTGGAACTTTGGTTTGGTAAACAAGTGATGTCTGAGGATCCATGAGGAGAACTTGAGATTCCTCGTCAGAGGCCTGGAGAGCGGCGAGGTCAGATAAATCGACGACGCGTGAGACAGTATTGATCCATGAAAAGAAATCAGCAGGAATGTTTTCTGTGCCTTTGACATAGCGTATGTCCATGGTAAATTGAGAGGCCAGGTCAAAGTGGTGGAAAT
The DNA here is from genome assembly GCF_023864345.2 of Schistocerca serialis cubense. NCBI lineage: Eukaryota > Metazoa > Arthropoda > Insecta > Orthoptera > Acrididae > Schistocerca > Schistocerca serialis. Next base: position 697,312,492 of record NC_064638.1, on the reverse strand, counting down.
GCCGAGGGGGTGGGTCCTCGGGGAGGTTGCAGAAGGCGTCCTCCAGTGGTTTGTGATCAATAAGGATGAAGAAAGAACGGCCCTCAATGTCAGGGCGAAAGTGTTTGATGGCTTCGTAGACCACCAGAAGTTATCTATCAAATGCAGAATATTTCTTCTGTGCTTTAGACAGTTTTTTAGAGAAGAAATGAAGGGGTGAAACCATGTTGCCTTTGCGTTGCTGTAATATTGCCCCAACTGCAATGTCCCTGGCGTCCATAGTGATGAACAACTCGGTAGACGGATCGAGGTGGGCAAGTACGACAGCGTGAACTAACTCTGTCTTTAGAGCCCTGAAGGCCTCTAGCATAGGTTCAGTTCAACGGACCGGCTTAAGGACCGAAGTCTGTTTGCCAGACAACGAATCTGCCAGCAGGGCATGCACGGCGGCGGCAGAAGGTAGATGTCGGTGGTAGTAATTTATAGTCCCCAGGAAATGTCAGAGTTCCTTGTACATAGCCAGGGATGGCAATGATGTGATAGCCTGCATGTGGTATTTGGGAGGCAGTGTTCAGTCTGCGGAGATGGTGCAACCCAAAAATGTCACAGAAGACACCATTGGAGTTCAAGGTCTGGAGGACCTGGGATAAATGATCTTCGTGGTCCTCAGTCGACTTACTGAAAATGAGGATGTCATCCAGGTATGCAAAAGAAACTCGAACTGTCATAAGATTGAGACAATGAAACATTGCCACATTTGTGTCACTTTCTTTAAACCAAATGGCATGAAGTTGTATTGGAACAAACAGAGTGGCGTGGTGATAGCAGTCTTTGGAATGCCTTCCAGTGCTACGGGAATCTGGTGATAGGCACGTTTACAGTCAATCACACCCGATAACATAGGGGTGAAATCGTTTATGATAGGCACTGGGTAATTGTCCATGATGGTACGAGCATTTAAGCGTCTGTAATCACCGCGCATTCGAAAGCGGATCAGAACATACAGCGACTGTCTGTTGTTAGCTTTGTCTTGAGTAACCAGCATGGGCAAGAGAGACATTGGCGTTGCATGGGAAACGGCAATGGCTGACAAATCACGTGGTTGGTGCGCAAGAGAGGGAGAATGATTATCAACACGCGGGGCAGCTGCCTGCGCGGTGACCGTGTTCGCATCATGCACGCAAAGCACTGTTTGGAACACATGGCACTGCATGTAACGAGCGTGTGGCGGTTGCAGAGATCACTGAACGTGAATCGTCACATGCAATGAATGCTTTTGAACTAACCTGATGAGTGTCTGTGCTGGTGTCTGTTGATGAAGGTCAATCAGGTGAAGGAACAGTGGTCTGCAGTTGCAGCAGCGAGGTAAGAGCCGCAGTTAGCTCGTCAAAAGTGTGAGCCATGCATTGTTTCAACTCATTGTTTTGTCAATGGAGTTGTGCCACTGTGTCATATTCTGACAGTAGATTAGTGACACAGGTCACAATTTTGTCCACAAGAGTGGAACACTCACGAACCAAATCGCATGTCACAATGGAAACAGAACGACAAGCCTAAGTGCCTGAGCACAGTATTTGAGTATCAGAAGGGTGGTGTAGCACTGAACCTTGAACTATGTTCGGGGAGAGTTTGTAATGGGACAAGAAATCCATACCAAGAATTGCTTCGCCAACATCGGCGATGTAAAAAGTCCACGGGAAATAAAGAGAAGAAGATAAATTCACCATACCTTTAGCAGAGCTGACAGTTTTTAACGTTGATTCATTGACAGCTCCTAGAAGCGACTTCATCGGTGAAAAAACGGGAGGAGCCAATGATGTCGGTATGATGGGCACATCAGCACCTGTGTTGCCGAGGAAAAGAAGCCACGACAAAATGTCAGTCACGTATAAACGACCACTCAGCCAGGAGGATGAGTGGATGGAGTGCAATGTTTGAGGACACCTGTGAAGTCCCCCACAGGACTCGGCATCTTTTAGATGCTGTGGTCGGCGTTTGGGTGCTGGAAAGGTAATCTGCACTTCTTGGCCTCATCCTCGAAAATCTTGTGGTACCAACAGTATGCATGAGCTGAATGTGGCAGACAGCAGAGGAGGTTTGTCCTTGTTGATCTGTTCCGGAATGTAAACCGGGATGTATGGTGCGTGTGCGATTCGTGAGAGCTCGGAAAGAGGAGACAGCGAAGAAGTACTGCCTGGTGGTGTAGATAGCATGGTAGTGGAAAGAGCCCTGTCTCTGCCAGCAGACGGCCGGTAAACAGGCGGCGTAGTGCCAACCAGCGGTGAGAGGTGTGCTGGTTGTTTTTGTCACAGTAGAACATACAGCTGATCTGTGATGCAAAGGAGAGAGCCGATAGACTCGAAGGAGTGCGGTAGAAGGTGTATCTGCAGGTCAGTAGGTAACTTGGCAGACCCACAGAGTAACATGTGGAATTATGCGTTCACTCACAAGTACCCGAAGGCAGCGTCAGAGTTGTGACAGGTGTTCCTCATACAGGATCTTGATTATTAATTCCTGTGGCAAGCAGGCAAGTCGGTCCAATATTGTCTTCTTGGCGAACTCATATTTTGGCAGCGGCTGTGGCGAAAGGAGGTCACAAATTAAATCTGAGTGGTGATGGAGGTGTGTGTTGAGACATAGAAATTTAGAGTTGTCGTCGGTCACCTGATGTAACTCGAAAAGGTGCTCCACAAGCACGAAATATGAAATGGGGTTGTGCTCGTATAAAGGAGGTAGCTTCAGCATACAGCCAGACGGCTCTGGGGGGCAGGGAGGGGGGGGGGGGGGGGGGGGAAGGGTGGCTTTGTCGTATCTTGGATGGCCTGCTGTCCCGTAGTAGGATAGGCTGTCCTGTAACCCGGCACTACTGGCATGGGTTTGTTACTAGCAAACACGACCTGAACAACGGCTCGTTGCAATGTCTCTGATGAGTTACAGAAGCATGACACGACAGGCATGGTCGGTACTGTGGGAACGTATGGATGAGCGGCACGTGAGGTAGGCCCGTAAACTGGACCGGAGGTTAAAGGCACAGTACTTAAATTTTTCACCTCAGAAATGACGCAGAAGGTTGGCGTGGCACGCACAGACAGTACTGCAGAAGGAGCGAGCGGCTGTATGGTTGGAATCGCCCCCCTCCCCCCCCCCTCCCCATGAGTGAATGGGAGTGGGGTAGGAGGGGGGAGGGGGTGGTTTGGTACTTGGTGTGGCAACAGCGAGAGTTTTCTGTGCACATCGGAAATGCACCCTGTGTGGTAGGACTATACATCACTGGTGAAACCTGCTGGCAGTCACATTGTCATGGTACAATGTTCCTGGATGGCGAAGAGCCATTGGGTGTGCTCAAACACACGTGGTCGAGAAACTGGGCAACAGATCTGGTGGTTGAGCCTGGTGAACTTTATGTATAAAAACGTCCATTATTAAATTGTGAGGAAGGCAAAACAGGGATAGCTTGATAGCAGTTGACTGTGTGTGCATTTTGCATAAATGGCGGCGTTGCACACAGCACTACAGTAACCAACGTTGCGGTGCGTAGGAGATCAAAGCATGTGTGCGAATTTGGGTCCCTTTGAACACTACAAGAGCGATCGATCATTACACAATTCTGGAAATCGTCCACTTCACCTTTCACATGTTGGTGTGCACAGTCCGGTGACACAAAACCTGAGTCCATTGTTTGAGGTAACGGCATACCACTCAGCCATTGTAGAGCTGTAAAGTTAGAGGTTAACTTTGTTGGAGATCATGAATCACTGTCTGTTAGCGGCAAAACAACCGTTGACAAGGGACTGGAGTGACCTGGTAGTAGTAGCGGAGCCTCCAAATCCTCGTGTAAAACATTGGATGAGGCAGCCATGGCGTTGAACGTAAAACCCGTTGATTCCACACAGCCTGCGCAGAAGTTGCGGAAGACGTAGAAACTTCGGGGTCACCAATATGGGAAACGGGAATACGGACAACTGTATATGAAACAAACTGTTCCCATAAACATGTATACATACATATATTTCAGCACAAAGAAAGATACATGTGTACACTGTACAAGGTACAAAGACTGACTGAAACATTAACATGACAGCTTGTCAGAGCAGTTAGAGTTCAAAGATCATGATTTACGTGGTTGATGTGACCTATCGACGCCACAACGTTTTTAATGTCAGGTTGCTGATGTTATTTACAATCATAAAGTAGTGACACTGAGAGTGCTGGTATTTAGTCAGTTGAGTTGGTGTGAAATCACAACAATGAAAAACGTATTACAGAAATAAATGTTAAGGGTAACTCTCACATTACTGGAAATGTTGTAGACACCAACTCTGTCCAACACTCTAGCAGACTATTTGGAATTTCCATATGTTATCAAGTTAAGTTGTAATATATTATACATTATGAATCTGTAGCTATTAATTGTATGATACACCGTGTCCCATTATAACATTATAAATAATTCATCCTTTTTTTATGTTGCATTGTGTATAGGCTTCTTACTGTCAACAGCTTCTGCTTTTGGAAACAAGTTGCTTGTTGTCACAAATGGAAGGATAATAAACATATATACTTCACATATAGCCAAGATCATTACACAAGTATTAATCACTGGAGTCCCTTTGGGTAGCGGAAGAATTGTAGATGACATTAGTGAACTTTCATTACTTTTGTGCCATCATAACTTTATTCATTCATGGCATTATACACTATATGAATAATTATCTGAACTTCATAAACTTACTCACACCAGACATATTGTATTCTAATTGTTTGCCTGTTTGAAACATGACACATGTTTGTCCTTATTACATTTAGAGAGTTATGTTTATCGGCTAGTGTCAATATTTCACAAGCTGAATGCATGAGTCAGCTATTGTACTGTTGTTATACTCTTTGTCAATAGAAAATACTTCTTTGTGCACACCTGTGTGAAGATCGCAGAGGTAGTATGATTGCCAGTCTAAACTGTACCTGAGAGTCACAATCCAAATTGTCTTGAAATGCTGGTGTTTGCGGTTTCTGCTCCGTATATCATTATCCATTTTTACCATATACAACATATTTTAGGTAACCACTGATCTGGTGAGATGTCACTAAACTATTGATTCAAAGGCATACATAGGTCGATGAGAGGAGGTAACTGAGACTTGTCTGGGTAATCTAAACTGTATATCGCTACTACCGTTTAATTCAGCGACTGCACTCAGAAAGTATGACTTCTTATGATTGATAATTATATATTTGATGAATTAAACTACACATTGATTTAAGCAGAATACCTTATGAAAGTACTTTGTGCTTTTTATAGTCTTAATGAAAATGCATCAATAATGCTGGGTCATTATCTTTATGCAGTTCTCTGTGTGTTCTCTAGCATTTGTTTCTTGGCAAATTTTGTAGTTTTCTCATTTTTAAGACATCTGATCTTTTGCCACCCCTCTGTCATGCCAGTAACTTTTCGTATCTACTCACAGTATTGGATCCATCTATCCTTCTTGCACGCCTTCAAAACTTTTTTATCATCACTTCTGTTGGCTCATAACTCAAAAATTTTCTGTTATTGATATCTTTCTATATAGCGATAAAGCTAATCATCTCCTTGCTATGGTTCTGGAGCAGTCAATGTTCCACCAGATAACTGCTGGTTATTTGTCTCTTTTGCTGCTTCTTAGGGGAGGATTTCTTCTATTAGCTTCTTGTTCAATTAGTGAGACAAATTTTCCATATCCCCCATTCTCTTTGGAATATTGAAATTGTCTTAATTGCTTGTTAACATACCCACTCTGCTTTCCCAGTATTCCATACAGCAGTGGAGGTTTGTATGCAGATAGCAACTACATTCACATCTAGTCTTAGTAAGGGCTGGATAATGATCCGATCCTACAAAATCTTGGAGTACTTGCCACATAGACATTACTGTAATACAAGGTGACATAGCATTAGGTCTGACACTTATTTCTTTTTCTCTCAGAGGCTATATCCATTATTGGAGAGATGTAATTCATTAGAGTCAGCAATTTATAAGATATATTATTCAACAATGCAAAGATGGATTTGCCCATTCTGTCACTAAATGTGCAGCCCTTACTGACATTGTGATCATTATGGTCTAGGCATAATACACACAGTAGTTCTATTTGTTAAAACAAAGCCTTCCAGTAATCTTTGTATAACAAAGTTTTTGATGGAATGTACAATGATACAAAAGATATTAACATATTACCTAATCCAATCCGAGCAACCACAGTTTGGAATGGCAAATTACAAAAATTTAAGGTTATTGGTTGGTGGATTATATTGTCTCTGGCCAGAACTGCTCCTGCTCCTCCTCCTTAATCACGGTCAGCTCTATATGAAGTATAGCCTTTGACTAAAAATTATCTATTCAGCTGGAGCCATGTTTCTGATACTACTGAGGCAGCTACACAGCTCTGCTGTAACTGTCTGACTAAACGTCCTCTACTTTAAACAACAGAGTGACTTTTCTACTGAAAAATGTTAAACCCTGTAACTTGATATTAGTACATTATCAATCAACGAATTTATTTATGATAGCTGTATGTTTTCTTCACTTCACTTCATATTTGTTCTACCCAAGTAAATATTAAGTTGTGGAGTTTTTCAGCCAGAAGATCACTGAAACACTGAGTATATTCAGTCTGTGGTTCTAATGCTGTAGATTGTGTGTTACCTTGGATAACATTTCCAGAACTTCCTCTTGGGTCTATTAACAAGTGATGTGAATAATTATAGCCTCTGTGATTCCTTTGTTTGCTGGGCATACATGTGTTCCCTGCCTGCCATTCTGCTCTGTGGATGCGACTAGCAGTTTGTTGACAGGCCATACATCTTATACTGTACAACTCGAAGTCACTACAACCCTTTTTCTTCCCGGCGATGCTCTTTGGGGAGGAAGTGGTTGGGGGAGAGAATCCAATTCCTTTGCGATTGTGGTTTTTGTAAGTCCATAGGGTTGGAGGGACTCCAGTTCCTTTGTAATTTTTGTAAGTCCATATGGTTGAGCTTGAGGTACATTAATATTTGCAGTCACAAGGAAAGACTGAACAGCCTGAGAGTGTGTTGCATTGCATAAGTAATTCTCAGCCTCTTTACAGCTCCAGTTGTTTTGAGCTGCTATTTTATTAACTCATTGCCTACATAGGATCACTTTACATTTTTTGTCCATAGCTTCATGCCCCTCACTGCTATGGCATTGTGCCACTGTTCTCTAGTACACTGAGCACCACGTCATCAGCAACGATATTGACTATGACACTGTCTGGCTATATGTCCGTAACATATTTCAGTGCTCGTACATATGGAGTAAGTTCACAGTGCGTGTTATGAGTATACACATACTGCAGAAGGATTTGAGAGTCAACCCAATTAAATATTAAGTTGGGAGTTTTTCAGCCAGGTCTGCAAATTTATAACATGACATACATTGTTCTGAGTGATGCGTTTTGACTTTCGCGTTACTTTAGTGACATAAACATAAGAAGTTACAAATCCTGTAATTTATGCTTCAGGAAGTTCTGTGTATACACCTCAAATTGCTCATTCCAACACAGAATGGTTAGGAATATGTCTCAAAATTCCACTCAGATATTGTTTCAGACTGTAGCAAGTAATTTGCTGCTGGGGTTCTGACTTCAGTTTTATTTGACTTCTCCCTGCCTGTGAGATACTGACAATGTAGCCACAGATTCTTGGGATACGACTGTGAATAATTTTTCCTAATGTCATAGGATGTATCCTTCCTAAATCAACTTTTTTGCTTTCTACACATCCAAAAAAGTTTTGCATCACCCCGGTTCCCAGAACTCCTGAAGACAGGCACTGACTGTGGATAGTCCCTTTGACTGTTCGAGATGTTATAAAACTCGCCCAAAGACGTAAACTATCATGCATGAGCAGCACCTATTAGATGGAAGGGGTCTGACAGCCAATCAGTTTCAGTCATTCCACCAGGAAGGAGGTACACGGCTTGGGTTGTCTGCAGTTCAACCAAGCCTAGATGGTCAGTACCACGGTTCGATTGTGTACGTATTTGTACGCATTGTTACTGTGTGCCAGGAAGAGCTCTCAACAAAGAAAGTGTCCAGACGTCTCGGAGCGAACCAAAGTGATGTTGTTCAGAGATGGAAGAGATACACAGAGACAGAAACTGTCAATGACATGCCTTGCTCAGGCCGCCCAAAGACTACTACCGCAGTGGATGACCGCAACCTATGGATTATGGCTCTGAGGAACCCTGACAGCAACGTCACCATGTTGATTAATGCTTTTCGTGCAGCCACAGACGTCATGTTACGACTCAAACCATGCACAATAGGCTGCATGCTGCGCAGCTTCACTCCCAACGTCCATGGCGAGGTCCATCTTTGCAACCACAACACCATGCAGCACTGTTATGGATAGGCCGAGCAATATGCCGAATGGACCGCCCAGGAGTGGCATCACATTCTCTTCATCGATGAGTGTCGCATATGCCTTCAACTGGACAATTGTTGGAGACGTGTTTGGAGGCAATCCAGTCAGGCTGAACGCCTTAGACTCACTGTCCAGCGAGTGCAACAAGGAGGTGGTTCCCTGCTGTTTTGGGGTGGCATTATGAGGAGCCGATGTACACTGCTGGTGGTCATGGAAGGCACCATAATTGCTGTACGATACGTGAATGGCATCCTCTGACTGACAGTGCAATCATATCGGCAGTATATTGGCGAGGCATTCGTCTTCATGGACGACAATTCACGCCCCATCATGCACATCTTGTGAATGGCTTCTTTCAGGATAAAGACATCACTCGACTAGAGTGGCAAGCATGTTCTCCAGATATAAGCCCTATTGAACATGCCTGGGACAGACTGTAAAGGGTTGTTTATGGACAACATGAGCCACCAACCATTCTGGGGGATCTACGCTGAATCGCCATTGAGGAGTGGGACAATCTGGACCAACAGTGCCTTGATGAACTTGTGGGTAGTATGCCACAATGAATACAGGCATGCATCAATGCAAGAGGACATGCTATTGGGTATCAGAGGTAACCATGTGTACAGCAATATGGACCACCACCTCTGAAGGTCTCACTGTATGGTGGTACGACATGCAATATGTGGTTTACATGAGCAATAAAAAGGATGGAAATGATGATTATATTATTATTTCTTCAAATTTTCTGTAGTTTCCAGAACTTCCGGAACCCGGGTGATGCAAAACTTTTTTTTTATGTGTGTAAATACACTATGTATGGACTGTTGTCTGTGGACTTTTAAGTTCCATGGAAGATTTTCTAGTGGTAGTACTGCTGTGTTCGGATCTGTTGGCAATGGTTAATAATCTACACACATCTTATTTTCTATCATATATTCACCTCATCATTAAAATTACTGTGAGTAGCCTGTGGAGCCATCTCTTGCGTCAAATCTAAAGCTTGTATTTCGTCACAACTTTGAATGTCCTAGTTACTGTCTTGTCAGTTTTCTTCCAACTGAGTCATCTTCTACTACAGTATCAGTTACTCTACCGTTCAAACAAAGCGTAGCACTTACCACAGGATTATTGCCACTATTGTTATCAGTGGAAATAATATTCCCACCTTTGCCATATACCCCATAGTTCATGTTGGCAATGTGATGCGTGAAGCCAGATAAATCTGCTGCCCTTGCAACCACTGCTCTGCGATTCTTGTGTAATGATGTAATAATATCAACTGGAAGTCTGTTTTTTTTTTTTCCCCCCCTCTAAGAGGCCTAACCAATAATTGTGCTTCCACGATTCACAGCAAATTATTTCAGGAGAATAAATTTGTAGTTAACGCGCAGCAGCCATCTTATGCCCCATAAGATATATCTTGTTAACCAGTCCCTTCTTTTAATCGAGTTGTGCCTAAATTTCTTCTTTCCCCAATTCAGTTCAGATTCTCCTCATCTGTATTCGATCTACCCATCTAGTCTTCAGCATTCTTCTATACCATGATATTTCAAAAGCTTCATCTTCTTCTTTTTTGGAATGCTTATTATCCATGTTTCACTTCCATACAAGGCTACATTCAAGATAAATATCTTCAGAAAAGACTTCCTAACACTTAAATTTGTATCGGGTGCTAATAAATTATTCTTTTTATGAAATTTTTTATTGCCATTTGTAAAGGGACACCCTCCTCTAGCTCCTCAACAGAAGTAATCAATACCAAAATAGTTTTTTTGAGTTTTGAATAGGTTAATAATATCTCAGCTGTTTTTCTAAAAGTATTTCATATGGTTTTGTACACAATATGTTATAATTCAAGCTAAAATCTGTAAAAAGAAATTACTTTATTTTCTTTATTACAATCAATATGTACTAGCTGTGAATGTACAGTTGAAATTATTTTCTTTTTTAGAAACATTTGAAATTATTAAATATTTGCCACACTTAAAATTTCTATTATTATTTACACAATTTGGCACTATTTATTATGTTAATTTCTGGATTCATTTATAACATGATAACATAAGTTGATAGAAATTCAATAGTGAAGAAAATCTGTAAATCCTTTGGAATATAGTTAGTACTACAGAGTGAAATAGTAGTGGAATGCCTCTGATGTGATCAGACATGTTTTTATTTTTGGGAAGAACAATGTAATTTTCGGCTTTGTTGACGTGGAAATTGTAAAGACAGTGTGATATAGAAAAATATGAGAGAATAAAATTTTCAAGTAAAATAAAAAATATAGTGCAGTCTTACTTCGAAATTTATTATATCAATTGGAACCATGAGAATCTATAAAGTCAACAATTTCAGTTTCAAGAAGCAGCCCCTAGACGTGAAGAACTGGAGCCAACTATGAGAAAAGAAGATAAGTAAAAAGCTTATTGCAAATCTTGCGCCTCTCAAAGCTTATCAAAAGAGTTAATCATAAAGACAGTGACACTCAACAAATGATGTGAGGGAGGGGCAGATTACAAGTGGTGGCATTGTCTCAGATCAATTTACTAATAATGAAGTTTTGTCTGTTGCAAAAGAAGGGAGTGTGATTTGTGTCATTTGCAGTTTACATATGAATGGATTTCCAATCACACGAAGAAAGAAGACCGAAGGCTGCCAAATAAAGTCATATCAACGGTCACAATGTACTACCAACAATGACAGACTGGAGCGAATGAAAGAGGACTTTACACTACAACCAGGGACATCAGAAAGGAAAGTTAAGCACACGTTATTTGTGACATTAATTTGTTTGTTAATAAAATGAATTGAGATGAGGGGAGGAGTGATGTAGGAGTGAAAGCTGTAGGGTACAGTCAGGACATGTTTGAGCCAAGTGAAATTGTAGTCAGCAAAGAAACAGTAAATTAATTTTGGCAAAACAAGAGGAAATGAAGACAAATAACAATAGCAAATTTAGTGCAGTTAATGATCAGTTAAATGAAATAAGAACTGAAAACAATAGTAAAATGGACAGGGTGAAAGAGTAAATGGACCAACTTAGTAATCAGATTTCAGAGCTAAGAAATGGGTTGTTAGAGGGGTTAAAAAGTGTGAATGAAAAAGCTGATATTTTAGAAAATAAATTTATTGTTTTGTAAAATGAGCTAGTAAGTGAATCGGCAAGACAATCGAACAATGTTAATTATGTTGGAGTTGACCAGTAGGCCGAAGCACAAAAAATGGAACAAAATATCACCAGTTTGGACCAAAAAAGTTTAAATGGTGAAAGCAATATGCAAACAAATGTAAATGTTTTAGATCAAAAATTTCAGCAGTTCAGGAAAATTGCAGTCACAAAAATCTGTATTCAAACAATGGTATGGCGTGGTCCAACACTCTTATCAAAAGTTTTGCATCAGACAATTTACACCCAGTGGATTTTCTGCACCACTGTAGAGATAGTTTTGTGCCATGCATGAAAGACAATCGAAAAATTAAATTTGTTAAAAGATGTCTTAAAGGTGAAGCTCTATCATGGGTAAATTTAAAATTAAGTCAGTGGGAAACATATCAAAGTTTTGAAAAAAAAGTTTTTTAAATAAATTTCAGTCGAAAGCTGAACAGGGGAGAATTAAAAGCGAATTTTTGAATGGTCCTAATAATAGAAATAGGCACAGTACTTTCAAAGAGTTTTGCAAGAATCAACTTCAAAAATTAAAATGCCTTGACAAACCATTTGACGAAATGACCTAGGATTGATGCACTTGAAAGGAGATTACCAGAAAGGTAGCAATAGGATTCAGTACATGGACCTGGCGATTGTCTTGAGCAATTTTTACAATATCTTGATAGGTCGGATGGGACAGTAAAAATAAGTATATGTCATAACAATCAGAACAATAGAAACCACAATGGGAATATTTACAGAAACAGAGATAATGGTAACTTCTACCAGGATCAAAATGTTAATAGAGAGAGAGAAATTTTGAATGTCAGCAGGAAAGCAATAATGGGGATAACCATGGGCAATTTAATAGAAGAAACACTCATAGAAGTAACTACTCGGGAAACAGCAGTTCGCTGCAGTGAAGATCCACAGCTTTGGGGCGAGGAAACACCACAAGAACAGGACCCCCAAGTTACACTTGCAATTAGACAATAATAATAGTGTTAATGATATGGAACATGTATCTGAAGTTGAACCGAAATAATATCAAATTGCTCATTTGTGTTTTGATCAAAATTTAGGGATACTATGTTTAGTTATATTAATGTAGGTGCTAATCACATCCTGAATGTGAGAGTAGGGAGAATTTTTAGGTAGTGTGTACTAATGTTTTATTCTCTTGGTTCGTAAACAGTGTAATTGACGTATGTAAATCAGGTGATGACTGTATTGGATCTGCACTAAGTGATATTTTTTATGTAGATGTGAATGAGGGCTGTGAAATAAATGAGTTTGGTAAGTCTGAGACTGGTGGCTTATTGCAAATGTATGTAGGTGAGATAAGTGACTTTGATGGAGATGAGACTAAAGTTGTTAATGATGTTGTTGATGAAGTAATTTTGGAGGGATACGATGATGATGAGCATCAGGTATTTGTGGAGTTTAAGAATAGTGAAGTTTCAGAGTTATTTGTGAATGATGTTGGCAATACAGGTAAGATAAGTAATGTATGTGATACTGTAAGTGAAAAATCATGGAATATCAGTCCAGTCAAATCAGTTTTCTATTAATTTCATGCAGAGTAATGATCCAAACAGTAAAGGTGAGTTATCTGTAGTGTAGAGAATAAAGGTGAAAACGTTTTGAAGTTTGTTTGGGAGCAGATTAATGATAACATAGATAAATGTGCATTCTGGAATAAGTTAGCTGTGGTTAGCCAAAATTTGTATCCAAATTGGTGAAATGAAGTGAAAGAAGATCTAAGCAGCAAGTGTAATATTGACAGCAATGTGTCTTGTGTTCCTTCTGTAACAAGTGATGTTAGTTGTGCATACACTCCATTCATTGTGTTCAATCTTTACCTGACAACACGAGTAACCAAAGTAATTCTAGGATACCAATAAAGTTGATAAAACCTTGTAAAGATAGTTACAGTACTTTCTTCCCCTCTATTACCCAACATGCTTTTAACCAATTTATAAATTTCATCATGATTTTGATACCTGCATTTGCTAATTTTCAAGATCTCTTTTTCCTCTTTCACACCACTGAAGTACACAACTTTAAACTCTTTTTTCCTCTCCTGCTCCAAAGTTGTTAACGATTCACTCCCTGAAGAAAGCATAGACAAAGCATCATCAGCAACTACATTGTCTGTGCCCTTAATGTACCTGATTTCATAATTGAACTGCTGTAAAAACAAGGCCTAATGAGTAATTCTTTTATGGTACAGCCTACACACCTAGAGACACCATAATGCTTTGTGGTCAGTATAGATAATAGCTTTGTGATCTAGTAGATAATTTTGAAACTAGTTGAACGCCCAATGTACAGCCGAAAGTTCTTTCTCAGTTACAGTGTATGTCTTTTCATGTTCCTGGAATACTCTACTAGCAAATGCAAGAGATCTATGTTTAATAACACCATCAACTTCAACTACCCGAAATAAATAAGCACTCAAACCAACATCACTACTAACAGTCATAATACAAAGAGAGAGAAATCTGGTCTGAACAATATCTGACTCTGACACAAGTCTCCTTTGATCTCATGGAAAGCATCCTGATATTCTCGATTCCAATCGCAAATGGTATTCTTCTTCAAAAGTTCACACAGGCATGAAGCATTGAAAGCTTGTCTGCTACAAATTATTTTATAAAATCCAGTTAACCCAAAAAGTTATTTAAGCTGCTTTTTGTTGCGGGGAGTAGGAATATTAGTAACAGCATTAAGCTTCTATATGTAAGGTGCAATTCCTTTCTCAGATATAACATGTCCTAAAAATTTAACTTCTTCCTCGCCAAATTACACTTACCTATTTTCAGAGTCATACCTCCTGATTCCAACTTTGAAAACACATCTCTTAACAGATCCAAATGTTTTTCACAAGTCTTTTCAGTGACCAAAATCTCATCAACATACACAATTAATTTTGAACTCACTTCACTTCCCAAGGCAGAATCCATAGCTCTTATGAATTCAGCTACAGATACATTTAGCCCAAGTGGCACCACACAGTATTGGAAACACCTACCTCCATACAAAACTGCTATGTACTATCTAGAATTAATTTCAAGTGTGATCTGGTGAAATCCAGAGGTCAAGTCAAAACTACTCATGTACTTTATATAATCAAAATTGTGTAACAGCTCATCTTGTGTTCTCAGGATGGTCATTCTCTCTGATAAGAAACTGATTATGATGTCTAGAGTCCCAAACAATTCTCACTCCACCATTTCAGTTACTTACCACAACTAAAGGATTATTGTAAGCACTCCTACTTCTCTCAATTACATCCTATGTTTCCATTTTCTGAATTTCTTTCTCAACATCTTCCCTTCTTCAAAATGGTATATTATATGGCTTGAGAAATAAAGGTTGATTATCTCTAAGGTAAAGTATGCACTGGTAGCCTTTCACTTTACCTGGTCTTTCACTAAACACATTTCTAAACTCCAATAACAAATTCTTAAGTTGTTCCTTTTGTCCGTCATTAAGAGTTGTAGCTTCCCTTACTTTAGAACCTACTACACTTTCAAAATACCGATCCTCAGTCTCTTCAAAATCTATATTGTCATCAAACACCTGGTACTCAACTTTGTTCACAATGTTTTGCAAATATTTACAACTTTTCCCACAGTTTAAAATACAGAAATTAGTTTCCACATAAGTATTACTTTTAGGTTCCAAAATAAACAATTCTTTAGCATTCCATCTGAAACAAGCCTCAACTTCCACTAATCAATGTATACCGAGAATTATATTTTCTACTAAACTAGGGATCACAAAGTATTCATGTTCAAAGGTCTTGTCTTCTATACTAAAAGGTAAAAGTATTTGAGAGTTTACCAATTCGCTTTGCTTACCTGTAGCTCCTCTTATCTTTACACCTATAAGGGGCATTTCCACAAAATTCTTACTATACTGGATCTTGTCTCTAAATTGTTCAGATATACCACAAATCGGGCTACCTGTATCAATCAAACAGTTACCTTCCCACTGATCAATCTTAATTTTAAAATACGGACACCCAAAATCTGAAACATATCCTCTGTTGTCAGACACTTCATGTAAGAGATCACTTTCAGTTTCATCAAATCAAGACAGAACAATATTACAAGGTACACAAGGGTATTTTGTTCAGAAGGCATAAGACTGACTTGGAGGGTGGGAAACTATGTTGGCTGGAACAATGTATTGATACTTTAATTACTTATACTCATGAGAGTTTTGATCATTGTGGATAAGCCAAATGCACACAAAAGATTCAGGAAAACATCTGTTTTTATAACACAGGAAGGAGTGTCAAAAAGAAGATTTCCAGCTGTGACAGATGTCAAAGAGTGAAGGTAAGTAACCAAATAATTAGAGGCCAAATGCAAAACATACTGCCTAGTAGTAACCTAGATCTCGTGTCTGTGGACATTTATGGACCTTTGCCTAAATGTAAGAATGGATTCTGTTATGTTTTTGTGGTGGCTGATGTATTTTTGAACTTCATAAAGCTGTTTCCTCTTAAGAAAGCTACCAATAAGTAAATCATCTCTTAGTTTGAAAACACATATTTTCAGCATGTGGGTATTCCTAAAACAATTTTATCTAACAATAGTTCTCCGTTTACATCACAAGCTTGGAAAGATTTTGTTGCTCACACTAAAATAAGGCATATTCTAACTTCAGTGTACCATCCATCGAGTAACCCTGCAGAAAATATGAGAAAGAGATTGGAAGACTGTTTAGAACATATTGTAGTAAGAACCATACCAGTTGGATACATCATGTCAGTGATTTTGAGGATATTATGAACAGCTTGCAACATTCTTCAACAGGTTTTTCACCATGTGAAATTATGTTTAATCACAGACCAGCTGAACTTATTTCTGAGAATGTTGAGTTTCCACCATGAAAAATTCTGGCCCCGCTAGAAAGGAAAATGTGCGTCAAGGAGATGATGAAAAAACACGGGGATACAAGAAAGCAGAGACACGATGGTAAAGGCAGATTTTCTAAGTTTGAAGTAGCAGATCTTGTGTTGGTGAAAGCCAAAGTGCAATCTAAAGTGTTGACATCTGAGATAAAGAAATTTTTCAATACTTGTAAACGACCATTCGAAATTCTTGAAAATCAGCATCCTAATGCATGCAGACTTGTGTATCCTAAATCTAAGAAGCTGTTTGGATTACACAATATCACTGAACTAAAAGCTTATAGACATGATTCATAAGTAACTAATTTTTTTTGGTTTGTTCTCTTTTCATTGTCAGGAATGTAGTATGTAAGATAATGTGATTTCTAAAGCTCTGTGTTATCTATTGATTGAGTTTAAATCTATGTTATATTTACTGATTCATACAATTATGTAATTATGTTTTGTAATAGATTTGTGCATTAGAATCTGATACATACGGGTATATGACACGATACTAAATGTGTAGATCCTTTTACAATTTTGGAATGGAACAATGCCATTAAATACTGTACAAATTAGGAATATTATCTTAGTATATCTGTGTGTATCACCTTATTAGCTCAATTTTACATTTTATTAAAGTTTCATATGTGAACACTCTTTAATCCTATCTGGCATAAATCATATTGATACTTGCTTTTGCAATACAAATAGGGAGAGTATATGCCTTGAGATGTGAGGAAGGTATTAAACAGCATATTTAATACACAAAACAATTGTTCAGGATTTGATGTGAATGATAGATAGGAAGTTTCCCATCTGCTGGAGCGTGTGATGAAAACTTTACGGAGGAAACTGAAAGGTGTGGGTAGATCCACTCTCATGCCGCTGTTTGGTTGTACCCTGCGGGACCAGTCAACTTGCAAGAGAATACAGAAGTGAAGTTATAGAAATAGCCCTATCAGATCATGATGCAATAAAAATATGCTTACATTATTCAACCAAAAAAGAACGGGTACCTAAAAAATGGGAGAGTAGGAACCTAAATGAAGATAACTTGATGGTCCTTAGGCATAAACTTAGAAAAGAAGGATGGAAAATGTTGGAAAAAGATTTCACACTGGATCAGACAGTAACATACTTCATAAATACCTTTTCTTATTACCTTCAAATACGAGGGTCGGTCAAAAAGTAATGCCTCCCATTTTTTTTCTACTTAAAGAAATTAAGTTAAGTGAAAAATTTGAATTTGGCGCCATTCCTCAAACCTTCTTCTGCAATCCACTGCAGTAGTAACTTTCTGTGTCAACAGGTGGCAGCACAGCAGAAGTTTGTAAGATGGCCGACATCGATGTTCGTTTGAGACAGCGTTGTGTGATTGAATTCTTGAATGCAGAAGGTGAAACGCCCATACGCATTCATGAAAGACTGAAGAAGGTGTATGGTGTTGTGACAGTGGATGTCAGCACTGTTAGACGATGGGTTCGTCGTTGTAAGGAAGCTGAAGGGCAAACACCGTTGACTGACGAAAAGCGGAGCGGCAGGCCGGTGAGTGCAGTGACTCCACACAACATTCAGCAAGTTGATGACATCATTCGTGGTGACCGTCGGGTGACTGCAGATGAAGTGTGTCGCATTATTTCTCTTAGTAAAGGCAGTGTGATCACGATTATTAAACAATTGGGGTACTCAAAAGTTTGTGCACGGTGGGTTCCAAGAATGTTAACCGATCAGAATAAAGAGGCAAGGAAAACAATAGCCTCCCAACACTTGCAGCGCTTCCGTTTGGAGGGAGATGAGTTTCTGAAAAAAATTGTGACCGGGGACGAAACATGGGTGCATTTTTTTGAACCCGAATCAAAGAGGCAGTCAATGGAGTGGCGTCACACAAGCTCGCCGAGGAAGAAAAAATTCAAAACTGTGCGATCGGCAGGGAAAGTTATGGCAACAGTTTTCTGGGATACAGAGGGTGTGATTCTGGTTGATTTTTTGGAGCAGGGATGCACAATAAATTCTGTTCAATACGTCACAACCCTCAACAAACTTAAAGCACGTCTTCAGCGAGTTCGCCCAACAAAATCAATGGCAGATGTTCTTCTTTTGCATGACAATGCAAGACCACACACCAGTCGTCACACCTCTGACGAGATTGTCAAAATTGGATGGGAAGTTTTGCCTCATCCCCCATACAGCCCTGACCTGGCACCATCAGACTTCCATCTGTTCGGGCCACTAAAAGAAGCTCATCGTGGGATTCATTTTGAAGATGAGGAGGCCGTCAAAACATCCGTGCGTCAATGGCTTAGGAAGCAGAGCTGTGATTTTTACCGTGCTGGGATACATGCCCTTGTTCAAAGATGGACCAAAACTGTAGAGATGGGCGGAGATTACATTGAAAAATGACAAAATGATCCTCAATGTTGTGGTTTTCAACCTATGTAATTGCATTTAAATTTCCTGACAATTAAACATAGAAAAAAAAAAATAGGAGGCATTACTTTTTGACTGACCCTCGTAACATGCCCAATAACAAAGGCCAGTAGCAAAGCCACCAACAAAAACAAAAACTGGATAACAAAAGGTATTTTAGTCTCTAGAGACAAAATAAAAACATTGCCCAGGATGTATAAAGCCAGCAATGATGAAAAATCTAAAATTTATTACAGAAAATACAAAAAAATATACGTCAATGTACTGCAGGCAGTCAACAACAAGAAGCAAAAACCTATGTAAGTAATGCTGACAGTAAAAGCAAGTCTTACCAGTCTATTATAAATGCAAATCATATACCATCAAACCCACAGGAACACAGCAAAATACAGTTTATGATGAGCAAAAAGATGATAAAAGAACAGAATAACACTGTCATTCTCTTCAATGACCGTTTTGCCACAATAGGCTAAAAACTAAGAGAAAAGACAAACTGTAGAAACAATAGCACACATAATACGATATTCATCCCATTCGAAAAACTAATGCTCTATTTCCAGTCACAAAAGAAGAACCACTGCAGATAATAAAAAGTCTAAAACAGACAAAATCATGAGGAACTGATGGAATATCATCCATAGATATTAAATATAGTATGCACGAACTCAAAAAACCACTTGAACAACTAATCAACAAGTCATGGGAGGAAATTTTCCAAACTGTTTGAAGACAGCATTGATAAAACCAATAAATAAAAAGGGGAAAGAATATCAACCAGAAAATTACAGACCCATAGCTCTTTTACCAGTCATATGAAAAATATTTGAACAAGGCTATGCTCAGAGTCTCATTTCATTTGCATTTCTGACGAAATATGGGGTAATCAATAAAAACCAATTTGGCTTCCAGAAAGATAAATGTACTATAGATGCAATCATAGATCTAATTGAGAATGTCATAACAAACTTAGACAGAAGTAATAAATGTGTAGGAGTATTTATGGATTTAACAAAAGCTTTTGACTGCGCAGACCATAAAACATCAGTAGAAATATTAGGGGCATATGGGATAAGAGGGATGCCAGGAGACTGGATCCTGTCATACCTGGAAAACAGGAACCAATAACAGAAATTACAGAAATGACAGGAGAAAAAATAAGATCTGAAGCAAGAATTCTACACTTCTCTGTCTCACAGGGCTCCACACTTGGTCCATTGCTCTCAAGTTACTGGATTATGTCATCATTCAAAGCTAATTATGTCTCTGCTTACTTGTATTTATCGTGAGTACTAGAATATTGTATCTCATTGGAACTTGAGTTGTGGGCAAACTCATGCTTAATTCTGTTTTCGGTACCCCTGGTCATCACAACTAAATGTGTGTATTCAAAGAGAGCGTGCAACTATTGATTGAGGCTAGATGCTTCTTATAATTACTCTTTGCATATGATTGAACCCGTTGATATGATTATGAACTTTATTCATTTTGTTGTGCTGAAAAATTTTTTGCTGGTTTGTACCTGGTGTGTGGATTCATGGGTCGGTCCCCACATTAGTAGCTTAGGCCTTAATATTTTTTTCATTTTTTTGTCCTTTCATGAGTCAAAATATCCTTAAATAACCTGGTTTATGTGGCTGGCTGATTTTGTGCTATATTCCTATTCATGGTTATGTTGTTCTGGTCTGTACCAGTCGTCATGAGTTTTCTGAGTCGGCTCACTTGTCGTACACTTGGGCTCTGAATTTTTTTCCTCTCCTCTTTTGAAGGTGTGACTTTATAGATGTAAACTTGCAATTTGTAATTCTATCAATTTACCTTGTCTATGGCTTTATTTCTATAGTTTAGTTCTGCAATGTTGTAGTTTTGACTTTGTATCAATTGTCTTGTAAAAGAATGGTCCACAGTTCTGAAAATCTGAATGCCATGTACTGCTATGTGTATAAGTTATGACTTTATAGTAGATATTTTTCTTATGTTTTCTGTAATATGTTATGCATCAGACACTTCTATACATCCGTATTCCATCTTTTGGCATCATTTTGTACACCATTTGGCAAACTGATAGCAAGTCAAAAAATATTGTAAACACATTGTTTCCAAATTTTGTGAGGGGATACCATAAAGGGACACCTCCTCTAGCATTACCATGGGTGTACCCAGTGTGGGGCATGGGGGGGGTGGGGGGGGGGGGGGGGGTAGCTGCTGCCCCCCCCCCCTAGAAGATATTCACAGTTTTTCACTAGTTTACTATTTTATTTAATAAGAAGTGCTGCATGTTTTCTCAGATTGTACAAGTGCATTCTTGTATTTAAAATATTCATTAAAAGCATTTTTTCACTGGTTTACTGTTTTATTTAATAAGAAGTGCTGTATGTTGTCTCGAGTCCTTGTTTCCTGAGACTAGTATGACCTGCGTCCCCCCCCCCCCCCCTCCTAGTTTAGATCCTGGGTATGCCCTTGAGCATTACCTTTCATCAACAGAAGTAATCAATACCAAAAATATTTTTTTGAATAGGTTAATAATATCTCAGCTGTTTTTCTAAAAGAATTTCATACGATTTTGTACACAAGGTGTTATAATTCAAGCTAAAATCTGTAAAAATAAATTACTTTATTAGGCTACATTTTCATGTTTTTTCCTTTCATCAATTAAATTCAATATCTCCTGAGTTATCCAAGAATTTCTACCAGGCTTTGTCTTTTTGCCTATGTGATCCTCTGCTGACTCCACTATTTTGTTTCTCAAAGGTACTCATTTGTTTTTCATTGTATCCTTTCCCCCATTTCAGAGCAATGTTGCCTAATGCTCCCTCTGACAGCTTTAGCCTGCAATAGATTTTGGTCAGAGTCCACATCTTTCCCTGGAAATCTCCAACAGTTCAAAATCTGTTTTCAATATCTCTGCCTCACCATTAAACACTGAAGGAAAAAAATTGCAACACCAAGAAGGAGTTGTGTGAAATAAGTGGAAGTTGGTAGGTGTATTCCTACATTTGAAAGATGTCTAATCAAATTTCTTGCCAGTCACATAAGAGTGACACTAGCACCACCACTATAAGGATGCAGATCAGGTTTGCTTTAAATACTTGCTGTAATGTGATCATGAGCATTCGTCACCTTGAGATTCTGTGTGGTAAGTTGATGTTAGTCAAGAATTCCTTTAAGGTGACAAAGATGCCATTATCAATACATCACTGAATTTGAATGAGGTCATGTAATAGAGGTACGACAAAGTGGATGTTCCTTCTACTTTATTTCAGAAAGACTTGGCAAGAATGTAGCCACTGTACATGTTCACTGGCAGCAACAGTCACGAGAATGTATGGTCACAAGAAGATAGGGCTCTAAATGGTCACACACCACTGCCGAGAGAGAAGACCATTGTGTTCAGCGTATGACTCTGGCGCACCATACTACATCTGCAGCAGCAATTTGAGCATCAATTGGCATCACAGTGACATAATGAACTGTTACATATTGGTTACTTCGAGGACACTTCCAAGCCAGACATCCTATAGCATGCTTTCCACTGAACCCAAACCACCGCCATTTGATACTTCAGTGGTGTCAAGCGAGAGCTCATTAGAGGGTAGGGTGGAGGTCTGTTGTGTTTTCTGATTGGTTTGGTTTTGTTCTGCTTTAGGGTGCAAAAAACAACTGGAGTTATATGCACCCAAGTCAAAACTATAGAACACAAAGACAGACAAGAGTTAAAAAACGAGTATATGTCAGTCCCAATTAACATAATAGAAGACAGCTAGAAACAGGCATGTGAAAAAAGGGGTAAAACAGACACCATACAGAAAAGGGGGTCCAAAACTAAAAATTAAATAGCCTTCGTCATATTGCTTTGGTGGATAAAAAGTAAAACGCGGTCGACAGCCCACGCGCCGCTTGCTAAAGTGGCAGATAAATCAGACGGCATTCCATCAGGAAATGGCAGAAAGTTAAAACTTGGGCACAATGTGTACAAGGTGGTGGGATAGCGCCACTTGGCAAATGACGATGGCTAAAAAGGCAGTGCCCAATACACAGCCGAGTTAAAATAAGCTCCCCCCAGCAGGAGGTCTGAGAGGAGGTCATCCAAGCCACTGGGAGAGGCTTAATAAGCAGGAGATTATTCCTGTGAAGGGACAACCATTGGCAATGCCAAAGGGACATCAACTCCTGACAGAAGGCAAACAGAGATAACCAGAGGGACTATAGGTACTTGCAGGCTTAGGTACGGGGACTGCAGCCTTGACTGCAGAGTCAGCAGCCTCGTTTCCTGGCAGACCGACATTACCAGGAACCCACAGAAACATCACACTGGCTCCACCAAGAGGGAGCAAGTGACAATTTTACTGGACCCGCTGCACTAAGGGATGGGCAGTGTACAGCGCACATGGACTTTGAAGGGCACTGAGTGAATCTGAGCAGGTTGAAAGGGCTGTGTCGCCGGATGTACTCCGTAGCCTGACACAAAGCGAAGAGCTCGCTTGTAAATACTGAAGAGTGTGCCGGAAGCCAATATCTAAAGACAAGGGTGCCAATGACAGAGGCACACCCGACCCCACGGTCAGACCAAGAGCCCTCAGTGTACACAAAGGTAATATCGTTAAGTTCCATGTGAAGGTCATGAAACTGAAGACCAAGGCTGGAGTAGTGTCCTTAGGAAGCGAATGAAGGCCAAGGTTTAAAATGGGGCAGCTTCACGAAGCCAAGGTGGTGAAGGGTTCACATCCACCAGGAAAGCTGCAGGTAGTGTGAAGTTAAGCCATCGCAGCAAGTGCCCAAAGCAGACTCCATGAGGTAACAGAGAAGAGGGATGAGCCCCATACTCACGATCAAAGGATTCATTAAAGAAGGAGACATAGGATGGGTGGCCGCACATGGCAGACAAATGGCATGCACACCTGCTGAGGAGAAAGTCACGGCGGTAGGACAGTGGTAGTTCAGCAGCTTCAGCATACAGACTCTCAACCAGGCTGGTGTAAAAGACACCCTTGGCCAAACAGATGCCGTGATAGTGGATAGTGTTGAGACGGCGTAAGAGGAATGGGCATGCAGATGCATAAACAAAGCGCCCATAGTCGAGTTTCGAACGGACAAGGGACCGATACAAACGGAGGAGGGTGGTTCGATCAGCACCCCAGGAAGTACCATTGAGGACACGTAGGACACTGTGAAACCACATACAGTGGGCTGCCAGGTGAGATACATGGGAGGACCAAGATAGTTTCCTGTTGAGCATGAGCCCTAGGAATTTCATAGTTACAACGAACGGAAGGACAATAGGCCCAAGATGTAAAGATGGTGGGAGAAACCATTTGTATCACCAGAAATTCATACAGACATTTTTGTTACTGGAAAAACAAAGGCCATTGTTGATGCTCCAGGAGTAAAGATGATCAAGACATCGCTGATTGCTGAAGATGCCGCTCAGTGAGACAGGTCCATGGAGAACTGCAATAGATGGCACAATCGTTAACAAAAAGGGAGCAAGAGATTTCTGGAAGGAGATAGGCCATGATAGGGTTAATGGCGATAGCAAAAGGACGATGCTCAGGACGGAACCCTGAGGCACACTGTTTTCCTGGATAAAGGTGTCTGACAAGGTAGAACCCACATTCATCTTGAAAACTAGAACTTTTAAAAATGCCTGAAGGAAACAGGGCAGACGGCCATGGAAGCTACACGTGTAAAGAGTACAGAGGGTACCAGTTCTCCAGCAGGTGTCATAGGTCTTCTCCAAATCAAAAAACATGGTCTGGGATTTCCACAGAAAACCATTCATGATATGGAGGGACAAAGTAACGAGATGTTCAACTGCATTCAATTGGTTGGTTGGTTTGGGGTATAAAGGGACCAAACTACAGGGTCATCAGTCCCTTTTTCCTGACGCAAGCAAGGCTCAAGCCACAAAACACGCAATACCACATCTAAAAAGAAAACAAATGGAATGAACAAAAAACAGGGAAAACATACACCACATGGAAAAGTAGAAGAAGGCATTAAAACCATAGAGTATATGGTCTGGGCTGGCTGATCACAATATCCCCAACACATTAAAATGTCCACCCCAAAAAATAAGGTGAGACGAACACATGCAGGGTAAAGATGACCACCCAAGACAAACAAATGCAAAGAAAGTACGACAGTTAAAATGGAGAAAGGGTGGCGACCTCAGAGAGAAGGCTAAATGCACACCCTTAGATGGTACGATAAAAAAAAACCCCACATATAGAACATATAACTAAATCTGCTGTTGAGGCATTGTTGCCCAGCACCAAAGGCAGGGCGCTGGAAAGGTTAAAGTCTGGCGCAGAGCAGATAAAAGTGGGCATTGCGAAGAATGGAATGTTCTGCAGCAGTAAGGATAACATTTGTGAGATATTCCACCTGTCCATCACAACTGGGGAAATCTTGTTCTTCAAAGGTCTCCAAGGAGGAGTAAAGCTGTCAGTCAGCCTTAGTAAGCTACCATTTGGGCATGCACATGGATGGGTAGGAGTCAGCAAACTGAGAGCACATGGGAAATGGTTGTTTGAGTTTGTGTCAGAAAGCACGGATCACTCAAGATGATGGACAAGCTGGGCACTGCACAAGGATAGGTCCAAATGGGAATACATGTGCGAGGAGTCGGAAAGGAAAGTGGGTGCTCCAGTGTTAAGGCAGAAGAGGTTAAGAAGGTCAGCCAAGAGGGCACCTATCTGACAGGTCCCCAAAGGGGATGATGTGCATTAAAGTCACCAAATAGCAAAAATGGGGGAAGTAGCTGCCCAATAAGCTGAAGGAAGTCTGCCCTGGTGACATGAAATGACGGAGGGACATAAATGGTACAGAGGGAACAAATCAGGGGGAGGGGGAGGGGGGGGGAAGGCGAACTGCAACAGCTTGAAGATGGGTCGTCAGGGAGATGGGTTGACTATAAATGTCATCCCTTATGAGCAGCATGACGTGCCCATGAGATGGAACACTGACCTCAAGGGGAAGGTCAAAACGAATCCGTAATAATGTGAAAGCTCAAAGCAGTCGTGAGGGTACAATTTCATTTCCTGAAGGCAGAGTACAAGGGGATGTTGTGATGCTAAAAGCAGCCATAAAACCTCTTTGTGATACAGAAAGCTGCGAACGTTCCATTGGAGGACAATCATGAGGCGGAAGAGATGTTGGGGGTGTCAACTCGACAGCTGCCAAGTGATAGCCGGTGTAGATACTCTACTACAGGGCACAGATGCAGGAGGATCCTGCTCCATAGGGCCACAGAAGCATCAGCTTGCTTGTGCGGTCAGTCTGTGGAGTCCAATGCTGAAAAACAGTTTGTGGTCGGCACCCGCAATAAAGAGGCCGGCCGGGCTAAGGTACCCTGTGGCGACACCATCGAAGAGGATCTATGAGTAGGTGAAGGGGAACACAGTTTGCCTTTGGTGGACTTCTTCAAGCCTTTCCGGTTAGAGGAAGACTCGTGTGTTGTTTGGCTGGAGGTACAGAGGAAGTCTACACGGGAGAACTACTCCTGTCCTTTCCGGCCTACCAGTTGCGTAGCTGGTGACTTCGCCCCTTGAGGCGAGAGTTTGGTGGGTGGTTGCACATTTGGATGGGGGGATGGCAATGCTACATTGACACTGGGTGATTTCACAACCTGAAATTGAGGTCACATGTCTGCGTGGTCATGTCCTTGATGGAGCGAGGGGTAATAAGAACAGAACTATAGGTGCCAGACTAGCCAGTAACTTGTGAGCGACTTGGTAAGGGGCTTTTTCCTTTACCCGGATCTCTAGGACAGCCTGCTAATCAAGATACTCAGAACAATCCCGAGAGGAGGCAGCATGGCCGCCATTGCAGTTGATACAGCAGGGAGGAGGAGGTGGACAATCACCCATGTGTGCATACCCACTAGAGGTTACACATTTGGCTGGGTGTCGACAAGATGTTCTAGTGTGGTTGAAACGATAACACTGGTAGCAGCGCATCAGGTTCGGAATGTACGGCTGGACTGTGATAATTTCATAGCCTGCTTTGATCTTGGATGAGAGCAAAGCTCCATCAAAGGTGAGAAAAAGAGTGCATGTAGGCACTAAGGAGGAATCTACTTTTTCATTATACGATGGACGACAATGCACCCTGATCAGAGACGTAAGACTGGATTTCAGTCTCGGTTAGATCATCAAACATCCTGGTGTAAATTACACCACAGGAAGAATTCAAAGTTCTATGAGCTTCAACACGAACAGGGTAGCTGCGGTGAAGTGAGGTAGCAAGCAGTTGTTGTGCTTGAGAATCGGAAGTAGTCCCCAAAAGCAAAGTGCCATTCCATCAACGAAAGCACAGGATTTCACAGGGCGGGAAATTGCATCAACACTTTTCTGAATAATAAACGGATTTACCATGGTGAGGGACTGACGGTCTTCAGTACGTGAGATCACGAGGAACCGTGGTGCAGTGTGAAGGGTCTTTTGAAGCATTAGCCTCATTACATTTACATTTTGTAGACATTGACTGTGAAAACAATTGACTCATTGCAAGGAAATCCCCCATGACTGCCAGCATCTCTGACCAATCGACAATTTGGGAAGGTTGCAGCTCAGGCAGTCACACCTCCCTGGGGCTGGCCTGTACCAGGGGGTATACGCGAACCTTCCTGTCAACCCAGGCTGGGAATTACGTGTTACCCAGTCACCTGTTATGTGTCAGACGCACGGGCTGGCCCTCAGGAGTGCACAGCGAGGAAGAAGAAAAACAGGAACCTCAAACACCAAAGAGGAGGAATGAGGGGAGAAGAGAAAAAAAGAAAGGAAAATGAAGCAAAAAATGAAAGTGAGACTGTTTTTACATCAGCAGCAGACAATGCAAAACATTCCCAATAACATCCCAAACATGTTCCCCAAGGGAGGGGAAAGAGAATAGCAAGAGGATAGACATGCAGCAGGCAAAGGAAAAAAATGCTGCAAAGGCTGTGCCCCGTGTAGCCAAGCATGAACCCACCAAAGAGTGGCGAGCCCCCCTGGGAGGGTGTTTTCTGATGAAAGCTGGTTCTGCCTCACTGCCTGTGACGACCAAGCATTTGTTAGCAGGATACCACTTGAAGGCCTGCAACCAATCTATCTGTGTCCCAGACACATTGGACCTACACCTGGAGTTCCGATCTGTGGTGCGATTTCATATGACAGCACTTACACTCTCATGGTTATCCCATGCACCCTGATGCAAATTTTATGTCAATCTGGTGATTCAACCTGTTGTGCTACCATTCAAGAACAGCATTCCAGGGTTTTTTTCCCAATAGGGTAACGCTTGTCCACATACACTACAAAGTGACAACATGTTGCCTTGGCCTGCTCGATCACCGGACCTGTCTCCTATCGAGTACATACAGGAAACCATCAGACAACAACTCCAGCATCATCTGTGACCAATATTATTGTCCCTGTATTGGCTGACCAAGTGCAACAGGCATGGAACTCCACCCCACTAACTACCATCCAGCACCTGTAAAACATGATGCATGCCATTTGCATGCTTGCATTCAACAATCTGGCAGTTAAACCAGTTATTAATGTACCACCATTTCACATCTGCAATCGTTAATCTCATACTTACATTAACCTGTGAACTTAGGTTGTTAGTCACTTAAATATGTTACCTAGACAATGTATTCCCGAAATTTCACTACTCTACGATAATTATTTTTTGGTGCTGCGATATCCTTTCCGTCAGTGTATGATCAATGTGAAAGCTCCCAATGTTTCCAGGTATGTTCCATGTATACAATCTTCCTACATGATACTTGAACCATTTTTATTTATCTTCCTGTTCCTGCTACTGAATTCTAGTCACTCATCATCACAAATTTTCAGCTCCTTTAACTATATGAATAATTTCATTTCTCACATAATGCAATTTATCAGTCTCTATTTTTGTCCTTGGGGCTGCTTGGCCTATAACATCATTGCTAGGGCAGGTGTTGGCTTTATGTCCATTATGGCTAAAATTATGTGTTCATTATGCTGCTCATAGTAGTTTCCCACATTCTTGTTTTATCATCATTAGTGGACCTTCTCCTTTGACCCCTATCTGATTTTGTGTTGATGACCTGATACTGACATGACCAAAACTCCAGTTCTTCCTGATGCTACACTTCATTAATCACCACCATATTCAACTTCAACCTACCCATTTCCCTATTTAAATTCTCTAACATACTTACAAGGTTGAGAGACCTAACACTCCACGCTCCGAGCTGTAGAATGCCGGTTATGTTTTCCCCTGATGGTGACTACATCCTGAGTATTCTGCGTCCATAGATCCGAAGAGGGGGAGTATTGTACCTTTGGTGTATTTTACCCAAGAGGATGCCGTCATCATTTAACTATGCAGTACAGCAGCAAGCCCTTGGGAAAAAAAGTCACTGCTATTGTTTCCCCTTGCTTTCAGCCACTCACAGTACCAATGCTGTAATGTCATGTTGGTTAATGTCACAAGGCCAGATGAGTCAACCATGCACACTGTTGCCTCTGCAATGACAAAAGCTGTTACTCTTCAGGAGCCACAGATTAACCAGGCCTCTTCACACATATCCCTTCATTGTGGTTACACCCTACAGTATGGCTGCTGTCTGCATCCTTTCATCTCTATAGCTTTTTTAATGTAGAAGTTTTCATGTTAATTACACCTACCTTACAAATTACAAAATTTCCTAAATCTATGTATAAAAAATTGCAGAAAGATAGTTGGCAGGGGGATGGGGGCAGCCTTACTAGTTCTGTCAAGGGCACAGGATCACCTTGGCACAGTTCCGGTAGCAGCATAATCAGCACCCACTGAAGTCACTAGGTCACTGGCCACACCATACTGATATTATCTGTGCTCTCCAACCAACCATTGCTAGCAGCTCAGGGAAATGGGTAACCAGAGTGTGCCTGATCACACTATAGACAGTGCCCCAGAAGGCACTCTGCACACTATTTGTGTAATGCTGAGTTTCGCTGCGGGCTCCCAACATTAGAGAGGCCAGCAGCATCGAAAACTGCCTCAGAAACAGAGATAGGTGGCAGCAGTGGCATGTCCCCACAATGACAGATTATATTCTGCTCTCTGGACCCACTGGTTAGACAATCAGAAGGCCTGATGGATGATAGACCTCACAGTTACCCATTAGTCTTGAGTCAAGGTGGTGGCAGTGCAGGTCATGATGGCTATGTCCCCACAAGGACGACTTGTTCTTCCATCAGACTGTAGTTGGCTAGGCAATCAGGAGATAGACCATCAGAGGTCTGACCTCCAGGATGGACAGCCGCAAACTGAGTACTCTCTCCACCAGAACAGGAGTAATACTTACATATGGATGGCCCAAGTGCACTGCTACTGAGAGACATCAATGACATCACCTGGCCTGCTTTTGTTCTATGGTCAGCTTCTCTGGTTACCCTGGTTGCAGTTGAAAGGTGTTCCACCCCATGTTTCAGGACCAGATGTGGGCTTATTTTGCAGAGCCAGTGTACTGAACAGTTATTCTTGAACTTGACTTGGCCTTCTAACTCCACTCTGTACCATCAATACAATAACAGTATCATTCTCTCCCTATGACATTCTGCTCCACTGGTGCTTTGGACACCCAGCTGATACGCTGTGTACCAATTAACTCCGTCTTGTGACCATATTACATGCAACATCAACAGTCCTTCCCTGTTGCCATTCTGCTCAGCTACTGCATACTGACCTGCTTTACCTACCTCTTACATTACCTGGGGGAAGACTTCAAAATTTGATTTAACTATTCAAAGCCTATTATTCCATTGCACTTCATAACAATTAACATCACTAAGGAAAGGGAAATTACAGTCCGACTTAAACTAGTTTGTCACTTGACCTTCGAGCTATAAAGCTGCGGCACTGTCACATCAAGCTCAGCCTGCAGGCAGCCACCATACCGCATCCCTCTCCTTGGTGATAGAAAATTGCACTACAGCTTATGTCGTCCACAAAAATCAAATAAAATATCTCAAATTCAAATACAATGTAGACCTCTATAGTGTCTTTCAGCATCTAAAAAATCTGTTCTTAATTTTAATTACGGAATGAGTTACTTTTTTTTTCTTTTTTAAACAGATTAAATTTTCAACTTTGTCTCTCACAGCAATACCTTTTTATATTTATTAATAGAACACCTCACTCAGCAACAAATCTTTTAAATTTTTGTACTGCATTGTGTTCCTATATGTATATACTTCTGAATACCAAGGTTTCACACAACTGTGTTGGTGTTTAACTTTTAATACGTATGAGTTTAAAATCCCTACCTCCTACAAAAATACTGTAATAACTCTGAAATTTACATATAATATCAGTCTCAGTCACATCACTAAGCAAGTAAAAAAATCTTTTCTTAATTTTAATTAGGTTTTTGCATTGGTTATTGAAACAGGAGAAATTTTTGCATTTGTAAAAAGTTTTCTTCTTATCATTGCGTATCTCAAAAACTATCACACACATGAAATAACGTCTTGGCACCTACACAAAACGAAATATATTTAAGATGTCGTTTAACTTAGCATAAGGATATTATAGGAGTTGGATGAACAGTATTCCTTAGTCTCACAACAAGAAGAGAAAGTGATCGAACTAAAGTCACAAACACAAGATTTAATGGAAGCAAGACATTCATTAAAGTACACTGTACACTACAAACTAATCAGCCAATACAAAGACACCGCATAAAACAGTCGGAGTCAGTGGAACTATCAGTATCACTGCTCCTCTTAGTGATAAGTATTATAAAATCTTTGGTGCACTGTTGTAAAACATTTCACTGTTCTGTGCTTCCTGTATCAATCCCTTGACATGACCCACTATCTTTCACCAATCTTCTGGTGTCACTTTCAACTGCCTAGTTCCAAAGCCATTGCACTTTGGTCAACTTTTTCTTTTTGTAGTAATATGATGTTTAACATGAGCCCAAATCAGTACTATTACATTGGAGTGGCAATGATTGGGTGGATATCTGAACTTGTTATGCCCATATTTTTTTGCTATTTCATTCACAATGTAAACTGAGTCCTTTGGCTTATGTTGCGACAGGTTCTACTAATTCTGCTCTTGTCAAGTTACTGTAAAACTGTATCTCACATTTCTCTAGCCAGCAAACAGTGTCATTTTTCTTCATTGGCATGGTGGGTGCCTTGTCTTGTATAAGTGAATGATATAGTGTGCTATCCATGACAATTACAGAGTTTGAGGTTTTCGTTAAGTTTTGAAGTACAGTGTCTTCAAACCATTTTACAAAAGCATTGTGCTTCATCTCCTCCTCAAGGTAATTGGAGGTCTTGTTTGAAGTGAATAACAGCAGACAAATACAAATGAAACCTTCTCAATATTTGGCATGAGGTATAATTGTTTTCCTCTGCCAATCGGAGCTGCCATACTACTGCTGATGGTATCATCTATCCAGCCTTTTTTTTTTTTAAACTGTCTCTCACACTCACGCATCTTTCAGCAAACCACACAATATCGTCAAAATTTGTCCCTACTAATTCTCTAAACAAACAGCATTGCAAGGCTGCAACATCTTGGCCTTCCAGTAGTAACTGGTGGCCAGAAATGGATTTATAGTGAAATCCTAACTTTTTCATGATTCATAACAAGGGACTATTTACTATCCCGAAACAGGTCCACTGCAACAACGGCAACTTGTAGCTTTTTGAGGGTTGAAAACTCCTTCCTTGAATCATATGCAAATATCTGATAACGAATCACATCTTCCTACAAAGAGTCGAGGTTTGTGACCCCCTTTTCGACAAGCCTCTTATTCCTAGGTGTCTCCAATTTAGACGACTCATCTGATTCTTCTTTCATGAATTTCTCCTACAAAATTCTTATCATTGGTCATTCACCAATTTGTAGAGCAGCTGCAATTTGCTCCACCATCTCGGCCAACCAGCTAGGAAGTAGAGGCACTCCTACATCCTTCCCTCTGTCTTTCAAAATGCTCTCTCGTGAAACACACAAATTCACACAACTGACCGTGTGTAAACACGTCATGTCTGACACTTTTTGAAAGTTTCCTAGGAGTGTGCGCCCTTGGCCTGTCCCTCTTTTGACTGCTTTCATCATACACAAAGGCATCAAATTTCTCATGACGATGACTTGCTGGCACAGTTCTTCAGGCAGCAAACCTCAGCAGAAGTGGCAACATAGTGGGAGCCGACACTGTTAGGCTCCCACTGGTTTGCTGGTGGCAGGAGCCCTGCAGCCCACTACCTATCAAGTGGCAATCAGTTTAAATCGGGCTACATATCTATTTTATTTCATATAATTTGTAATTTAGTTTTTTATGTTTAAGCCATAACAGTAAATAGATACTACCAACATACAACAATAAAACAAAACAATCACTTCAATATACATCAACTGTTTAAATAAAATTAGCAAAGCAATGGAAGAAGGAAGGGCATGTTGCTGCATGCAACGCATGTTATGCACTTGTCAAGCATGCCTGCAACAGCATTTCTGAAATAATAGTAGTAGTGTCATTTTACACAAAATTTACCAAGTTTTAGAACAGTCTGAGGACTCCAGCGCTAAACATCACTGCACTGCATTATTAGGTTGGTAAAATAGTATTTCAAAAATGTTTTTTTTTATTACTCTTCATAATTAATGTACTAATATAATTTAAGCTGAAGAGGACCAGGGGTGCAAGGCTTGCTTTAGTGCAGAACTGGGTAGTGGCAGTGGATGTGATGAGGCAGCGAGCCATAGTCGTCTCAAATAAACAAGTTCAAAGATTTAAACATTTTATTATAACTCATGGGATTAAAATTGTAGCATCACAGTTTGATGAGCACGCTCCTTTCAAGTGTGGCTAGGACGGTACACAGTTCTGTTGTCGGCCTCCCCTTGGCCGCATCAATGCACCCAAAACTGCTGATTCTAGAAACAGCAGACATAGCATGTGCGACCTACTTCCCATTTCAAAGCTGTCTGTGTGAGGAGTCACCAGCTTGGACAGAAGGAGACATGAACTCTTGTAGTGGGTGCCAGCCTCCGGTGCGGGATCTCAACCCTGTGGGTGGCTGCGTGTGGCACCTAGGCACCCTAATGGATGGTGTGGAGTGTGCAGATGCAGGACCTGTGGCCTGAGTTGCTACCCTCCAGTGCAAGCATCTGTTAGCAGCTGTGTGATGCCGAAGGACGCCCACCAGTGTTGAGTCCAGGAAGGCAGCCTTAGTACTCTGAGATGGTCTGATGGTGGCTAGTATTCTTGGTGGCTGTATGCCATTCTATTGCGAAATGATGCTGACATAGTCCTCCCATCCTGGTGGGTACTCCCAGACTGATCCTGCAAATGTGGGAGGTCATTTATACTCAACTGTAACCCACTTGTTGCACCAAGGTGCCATTTTCCATCACGAACTCAAGACATGACAGCAGCCCATGGCTGTAGTACGGGGTTGCTCTTGCGGAGTCCAGCTCGTAGTTTAGGCACTATTGCAGTTGTATGCCTGGCCTTGAGGCAGTGAATGTCAAGTTGGTGGCTGTTGCAATGACTTCCTTTGTGCCTGGGGGCCATTTTGTGTCCACTGTGGCAGTGCTACTACTTTCCATAGCAGTGTCAAAAATATTTGCCAGTGCTACAAAGCCAATGAAATTTTACACTTTTACCTCTCTTATAGGTTTAAATTTTTTAATTCTTGTGGTTTATCTTCCATTTATTTCTTAAGAACAGAGAATATGGACAAAAAGTAGTGAAATTTTGTTGTAATGCATTAAAAAGAAACTCACACTGGGCGAGTGTCTTAGGTACTTAACTTCTCAGATAATTCATCTGAACTTGGATACTGAAGAAAGAATGTAAATCTGCACTTCATGCAGACTGAAACTATCCAAAGAATGAAAACCTGTACTGCTGATAACTGAAAATAAACAATCTTATGGAAAAATACAACCAAGTTTTAGCATGTCTGATAACCCTCTGTTTATGAATGTTCAGAGGAGGAGAGATTAGTCTTTAACATCCTGTCAATACTGAGGTCATTAGAGACAGAGCACAAGCTCGGAATAGGGAAGGATTGGGATGGAAATCGGCCATGCCCTTTCAAAGGAATCATCATGGCATTTGCATGAAGCGATTTAGGGAATCACAGAAGTCAGGATGACCAGAAACATTTGTTAAACACATCTCTGACTTCATCACGAGAATCCTCCACAATAAAATAGAAATTTAACAGCTCAAAGAAACATTGCAAAGATAAAGCCAAAAAATTAGATGCAAATTGAGTGAAACTTTCTTTCAGGGAGAAACGAGTGAAAATCACAAAATACGTGGCTGTGATGATCCACAAGCAGAATTTATCAGTCAATTTAAAAGGAAATTTCAAATTTCTAGTAAGACAGGAAAAACATCACTACCCGAAAGTTGGCAATGTGCTCATACAGAAAGAGTTTGGAATAAGCGACGCATGGCAATAAAAACAAATAAATTACTGAATGAAAAGGAGTATCCTCTAACCGTCCTACTAAACATGGACAGTCCCTGTCTGCAAAAACACAATAATTTTTTTTTCTACCCTGATACTGCACCTGGAATGTTGAAATTTCACGATGATATAGTCTGAAGTTTGCACTACAGACGTTATTTTATTTTCATGTGCAGCTCTAGCAAGAGAAGACTGAACTAAGAAACAAAAACGGCACGCATGTTACTGTTGTCAACTTGTAAAGAGCAGCGAAGTGTGGTTCGATATTTGTGGGCCAAAGGGCGTAAACCAAGTGAAATACACAGGCACATGTGTGGCACATATGGACCGTAGCAGTGTCTCGAGGTGATGAGCATTCTTCCAAGAGGGCCATGTGAGTCTTAGCTATTCACTACACACCAGGCAGCCAGTAACAGCTGCAACCCCGTAGGGCGTCGGAGCCATTCAGGTAACAATTTTGAATGATGGGCAC
Source organism: Schistocerca serialis cubense (assembly GCF_023864345.2). Lineage (NCBI taxonomy): Eukaryota > Metazoa > Arthropoda > Insecta > Orthoptera > Acrididae > Schistocerca > Schistocerca serialis. Next base: position 697,276,670 of record NC_064638.1, on the reverse strand, counting down.
GTGCAACTGCTAACTTTATCACAGCAGTTCAACATTTCCAGTGGTACGGTGTATGATGCTGTTCACGAAACACTGAAATTTCATGAAGTTAGTGCTCACTGGGAACCTAAGAACCTGATAGGTAACCATGATAGACAACCACAAGGACCAGCGAATGACAACAAACTTGGATCACTTACACCACAGAAGGGCATCACTTTCTGAAAGGAATCGTCACTGGTGATGAGTCATGGGCATACCACTACACGTTTGAAACCAAGCAGGCCTCTACGGAGTGGAAACATGCCAGTTTCCCAGTATGAAAATAGTTCAAACTGAGTGAATCTACTAGGAAAGGCTAGTGACAGTGTTCTAAGTCATGCATGGTGTGTTACTGGAGGATTTTGCTGAACACAGAACCACTGTGAATGCTGCAGCCTACATTAAAATTTGGTTAAGTTGCATCATGGCCTTCGTGGCAAATGCCACAACATTAATGCTGCCAGCGTCAAACTTCCCCAAGTCAATGCCCACCTCCATATTGCTGCTCGTGTTCATGAGAAAATCGCTAAATTTGGGTGGGAGGTGCTCCAACACTCATCATACAGTCTGCACCTTGCACTGTCGGACTTTCATCTGCTTGGTCCCTTGCAGAAATTCAATGACAGCCAATGCTCTGCGACACATGCAGAACTGAAATCAGCAGTCTGCAGATGGCTAGGACTTCTACGTACAGGGCATACTGAAACTGGTACCACAATGAGAGAAATGTGTTGATACGAGGTGCATTCAAGTTCTAAGGCCTCAGATTTCTTTTCTAACTAACTACTCACCCGAAATCGATGAAACTGGCGTTGCTTCTCGACGTAATCGCCCTGCAGACGTACACATTTTTCACAACACTGACGCCGTCATTCCATGGCAGTGGTGAAGGCTTCTTTAGGAGTCTGTTTTGACCACTGGAAAATTGCTGAGGCAATAGCAGCACGGCTGGTGAATGTGCGGCCATGGAGAGTGTCTTTCATTGTTGGAAAAAGCCAAAAGTCACTAGGAGCCAGGTCAGGTGAGTAGGGAGCATGAGGAATCACTTCAAAGTTGTTATCACGAGGAAACTGTTGCGTAACGTTAGCTCGATGTGCGGGTGTGTTGTCTTGGTGAAACAGCACACGCGCAGCCCTTCCCGGACGTTTTTGTTGCAGTGCAGGAAGGAATTTGTTCTTCAAAACATTTTCGTAGGATGCGCCTATTACCGTAGTGCCCTTTGGAACGCAATGGGTAAGGATTACGCCCTTGCTGTCCCAGAACATGGACCCAATCATTTTTTCAGCACTGGCGATTACCTGAAATGTTTTTGGTGGCGGTGAATCTGTGTGCTTCCATTGAACTGACTGGCGCTTTGTTTCTGGATCGAAAAATGGCATCCACGTCTCATCCATTGTCACAACCGACGAAAAGAAAGTCCCATTCATGCTGTCGTTGCACGTCAACATTGCTTGGCAACATGCCACACGGACAGCCATGTGGTCGTCCATCAGCATTCATGGCACCCACCTGGATGACACTTTTCGCATTTTCAGCTCGTCATGCAGGATTGTGTGCACAGAACCCACAGAAATGCCAACTCTGGCGGCGATCTGTTCAACAGTCATTCGGCGATCCCCCAAAACAATTCTCTCCACTTTCTCGATCATGTCGTCAGACCAGCTTGTGCGAGCCAGAGGTTGTTTCGGTTTGTTGTCACACGATGTTCTGCCTTCATTAAACTATCGCACCCACGAACGCACTTTTGACACATCCATAACTCCATCACCACATGTCTCCTTCAACTGTCGATGAATTTCAATTGGTTTCACACCACGCAAATTCAGAAAACGAATGATTGTACGCTGTTCAAGTAAGGAAAAAGTCGCCATTTTAAGTATTTAAAACAGTTCTCATTCTCGCCGCTGGCGGTAAAATTCCATCTGCCATACGGTGCTGCCATCTCTGGGACGTATTGACAATGAACGCGGCCTCATTTTAACACAATGCGCATGTTTCTATCTCTTTCCAGTCCGGAGAAAAAAAAAATCAGAGGCCTTAGAACTTGAATGCACCTCGTATTTTGGTGGTTATGTAGAAAGGTAGGTAAAAGAGGTAAGATCTTTCTTTTGTTACCTATTAAACTTTCTGGTAATAAAATTATAGTGCATTGCTTTCAGACCTTCCCTGGAATTGATACTAACAGCAAATGTCTGGCAAAAAGAATTAAATTTATATGGGAAAAGATGGTGATGGCAAGCCTACGCATGTTCAAAAATGGTTAATTTTAGGAAAACTAAGAAGTGTACTACAAAGTCTTCAAATCAAAGTTTTCAAATCAAACTATCCACAGGTCCAAAATGGATTCCCAAAATTTGCTGAATTGTCTGACTGCATTGCAGCTGGAACTAGTGGGCTGTCTGTACTTTTACAGCTCATCAAAATTCAAAATAATGATAGGTGGAGCAAGAAACACTGGATGTCCAAAATCACATGCAGTCCACCAAATACTACATGCACTGATGCAAGATTTTTTTAAAGAGGTCTTAATCTCTGAATATGAAGAGAAAATGACAGAAAACATTACTTACAAGCAGTGGATTACTGTTGATCGTGGCATGTTTCAAACTTTAACCAAATCAAAAGAGGAATTCATGCAAGATCTTTGTACATAGCTAACACATCTAAAAATGCTGGAAACATTTTGCATACTTTACAACAGAGTGTACATGCTACCTTAGTTCAAGCACATGCGAGAGCAGAAATCCTGGAAATAAAATATTAATTATGGCTAATACAGTGCATGAAACAAGCTGTTTGCGATTCCAAAAGTAATTTTCATGTTTCTCAAGAAAGTTGCTCACTGGAAGTTTTCTCTCTCTCTCTCTCTCTCTCTCTCTCTCTCTCTCTCTCTCTCTCTCTCTCTCTCTCTCTGTGTGTGTGTGTGTGTGTGTGTGTGTGTGTGTGTGTGTGTGTGTGTGTGTGTGTGTGTGTGTCTGTCTGTCTGTCTGTCTCTCTCCCTCCCTCCTTCTTATATTTCGTATATTTAGAACCTTGCAGAATGTCTCAAACCTTTTTATCTCAATTTCACAGAGCATTATGATGTTTTCTCCTGGTTGAAGTGTAAAAATTAATGTGTTCACCACCACTATAACTCAAATTGATTTTTATTTTTTATTATAATAACCAAGTAACTTTTGTCATGTACTATTCTTAGTATTTGTTTTCAATAGCATGGGAAGTGGACTTGAAATTTTTACATACTTGCAACACTGTACACAGATGGAATGGCATTCATCCACCTATTTTCCTGCCAGCCACCATCATCACAGATGTTACACTGTAGATGTGTGGGTAGCTCCTACTATCATTTCTACACTCCTGCTTCTGAATAAAAGCAAGTTTCAGTAACTGTATCACACAGACACTTCATTGAACTGTTTGTGCAGGTTTCCACACAGCAAATTAGATAGTGACTTTTACAGTTTCATTTTTTAATATCAGCAGGCTGTAGGAAGTTGCACTGGCAGTGTCAGCATCCATATGGATCTAAAATATCATTTGAAATTTATTACTGGGTCTTTTGACAAGCTGCTATTCTTGATACTCTAAGACAATACAAATGATTTAGTAAATTACTGCAAAATAAAATGAACTGATTAAATTTTATACATTAAGGAAATACACAACTTAAGCGCTGTGATATCAGAGGATTAAAAAGTAATGATCTCTCACACAATTTCATATATGTTCCACTGTAGTATTAGCAGATTCTATAGTGTGACCAAAGAAATCTTGTGAAACAAGAAAGGGGTTGTAAATGACCTACACTGTTATATTAGAAACAATATAAACTCTTGAAAAAGTTTTATCAAACTGTTCCAATGAGACAGTTTCACCTGTACTCTACCACGATTGCTAATACAATTACCTGATAAATCCAATGACAGTTGATTTCAACTTCGAATGTGTCAGTTCTTTCAACTTGGGCATAGGGTAATTACTGTGCAATACTGGAATTTATGGTTGGTGGACACTCCCATCATCATCACCTGCAGCAGCAGCATCAACTACAGCGATGGCTGTTTGACACTCATTGCCAAATAAAGGCCACTTCTATATTCTTCTGTGCATTACAGCCTTCACTTACTTACAACCATGCTACAATTTTAGTTAGACCTCTCACAAAATACGTTAACACCTGCACAAAAAAGCATTTGCGTCCTCAGTGCTTGGCTAGTCCATCCTGTTGTTCCGCCAGTCATCTGCCAACCTTCACAATAACAATTCTCACTGCTGTCTCTTCATTACACAGCATGGCACTACAGTCTTTGCTCATCATAGGTGCACAGAAAGTTCTCAATATTGAGACATATGTGATCATATGCAATGCTGTAAAATCTGCTGAATGGAATGAACAGCCTAATGAGTACAGAATATGGATTGAGAGTAAATCAAAGAAGGAAAAAAGTAACGAGAAGTAGCAGAAATAAGACTAGCGAGAAACTTAGCATCAGGATTGGTGATCACGAAGCAGATGAATTTGAGGACTTACGCTACCTCGCCAGCAAAATAACCCATGCCAAATGGAGCAAGGATGACACAAAAAGCAGGTTACAGCTGGTAAAATTAGCATTCCTGGCAAAGCAAAGTCTCCTATTATCAAGCATAAGCCTTATGTTGGAAGAACAAATTTCTGAGACTGTACATTTGGAGCACAGTATTCTACAGTAGTGAATTACAGACTGTGGGAAAAATCAGAAAAGAAGAGAATCGAAGTATTTGAGATGTGGTGCTATAGAAGAATTGAAAATTGGGTGAACTGACATGGTAAGCAATGAGGAGGTTCTCGGAAGAATCAGCAAGGAAGGGAAAATATGGGACAGGATGCTAATATATCTGTTAATGCATCACAGAATAACTTCCATGGTACTAGAGTGAGCCGTACAGGTTAAAAACTGCAGAGGAAAACAGAGATTGGAACACATTCAGGAAATAACTAAGAACGTAGGTTTCAAGTGCTACTATGAGGTGAAGAGTTAGCATTGGAGAGGAATTCATGGCAGATGGCATCAAACCAGTCAGAGGACCAACGGGCGGAAAAAAAGACAACACAACAAGGAAGCAAAAATCTCATTGAAAGCTGTATCAGAGGGTTGCAGGAGCCACTAGCTATTCTAATCACACAACAAAGAGAATAGAGGAGGAAGAAAACATAACTGCTAATACTTCCCATGACTTTACATCATCCACAACACACAGAAGACTGAGAAAAAAAATTATTTTTATTTTTAGGTAATGCTACCAAACAGCTTGTTACGGGACTGAAATGCAATTTTTATGTGACCCCTGTTCTTTAGTTCATGTTTTCTATGTTACAGAAATGTCAACAACCCGCACGGACAGCCGTGCTTGCTACAGCACAGCTTCTGGCCAGGGAGGTGCTCCAGCCCTGTGTCAAACAAGAAAGTAAGTGATGTCTCTCGAGCCAAATTTTTATCCCTTTCTTGTTTCATAAGATTTCTTCACGGCAGTGTCTCTTCATACTTTTACTGTTTTGGTTGATCATTTAAGGAAACATTTCTTTTTCAGTGCTCTAGTGAGAAACTTCTGACTTTGAATGTCTATATTTGTTGAATTACTGGTCATACTAACATAATCTGCTAATACTACCGTTTGTATACAGTACATGAGAAATATTGTGTGTGTGTGTGTGTGTGTGTGTGTGTGTGTGTGTGTGTGGGCGCGCGCGCACGCAATGGCCTCATACGTTGAGCTGCACTTCGCCTACCACATGATGAACATTCTGGCCAGAGCCAACACCACTACTGCTACTCCCTCCCCTACTAAGAAAGCATATTAAATGAATAGCAAATATTGTTGAAGACTAACCTAGATCTCAGCATTGGCACCAGATTATTTGGTTACAAAACTAATTATTTTGTACCAATACTGGCATTTGTTGGCCTCACCAATTCACAGTCATATTCCAACCCAATTGACACCACTGCATACACCATGACCACATGATGGTCACAATATGTTGCAGGGAAGAGCGAGGGGAGCTCTGAACTTCTTACGTTTGTAGCATTTTTTCCAAGAAATAATGACTCGAATAAAACATTTCCAAAACACTAATGTGACTAAACATTTGAGAGTGAGGGGAGGATTGCTGTTTAATGGCTTTGACAAGCACAATGTTAATCTTGTTTGAAGGAATTACAAAGATATTGAATGATCATTGATTCACTCTAAGAAATGTAGAGTTGCTATGAGGAACTAATTTTATACAGCTAATACTGCACTGTGCCAAGTATAATGATCTAATGCAATCTCTTTGCCTAATCCCACATATGAAAAAAAATGATACAGTACAATTATTACTTTTGCCTTTATGCCACTTGTGTGGGCAAAATGAGACCCTGAAATGAGGTAGATTTCCTGAGACAACTGCAAACAGGTTGACAAAGGCCTGCTAATGTGCAATATTGACTTTTGAAACATTATGATGGATTGCAGTGATCAGTCTCCATTGATCGAATTTAATTTCTTGATGTCAAGTGTTATAACTAAGACATTGTTTTAGATGATTACGGTAGTCACATCAATTTAACATCTAAATTCCCACGATACTTATACAAATTAGAATTATTGGGGAATTTCGTACCACCGGTTACAACCAAGAAATCAACTTGGAATGTCAAAGTTATCAGAATTGGCTGCAAATAAATTCACTCTACACAGGGCTCAGCCATGTATTGAACCAACTGAAGATCAGCAAATCGGGCGACGACACTGCCCCCATTCACTTTCAACGTAATTAAGTTTTTCGGAACTCCCTTCTCCAAAGGCACTGTTTACACCAATATTTCGCACCATTTACATGTTTATGTTTTGATAGACGTAGTCCAAACATTTCATTCTTCCTAAGAAATCTTAACGTTTCTGGTGGTCCCGTTATCACCATTTTGTGGAAAAAGCAATGTGCTAGTTCTTAAGGTGTTATCGTGACCATGCCGTTTATGGAGCATGATTACAGTACAAGTCAGAAGCGAAACACACATGATCGTCAGAACAACTGAAAGACTCGGGTCATCTACTGTAAGAAGCCGTTTACATCGTTGAATGAAGGAACTCACGATGTTTGCAAATGTTTCGCCAGTTAGTCCACTTTCTCCACAACACTCGTACAACTGATACATGACACCTCTCGATTCCAATATTCTAAAAGCACATACCAACACAAAATGATGACTGCCGAACAGAGGCAGACGCTGCGTTACGCGTACGCAGAAGTACCAATGTACGAACATAAAACAGCCACAGCAGCATCTTGTCAGCTTATTGAAAACACACTTGATAACTCAATAGCAATCCGCATCATACACAAACATTCAGAATATATGTGTCGTACAGTTTACTATGCAAAAGCAATAATAATTGGTACCATGCAATACAGTTGGGACATCACGTAACAACAACAGAATACATATTTTATTAAGTCACTCATTCATTATTCATCGTATTACATAAACCCACCAAGGAGGAGAAGCTTTAGGGCCCTACACAAGCACAAATCGCTCGGCCAACAAAACGGACATATGTAAACGTTTTGATTGACTGACAGAGTCAGTCAGACTGACCGACGAACTTCCCTTTCGCAATATGCCCGATGCCGTGTTAACAACACTGTCGTACCACCTGCCACATGAAAGTTCGTCTTTTGTCATTGCGCGCGGGATTAAGTGCTGCTCTGCGGTGGTGGCTGGTGACGATTTTCGTTGGTGGGGCCGAGAAGAAAGTCAGTAAACTGTATAGTGGGATTGCTTCGAATTTTTTGTTACATAGCCTTCGTTTATGTCCTACTGCTTAAAAACATTAGAAAAATACCGGTAGTTAATATGGTAACTATACAGTTGTAAATATAGGTCTTATCAAAGAAATGCTATAGCTAATAACAAAGTTTATATAGATGTGAACTCAATTTTTGTTTTTGTCCTTTATGTCGTGTGTGTGTAAAGGCTCGTTTACGCTGGGGCAACATCTTGCAACATTGTGGCATGCTACGGATCAAAATGGTTCAAATGGTTCTGAGCACTGTGGGACTTAACATCTGAGGTCATCAGTCCTCTAGACTTAGAACTAGTTAAACCTAAATAACCTAAGGACAGCACACACATCCATGCCCGAGGCAGGATGCGAACCTGCGACCGTAGCAGCAGCGCTCTTCGGAACTAAAGCGTCTAGAACCGCTCGGCCACAACGGCCACGCTACGGAAATGTGGTGATTTTTCTCGGAATATGCTACAAAAGGCAACATCTTGCGGCTTATGTTGCATGCGGCACGTTAATTTATATTAGAGCAACAGAATTTGGGTCACACTGAGTCGGTCTTGTAGGAGAATGGGTGATAATGTGATTGCGGATGCTGCTTACTTGCTCATCGCACATGCAGCTAACAATGGAAAGGAAGGAAACGATGGTGGAAGAGAAGAATATTTAAAGAAGGCCCTTGAACGAGTACACTAGGAGATCTAGCAGCAGATATGGTGCATTATTTAGTAATTTTACGAGAACGTCCAATAAAGACTTCAATTATTTACTACAGTTAACTACACCTCTTATTCTAAGGAAAGGTACCGGTTGCCAAGAGAGTATTCCACGAAGAATTCGACCGGCGATCGCATTACGATTTTTAGCCACTTGGGATTCATACAATTCACTAATGTATTTATTCAGAGTATCATATTCTGCTAATTTCCCTCACAGTGCCAGAAGTGTGTGAAGCTATTTCATCAGTGTTGAAGAATTACATAAAGGTAAGCACACAACGTTCAGTACTCACTTTATTTAAATAATTTTTTTCATTTTAACTAAGTTTTAATCGAAATTAAATAATTGGTACAAAGTATTTCACTTTCACAAAAATTAATGGAGCTCTTTTGATGTACCTGGTACTTCAACGAATTCTCCACCCTTTAACATTTTTTTGTGTGGGATCTAAAATTTTCCAAACCTCTCTCACACCGGCCTGATTTAGCTTCACTGATCAGGATAGTAAAAATATGGGTATATTAAAGGAATTTTCATTGACAAAGTAGGCTTTCACATTCACACAGTTCAATACTGTGTTCCATCCTGATTAAATTGAGCTTAACTTAAATTCCATAAGGCAGTGAAGCAATTTCGAAGTCTCGGTGCGACGAAAATTGTCAGTCGATCTCCTGGAAACATTTGTAATAATTATTAACTTTCGGTGATCACATGGGGAAGACCGGAGATCTGCTGGTAAGACCGTGTTAGCTTATTTATTTGAAGTAACTGGATATCTTGAGCATACAAAACGGCAGGTTCGTCCAGTGTAAATCAGACGTTCCCCACTGATCCCGTGCAACACAGCGTAGTAAGTAGACCCTGTCAATAATCATCAGTTAAATAATACGCGAACACACTTACTTTAGTTTAGTTCATGTATTAAATTCCTTCTCATACAGAATCTCATCAAGATGGCGACTAGCTCAATAATACATACATATACATCCTCCTTCTTTCACGACTAATCGGCAAGAAGTCCCCCCTTCTTTCCACAAGAGAAAACATAGATAGCAGAGAAGCTATTCCATGGAGTAAATGGACGCTCCAAGGAATAATTGGGCTTGAAACTACTTTGCATTGATAATCGGTAAGATAAAAAGAGATATTTCGAGATATGTACTGAGTTATATAATTTATAAAATTTCTGAAAATATCGCGGAGAGACCGCTGCAAGAGACATTACATCGCCCCTCGCAGCGAGCAAAGTTGATATGTATCCACTTTGCGAGCTAACTATTGGCTTAGTTAACTCGTTAGAATTTGTGGAACATACGTTCCTGTAAATTTTAAGAAGTTGGTAAGATTTTTTTTTTTATTACAAGAATTGAAAGAGATTTTGTATCTTCGTTACCTAGATAACTAGTTGTTGCTTTCACGTGTACTGGGGCATACCCGCATCCCACGTACACAACCAGGGAAGATGGACTTCTATAGTTGTTAATCAGGTCTACCTATTCAGGAACTGGCCTTCACAGGGATACCCGGAAAACCTGGAGGCTTAGACCCCAACTAGGTATCACAGATGATAGGAAAGACAGAATAATTTAGAAATTTGAGAGATATTCTAGAATTCATAGGAAAGATAAAATCTGCCTCATAGCCAAAAAAAAATCTTTACACATGCAAGTTTTTTTACAATCGTCTGAAAAATTTTCTTCATCGATGTCTTGCTGAACTGCGATGAAACTGATCGAACAGGAACATGGGACGTGGCACGGAGGACAGGCGTCGCATTGGCGTACCGGACAGGAGACGTAACGGATTTGAGAGACCAGAAGAAACCTCAGGAACAGGTACTCAGGATTGTGGCATGAAACAATCGAAATTCGTCTAAGGAATGGTCAACTATTAAAGATTCCTGGAAGAGAAGGGTTAGTCGAATTTCTCCAGATACATTTTGAACTCAAATATGGACCTGATCCTTCCAATCTTCCATCTGAGGAATGGGAAAATCCATTCGTCTTATACTTTCCACACTTAGGTGTCTTAATCGATACTGTAGTTACACAATATCACAACTCCAGATCGGAAAACAATTTTGAAAACATGGATAATTTCATTCATCTTCTTGAGTAAGCCGAAAGGTTCTAATTCTGGTTTTAATTATTATTTTTTTTTTTTCGTTGGCTTTTCCAGGTGGAAGTAGATCTGAACCTTTCCTAATTTGGTTTCAAGTACGAATGTGGATAGCATGTCAGAATATTAAAAACTTTATTATTTGAGACAATTTTCAAAAAAATTATATCTTACTCATACATGATTAAAATGAAATTTTGCTGAAAGAGAACGTTTAATTAAGTCTTGCTGCATGACCTCTCCAGCTGAAATTAATCTTAGTATTTATTGACGATCAAATTTTTCTCTTTTATACTCCAAATGCCGCATTTTCTCATGAACATATATGAATGCAATATAACAATAAACAAATCCAACTGGAAAATGACACATTATGACAAATTCAATGAAGAACTTTCTTATTAACTCACACTAAGCTAGTTAATTAAATTCTCTTGAATAGAATTTAGCTCGCGCCAAAAAAAAAAAAAAAAAAAAAAAAAAAAACCAGCGAGTCTTTATATCTGTGGACAGTAGCAATCGATTCTAATTTCCTAATGCGGTTCTTTTGTTCTCCTGTGAACTGTCAGTTTACAAACGCTAACTTCATACGCAAGCGCCATATTTGATCATATAGTTTCAGTAAACTTACTCTCACTGGAGATTAACACTCCCTGAATGTATATTATTTCACACTCACAAGCTTCTTTGGTGATCATCGTGTAGACAGATAATCCATAAGTCTTCACAGCAGCAATAGCTACAGTTCCACTTACTTTTCTAAATATTCCTATACTATCACAGAAGCAATCGCTTACTGTTCATTAAACTATCACAGATGCTTGGCGTGCTGTCATTTAACCTATCACAGTAGCTGAGGCATACTGTCTTTCACACTTCAATTTTATTTAACACCCAAATACTTCATACAGACTTTTCATTTAATTTGAAACACTTTCCTTAAAAGTACCTCTTTAGGTCTACATGGGGAAATAACCCTTTTATTCTTCCAGAATCCGGATATGCTAATAAATACGCACCAGGATTCGGTATATCAACTATTATATATGGACCTGTATAAATTAGATTCCATTTTCTGATGGTCTTCTTCAACCTTGATGACTTGATGTGTCTTCTTAAAAGAATTTTCTGTCCGATATTGAAAGTCTAAATCCGTTTGATGTTTCTGTCATGGATTTCCTTTCCCTGTCTTGCTTTCTCCGTAATATTAATGAGAGCATTGCGAATTTTTTCTTCCCATGACATTTTTGTGTCCTCGAGTTTAGGCAAGTTATCTACCCAAAAGTTTCTTTCGTTATCTCTGAACATCAGTTCATTTGGGGTAAAGTTTGTAGAACTATGAGGTAAATTATTATAAATCTGCTCAAACTCGGTCAAATAGTTTATCCAGGTAGTTTGTTTATCATGACAGTACGTTCTCATGAATCTGCTTAGTTCTTGAAAAACCCGTTCAATTAAATTCCCTTGTGGATGATAGCAAGATGTAAATATCTGTTTTATTCCTAGTTGTGATACTAATTTTCTCCATAAATATCCAGTAAACATCTTTGCATTGTCAGAGCTTATAGATTTTGGAATCCCTGCATGAGGAATGTAGTCATTTACAAACTTTACTGCGGCAGCTCTTGCAGTTGCTGATTTTATAGGATATAGTTTAACATATTTTGTAAACACATCACAGAATCCAATAATGTACTTAACACCACCTCTGGCTCTAGGAAGTGGTCCACAAACATCACATGATACAAGTGATCTTGGTGCTTCAGATATTATTGAGTGAAGAGCAATTTTATTTCCCTTGTTGTCCGGCTTAGCCTTTTGACAGAGAACACATTTCTGTATGACTTTGTGCACTTTTCGCCTTATATTTGGGAAGTAACAATAATATCTAATCTTATTAGCACACTTTACAACACCAACATGACCCCAGGTCAAACGTGCAAACCAAATTAATCGTTCTTCATATTCTTCGGGTATGCAGACACACCACTTTGGATTCTCAGCCTTCCCAGATTTAAAAAATAAAATATTATTCACAAGGCGGTAGTATTCCAAATTGACCATAGGATTTTGTTGATTGAATTGTCGTATTATAGCATTCTATCGTCGATCCTTCTTCTGAAGCTGAGCCATTGTCTTACATAAATGAATATAATATAACTTGTAATTATTTTCTTGAAGAAGAAGCACTGAAAATTCTGCCTTATTATTTACATCCAGTTCAGGTGTTATTCCTTCTGGAGATCTTGACAACGCATCAGCTATAATATTTTCTTTTCCAGCTACATGAATAATTTGAAACTGATATTCTTGCAGCGCCAGCGTCCACCTTGACAGGCGAGGATGCAGCAACTTACAAGTTTGTAAAAAGGCTAATGATTGGTGGTCACAATAAACGGCTATCCTTGAGCCATATACATAATAATTAAACCTTTTCAAAGACCAAATAACTGCTAAAGCTTCCAATTCCGTAGTGGTATATGCTCTTTCACAGGTGGATAAAACTCTGCTAGCAAATGCAATTGGACAAAAGGTTTTTACACCATCGATGTACCTAATTTGAAATAAACAAGATCCTAATCCCACATCTGATGAATCAGTGGCTAAACAGAATCCGACATTCATATCAGGGTGGTATAATAATGGAGAATTTATCAGTTGATCCTTAATTTCACAAAAAGCCTTTTCACAATCATTAGACCATTGCCATGGTACATCTTTCCTCAGGAGCCGGTTTAGTGCTTCAGAGTTCATTGCTTGAGTTTTAATAAATCGACGAAAAAATGAAGCCAAGCCTATAAAGCCTTTCAGTTGTCCTCTGTTTCTTGGAGTTGGAAAATTTTTTATCGCACTAATCTTCGCTTCTGTTGGAAGAATGCCTTTTGCATTAATCATATGTCCTAAGAATTTAATTCTTTGTAGAGAAAATTGGGATTTTTTTTAGATTTGCAGTTATACCAGTTTGTTTGAACACAGCAAAAATCCTCCTAATAAGTTGCACATGTTCCTCCCAAGTTTTTGAGGCAATTAATAGATCGTCCACAAAAATTGTTATTCGACTACGTAGTTCTGGTCCTAGGGCATAGTCCAACGCAGAAATAAAAACTCCAGAGCTGATATTGAGACCTAACGGAACGACCTTGAACTGATAGCTTCTCCCTTCATATATAAAAGCAGTATATTTTCGTGAGTTCTTGTCTAACTGGACTTGCCAGAACGAACTTCTCAAATCAATACTGGTTAAATAGGATACATCTTAAATTTTCTGTATTAACTCATCGATGTTCTCCGGATGTGTGCGCACAGGTATTATAATTTTGTTAATTTTCCTTGCATCTAATACCAATCGAACTTTTCCTCCTGGCTTTGGTACAACAAGCAACGGAGAACAATATGGGCTGTTCGACGGTTCAATAAGATTCCAGTTTAACATTTTTTGTATCTCATCCTGAACTGGTTGTTTTAATCGCCAGGGAATGGGATAGTGTGTGCGGCAAAATGGCTTATGGGGCTTAATCTGTAATGTACAAACATATCCTTTAATAATTCCGGGCTTTTCATCGAAAACTGACTCATATTCTGTTAACATATTGAATAATTGTTCCCTCTGACTATCCGTTAGGCAATCTGACTCAGCAGTCTTCTGTTTGTCTGAAATCCTCTTCTTGAATTGACTTGATCGGTAGTCGGTACATATTATTATTTTCAGCACAAATCAACTGCACAGCAGCACCACGGAAATATCGCTCATACACTGCCTCCTTTCTCAGTAAGATCAGTGTAACAAATTGATCTTCGATTTTAAAATGCACCTTTCCTTCTACCAAGTCCAACTTGCAATTGCAGGCTTGCAAAATTCCAATGCCAAGAATACAATCTACTAACAACTTTTCCACTACAAGGAATGTGCATTGTTTAGCTACATTTCCCAATTTTATCTCTATAAGCGTTTGTATCTTGACATTCCGGGATTTTGCTCCCACTGCACCTATAACTCGGCAATTTTGTACTGGTAGGACAGGGATTTTCTTAATTTTACTAATTCTGCGAAACAAAGTTCCGGATACTACATCTGTAGATGAAGCTGTGTCCAATACAACATTGGTTAAAATTCCTCCCACTTCTGTGATGATCTCAGACACAGGAACCCTTTTATCTTCGACTACACAGGCCTCTAAGTCTCTCGTCAATTCATCTGTCATTAATTCGCCTTCATTATATCTCAACATTGCCACGGAATTAATTTCGTTTAAAACAGTTTTGCCCCTTTTGTATTCCCCGGCCGACTTTACGGAGCATAATGCGGCCCTCTTCAGTTTAAATGTCGATTATTATTTCCTCTTGAATCATCTACTACTTCTGTTATGACTGGTTGTTGTTGATGATTGTTTGTGTTATTTGCTTCAAATCGAGGGTCAGAATTTTTGTACGCATTATTATTATTTGAAAACTGCTGGTTCTGATAATCTCTTGCATTTCCAAACATTGGGTTGTATCTGCGACCTGTTCGATTGTCTCTGAATCTGCCCCTCGCAGCACTGTTATTGAAATTTCCATTGCCGTTGCAATTGTTTCTGTTGAATCTCTGACTATTCCTAGTATAATAATTATTAAATCCGTTTCCGTTCCGGTTTGCGTTTGGCGCCTCAATCGCTCTCCTCTGCATAACCGGTTGTCTTGGCCGATGTTCATCTTCCTCGATCATATCTATAGTGTCAAGCGTAGTCATGAAAGAGTCAAGGTCATGCTCATTAATATACAGCATTCTATTTCTGATGCTGGCCAGAAGTCGAGATTTTAATATGCCAATCACGTCTTGTAGAGGCATAGGCTTATCCCAATACCGCGATTTGTTTATATATTTCTCAAAGTATTTCTTTAAAGACCCACGTGAAAAGGAAAAAGGTTCTGCGCATAATACCTCCTGCCTTAAACGTTCTTGTACTCCTTCAGACCAGTATCTGGATAAAAATGCTCATTCAAAATCTTCATATGTGTCCCAAGTTGATATCATATCAGATGCCCATATAGTTCCTGACCCCTGAACATAACCGGTCTCGAAACTAACCTTTTGCCACTCACTCCAATTTTTTGGCAATACTCCTCTAAAACTTCTTATAAACACTACGGGATGAACATTTTTCTTGTCTGGGTTGTAGATCTGGAATTGACGTTGTTTCAGCATTTTCTCCTCAGTATTGCTTTTACAATTACAGTCATTATGACTACCCTCATAGTGTTGTGATTGATGTTGATTGCAAAAACGAACGTGTGCATTAATGACCCTGTCTGTACTTGATCGGTTAAATAATGTAGCTTCATTGATAGATCTTGTTATGGGTTCAGTTCCTTGCGTGGAACACAAATCTTCTGAATGTTTTCTTTCTGTTGTTTAAGTTCTTCGCCTAGTTGTTCTCTGGCTTCTCGAAAAACTTTATTAAATAAATTTTCTTCAGAACTCTCGCTCATAGATTGTATAGTTGCTCTGACCGTATGTTCAATATTGTCTGAAGAAATGCTTTGCCTTTCCAAACTTAACTGCGAGAATTTTCCCGCGAGAATGTTTACCTTATGATCAACCTAGTCTTGTCTCTCCTTTATATTATTTATGGATTTATCGAAACTTTGGATGTCCTTCGGGATCTTGTCTTGTGATTGTCTCAAATCCTGCATATCTGCTGACATCTCATTTACTTGTTGCTTTAATTCATCTTGAACTTCAACTAATACCGGAATTACCGCCATAGAACATTGCATCTGTTCTTGTGCTTGAACTATCTGTGGGATTGACTCGACCTGCTCTTTAATAGTATCAAACTTAGTAGCAACATACTCGGTTAGCTCTAGGCGTAACTTCTTCGCATTTTCATTACACTGCTGAGTGACTTGCTCAATTCGAGCAGCTAATTTTAATTCTGCCTTTTCATTCTGAATTTTCAATTCTTCCGCAGTTTTATTTAAATTATCATCAAGTTTCTGAAAACTCTCTACCAATTTATTATTTAATTCCGCTTGATTATCTTCTAATTGCTCCTGGACTTTCACTTGATTGGCTGCTAATTGTTCATTCAATTCCCTTTTAGTCTCTATTTGCGCTTTAGTTAAGTCTGTTACATTTTTGGCTAACAGTGTTAACTGCTGCATGATTACAGTCAATGGGTTTATTTCGTCCTGCTCAGATGACATCGAAACACTTAAGCTTTGTCTGCCGCTAGGCACTACTTCAGTTAAGCTAGCGTCTAATATTTCATTAACCTCAGAAACAGCTGAGGGCTGTTGTGATTCACTCTGCTGTTGCATTGCTATTTTATAAGCCGCCCTAGTAAGAACCATTAATACACAGAACAACAAATATATAAAGTCACTCGCATCTGAGTTAATAATGTCACTGACCTAAACTTTGCATAATACTCACTTATAATAAACACTTCCTGTCTAAAGTTCAACTCAACATTCACTTAATCAATCTGATTCAAACCGATAGACATTTAAATAGTTATTCTAAATTTCTATCTACAAAAATTTAATTGTATATTGTCTGGCCTGAACGACGTTCTCGTATGTTGTGGCGAAATTGATCAGGATAGTAAAAACATGCGTATATTAAAGGAATTTTCGTTGACAAAGTAGGCTTATCACATTCACACAGTTCAGTACTGTTCTATCCTGATTAAATTGAGCTTAACTTAAATTCCATAAGGCAGTGAAGCAATTTCGAAGTCTCGGTGCGACGAAAATTGTCAGTCGATCTGGAAACATTTGTAATAATTATTAACTTTCGGTGATCACATGGGGAAGACCGGAGATCTCCTGGTAAGACCGTGTTAGCTTATTTATTTGAAGTAGCTGGATATCTTGTACATACAAAAAGGCAGGTTCGTCCAGTGTAAATCAGACGTTCCCCACTGATCCCGTGCAACACAGCGTAGTAAGTAGACACTGTCAATAATAATCAGTTAAATAATACGCGAACACACTTACTTTAGTTTAGTTCATGTATTAAATTCCTTCTCATACTGAATCTCATCAAGATGGCGACTAGCTCAATAATACATACATATACGTCCTCCTTCTTTCACGACTAATCGGCAAAAAGTCCCCCCTTCTTTCCATAAGAGAAAACATAGATAGCAGAGAAGCTATTCCATGGAGTAAATGAACGCTCCAAGGAATAACTGGGCTTGAAACTACTTTGCATTGATAATCGGTAAGATAAAAAGAGATATTTCGAGATATGTACTGAGTTATATAATTTATAAAATTTCTGAAAATATCGCGGAGAGACCGCTGCAAGAGACATTACAACCCTCACCAGTATCACTGTCAACGTATATAACTTCGCAGTTAGCTTCTGGACAGCTTATGTCAGCACTGTCTTCCGATACGACAACCGGTAATGATGTGACGCTGGCAGTTCGTTTCTCATTCTCCCCCCAATGCTGCTTAGAATAGCACATTTCCAATGATATGCTTCACATACGTTTGCGTTGTCGGGGGAAATTTTCTGGTTTCATTGGCGATGAACTCTCCATACGTACTCCATTTATCTCTGTTAAGTTTTTAAAATCTGGTAAGCTTCTTCAACTCGAGCACCTGTCCATTTCCTGAGCTATTCTTTTTTGGGTTTATTAATTCTCTTTCGCTGTCTCTCCTCATGAGACATGGTTGGTGTTTGAGACACATTTTCTTCAGAAGGCTGACTTGCATCTTCATATTTTGTTTCTGTGTTCTCTGTGTCGTCATTCTGAGAAACTAGGGAAGGTAATGATAATCTTGTACTTTCAGATTCCAAGGGATACTGAAGAATGGGAGAATGTCACCAGAAATTTCAAAGTGGAGTGGAACTTCCCTCACTTAGGAGCCACAGATGGAAAACACGTGCAAATTGTATGCCCTGCCAGTACTGGAAGTGAATATATTAACTACAAAATAATTTAGCATCGTTCTTATGGCAGACGCAAATTACTGCTTTCACTAGGCACATGATGGTTGCCAAGCCTGCATACCAGATGGAGGAGTTTTTAAGAACACTTCGTTACATAAAGTGTTAATGGAAAATAAATTAAACATTCCTCCCCCAGAATCTCGTCCAGGAAGAGAAAATTTGACACCATGTGCTTTAGTAGCAGACGAAGCATTTCCATTGACCTCCAATATAATGAAAGCATATACTGGGCATTTACCAAGTTCGGAGCAAACAATATTACCGGCATTCTCGCGCCCTAAGTATTGTCGAAAACGCTTTTGGAATAATGTCCTCTGCTTTTAGAGTGTTTAGGAAGCACTGTTACTTAACACTGAGAACACTGAAATAGTTACAAAAGCTTGTACGTATATCACCATAATTTTTATGCCAAAATACAACATCCAGAACCATTCATTCACTTCCAAATAGTTTTGATACAGAAGATGTAAACAATGGTATAATTACTCTTGGAGAGTAGAGAGAAGCTGCTTGCAACTATACAGGCTTAATGAATTTATCAAAGCTACCTCGAAGACCTTCCTGTGATGCACCGGCAGTACAAAAGGAATTCAAAGAATTTTTTTATGACACCACATGGAAAGGTGAGTAGCAAGAGAGATATCAATGGCAAGTGGTAGGGCCAGGGCAGTGCAACCCCACTATCCATTGTTGCCAGATAAATCCAAGATGGTGGCGATGACGTTATCCAAAATGGCGGCCTGTAGACTTGGCAACAGCCATCCTCCCCTCCCCCAGGAAATGGCGGGAAGCTCAAATTCCATCAGGACACACCTCTACTCACCTAAGAAAATGGCAGTAATATGGGTCACTTGAGCTACCTCCACTAACCTAAGTCATCCGACCACCACCTCTTCCTAAGGATTGGTAGGAACTTTGAATTTTGGAGGGAAGATAGGTCAATTAGACTATCTCTTCTAACCTAAGAAAATGGCGGGAAAGAAAGGGGATTCAGACTACCTAAACTAACCTAAGTCATCTGCCTGCCACATTGTCCTACGAAAAAAGCAGGAACCTGTTCTGGACATAAGTCTTTATTTTACATGAACTATTTATTTAAGCAATTAGAGACAGTACCACCATCAAATGTAGCCGCCATGGGGTCTGGAGTCCAACTGAGATAGTACACACTACTGCCACCAGAGGGCGCTGTCATCTGTTCCGTGATGTAATCAAAGATGGTGGTCTGGGGTGGGGGAATATGGCATGAAACAGTGTGGTCGCCATGGGGTCCAGAGTTCGACTGACGTAGTACATAGTACTGTCACCAGAGGGTGGTGTCTGTTCTGTTATGTAAACCAAGATGGCAGGGGGAAATGGAGGGAGCAGTGTGGTCACCATGAGTTCTGGACCTAGTACATAGTACTGTCACCAGACCACGCTGTCATACCTATCATTACATAATCCAAGATGGTAGGGGGGGGGGGGGGAGGGAAATCGTGGGAAACAGTGTGGTCGCCATGGGGTCTAGCGTCCAAGTGACCTAGTACACAGTAC
Organism: Schistocerca serialis cubense; assembly: GCF_023864345.2. NCBI lineage: Eukaryota > Metazoa > Arthropoda > Insecta > Orthoptera > Acrididae > Schistocerca > Schistocerca serialis. The sequence goes on along the minus strand of NC_064638.1, from coordinate 697,256,518 downwards.
CACCACCAGAGGGTGCTGTCATCTGTTCTATGATCTAACACAAGATGACAGTCTGGAGGGGAAAGAAATGACTCAGCCTGCACTGGGCTGCTGGAGGGAGGAAGGAGTATACATTATTTATTTTGGGACAATTTATTTAGGTATGGATTTGAGATAGTATATTTATCACACTGATACAAAACAAACTCTCTGACATGCTTGGGGTCACGCCACACAGCCTACAGACCTGTAAATTACTCCTAAATTACCGAAATAATTTCAGTACACAGCACACAGACATGCAAACTCCTCCTAAATAATGCAGTACACTAACGTGCACACACAAAATCAACTCATAAACTGTCCAAATGATGCATAGCACAGCCTACAGACCTGCTTGCAAAGTAATTCAACAGCCACGCTGGGTATGCATCTACAGCACAGGCACTGACCACTGCCCCCTGTCCACTGGGGCGCACAGGATGCTACCGCACATGCTCCCAGAAGTTGGGATGCACCGACAGTCCCCACATCCATCAGCTGCCAAGCCACGCACAGGTGACCATTCGGGTCCTCAATCATGAGGCGGTGGCATCCCTAAGATGTTTTGCTAATCGTCAAATGTCGAAATCATGCACTGCACACCTGTTCACAAAATAACGCAACAAACACCAAAACAACTCCTAAACCATCAAAAGATAATGCATGTGTAACGCTCACAATGCTTAAACAGCCAAAAATAATCCAGCGCACAAACATTCAGTGCACATAGAAAAACTATCATCAACTGCAACTATCAGAGGCCCCAGCACGCTCTGTAGGGCCAGCCGGATGCAAGCCAGCGCAAGAGTGCTCCCAATGGCATGTCAAATTCACCTCTGCAGTAAAAGTTCTTCGCGTGTTATACTGACGACACATGTCTATCTAAATAAGCTCCAAATCATCCTCTGGGCCGCGCGGACGTGTATTCACTGCTGCTGGTGTGATCCCTTTCTCTACCTGCGCTCCAGCAAAGGGCTAATGGCCAAGCGACATCCTCACAGACACTGCAGAAATCCGTTCCAGAAAAGCACATTGTGCATTGTTCTGCACGATCCTAAAAAAACATGCGAGATGAGTTTACCCATGCTTAACTGCCCAGCATAACTGAAACAAAGCCACAAAATGCGCTCACATAACTACAGATCATCGGAAACACATCTTACAAGGTTCTCAATCTTATACTGATATCACATGGCTATGTAAAATAAGTTCCAAGTCAACCTCTGGAAAATTGTGCAGTGTCCCAGAAATAGGTAATGCTCACTTTTGTAGGAGCTTTTGTGATGTCTCAGGTTGTAAGCATGGAAATTCTTGCCCTAACAGAACCTGCTTACGAGAATAATGTCGAATGCATTCTTCCTCGAGGTCCTAACGTGGAACCGCAGCCATCACATAGTACCCTTCCTGCTTTCAACATACGCAAAAGTTCTCACAGCTAGGCAGAGACTCCTATATCCCAGCAGAAAGGATGTCATGTGAAATGAATGGAACATTATGATTAGCTCTTATCGAATTTACCCTCTGAATTACTGATGCCGCCTGTGTGGAAGCACCGACCAACTTTTTTTTTACTTTCTGCAGACGAGACTTTCAGTGGCAAGATACTATTTTACACAGATCGCCATATTGCACTGGCAATTAAACGTTACAAACTAACCTACATATCGTCTAATACAGATAGACTCTTACTCAATTATACTGCTCTCCCACCGAGGACAGGAGCTTGAATATTAGAATGTGAAATGGATCTCCGACCCATCAATATATCACCGCGTACCCTACATGTCATCAAATACGGAAATACTCCTACTCAACTCCGCTGCTCTCTCACTGAGGTCAGGAGTTTGAATATTAGAATGTGAAACCAGTCTCCAACCCATTAATATGTCACTGCATACCGTGTCGATCTAGCAAACATACAATTCGTATCCTGCACCATACAAAGTCAGCCCTTTTACGTCATTCGTACATGTACCATGCAGACAGACAGGACCATAGTTATACTCGCAGCACTAGATATTTAGTGTGAAGATGGTCAGGCATCCACCCCCAGCGCATGACCAGAGTGCTCTCAATGGATCAAAGTCGCTCTCAGAACTGTGCTACAAATTCGGCTTCATTTCCCCCCTCTGCACAAATGTGTTACTGTTTCTGGTCCAGACCCGCTCGCTTGCTTACTCACCCATCTCCAGACCCTGGGATTACAAGAACATATCTAATTTTGCATGGCTTCCTAGAATATCATACCATTTTCGCGGTACTTCTCGATATCAAGCACACAGCTGTATCCTACCGATCGCTCACACAACATAATTCCAAGATATAGACTGGAAATTATTTCTCTACAAAACTGAAACATTAGCTAGGGCCGGGCAGAGTGGCCATGCGGTTCTAGGCGCTACAGTCTGGAACCGGGCGACCGCTACGGTAGCAGGTTCGAATCTTTCCTCGGACATTGGTGTGTGTGATGTCCTTAGGTTAGTTAGGTTTAATTAGTTCTAAGTTCTAGGCGACTGATGACCTCAGAAGTTAAGTCGCATAGTGCTCAGAGCCATTTGAACCATTAGCTAGGTGGGGCATGCTGTAAACCACAGACGAACTAGAAACTTGACATGTCTGCGAAGACATGGAAACTCGATAAAAAACAGAGAAAACTGATATTTCGAACACTGATGTCACTGATGTAGTAGATTCCAAATCATCCCTATAATTTACAAGCTCAACTAACGTGTTTCTCATGTCCAGAGAACAGGCAAATGTGTCCTCCACATGCTAGATGCACACACCACAATCGATCTTCTTTCAACTAAATAAAGGCGCGAAATGTGCGGAATCTATCAACCGAACAGTTTGCATGTGAGGGAATAACGGTCCACCACAAACACACCTCCATATTCAGTCTTCTCAAATTTTCACACAATCACGAAAGCTATCCAACACATACTAAGTACTTGTTCGCTATTCGGTCGTCTAGAGGACAACAAAGTTAATTCATCTACATTCCTACACTCCAGCAGGCCTCTTCATTCAGTCAGCTCCTAGAGTTAATGGGAAGCTTAAGTCATCCCTGCCCAGGTCCTCAGCACTGCAGGCGAAGCACGCACAGGTAGAATCATCATCCTAAGAATTTTATCCCTGTACTTACAACTAAATGTTACAATCGCGGTCTCAGTTAAACGACATTCAACAATGAGCGAAGTATCAGAAATACGTCCTGCTGACGGCTCTGGAAACAGAAATGTCTCTACCTCCCTTACGACTGGACATAGTCATTCCCTTTTGCAAATGTCGGAATACAAACACATACTTTATAAGTCTGATGCGCAAGGTGACCCTATTACGCACCCCCTACTATTGCTAAGTATAATACTCGGCCAATAAATGATTGCAGACGATACAAAATAATATTGAGAGAAAATCAGCGATGGGTGGACATGTGTCGTAAGTTTTGCTTGAGAATTCTACCAGTGTGTCTTAGAAAGAGAGGCGTAATCGTCTTAAAAACCCAATGCAACAACTACTGTGTGTTACTGCCAGTAGCGGTCTTGGTTCTATATGTGCACACAAGTACTCACGTTAAAAGCTATATCAGAGTTATAAATCCGTGTATGGCATTATCTACGAATCACGTGGTTTTTCCGGACAAATACCGAGCCCGTGATCGCTGGAGTGTATATTATCAGACCAGCAGTCAGGTTACATGTAGTCCACAATGCAACCTCGTCATAAAATCGCTGTATTTTGAAAGTGATTCGGCTAAGGAACATGGTACGAAGCTGCTATTTGCAACCCCCTCACGCCACTAGATATTTCTCCAGCATTTGTAATGTATTCTGTCTCGATACCATGTCAGAGGTTCTGCGATATACCCACTGAGTTATAGGCGATGACTGATTGAAAAGGATCACAACAGTAGTAGATGGTGTGCTGATTGAGATCGTAATAAATGTACACTAGCTTTACAGATCTCTAGTGCTACGCTATCCGCTAGAAATGATGTCTATGATTTGGAATCAAGTCTTTCCATTCAACCACATACATGCGTTGGATCCTGTGGAGAAGTCTTTTAATGATTACAGCAACAAGTGAATCATATTTCTGGCACTCTCATATCTCAAAACGAGTCACCTTTCTCGAACCTATCTGCTACAGTAAAATTCCCACCTCATTTTAGGTAGCCCCTATGCATCGTGCAACTGCCCCCTCAAGACTCTGACTACCAACCCTGCAGCTTTGTGCACGTGATTGTTCCAATGTAAGTCAGAACTGAGTAGGGGTCGGAGGAAAATTGTATCTACCACCTCCTGCAACCCGTGTAGAAGCAATCAAAGCTACGTTACTGTGACAGAACTGTATTTTGACCATTCAACAGAAATGAAGCCTGCACCTGTAACACGAGATAGTATAAAAGACTGTACGGGAACTGGGGGAAGGACGTGGATTTTTCTGCTGCAGTGTGGTGCTTCTCCAAGCTACAAGGAGGTACTATAGATCCACATCCCTCAGGGCTCATTCATGTCTATCACCCCAGCATTCTATCATCGTTATTCGATTCACCCACCAGAGAAAAATTGCGAGCTTTAAAAGCTCCACTAACTTCATCTGATAGAGAACTTGATAAGATTTTTACCGCATCTCTCTCCTCCCATATATAGAAAACAAATACCACATGCGTGCTGGCATCGAGCATATGTGACATTCCAATTAAATATACAGGTATTGATCCACTGCACAGACCAGTTTAAAGTTTCATCACCTGTACTGTAGGAGGATGACCATACCCCACAGGCCATACTGTAAGTCGCAAGAGACGCTCCCTGTGACCCTGCGTAGTTGTTTGAAACATTGTTTTTTTCTGCTGTAAAACGCTTTGTACACTGCCATACATTTTGTTTTTCTCCCACGTCTTCGAGGTCTGTGTCAGGTTCTAAACTGACATTTACACGTTCTGATCCATTGCTTCTCAAAAGAAACTAGATGTCACGTGGTGTAAATCATCTTGTTGCTCTGGCTACCGTAACATGCCGCACACACTGGATGATTTTAAATAAAAGGCAATTACAACATAAGGAAACTGGAAGAGTTTGGCGGCAGTTTCCAAACTGCTTTCCGAAACTGACTGACGACCTCTACATTTAAACTACATGGAATAGCTGATGGCTCTGTGTTCCGTTTCAACTGATTCCTCATATTGCAGTCATGTACACGATCACTGTTTTCGTGCTATCTGTCCCCAGAAGGTGTTGCCCTTCCTCCAAAATTCTTTCTCCATCAATCATTATGTGGTAGCCAACAGCATACCAGTGGACTGGTGGGATGGAAAAGACACATCCAATGTACTGAAATAATGAGCATTACAGTTGACTGTGTGAACAATTTTACCAATTTTACAGTAATTTCAACACTGACTGATGATGTGACAGCATGTTTTCCAATTTCAGTATCATAGCTAAACCCACCCCTCCCCACTTATCAAGTATCATTGCGAGTGTGGATAGGTGACTGTACAGTACGTCCATGCATTATTAATTCTCGAACACATCTGTCACCAAAGTATATCAGACAGCGCACTACACATTTCTAACACTTCGAGCATAGTCCTTAATTATGATCTATCTCTATGGTGAAGGGAGTCACAGAGCATTCCTGCAGTCTTAGGGTAAAATTAGAGACTGAAAGACGCCCCCCCCCCCTCACACTGTCATTGACCAACCCGCCATGCAGCACCATCACCGATTTAATCTGCAATCGACCAGAAGTAGACCACTACATTCCATATCTCGTGAATGAATGGAGCTTGCCGAGTCCTCGCCCATTCAAGTGCACCAGGTTTCTCGAGATGCGCCCATGTCGAGGAGGTTAGCACTCCTTATTGAGGTGTAGTAACTGATTTGAAAGTGTTGCGATGTAATAGCAGACAGTGAAGAAAACAAGAAACCGGTGATTTTTATGCATGATGGAGCTCCAGACGGATGGAGTTCGAAGCATTTTTATGCAAATCAACCAAGCTGTCAATTTAAAAGTATTATTCCAGAGTCTACGATCAGTATCTGGTAGGTATTGGTAAGATAGAACATAAACACACGCACTTCTAAGGCTACAACGTTCCACACAAAACAGGCTATAATGTTAGATCACTTGCGTCTCCAACCTATCAGTTGTATGCAGGGTGCGATTTGTGCTTTTGCCAGTGGGGGGGATGTCTTAGGGGGTTAGTAGAATTATATATGTTACTAGCTTGGACCGTGGCGTTACGAATGGTTAAACAGCTATTTGTAAATAGATGTTAATGCCGAAACTCACTATTGATGCATATGCACTATCAGAAAAGCCAACCCTTGTTATATCTTTAAAAGTACATTATAGGTAAAGCTTATTTACAAAATCATCTACATACGGGTACAGATATACGAGGGGAATTCAAAAAGTAGAGGCACATTTATGAAAAGTAGTACTTATTCTGATGATAGAAAACTGAAACATATTAATAGTATTAACAGTAGGACTTATTAAAAACTTTCAGTGTTCGGCTCCACAAATTTAAATTGTATGTAAAGTTTTACTCCAGTGCGTGGGAAATAAACATCCCAGGTTGGGATGCATAAACTAAAACCAGAGGAGGGGATGGTCTGATGCAGATGGGGGGGGGGGGGGGAATCCCCACCATCCCCCCCTTGCAAATCGCACACTGGTTGTGTGGAATGTAGCGCTGTTAATATTCCAACATAAGAAATATATTTCAAGCACGTTCTTCTCGGTTTCTCTACGATAAACAGGAAAACTACTTCCTTAAAACATTGGTTCTGTGTGATACAAGCACAATATAGCTTTCCAGAGATGTAGAGCATCCACTGTTCACATCTGATGGCGCTTCTAAAATTATACTATGCCTGCATCAGCCCTATATAAAAATTATGGTTAGTAACGGGGACTACCTCTTACAGAGAAATAGAAAAACGCATAGCAGCAGCGTCCGACATGTGAAAATTACAAGTCATTCCGCAGCTAACTCTGTAAACAGCTCATCTGTCATGCAAATGTATACACGGGGCTTGCAGTGCCTCACAAGCACTTATCACTAACTTAGTTATGAAGCTGAAGTCTTGATTTTACACCCAAGATGCGACAGGGGGATGGAGTACATCGCATAAATCAAAGTTCGTTTAGAGGAACGTGCCATGTTTTGTCACACATGAGATGGAAGTCCTCTGATGACCGACAGGTTTACCATTAACGATCACAAGTAGAGAGTGCTTTAAATCACATACCGAACACGTGGCTGTATACTAGTCGAATGCAGGCTATATCACGTGACTAATGCATCCTGACAGAACAGTGGAAAAATTGACTTACAGCAACTTCCCCCTCTCTAGAATGCACCATCAGTCTACCATTAAATCGTACATCTTTACAGCTCCATCTTAATCGATCACCCTGTCCACTCCCTGTCATCCTTTAACGCAGATGCACGTAAGTTTAGAGGCAGATGGTTCTCTGTCTTCCTGAAATGCGTCAAATACAGCAGTCAACTCGCATGTATCACTGGTACCTCAATAGACATACAGTATAATACTGCCTTGACAGGAAAAAAAATTACTGCTTCCCTGATTCCCTTCACTTCCATGTCAACGTTTTCTCGGATTCCTCTTGGTGCCGCATAGTTGCTCCCATGTACAAATTGCTCTGCAACCAAAAGATACTCAAATACTTTCTAAATTTCCCCACATATAGGTGCATATTCGGTCAATTTTTACCTATCCCCCCCGACATTTTTCTCAATTCTATCGATTTTATGTCAGTTACATCCATGCGATCATGACATAACCTCTCGTTCTGTTTTCTAAAATTGCTTGTAAATGTAGTACATCTGCCAACACCTAGCCTAAATGCACTCATCGGGAGGAATAGAATAGCACTTAGAAGTTAGTGGAGCTTTTATAGTTTGTAATTTTTCTCTGGTGGATGGAATACAGTAGTTGTTGCTATAAGTTTTTTTTACGTCTGACGGTTTGTAAGCCGATTACGCCTCTCTTTCTAAGACACAGTGGTACCACCTGCAAGAAAAACTTGTGACACATGTCCACCCATCGTTGATTTTCCCTCAGTATTATTTGTATCGTCTGCAATCATTTATTGGCCAAGTATTATACTTAGTAGTACTAGTAGTGGTACTATAGTTCAATTCTTTTATCTTGGCGGCTCGCGCATGCCCACCCAGACGCGGGAGATTGCTGCGTTGCCAGTTGCACACGACACACGCGCCAATAGAAGCAGCACCAAAGTATAACATAGTTCGCAAGCTTACGTTTAGGGGGAAGCGCGCAGTTCATGAAGTAAAGCCACCACGGCCGCATTAACCCTTTCGCTGCTACAAAGACGTGCTTCCTGCAATCCGCGCCGTGCGCGATTTTGTCACTGCACTGCTCGCCTGTGCAGGCACATCGTGTTCCGACTGCTTTGACACCCTTATCATTCGATTCCACAAAAACTATTGTCCCAAAAATTTGATTTTTACACATCTTCTTGACTCATACCTTCCCCCCATAAATGACTCAATTTTGTTTCGATGTTCAATGCAGTTATTATGCAGCATTAAATATAGTAAACCATTGCACGAAATTTTGAAGAGTTTACAGAGGTAAAAGTCCATAGAGTATACTTTCCGTATGGTCGATTTTAGTTGCCACAATGTTGAGAATGAAATGTGGACAAGACACCTAAATTTCATATTAAATTTCCTGTATAACAATATCTCATTTAAGTACCGCAAAGGTGTCGTATGTAACATTGAGATTGGACCGTGGATAGTTACTTTATTTAAGGAAACAGGAAGTGTTCAGCCACATGTGAAACGTCGACCACGACCTGCAACAAATAATGATGCCTAAGTAGGTGTTTTATCTGCTGTCGCGGCTAATCCACACATCAGTAGCAGACAAATTGCGCGAGAATCGGGAATCTCAAAAACATCGGTGTTGAGAATGCTACATCAACATCGATTGCACCTGTACCATATTTCTATGTATCAGGATTTGCATGGCGACGACTTTGAACATCGTGTACAGTTCTGCCACTGGGCACAAGATAAATTGCAAGACGATGACAGATTTTTTGCATGCGTTCTATTTAGCGACGAAGTGTCATTCACCAGCAGCAGTAACGTCAACCGGCATAATATGCACTATTGGGGAATGGAAAATCCACGATGGCTGCGACAAGTGGAGCATCAGCGACCTTGGCGGGTTAATGTATGGCGCGGCATTATGGGAGGAAGAATAATTGGCCCCCATTTTATCGATGGCAATCTAAATGGTACAATGTATGCTGATTTCCTACGTAATGTTCTACCGATGTTACTACAAGATGCATGACAGAATGGGAATGTACTTTCAACATGATGAATGTCTGGCACATTGCTCACGTGCGGTTGAAGCGGGATTGAATAGCATATTTCATGACAGGTGGATTGGTCGTCGAAGCACCATACCATGGCCTGCACGTTCACCAGAACTGACGTCCCTGGATTTCTTTCTGTGGGGAAAGTTGAAGGATGTTTGCTATCGTGATCCACCGACAACGCCTGACAACATGCGTCAATGCATTGTCGATGCATGTGCGAACATTACAGAAGGTGAACTACTCGCTGTTGAGAGGAATGCGTTACATGTATTGCCAAATGCATTGAGGTTGATGGACATCATTTTGAGCATTTATTGCAGTAATGTGGTATTTACAGGTAATCACGCTGTAACAGCAGGCATTCTCAGAAATGATAAGTTCACAAAGGTATATGTATCACAATGGAACAACCGAAATAAAACGTTCAAACGTACCTACGTTCTGTACATTAATTTAAAAAACCTACCTGTTACCAACTGTTCGTCTAAAATTGTGAGCCATATGTTTGTGACTATTACAGCACCATCTATCACTAAGCAAAACACGGTCCAACTAAAACATTCATATTTCTTTACATACTACGCGAATATGTAATAAAAAATGGGGGTTCCTATTTTAAAAAACCGCAGTTGATATCCGTTTGACCTATGGCAGCGCCATCTAGCGGTCCAACCACAGCGCCATCTGGTTTCCCCCTTCAAGCTAGACAAGTTTCGTTCTTTGTAGTTTTTTCGTTTGACGCTTATTTCTTGAGATATTTGGCCCAGTCACGATCAATGGACCACCCTGTATATGTGACCGATTTCTTAGGATGATGATTCTACCTGTGAGTGATTGGCATGCAGCGCTGGTGACCTTTGCGGGGATGATTCACATTTCCCATTAACTGTAGGAGCTGTCCAAATGGAGAGGCCTGCTTGAGTGTAGGAAAGTAGATGAATTAACTGTATTGTCCTCTAGACGACCGAATAGCGAACTAATACTTAGTATGTGTTGGATAGCTTTCGTGCTTGTGTGGAAATTTGAGAAGATCGAATGTGGAGGTGTGTTTGTGGTGGACCGTTATTCCCTCCCATGTAAACTGTTCGGTTGACTGATTCTGCACATTTCGCGCCTTTATTTAGTTGAGAGAAGATCGATTGTGGTTTGTACATCTAGCATGTAGAGGACACGTTTGCTGGTTCTCTAGACATGAGAAAGCAGGTCTGGACCAGAAACAGTAACACATTTGTGCCGAGGGGGAAACTAGGCCAAATTTGTAGAACAGTTCTGAGAGTGACATCAGTCCACTGAGGGTGCTCTGGTCACGCGTTGGGGCTGGATGAACACCCGACCTCACGGTAAATATCTAGTGCTGCGAGTATACCTACGGTGCTGTCTCTCTTCACGGTATATGTATGAATGATGTAAAAGGGCTGACTTTGAATGGCGCAGGATATGAATTGTATGTTAACTAGATCAACATGGTATGCGGTGATATATTGATGGGTCGGGAATTGGTTTCACATTCTAATATTCAAGCTCCCGTCCTCGGTGGGAGAGCAGTGGAATTGAGTAGGAGTAGTTCTGTATTTGACGATATGTAGGGCACGCGATGATATATTTATGGCTCGGAGATCAATTTCACATTCTAATATTCAAGCTCCTGTCCTCGGTGGGAGAGCAGTGTAACTGAGTAAGAGTGTTTTCGTACTTGACGATATGTGGGGTAGTGTGTAAGGTTTAACTGCTGCTGCAATATGGGGATATTTTGCCACTGAAAGTCGGGTCTGCAGAAAGAAAAACAAGGTGGCTTGTGCTTCCACACTGACGGCATCAGCGATTCAGAGGGTAAATTCGATAAGACCTAATCATAATGCTCCATTCATTTCACAAGACATCCTTTCTGCTGGGATATAGGTGTCTCTACATAGGGGTGAGAACATTTGCATATGTTGAAAGCAGGAAGGGTAACATGTGATGGACGGAGTGCCATGTGAGGACTGCAAGAAAGAATGCATTCGACATTATTCTGCACTATTTTGGTAAACAGGCTCTGTTAGGGCAAGAATTTCCATGACTACAACCTGAGACATCACGAAAGCTCCTACAAAAGCGAGCGTTAACTATTTCTGGGACACTACACGATTTCCCAAAGGTTGGCTTGGTTCTTATTTTACATAGCCGTGTGATATCAGTATAAGATTGAGAACCTTGTAAGATGTGCTTGCGATGGTTCGTAGCTATGTGAACGCATTTCGTGGCATTGTGTCAGTTATTCTGGGCAGTTAAGCGTGGGTAGACGTGTCTCGCATGTTCCGTTACGATCGCACGGAACAATGCACCATGTAATTTAGAAGTAGTTTACAGGTTGGTAGACTGTGTGGTATGACCCGAAGCATGTCAGAGCTTTTGTTTTGTATCAGCGTGATAAATATACTATCTCAAATCCATAGCTAAATAAATTGTTCCAACATAAATAATGTACACTCCTTTCTCTCTCCAGCACCCCAGCACAGGCTGAGTCATTTCTTTCCCCTCCAGACTGCCATCTTGGGTTGCATCACAGAACGGATGATAGCTCCCTCTGGTGATGGTACTGTGTACTAGGTCAGATGGGCTTTGGACCCAATGGCGACCACACTGTTTCCCACTATTTCCCCCCACCATCTTGGATTACGTAATAGGAGGGATGATGGCATGTTCTGATGACAGTACTATGAACTAGGTACAGACCTCTTGGTGACCATGCTGTTCCCCTCCAGTTTCCACCGCTATCTTGGATTACATCACGGAACAGACGACAGCAGTATCTGGTGGCAGTTCTATGTACTATGTCAGTTGGACTCCGGTCCCCATGCTGCATACACTTTTTCCCACCATTTCCCCCCACCTGAGACCGCCATCTTGAATTACATCACAGAATGGATGACAGCGCCCTCCGGTGGCAGTACTATGTACTAAGTCAGTTGGCCTCCAGACCCCATGGCGACTACACTCTATGGTGGTACTGCCTCTAATTGTTTAAATAAATAGTGCATGTAAAATAAAGACTTATGTCCAGAATAGGTTGAGTCCTCCTCCCGCCATTTCCTAGGACGATGTGGAGGTTGGATGACTTAGGTTAGTGGAGGTAGTCCAAGTGCCTTTTCCTTCCCGCCATTTTCTTAGGTTAGTAGAGATAGCGCAATTGACCAATCTTCCTTCTAAAATTCAAATTTCCCGCCAATCCCTAGGAAGACGTGGCAGTCGGATGACTTAGGTTAGTAGAGGTAGCCTAAGTGACCTATCTTCCCACCATTTTCTTAGGTTAGCGGAAGTGTGTTGCATTGTCCTGACGGATCTGAACTTCCCGCCATTTGCTGGGGGAGGGGAAGGGAAGGGAGGTTAAGTTAGTGTAGGTAGACCAATTGACCTATCTTCCCGCCAAAATCCACCATTTCGGATAATGTCGTGCACTGTTCCCAAGTCTACAGGCCGCCATCTTGGATGACATCATCGCCGCCATCTTGGATACATCTGGCAGTAATAGAGAGTGGGGTGGCGTCGGCCTGGCCCTACTACTACAGCATCATCCTGCACCAGATTATATTAATTACACTCCTGGAAATTGAAATAAGAACACCGTGAATTCATTGTCCCAGGAAGGGGAAACTTTATTGACACATTCCTGGGGTCAGATACATCACATGATCACACTGACAGAACCACAGGCACATAGACACAGGCAACAGAGCATGCACAATGTCGGCACTAGTACAGTGTATATCCACCTTTCGCAGCAATGCAGGCTGCTATTCTCCCATGGAGACGATCGTAGAGATGCTGGATGTAGTCCTGTGGAATGGCTTGCTGTGCCATTTCCACCTGGCGCCTCAGTTGGACCAGCGTTCGTGCTGGACGTGCAGACCGCGTGAGACGACGCTTCATCCAGTCCCAAACATGCTCAATGGGGGACAGATCCGGAGATCTTGCTGGCCAGGGTAGTTGACTTACACCTTCTAGAGCACGTTGGGTGGCACGGGATACATGCGGACGTGCATTGTCCTGTTGGAACAGCAAGTTCCCTTGCCGGTCTAGGAATGGTAGAACGATGGGTTCGATGACGGTTTGGATGTACCGTGCACTATTCAGTGTCCCCTCGACGATCACCAGTGGTGTACAGCCAGTGTAGGAGATCGCTCCCCACACCATGATGCCGGGTGTTGGCCCTGTGTGCCTCGGTCGTATGCAGTCCTGATTGTGGCGCTCACCTGCACGGCGCCAAACACGCATACGACCATCATTGGCACCAAGGCAGAAGCGACTCTCATCGCTGAAGACGACACGTCTCCATTCGTCCCTCCATTCACGCCTGTCGCGACACCACTGGAGGCGGGCTGCACGATGTTGGGGCGTGAGCGGAAGACGGCCTAACGGTGTGCGGGACCGTAACCCAGCTTCATGGAGACGGTTGCGAATGGTCCTCGCCGATACCCCAGGAACAACAGTGTCCCTAATTTGCTGGGAAGTGGCGGTGCGGTCCCCTACGGCACTGCGTAGGATCCTACGGTCTTGGCGTGCATCCGTGCGTCGCTGCGGTCCGGTCCCAGGTCGACGGGCACGTGCACCTTCCGCCGACCACTGGCGACAACATCGATGTACTGTGGAGACCTAACGCCCCACGTGTTGAGCAATTCGGCGGTACGTCCACCCGGCCTCCCGCATGCCCACTATACGCCCTCGCTCAAAGTCATTCAACTGCACATACGGTTCACGTCCACGCTGTCGCGGCATGCTACCAGTGTTAAAGACTGCGATGGAGCTCCGTATGCCACGGCAAACTGGCTGACACTGACGGCGGCGGTGCACAAATGCTGCGCAGCTAGTGCCATTCGACGGCCTACACCGCGGTTCCTGGTGTGTCCGCTGTGCCGTGCGTGTGATCATTGCTTGTACAGCCCTCTCGCAGTGTCCGGAGCAAGTATGGTGGGTCTGACACACCGGTGTCAATATGTTCTTTTTTCCATTTCCAGGAGTGTATGTTCGTACTTCAATGTATATTCATTTACGTAAATAAGTGGAATTATCTAGATGAACTCAACAGTTTAGTTACTTTCTTCCTACAAACTTGTTTGTGTGGTGCACCATTGTAAAATGTATTTTTAAACTACAGTTTACATGTATCGATTACATACTTACTCGAAAGCATTTAGTAGAGGGTACTGTATGCAGCCTATTCATTACAACAATTTAAAAAAAATGGTACTTTCTAATAACAGAATAAAATTTTCTATTTTTCAAATATATTTATTCATAACTTTGCAGCCATGGATTGGTATACTACAATACTCAGTTAAGAAATATGAATATTGAAATCGATATACTTACAATTGAGCTGTCCTTTCCTGCAAGTGGTTCCGTCACATCTTGAAACGAGATTTCGTGTAACGTCTATTCTCACCACTTCATTTTTATAATTACTTTCACGTACGTTCCACAGAACCTCAGCTTGTCTGTAGTCCTCTATGAATGCTAAATACTTCTCGTCCGACCATTCCATATTTTCGAATTTCCCGCTGTCGCACAGAAAATGTCGCACACGAACCTACTCAGCTCGGTAGAGTGCGGCGGCAGCTTGCGACATGACGCACGGTGTTGTCTATGCCGCATGAATCAGGCGACAACGTGCATCATGTAGCATGCGGCACTATTGCATGCCACAATGTTACAAGATGTTGCCCCAGCATAAACGAGGTTTAATATTTCAGTTGGTTGACGTGCACCTTTCAGCAAATTGGAATGCAGGACCGAATATGCGTCACTTCGGTTATGTGGTAACAGTGCGATTAATTCAAACAGCTGCTGCCTACACGGCCAGTTCATTTCAGCAATGGAGTTTTTGCTGGTACTTCGCTACAGCATTGTAGAATCTCAAAGGTTGGCCACCGGGTATTGAAGCAAATATCATCCTGTTTAAAGATAGGCTTCCTATTTTTGCCTATTTTAGACATCTGAGGACTGGAGTGAGACTGCTTAAGCTACACTTTCAAATACTTGATAGAATACTCAGTGAAACTGGAAACGTATCTGACGTGCATTTCAATTCACTTTAATATCCTGCCAGGAAAGCGTTCAATGGGAGCTCTGTATCTTATTTTGAAAATATGCTGCCTTTTCCGTTGCAAATATAGATACAGCAGAGCTAGTTAACGAAATAGCTGTTTCAAATTCCTGTAGAAAGAAATGTTGAAGAGCACTAACACAGATTCCGATATTTTGAATTTTTCGTTTTTGATGTATGGGTTACGAGAGGCTTATCCAAACATCGAAACAAATGCGAGGATATTTTATGACAATTTCAGCGTAGTTTAAGGAAATTAGAAATCATAAAAACTGGTTAAGGTCGAGTGTAGGTGAAGCAGACTGTCAAAATCAACTACCTTGCTGACGGAATATGACACATCTGCTTAGTTTTAATGGTATTATCAATGAGTTTGCTGCACCCAAACGAATGTAATGCAAAGGAAAGTTATAATAACAGTACAGTTCTTGGAAATAAATGTGTTCTCATCAGATAATTACAGCCCTTTTTCCTTTATTTCCTATTAATGATACGCACACTGTATATAATTTAATAGCAGCAAACAAAATCTGTTCTTTATTATATAGGATGATAAAATCAATGTACAGTAGCAACCATAAACAATGAGATCTACATTTTGTTACGAGGGCAAGGAGAGGAGTGGGGTAGCAGTGTTCGCTGGGGGCGAACTGGTCCAGCCAGGAGACATGCCCGAACTGGTCCGAATCCGCGCTAGGACGAGGTGCGAAGCGGAAAAGGAAGTTGTTTGTGGTGGGAGTACGGGCTACCTGATGCTGGTCCCTGGTGCTGGTCGAAAGGCCCGACTGCAGACAGCTCAGAGTAACATCTTATGTCTGCAACAGAGCACTACAAACTGGGTCTGATTACCTCTGGTCTATGTTACTCGCTACGTCAATGTCATATCGTACTCAAACTGTTTGATGTAGTAATAAAATTTCTGATGGAGTAGAGTCCCTCTGGCCCTTAAAAACGAGTCATCCCTGCTGTTTTAATGTACATGACAGGGTGCAACGCGGACGAATTTTTAAAGACAAGGTTTTTGGAGAAATTTCAAGGCTGTAGATGTCTGTGGAACATGTGCGAGGAGTATAGCGATATAGATGCAAGAAATGAAGTTTTTTTTTTTTTTTGTTTTTTTTTTTTTTGTTTTTTGTTTTTTTTTTTTTTTTTTTTTTAACGAAACCATAACGGTTTCGCGGGGAACATAGAGACAATGTAAGCCTGTCGACGTTCTGTATTTCTATTTTTAGGTTTTACTTCGGATACTTTTGGTAGTGAAATCTAAAAACTGAAATAATGACAGTCAATGGGTGTTAAAACGTAAAATTTACCTGCTTCATTGTTATAAGTATTAAAAAAGTCCAGCCTATATTTAAGCCATCTGCTATCACGAGCAAAGTGTAGAACTTTTTTTACAGCTCTAACAGTTGCTAAGTGTTTCCTTTCTTATGTATGTGTTGCATTTGCTACATGATGTGCGCCATCACATGTGTACTCTTTCTTCTTCGAATCTGAAATGACTTTCTTAAACTTACAGGTGATCCTTTATGCTACATACATAAATAAATTAACAACGTTTGCATGAAAGTCTTTTTTTGTTTATTTTTATTTACCATGGAGTATTTCCCCAGTCAACTATAAATCACGTTGCAGGATGTAGGAATCATTTTAGTCCATAACTGAGGGGATACAACAGCACCGAATCTGAGGTCCTCTTAACTTCTGCCGGTAGCTAGAAACTGTAATATAGCTAACAGCTTCTCTCATGACTGTACACAATATCGTTAAGAATGGTTTGATGATGTTCAGCAGCTCCGAAATGCGAAAAGGAACGCGAGTGATTTTCTTCCCTTGCATTAACCACTTATTTTCCCAAGGCTTTCTTTCGGCTTTTTTGTGAGCTATATAACAGGCAAGGCAAGCCCACATTTTTGTTTCCGTGTAATACCAAGCGGGATCTCGTAGCACAGGGCCGGCCAGGGCGTACCGAACTCTCGGAAGTACACCGAACAGCGCGACATCTCGTATAATATTGTGATGCGGCAGTTTTCGGTCGGCACAACTCTCTGAGTTCATCAGAATTGTGCTGTCAACGCTGTGTAACCTTCGCTACTTGGTCGGGGTATGAAAGGCGTTCAAACGTCCAGTGGCTGTTTGCACAAAAACTAGCGATCTATCGTTGCTATCCTTGAAAATGAATGGGAATGACAAGAGAAAGGGAAGAGAATTCTCAATTCGCATAAGCGACAGGTTCTGCATATTTTCTGTGAAACGACATTACAGTACCACGCAGCAAGGATTTAAAGATTTAGTTGTCAATGAAAGGGCAAAAAATGACAATGATCGACAGATGGGATTCATTGTTCTGTACGGTACATCAAAAAGCACCTTGTGCTAAACTTGCAGGCCTGAAGCACGTGAAGAAATTCGTGGTACAAAGAGCAAAATTTCTGAAGTCGCACGCGTTATTCCATTGTCAGTTGCAACAATGTTCACTGAAACTGAACGATGAATGCAAGGACTTCCAATGTTACTGCAAAGTACATTGGAAGTCAAGGGACATGGCATGCCTCGAACGATTTTTCAATTTAAAATTCGCTATTATTGAATTTATGAAGGAAAAAGGAGTACAGGAACGAAAATCAGATGATACGGATTGGCGTGCAAACTTCGCATTTTAAGTGGACTTGATTGCACGCTGCCCACAGTAAAACATTGCAACTTCTCTCTGATTTGATGGGGATCAACTTAAAAAGAAAATCACTTTGTAGAAGGGACACATTCTACAAAGACAGTCCAGTTCACCAAGCTCACTGGTATTGAAGTAAACGCGAGGTCTGAAGAATTCATTGGCCTTGGAAGAATTACTATCAATCGTACATCTGGTTCTGACCCGTTTTCAACACCGTTTGCTGTTTCATTTGAAAGCGCCCTGTGCATGTACAGATGCAACTGATTGACCTGCAAATTAATTCCAGTTTTAATGATAAATATTTTTACATCAAAACTGTACAGGACGTCTACATTGCTTTCCTCTGGTAGAGTTTCCAAGTCACCATAATGGGGTTGCAAAAGTGCTATAATATTCCGATCGACATATTTGTGTAAAAGATATTTTTTCGATCATGAAACTAAGTCACGTTTGCGTGGCAACTTGATTGCGAAACTCTGTGAAATTGTCTGTCCGTATGCCGACAGTTTGTATCAGATAAAAATTATATTACGCCTTCAGTGCGCCAAAAATAGTTATATAAAACTAAGTAGTATGCAGTGCGACTGCACTGCCATTTAAATGCGGCGTGAACGCAGTTTTCTGCTCTTCTTCAGACAGTGTGGCAGTGCGGGAAATGTGCTGCAAGGCTGAGTGGTTTGGCACCCATGCCCGGGTACGATTCGTGAGCCGAACCCTGTTGTAGAACATAAACTGAATGAACCTATAGCTGTGTTCTTGCCCCCACAAATACAACGCCCCTTAGCTCAAATTCGGCACAAAAATAGAGTAGCAAAGGAATGGAAGATCACCAGAGATCAGGCCACCAGAAGGCTGCTCAGTCGTCTACAACGAGCTCAAGGCAGCGCTCAATGAGTACAGAAACCAGCAGTGGTGAAACCGCCTCTCGGTCCTCAAAATGGACGATCACACACTTTGGAAAGCTACTAGACAATTCATCAAAAGATGCGCTTGGATGCCGCCACTGCACAGCGAGTGGGGGATTGTCTACAGCCATGCTGCCAAGGACAACGCCCTCGCTGATGCTTTTGAGAGCCAGTTCCAGGCGGCAGAATTTCAGGATGGAGAGTATGAGGATGTAGTTCACTGTCAACTGGCTGTCTTCCTCAATGTTGAGGAAGACGCAGAAGACGAATATCCACTTTTTGCCCCCAGAGACATGGCAAAACTAATTAGGTCCCTTGCAACAAAAAAGGCGCCAGGACATGACAGTGTAATCAGTCGGTTACTTAAAAGCCTCCCGCCCTCAGCAATCACACACCTTGTAAATGTCTTCAACAAAATTACTCGTTCCTGCGAGTTCCCAGCTTGATGGAAACCCACAGAAGTGGTCGTGATACACAGACCAGGTAAAGACCCTTTATTCCCACAGCATTACAGGCTGATTAGCCTCCTGCCAACTCTCAGCAAGGTCTATGAGCACCTCCTGCTAATACCCATGTAAGAGCATATTACCAACGAGCAATTTCTGCCGGATTCCCGATTCGGATTCTGGCAGAACCATTTCCCCCCAACAGATCATTAGAGTGGTTGAAGCTGCCACAGAGAGCCTCAACGACAGATGCTAATGCAGGATAGTGCTACTACATGTAGCCAAAGCCTTCCACTCAGTATGGAATAAAGAGTACTATACATACAAGGGTTCCCCGGGAGCATAATCATGTTAATACAATGCTAACTCATGAATAAAACTTTCTTTGTCAAAGTACAAACAGCCACCTCCACCAAAAGGGGTATCCATGCTAGGGTGCCACAGGGGTCATTTCTGAGACCTGCATTGTACAGTTTGTACACTGTGGACACCACCACAGCCTACCAGGTGCACACCACACAATATGCTGATGACAAGCCTTCTACACATGCAATGGGAATAAGGACCTGACCTGGTCATCCATAGGCTACAGAAGGTTTTAGATGACACAGAAACTTGGGCCCGTCACTGGCATATCATCATCAGTTCTGAGAAAACACAGGCTATGCTGATCACCTGGAGGTTTGGGAGACGCAGACAGACCCCCTCAATGCCGCTTCGCCTCCCCCCCCCCCTTTCACCTACACCTACACGGAACTCAACTCCTCTGGTGCAGAACTGCCTTGGTGTAACCTTGGACTCTCATCTTACATAGCAGCCCCACATAGACAAGGCCCACAGGGAGATCTGTGCTAGAATGTTCATCCTCTACCCTATTCTGAACTCAACCAACTCCCTTCCCTGTGATACAGGAGTAAATGTGTACCAGGCATTTATAAGGCCAGTTATGGAATATGCATGCATTGCTTGGGGATACGAGGCCAAGCAGCAACTGGACAAACTACAGAGGCTGCAGAACTCTGCCCTCAGGCAGTCCCTGCATCTACATATTGGGTTTCCAACAAACGATCTGCATGCCGCTGCTGGAATCCCCTTCCTTAAAGAGTGTTTCCAAGATCTGGCAAGGGCTTTCTAAGAGAACTCTTCCAGATATGCAAATAACCTCATCCACTCCCTAGAGCGGTATGACATGTCCTGCAAGAAGCACAAATGTCCGATGATCTTCAACAGCTAAGTCGAAGGGAAAATCCCAGTTGCCAAATCCTAATTCTATTTCTTCACCCCCTAGAAATCAATCACCTCGCAAACCTCAAGCAAGTACTATACACACACAGAACATTCATCACAATACACACGACATCCAAAAATCATAGAAAAAAATCACACACACAAGTAAACACGTGGAGTAAAAGCCAAAAGGGTACACACTCCGCCATACACTTCCCCAAAGAGAGGAAAGTACCAGATGAGAGAGAGAAGGCTGAATTCACAGCGGCACTGACAATTGTCGTCAGATGCCATCACCAGAAGTTGTCCAGCAACATCGGCCGATGGCTTGGTCACTGTGCGTTCTATCTCATTCAACAGTTTTTGATGGGATCACAGAGGCTAGGTTAGGTTAGAATCTATTCTATGTGTGATGTAGGTTAGATTTTATCATCCAAGGATGGGATGGATATAACGATGCCTCTTTGCTTGGAGATGTGTGCTGCTAAGAAGATGCCAAATTCAAGTAAATAAGCTACATCTGACTCAAAAAGAATACGGCAAGTACTGTACACTCTGTCCTCAGTTACTGGAATTACCAAACAAGTTTTACAAACAAACGAGATGAAGGGAAAAACACCATGCCGCAAAAGCTAAAAATGCTCGAACTTTGTGATGCCATTTTCCTTCTCTCACCAATATAAGTGTCAGAAGGTACCACCACCCTAAAAATTAATGGGTCATAATTGGTGTTTTTCATATTTATATGCATGTATTACAAAAATTAGTAATTTCAGTGACATGCTGCCCTAACAATCTCTCCAAAACATGTCATTCATAATGTGGTTTATTATGCTACAGTGGCAGGATGTGTGACTTCAGAGTGTAAAGTTTTTGCCAATGAGGTTATGAGTACATAATGGTTAACTTACAGGGTGAAAGCACATGTTTTTGTTATATGATGCATGGATAAAATACGTGTGTAAGTAAGCAAATTTTATCTAATTACTGAAAGGCAGATTTTCTTATTTTACAGCAACTCGCTATTTTCTAAAAATGGTGAAAATTTATGCAGTACTGGCAGGATATTCGGATAATCAGCTTCTAGTACATTTCATTGTTCTCTAAACACTTACCCAGTGGATTTTAGAAAGGAAGTAACACTATTCCTGGGGTCAGTATTACTTCAGGTTGAGAGTTGCTATTAATAGAGAAAATCAATAATATTACAGTTTCTTGTAGTGTACTTGCACAGCTGCAAAATTCAGTGTAGAATAAATTAAAAATTTCATAGTACAGGTATTTGAGTTGCAAATGTGAAAATATTAGATTTTAAATTATTATTTAGAGCATCTTAAATGACATTCAACATATCACACAAAACTTTGAAACTAAACTCTTCAGAACATGGTATGGCTCTAGGCCTAATTATTAGAAATATGTAATCAATGGATGTCAAATATCAAAGTGTCACTTCTGAATCACAACTGCATTTTTAATATGAGAATTGGATTTTTAAAAAGACCTTGAATCACACCTCTACAAGTAGTGGCCTACTCAAAATCTGCTGCATTTATTTAACGTTGTGCAGGTAAATGTCGATTAACCTTCAATGACTGTCATTAAGTATATGTGTGGAAAACAAACATAAAGTTTAATGTAAGATACTTTGAACACCTAAACCAATGAAAAGTGGAAACACGTATATACGCCACATTTGCAAACCACTTAATGTAACAGAATCACCATCTTATTCCTGCAAAAGCAACACCAGTGAGCAGTAATAATAATCTGTAGACAGCTACAACAACGCAAAAAGATCCACTACTGTAACTTTAAGCGGAAGATAAGCCATCCTTGTCACATGAACAAATTTTTTTCCAGATTATAATCCACACCTAAAATTCCTGATAAAGATTTTGCTCACTTGTGGTTTCCAATAAACCTGCGATTTCAATCCATAGATTCCTAATTGTATCTGGTTATGACATTTTTTATGTTCAGGATGCAACAGACTCTGCCTTGGACTACATTTTGGTTTTGAAGAAAACAAACTGATACGAATTTCACCGGTTGTCATCCAAAATGCTTACGTTTGGACGATGAGGCTGGCTACATTGTGACCATGCATGTAATGGCATACTGAATAGAAACGATCGGCCTTCTTCAGCCAATGTCGGTCCTAGGAGGAGTCCACTGATATCGGTGGCACTGTGACTGCAGTCTACAAAATCACACCGACAGGGGGTGCTTTAAACTCTGACAGCAGTCAAATCACCATGTATGTAGGATGCCATGAAACTGCTGATAAATTGATGCATGTGTAGAACTGGTCCAATGTATAACAAAAGAGAAGCACCTGTAAGAAAATAAAATTGCACACTGAGTTAACACAGTAAAATATCAATGCACTCACTAAATAAAAACTTAGAAAATTATAAGAGTTACTATTTAAAAAAAAACCTTCACCTTCTCAGTACCAATACTGCCAAAAATTTGTTGTTTACCTCATGCTGTTATGGCGAGTGTTATACTTATAACACAGAAAACACCATTTACTTTCGCTATGTAATATTTTTACTGGCACAAGATAAATCAAAACACAAAGAAATACGTTTTCGACAATCACGGTAACAGTCACGACGAATGTCTCACACCAACTAGTCAACAACCAAAGTAACTAAAACGAAGTACAAAAAAGCAAAGATATTAATATTTTCTGGCAGTTCTGCCACAGAGCCCCCCCCCCACCCCGAGGAGCGCGGAGCGCATTGGAGGAGTGATGAGGAGTAAGTGATAAAGGGAAGGTAAACATTTAAGGCATGACGTAATCTTGAACTCTGAGAGGTGGCCGTACGGTGCGGCCAGCACGGGTGATGGCAATAGGGGTAGGAGGATTCAGGGAAGACGAAGGAGAAGGGGGGGTTACTCTTACAAATAAAACATTATTGGAGTCTGCATAGGCTGAAATGTCATTTTGTGAAGTACCAGGAGCCACATTGAAGCACAGTAATAGCTTAAAGTCTTTCTGGTCAGATGGCACAGAATTGTTTTGAATTTCAAATAAAAAAAGAAAAGTGTCCACAAGTTGTATTTTTATAGAGTCCACATCATAGTCACTCAAGTTCACTTGAAACACTAGTTCATTACTGCTGGCACTCAGAGGCGTGAAGTACAGAAGAGGGGGGCCTTGACTTGCAGAGAGTGTTTGATTAGCTTGTGGAGAAGGGTTAAGACAGGCCTCTGAAGTTTCTTGCAAAACAAATTCATTAGCGTGTATGTCGGTGTCGTTAAGGATCCATGCTGGTTTCAAGCGCTCAATGGACACGACAGATGGTTTGTTCTTAAAGAGGATCATATAAGTATTTTCAGAGTGTGACAGGACCCGGTATGGGCCAGTGTAGGGTGGAGCAAGGGTTGGACGCACAGCGTCCTCTCTAAGCATCACATAGTTATAAGAACTGAGGTGTGGGTGAATGAAAACCACGATCGAGGTTGCGGAAAACGTAACTTGGTGATATGCTGTCGAACCTGTCGTACCAACTCAGGAAGTTGATCCTCAGGAAGTAGAGGAGGATCATCAAGAAAATCCGCCGGAAGTGCGAGGTTTTCTCCGTAAACCATCTCAGCAACTGACGCTTTAAGGTCTTTTTTGAAAACCGTTCTCAAACCTAAAAGGACCCAGGGGAATGCCTCAGTCTAAGAGGAAGAATGACACATGAGAGCGACCCTCAGGGTACGGTGCCATCGTTCTATTATGCCGTTAGATTGCGGGTGATAGGCTGTAGTACTGAATTTGTTGATACCACACAGTTGACAGAGGCGATTAAACAGATTAGATTCAAACTGTCTCCCCTGGTCTCTGGTAGAGATGGGCAAAACTGTTCTTTTCAGAGATCGGATCAGAACTGTTCACTCCCTGAAATGAATTAGCTCTTTTTCATGACTCACCACTCATTTACAATAGAAAATAAATGGAAGGCACATTGCCCTTTAAACTTGGTTTATTCCAGTACTATACCTGTATTTTGATCTTATTTGATCCTATTTTGAAGTAACACAGATAATGAGTAAGAATTTTGTATTGTTTATTGAAATTTCCACGATATGACAAAGTTTTTGATTATTGATTTATTTTGCACTATCGTGGTTTTTTGGGTGATCGGAAAATGTTGTAACTTGAGATTTACATTAACAATATATTTGGCTACAATGTATTAAAATTTCATTAACCTCATACAAATACATCGCAAGCCATATATTTTTAAAGTGAACGTTTCCTTCCGAAGATGCCTAAAATCGCAAAATCCGTACCAGAATAAGAAAAAAACTATAAATTTGACTGTAAAACGAAAGTGCTGCATATAGCCTTACGCAGAATAAAACAAGGAAAATATAGGTGTATCACATTTTGCGATACGTTTATCGGTTCGCTCGTAATTAAAGCGTAAATTCGAGTGTCCATAATAAAAATCCTATAGTAAGAGGAGTCGTCAGGAACCTAATCTAATCAGTTTAAACAAATAAAAATAAAATAAAAACAAATGATGTATACATAACATAATAATGTAATATACGTAGTGGTATTACTACGAAGAACAATATCCAGTAGAGACGAACTCCGATGCCGAGCCGCTGAGTCGAGCAGGTCGAGCCGCGAGCTGTATTACTGCGTGAGCCGAGACCGCAGAGACCAGAGTGACACCTGAGTCGCTTTGCTCAACGCTCTGGCTAGAGTCGAGACGGTGGGGTGAGCGTTGAGCGGGCGAGTTCCGAGGGTGGGGGGAGCGGTGAACTCACCCGCTCCGAGACAAATCGTCTGTTCTCTTGCGAGCAGGTTGTTGCAAGTAGTTCCTATGTTATCCGCTAGGTGGCTCTCTGTCCTGTTGCTCGCATCAACTGCCCAGAGGGCGATGCGAAGTCAAGCTGCGCCAGACACTGCGCGCGGCAGACGACGCACAGAGACGGCACGGCATATGTGAAACACTAAATCCAATGGGGCACTGCACAATGGAGGCAGCCAAGGTAGAAGCAGGGCAGAGGCCGGCGCTGGCTGTGTTGTGTGGCGTGCACTGTGCTGTGACCAGCAGAGGCGCCGCTGATATGCTCCGTCTCTCTCTCTCTCTCTCTCTCTCTGCCGTGGGAAACGTTTGGAGTTACCGTTCTTTTTTTCTGAATCACTGATTGTTCACTCCTTTGAAAGATTCAACTCTATGAATTAGTTCAAGAGTGCATCCCCCATCTCTAGTCTCTGGTAAGCGAAGTAGGGCAACGAAAACGAGAAAGCCAATGGTGGACAAAAGCGTTAGCTACAGTGTCGGCCATAATGTCCACGATGGGGATAGCCTCGGCCCAATGTGTGGTACGATCTATCATGGTCAGTAAGTAACGGAAATTGTTAGATATCGGTAACGGACCGACGATGTCCAAATGGACATGACGGAATCTACCTGAGGGCACAGTAAATTTGCCTAATGGGGGCTTAGTATGTTTGTGTATTTTGGCACTCTGGCAAGGTATGCATGCTCTCGCCCACAGGTTACAATCGCTTCTTACATTAGGTCAAACATATCTCTCTGTACTGAGGCGAGTAGTCGAGCAAATGCTCGGGTGAGCGAGATTGTGGATTGTGTCGAAAACGTCTTTCCTAAGAGCTTTAGGGACTATAGGACGAGGAGGACCTGTTTTAATGTCACAATACAAAGAGCAGTCATCATTAGGGAAGAGAAGTAGAGCAATTTGTAAGGAAGTATCAGAGTCAGAGAGAAGGTGCTGTATCTCTGGGTCAGATAGCTGGAGCTCATGTAAGCGGTGAGGATCAATAGCTGTCTTAGGGGGACAGACGTGACAGGTAGTCTGCTGCAACATTGTCATTACCCCTGATATATTGAAAGTTCGAAACATATTGTAATACCAAATCCATATGGCGGAACCTTCTGGGTAGTACATCTAATGCTGGTTTGCGGAGAGCCTCGACAAGGGGCTTGTGATCTGTGTAAACTGTCACAAGTCGGGCTTCAATATCTGTACGAAAGTACTTTACGGCCTCAAAAATGGCGTAAAGTTCACGATCAAATGCGCCCCCTTTCTTTGCGTTTCGGTGAGCTTTTTTGAAAAGAAACATAGGGGTGTAGTACCTGTTGGTAGGGTCTGTTGCAAAACTGCGCTAATGGTATTATCGCTAGCGTCTGTGGTTGTTGTCAGGGAGGCGTCAGGGTGAGGGTGAGACAGGGTAATAGCATTCAACCAAGGCGTACTTAAGCGAGTCGAAGGCTCACTGCATGGTCTGATCCCATTCTATGCGTCTGTCACCTGTGGTATTCTTTCCCTTTAAGGCCTCAGTGAGAGGGGCTTGAAGAGATGCCGCATGTGGAATGTGGAGTCTAAAAAAAGTTACCATTCCGAGGTATCTACGTAACTCTTTATAGGTTTGAGGGAGGGGAAGGTCAAGTATTTGTTGTACTCTATCTGAGTTGAGACGAATGCCCTCATTATTGACCAAATGTCCCAGGAAAATAACCTCTGGCTTCTCCAGTTGGGATTTGTCATGATTAATCTCAACTCCATGTCGTGTCAGTCTATCAAAAACCTGTTGGAGGTGTTGTTTGTGTTCCTCTGCAGTTGTGGAGAAAATAATAATGTCGTCTAGGTAGGCATAGCAAAAATTAAGGCCATGTAGAATGGTGTCAATGAATCTTTGCCAGGTCTGAGCGGCATTCTTCAATCCATAAGGCATAAACAAATATTCATATAGTCCAAACGGGGTGATGATAGCGGTTTTGGGGATATATTCTTGGTGCATGGGAATCTGATGGTATGCCTTTTTGCAGTCTAACACAGAGAA
The DNA here is from genome assembly GCF_023864345.2 of Schistocerca serialis cubense. Classification (NCBI taxonomy): domain Eukaryota; kingdom Metazoa; phylum Arthropoda; class Insecta; order Orthoptera; family Acrididae; genus Schistocerca; species Schistocerca serialis. Next base: position 697,228,941 of record NC_064638.1, on the reverse strand, counting down.
AAAATTGGCACCGAACATGGATTGTGAAAAATCGTGGAGGTGTGGGACAGGGTAGTTATCAAGTATTTTTCTGGCGTTCAGACGCCTAGAGTCTCCACAGTGTCGAAAGGAATTTTCCTCTTTGGGGACGACATGTATTGGGGAAGACCACGTACTGTCCGAGGGGCGGACTATACCCAAGCGTAAAAGTTCATTAATACATTCTTTGGCAGCGGTAAGTTGTTTTGCATTGAGGCGTCGGGGGTGAGAATGGGCAGGCGGTCCCTCAGTTGTGTTAAGCCTGTGACAGATGCCCGTAGTAATGGCCTTGATTTTGTGAATAGGTGTGGCCGAAATACGTGGAGGGACGCAGGAAGGAGCGACGTTATCGATGGTGCGCGGTGAGTATGAAAGGGAACTAACCTGGAACAGGTTATCATTGAACGGTAGTTAAGTGAAAGCTGCAGTGTTGTCCGCAGAGCTGCGCTGTGCGACAGCCGACGGTGTTCCATTGACTATGGTGTTGCTCCATGAAGGAATCGTTGCGCGCGCATGCATGGCGTCGCCTGTAAGGCTGGCCACAAGGTGAGACGCAGGTCCGTGAGGTGACACAAGGTGACTTTTTGCGAACCACACAACTGAATGGTCCTGCGCACGTTAGAGTGCAGTGTGATGTGACGCAGTTCCTGCGCTTGGTGACCCTGTGGACCGCAGTTTCCTGTACGCAGTTTACTGCGAGGCTCACGGTGGTTCTGGCTCTTGGTAGCTCGAAATGGAGGAAAAACTAATTGAAGCCGTACGTGTTCGCAAAGTTCTGTATGATACAAGCCATGAAGATTACTTAAAAACGAAGCTGAAAACTGAGAAGTGGGAGGAAGTGGCCAAGGAAACGGACATATGAAATGGTAAGTTGCATTGTAATTCGTCGTTCGAATATATATATATATATATATATATATATATATATATATATATATATATATATATATATATATAAAGACCTCACATGTTCTCAAATCTATGAAAACAATTAATAGTTACTTAAGACAGTTCGAGGAAGCGAGAAATATGCTTTTATACTTATATATTAAAAAATTAAGCCATTGTGTTCACATAAAGACTGTAATACCCTTGGTTACTTCATTTGGATATATGGTAACTCTAGTTCCAAGGCTTTGAAGTTTGGACACAATGTTGCACTGAACTCCTCGCATGTAAATGTTGACACAATGTTCTACTAGAATATGCACGCATATATATATATATATATATATATATAAAGGGTGTCACAAAAAGGTACAGCCAAACTTTCAGGAAACATTCCTCACACACAAGGAAAGAAAATATGTTATCTGGACATGTGTCCGGAAACGCTTACTTTCAATGTTAGAGCTCATTTTATTACTTCTCTTCTAATCACATTAATCATGGAATGGAAACACACAGCAACAGAATGTACCAGCGTGACTTCAAGCACTTTGTTACAGGAAATGTTCAAAATGTCCTCCGTTAGGGAGGATACATGCATCCACCCTCTGTCGCATGGAATCCCTGATGCGCTGATGCAGCCCTGGAGAATGGCGTATTGTGTCACAGCCGTCCACAATACGAGCATGAAAAGTCTCTACATTTGGTACCGGGGTTGCGTAGACAAGAGCTTTCAAATGCCCCATAAATGAAAGTCAAGAGGGTTGAGGTCAGCAGAGCGTGGAGGTCATGGAATTGGTCTGCCTCTAACAATCCATCGGTCACTGAATCTGTTGTTGAGAAGCGTACGAACACTTCGAGTGAAATGTGCAGGAGCTCCATCGTGCATGAACCACATGTTGTGTCGTACTTGTAAAGGCACATGTTCTAGCAGTTCAGGTAGAGTATCCCATATGAAATCATGATAACGTGCTCCATTGAGCGTAGGTGGAAGAACATGGGGCCCAATCAAGACATCGCCAACAATACCTGCCGAAACGTTGATTGCACAATTGCGTGCGGATTCTCGTCAGCCCACACATGTTGATTGTGAAAATTTACAATTTGATCACGTTGGAATGAAGCCTCATCCGTAGAGAGAACATCTGCACTGAAATGAGGGTTGACACATTGTTGGATGAACCATTTGCAGAAGTGTATCCGTGGAGGCCAATCAGCTGCTGATAGTGCCTGCACACACTGCACATCGTACGGAAACAACTGGTTCTCCCGTAGCACTCTCCATACAGTGACGTGGTCAACGTTACCTTGTACAGCAGCAACTTCTCTGACGCTGACATTAGGGTTATCGTCAACTGCACGAAGAATTGCCTCGTCCATTGCAGGTGTCCTCGTCGTTCTAGGTCTTCCCCAGTCACGAGTCATAGGCTGGAATGTTCCATGCTCCCTAAGACGCCAATCAATTGCTTCGAACATCTTCCTGTCGGGACACCTTCGTTCTGGAAATCTGTCTTGATACAAATGTACCGCGCCACGGCTATTGCCCCGTGCTAATACATACATCAGTGGGCATCTGCCAACTCTGCATTTGTAAATATTGCATTGACTGCAAAACCACGTTCATGATGAACACTAACCTGTTGATGCTACGTACTGATGTGCTTGATGCTAGTACTGTAGAGCAATGAGTCGCATGTCAACAGAAGCACTGAAGTCAACATTACCTTCCTTCAATCATTACCTTCCTTCAATTGGGCCAACTGGTGGTGAATCGTGAAAGTACAGTACATACTGACGAAACTAAAATGAGCTCTAACATGGAAATTAAGCGTTTCCGGAGACATGTCCACATAACATCTTTTCTTCATTTGTGTGTGAGGAATGTTTCCTGAAAGTTTGGCCATACCTTTTTGTAACGCCCTGTATATATTGCTGTAATATATGAATTTATACAAATTTTATAATGCGGAAACATTGTTACGAAAAATCGTGAAAAATTACATGTATATAGGTTATATATAATATAATAAAGAAATAGGTACCTAAAAGCCATCCTGCAATAGAATGCAATGTTGTGTCAAAATTTCAAAGCAATCGGTCCAGAGCTTTCGGAGGTTAGTGGCTATACACAAACCAACAGAACATTTTTTAAATGTATAGAGATATATGTTAATCATAATAGCTTACCTTAAAAACACAGCTAGTTTCTCCTTGGTTCCAATCGGCATTGTAGCGTTGCATCCCTGTCTGCCAATTTCATTCTTGATGAGATAGTATTGAAACTGCGTATTGAAACTACAATCCAACTTGTGATGATTGTCGCCGTGACTCACACTGCCGTGAGGAATTTGGCGTGAGCCCCCCTGCGCCACCTCACGTGCCTGCGCCTCATTTTGCGGCCTGCCTAACAGCTGTCGCCTCTGTGTTTTGATGAAAGGCGGACGGTGAAGCGCAGGGCGGGGGGTTGCTGGGCGGGTTGCCGTCTTCGCTGTCCGGGTCGTGGCAGGCGCTGCTGTGGCTGCGTATAAACAGCGGTGCAGTGTGCAGGTCCCGTGTAGTTTCGTGCGTGTTATTACTTTTAATCTTGACCTCCTCTCTAAACCTGCACAATTCATCAGTCAGGGCATCACAACGTTGAAGTAGCTTTGCGCTGTCTTCGGACAGTTGGTCGATTTCAAGGCGTTGCGAAACGAAGTTCACTACGGCAGCTTTGACCACCTCAGATAGAATAGAAACTGTCTCTTTGTCTTGTTGACAGGACGTATTCGGGCTGCATTCTGTCGGCGTGGATGGGGAAAATCTCACCGAAAATTTTTGTTTAAAATCCACTGAGCACAGGGCAGGTGTAATTAAGTCCAAAGAAAAGTTATGAGCAGTTAAGAAGTCCAATCCTAATACTGGCTCGTCGATTTCTACTACCGAAAATGTCCATTCATAATTATGTGTATCATCGAAGTAAATACGAAGTTGCGTTACACCATAAACCTTTAATGAGGAGTTGTTGGCTGCTCTGATTTGGTGAGGCGAATGCTTGATTGTACAAGTGACCATTAAATGTGGAGTGACGCTCACATCGGCACCAGTGTCCACTAAAAACCATTTCTGAGAAGCTATATCCTGGATATACAAACGTCCGAAAGAATAATTCGTAAGTACTAGCTTGTGATCTGTTAGGCGATTTGACGTCACAGTGCGGACCGGTGCGCCTATAGCGGCCCGCCGTGCCTGTTTGGGCGCATTGCACAGGGTGAGCGGCAATTCCTGCCTATATTACCGTAAACGGAGTGATACCAGCAGAGATCCTGTGTTCATCCAGTGTTGTTACCGGGTGAAGGACGTCATTTGAAGCTGTGGTATGGGATGGTGAAGGACGGTGTGGAATCTGGTGCTCAGCCAGTGTACCCTGTCTGTTGTTTTGGAAAGATCGGCCTCTGCCACGCGGGGGAGGCGTAATATCGAGGGGGCCACACGTAGATAACTTTCTTCTGTTGATTATCTTATATGCGGCGTCGGCCAGCAATAATTTCGCTTGTAGAGGTTCCTGGTCGTGTGATAGGAGCTGCAGTTGGATAGCTTGCGGCAGCTTTGCAACCCAGAAAGAAAGTAAAGCTTCATCTGGCATAGTTTTGCTATCGAAGACTGCTCTGATACGTCGTCACAGTTGTGAAGGAGTTGAGTCTTTGAGATGTACATCTTGCAGAATGTATAAAACAGACTCTTGTGTAGTCTTAGCTAGACGTTCGCACATCTGTTGTTTTGCCAGTGCGTAACGATTTGCGGGGGCCACCGACAGCACTAAGTCCTGTACCCACTCAGCATGGTCCTCTAGGGCATTAATAAGCACAATAAATTTAGCACTGTCTGAATCGATGTTTAGGGCGGTGAATATAGTCTCTGTCAAAATAAACCACGTATGCGGATTGTCCATCGTGAACCTTGGTAATTTAGGAATTTTCTCACTTTTGTGTTGTGGATGTAACAGATCTGATAGCACAGCGTACGGGAGTGGCGGAGTGTTTATGAAGCTGTCACTCGCGGCGGCTGGTTTAAACACGGCTGGCGCAGGAGGCGCGGCAGGCGCAGCCAGGGCTGTGGAAACAACTCTCCAACCAGTAATTGTTGTCACTGAAATTTGTACCCATCCGTTTTTGTAATGGGTGGGGAGAGAATGTGTCCAAAACCGATTTATCAGCAATATATGGGGACCTCCAAGAGATCTGTGGGCTCGAAAAGTCTGTGAGGTTCGTAGTGTAGGGGCACTGTTGCACACTACGAGGTGCATTCAAGTTCTAAGGCCTCCGAATTTTTTTCTCCGGACTGGAAAGAGATAGAAACGTGCGCATTGTTTTAAAATGAGGCAGCATTCATTGTCAATACGTCCCAGAGATGGCAGCACCGTATGGCAGATGGAATTTTACCGCCAGCGGCGAGAATGAGAACTGTTTTAAATACTTAAAATGGCGACGTTTTCCTTACTTGAACAGCGTGCAATCATTCGTTTTCTGAATTTGCGTGGTGTGAAACCAATTGAAATTCATCGACAGTTGAAGGAGACATGTGGTGATGGAGTTATGGATGTGTCGAAAGTGCGTTCATAGGTGCGACAGTTTAATGAAGGCAGAACATCGTGTGACAACAAACCGAAACAACCTCGGGCTCGCACAAGCCGGTCTGACGACATGATCGAGAAAGTGGAGAGAATTGTTTTGGGGGATCACCGAATGACTGTTGAACAGATCGCCTCCAGAGTTGGCATTTCTGTGGGTTCTGTGCACACAATCCTGCATGACGAGCTGAAAATGCGAAAAGTGTCATCCAGGTGGGTGCCACGAATGCTGACGGACGACCACATGGCTGCCCGTGTGGCATGTTGCCAAGCAATGTTGACGTGCAATGACAGCATGAATGGGACTTTCTTTTCATCGGTTGTGACAATGGATGAGACGTGGATGCCATTTTTCAATCCAGAAACAAAGCGCCAGTCAGCTCAATGGAAGCACACAGATTCACCGCCACCAAAAAAATTTCGGGTAACCGCCAGTGCTGAAAAAATGATGGTGTCCATGTTCTGGGACAGCGAGGGCGTAATTCTTACCCATTGCGTTCCAAAGGGCACTATGGTAACAGGTGCATCCTACGAAAATGTTCTGAAGAACAAATTCCTTCCTGCACTGCAACAAAAACGTCCGGGAAGGGCTGTGCCTGTGCTGCTTCACCAAGACAATGCACCCGCACATCGAGCTAACGTTACGCAACAGTTTCTTCGTGATAACAACTTTGAAGTGATGCCTCATGCTCCCTACTCACCTGACCTGGTTCCTAGTCAATTTTTCCAACAACGAGAGACACTCTCCGTGGCCGCACATTCACCAGCCGTGCTGCTATTGCCTCAGCGATTTTCCAGTGGTCAAAACCAACTCCTAAAGAAGCCTTCGCCGCTGCCCTGGAATCATGGCGTCAGCGTTGTAAAAAATGTGTACGTCTGCAGGGCGATTACGTCGAGAAGTAACGCCAGTTTCATCGATTTTGGGTGAGTAGTTAATTAGAAAAAAAGTCAGAGGCCTTAGAACTTGAATGCACCTCGTACATGTCACAGGAGGTTGTACTTACGACGCACTGTGAGTCACAAATTGAGGGACAGCACTCATGATTGGTTTGTTATAGACGAACGTAGAAAGAGATTTCATAGCATGTGACATCACTGACGATGTTGAAAGAGTCCACAACGGCATTGTTGATGATGGAGAAAACTCCACGGCGTTGTACTTATCTTCCAATTTTATCCCAGTTGTTGGCGTTGTGCATAGGAAACCGTGGAAAGGCTGTGTAGAGGCACCATTAGTATCGTGTTGTAGTCCAAAAGGAGCGGAAGGTGAGCGATGTGGAGATGTTGAGGTAAATGGCCACATTGTCGAATCGGACGTATGTTGCGCGTCGGAGGTCACCAGTATGGCGAGTGTTATACTTATAACACAGAAAACACCATTTACTTTCACTATGCAATATTTTTACTGGCACAAGATTGGCAAACACAAAGAAATACGTTTTCGACAATCACGGTAACAGTCACACCAACTAGTCAACAACCAAAGTAAGTAAAATGAAGTACTAAAAAGCAACGATATTAATATTTTCTGGCAGTTCTGCCACACTGTATTCTTCTATTATCCTAGCATAATGTTTAATTTATCACATTGGAATTTTTCAAACATAGGGTTAGTTAAAAGCAGTTGGGAGTCAGTCTGTGTGTCTACGGACAAAATGTAATAATCAGCTTAAGTAAAAGTTACAGTGTGGATTTGATCATTTAGTAATTATTGCACTACAAAGTTGTTCAGAAAGCCCTTATAAAGAATTTCTGAAAAACTCGTCACTTTACAGTAATGCGATAATGGCCATTTGACAAACTGAGGATTTAAAAGACGAGTATTGAAACTGTGTTGACTACACAGTTGGTGCATTTCAAACAGCACATTTAAAAGCTTCAATTCTCGCATTTTCTTAACTGCTTATCGTCCACATTTCATTTCCAGTGTTACTCTTCAGATAAATAATTTCATAAAATTCTTCCTAACACTTAGATTGATATTGAATGTCAACAAATCCCTCTTTTTCAGAATTTTTTTCTTGCTATTTCCAGTTTGCATTTTATACTCTCTCTACTTTGACCATCATCAATTATTTTGCTGCTCAATTCTCCCTGAACTTTAACTGCCTCCCAATTTTCTCTTTGCTTGCTCGATTTGCAGATTGAGTAACACCAGGAATAGGCTACAACCTTGTTTCACTCCTTTCTCAACTGCAGTTTCTCTTTGATGTCCTTCAATTCTTGTAACTGCTGCTGGTTTCTGTACAAGATCTAAATAACTGTTCACTTTTACCTCTGCTATCTTCAAAATTTTCCAAGAGTGTAGTCCAGTCAACATGTCAAATGCTGGTTTGCCCTTCTTCACCCTGTCTTCTTGCATAAGTCACAGGATCAATGTCATCTCCTGTGTTTCTGCATTTCCCTGGACTCAAACTGATCTTCCCCAAGGTCAGCACTGAAAAGTTTTCCCATTCTTCTGTAAATAATTTGGGTCAAGAGCTTGCTGTTTGGTGGTATTCACACCAGTCAGCACCTCCTCCTTTGTAATTAGAGTTATTACATTCTTCCTTAATTCTGAGAGTATTTCACCTATCTCATATCTCAAACAGTGATTTTGTCATGACTTGTATCTGCAAGGAACCATATAATTCCAAGGAAATATCAGCTACTCCAGGAACCTTGTTTCAACATCAGTCTTTTAGTGCTCTGTCAAACTCTTCTCATAATATCGTATCTCCCACTTTGTTTTCACTTATTTCCACTTCTCTTTCTGTAATATTCTCAAGTTTGAATCTCTTATGTATGCCCTCTGTATATTCTTTCCACATTTCATTTCTTTCTTTGCTTGGTACTGGCTTGCCATCTGAGCTCTTAATATTCGTACAGCTGTTTCTCTTTTCTCTAAAGGTCTCTTTAAGGTCCCTGTAGGCAACATCTATCTTCGTTTTATCCTTACCTGCTTACCTATTTTGCACCTTCTGACAATCTCATTTTTTAGATGTGTGTATTCCCATTCATATGCTTCATTTTTATACTTTCTTCTTTTGTCAATTAAATTAATTTATCTCAGGTGTTACGCAGAGACTTCTAATATGTCTCTGCTGCACATCTCCCTCCCCCCCCCCCCCCCCACCTTTATTTTGTCTCAAAAGGCTACTGATTCATCTTCGTTCCACATCCTTAGGTCTATGCAATGTATACAACATTTTTTACACTACATACGTACTCTGAAAGTTACTCTACAGAGTGTGGTGGAGGGTACCTGTACCACTGCCAGTCATTTCCTTTCCTGCTCTGCTTGCAAATAGAGTGAGGGGAAAAAAGGATTGTCCATATGCCTCCATATGAGCCCTAATTTTTGGTATCTTATCTTTGTGGTTCTTATGTGTAATGTATGTTGGCAGCAGTAGAATTGTCCTGCAGTCAGTTACAAATGCTGTTTCACTAAATTTTCTCAATAGTGTTCCTCAAAAAGAACATTGTCTTTCCTCAATGGATTCCCATTGGAGATCCCAAAGTACTCCAAAATAATTGCATGTTGTTCAAACCAACCAGTAACAAATCTGGCAGCCCACCTCAGAATTGCTTCAATGTCTTCTTTTAATCCAACCTGGTGGGGATCCCAAACAATATAGCAGTAACCAAGGATAGGTCACAATGGCTATTCTATGTGTGATATCCTTTACAGATGAAACACACTTTCCCAAAATTCTCCCAATAAACCAAAGTCAACCATTCACCTTCCCTACCACAATTCTCACATGCTCATTCCATTTCATATTACTTTGCAACATTATGCTCAGACATTTAAATAACATGACTGTGTCATGCAGGACACTACTAACACTGTATCTGACCATTATAGGTATGTTTTTGCTACTCATCCGAATTACTTCACATTTTTATACATTCAGAGCTAGCAGCCATTCATCACACCAACTATAAATTTTGTCTAATTCATCTTGTATCCTTCTACAGTAACTCAGCTTCAACACCTTCCCAAACCCCACAATATCATCAGCAAACAACTCCAGATTGCTGCCCACCCTGTCCACCAGACCATTTATGTGTATAAATAATAATAGGAGTCCTATCACACTTCACTGGGGCACTCCTGTGATACCCTTGTCTCTGATGAACCCTTGTAATCAAGGACAACATGTTGGGTTCTCTTACTTAAGATGTCTTTGAGCCACGCACATATCTGGGGACCTATTCCTTCCTTCATTATCAGTCCGGAGTGGGGTACCATGTCAAATGCTTTTCTGAAATCCAGAAAAACGGAATCTGCCTGTTGCCCTTCATCCGTACTTCACAGTGAATCATGTGAGGAAAGAGCAAGCTGAGCTTCACACAAGCAGTTTTCTAAACCTGTGTGGATTAGGGGACATAGGCTTATTGATCTCAAAGATGTTTATTATATTTGAACTGAGAATATGTGTAACAATTCTGCAGCAAACCAAGGTTATAGGTCTGTAATTTTGCAGGCCCATTCTTTTACCCTTCTTTCATACAGTAGTCTTATGCATTTTTTTCCAGTCACTTGAGACTTTGCACTGGGCAAGAGATTCGCGGTGAGTGCAAGCTCAGTAAGGGGCCATTGCCGTAGAGCTGCCTTTGTAAAACCAAATTGGAATTCCATCTGGACCTGGCAACTGAACTGTTTTCAACTTTTTCAGTTGTTTATCTACACCAATGATACTTATTACTATGTCATCCATAGGAGAATCTGTTCGATGGTCAAATGTAGGTATGTTTTTACGATTCTCCTTTGTGAACTATTTTTTAATCACAAACTTTAAAACTTTGGCTTTCATTTTGCTGCCTTCAACTTCCACTCCACGCTAGTCAATGAGTGACTGGATGGAAGCCTTAGACCAGCTTAGCAAGTTTACATAGGACCAAAATTTTCTTGAATTCTCAGCCAGACCTTTACCTAAGGTATGATTGTGGTAATTGAATGCTTCATGCACAGATCTTTTCACAATCACATGAATATTTACAAACATTTGCCTGTCACCATTTGCACCTTCTCTTTTGAGCCAAGAATGCAACAGCCTTTGCTTCCTCAGCATTTTCCCAAGTTCACTGTTAAAACATGGTAGGTCTTTCCTGTCATTAATCTGCTTACTACGGACATAGTTCTCTAGATTATAATTTACAGTCTGTTTAAACTTTGCCCATAATTCCTCTGTGTCCATCTTACTGGAAATAAGAAACATCAATTCATTCTCTAAGTGAGATGCTAACAACTGCTTATCTGATCTTTCTAGTAGAAACACTCTCCTAGCCTTCTTGACTGATTTATTAACTTTCGTAACCATACTTGCTATGATGACGTCATGATCACCAACCTGTATCCCTATACTGATGCTGTGGATATGGTCCAGCCTGTTTGTAGCTACAATGTCTCAGATATTTCCATTGGGTGTGGTCTGCTGAACTACCCCCCTGCCCAAACAGTTTTTGGGAAACTACGTTCAAAAGTAGATCACAAGAATGTGTCTGTCTCTACCACCTGCAATGGAATGACAAGGATTCCAAGAAGAATTTGAGTGTGAGAACTTTCCTAGAGAGCAGTAAATTTGGGAACTTTGCTATGAGTACTTCAACAATTTACTGATGAAATTTTGACAGTCAAAGTGTCTTTAATATGAACACGGTGTGGCAAGAATTCATCAGAGTACCTCAAACTACTGCCTAGCCTAAAAAAGCTCAATGTGGTGCACTCCACAAGTACTCTCCTACCCAAATGGTTGCTTTCTTTGTGTAGTGCACCCCTGACCTGTCAAGGAGAGTCTTACACTTCCCTATCTGATAATACAGGTCTGCAACCAAGACTATCACATGGTTGACAACACCTTTGGTTGAGACCTTCCACTTGGCTCCAACCAAAGGTCCCAATCCACTCTCAGAACAGTGCTGCAAATTAAGAGCTCTTCTTGCACCCTGCATTTGAGGCCAGCCACCTTCACCACTTCCACCAGCCGCCTGTATGGGCTGAGAATGGCTTCAGAATCCATGCAACATGTGTCACTTGGGCCAGAGGTAATCCAAAACTTGTAGATGACAGCACCCTGCACATTTGATAGTTTCACGCAAAGCCGCCTCCACATCTCAGATGAGGCCCCCCTGGCAGACGTATTGAGTGCACTGGCTTTCTTTCTGGCCCTGAATGATAGCTCTCTAAGGGGGTCCATAAAGCACCTAACGTTGGAACTCCCGATAATCAGCAAACCCCTGCCCATGTGTGCCTGCTCGGATCCTGCTGAAGGAGTGACTACCTGTCCACTCACAGGGTAAACAGGTAAGACCAGGCAGCCCTACATTAGCCCTTTGCCTCAAACGACATGAACACATTAACACCTGCTCTCACCCTGTTGTGAGGGCGGATCCACCATGTTGGGTACACTATCTGGCTGTTAAGAAGAAATGGAAACTGCACTACAGACTGCCTGAATTTAAACTTACAATGTAAAACATGAGATTAAAACACTTATATACTGTCTTTCCTAGAACAATAAAACATATATTGCAAAATTAGTTTATAAACTAGAGTACAAGACTATCATAAAAATATCTAAGGGGGACTTTATACAACTCATACTTTATACAATTCATGGAGGAAGGACAAGGAAGGTACTTCAGTGCAACAAACAAAACATCCAATAATGGTCTAGGACTCCGTTAAAATACTAATAAATAGAAATTTTTGGAGAGATAATGTTGTCATGTAATAACCACAATCAAGTCCAAACCTGAAAGAAGAGTTGTCACTGAAGTACAACATTTGGCATTGAAAGCATATTTCTTATTAACACAGTTGTACAGTCAGAATGGAACTGAACTCATGGATGGAGAGTGCTACTATTTACACACACATTGAGGGTTCCAGAACATACAGACATAACAAATTTTAAGAACCTTCCAGTAATAGTAAACATTAAATGAGAAATTACTACTGGCAGTTCGGTTTGAACTGGAGAGCCACAGCAAGCCAGACAGCAACACTAACTGCTATGCAACAATATATGCAGCACAGCTCACAGAATTATGTTTTGATTAGAGCCAATTAGAGCACCCTAAATCTTGCCAGTGGTCCTCAGTATGGCAGCACTGTCAGATCTTTAAATTCTAATCATGTTCTCACACCCTCTTCATAATCATGAGCATCAAAGGTAGCCCTCTTCTACTGAAGCTTCACAACTGTTGGGTGCTCTAATGAGAAGCTCTCCATCATTGACCTGCGCCTCAGAACTTCAGTAGGGTTCCATATGGAGCACATGGACTATTTTTTTCTCTACGTTTGATGAAAGATCATAATCCTTGCTTACATATGTTATGTTCCGAGAAGCAACAAAGGATATGGTAGAGTCCAATAATCTCACATTAACAGAATTGAACTCCTCATTGGAGAAAGCTGCTTTTTATACAAATAATGAATATGCCAAAATATGCAAACATAAGAAATTTCAAGAACCTTCCAGAAATGAAGACTACTATATAACAAATAATTGTTAGTGGTCAGGTTTGAAATGGTGACACGTGGCAGGCCAGCTAGCAATGTTAACTGCTACGGCACACTGCATGCATCACAGTGTTTGGCAACATCATACACCATGGCGTGAAAATAACAAGTGCAAAGTCCTGTTACATGTTGCACTACAGAAAAATTATTCCACTATACTCATGGAATAAAACAGCAGCAACACTACAGCCAAATAAATGTCAAGATTACCTTGCTGAACACTTGCACAGAATTGGTATGTATCCATCACCTAAATGTATAATTTGCAGTACAGAAAGACACTGATCTGAACTGTTATCATCTGCTAACTTTTGGAAAATTAGTGGAACATTATGCTGAGAAGTTCAAAAACAAATGGCTGTGTATCAATCCAAAAGCTATTAAAGGAAAATAAAACCTTTAATGATGCAAGATAACAACTCTACATGTAAGGGGCACTGGTGTGTGTAACTGTAGAGATGTTGTAGGCTCCCATTGTTGCTGAATTGTGTAGTCCATTCTCAAGTGCCTTGGTATCCAGCATAATATCACCCTTTTACCAGCCTCTATAGGTATAAAATGAAGTTCTAGATGGGCTGTAGTGGTTTCTTTGGTGTGTACAACCACCAGATAGCCTTTTAGTGCACCCAGAGTCTGTAGAGAGAAAATGTCCATTACATTAATACTTGTTCCATGGTTCATTGATATTAAATTTTGTAATATGTAGAACGAGCCAGTTTAGCGTATTTTCTTTACACAATATAATTTTTTTGCAGATACTACTTCATGTCTAAAAATTCATCTATTGAGTAGAAGTTGTCATTCAGAAACTCTTTTAATTTATTTTTAAATGTTGGTTGGCTATCTGTCACACTTTTAATGTAATTTGGAAAATGACCAAAGATTGATTAATTACCCCAAAATATGATGTCATATGAAAGCAGTGAATGAAAATGGGCACAGTATGCTGATTTACTGACATGTTTATCACCAAAATTTGCAATAACCCTAATAGCATAAGTAGTTGAACCTAACTGTTCCTGCAGATCATCCATGTGTTCTTCCAATTCAATTTCCTATCAATGCACACACACAGAAATCTTTAATACTTTGCTTCAGCAACAGACTTCTGTTCAGTCTATATTTATCAATGGTGATATGTTATTTACTGAACAGAACTGTATGTACTGTGTTTTCTCAAAATTTAGTGAGAGTCCATTTGTAGAGAACCACTTAATAATTTTCTGGAAGACATTATTTACAATTTCCTCAGCTAATTCTTGTTTGTTGGGTGTGATTACTATACTTGTATCATCAGCAAAAAGAACAAGATTTACATCTTCATTAATATAGAGTGGCAAGTCATTAACATATATTAAGAACAATAAGAGACCCAAGACTGAACCCTGTGGGACACCATTCTTGATGCCTACCCAGTTGGAAGACTCTGGTGATTTTTGCAGACTATCTGTACTGTTAATTTCAGCCTTCTACATTCTTCCATATAAATTTGAATTAAACCATTTGTGCACTGTCCCACTCATACCACAATACTTAAGCTTATCTAGAAGTAGTTCATGATTCACACAATCAAAAGCCGTTGACAGATCACAAAATATCCGAATGAGTGATGTTTGGTTATTCAGAGCATTTCATATTTGATTAGAGAAAGCATATATAGGATTTTCTGTTGAAAAGCCTTTCTGAAAACCAAACTGACATTTTGTTAGTACTTCATTTTTTCAAATATGTGATGCTACTCTTGAATACATTACTTTTTCAAGAGTTTTGGATAAAGCTGTCAGAAGTGTGATTGGACAATAGTTGTTAACTTAGACCTATCCCCTTTTTTATGTGGTGATTTAATAACAGCATATTTCAGTCTATTTGGAAAAATGCCCTACATATGTGGCTAAGAATCCTACTTATCTGCTGCGAACAAGCTTTTTAGCACTCTGTTGGAAATGCCGTGCAAGCTTTTACTTTCAAGTGAATTTATTATTTTCCTAATTTCAGTAGGAGAGGTGGGTTGAATTTCAGTTGCATCAGTTGCTTAGGTATTGTCTCTCCCATGTACTGCCTTGCATTTTCTAATGAATAGCTGGATCCTGTTTTCTTTACAACACTAAAAATATGATAATTAAAAATTTTTCTACTTCTGACTTTTTTTTAACAAACTTTTCAATGAGTTTGATAGAAATACAGTCTTCCTGTGCTCTCGGTTGCTCCGTTTCCCTTTTAAGAATATTCCAAATTGCTTTAATTTTATTATCAGAGGTGCTTATCTCAGACATAATGCATGTACTTCTGAACGTTTTAATAACTTTTCTTAATACAGCATCATAGTTTATATATCACTGTTTCTGGATCATTACTTGCTTTAGCTATTAGATACATATACCTTTTCAGTTTACAAGATTTTTTTATCCCTTTAGTAAGCCATGGCTTTTTAGATGGTTTCTTGCAATTATATTTCACTGTTTTCTTAGGGAAACTGTTTTCAAATATACTCACAAAGTGCCGGTATTATGAAATAGGTTAAATTTTAAATTAGCATCAGGTCCCCTGTACACCTCATCTTAGTCTAAAAGTTGCAAGCTCTCCTAAAAATTGCAATTATTAAATGATTAATTGAACACACTATTTTGGAGGACTGTTTTGCAATACAGTATGGAGCTATGTCATATATTTGACTAGCTGTGAATCATGATCAGAGAGACAATTCTTAACAGGAAAAGTTTTTATTTGATTAAATTTATTTTGGTCTGTAAAAACATTATCTATCAGTGCACTGCATTCCTGTACCACCAGAGTAGAAAAATCAATAACTGACAACAAACTGAAAGAGCCAAGTAATATGTCAGGCTCTCTCTCTCTCAGAAACTCTACACTGAAAATCCCACAAACAATAATTTGCTTCCCTCTGTCAGACAGATAGCACAACAAATAAGTCCCAGTCACAGCACAAATTTTAATCCATTTCTTCAGCTTCCATCATTATACTAGAGAAATGGCTTGAAGGTGGCCCAGCACTTAATTGTGAATTGCAGAGTAATCACGTAGATTAAGATGTAAAAAAAATAGCAAAATAGTTTTCTGTACCTACAATGACCTCTGGGCTTTGTTGCCCTGTCCTAGGAAGAAGCAGTTAGTAGAAAAATTGAGATGAAGCCCATTGTCCATAAGAAACTTATTAAATATTTAACTACAATGTTATCTAAATTACTTGGTTACATCATGCACCTTTCCATTTATTCCATATCCATTAACTGACAAAGTTCCACGATGGAGTTGGTTCAACGATTTCATGAATCGTTACAAACATGTTTGTCTATAATAATGAAGACAATCAATTTTTGACAATATAATGTACTTGTACACGTAAAAAACTACTTGCCAATTGACAGCAGGAGAAAACACACACACACACACACACACACACACACACACACACACACACACACACACACACACACAAGTTTAGAAAAAAGGGATAGTGTTCTGAAAAATCACTCAGAACCCTGGGTCAGGGGAGACTTACCAGATGGGGTGAAAAGAAAAGATTGATTGTTGAGGACTGCACCAGACAAGATTTGAAAACCTGAGAGTTTAAAGTGAAAGACAGGGTAATATGCGAGACAGAGATTACTGCTAAATCTTCATGTACAAGTTAATAAGAGTGAAAAGCTAAGTGCAACCCTTTTATTTTTTATGTATGTGCTCTCCTGCCAACTCTTGGTGAGTAGAATTTTTATCTATCCAGTTGCATTACATTTTCAAACACTAGTTATTTTCATTGTTACATTAGCCCATGCAGCCGTCGTTCCTTTTTATGTAACCCTCTTGTCAGTCTTTGTTGTTGCCCGCCTTGTTCAAACTGTCATCTGCTTTCTACCTTATGTGGTAGTCCATTCGTTTATCTATCTTTACCACCCAGATTAACCAACACTTTGTCCCTGCATCTTTTCTAGTACTGATTTCCATGCATGTAGATGGATCCATTGTTATTTACAAATTTGCATATAACAATTTTTTATGGTTCACTGCACTGCAAGGCCTTCTGCCGATCATCATCACCAATTTATTTGCAAATTTGACAGCTATTTTCTTTCCCACTCTCCACTTATCTTGTTTATACATAATTCTTTTGCTTTGTTGTGCTTTTGTTTTTCGCCAAACCAGTCTGATAGACTTTTTCTGCTCTCCCCTACATTACTTCATTTGCCAAACAAAGTAGTTTACATTTTCATTTATGAGTTTTTCTTTCTGTCTGCCCAGTTTTTAAAATTATGTCTCTTTTCACGACTTTCCCTATTGACTTTTCTTTTCCAATCATTTTTTTCATATCATATAGGCCAGTTTTCTAGTGAGAAATTCTCATTGTCTGTTATGATTTTTGTACCAATTTTTCTGATTTTTCCAAATTTTTTCCTCACTTTTCTACCATTTTTCTATCTTTTTCCACCCTCTGCTTCGTTTCTTTGCGTCTCCACCATTCCTAACACTACAAACTATCCTTACTTGCCATGATGAATCCCATCGCACATGTGAATTGGTTATTTTCGAAAACATGCTTTTGCACTATCAAAACTGAGATCCCATATTCTGTTTCTTGAAACTTGCTTGTAGCTTGAAGTTTCTTCCAAAGGTCTAACATTGAAACTCCCTGTTTCTGAATTTAATCTTACTCTACACCTGCCTCTTTTACAGATTCAAATACAGCAATCTCTTGCACGTACCCGGCTAATCTGTGACCTATATACCATAAATGCCAATTTCCACTCCACCAGACTTCTTTCCTTCTACAATAGCCTGCTGTTATCTACATTTCCTTGTATGGTATTGTCCGTCATGCCAACTTCAAGCTGCAACAACATGACAGACTTCACCTTAAAAAATTATCCCACCTTCTCCTGAATTACCTCAACAATGGTGTTTCCCTTCCTGTCCTCCTGCTGCTCCCTAAACAGCCACACCATCAACCACCATCCTCTCCTATAAAGCGAGCTTGGCCAACCTCCTCAACATCCCACAGCCTTTACCACTGCCACCCCCTCCCCCTCCCAGTCCAATAACAACTCATAATCACAAGAACCAGTCACAACAGTACAATGTTCTCAACCTCTTGTCTAAAGCATTCTCCCCTTCTGAATTACCTGTATTATCCATGGGCCCCACTTTCAGCCCTAAACCTGCATTTAATCATGCTGCTTTGGTGAAGGACCTGCTTTCCTTCACATGCAATGTCAACTGTAAATATCACTTTGCAACCCAATCCCAAAACCTTTCAAACAGCAAACCTGACATTGAACACTGCCTTGAACAATTTCAACCATGATCCCAACTTTATCCACCACCACTACTTCAAAATTATCCAATGCAAGCCTTCCCAGAATTCCTCACATCCGGCATTGCTTCACAACCCTACAACATGATCCTAACCTGTCCTCTGCAGAACTCCAGGCTCTGCATTCCCTAAAAGATGATGGCTCCATTATTATCCTTCTAGCAGACAAAGGACCTACCATTGCACTACTTGAGTGACAGGAGTATGTTAGTGATGGTGACTTGCCAGCTGTCTGACACCTCTACATACAGCATCTGCCATCAAGATCCCATCCGTGTGATTCAGACTGACCTGCAGTCCCTCCTTAAAACCTGAGGCCCCTCACAATGACTAATACCTCAATCCATAGACATTCTCACCCCACCCAAACCACTCACCCCCACCTTTTATTTCTTCCTAAGATCCACAAACCTTATTAACCTGGCCGTCCTATAGTTGGTGGCTTCAAAGCATCCACCGAACATATCTGCCTGAGTTGATCAGCACCCTGCAACCCACAGTACAAAGACTTCCCTCCTGTACTGAAGACACCAACGATTTCCTAGATCGTCTGAAACCCGCGACCATCCCACTCTTCCCATAATCTTTGCCACCAGTGATGCCACCTCCCTCTATACCAACATCCCCCATACACATGGTCTGTCTGTCTGCTGCTGAACATTTCCTCAGTCAATGTCCACCTGATTCCAAACCTATGGCGTCCTTGCTGCTCACCTTAATTAACTTTATAACTACTACTTCACTTCTGTGGAGCAGACATACAAGCAGATCAGGTGTACAGCCATGGAAACCTTGATGGCTCCTTCCTATGCCATCCTTTTCACAGGTGGCTTGGAGGGGGCTTTTCTGGGATCCATAAGCCTTCAGACCCTGGCTTGGTTTAGATACAGTGATGACATCTTTGCCATATGGACTCGAGGTGAGACTGACATGTTAAAATTCCTGGAACCTCTAAATACCTTTTCCCAGTTAAATTTCACATGGTCCTATTCCGAATCCCATCGTCATCGAAGGCCAGATACACACTTCTGTCCATGTTAAACCTACTAACAAAAAACGATACCTACATTCTGACAGTTGGCATCTTTTCCATGTCAAATGTTCCCTCCCATACAGTCTTGGCTTCTAGGCAAACATATTTGTTCAGATGCACACTCTTTCCAGCAACACACCACCATTCTCACCTCAGCCTTCACTGGATGTCATTACCCCCCTCCCCTCCCAGTATAGCTCAAAAGCACACTTTCCAGGCCATCACATCCAATCTTGGTAGTGCTATACCTCCAAAAAAATTACTTCAGAGCACAATACTTTCACTCACTATTATCTTGGTCTTGAATGTATTAATCAGCTACTTCAACAAGGCCATGACTTTCTAAAATATTGCCATGAAATGATACCCATTCTGTCTGAGATTTTGCCCAGCACAGCTAGAACAGCTTTTCGTCACCCTCCCAAACTCTGAATTATCCTTGTCAGACTTTATGCTCCTTCTGCACCCATCTCCCTACTCTATGGCTTCTACCCCTGTGACCATCCATGCTGCAAGACTTTCCATATGCACCCTCCTGCCACCACCTAGACCAGGAGAGCCACCTGTGAAATGACATGTCCTATACCAGCTGTTATGTAAACACTGTTCAGCCTTTTACATTGGCATGACTACCGAATTATTGGGCATAGGCAGGCAGAGGATGTACAAGGTCTGTTCAAAAAATTGCAGAACTTTGTCCGCAAAAACTTTCTATGCTTACTTATTGTGCATGGTCTCCTTCAAAATAGTTCCCACCACAATTAACACACTACTGCCAGCACCATTTCCACTTCCGGTAGTAGTCTTAGTATATTGAATTGCGCGAAGTGCCGTCTGCGAATATTCTTTTTTCTAATCTATCACTGCTAATCTTCATCATTTCAATAGAGGTTTTCAATTTTGGAAATACAAAAAAGCCAGTAAGGGCCAGGTCTGGAGAGTATGGACAATGAGGCAGCACAGTAATTTCGATTTTTGTGCAACTGTCATGAGCCAACGGGAATGAATGTGCAGGTGCACTATTGTGAAGCAAGAGCAAGGAATCCTCTCGCCACATTTCAGACCATTTTCTTCTCACATTTTCTCGCAGGCATCACAAACATCCTGATAGTACCATCAATTAATAGTTTGTCCCTGTGGCACAAATCCATTATGAACTAATCTTTCAAAGTCAAAGAAAACTATCAGCATGGCTTTGACAATTGGACCATTTATTTCAGAAACCAGTCAAGCACCAAGTTTGTCCATTTTGGGAAACACAAAAACTGTCTACTATCATACTACATGGTTCGTAGTGACTTCGGTATTTTTTTCTGAAAGTAGTACATATTGCAGATCATTGTATCAAAGAAAAAATATTCTGGATTATTTAACACTGCTGTCAATGGAACAAAAAAAATTTTACTCAACTGGTTTCTGCAGTAAACGAGTAGAGCAAACATAGTTTTATGGTATAATTCTCCATGTTTTTAGGATTTACAAATAAAACTCCTATATTTGGAAAAGGACAGAATTTTTAATGAACTTGAGACTACATTACTAATACACAGATGAAATAATCAACTACTTCAATCATCATGGTAGGAGCTACTCAATCCTCATAAACAAATTCCACAGCACATTCTGCCTCTGTAAAAGCCATTGTAAAATGCTGTCATAAAATGTTTCATACCCCACCAGGTAAGGTCTTAGGGCATGTAGGTCTTGCAGCTTCTGGATATTGATAGGAACCTACAACAATAATGAAAGAATTAGGGCTCACACCTAAACACAAATGGAGAATGGACAGAAAATATATTATTTCAGACTGCACTACAATATTTTAGGTAAACGTTTGAAAGAAAGAAAATAATTACACCTAACAGAAATTTTTGTGTAAGTTGCCTAATATATTATATTATTTATAAACTAACTTTTCCTGAAGGGCAGGCCAAACTGGGTAAGTCAGTAACAAGCTCTGTTTTCAGCAGTGTGAAAGTTGACTGAATGATTCCATCAATATGTGACTTTACTGCCACTTTTCCAGGTATATTGCTATTGTGACAAAATTGTTTGTGTGTGGATATCTTGAAATTCTCCTTTTGGTCTACCAGAAGTTTCGTCTGAGTCTGTAAGCTTTTTGTATTCATGATGCCACCATGTTTTGAAACTTCCGACATCTTGGAAGGAAATTTTGTGTACAGTAAAACTATTTGTTTTACTGGCTTTCTGTATAAGCTCCATGTATTGCTCTGGTGTATAAATTCGATCCCCTTTTTTCACGATATGCATTATAGCCCCAAAGTCTCTGTCACACGGTGAATATGAGTGATCACGAACACGGAAGTTGTGGGTGATACTGTCAAATCACCCTTTGTCACAGAGATTCATCATAAACCTAACAACTGTGTGGTTCTCGTTCTCTCCTGATGGACCATCACTAAAAAGAGTGAGTCTCTTTACTCTACTGGATATTTCAGTCTGTATGTAATTCAATAAAAAACTGCACACCTCATCTGAAGACTTGTTACCTACACCCTAATGATAAAGGTAGATTTGGACTTGTTGCTTTTCGAATCACCCATGTAGAGTTGCTAGTCTCCCATAGGGCACCTCCCCAGGTGGTGGATTGAGGAACGTTCACCAGATATGGTGGACACTGGGGAAATAAAATACCCAGGGTGGACCAAAACTAGCAAAACAACAATTGCTGCCTTGCAGTTGGGAGTTGGGTTTTCCAAATGCTAAGGGAAGAAAATCCTGATTAAAAGTCACCCGTCCCCTGGTAGGGGTTGGATGCAGGGTTGACAGCCCACTCTGTAAAAAACAATTGTTGCGAAACTTCTACAAAGTAAAGTCGGACGGATGAAGGAAGATGGACC
Source organism: Schistocerca serialis cubense (assembly GCF_023864345.2). Taxonomy (NCBI): domain Eukaryota; kingdom Metazoa; phylum Arthropoda; class Insecta; order Orthoptera; family Acrididae; genus Schistocerca; species Schistocerca serialis. Next base: position 697,206,699 of record NC_064638.1, on the reverse strand, counting down.
TGGTATGGAAAAGGACAAAAAGGATGGAACACAAGTAAATGAAGGAGGGAAAATAAGGATGAAGAAAAATATAAAGCGTAGATCAGATCCATATATTAGTTCTTGGAATGTGAGATCCCTATATTGACCAGGAGCACTGAAAGTAATGCTGGACCAAATAATGAATCTGAAGCAAAGTATAATAGCACTACAAGAAATTAGATGGACAGGGAGTGGAGTTTTAAAAAAGAAAGAGGCAAATATATTCTATAGCTGCAGCGAAAGAAATCATGAGCTGGGGACAGGATTTGTTGTACACCATCAATTAAAGCCTTTGGTAATAGGGTTTACACCCATTAGTACAAGATTATCAACACTCAGGATAAAGGGGGAAATTCTTTAACTATTCCATAATTAATGTCCACGAACCAACAGAAGAATCCGAAGAAGAAGAGAAAGAAGTATTCTATGAATCTTTGGAAAGAGTATATGATGAGTGCCCAGGCCACAATATTAAAATAATAGCCGGAGACCTAAACGGTCAGGTGGGGAAAGAACAGATTTATAGACTGATAAGTGGCCCCCAAGCAAACATGCAACAAGTAATGAGAACGGAACAAAGCTTATACTGTTCGCAACATCTAGAAATATGGTAATAGGATCGAAACTGTTCCCACATACAGAAATACATAAGGGAACATGGAACTCACCCGATGGAAAGACAGTAAACCAGATCGACCATGTGTTGATAGATTTGAGACACAAATCAGAGCTATTGGACGTGAGAGTCTCGGGGGCCCAACCATAGATACAGATCATTTTCTGGTATGGGCACGGGTGGGGGCAAGGATATCCAACACAGTGAAAGGAGTCCGACCCAGGTCACAGAAATATAACAACTTTAGAATCAGTGGAAGTTAGAGAACAGTATCAAGCGAAGATAACTCGGATTCTGGAAAATGCTGGAGAATATAAGAATATGGAAGATCAGTGGGAAGCGATAAAAAAGACGGTGGAGACATCGGCAAGAGAGATACTTGGAATTGGGACAAGACAGGTAAGACCATTATGTTTTGATACTGAATGCAAAATAGTAACTGAAAAAAAGAACAAAGCATATAGAAGGACACTGCAATCACACTGTACGAGGAGGATAGTAGAAGAATACAAAGGAAAACGGAGGACTGAAAAGAGGACTCACCAAAGAAAAAAGAGGGAATGGATGAAAGCATGTGTCAAAGAAATGGAGCTCATGAGAAGCAAAAATGAAATAAGAAAATTCTATAGAGAGGTGAACGCGGCACAGAAGCCTTTTGGTTGTAAAACAGGCTTAAAAAAAGATGAGACAGGGAATATCATAAGTGAAGAGAAGGGAATATGCGAAAGATGGCGCAGGTAGTTTGATAGTATCCTCAACCCTAGAATAACTATACCACGGAATCCAACAGAAACGAATAGGGAAGAGGACCCAGACAACAACACTACTCCACCAAATATAGAAGAAGTGAAAACTGCCATAAAAAAACTTGAAAAACAACAAGGCGGCAGTGACAGATCGTTTCCAGCTGAACTGTTTAAGCAAGTAGGCAGAGAGCTGGAACGAAGCCTTCTGAAAATGGTCACCACAATATGGGAAGAGGAGAAAATGCCCCAACAATGGAAAGAGGGTATCATGTGTCCCATATATAAGAAAGGAGATAAGAGGGTGTGTGGCAATTACAGAGGGATACAAAATATTCTCTAATGTACTATTTGACAGAATACTCCCAATCATACAGAGGAATACGGGGCCGTACCAATGCGGATTCCTTCCCAGGAAGTCAACTATAGATCAGATAATCACCTTAAGACAAATCCTGGAAAAAACAAACGAATACGGAGTTGGCACGCATCACCTCTTTATAGATTTCAAAGCAGCTTATGATAGCATAAATAGAGAGCAGTTATATCAAGCTCTAGATGAACTGGGAATCTCGAGAAAGTTGGTAAGGCTAGTGAGAATGACAATGAGCGAAACACAAGGTAGTGTAAGAACAGGAGGAATGATGTCCAATACATTGAGTATTAAAAACAGAGTGCGACAAGGGGATGCATTGGCATGTCTTCTCTTTAATGCCACCCTGGATAAGGTGATGAGAAATGCAAACCTTCTGAATAGGTGAATGATATTCTATAAAGCAGTGCACATACTGGCCTACACGGATGACACAGATATAATAGTAAGAACCCAAAAAGCAAGGGAAGAGACATTTACAGCTCTTGAACAGGCTAGTAGGAAGATGGGGTTAATTATTAATGAACAAAAAACAAAATATATGGCAGCTGGAAAAGCACATAGAGAAATTATGCCAAATGCAATAACAATGGGCAATTATACAATTGAGAGAGTTGAACATTTCAAGTACCTGGGCTCGACAATTACGCATCTAAATGATACCTTCCATGAAATTAAGCAGAGATTAATACTAGCCAACAGAGGCTATTTTGCCCTAACAAAACTTCTATCCTCAAGGCTCCTGACTTATACCACTAAATTAGCTATCTATAAATCACTTGTATGACCAGTGCTTGCACATGCCTTTGAAGCCTGGACATTAACAACTAAAGATATTGAAACACCGGATGCATTTGAAAGAAAGGTACTTAGATGAATTATCGGCCCAATCTGTGAAAGAGGAAGATGGAGGAGGAGATACAACCATGAGTTGTATGTCATATACAAAGACCAACTCATCAGAAGGATAGTGAAATCATCCAGACTGAGGTGGGCGGGACATGTGGCTTGCATGAATGATACAGAAGTACCAAAAAGAATATTACAAGGAAAGCCAGGAGGGCACAGAGGACGTGGTCAATCAAGAGGCAGATGGGAAGATGGAGTAATCAAAGATCTTAGGAAGATGGTGTATAGAAACTGGTGAGTATTGGCAAAGGACCAAGAGAAAAGGAAGGAAAATGCAGAAGAGGCAAAGGTTCATCATGAGCTGTAGAGCCAAAGAAGAAGAAGAGAAGCTTTTCAAATCATGGATACTAAAAATCCTAACCCATAACTGACGCAAGTAAAAAATTTCCTGAACAGGAATATTCAGGAGCGGCAAGTTTTGCATATAATCAAAACACAGAGTGGTGGTTTCTTCATCATCATTTTGAGATGCTTCTTTCACACTAATATAAAACTTGTTGGCCCCCTCTTGTGTACAATGAGCCCTGCAGTTGCCATATGTTTAGTATTGTCATTCAATGATTTATCCTTCAATTTTGCATTTAGGCTTTCACATTGACTGCACACATCAACCTGTGGTCGACCAAATGAGTACCCAAAGTTTTCATGAAAATAAGAATGGGAAAAATGGTACTTGACACTATCCTTTAAGTCAGGGTTGCCATTAATGAACATCTCATTAAGTTTTGTGACATTTAAATGAGCATCCAAATACTTTTTGTGTTGCCCACCATAATGGGTCTCTAACTTCAAATTTTTAATGGTTGTAGATACGTACACAAATGTTGCCAGGAAGAGCATTGCCACTCCTGCTCTGGTCCCTCATGTCTTTAGGGGTAGTAATTTGAAGTTATAATTGGCAAATTCTCTCTAAGCTGTTATGTGATATACCATGGATTTCCGTAAACACCTTCTTGCAAACATGTTTTAGTACACCGCCAATCTGTACATTACAGTATTTACTCGAATCTAAGCCGCACTCGAATCTAAGCCGCACCTGAAAAATGAGACTCGAAATCAAGGGAAAAAATTTTTCCCGAATCTAAGCCGCACCTGAAATTTGAGACTAAATTCAAGGGGAGAGAAAAGTTTTAGGCCGCACCTCCAAATCGAAACAAAGTTCGTCTAGTTGTAATATGAGACACAATTTAGGTCGAATGAATGACGATACAGCTGCAGTAGTTTGGTTCGAGTCGTAAGCTTAGCAGTTACGGTTTACCAGGTAGCCATTGCTACGCGTCACGCGCTCCGTCCGTATTTATACGGATATCCTTCCTTTTTCACGTGCTTCGTCTGGTTTGAATTGATTGCTTATTTTTCTTTGATCTGATAAGTGCTGTTCTCTTTATTATAGGTGTTTACGTCACTTCACCAAGCTGAAAATGCATTACTGCACTGTGTCATGCATTGTTTGTCGCATTCTGATAGTGCGTGTTTACGGCCTGTCGCCGCTCGCGGCGTGGCTTGCTTTTGTGCGCGCTACCGCCGCTTGCAAATAAAAAATAGAGAGGAGTCGTCTCATTAGCGAAACATTTGTTGTTACTTACACTACTGCTTTCTTTGATAATGATCAACAAGAACCAAATAACAGACTGCGTATGATAGATGATGTTCTGAACGAAATTTTAGCGAAAATTTTTCTCCGTTCCAAAATCTTTGCAGGCGCCTCTTTAGTTCATTACATTCTGCACAGGAAAGAGACATCTTGGATTTAAAAATCTAGTCAGTTGCCGTGCTTCATTTCTGACTGTATCACTATCAGGCATAAGAATAATACGAATATAAACATGACATGATACGTATATTCTTCCCCGTTTGCTGTTGTCTCACTCTAGTTTCGTAGTTTATTAGGCAGACAGGATTTAAATGAGATAGTAGCAAACACGAAACAATACATGGCAAAATGTTTATATTCGTATTAATCTTATGGCGAAGAGAATACTACATGTGATTCACGATTCATAAAAGCTCCTATTAGCAACCATCTCTTCTCACAGGTAGGAAAAAATTCAGAACGTAGAGTTGGCCAATTGACAAACATCCCAAACAGTCTTGCCAGTCGGATTTTCGTAGTACATTGAAATGCTGCTACATTCGAAGATCAACAATACAGAATTTGTATTTACTTCGTTGAATAATGTACCAAAATGCAGTGGTCGAAACTCTGGGCGGAGGAAAAAGGCTCGTCTTCCACTTTTTTTTTAATTTATTTACTGACGCAGAGATTTTGGTGCCAGTATGTATCTTTGCGCCTACAAAGCATGCCTGTGTGGCGCTACATATATTCGACGGCAGAAGTTAGTTGTGGCGGCACCCACCAACATTTTTCAGAACTCCCGCTTGCTTTGCACTCGATTCTAAGCCGCAGGCGGTTTTTTGGATTACAAAAACCGGAAAAAAGTGCGGCTTAGATTCGAGTAAATACGGTATATCTGTAAGAGTGAGTTCTTTTAAAACTGCCTTCAGTGCCTTCAGTATGCCTACCACTTTCTTTACCCAACCTTTTGTCTGGACATCGTTTTCCCTGTCTACCCTTAACTTCATTAACCTCAATCAAAGTCTGAATATAGATATCTTGACAGTTTTTATTTTGAAGAGAAAGAAAATATCTCCATGTTTCATTAATAACATCCTGGTTAATGTTTAAATAACAATTTGCATTTCACTTACAAATGACACTGTTGGGATTCTTTTTCGTAGGTACTTTCTTGGCAGAGTAAGAAACCTAACCTTCTCCTTTCACCCTTGCATTCAGAATACAATTATATTTGTAAGAGTCATCGTTTACTACTCCCCATTTCCTTTTGTGTTGAGGTTCGTCTTCTGAACTTGTAGAAATCTCACTTTGATATAGGCTTACTGTTATCACAAACCTATGAACACTGGGAAACAGAACTGACTTATTTGAAAAGCTCAAGCTAACTAATCAGTGACGACAATGAAAACATTTAAATATCTGACTACTGTTGATTCAGAACACGAGTACCAACTCACAACAAAGTGTCCCTACAGTGTGCTGAACGGAGTCGTTTGACTGGTTTCTGATGTAGACACGAAATTAAATGTCAAGCCAGACAACAACAGTTGGAGATATTTGACTGCTTTCTGCACTGAAATGTGCAATTACCCTCAAAGACAAATATGGCACCATTAACTCATTTTTTCTGATTTTGGCACTTGGTTTCTGAAATAAACCATTTCTTATTGACCTGACCTGGCGAGCTTTTTTGGTCTTGGAGAAATTTTCCTGGCCCATTGTGGAGATGGAACCTTGGTCTCAACAGCATAACTGTAAACCCATGTCTCATCACCAAATTACGAGTCTCTTAAGGAACATCTCGTTCTCATCTGCGCGATCCAAAAGCTCTTCACAGGCTGTGAGGTGAAGGTCTTTCTGGTCTGGACTCATGAGCTGTGGGATGAACTTGGCAGCAACATGATGCATTCTACAATGTTGTGTCAGAATTTCAGGACATGATCCATCTGAAATGTTACATTCTTCAGCAATCTCTCAGCAGTCAGTCTTTGATTGGCAAGCACAATTTCCTTGACGTTCCTGACATGAGTGTCATCGCTAGATGTCAAAGGATGTCCTGAAGAAAGGTCATCTTTAACTTCTGTCTGGCCATTTTGAAACCATTTTAACTATTCATAACAACAAGTATGGCTAAAGTATTCATCACCACATGCTTCTGGCATCATTTGGCGTGTCTCATGCAACATTTAACGCAGGTGTGTTGCTCCTCTAACTCTGCCATCTCAAAATGTGCTACAAAACGTTCTACTCAGTCAGCACTGAACAATAAACTAACAGATATACAACAATGAAAATTCTGGCAGTTATATATTAAACACAAGTGTGTGCAGGGATGCCAACCGCATTTCGCTACAACACATCATCGGCATGAAGTTACGAATGTTACATAATTTTTTGAACAGACCTCATATACCAGCAACACACAGTATCCTGTCACAGAGCATGCTCTACAACACAAAAGTTGTGACCTCTGTGCCTGTTTCACCACACGTGCCATCTGGTCTCTCCCCCCTTATACCAGTTACTCTGAACTCCAAAGGGGGGAACTAGCGCTACAACATGTCCTTGGTTCTTGCCCCCCACCTGGACTCAATTTTCTTCAATCTCAGCATTCTTCACAGCAACTACTACTTTCTTCACTCCATTTTAGTTTTCTACATCTTTCACTTTCTGACCTATTTCTTATTGTGCCCCCCCCCCCCCCCCCCCCCCACCTCTTCACATACACTGCACTTAGCTTTTCACTTTTATTAAGTTATGCACAAAGTTTCAACAATAATCTCTGTCTTGCATATTACCCTGTCTTCAACCTTAAAGCTCTCAAGGTTTCCAAATCTCATCCAGTGCAGCCCCAACAATCAGTCTTTTCTTCTCATTCCTTCTGTTAAGTGCTTGCATTTTCATAAGCCTTCCCCTTCTTGCAAGCTATACAATGCAATCCTTCAACAAGTCGCTTTTGCTTCCTTTTGAAGCAACAGAACAGTTAAATCTGCTTAGTCTCCAATGAAGCAACCATATCCTTTCAAAAATAATGCAACTGCTTTTGTATATACTGAAGAGTTAAAATCCACAGTTCCTCTGTCAGCACATCAAAAAAATCCTGTAATAACATCTTGCCATGTGCTAGGCCTTAAGAATTAGTCCCTTGCAACTTTGTCACACAAATATGAATCACGATGAATCATATTACTCAGACACTGATTTGAATGAGTCCATTCTTGAAACTGACTTTCATGACAGCCAGCTTGTAAACAATTGCTTGGCCATTTTAATGAAAGGATAAATGCTTAGTGCTGTGGGGTGCCATGTATACTGTGTGGAATGTGGCCCAAAATGAATGTGATGATTGAGATACTGACTGTTGTGTGTGTGTGATTGTTGTAAATAAGTGAAGTTTTTTTCAAAGTATTAAAATTTCCACGCAGTACAATGTATTTTACAAACCTCTATCCAATCAGAACTGGTCACTGATCCTTAAAATGCTCACCATTTAACATAACTCAGGGACTATACACAGCTTATTAAATCCAAGCTATAAACTCTTCCTATATGCGGGCTCTCATTGTGCATGAGCATACACAGGCTCCCATTTCACAAATCTATATTTAAAGCTTTGGTAACTATGTTAACACTAATAATACAAAAGCAGTAAATCCACTGAATAAATGGTGGGAAATATCATAACTACACTGTCTTGCACCACCTTACTTCGTGAACTATCCTGTCTGGTCCTATTTCATTATTTGTCCAAGTATTCAGCTCTCACATCAATAATACATTCCCATAATGTTCCATAGTGCCGGCATAGCAGTTCACTGTAATGGACCATTATCAACGAAAGTGTCAGTAACAAACTACAGTGCAGCTGTGACAAAAGGATTATGTACTGAAATAAATCACAAACCACCAATGGAACAAGGAATAATTTATGAAGTGAAGTCATGTAGCTTCAAATCTGCCAAATTACATTGAAAAATCATACTAAGTACCACTTAAGGTAGGAATAAATACTTCAAACTCAGGAACATGATTTTAAATATTATATTTTACAAATAGCAGCAAGATTACATGAAAGTTACAGATTTTACACTTAAAGAAGTACATTTAATAATTGTCTCATTGTATTCCAAAAGTGTATATCAAAGTAATTTACTCATACACAAAAGTGTTCTTATTCTGCCATCAAATGACTACTGAAAATGAATTCAACTTGGTTAGCAGTCATTAATATTATGTCATATTTATCATCATTAAGGTAGTAATTTATCTCTCTCTCTCTCTCTCTCTCTCTCTCTCTCTCTCTCTCTCTCTCTCCCCCCCCCCCTCTCCCTCTCCCTGATATGTACAAATATAAGTATATATAATTATCTACATAGCTCTTCAGTTATGTATCCCCACAATGGGTCTACAGAGTCTTTTCCACAAATGTTTCAGTGCATGTTTCACTGACTTCTGAAGTAGGATTACTTCTTCTCTTCTGTATTAATTCCATACTTCATTTTCATCTTATCCAACTCTTCTTTCTTCTTATCAATATCCAGGCGCTTGAATGCTTTGTTGGACTGAAATTTACAAAATAACATTATAACCGGTATTTTTTATATCCATCACTATGATACCAGATCTTATAACCAAGTGTTTCAAAATTATATTCTACTTTAACAAGTATAATCTTACAGTAGGAAACACAGCAACAGACAAAATACTGACTGTTGCGACCAATGATTCGTATGACTGGAAATAGTTTTTGTTTCTATCTGTCACTGCAAAGCACGGCTATGTTTTCAAGTGAAAAAACAATCACATTAAACAAGACTTGAATGGTTTAGTACGAACACAGAAGTATAAACAATGGGGTATAACGATAATTGTTCAATTTGTGAGAGAAAATAAATACAGTGGAACCCCTATTTTATGTTTTCATGCTGTCGAGACTTTAAAAAAAAAAAAAAAAACGCAAAACTGAGGAAAATTCAGAATTGAGGAAAACGTGAAAACACCCAAAATATAAGCAGAAACATATGTAAGTGGCAAGTGGCATATATGATTAAAAATTGTAATTCTCTCCAATACAGCGTATAATATCTGTATAAGTGAAGGAAATTAAATGTACAATACAATGTTTATACAATAATTTGTCTTAATGAATTTCATCTGTTCTTAACAAAATCAGAAATGTATAACAGCAAGTAAAAACTCAGCAAAAATTGAAATTTTTATCAAGGTACAAGATAAGAGAGCTACTTTCCGATATGCTGTGATCAAAAAATTATATGTCGAAACATGCATTTTTGAGAGATTTTTCCTTTGTGCATGGAGGAAGAAAGCAAAAATTGATCAACATGGTGAACTAAAATGAAAACTATTCAGTATGGTGGAAAGTGTCAGAATCTAACATGTGGGTGTGTGCATTTCTGTTCTGTAGCCAATGACAGTGCAACATACACTGGTTATGCGAACACAGTGGCCTCTGGTGTATTGCCTGCGTTCAGTTTGTCTTCATGCCTTCCACCAATGTTAATGATCTTGTGTGTGTGTGTGTGTGTGTGTGTGTGTGTGTGTAAAGTATGTATGGAGTAGTGTATGTAGCTGTTGCAACTGTATCATGTCAGATTTGAACATGAAAGTATTTAAATTGTGCTTTTGCAAAACCCTTGTTCTATTTCCATGTGACATCTCTGCCATAGCACATGATCTCCACGAAAAGTATATTTCCAGCACTTCACAAAATGCTTTCACTCTTACTTGCACTCCCATCATTGAAGGACCACGCCCCCTCTCCACACATCCAGCTCATAAACTCATTTCATGTGGGTTAGTGTGGTGTGGTGGCTCTTGGGTGATTTAACGGTTGCCAGCCAATAAGAGATCACTAGCCATAAATGGCCAATGTTTTCTTGATTCTGACCAAGCATACTCTTCACAATTCAATATTTGAATTTAAAAGGTTGACGATCAATACTGTTCCTGAATACAGTACATCAGAAATACGTGCAAAAAGACGAGACTGAGTTCTAAGTGGCAAAAGGAAAGGCGGCGGCTGGGCCCCTTCATCACTTATTGGCTCGGTCCGTAACACTTCACATCCTGTTTTTCCATTGCTGCTGAAAACTAGTAGTAGTTGTGTCATAATTGTGCAGTGAAGCTAAACATTACAAGTTGTGTTGGCCAAGCCGATTGTGGGTATGTCAGGATTCTCTCTCTCACGTATCACCTCTCCACAATGGCCTATAACATTTTCAGCACAGTGTGAACCATCTGTCTTTTGTTCCACTTGTAACTCATTCACTCACGTCAAATGTCAATAGAAAGAAAACGGGATGAAGTCAAGCAAGATGTCAAGTAAGAACATAAAATCAAGGTAAACCTTATTAGGAAGAAATGTAAGATTGGGGAATTTTTTGCACTGATCTTGTGGGTTCTTCTCAGGGGGTATGAATTTATGGCATACAATCACGAAAAATGTAAAATGGTATTTCCATTGTAGTGTAATTATAGATGTTGTAGAGATCTTCATTGCAACATTAAACAAGTCATCAGCCCAAAGATGGAATTATTAAAATACTGGTCTCTCATCAGAAAAATCTCACTGTATCACTAATATCAGTACCTATGGCCTACAGTGAAAACATGTCATGACACCAATAGGCATCCTTCAAATTCATAAAAGTCTAGTGACAAGAAAATCGTAATACAGAGGAGGAGGTAAAGAATGAACCAAGTGTGACCTAATGTGGAAATAAGGTATATGAAGCAAGTAAAATGAAAATATCAGCATGTTACTAATGGGCGTTTAGAAGATAAATGTTATAATTTGTATTGTGTTACATTTAAGACAAACAAAGCAGAATAAATGGCATGAAATAATCAGCCCTTTCTCAAAAAATTAAATACAATATTTTATCATTACAAAAACTAAAAGAAATTTATGACATGTCAAGAAACAGTATTTCAAAATCACTCTATACGAATTTCCTGCAGCTTATGACTGTAGTTCCCATGATCCAACATTCAAAAACTTTTTGGTATGGAGAAGTGTTTGGCAAATTCGAATTGTATGCAAGAAGTTAAAACCTAAATTCAGCACAATTTCACACATTTTATAGAAGCTGTGAAGGCTGCAAACAATTTCCAATGAAATGCTGATATTCAATGTGGTTACTAACAATCGCAACAAAGAGAAAGGTAAAGCAGTCATCAAACTGAAAGTTAGTTTGATCACCATAGTGCTTTACTAGGAATGGTCTATTGAATTTGGTATAGTGTTGCATTTCTCCAATCTTTGAATTGAGTTACCCAGCTAATCATATGGGGCTATGCAGTTTAGCATGGACTCCGAAACACATTGCAACTCAGCATTTTTTTATGTTAACAAACATTGTCAAAGGTGAAAGAAATGATAAAGAGGCAGATAAAAACCCTAGGACTAACTCGGTATCAAATCCATAGTCAGGCACACAACCACTGAACCTTAACAAAGTTACCAAGTATAAAAAATTATCTGCCCTGAATTTTTACTATTCTTCTCCTCCTCATTTTGCAAATTGGTTGCTTATCCTCTTGAAAACTCAGCCCTGTTGGTCTTCTATTTATCTCAGATTTTTTCATGCACATCAGCTGAATATGTTTCCATGGCTACAACTGTGGATTATGTTTTTTAGTCATCCTTTTTCCCCACCAAACCCTTTCTTTGTAACACTGCTAACTGTATCCCAGTCTTGTAGATTTGGCAAATTTAATTCCTTAAGGTCTTTCTCTGTTTGTTGTACCAGTTGGTTCTTGTAATGGTATATCTCAAGAATTAATGAATCTGGTGCGTTAGCTTGCTTGTGTCCACTCCTTCAATGGATTTCATGAACTGTATTCTTTATGTACACACTATAACTAAGATTTTATGGATCTGCCTTCAGATTTATTTACTGAGTTTTGAGTTACTTGTCGCACTCTTTATCTTTGTCCCAATATTTTTAAATTAATTTTATATTCTACTGATCTGATCTCTTGTATTGGATAGTTACATGTGCTGATGTGTAGCACGTGCCAAGTTCATCATTACTGTAGCCTTGTTACAAATATTTTTTGCCACCTGAAATGTATTTTCTGAGGATTTCAATATTTTCTTACTGTCCATTTTTATGTCACAACCAGAGCTGGTTTGAAATCTGTTATAAAAGTTTGTTTCATGTCAAACTCTTAGTTCAATTTTCCTGGTTAGTTTTTGAAAATTTTTAAATTGCTTCTTTTTTTGCTTCAACAATGTCTTCAATAATCAGAGCCATAATCCTCAAATATCAGACAATCCACTTTCACACATTTGAGCCTAAGTTCTAGTTGGTGACTTAGTTCTCCTGCACTCATCCATTACTCACATTTTATTCAAGAGCTCAATTGGATTGTAATGGTGATAGGCAAACACTTCATAGTTCCCTTATGTCTATTTTAAATTCTTTGCTCAACTGTTCCACAAATTTTAGATTGACAGGCAGTCATGTCTTATCCACTTTCTGGTCAAAGAATGTGACTTTTCCTTAGTTCACTGTGTTTCAACTATATTACACTGAATTTCACAGGTTAAGACTTTGTACCATATACGATCACCTTTTCTAAAGCTACCCTGGTATTTTCCAAGCTGAGGATCTAGTTTTGGTTCAATTCAGGTTAGGAGAGCTTTGGACATTCTTCTATTGTTACATCTATACTATTTTTGCCCTACACTGAACTTAAAATTGAACCATTTTCATTCTTTGTCTGGGAAAAACTAATTTTAAATCATGACATAAGAGAGAGGCAATTTGAAAATAACAGCTTTTCCACAAAATGAAAAGTTAACTGTTTGGTTATAGTAGCTAAATAAAACTTTACCTGATAATACAATACAACAAGGTATCTGTTACAGACATTGAATCCTGATAAGTGGTCACATGCATTTTTTGCATCAAAAATATCTTCATAAACCACAAATGCTGTTCCTCTCGTTTCAGGTGTGTTTCCCCTGTAGCAAAGTGAGAAAAATTACAAACATATTACATATTCTCTTATGGTTGGCAAAAATTAAATCACAGCGCTTTTACAGAATGAATCTCTTAAGAGTCAGCTGAGGCAGTCAGATAAAATCCATAATCAACATCATCATCACCACCATTAGCATCAACAGATGGCATGAATTCAACTGTAATTTATGACACAATACTTTACTGATACTTTAAGATGGTTGCCCAGAAAGTAATGCACCTAATTTTTTTTCTTCAACAATACTTTATTGAACATAATGAGAATTACACACACAAGAGAACGGTGTTTTATCTACACATCCTGTTTTTCCACATATCTCCATCCTGTTCTATGGCCTTTCTCCAGCACAAAACAAGGGCATGTATGGCCTGTCTGTAGCAATCCTTGTCCTGGTGGCGGAGCCAGTGCTTCACTGTGTGAATCACCTCCTCAGTGTCCTCAAAGTGTCTTTCACGAATGGCATCCTTTAAGGGCCTAAACAAATGGAAGTCCAATGGGGATAGGTCAGGGCTGTAGGGTGGATGGGGTAACACTGTTCAACTCTGTTTTGAGATGTGTTCAGCAGTCTACAGACTTGTGCATCTTCACTTCCTTTGGTGATTGACAGATGCAGCACCAACTGCCGTGTCACAATGTGTCTGTTCTAGTGACTGGCATCAGCAGCTCACTGCAACATGTCAGCTGAGACAGCCATGGATGGTCTCCACGATCGCTGCAAATTGTGGACTTCCACCAAACCGCCTTCTGATGACCTCACCCTCCGTGCCCAGCAATTAACTACTTCTGTTGACTCAGCAGATGCTCTATAAACTTTGCACAAGCATTTGTGAATATTCCCCACAGTTTCTTTCTCTGTAGTGAGAAATTCAATGGCGGCACATTGCTTGTAATGTACATCACCTACAGACGCCATTTTGAAACTTTCCTGCAGCTAAAATATCTGTTGGAAGTGACAGAAACTTGGCATGCGCACTCGCTCAGGAGACTTCAGATATTACATATGTGAAGTTTTGCATTCGTAGCATTGTTTTCAGCTCTATATATATATATATAAAAACAAAGATGAGGTGAGTTACCGAACGAAAGCGCTGGCAGGTCGATAGACACACAAACAAACACAAACATACACACAGAATTCAAGCTTTCGCAACAAACTGTTGCCTCATCAGGAAAGAGGGAAGGAGAGGGAAAGACGAAAGGTGTCTGTATGTGTGGATGGATATGTGTGTGTGTGCGCGCGAGTGTATACCTGTCCTTTTTTCCCCCTAAGGTAAGTCTTTCCGCTCCCGGGATTGGAATGGCTCCTTACTCTCTCCCTTAAAACCCACTTCCTTTCGTCTTTCCCTCTCCTTCCCTCTTTCCTGATGAGGCAACAGTTTGTTGCGAAAGCTTGAATTCTGTGTGTATGTTTGTGTTTGTTTGTGTGTCTATCGACCTGCCAGCGCTTTCGTTCGGTAAGTCACCTCATCTTTGTTTTTATATATAAATTTTCCCACGTGGAATGTTTCCCTCTATTATATTGATACCATTATATATATATATATATATATATATATATATATATATATATATATATATATATATATATATATATATATATATATATATATTGCATTACTTTCTGGACAACACTCATAAATATATTAAAAAAATGTAGCTATATAAGTTAATGGAAAAACAACAGAAGTTCCTATCAAAAGGCAGCATAAAATACGAACACATAAGTAAGTAGAATATATAACATACTGCTCTTCAGTCCTTGAAAGACATGCACCAAGCAGCTGAAATTACCTCATGGGCCTCCCAGCCAAATCATATCATATTACTTTTTTCCATCAGTAACAAACAAAATATGTGTCCAGAGCATCCTCTGTGACTTCTGCGTCTGTCTCACAAGGTTTGCAATTTTGTTTCTCTTACCAATACTAGTGCACCAAAACTTCACACATTAACTCACTCTACAACATGTGCATAGTTCTTGGCAATTCAACTTAAGTTTATGCATCCTGTTGCTGTCTCCCTTTCCTTTTACAGCTCTCTATTCTGCAACTCACAAGTTCCTGTCACTGCCAGTTTCTTCTCCATAACTGTTTCATGTTTTGCTGTTCTCTATAACTGCTCAGTTCCATATAATTCAACCTTCTATTCTGTTTTTCTAGGCTACTTTTAAAAAAACAGCTGCTTCAGCTTACACTTTGAACTTCATGTTTTCAAATCTCTCTCTCCCTCTCTCTCATATTTTACTGCACATTTGCCTTTTCTGTGCTCTCTAGTAACCCACAAATCTGAGACATTTCCCAACATGATTAGTCTCATTTCATCTAATCCCTTCACCCACTTTGCCTAAGATAAGCACCTCTGGTCCCCAAAAACTAACCTTTATTTAGTGCTTATTTATATAATACCATCATTTTTAGCATGTGATACACAAAAATATTTCCCATACCCTATTTTAATTAAATTTTTTGTGAAAATACAGAAGAAACAACAGATAACACTATTTCCCATTCAAGTGGCCACATTACTTCACTGCTACTGTTACTATTATTTTTGCTTGCATCTACTTTCTCTAATGTATAGATTACTTACACACGTATTTGCCTTATTGCTCCATACTTGCCAAATATATCATACATCTCTTCAGCTGTAATTTTGTAAGGCAAATTTCTTATGTATAGGATTCTATTTACTTCTGGTGGAAGGCGAACCTGTTGGAAAAACATTAATGACAGAGAATTAGTTATTTGTATTATCAATACCTCTTTTTCACAACAGCCATTATAATGTAAACTGTGTTACAGGTAAGTTACTTACAAATTTTGATTATACAGTATGTGGCTGTTTGTTTGCTATTTACCTAATCAGACTTTTAACTGAGTAATATTTAACCATAATGCTAGGCATCTGTTTACTAATGACTGCACTGTCATTCACTCATTAACCAAGAAGCATCGATGAATCAGTCATATACGATTTAAATACTTTGATTCAAAAAATCCTTGTCTTCAAAGTAAATTCTGTAATATTAAAAAGAAAACACTTTCCAATGATTTACAAAATTTGTGGGGCATTAGGAACTCTTTCTTTCTCAATATTATAATCATTTTTTTACCAAGCACTGATGGAAAATTCAATTAATTTGACATATTATTTAATTTAGGAAACAAAAGGCACCCTGAATCTAAAAGGGTGCATGAAGATTTTAACACTATTCCACCTACATGTGATTTCGAAGTCTCAATCACTGTGCCGTGTCATTCTGCTTCCTATAAAAGATGGCACTCACATGGTGCTAAATCCATACTATATGAAGGGTGATTATCACATTCATTAGGAATCTCTGAAAAAGTTAAGCTGTGCAGCGGAAATCAACTGGACACTGTCAGCCCATGCAACAACATTCCTCTAAATTTGTTTTGAACAAATCTGTGTAGCCTTCATGTTACACAATACAACATGGCAAATCACCTAAAGCTTACACCGCAGATATTGAGGAAATTGAAAGCGCTACTGATGTTCGGTTTTCACAGCATGGACCGCAAGTTAAGGGCTCCCTTGTTAGCCAATAAACAGATTGTAATAACAATTAGAAAATATATTTTTTGTGTGCAAACACACACTTTTTTAAATGGAACAATGTCTACTGACATTAACAAACTACAAGTAGGGTAAAGTAGAATGTCAGTGGTGTTTGTTGCAGGATTCTAGTTCAAATCGTTTACGAGATGATATATTATGGAAAGTTTCCACTGATACTTGTTTGTGACATTCAACTCACGTAGTTGCTACATATAATATTGTTATGTTTGCTTAGAGTGTGCTTATGTGTTCCTTGACTGCACTGTGATTTGCTAGTCAGTTAGTGCGGGACAGTCCAAGCATTAGGTGAGCATTTTCTTTGGCAGCATTTATAATTCAGGCCTGTCTCATCTACTTTATGGACTTGGTAAGGTAACAGGTCATGTTCTTTGACAGTGTCTTGAAACTTCAAAGAAAACTCATTAGCCACCTCAGCATCAGCAGATAGTTTTTCATCAGAAATTCAAATGAACTGAACACCATGATGGGTTTTCCAGTGAGGAATCTTCACTAGTTGCAAACTCACTTCCGGCTTCTATTTTTTTGTGCAAAGCTATTGCCTTTTCTTTGATACGGAGCCCAGATCGGGGTTCCTTTCCTTCTTTCTTGGTGGAACCACATCCACAATGTGTTGTCAAGCAGTGCAAGTTTACAGTTTTTCAATGTTTTGTGACTCTTTAACAGCATTTCCATCATCTATTGTCACTGTACATGATTCAACATTTTTTCAATTTTTTCTCCAACTTTCAATGTTGAAACGTCTACACTAAGTTCCCTGGTAGTTTTTCGGAGTGCTTCCCCTTCCTCCAATCTTTGTTGCACTGCTATCCCCTTCCTCCAGTCTTTGTTGCAGTGCTAACTTTTCATTTAATGAGAAAGTGTGTTTACATTTCAGCCCTGACATGTTGAAAAAATACACAACTGTACAGTACACACATTGTAAAACAAATGCATACATCTACTGTAACAAACACAGAAAATATATATCAGAGATGCCGGATCGCAGATAGGCACAAAAACAAAATAATCACTTCTATTGAGAGGAATTCATTTCAGTAGGTGATAATGATGTTTGGTTTGTGGGGCACTCAACTGTGGGGTTATCAGTGCCCATACAAAATCCCAACGTTTGCTCAGTCCAGTCTCGCCACTTTCATGAATAATGATGAAATGATGAGGACAACACAAACACCCAGTCATCTCGAGGCAGGTGAAAATCCCTGACCCCACCAGGAATCGAACCCGGGACCCGTGCTCGGGAAGCGAGAATGCGGCCGCGAAACCACGAGCTGCAGACCATTTCAGTAGGGGTGAACTGCAGAGATAAAATTGGCAACGTGGGAAAGAGAACCAGGTTGCAGTGTGCATGTATAACACATTAAGCACATGTGACCGGGGGACAAGAAAAGTGCAGGGGTCTCAATTTAATACGCTTAATCACCCATAAAACATTAAAAGGCACACGTTAGAATACGACAAGTACCAAGCACAACTAACAAATTGGAACAGTGTACTTGTCATACTCCAACATGCGCAGTTCAACATTCTGTTGGGAAATTAGGCATTTTATTTCATGACACCGGCACATTTGTGCCACTTTGTCACCTAAGGAAGTACAACATGATCAAATATTACCTGCCTTCCGATTGAGTGTGATAAGCATACATGCCATCAGTCACTTTTTCTCTGTGACAAGTGATGAGTATGCAGCACAGAAGAAGGAGCTTGGCTAAAAGATTATCTAAAGCCACAGCAGTCACAAGGACAGAAAAGTATCATGCATTTATTCTTATGAGTAAAGCCAAAGATAAAGCAAAAATTGTTTCTGATTTTACGCATGTTGACGTTTATAAAATTAAAGCGGGTGTAGATGCTGCAGCTTTTGAACAGATTACAGGACTAGCTGCTCGTGCCTATGTCAACAAATGGTGGATGGCTTCTGTGCTATCAAGAGCCGAAAAAAGAGAATTAAACTTTCTATTTATACATCCTTGTGACCAGCTCTTTCTTTTACTTAACCAAGAAACAGTTGCATTGTTAGCCGCACACGCAGGAGACTTGCTTTGTTGGTGCTGGACATTTTAGTGATTTTTGACTGTTTAAACTCATGCTGCAGTGTTCTTCAACATGCCAATGTAGACACTGGCACAGACACAGCTAAGAGAAAAAGCCTTGCGATTTGTATATTTACTTATTTATAAAAACTGACTTTGGAATTTTTTTTGTGAGACTGTGTGTACAAGATTAGTGTGACAATTTGAAATTCTAGATTCGCATATTTTACTGTTTGCGTCACTTTTGCATAACCTTGCACTGACTGTATTGTCTGTACTGTGATACACTGTGAAATTTTGAACTTTCGCATGTACCCAACGAACTCTTACTGTTATTGTCAATTGCAGGCGTAAACTAATTTGTGTTCTTTTAAAATTTTAGAGAATAGTAGGCCTATACTCATTCAAAATAATCATTCTCTAATTTTTGAGAATTTTATGGAGCTTACAAAATTGTAATTTTGTAAGTTAATGGTACGAATGTTTTAGATACAGAGCTTATTTCATATCAAATCAGCGATTTTCCTTCACAGTTACAGCCTAAGAAGAGATCAACCCTGAATTTCACTGTATATCAATGCAAATAAATGTGCATTTTTGAGAATTTTCAGAAGCTACCATTGTCCTGTGCATAATCTAATTTGTAGTAAATCTGCATTTGTGATTTAGTTACAGTAGCAGATATTCTAACATATTGTGTTACATCTAGTTTTTCCTTAAAGAGGAGTAGCCCTATATATTATCTACATTTATCATAAATGAACTTTGTTTTTTAGTCTGCTAACAACTATAATCAACCTCAAAAAGTTTTAGGAAACTAGTAATTTCTACCTCAGGTTTTTCTATTGCTTTGGTAGAAATCTCATTTTGTGTATTTGCTTCAATTCTTATAGGGTATTAGCAACTCTTTTAGCTCAACAAATTAAAAGATAATCTGCAGGCTTAATTTAAAGTTATATGTTCACTGTCATATAATACATTGCACCAGATAAAATGCAGCCCACTGTGAATGCCGTTCTTGACTGGCAGGTGCTACGAGTTGTCATCTTGGAAGAGCTTGAGTCATGTACCTGTGGTAAGGGTACCAAAGGTACGTCAAGTACTATACTCTGCTGGGGATCCTGTCTCCTCTGCATAGGGTGGAAGGGAACATGGGAGGACTCAGGGTGTTGTATCGATACCCCTAACAACAAGTTTGAGGTGCTGTCTTTCAGTGAAAGTGGAATTGAGCCAGTGGGATTTGCTTCACCTGTTCGGGGAAACCTGTTTTGTCCAGTATCAAGAGGACACAGACACAAAAGGGTAGAGAGTGTATTAATTGTTGGCAGTTCAAATAGACAGCAAATGACTCTATCCATCTACATCTACATCTACATTGATACTCCGCAAGCCACCCAACGGTGTGTGGCGGAGGGCACTTTACGTGCCACTGTCATTACCTCCCTTTCCTGTTCCAGTCGCGTATGGTTCGCGGGAAGAACGACTGTCTGAAAGCCTCCGTGCGCGCTCTAATCTCTCTAATTTTACATTCGTGATCTCCTCGGGAGGTATAAGTAGGGGGAAGCAATATATTCGATACCTCATCCAGAAACGCACCCTCTCGAAACCTGGCGAGCAAGCTACACCGCGATGCAGAGCGCCTCTCTTGCAGAGTCTGCCACTTGAGTTTATTAAACATCTCCGTAATGTCATCACGGTTACCAAATAACCCTGTGACGAAACGCGCAGCTCTTCTTTGGATCTTCTCTATCTCCTCCGTCAGACCGATCTGGTACGGATCCCACACTGATGAGCAATACTCAAGTATAGGTCGAACGAGTGTTTTGTAAGCCACCTCCTTTGTTGATGGACTACATTTTCTAAGCACTCTCCCAATGAATCTCAACCTGGTACCCGCCTTACCAACAATTAATTTTATATGATCATTCCACTTCAAATCGTTCCGCACGCATACTCCCAGATATTTTACAGAAGTAACTGCTACCAGTGTTTGTTCCGCTATCATATAATCATACAATAAAGGATCCTTCTTTCTATGTATTCGCAATACATTACATTTGTCTATGTTAAGGGTCAGTTGCCACTCCCTGCACCAAGTGCCTATCCGCTGCAGATCTTCCTGCATTTCGCTACAATTTTCTATTGCTGCAACTTCTCTGTATACAACAGCATCATCCGCGAAAAGCCGCATGGAACTTCCGACACTATCTACTAAGTCATTTATATATATTGTGAAAAGCAATGGTCCCATAACACTCCCCTGTGGCACGCCAGAGGTTACTTTAACGTCTGTAGACGTCTCTCCATTGATAACAACATGCTGTGTTCTGTTTGCTAAAAACTCTTCAATCCAGCCACACAGCTGGTCTGATATTCCGTAGGCTCTTACTTTGTTTATCAGGCGACAGTGCGGAACTGTATCGAACGCCTTCCGGAAGTCAAGAAAAATAGCATCTACCTGGGAGCCTGTATCTAATATTTTCTGGGTCTCATGAACAAATAAGGCGAGTTGGGTCTCACACGATCGCTGTTTCCGGAATCCATGTTGATTCCTACATAGTAGATTCTGGGTTTCCAGAAATGACAATATTACGCGAGCAAAAAACATGTTCTAAAATTCTACAAGAGATCGACGTAAGAGATATAGGTCTATAGTTTTGCGCATCTGCTCGACGACCCTTCTTGAAGACTGGGACTATCTGTGCTCTTTTCCAATCATTTGGAACTCTCCGTTCCTCTAGAGACTTGCGGTACACGGCTGTTAGAAGGGGGGCAAGTTCTTTCGCGTACTCTGTGTAGAATCGAATTGGTATCCTGTCAGGTCCAGTGGACTTTCCTCTATTGAGTGATTCCAGTTGCTTTTCTATTCCTTGGACACTTATTTCGATGTCAGCCATTTTTTCGTTTGTGCGAGGATTTAGAGAAGGAACTGCAGTGCGGTCTTCCTCTGTGAAACAGCTTTGGAAAAAGGTGTTTAGTATTTCAGCTTTACGCGTGTCATCCTCTGTTTCAATGCCATCATCATCCCGTAGTGTCTGGATATGCTGTTTCGAGCCACTTACTGATTTAACGTAAGACCAGAACTTCCTAGGATTTTCTGTCAAGTCAGTACATAGAATTTTACTTTCGAATTCAATGAACGCTTCACGCATAGCCCTCCTTACGCTAACTTTGACATCGTTTAGCTTCTGTTTGTCTGAGAGGTTTTGGCTGCGTTTAAACTTGGAGTGGAGCTCTCTTTGCTTTCGCAGTAGTTTCCTAACATTGTTGTTGTACCACGGTGGGTTTTTCCCGTCCCTCACAGTTTTACTCGGCACGTACCTGTCTAAAACGCATTTTACGATTGCCTTGAACTTTTTCTATAAACACTCAACATTGTCAGTGTCGGAACAGAAATTTTCGTTTTGATCTGTTAGGTAGTCTGAAATCTGCCTTCTATTACTCTTGCTAAACAGATAAACCTTCCTCCCTTTTTTTATATTCCTATTAACTTCCATATTCAGGGATGCTGCAACGGCCTTATGATCACTGATTCCCTGTTCTGTACATACAGAGTCGAAAAGTTCGGGTCTGTTTGTTATCAGTAGGTCCAAGATG
Organism: Schistocerca serialis cubense; assembly: GCF_023864345.2. Classification (NCBI taxonomy): domain Eukaryota; kingdom Metazoa; phylum Arthropoda; class Insecta; order Orthoptera; family Acrididae; genus Schistocerca; species Schistocerca serialis. The sequence goes on along the minus strand of NC_064638.1, from coordinate 697,184,219 downwards.
TTATCTCCACGAGTCGGTTCTCTGTTTAATTGCTCGAGGTAATTTTCGGATAGTGCACTCAGTATAATGTCACTCGATGCTCTGTCCCTACCACCCGTCCTAAACATCTGAGTGTCCCAGTCTATATCTGGTAAATTGAAATCTCCACCTAAGACTATAACATGCTGGGAAAATTTATGTGAAATGTATTCCAAATTTTCTCTCAGTTGTTCCGCCACTAATGCTGCTGAGTCGGGAGGTCGGTAAAAGGAGCCAATTATTAACCTAGTTCGGTTGTTTAGTGTAACCTCCACCCATAATAATTCACAGGAACTATCCACTTCTACTTCACTGCAGGATAAACTACTACTAACAGCGACGAACACTCCACCACCGGTTGCATGCAATCTATCCTTTCTAAACACCGTCTGTACCTTTGTAAAAATTTCGGCAGAATTTATCTCTGGCTTAAGCCAGCTTTCTGTACCTAGGGAAATGCCAGCAAGGAACAGGAAAAGACACCAGGTACACTCAGTGTATGTGCCTGGGGGGCTCATTCAACATGAAGAGGCAATTCCAGCAGCCACCGAGACAATACGGTGCAAACAACTGCAAATTGTGGCAGAGGCCGGAACAAATGATGCCTGTCATCTAGACCCTGTGGTCACATTTGGGTTATCCCAGCAATTGGCAGAGAAGGTTGAGATGACCCACCTTGCGCATGGAGCTTCAACAAAGCTCACAATTTGAAGCATTGTCCCCAGAACTAATCCTGGCCTCTTGGTTCTAAGTCGAGTGGGAGGACAGACTTTGACGTTCTGTGATAAGCTAGGCTGCGACTTCCTGGACTTGCGCCATAGGTCCCTCTAAATGGGCCAGGTGTGCACTACACATCCGAGATTGCTACAATGTGTGTGGGGTGCATACAAGGAATTTTACAGTTAGGTGATTCTCCATCCAATTCAGATAACATAGCTGTAGGAAGCCCAGAAGTATCAGTGTAAGATCGAAAGAAATGCCTCCCAAGCATGAGAGCATTAAAATTGTAATGGTAAACTGCCAAAGCATTCACAATGAAGTGCACATAATATTACACGCAGGAAGCTAGTAGAGTACTGAAATTGATAGCAATGAGATTTTTGGGGAAAATTTAAGTGTATATCGAAGGATGGGCAAATGGGAAATGGAAGTGGTATATTTATTGCAATAGGCAATAAATTCAATTCCACTGTGACATAAATTGAAGCTGCATGTGAGACTGTTTGCGCAAGTCTCATATCAGGGGTGGGCATAAAATGGTAACTGGATCCTCCTATCGCCCACCAGGCTCATCTCTGGATGTAACCCAAAATGTTAGACAAAACCTTAGTTCACATGTGCATAAGTTCCCCAGTCATACTGTAATCATCAGTGGAGACTTTAATCATCAAACAACCAATTGAAAAAGTTACAGTTTTGCTAGTTGTGGGAGTCATAAGATATCCTGTGAAACATTACTAAATACCTTCTCTGAAAACTACCTAGAACAGACAGTTATTGGATGTAATGGCAACAAATAGACCTGATCTCTTTGAGGATGTCCACATCAAAATTGGTGTCAACGACCATAACGTGACTGTGGCAGCAATGATTACCAAAGAACAAAGGACAACTGAAACTAGCAGAAATATAAATATTCAGTGAACTAGATAAAAGTTCAGTAGCGTCATATCTCAATGAAGAACTTGAAACTTTCAGAACAGGGCAGGAGTATGTAGAGGAGTATGTACAGGAGTATGCACTGGATAGATACATACTCAGTAGAACAGTTCACAATGGGAAGGACTCTCCATGGTATACAGTCACTGTAAAGAAACTTCTACGGAAACAGAGGCTAATACATGAAAGGTACACAACAACGGTTAGGGCTACAGATAGAAAGCTGCTGAATAAAGCACGTTGGCTTTCAAGAGATCAATGTGTGAAGCCTTCAATGACTACCATAGCAGAATATCGTTGTATGATCTTTCACAAAAGCCACAGAAATTCTGGTCACATGTAAAGGCTGTTAGTGGCACCAAAGTTAGTGTCAAGACTTTAGCAAAGCAAAAGCTGAAGTGCTTAACTCAGTTTTCAAATGTTTCTTTACAGAGGAAAACCCATGAAAATTGCCCCAATTGAATCCTTCTACCACTGCAAAGATGAGGGAAACCAGTAGTAGAGCCAGTGGTATTGAAAAACAACTGAAATCGTTAAAACTGAACAAAGCTCCAGGGCCCGATGGAAACCGTATAAGATTTTATACAGAATTTATGGCTGAGTTAGTCCCTCTTCTAACTACACTCTATTGAAGAGCCCTCAAAAAAAAATGTGTTCAGTTCTTGTGAAAAATCACAGATCAAATATGTCTACAAGAACAGTGGTAGAAGTATGCACAAAACTACTGTCCAATATCCTTGACATCAATTTGTTGTACAATTTTAGAATATATTCTGACCTCAAACATAATGAATTATCTCCAACAAAATGACCTCCTCCATGCCAACCAGCACGGATTTCGAAAAAGTCAATCATGTGAAACCCAGCTCCCACTTTTCTCACATAACACACTGAAATCTTTGGATCAAGATAATCAGGTAGATGCAGTATTTCTTGTTTTCCAAAAAGCATTCGACTTAGTACCACACCTACGCTTATTGTCAGAAGTTTGATCATATGGGGTATCAAGTGAAAATTGTGACTGGATTGAGGACTTTTTGGTAGAGAGGATACAGTATGTTATCTTGGGTGGAGAGTCATTGACAGATGTAGAAGTAACTTCAGGTGTGCCCCATGGAAGTGTGTTGGGACCCTTTCTGTTCATGATGAACCCTTGCAGGTAATACCAATAGTAACCACTAACTTTTTTGCAGATATATTTTGGTTAAATGTCAGCATCAGTCTTAAAGATTGAAATCCTGTATTTTAAAGATTGATTTCGGTCACTGTGTGACTGTCTTCAGTGCATACTATTCGAACCTTCTAGGCCCATATCACAATAACACAACATTTTCTATAAAGGTGTAACATGCACTGTGATAATTACTTCTACCAGGTATCTTCACTTTTACTTCATACAACAGTTTTGAAATTACAGAAGAATGTATCTTGTGACCTTCATTGCTGCCAATTCAACATACAGACGACGCAGATGTAGATGACGCAGCTATCTATAATGAAGTACTTTCTGACAGAAGATGCATAAATATTCAGTCAGATCTTGATAAGTTTCGAAGTGGTGCAACGACTGGCAACTTGCGTTAATTGTTCAAAAATGTAAAACTGTGCACTTCACCAAAGGAAAAAAAACACAGTATCTTATGACAATATCAGTGAGACACTCTTGGAATTGGTAAAATCATGCAAACACCTGGGCATAACACTCTGTAGGGATATGAAATGGAATGATCATATAGGCTTCGTCGAGGGTAAAGCAGGTGGTGTACTTCGATTTATTGGTAGCATATTGGGAAAATGCAATCAGTCTACAAAGGACATTGGTTATAAATCACTCATGCAAACTATTCTAGAATATTGCTCAAGTGTGTGAAGCCCATATCAAATAGGACTAACAGGGGATATTTAACGTATGCAGAGAAGGACAGCATGAGTAGTCACAGGTTCGTCTGACCCATGTGACAGTGTTACAGTGATGCTGAAGAAACTGAACTGACAGATTCTTGAAGATGGGCATGAACTAACCCAAGAAAGTCTACTAACAAAGTTTCAAGAACCAGCTATAAATGATGACCCTCGGAATATAGCACAACCCTCTACGTACTGTTCACACAGGGACCAATAGGACAAGATTAGAATAACTACAGTATGCACAGAGGCATTCTATACATGAATAGAACAGGAAGAAACCATAATAACTGGTAAAACGGGAAATTCCCTCTGTTATGCACTTTGCGGTGGTTTGCAAAGTACAGATGTAGGTGTAAAAGACCAGATAAATTTAATGCAGTAAAGAACTCCATACTTTATAAATTCAATACTGCAACTGCCACTAAAAGAATACATATACTATCAGATGAAGAGCTGTGAAAAGCCTCAGATTCTAATTGGAAATGAATGTAATTTTTTTTTGTTTGTTTTAGGGCACAAAAATAACTAGGGTCATAGGCGCCCATGTCAGGACCATAGAACACGAAGACAAAAATTGACTTAAAAAATGACTACACATTAAGCCCAATTGACACAAGGAAAGACAACTAAAAACAGGAACTAGGAGAAAGGCCCATAAAATACACCATAGCGAAACATAGGTCCTGAACTAAAGATTAAATTTCCTTTGCTATATTGCTATGACAGATAAAAATTAAAAGGCGGTCAACAGCCCAAGCATCGTTAGAAAATGGCCATTAACTCAGACAGAAAACATAAAAGAGAATGTAAGTGGTTAAAGAATGGGCATTCCCTCAGCAAATGGTGAACCGTCGAAGGTTATGGACAACGAGCACAAAGTGGTGGGAGGTCATCACTTAACAAATGGCGATGGCTAAAAAGACCAACCTAGGTAAAATGCTCTCTTTATGGTGAGAGGGCTGAGAGAAGGTCGTCCAAGCTTCTGGGAGAAGCTTGATTCCCCAGAGCTTGTTCCCATGAAGGAAGGACAAGTGGTGATGCCAAAGTAACACCGCCTACAGACAAATGGCAACACAGAGATCATTGGAAGGAATGGAAGTAGTAGCTGGCCGAGGTACGAGGACTGCAGCCTTGGCAGCAGCATCAGCAGCCTTGTTTCCTGTCACACCGACATGACCAGGAACCCACATAAACATCACAGTGGCTACATCAAGAGTGAGCAAGTGACAGCCTTCCTGGACACGTTGCTCTAAGGGATAGACGGTGTACAACACACAAGAGGCTCTGAAAGGCAATGAGAGAGTCAGAGCAGATGAAAAGCCTGTGTCGTCACATGTACTGCATGGCCTGCTGTGAATACTGAGCAGTGTTTCGGAAGCAGATACCAAAAATCATTGGTGCCAATGATGAAGGCACACCTGACACCACGATCAGTCTCAGAGTTATCAGTGTACCCAAAGGTACTATCAAAAAGTTCCATGTGAAGGTTGTGAAACTTAAGGTGATAGAGCGAGACAGGAGTAGTGTCCTTAGAAAGTGAATGAAGATCAAGTGAACACACACTGCAACACGAAGCCAAGGTGGTGAAGGATTCACACCCATCGGCAAACTGGCAGGTAGCATGAAGTTAAGCTGCCAAAGCAAGAGCCAAAAGCAAACTCCAAGATGTAACGGAGAATAGAAATGTGCCCCATACTGGGGATCAGAGGAAACATCGAAGAAGAATGGGTGGCCAGGCATGGCAGATGAATGGAATGCGTATCTGCTGAGGAGAAAGCCACGGAAATATGATAGCAGTAGTTCAAACTACTGCATACAGACTCTTAACCAAGATAGTGTAAAAGGCGCCAGTGGCCAAATGGATGTCACAATGGTGAATAGTACTGAGATGGAGTAAGAAGGATGTAGAGGCATAAACGAAAAACCCATGTAGTCTAGTTTCAAATGGACAAGGGACCTATACAAACAGATGAGGGTGGTCTGATCCGCTCCCCAGGAAGTACCGCTGAGGACACGGAGGACATTCAGGGACCGCATACAGCAGGCAGCCAGCTAAGACATGTGGGAGGACCAAGAATGTTTCTTATCGAGCATGAGTCCCAGGAAATTCATTGTTTCACTTAACAGAAAATCAACAGACCCTAGATGTAAAGATGGTGGAAGAAACCAATTGCTCCACCAGAAATTGATAGAAACAATTCTGTCAGTGGAAAAATGAAAGCCATTGTCAATGCTCTTTGAGTAAAGGCGACAGATACTGCTGGAGATGCTGCTCAACAAGACAAGTTCGTGGTGAACTACAATAGATCGGAAAATCGTCAACAAAAAGGGAGCCGGAGATGACCGGCGGCAGACAGGCCATTATAGGGGTAATGGTGATAGCAAAGAGGACAACACACAGGACAGAACCCTGAGGCACACCATTATCCTGGATAAAGGTGTCCGACAAGGCAGAACCTACACATACCTTGAAAATTCAGTCTTTTAAATAATTCCTGAAGGGAATGGGACATACGGCCATGGCAGCCCCAAGTGTAGAGTGTATGAAGGATATCAGTCTTCAAGCAGGAGTCATAGGCTTTCTCCAAATCGAAAAATGTGGCCAAAGTTCCACAGAAATCCATTCATGACATAAGTTGACAAAGTGAGGAGATGGTCAACTGCAGGACGGCATGCTCAAAATCCATACCATACAGTGGTTAGTAAATTGTAAGACTCGAGCCACCATACCAGCCGGGCATGAATCATACTTTCCATCACCTTGCAAACACAGCTAGTGAGAGAAATGGGGTGGTGACTAAAATGAAGGTGTTTGTACTTACCAGAATTAGGTATGGGTATGAAAGTGGCTTCATGCCAGTGTCTGGGAAACATGCTTTCTGCCCAGATGCAATTGTACATATGAAGGAGAAAGTGCTTGTCCACAAGAAATAGGTTCTGCAACATCTGAATGTGAACATCATCCAGCCCTGAGGCAGAGAATCGGGATGAAGTGAGAGCGTGATCTAGCTCCCTCAGAATAAACGTGACATTGTAGCACTCACAATTCTGAGAAGAGAAGGGTATTGCTCGAGCCTCCTCCACTCGTTTCCGATGGAGAAAGGCAAGATAATAGTGGGTGGAGCTCAAAATCTCTGCAAAACAGTGGCCCAAGGTGTTGGAGACAGCAACAGAGTCCACTATGACACCATCTGTTACTGTCAAGCCAGAAACTGGGGAATGGATCTTGGTACCAGAGAACTGTCAGAGGTTAGCCCACTTGACGGACGAGGGAGTGAAACTGTTAACAGAACTAGTGAAGGAAATGCAGTTAGTGATCTGCTAACCCTAAGAATGAATGCAGCTTGCCACTGTAGGATTACGGATAAAAACATGGAGAACTCATCACCGTGTGCAAATTGCATCGCGGCACGCGTCAGGCCACCAAGGGAGCAGGACACAGCACAGTGAAGAGAAAGTGTGAGGACTGGAATGTTCTGCAGCAATTAGGATAATGTTTGTACGATATTCTGCCTGGTCATCACAACTGGGGAAATGTTGTTCATCGAAGGTCACCAAGGAGGAGTGAAGCCTCCAGTCAGCTTTAGAGAGCTGTCATTTGGGTGTGCATGTAGGTGGATAGGAGTCAGCAAATGGATAGCACACAGGAAATGGTCACTCGAGTACTTAAGAGAATGGGCCACTCGAGATGACTGGCAAGCAGGGCAGTGCAGAAGGAGAGGTCCAAAGGGAATAGGTGTGCTTGGAGTCTGAAAGGAAAGTGAGTGCTCCCGTGTTAAGGCAGATGCGGTTAAATCAATTGAGGTCAGCCAAGAGGACACCTCATGGACAGGTTCTGGGAGAACCACAAAGAGGATGGTGCGCATTAGTCACTGAATAGCAAAACGGGGCGAGGGAGCTGCCCAATAAGCTGGAGGTAGTCTGCCCTGGTGACACTGAATTATGGAGGGATGTAAACAGTACAAAGGGAAAAGGTCAGGTGAGGAAGCAAAACGCAGCTGCAAGAGCTTGAAGCTTGGTAGTCAGGGAGATGGGTTGACTATGATCATCATCCTGGATAAGCAGCACAACTCCCCCATGAGATGGAATGCTGTTCTCAGAGGGAGTGGGCAGAAGGTCAAAGCAGATAGGGAGGAAATGCAAGAGCTCAAAGCAGTCTTGAGGATGCAATTTTGTTTCCTGGAGCCAAATAACAAGTGGTTGCTGCTACGCCAAGAGTGGCTGTAAGTCATCTTTGTTGGATTGAAGGCCATGAACATTCCATTGGAGGAGAGTCATGTTGAGGAAAGGGGAGCAGTGAAAAAATGAAAGTGTGCCACCTCAGCGGCTGCCAAGTGCCAGCCTTCAAAAACTCACTGCTGCAGGGTACAGAGGCTGGAGGATCCTGCTCCATGCAATCTAAAGAGGTGTTGGAATTCTCCTTCCGTCGTTCTATGGAGTCCAGGGCAGAAAAACGGCTAGTGGTGCGCACTGGCGACATGGTGGTCAGCCGGGAAAAGGTATCACATGGTGACACCATTGAAGAGGATCTCCAAGTTGGTGTAGGAGAAGACCGTTCGCCTTTTCTTGATTACTTGGAGCCTTCCCATTTGGCAGAGGCAGATTCAGATCTTTGTTGGCTGTAGGGACGTACGAAGTCTTTGTGGGAGTACACCTTTTCTCCTTTCCAGCCTGCCAGTTGTGTAGCAGGTGACTTTGCCCCTTGAGGCGAAAGTTTGGTGACTTGTTGCAAAGCTAGAAGAGGAGATGGGGATGTTACCACGACACTGGGTGATTTTATAACCACAGTGCTGTGTCTGAGGTTGCATGTCTGCGTGGCCATGTCATTTGTGGAGTGGGATGTAGCATGCACAGTACTGTAAGTGCCAGATGATAGACCACAGGGTTTCCGACTAGCTGACAACTTGCGAACAACTGGGTAAGGCACTTTTTCCTTCACCTGTATCTCTTGGACGCCTCACTCATCAAGATACACGGAACAATCTCGAGAGGAGGTGCCTCGGTCGCCACTGCAATTGATACAGGAGGGAGGAGGAGGCAGACAATTGCCCTCCTGAGCATGTCTACCACAGGATGCATTTGGTGGCTTTGATTGGGGGGGGGGGGGGGGGGGTTGACAGGATGTTTCAGTGTGGCTGTAACGACCTGCTTTGATCTCTAATGGAAGTACCATTCTATCAAAAGTGAGAAAAAGAGTGTGTGTGGGTACTAAGGATGCATCTACCTTTCTCATCACCTGATGGACTGCAATGGCACCCTGACCAGAGAGGTACGTATGGATTTCTGCCTCGCTCAGACCATAAAGTATCCTAGTGTAAATAACACCATAAGAAGAATTCAACATTTGATGGGCCTCAACATGAACAGGATAGCATTGGAGGAGCGAAGCTGCTAGTAGTTCTGTTTGAGAATCAGAAGTAGTCTCCAAAAGCAACGTACCATCGTATTAACGGCAGCAGGATTTCACAGGGCCAGCAACTGCATCAACACCTTTCTGAATAATAAATGGATTTACTGTAGCAAAGGACTGACTGCCTTGTATGTGAAAGCACAAGCAACCATGTTCAACTGGAAGGCTCTCGGAATCGTTAGCCTCATTCCGCTTATGTTTAGTAGACATTGACTCTGCTGGTGATTGGTTCATTGCGAGAAAATCCCCCATGATTGCCAGCACCTCCGATGGCATGCTCCTTCCAACTGGGGACCCCCTCCCCCGATCAGTAGGTGGCGCACACACCCCAGTTCAGACTTCCAAACACCTGTCAGAGGAACCAATCGACAATTTGGGAAGGTAGTAGCTCAGGCAATCACCCCTCCTTGGGTCTAGCCTGTACCAGGGGGTAGATGCGAGCCCTAACTGTCGACTCAGAGCTGGGAGTTACATATTACTCAGATACCTGTTCCATGTCAGATTCGTGGGTCAGCGTTCAAAAGCACACAGGGAGGAAGACGAAAAGAGAAACCTCAAATGCTGAAGCAGAGGAAGGACCGGAGAATGGGAACAAATAAAGAAAAAAAAGGAACAAGAAAGAGTGGAGAGACTTTTCTGATAGAGGCTACTGAAAATGCAGAACAAATTTCCAAAAACACCCCACACACATTGACCAAGGGAGAGGAAAAAGAATAGCAAGAAGACAGACATGTAGCACGGAAGGGAAAAAACATTGCAAAGGCTGGGGGCCCCTGGTAGCCAAGCACAAACCTGCCAAACACCAGTGAGCCCCGGGGACGGGGCAGTGAGGGGAGGGTGGGGGCAGAGGTGTTGTTACATCAATAATCTGACACTACTGCTTGAGAGAATAAGGTTATGTCATTTGAAAGAAAAATGTAATACATAATCTTAGAGTCTAATAAGATTGCTGGTGGGTCACCATAATATCTTTCTTGTCAAAGATGAGTAAAAAAAAATTCGCTTCTCAAGGCACTCAATTAGCACACAGTTAAATAACAACAGCTACACAATCATTTAATTAATAATACTGATATTAATGTATTTGTAAAATTAAGGTATAATTAAGTCAATTAGTGAAATGTCTTTTGGGCATGTATTATTATTGTGTATGTTAAAATATTTTCACTGTTAATGTGGGAAAGCCAAATGTGAAATTAAATATAAGTGAATAATTCTAATACTGTATTAAACTGACTGTCACTAAACAAAAGATAATGATTTGCTGCCTTACGAGGTTTTTGACTTACCACATCTTAGGGGGGTCATTCCATGTCAAGTCACCCAGGCCTTGACACCAACCATGTCAGATTTTGATGAAACTTGGTACAATTACTTCTTTTATCATCCTGAAAGCACTTGTAAATTTTTTTTGCTCTATCTCTTATAGTTTTTTTTATAAATTTTTAAAGTTTTTAGATTTGGCGTTGTTTCAGCAGTCGGAACGTGTCCTCACAACTAAAAAAATTTGTATATTAAAGAATACTCAAGATATCAGTATGAAATTTTGGAATAAGTTTGTGTATTATATCTAAATGTTAAAAAACAAATCACCATAAATATATATTAAAATCTTCCAAATGGAAAAAAATTTACAAGTGTGTTTTTTTTATAGAAAGCTCAAATTTGTTTTAAAATACTCTTAATTGTATAGGCTATTAGACAAAAGAAAAATTATGTTGGCTTTTTAACCTGTTTTATAGTTATCTAATTTTTAAAATAATATTAATTGTATTTTAAAAATAAAAAGTACCAAGTGACTTAGACACTGAAAATAAGTTTTTGTCTTCTTGGAGTAACAATGTACGCTTGGATTTTGTTATGTTACTCCTGTGTTTTGAAGTAAAAAATTATTACAGTGTGAAATAGTGGTGGATAGTATTTTATTAAGTTTATTCGAACTTTCAGTAAGTACTGTTACTTAGTTTACAGAGATTCTTTTCCAATATCCTATAAAAGTAACCAGAACAGTAATCAGACCAAAAGTGAAATCAGTATGTCAGATATTCAAACCTGTAGCGTAGGGTTTTTTAAAAAATCTGACTGTTTCCAAACAACCTACACACCTTCAAAAAAGTTACAACCGGTATCTGAATTGAGTGAGGAAGAAAAAGATTTGATCCACTTACGATCTGGAATTAATCTGTGCGAATTTAAGAATATATGTTCACACCACAGCTACTACTTTTTAAATGTTTTTGAAAAGTATCAAACAACATGTGTAGACCCACTAAAAAAACACAAAAAGCCCATCAAAAAATTGTTGAGAAGTGTAGGCTTGGATCTTTCTAAACAATTACTGACAAAAAATATTAGCATAAAACCTGGACAAAAGCTTTGCTCAACATGCCGTAACTTTTGTGAGGAAAAATTAAGAGTTGAAGTCAATGAAAGTGAAACAGATGATGAAGTCATGGTTGAATTAGAATAATTGGAATCCAGAAATGAATCCCTCGTACAAACAAACATTGCTCTTGATAATTTAGGTTTAACACTGATAAAGCTTCATGGCTTGTCAGAACAAAGTAAAGGGTCTTATTTTAAAAGGAAGGTTAGCAGTATTGAAAAGATTGCAAAAAAAGGTGGTTTCAAAAGCATTAAAATATGATGCACCAAGTACTGATGATGAAAAGAAGATACAAGTGTGGTTGAGAAAGCAAAGGATTTTGATGTAATGGTTTCTCTTATGAAAGAGAAGATTTCATCTGTTGGGAGGTCTAGAAAAAATCCAGATTCTGACCTTGGCTACAGATTCCTGGAGTCAAAATAAAGTGATGAAAGAATTCAATGTAAGTGAGTACATGGTGCGACAAGCTAGAAAGCTAAAATCTGAAAAGGGTATTTTGGAAACTCCTGGTCCAAAAAAGGTAAAACTCTTTCTGAAAATACATTAAGACTTGTAACAGATTTTTATGAAAAGGATGAAAGTTCCAGAGTGCTACCTGGAACAAAAGACAAAGTAAGTGTTCAAAAAAATGTGTACATGCAAAAAAGACTCATTTTGCGTAACTTGAGAGAACTCTATTATTCTTTCAAATGGGAGAATCCTGAGGTAGAAGTAGGATTTTCAAAATTTTGTTTCTTGAGACCTAAATGGTGTATCCTTGCTGGTGCTGCAGGCACACACACTGTATGTGTATGCAGTATCCACCAGAATGTTAAACTATTACTGGATGCTGTGAAAATTGAAGAATCTTATAAAGACCTAATTAAGATGCTTGTGTGCAACGCGGAAAACCAAAACTGCATGCTACATCATTGCGACAGCTGTCCTGCAAATACTGCACTAACTGAGTACTTAAATGAAAAACTAAGTGAAGATTATGATTTAGAAGAAGAAATTGTAATCAGTCAGTGGGTTAACACAGACAGGGCAGAAATGATCGAAGAGTCTATCAGTGTTGAAGACTACATTTCTTTATTGGTTAGGTCATTGGAAAAGCTCACCCCGCACTCGTTTATAGCAAAATCCCAATCAGCAGCCTTTAAAAGATTGAAAGAAGACCCACCACCCAAAACAGCAATTATTGTGATGGATTTCACTGAAAATTATTCCTTTGTTATACAAAATGAGATCCAAAGTTACCATTGGAATAGAGGTGGTTGTACTCTACACCCAGTTGGAGTTTTTCTAAGAAATGAGGAAAACAATGTTTTTGTTTCCAACCACTGTTTTATTAGTGATGACCAAGAACATGACACTGGTTTTGTTAACTTTGTACAAAAAGAAATTACAAAGTGGCTGTCATTACATCATACTGACATTGACTCAGTTCACTACTTTACAGATGGTTGTGCTGGGCAGTACAAAAATAGAAACAGTTTTAAAAATTTGACTGAACACTTGAGAGACTTTAATTTGAAGGCCCAACACTCTTTTTTTGCAACAAGCCATGGGAAGTCAATTTGTGATGGCCTAGGAGGAACTATTAAAAGAATTTTAAGGAAAGCCAGTCTACAGCTTTCAGATGAAGAACAAATAATGACAGCAATCGATGTGTACAAGTTTTGTGAAAAAAATATTGAAAACATTCATTTTCACTTTACTGACAAAAAAGAAGCTGATTTGCTACGGTTAAAACTAGAAAAACGTTTTTCAGCAACCCGAACCATTCATGGAACAAGAAGTTTTCATAACTTCAAACCACTTCCAACAAACAACCTTGAAATTAGAAGGACTACAGATAGTGTAAAACCCTCCTTAGTCTTTTCTTTCCATTCTTCTTGTGATTGGGTTTGTGTTGAACCATCCATAAATAGCTATGTGGCTGCAAATTATGATGGTAACTGGTACCTTGGACTGGTAAAAACAATATTCAATGATGAAGAAGATGCAGAAATTCTATTTCTACATCCTTCAGGACCAGCTGCATCATTTTACTGGCCTGAAAGAGAAGATTCTTGCATAGTGCCTTTGGGGCACATAGTTTGTGTAGTAGACGCACCTCCATCAAGCGGCACTGGAAGAATGTATTACTTCAAAAAAGACTGTATCAAAAGAACTGAAAGCTCTTGGATGAAGTGGAAAAACAGTTTGAATCAGCATTAATGTTTATTAAAAAGACAAAATTACTCAAAAAATTCAATGTTTCAAGCAATCAGTTGGGTCGTAAGTACACTATCTTTGTACATAATTCTAATGTAATCTACTATAATTAACAAACATGTTAAAAAGCCATCATTATTTTTGTTTTATCAAGTAGCCTATATGTTTAAGAGAGTAAATTAAAACAAATTTGAGCATTCTATCAGGTCCGAGACCCTAGATATTGCAATTCTTATAAAACAAAAGAGTTTTTAAGATAAGCAATTTTAAAGTTTTGAATACAAATTAAATTTACCATTTCCAAAGGTTCGGAAAACGCAAAACATAAAAACTTTAAAAATTTATATAAAAAAAACTATAAGAGATACAGCAAAAAAAATTTGCAGGATGGTATTAGAACCATTTGAGCCAAATTTCATGAAAATCTAAGGAGGTGGGTGTAAAATTTATTTTTTATTGGGTGATTTGATATGGAATGACCCAGTAGCAAGTCCAATGCCATACAGACTATGCACTAGGTGCTGCACTTACCAGTAAAATAAAATATATTTTAATAAGTTCCCATTGGAACACCATCATGAAATTTGGCACACACATTAACAAACACACTAATGCACATTTTTAAACAAAAAATTAATTCCATTTTTGAAATATTAAAAATAATTTAATCTGGAAAAATTCAGCTTGTTATGAATACTACAAATTAGCAAATACATCTAAAGCTTATAAGAAACTGTAATAAAATGGTACAAATTTTAGGGATGCAAGTCAAATAGATTTTGAGATATGGTGATTTTGTAAAGTTTAAATATTTTGGAGGTTTTAAAAATCAACAGCTCAAATAAGAAAGATAAAAAAAAGTTAATTTGGGATTTTTCCTGCAAATTACAACTACTATAAATGTACAAAAAGTTATCCAACTCTGAGACACCAAGAACCAGACCCCTGGTTGATTTCACATGGACTGACCCTTTCAAGAATGAAATGATTTGATATTTTAACAATTATAATAATTTGTCTGGGGTAACCATTTCAAAAATTGAGATAAATTTAAATAGGAATATGTTGAACTGTATAAAACCACCTGACTCATTATAAACTTTGCAACAGTCTACATTTATTAAACTGCTTGGTTCTATTATGAAACTTCCTGGAAGATCACAATCGTGTGCCGCATCGAGACTCGAACTCGGGACCTCTGCTTTTCTGTGGGCAACATTCATTTTCACTTTACTGACAAAAAAGAAGCTGATTTGCTACAGTTAAAACTAGAAAAACTTTTTTCAGCAACCCGAACCATTCATGGAACAAGAAACACGACTCACAACCCGCCCTCACAGCCTTACTTCCGCCAGTATCTTGTCTCCTACCTTCCGAATTTCACAGAAGCTTTTCTGCGAAACTTGCAGAACTAGCACTCCTGTTGCTACAGCCTGGAGGATGTTTCCAGAATGAAGTTTTCAATCTGCTGCAGAGTAAAACTTTATTTTGCTTGGTTCTGTGTGGTTTTTTTTTCCATTGATGTAACACAATGACACTCTCTCTGCTTGTCATTCTGAGAGAAAATGTGTCTCCTGAATATTGTGCACTGCTTTGTGTACTGGCTTTGTTCCACAAGACATATTATTGCTGTAAAGGAAGTCTGTTGTCAGAATTTTATCATATTTTGCCTCACCAATCCCGACAGCACCCACCTTTTAACTGCCAGTGATTCCACACAGGGTTTTTAATCAAAGGCAGGATAGTCCTTTTTGTTTCAAATTTCACACTGGTTAACCTAACCTATAGCACTTCCAACATTTCATAAACCAAATGGTTACCAGTTTTATTTTTGAAATAAAACTGTTTGCCAATACATACCTTCAAGAGGCAAAATATTTAGTGCCACTGTTACACATGAAAGTAACTGACACTATCCTGACCTAATAAAGAGCTTCATTGCCCCTCATTCTCAGAACAAGTGGGTCCCTCTCGTCATAGGGTGTGAGTATCCTGCTCTTATTATTTAACCTTCCACAACCTAACCCTTTCTCCTCCCCAAGGAAAGAACTAATAGTGCTGAGAACTACGAAGCAAATCTATCTCACTATTTTACAGCATCTACTAAGAAATTTTTCTTTTAAGGTGAAAATGCCATTTAGCCTATAGTTAATAATGTACAACATGACAAAGGATTGTATTGTTTCTTCAAACATTACACGTACCAGACTTTCTAAGATTGCAGTGTGCTCAGTTCTTACTGATGTCTTTCAGGGAGTCTAACCTATTCAAACAATTTAGTTCTTTCATTGAAAAATACGTGTAAATTATCCTTTTAGTGGTTTTCAAGCCATCTGTATAAACAGATGCAGCATAGCATCATTCAGTTAGGCAGAAACCAAGAGTTCTCCAATATCTGCATTGGTACCCCTGTCAACTATGTTGTGATGTCAAGGTGGCAGATGGGGCAAGAAGACGTTATTTGCAAGCAATTTTAAGTTTCTTCAGAAGCCAAATGTTTATAAACGAGTGCTATATCAAACTCCAGTATCACTGGACAAAACTCAGTATTAGATTCTGAAACTCTCGTCTAAAGGCACGGTTCATAAATTGGAATTCACTGCAGGCAATGTCCTTACGTCATAAACCGAATGCCATCTCACTGCAATCGCAAAGAGCATGCGCAGGGACAAATGCAAAAAGATGTATACCAGCATATATGAAAGAGAACCAAGCAACAGAATGTTATACAACAAAGCTAAAGCTGGCATCTGATTATATGAAGGGGATGAAAGTGTCAGAATTAAGAAAGGAGACTGAACAAGGTGGCGCGCACACTGGACTCGCATTCAGGAAGAAATGGTTCGAAACTGCGATTGGCGATCCTGATTTATCTTTTTCATGATTTCCCTATATCGCTTCAGGCAAATGCCAAGATGGTTCCCTCCCTTTTCCTCCCGACTGATGACCCTCGCTGTTAAGTCCCCTCCCCCAAATCAACCAGCCAACCTAAGAAAGGAGTTACACAAGGGAACTCCATTTCACCAAAACTATTTTCTGCAGCTTTGGAAGAGATTTTCAATCAGTGAAATGGGATGTGGTAGGAATTCACATACATGGATCTTATACGAACCATCTTCAATTTGCAGATGACCTTTTTTTTCAGATCCAGAAGACATTCAGCAAAGGATGGAAGAACTGAAGAAAGCAAATATGGCATCAGGCCTTAATATCAACTACAGGATGACAAAAATATTAAACAAACTGTATGCCAATATCAGAATAGCAACAGTTAATCATATAGTTATCGAAAAAGTTGACAAATCTGTATACTGCACTTAAGGCAGTTGAAAGCGCGCGCACACGCACGTACACATGCAAGCACGCACACACACAAACATGTGAATAAAAATGGTTTGAAGTTTATTTGGGAAATTCTGCGTAGTATTCAAAAGCACAGGTAAATTTTGAATGTAAGGAAGCCTACAACCAGTGTATACTGACAGTATCAACTTATAAACTGAAGCAAATGTGCTCAAACACTTCAAAAATTAAGGGCTGCCCACTGAGCAATGGAAATAATATAAGCAGGTTGAGCATAACATGAAGGGACAAAAACCACACAGAAAATGATAGGAGACAATACATAAATTGAGTGTGTGACAGTGACTATTTAAACAAAACTGAAATGGAAGTGAGCTGCCAATACAGCAATATTACAGGATGCGATAAGGACTAAGGAGCTTCTGTGTTGGTGTCTTTTTGATAAGGAAAAATTTTAGAGGACAACTAAATGGAAAACAGACTGACATGCAGGGGAAAAAAGCGAGACAAATTTGTTGCAACATGTTGAAGACCTTAATGTATGAAGAACTCTGGAAGATCCCTATATTTATCTGGCAGTGATAACTTAAGGCTAATAACAATAATGTAACAAAATTATGATATCAGAAGCCAATTAAAAGCACATGTAGCTGTTAATACATGTATATGTGCACCACACTGCACTAAAAAGCAGTTCGAAGTTCTAGCACCAATCCCCCTAAAGAAAAAGACTAGCTTTATTATTTGGGTGGCAAAATAACTGATGATGGCCGCAGTACAGAGGATATAAAATACAGATTGGCAACGGCAAGAAAACCATTTCTGAAGAAGAGAAATTTGTAAACATCAAACATGTTAATTGCTTCCCCACATTTATGTGTGAAATGTTACATACAAGACTACCTTACATTTTTCAATATGGTGCAGTTATAAACATTGCACTTCACCACTGGTCAATTTGTTACCACAAACACATTTTCTGCTTTCGCATTATTGGCTTTGCCAACTCACAACAAAACTGTCACTTTCCAGCCTAACCTAATCTCGGGCTGTGCTACAGACCAGTCTGTCACCTCATCCAAGATTCAAGGGGAGGGGGTTAGTCCAATGCATTACTTTAGACCATTTCTGTGTTTCATGCTGGAGGTGTGGCAAAAGCAAACAATACTAGTCATCTGAGACAAGCTTAGCATCTGATATACTTTTGATAGTCACTTTGTCAACTATGTAAATGGACGTATAAGCATATGGCAGTACTTTGATTGTGAGATGAAATATGACGTGCAAATTCAGAGTGACAGGGTCAAAAAGAAACAGAAATAACGCTGACCATCAAGTCAGTTTTCTAATTGTTTAAGGTCTAAAACAAATGATACCTGGAATAATAACTTTGTTAATTATGCAAACAGATTTTATAAATAAATGTACAAGCGATCTTCAAAGTTTGACATTTCTGTAACAAAGTAACAGCACAGCCCTGTAATAGGCTTCGTTTATACTTTGTGTGTTACTGCCTTCTGCGTTAAAAGCGTCTACCATCTTATCACTGATGATTAGCACTTGTCGGCAGAAGAAAAATAAACCATCTAAAAATGATCTATGCTTCCAACGCCACTGAGTGGTGCAACTTCGTTATTTACTCAGCTAGGTCTTCATCATGCTGATCAGTTCCATGTAGGGGCCATCAGCTCGAAAAAACATTAAACGGTGAGAGTAATTTGCAAAATCACTTGCAATCGATAGTTTATCAAAAGTCAATGAGAAAAAGACTTATTCATCATTAAGATTCAATATGTGGCGAGCGAAGTCACAAGTGAGCTCAGCAGCAACAAAGTTCTCGCAAGGCTGAAAACGACGAACTCAATAATATGCCCACTACAACAGAACTGCGGTCATGTATAATATAACAATCGCTAATGTGTTAACAAAATATCATAATGTAACACTCACTTTAAGCACGAAAACAGCACACTCAATCTGAGGCACGCATGGAAAAACATTAATTGATACAAGTTCTCAAGGCACTTGCTACTCACATTTGCCCTCCGCTGCATCAATGCTAACGTCGCCATTTTTTAAACTCAATACGTTCTTAAAATGATTTGTCAGATACAATTACGCCAATCACTGCAACAACAACATACAACAACTTTCCTAATCCTGGCAACGATAACAACAACCTAAGGTCTTTGACAATAGCGAAATCAAAGTTAATGGCTTTACAGATTTTCCCACGGAAATTCGCGTTGCTCCTAGCTTCCCGTAATTACAAGCGTGGAGTAAAACTAAACATTTATCCTTTAAATATGAACACGACTAAGCACATCGACATAACGATTTATTTTTCCGAAGGGTTTTTATTCTTTCTTTCAATCAAGGAAACAGAGTGTTTCTATAGTAATTCGCGGGGTTTCCACAGACATCAATTTTTTAATGCCCGTCCGCATACAACGATCTGTCTGCGCCAATGTCTGTGCACATCACATCTGTGCATATAGACGGTTGCATGTGGACAGGAAATTTGCGCAGATACGAGATGTACGCAAATCTGGAAGTTGGAATTGGAGGTTTGAGCGGAATTTCTCAAATCTGTGGATTCAAATCACATCTGCATAGAGACATTGGAGAGTCTGGACAGGAGACAGTTGCAAATCTATCGCTAAAACACGTATGAGTTAGCTGTTTGTTAACTCAGGTGTCTCTCTTCTATGTCTGCAGAGTGAATTTTAAAGAGGCAGATACACATTAGTGTTCTAGATAGTTCATTGCCGAATTTGTCGAAAATTATAGGAGTCATACATGTACGTGGAAAATTAAAAGTAGGGAATACAGCGATAGGGATAAGAAGGCAGCTGTTTATAATTCTTTAACAGAGAAATTACGAGCAGTTGACCCTATGGTAAACAGGGAACAGTATAAAATTAAAAAGAATACATTCGTTGCGGACTGTTTACCGCAAGCAGCTAAGCAAAGTAACGAAATCTGTTTGATCTGGTGCCTGGGGACTGCTAGCATACTTTCACTCAGTGCTGTCCTATGGCATAATCTAATGTGAACTGTGACAGTATAGAAAAAAAGAAGGCCCTATATTTGATCTCAATAAGAGTGTAGTCAGGACATTGCGTTAAGCTGACAATGGAACATCTTGAAACAGTGCCTTAAGGAACACAGTTATTATTACACTTTTTTACTTCCTAACATAATTTGTGGTTCATAACAAGAGTGATTTGGATGTAAACTGTAGAATTTGCTATCACAAGTACTACAGGTAAAACTTTCCAGATATATTATGAATCCTTGTCTAGAGTTCTGAATGAGATTTTATCCTCAATCTCAGTCGTCGAGTTCGCCCCACAGCTCGTGAAGTAAAATTATGTGTAAAAACGATCTTTGCTTAAGTGGCCACTATGTAGAACATTGTGATTTCGCTTTCTGTTTTTGACATTTTTTTGCTTGTTGTTTTTCACAACACAAGTTGTGAACACAGACCGTAATAGAATATCTGCCATTTCTGAATAACTGAAATAAACTTTGAGCTCACTATACGAGAGTGTGGTCGCTTGCTACTAAAATTTCTTTTCTGCCCCAAGAGATGGCAGGCGATCTGTGGGTTGGAACTTGGGTCATGTGAACATACCACATTTGCAGCGATCTATTGCATGCACAGATTTTCGCTCATACATCTGCGCAGACCGATCGTTGCGTATGGACAGGCCTTTACACATGCATCCCCCACCACTACCCATACATGCACATTAGTGCAGGTTATGGCATTAAAGCTATGGCAAGAGTTAAATACAAGGAAGACTAAATCCAGGAATATTTTTTATGGAGCCATAAATAAGGGGCTATAAACACATTTACAAAAGAAATTCTCTAACACTGGAAGATGAAAATGCTGTCTGCTATGTCAAACTAACCAACAGCTGGCATGTAAATATCATCTGTAGAAAAGCCACTCCTCCAAGATTTTAGAATCTTATTGTATTCGTTGATCTAGGGATCTTGAATAATGGCCAGTTCACACTGGCTGTCATGGCACCATCATGTCAAGGTGTATTCACACTGTCTGTCATGTCAAGTCAATTGCAGTCATTTACCCCCTAGGGGGCTCACAACTCTTTTTGTGGATACATGCTTTTCTACCATGGCCTGCCAGCCTTTGCAGCACTATTTCTCTTTGTGTGCTGGAAGCCTGTACTTCCACTATCCCTTTCCCCTTCCTCCTTCCCATCAGATGATCTTTGTGGTGCAGACACTGCTTGGACCTGCTGTATGGTTTAGGATCCAAGTTTTCCATTCCACTTCAGGTGCTTCTACACTTTTTCATTAACAAATACACCATTCTCAATGTTTAGTTTGACCTGCCATCATTTTTCCAAAATTTTCAGAAGTGCAAATTCTGCAGGGAAGGTCGCCCATTGTGGTGCCTGTTTCACTTTTGTGCCTTTCCAGTTAGTCGGTATGCCCAAAACCCAGCATGGTAGCCATCCCGTTGCAATAGAGATATCAACTATCTGCTTGGTGGTAGCCCCCTGACCACGCAGGGGTCGCAATGTTGGTGACTGAGCTGAAACCACCCAATGTACGCCAAGGAGCATGTGCCCATCATGACTGGAGCACAGGGGCTCAAAGCAACAGATTACTGGCCAGGTGGCCATTGCTGAGGCTGGGTGGCATCCATAGGGAGGGCCCCCGTTCGGAGAAGATGGCACCATGGATGACGAGTTGCTCATGAGCAGATGAAGCTTTCTCCTGCTGGTGGTCATATGGCCCTAGCAGTCTCATCAGAAGGAAAGAACTCGTTCAATGCAGATAGATATGACCGCAAAATGTTTCCTTCATTGGCTACACTGGTGGAGGAATGTGAGGCTAAACAACAAGCAGAGAAGTACTCCCTTGTTTCTACAAGGACAGATGGGGATTCTGTTTTGGCCACAAAGTCTTCATTCTTTGTAGAGACTATTGAGGACAACTTTCAGGCATTATTTTCCATTGTGACCCCCTCTTGCAGTCGGATGTTGAGCAAAGCACCAACTTCGAGCAACAAGAAGTACACTTTGTCCGTCATATCCATAGGGGGCCAAATAACAATAGGGTTGCTCCTGCAGCCTTCATCTTGGCCTTTGAGGCTGATTGATTGCCTGAAATGGTCAGGATGATGGCGTAGCAATGTGACATGAAACTGTAGGTTCCACCCCCTATGCTGTGCTTCAAATGTATGAAATTCTGACTCATATGTTCACATTGTGAAGGCAGCCCAATCTGTAGGAATTGTGTATGATCATTACACACAAACATTACTTGCACTCCTCACTCTGTCCATATCAGCTATGGAAAGCACCATTCTCCCTACTCAACAGCCAGTGTTGCCTTTCAGGGAGAAAAAAAATGCAGCAATATAAGACTCTGTACAAACTGAGGCCAAGTAGAAGTATGAGTGTCTACATCCTGTGTGCATGACAATATCACACACTACAGCTATGAAAATGTCGCCTTCTCTGCTGATGGTACTCTCCTCCATTGGTCATCCTTCAACAAGTCCTCAGAGCTGCCCGATTATGCCTGACCCCTTGAGGGTTTGGGGATCTCCTCCTGCAGCTTCCCCCCTTCCCCACACCCACTTTGGGAACAATGGCTCGTCCCCAACTCTGTTTCACTCTCATTGGAAACGCTTCACTCTCTTCCAGCTTCTCACACCAGGAAGGGGTCCCTAGGGCTATTACCATCCAAGGATTCTGTCAGTCTGCAACTGGATACCAGCCATTGATGGAAGGAGTCACAGTCCTCTGGTTGTAGGGCTTCATATTCTTCTTCAGTCCCTGCAACTAATTCAGCGAATCCCTCCCAGTCACCCAAATCCCTTAGGAAAAGAAAGACAAAAAGAAGTCCTCTAAGATGAAGGAAATTCCAGTGGCCCCCTCGCCACCAGAACCATACTTTCTGCCTCTGTGGCTGTAGCAGCAGTCCCAGTGCCCCTGAGGCTACAGATCGCTCCACACAACATTTCTCAGATCCTATGTATGTTGATAACACCACCTCTCAACTGGTGGCACCTGGTGACCCTAGGACATTACCTGCCTCCTTGCTCCTTTCATTCCCTCACAGTTCACTGACAGCACGAGTCTCCAGTGGAATTGTAATGGTTTTTTCCACCATCTGGCTGAGCTGTGACATCTCTTCAGTTCATGTCCTGCTTTCTGAATTGCCCCCCAGAAACTTGATTTCCAGCAATGCAGACCCCTGCCGTTCGTGGCTACTAGGTTTATTTTAAGAATCATGCCGATTATGATACAGTGTTGGATGGAGCTTCCACATATGTTCTCGATTCTGTATACAATAAACTTGCATCTCTTAATACGACTTTGGAGGCTGTGACTACCCAAGTCAGAGAATTTCAAGATTTTACCATGTGTTATGTTTTTCTCCCTCCTGATGGTAGAATGTCTCAGAATATATAGTCTGAATTAATATCTCAGCTCCCTCGCCTTTCCAAATCTTGGGTGACTTCAGTGTCCGTAACTCTCTGTGGGGTGGAATAACGACCACTGGTCGTGATAAGGACATCAAAAACTTATGGTAGATCTCGATCTCTCTCTCTTTAAAATGACCTGTGTGTTAGCGACCACTCCATAATCTTCCAGTCACTCCCTCTGTGTCACTCCTATGGGCACCCACCCAGATGCTGACTGGTATATTTTCACCTCCACTATCATTCTGAGCACCTCACTACATGAAAGCATTGACGTGGCAGTTCAGGGTGCAACAGTACCCATTCTATCAGCAGGTGACTTAGAGATCTGGTATTCCTTCGGATCCTCCAATTGGAAGACAGTACCTTGGTGGACCCAGAAAATTGACTAGCCCATTAGAGATCACAGGCCGGCTCTCTAGTGCCATCGACTGAGCACCTCATTACCTTTTGGGGGGGGGGGGGACATCAAAAATTTAAAGAAATTAGATTTTTCAAAAATATACCTATTTTGTAGCTCACATCTCCCTGAATAGTTTGATGTTTAAAACGTATATACTTTAGACATTATAAGGCACATTATTTGATCTTAAGTGTACCAATATGCAGCGCCATACCCCCTTTGGACAGCATTCTTGTGTCATATGTAAGTGTACTTCGCTCTGTAGAATTCGAATGTTTATATTTGCGCCAGAGATTGTCATATTTGAAACAAAGGACTATTGATATCGATGCTTTCTCTGCTGATATCGACATGCAATGTTTTGATCTCTCATTTTGTTTGTTCTTTGTTTAAAATGCCTGCAGTATGGTGTTGTGAATTTCGAATTTTTTTCATTTGGCTGTGTTGTTTTGTGGTCGTTTGTGGCATGTGATTGCACAAGATGTCTAGAATTCGTTGCTTCAACCGTAAACAACGTCACCAGGGCAACAGATACCCAGCAAAGGTTGCAACAATAAATGTTACACCAGTAGCTCAAGAATGCAACCTCTCAGAGCCGGTAAAAAAACCATTGCCGAGTGCTTTTAGAAGGAAACTTGTTTTTGGTGCCAATGAAAATGGAGGCTGTGAATCTGAAGTTTTTTTTTTTTGAGCTTTCTCTCATTACAGAGGCGTATCTCCAACATAATAATAGTTTACTCGCGGAAATTACTGTACAAAGAATAAACGTTCTTAAACTATTCTTTCAAAATATTCCTCCAGGTGTTTCCATCTTGTGTGTCCTATTCCTCTGCGCGCATTCTCCTCATTGTGTGCTGTACATTTTGGAGCCAGGTGATCAGAGTTCATCCTCTTCTTCTCCTCCCCTCCGGTTTCCACTCCAGTATCAATTTTGGTATTCTGGCTTGCTCCATTCGTCATACATGCCCATATCACTGTAATTTCTTCCTATCCATTACATCATATCTGAAGGTTCATGTAATATTATTGTCGATGTTAACATACTGTCACCATTAATATTGGACAATGTTATGTGCAAGCATTGCTTTGATATGCAGTGTGTTTCTGTGGTTGAAGATGAGAGTGCCAGGAAAGGCCTTGCTACGAACTTTTGGGATATGCAGTAAATGCAACGTTGGTGAGGCTTTGCATGACATCTAAAATCGTAAACAAAGGTTATGATGTGTATTTGAGGGTAGCATGTGGCATGCACTGTATTGGTAGGGGACAGAAGGCAGCAAGAATACTTTGCGCAGTGATGAATCTTCCACCTCCTCTAGCAAAATTTGAGAGATATTATATCTTAGTGATTGGGTCTGTAAAAGAAGTTGCAGAATAATCAATGAAAAGTGCAGCAGAAGAATCTATTATCGAAAATGATAGTGACAGGGACATAGTGACCACTTTTGATGGTACCTGGCAAAAAAGAGGGCACACTTCATTGAATGATGTTGTTACAACAACATCTGTGCACACTGGGAAAGGACTACATGTTGAAGTGTTGAGCAAATTTTGTTATAGTTGTGTGAAAGGGATTCCAGATCATGAGTGTAACATAACTATAAGAGCTCAACTGAAGGTATGGACATGTAGGGAGTTGTCAGCTTGTTTACGAGATCTTTTGCCTCCCATGGCCTGCAGTATGTGAAGTACCTTGGTGATGGTGGTAGTGAAGCTTTCCTTGAGTTTCAAAAATGTCTCCATATAGAGCTGAGACTATTGTACAGATGTTAGAATGTGTGGGACGTGTACAGAAAAGACGTGGCACTAGACTTAGAAGGCTGAGACAAGAAGGGAATAAAAGGGAGAGGCGACTGACGGATGCAGAAACTGACAAGCTACAGACATGTTATGGCTTGGCCACAAGAAAGAATACACCACACTTGAAAATATGAAGCAAGCAGTTTGGGCCTTATACTTCCATAAAATGTCTGCAGACAATAACTCTATCCACAATTTGTGCCCAAGAGGAAGTGAATCACAGTGTGGCTACTGAAGGTCAATTGCTAGAGGTGAAGAATATCATAACAGGAATTCTCTACCAACTGCTGTAATGGAAGCCATCAAACCCATATTCAGGAACCTTGAAAATGAAAACTTATTGATGAAATGTCTTCATGGCGGTACCCAAAAAGCAAACGAAAGTTTTAACCAATGTGTATGGAAAAGATTGCCAAAAACCATTATTGTGAGAAGAATTGCACTTGCTGTTGGTGTTTATGATGCAGTTTCATGTTTTAATGATGGTGAGCAAAGCAGGAAATATGTTTTAGAGAAAATGGGAATCAAGCCCGAAGTGAACTGCATCATAGATTTGTATGCGATAGATAGAGAGCATGTAGTGAAAGCAGATAAATCATTTCTGGAGGTGATAAAATCAAGAAGAGTGCATCATAGGAATGTGGAAAAGAATAAAACTGATTTAGAAAATGAAAAAGAACCTGCTTATGATGCTGGACAGTTCTAAAAGAATGCCAAATACAAGCAAAAACTTTAACAGCCACTTTCTACAAAACACAAATTTCTGTACTTGGAACATGTAACATCCAAAATAAACATCCTATTGCATTCAGACTTGGTATGCTTATTAAACACTCCTTGACGCAAAACTCCAGAATTTTCCACGTTTATTAAAAGCTGTGGTAAAAATTGAGATAATTAACTATAAATTTTTCTAAACATGAAGTTTGAAATGTAACAGCTCATTCATTCTTTCATATTAAATAAGTTCTAGAGTTTCGTGCACTTGTAAGTATGGTTAGTATGCTGTGCAAAATTCATCAAAGAATGTCTCTTCATTATGAAGAAAAGTGTGAATATAGCAACAAATGCAGCCAATAGTAAGTGAAAAAAATGATGAAATTTCTCGTGTAAAAAAAATATTTTGTTATGTTTTTGAACATCCACTGCTATGAGTGTGAATCCTGAATCCTTCTTGGTCATGCTGACAAAGCTTTCTGAATTTATTTGTAAAAGTATAGGCAGTGTAAATTAAAATGTCCTGTGGTGCCTCTCCTGCTCCAAGTCAGCCAATTTGACATCCTATCCCCTTACAACATCTCGTCTGGGTCCGCCACCTAATAAAACGACAGAAGCAATAATGCTGGAATGGTATGTTTCAACCATTGGGCCACATATGCCTCCTTCACAGCTCTGGTCAAAGATCAGACGCCTGGTGTATACCAGTCCCCTCCAGGTGTACTTGGTATTTCCTTGAATGATGCTGTTACCGCTGACCCAGACGTTGTAGCCAAACGTTTCCTCTACATTATACTTGAGTCTCTGCATCTGAGTACTATCATCCTGCCTTTTCTGTCCTTAAAGAGTGGATTTAGTGATTGCAGCTGTCCTTCAATACACGCCACCTGGAGTCCTATAATGTCCCATTTAGTGAGTGGGAATTTTTCAGTGTCCTAGGCATACCCTGATACAGCCACAGGGCCAGACAGCATCCACATCCAAATGCTCAAATACCTATCAGTGGATCATCAGTGTCACCTCCTTGCCATCTTCAACCATATCTGGAGCAAGAGAGAGCTCCGAACGCAATGACGAGAGAGCACCATCGTCCTGGTACTGAAACTGGGTAAGCATCTCCTAGATATGGACAGCTAACACCCAGTTACTCTTACCAATGTTCTCTGTAAGTTGCTCGAATGCACAGTCAGCAAGCAGCTGCATTGACTCTTTGAGTCTTGGGGCCTTCTGGCTTCATCACACAGTAGTGTTCACCATGGCCGTTCCATTGATGATAATTTGGTTTGCCTAGAATCTGCCATCCAGACAGTCTTTGACCGACGTCAACATCTCATTGCTGTCTTCTTTTACCCCCAAAAGGCTTATAACATCACTTGGCGACACCATATCCTTGCTACCTTACATGAGTGGGGTCTCAGGAGCCCGCTCCTGATTTTCATCCGTAATTTCTTGTTACACCAAACTTTCTGGGTTCATTTTGGTACTTCCCATAGTACCCTGATATTCAAGGGAATAGGGTTCCACAGGGCTCTGTATTAAGTGTCCCTCTCTTTCTAGTGGCCCTCAATGGTCTAGGGGCAGCTGTGGGTTCTTCAGTATCACCCTTCCCTTTATACTGACGATTTTTGCTTTTGCTATTGCTTCTTTTGTATGGATGTTAACGAACATCGACTGTAGCACGCCATTCGAAAGGCACTGTCGTGGGCCATCACCTGCAACTTCAGTTTTCAGCTGCCAAGACTCGTACCATGCACTTTTATCACTGTGTATTGTTCTTCCACAATCAGAACTTTACTTTCACTTGTGGGAGGCATTTCTTTTGATCTTACACTGGCACTTCTGCGTTTCCTACAGCTATCATTATCAGGATTGGATGGAGGTTCACATAATCTAAAAAACATTTGTGTGCATGCCACACACAGTCAGCTACCTGAGTAGCAGCCTCTGATGTGTAGTGCACAGTTGACCCATTTAGGGGGACCCTACAGTTCTTAATCCTGTGGCTCAAGTCCAGGAGGTCACAGTCTAGCTTGTCCCAGAACCTTTGAAGTCTCTGGTTCAGCCTTTCCACTCAACTCGGAAGCAAAGGATCATGCTCATTTCTGGGGGAAATTCTGCAAGTTGTGAGCTTCGTTGAAAGTCCATGCAGAGGGCTGGTCTCAACATTCGCTGGCAGTCACTGGAATGACCCAAGTATGACCTCAGAGCCCAGAAGACAGGCATCATTTGTCTCAACGCGTACCATAATCTGCAACTGCATGCATCTTGTTCCCTCAATGGCTGTAAGAAAAGTCTCTTAAATATGTTGTATTAGGCCCACAAGCATACGTACTGACTGCACCTGCCGGCCGGTGTGGCCAAGCGGTTAAAGGCGCTACAGTCTGGAACTGCGTGACCGCTACGGTCGCAGGTTCGCATCCTGCCTCGGGCATGGATGTGTGTGATGTCCTTAGGTTAGTTAGGTTTAAGTAGTTCTAAGTTCTAGGGGACTGATGACCTTAGAAGTTAAGTCCCATAGTGCTCAGAGCCATTTGAACCATTTGACTGCACCTGGTGTCCTTTCTTGTCACTTGCTGCCATTCCTGTAAGGGTTATCATCATTCACTGTCCGTTTGCACTGTCGACGATTAGTTGACCCCTATCCTTTTGCGTTTGTCTCCTCTTGACACCAGACAAAACAGGTTTCACCAAAACAGGTGGGGTGAGTCCCACTGGCTCAATTTCGGTGAAAGACAGCACTTGAAACGTTTTGGTTAGGGAGGTTGATACAACATCCTGAGCCCTCCCTGGTCCCTGTCCACTCAGTACAGGATGCCAAGATCTACCATTGGCATGCCACTCACAGTCAAATGGATTGGTAAGGACAGATCTTGTACTCTGTGCAATGGAGGCAGGATCTGCAGGAGAGGATAGTACTTGAAGTACCTTTCGTACTAGTATCACAGGTGCACAACTCATGTCATGAATACTCCCCTTACTACACCCCCATGCTGATTCATTACAGTAATATGATCGGTGACGTTTTATGTAATGTTTGACGCTCATGGAATCACATCTCACATTTTTATTCAAATAAACTTTCAAAGTGGCATTCCATATGACCTCTCTCTAACTGTAATCATCTATAAATTTCATTATGCTTTCTTTGGAATAAGCAGACATTATTGTACATAAATACCCTTACAGCACACCTACACCACAATACATTATGAAAGAGGTGTGGCCTCAGCTGCTTGTCATCTGCCAAAGAGCCCAAAAGACCAGAACTGAATCCAGGAAGTAATGCACTTGTACACAAGGCCTCCATTTTGGGTAAATTACACATGCTCAAAATTATATGTGTAGTTGTGCTGTTGGCAATGTAAGCACATGTGCAAAGTTGAACAACAAAAAAAGGTATCATGTGGACAGCTGATGTGGCAGTGGCGCTACTTGCTGCTGTTCCAACCAAGCAAGTTAGAGTTAAGAGAGATTGTGTTACCTATAATGAGAACAGGCATTGGCTGAAGCTAGGGGGCAGGACAGCCTGCTATCTTGTTGAGGCCAAAACGGGGATTTCTTCCTTCAAACCTTGTGTGAAACTCGCCCTCTCTACTTACAGTCACTGCATTAACATTTGCATCTGAGTGTGCACTGATATACAACATACTTACATCGAAGAATACTCACAGTCAGGCAGCTGAGAATGTAATTTCTCAATGCGAAATTTCTTTAGTTAAGTATTGAATACACCACAGCAAGAAAGTCGATTGTTTTAATTCAAAATAGTCGTGATTTTCAGAAAATAATCTCTGAAATGATGCTTTTTAGCCAGAGGAATATGACAATGCTATAAGAA
Organism: Schistocerca serialis cubense; assembly: GCF_023864345.2. Lineage (NCBI taxonomy): Eukaryota > Metazoa > Arthropoda > Insecta > Orthoptera > Acrididae > Schistocerca > Schistocerca serialis. Next base: position 697,154,106 of record NC_064638.1, on the reverse strand, counting down.
GATTATTGATTGAACTTAAAACGAATTAAAATTACCACTAAAATCAAAAGCTTGTACTTAATGCCAAGGAAAGCCTATATTCTTCTTTCTCACACATTTTCCTTTATGATATTATTACACATTATCGATTTTGTTTGACAATTTTGCACAACAAGGAATGTACATTTCAGTCATAATTTTAAATTATTATTACTGTCACTAGTGCACATATTATTCAGTGGGGTATATCATCTGTAACAAGGAATTTCAACAACACATGGGTTATCTGCTTAAATGATCATTTTATATGCAACAAGACAATACTAGTATTCCAGATTGGCATTAAAAATAAAATAAAAAGAAAAAGCAAAAATAAATAAAAATAAGGCCATCTCTTAGGTTTTCCAGAAGAATCGCTCTCTATGGCATTCTCATGCTTTTTCTGCTCCATTGATTAGAGTGTCTGGCTGTTTTAGCTGCTAGCCAACATAGACTTCATTATTGTACATCTTACTGCCTATGTAATTGATAACCAATGGCAAAACAAATCTTTAGCGCCCAAGCACAGATGACTCAATGTGAAAAAGTGAATTTATTCCGGTTCTCTGGCTATTTCTCATAATGTGAAAAGTAACAGATTTCAGTTCCTATGTGGAAGAATGAGTGGTTGTATGTTTTCTTGTTGCTGGAGAAAAACGTTCTCAATTCTATGATACAGCAATGAGTGGAACAGTGATGATATCTGGCTGAGGCAGGTATATTAATTTTTTTTTTTTTTTTTTTTGCCATATCTCGGCATACTCAGCAAGATACCATTCCCTAAGAGAGGAAGTGTACTACTGCGGCTTGATTTCCTTGTTTGTTGAATCCCAAATCTGTGCAGGGGTGTAGAATGAAAAATGGAATTAAGTAGTTCTCATAAGTATCTTTTCTTACTCTTAAGACATTCCAGAACTTTGCTCTTGCAGTTCAAAAGACTGAGGGTAGTTATGCTGGTGGGATGGATCTGAACTTCCACAGTGAGTCTGGCCTGCCTCTAATAGCCAAGTGCCTCCACAAGAAAGATGGTCTTCTATGGTGACTGGATGATCTTGGGATGGATGCTTCAGCAAATTCATAAATTGCTCTGGTAATGTGACCAATGCTGTCTCATTGTTGATAGACAGCTGATAGGCTGCACAATGTGAAGTTCAACCTACCAAGCATTGATAAAGGCATAGTCAGGCACTGGTCTTTCAGGAATGGAATCCATATTGGTAAGTCGTCCTTAAAATGTAAATGTAAATCCACTTGTCTGTAGCCACAAGAGCAGGCAAGGAGAAAGATATCAACTGGTGATACCTACCCCACTGCAATGTCAAAATCCTTGTGCACTGTTCAGTAAGCAGATGTCTGTTTTGCACTTGAGGCTTTCTCAACTCAACTCTGATGATGGAGGTAAATAGCATGTGTGTGTTAAAATCGTCAGAGAAGAGTAATGCAAGGGGAAGTTGTCTGAGGAGGTTCCCAGAGAACCTCAGGTCAAGCCTATAGTGTAATGAAATGTCAGGTATAAATGGCCATATCATTATTTTAGTGATGTATATGTTCTGACAGAAACTGCTTGTAACATGTTGGTAAATGGGAAATTATTAAAACAGAAACTAACTGTGATGATAAAGTATACCAGACACCAACTCCACCTGATATTCTAAATGCACATTTTGTCAGTCCTCAATCAGATAACAGCATAATGGAGAATTTGAGTGAAGCAGAGGCACTGCTGCCAAAAATGAACAGTAAGCAGACAGACAGCTTTCACTGGACTTGCGTAACTGAGAAGATGGTCAATGAATCAGTAGCTAAGCTCAGTAATTCTAGAGCAGAGAATTACTATGGTCTCTCAAATTATGTTATTAAATATATCATAAATCAAATTGTCACCCCACTGATTAAAATAATCATCAAAATTTTAAATGAAGGTAATTATCCAAAGTGTTTCAAATATTTATAGTTAAACCAGTACATAAGAAAGGAGATATAGCATCTCCAGGTAACTATCGACCAATATCACTTACACCCACAATATCAAAAATAATAGAATACTGCATGTATAAACATATGAGTAAATATTTTGAACATAATGATATACTCAGCTCCACACAGTGTGGTTTCAGATCCAGCCTTTCTACAGACAAAGCAGTTGGGAGTATGGTAGCAAAAATATACAACTGTTTTGAAAATAGATATATTATCTGTACAACACTGTTTGACCTTAATATGGCCTCCCACAGTAGTTTCATAAAATAGCTCTACAACTACAGAGTGAGAGAGAATGCTCTATGCCTAATGCAGTCATACTTGGACAATGGAAGACAGTTAGTTAAGGTAAATAACCAAATGTCAGATTGTCTACCAGTTGTAAAGGGTGAACCTCAAGGATCTGTTCTTGGACCTTTCGTTTTCATTATTTATATAAATGTCCACCCCCGGTAGCTGAGTGGTCAGCGTGACAGACTGTCAATCCAAAGGGCTCGGATTCGATTCCCGGCTGGGTCGGAGATTTTCTCCGCTCAGGGACTGGGTGTTGTGTTGTCCTAATCATCATCATTTCATCCCCATCGACGCGCAAGTCGCCAAAGTGGCGTCAAATCGAAAGACTTGCACCAGGCGAATGGTCTACCCAACAGGAGGCCCTCGTCACACGACATTTCATTTCATTTATATAAATGATTTTCCCCAGTGGTACCATGTGATGCAGTGCTATTGCTGGTGACACAACATGCATCACATGTGATACCAATCTTGAAAATGTGCCACACAGAATGGTAGTGGCAATGGAGAGGTGCACTATTTGATTTGAGGCAAATGTACTAAAGAAGAATGATAGTAAAATTGAAGCTGTTGTATTCAATCTGGATGCTCCCAGAGCCGACCGGTGTGGCCGTGCGGTTAAAGGCGCTTCAGTCTGGAACCGCGTGACCGCTACGGTCGCAGGTTCGAATCCTGCCTCGGGCATGGATGTGTGTGATGTCCTTAGGTTAGTTAGGTTTAATTAGTTCTAAGTTCTAGGCGACTGATGACCTCAGAAGTTAAGTCGCATAGTGCTCAGCGCCATTTGAACCATTTTTTTGATGCTCCCAGTCATGATAACAAAACAGTAAAATTATTAGGATTTTATATAGATCAAAAGCTCAGCCGGGATGCCCACACAGGGACGGAATGTGACAAATTGGCATGTGTCATATGTCTGCTATACAAGCTGAGGAGCAGTGTCAGTAAATATTTTACGTTCTTCCATTTGCACCTGAGCTATGGAATACTATTATGGGGCAATTCTGTAGGCTCAAAATTAGTGTTTAAATAACAAAAGAAAGCCATAAGGTGCATAGCAGGACTTAGCCTTTATGAATAATGTCGAGATTATTTTAAGAAACTAAATATAATGACAGTGCCAAGCCTGTACATTTACAACTGCCTTGTCTTCGTTTCAGAGAATCTGAGTAAATTTGACTTAAGGAGAACAGTTCATGATCGTAACATAAGAAGTGGACATGCAATTAATATGCCATATGTTAGGCTTGCAAAGACACATAACAGTTACAAATATATTGGTCTTGTCTACTTCTACAAATTACCTGAAAATGCCTACACAGCGCTGGTATAAATTTAAAACTGGTTTTTCGAGGTGGATGAAATGTAAAGTTATTTATTCTGCTCAAGAGTTCCTTGTGTATGTGACACATGATCTACTTTCCTTATCAGAATTAACTATAAATTAACTGCAAACTATACATATGCCACACTGTGCAACTATTTTATTACTGTTTCATGTACTTATTGTTAATTATCTGTTTGATTATATATTTGTTATTCACTGAACTATGTAGTTCATTTATCTTGTAAGTGATCTGTTAGGAAACTTATTGTTATTATTGACATTTTCACAAATATGTATTGTATCCATCTTGGATTATTATATTGTAGTTAATAACATTCGTCATGTCGAAGTTTATATTATTATTGTTGTTATTATTATTGTGTTAATACTGACGACATCAACTGCATGTAAAAATGCTCATCGGTATAATAAAACATTTGTATTTGTAAATGCTACTGGTGAGGAGAACTTCCTCAGTAATAAATCCTACCTTTAGCCCTGTGACCATCAATGTCATTCCTTTAGCGCTTATTGTAACCCTATGCACGGATGCTTTGGTATTTTCATGATGCATCTCCTGTAGAAACGAATTAAATTATGGCCTTGACAAGAAACTGAAATTATTCTTCGATAGTACTGAATACAATCATATGCCACTGAACAATGCGAGCCATGTAAGTTACGAAGTCTATCTGTGTTTCTGTCCTGATGAAGACTTTGTTATGTTAGAGAAAGGTCTCTTAAGGATCTGTTAGTCCCATGGCAAGTATATTGAACTCCATTTAAGAGATATTTCCATCTAATGTAGATTTATTCCCTCTGATAGTTTTTTCATTTGTTTTCTGCAAAGTTTATTTTCCTTTGCCTGCGCCTACTTTATTTCACTGGAAAACGGAGTATGTATTGAGATGTGAACATGCAACTACCTCTATTAATAATTCACCATCGGTCAACATGTGCAGGTGATTTATAGCCACACAAGTTCAGTTGAAAGTAAGGCAGGTGGCAACTTCAGTTCATTAGCAGAAGACTGGAAAAATACAAGTAGTCTACCACAGATGTTATTTACAAATCATTCATGTGTCCTGTCTTAGAATATTGATCAAGTGTCGGGGCCCCATTATCCGGCACCAGATCCAAGAGAGTTCCATAGGAATTATGACCACCCCTTTTCTCCTCCCCACCTTTCCCCTCAAGAAATTGAAATTACCATATATATTTTTTATATCTTTGGTAATTCTACATTTTTACCTCCATAATAGTGTTTAACCTCAATGTTACATGATTATTCATTTGTTTCCTTGTTTCCTTCTTTTTGTCTTCTCAAAATCTCTTCATTCTGTAGCTGCATTCCTGTTTCCTCCCCTCTGTTCCTATTTTGCCTGTTTTCATCCTTTCTTCTATACCTTTTCGTGTTCATAGTTTTGTTTCTGAATTTTTCTCTTTCATTTATCATTTCAATAGTGATCCCTGCTTGGTTTAGGTCTCCTTCTATTTCCTGAAACCAGTTGGTTTTTTAACTGAACTGTTTAGTATATCGAAAGTCCTCTTTGTGAGTCTGTTGTTGTTCGGTCTTTGTATGTGACCGTAAAATATTAGTCAGCATTTTCTGATCATGCCTGTGAGTTTATATAATTCTTTGGTAGGTCTCTTCATCTATATACCATCTCCAGTTAGTGTTCAAAAATTTCCTGGGATTTTACATTCCGCTTTTTGTGTCTCTGTGATGCCTTATGCTCTGACTGTGGCCATTTCTGATATGGAGAGAGCTTCTGGTAGTACAACTGAACTGTAGTGCCTGAGTTTAGCCTGTCTTGAAATCTTTTTTTTATTGTAGTGCACCCATGTTTGTATGCTTTCTGAAGTTTTTCTGTTCTTTGTATGTTGAATGCCTTGTTTGCTCTCCTATTTGTTTATATTCCCCAAGATATTTGAATTTTTCCACTCTGTTAACCTTTCCATATTTTGTGTACATGCCGTGGATATTGTTCTTTCTTTGCATATGTTGCGTTTTCTGGTACAATATCTGTAGACCTGTTTTCACAGAGACTTCATGTAAGTATTCCACTGCTTCTTGTCTATTACTGCTGAATGTTGCCAGGTCATCTGCAAATACAATGCGAGCCATTTTATGATTGTCTTGTTTGGCACATGTTCTTCCCAGTTGAATTCCTTTTACTTTTTCTTCCCATTGTTTGATAATTTTATCCAAGACAAAGTGAATACAAACAATGAGAAACCACCTCCTTGTCTGACCCCTGTATCTACCCTGAATGAATCTGAGATTCTTCCATAAATTTTATTCTGGATGTTGTGTCTGTAAGTGCCTGTTGTATGAGCGTCCTAATTTTTTGGTCTATGCACCCCTCCTCCTTTCCCCACGACCATGAACCTTGGATGTGGCTGAGGTGGAATGGCTTAGATGGCCATACTGTAAGTTCAACCCCAACAGAGGGATATCTATAGACACTATAAGACTAAATTATACAATGTAAATAGATTAATTTGCGAATTCTAAGGTGTTGTTTGCAGGTCTTAACCATTTAATGTTGAAAACAATAAAAGATTACTGTTGTTGTTTTGTCACAACAAGATTTGTGTCAATTGATTCTCTGTCTCCATCTTGGTTGGTAATATATTGTAAATGTGGCTCATGTATAAGCCTTTTTTGAGTAATTACTTAATTGTGTAGAGCTGTTTTATTTAGTACACATACACTCCTGGAAATTGAAATAAGAACACCGTGAATTCATTGTCCCAGGAAGGGGAAACTTTATTGACACATTCATGGGGTCAGATACATCACATGATCACACTGACAGAACCACAGGCACATAGACACAGGCAACAGAGCATGCACAATGTCGGCACTAGTACTGTGTATATCCACCTTTCGCAGCAATGCAGGCTGCTATTCTATCATGGAGACGATCGTAGAGATGCTGGATGTAGTCCTGTGGAACGGCTTGCCATGCCATTTCCACCTGGCGCCTCAGTTGGACCAGCGTTCGTGCTGGACGTGCAGACCGCGTGAGACGACGCTTCATCCAGTCCCAAACATGCTCAGTGGGGGACAGATCCGGAGATCTTGCTGGCCAGGGTAGTTGACTTACACCTTCTAGAGCACGTTGGGTGGCACGGGATACATGCGGACGTGCATTGTCCTGTTGGAACAGCAAGTTCCCTTGCCGGTCTAGGAATGGTAGAACGATGGGTTCGATGACGGTTTGGATGTACCGTGCACTATTCAGTGTCCCCTCGACGATCACCAGTGGTGTACGGCCAGTGTAGGAGATCGCTCCCCACACCATGATGCCGGGTGTTGGCCCTGTGTGCCTCGGTCGTATGCAGTCCTGATTGTGGCGCTCACCTGCACGGCGCCAAACACGCATACGACCATCATTGGCACCAAGGCAGAAGCGACTCTCATCGCTGAAGACGACACGTCTCCATTCGTCCCTCCATTCACGCCTGTCACGACACCACTGGAGGCGGGCTGCACGATGTTGGGGCGTGAGCGGAAGACGGCCTAACGGTGTGCGGGACCGTAGCCCAGCTTCATGGAGACGGTTGCGAATGGTCCTCGCCGATACCCCAGGAGCAACAGTGTCCCTAATTTGCTGAGAAGTGGCGGTGCGGTCCCCTACGGCACTGCGTAGGATCCTACGGTCTTGGCGTGCATCCGTGCGTCGCTGCGGTCCGGTCCCAGGTCGACGGGCACGTGCACCTTCCGCCGACCACTGGCGACAACATCGATGTACTGTAGAGACCTCACGCCCCACGTGTTGAGCAATTCGGCGGTACGTCCACCCGGCCTCCCGCATGCCCACTATACGCCCTCGCTCAAAGTCCGTCAACTGCACATACGGTTCACGTCCACGCTGTCGCGGCATGCTACCAGTGTTAAAGACTGCGATGGAGCTCCATATGCCACGGCAAACTGGCTGACACTGACGGCAGCGGTGCACAAATGCTGCGCAGCTAGCGCCATTCGACGGCCAACACCGCGGTTCCTGGTGTGTCCGCTGTGCCGTGCGTGTGATCATTGCTTGTACAGCCCTCTCGCAGTGTCCGGAGCAAGTATGGTGGGTCTGACACACCGGTGTCAATGTGTTCTTATTTCCATTTCCAGGAGTGTATCTGGAACTCATTTTCCTGTCTCCTCAACTCATCAAAAGTGTAAGTCATTATTTCACAGGAGGCCAATTTCAACAGGATTTCGATCATCATTGTTCCATGATGAAACAATTTGAGCTTCATGTTGGGTGCTGGACGTTTTGCATCAACAGGCTACAATCGCCATTGTTCAAGGATGAAACAATTTGAGCTTCATGTTGGGTGTTGAACGTTTTGCATCAACAGGCTACAATCGCCATTGTTCAAGGATGAAACAATTTGAGCTTCATGTTGGGTCTTGATCGTTTTGCATCAAAGAAAGAACTTATCTTTCTACATCTACATCTATATCCATACTCCGCAAGCCATCTGACGGTGTGTGGCGGAGGGTACCTTAAGTACCTCTATCGGTTCTCCATTCTATTCCAGTCTCGTATTGTTCGTGGAAAGAACGAGTGTTGGTATGCCTCTGTGTGGGCTCTAATCCCTCTGATTTTATCCTCATGGTATCTTCGTGAGATATACGTAGGAGAGAGCAATATACTGCTTGACTCCTCGGTGAAGGTACGTTCTCGAAACTTCAACAAAAGCCCATACTGAGCTACTGAGCGTCTCTCCTGCAGAGTCTTCCACTGGAGTTTATCTATCATCTCCGTAACGCTTTCGCGATTACTAAATGATCCTGTAACGAAGCACGCTGCTCTCCATTGGATCTTCTCTATCTCTTCTATCAACCCTGTCCGGTACGGATCCCACAGTGCTGAGCAGTATTCAAGCAGTGGGCGAACAAGTGTACTGTAGCCTATTTCCTTTGTTTTCGGATTGCATTTTCTTAAGATTCTTCCAATGAATCTCAGTCTGGCATCTGCTTTACTGACGATCGACTTTATATGGTCATTGCATTTTAAATCACTCCTAATGCGTACTCCGAGACAATTTATGGAATTGACTGCTTCCATTTGCTGACCTGCTATATTGTAGCTAAATGATAAGGGATCTTTCTTTCTATGTATTTGCAGCACATTACACTTGTCTACATTGAGATTCAATTGCCATTCCCTGCACTATGAGTCAATTCGCTGCAGGTCCTCCTGCATTTCAGTACAATTTTCTATTGTTACAACCTCTCTGTATACCACAACATCATCTGCAAAAAGCCTCAGTGAACTTCCGATGTCATCCACAAGGTCATTTATGTATATTGTGAATAGCAACGGTCCTATGGCACTCCCCTGCAGCACACCTGAAATCACTCTTACTTCGGAAGACTTCTCTCCATTGAGAATGATATGCTGCATTCTGTTATCTAGGAACTCTTCAATCCAGTCACACAATTGGTCTGATAGTCCATATGCTCTTACTTTGTTCATTAAACGACTGTGGGGAACTGTATCGAACGCCTTGCGGAAGTCAAGAAACGTGGTATCTACCTGGAAACCTGTGTCTACGGTCCTCTTAGTCTCGTGGACGAATAGGGCGAGCTGGGTTTCACACGATCGTCTTTTTCGAAACCCATGCTGATGCCTACAGAGTAGATTTCTAGTTGGGACAAAGTCCACTAATTTCATTTTCTTTCTTTTCCTACAATGTCACAGTTTGGGAATTGTATCGAAATTTCAAGGTCAGTCAATGAACAATGGTGGAAACCATACACAAACATTGGCCTGAACACCCTGTATTGAGAAAAGAGGAATGAAGTTACTTAAGATTCTAATAATTAAATTTTATTTTATTGGCAACTATGCAGATAATGAAAATTAAGACCATCATTGTTGGAATAAGATTTCATGACTTGGCGAAATGTGTATTTAAAACTTTTTATTTACTCACATCTTTAAATATCACATCTTTAAATGTCACGTAAGTGGAGGACCTTTCCTTTCATGTACTTTACTTTCTCTTGAAGGCACATTTCCATTGACAATCTTTTTTCCAGGACCTTTGTTGTAAAACATTTATTTTATGTCATTAGAATTTCATTCTTTTTGTTCTGTGTACATCAGCCCATAACAAGCATGTAACGAACTTAAATGGGACAAATGTAATTGAAAAACAACAATAACTGGAAACCTAATGAAGAAAATATTCAAAAATTGTAACGCAAATCTTAAAAGACAAGAGGGGATTTACATCATAAGAATCTGCGGTAAAGGCATTTTGGTTGAGCGACTGGTATTCTGTTTTTATGAACCTTACGTGTGGATAACCAATAACTTATACTACGTTTCTTACTGATTTGTAGATTTTAAAATTGTTCGTTTCTAGACTGCATTGTACTCAAAACTTCATAAGACTGCGCTTCAGTTGGTACAAACTGAAAATGGACTGACGATTTTGTTTTGTTTTTATAAATGTGTGGACTCCATCTTATAGTGCATTTAAAATAAGTTGCGGCTTTTGACAGTTCAGTACAGAGCCAATGGAGGGAAAAGTAGCTGTCAGCTTGTGTTGGGCACATCAGCAGGTGACCATGGTTAATTCCAGGCCTTCTTGGCGTGGAAAATTGCAGGCTCACTTCACTGTGTGAGCAGTAAGTCACACTAGATGGCCGATCTGCGATCTGGCTCAAACGATTTTGAAGAAGCTGTTCTGTGATATACTTCGTTTGCCATACATCTTATGGTCAGCTTCATAATTAAAACCCTACCATTTCGTTAATGGTTATAATTATTATGATATTTCAATAGTAGGTAAACTGCTGCAAGAAATCATTAGTTTGCAGTGAAAAATAGGTGTTGCTATAAATCTGAGTTTCATGTGTGTTAGGTTGCATGTTGCTGCATATTAAATGTAGACAATATTGGATTATTCTTTAAACTTAGAAGGATCGCTACCTGTGTACAATCTCGAGAAAATGTAATGTATGTAAGTATCTCATAAATGGTCTGAGATATCAAAACAAGATTTTGGCAAATGATAGAGAATAAGAATGAAAATATTTTGCTGTATGTGTAATATGCGAAGCTTCCATGTCTACCACAATATTCAAACGACTGCAGATATTTTTCAATGAAATAATGTAATTATTGAGGGTCATCGATAGCTGATGAAATGAGAATTTCTGTGGGTTGTGCAACAATGTAAGTAAAGAAGTTACACATTAATTTTTTATAGTGAAAATGGGCTGTTTCATAAACTATCGACCTGACTTGTACTCAGTTGATAGTTTAATAATACACTATTTCTGGAGTCTGTCACAATTTTAACTGCGTTATTAAGTTAGTGAGATGAATGTTTCTAAACTCTGCTGTGTTTTGACAAAAGATGCAGATTTTAGTATGGCAACAAAAGAAGTTACGTATTACTCAAAATTTATCATAGTCATTCATGAATCTATGTCTCCTCAACTACCTTCTTGGTATAGGTGACAACTCAAGACCAGTCCTGTTGCGCAACATTCATGGTATCTTCTTTTGTCAGCATATCAGTTACAGTGATTGTAACTTCTTGTTGCATTTTTCCACATTACTTTTCACTTAGCCCCATATAGTCTGTCAGATGTAAATGAGTGTGATATGGAGGAAGCTTCATTAAACTATTCCTTTTACAGCCAAACAGTTTGTCGACTTGGTACCATGAAATTTTGGCTTATACAGCGCTAAAAGTTCTGTTGATTTAGCTTTTTACATGCTAGATTCAACTTTATCTCATGGAACATTTCTTTGAACCCAGAACAAAACATTCGCTTTCCTCCACTGCATTGTTGGAGATTTATGCAACACAACAGTGTGGTATGGCGTTTTGTCCACTTCTATCATGAAAATCTGAGAACTGTTTTGCAGCACAATATTATCTTATGAGCGGGTGAACAGTGTTCCTGGACGGCACTCTTACTGCAAATTTCTTATTCAGAGTAGTAGGGCAATCTATGTTTTAGCACAGTATGTTAGTGGGGGTTCCCTACACTCAGGTGCAAACCTATTGTTCTCTTTTGATTGACAGGTCCTTAACCTATTGCTCTTCTAAGAGGATTGTAACCCCCTGGAGATAATCGACCCTTTTGATTGATAGGTCCTTAACTGATTGTCTGGTTAAGTCGTTTTCCATGTCACCTCCCCCTCCTCCTGCCCCTCCCCTATCCCATTCCTCCCTACCCACCCTGGGAACTACTCTCGCCAGTACAAGCACACTTTTGATATCAATTTGATTGACTAATTAATTAAAAAAAACCTCCCCTCTGAGAAAAACCCAAGCTCAACCCCTCCCCTCCCCCACCTGCAAATTGTCGGGAAAAAGACTCAGTTGATTGACCATTTGGACGAAAATCTGTTGCAGTGTATGGAATATTGTTTAAACAATTTCGACAATATAGAGTATATATTTATTTAAAGAATTTGGTGGGAAATCGATGCAGTGTATGGAATGTTATTTAAACAATTTAGACAATGTGAGGAATATTGTTTATTTAGACAATTTATGGGAAACAAGGCTATATATGGAATATAGTCTACATATTTATGTAAAGAATTTGAGGGGAAATTGATTGCAGTGTATGGAATACTGTTTAAACAATTTAGACAATGTGTGGAATACTGTTTAATGAAATAAGTTATGGAATAGGTGACATATGGAATATTTAAACAATTGTGATCTTTTCTCATTCCAGTCGCACAAGGAAGACTGTCATGAAACACCTTTCACACGTAAATACACTGTTAAAAATGTTTCTATTGCGAAGCACGCACTGTCCACTATCCTGCACCCAGTGCTGGCCTGTGTTATCAGCACAGGCTGCCGGGAGTCAGTGTGCACTGGCAGCTCCCCAAAGCGATGTGTTCATCAGTGGCCACGCCATGTGCCGGTGTCCAAGAGGTGGTCACTTGGGTCCCGCGACTGACAGACAGGATGTTACACTAAGCACCTAGAAATTCCTATCGAAACATGTACTCTCTCTCTCTCTCTCTCTCTCTCTCTCTCTCTCTCTCTCATCCATACCGTAGCATGACACTGCTGAGCCTGCATGTGCTGTCCCACATGATCAGACCGAACCACAAATAATGCAGCATTTACTCTGTAAACCACTGTGGAATACTGATGCACACAAGAACTCCTTTCAAGGCAAAGTTTAAAGTATGCATTTAAAATTCGTTGCGACTTTTGACGTTTGACATACCAGAGTGAGATGTGATACCATTGCCCAGATAATATCAATGGCTAGCGAGCTTTCTGTACCGTGCCACCAGCAATTCAGCTAGTAAAGTGCCCCTGTGCCTGATCATGAGTAAACAGTGCCATATAGCATAACGCATTAGAAGCGTCCACGCTCGTCAGATATCGTTGTAAAGTCGTATTTTGTGGCAATGAAATGTTCTGAAATCATCAGGTATTGTGAAATAATGTCTCGTGCTTTCATTGAATTAATAACAACAGTGCAGTACATCTGAACTATAGTAGAGCAAACTATGTTTCAGCGGAATTTGTTAGTGTGGGTTGCCTACATTCGTGGGACAAACCTATTGTTCTCTCTGGATTGACAGGTCCTTAACCTATTGTTCTACTAAGAGTATTATGATCCCCTGGGGATAATCCATCCTTTTGATTGACAGGTCCTTAACCTATTGTTCAGTTACTTGGTTTTTCATATCTCCTCCCCCAGTCCATCCTCCTCCCCCTAGCCCTTCTTCTCTTCCTTTTCCTACTCTCCACCTGTCTGAGATCTCCCCTCGCATATTTTTGATATCAATTTGGTTGATAAATTAAATAAATCTATCAATCAATTAACTCATCCCCCTCTGGAAAACCCCCAACCCTCCCCCTCCCTTCCTCCACCTGACAATTGGTGGGAAAAAGACTCAATTAATTGGCCATTTGGAGAAAAATCGGTTGCACTGTATGGAATATTATTTAAACAATTTTGACAATATGTGGAATATTGTTTGTTTAAACAAGTTATGGGATATGAGACGGTGTATGGAATATAGTTTATTTGTTTATGTAAAGAATTTGGCAGCAAATCGATGGCAGTGTATGGAATATTGTTCAAATAATGTAGACAGTGTGTGCAATATTGTTTATTTAATCAATTTACGGAATAGAAGGTGACACAAGGAATATTTTGACAAATGCTATGCGTTGTCATTCCGACTGCACAGGGGATACTGTCATGAAGCACCTATCACACGCAATTACACTGTAAAAAATCTTTCGATCACGAAGCACACACCATCTGCCATCCTGCACTCAGTGCCAGCCCATGCCATCTGTGCAGGCTGCCCAAAGTCGGAGTGCACTGGCGGCTCTACAAAGCAATGTGTCTGTCAGTGGATACACCACGCACCCATGTCCTAGAGGTGTCCACTCGGGCCCTGTCACTGACAGATCGGATGTCATGCTAATCCCCAATCAAAAGCACCCAAGAAGTTCCTATCGAAACACATGCTCTGTCTCTCTACCTCTTTTCTGCCTTTTCTCTCTCTCTCTCTCTCTCTCTCTCTCTCACACACACACACACACGCACGCACACACACACACCCCATAGTGCCATAGTGTGCTACTGCCGAGCCTGCAAGCGCTGTTGGTTACAGTCAGACTGAAATGCAAACAAAGCAGCATTTACCCGGTAAACCCCTGTGGAATACCGACGCATGTGAGAATTCCTTCCAAGTCAAATAAAAGCTAAATTCCATCCGAACAGGTCGTGGAAGACCCAATGGTTCCGACTGGCCACTGTGTCATCTTCAGCCCACAGGTGTCACTGGATACAGATATGAAGGGGCATGTGGTCAGCACACCACTCTCCTGGCCATATGGCGGTTTACGAGACCGGAACCGCTACTTCTCATTCAAGTAGCTCCTCAGTTTGCCTCACAAGGGCTGAGTGCGCCCTGCTTGCCAACAGTGCTCGGCAGACTGGATGGTCACCCATCCAAGTGCTAGCCCAGCCAATCATCACTTAACTTCGGTGATCTGACGGGAACCAGTCTTACCACTGTGGCAAGACTGATGGTCTTCCAAGGTAAATGCCTGACTGAAAATGGATTCTGCCATGGGCTTTAAGCTGCCGCCTGTGCTGGAGGAAGGCTCTCACGACACGAAACTGAATTATATAGACTAGATATACTATTTATTACAAAAGTCAATTCGCAGGAGCTTGCCCTCACCTTTATGTGGAGGAAAAATCTCACATCCACCATCTGCATGTCCTAATTACGAAATTACACTGTTGCAGATCGCAAAATTTTCGTGTGTGCACTTACCTTGACATGCACGGATCGACTGAGCTAGTGCACAGTGATACCACCAGAGGATGTCCCACCCGCCTACCCTTTGCCCCATCCATCCCCACCCATCCCAGAAAAAAATGGTAGGGAAATACTCTCTCTGTGCTGGAGAGGAAGTCTCTCATGATACGAAATTCAAATTAAAGTCAAAAATATGTTGATACATATTCTTTATTTAATCATTCTGCTGCAGACAGGGTTCCCCCACTTGAGTATAGATCATGACTCCAACCATCCCCTAACCACCCTTGCTCCCCACGCCATAATAACTGTAATCACCAGGGAATGCTATGAAGTGCGGTATAGTAGCCACCATTTGGGGTCTCACGTGTTGTGTCTATCGTCAGGGCCCCACCACGAAGGTCAAAACAGCCCAGTGTCCTAATTACAGATCATATTACTAAATATCATCGACCATGGACTAGATACCGGCCTCCTTTGAATTGGCGGTCCCCAAACAAAGCAGCAAGTGACGGCATTCTGTTACTCGGCAAATTCCAGACTCGCTTCCTGTCTCTGTTGTTGCTCTCAAGAGGCCACTCCTGTCTTGTCTGTGTAAACCAAATTCTTCAAAAAAGAAGATGTAGATTTTTATCTCTCCTCAGAATACTGTATTCCTATTAGCAAATGCTGGAGACAAAGGGAAAGCTGACGCAAATTCGATATAAAAAATAGAGTGAAATAATACATAGCACTAGCGTGTCAAATTAGTTGTTTAACGATTTATAGGAGTCAAACAGACCATTTAAAATACTGACTTCCACCTTATTATGATCCTTCATCATAATAAAACATATTTTCAACGTTTGAATATCACACGCAATCATTATACAAAACAAGTAATGAAACTAACGTGACAAATAGATCTTTGTGATTAATATATATTAGAGTTCTTGTACGCATCGACATTTGAGAACATAAACACCCCCCTCCACACAATATTTCCACTAAACATTTCTGGTGAAATAAATTCTGGCGATCACCCAAACCCACAATTACGAAGCGCACTGTCTGCCAACTGCCGGCTGGGAGAGAGTGGCCCAAACCCACCCCGGCCTTGCCCACCTGTACCAAACTGATGTGCATGCAGTACAACTGTCGGAAACGATAATTTGATTTATCTGGAATTTGATTTCGCGACTGCGTTTTTTAAAATACTGTACACTTCCTAAATTGACTCTCTCCGCTGCATTTGGAAGGAGGGAGGAAGGTCCTACTGCGTGATAGAATTAGAGATAAGTAGTTCGCGAACGAACGGGTGCAAAGGAACGGTTCACCAAGATGAACGAAAGAACCGAGGAACGAATTCCAAGGAACGATCGGTTCAAAGTTCACTTCGGTCGCGGCGGTCTACTTATAGTTCCCAGGAACGAGGAACGATCGGTTCATAGTTCACTTCGGTCGCGGCGGTCACTTCGGCAGTTTTCGTTCCAGCCTCGGTCGCGTGCTCGTTTCAGTCTCGGTCTCCCTCGGTCGCACTCGTCGTTCTTCGCATGACCACCTGTCTCAGTTCCACTTCCGACTGCTCCTAGTTAGTTCAGTATCCAGTTGTTCGTTTCGTTCACTGCGCTCGCCCATTTTACATGTGTTCCAAACTGTTCTTGCACTTGCCTCTGGCTATTCAGCGTCCACGACCGGTAATCAAAAAGTATTTTATAGTTACGTAAATTACGTAAAAATTAAGTTGTATGTAATAGGTACGTCTTTTCAGGTAACAAAAGGGCATATCAGGTCAGTTCATTATATCGATGAACAGCAGAAGACATAACAAGGCAAGTTTTTTTGTTATTCATATATTTTTTGGTTTCATCGACTTGATTTAGCTACTAACTTTCAATAATTTGCTTAATTTTTAGTGTAAGAAAATTCATATAATACGATTTTCGTGCTTTCATATACAAAACATTAATACATTTAGGAAGGCTCTTATTATTTTTATGTTTGGTTGTTTCCAATTTGCATTACCTGCTAGTTTGGTTTCTTTGAAGAAAAAAAAAAGTGAGTTGTGGGTCATTTTGGCTCAGTAGATAAAGCGGTGCCTCTCCATTTGAAAAGACAAAGATTGCCATAAAATCGCATTTACTTATTATTTCAAAAACATTTGTTCAGAAGGAGCTTTCAAACCAAAAACTTTAGTACTGCGAACTTAATTATTATTATTATTGCTGCATTAACTTTAATAATGCAACATAAAAACTTAATTTTTACTAAGGATGTGACGCAAGTGTGATGAGAAAACCACATTTTATTTTATGCTTCCATAAAGTCGTTACTTCGCCTACGAACTCAGAGACAACTTGAATTATATATAGGGTGTAAACGATTATTGTTTACAACGTAGCATAGCTATGTAGTGGAAGTCGAAACGAAGAATTTTATACAAGACACTTGTGGTCTATTAAGTTGGGAAACAGCCACCAACAGGTTTACAAGACTACATGTGTTAGATATAGCCCATGCGCGTTGCGTGAGATTTTCATGTTCTCTTCTCCAGCTCTCTACACATCGTCATCCATTGTTTCGCAGTTGTTGCTTGCATTAGCTTGTTATTTCTTCACTGCGTAATTATTACATATTTGTCTGTTTGTTGTATCTGCTCGTAACGGGCAACACATCGTCCGTAATTGGCGAGCAGTCTGTACTTGGGGCCCGTTTTCCATGCGCCACCCTACATTTCCCTGCGATCAGCCACAGAACGCTACAGTTGGCTAAACGAGAAGTTCTGCAGAATCACAGAAATTACTTCTAAACGTGTGTAAGAATTCTGTAGTGAATAAGAACTCTATACTCCAGGGGGGAGGCAAGTGCCCCCTCTTGGTGCCCTCCATCCTTCAGTCACCTACACTAATGGTTTTCAGTTTTTCATGAGAACCATACCAAGCACAAATGAACGGTGAACGAATAAAAAAGAAGGGTTCACAAAAAAGAACGATCAGCAGTGAACTAGTTCCCAAGGATGAACGAGTTTGCTCATCTCTAGATAGAATAGAGACAACAGCAAATGCCACTGCAAAACAGAGTCCACTGCGATGTACTGGGGAACATTAAACACGACACACTTAAAGCACGATCCAGTCCGTAGCACTGCCGTGGGTAGACGTCAGAGATCGCTGAAACACTCGCACTTCCTGCACACTCACCTCCCTAAAATCCATACACAGCGCGCACATCCATTCGTACACCGGCAGCACTGAAGTTCAGGGACCGAAGGAAACCACAGCTGCGGCCACACGCATGTGTTATCCCAGAGTGCACGACTCCGGCCGAGGATGATTGAATGGATGTTATCAACACATTCAGCGAAAACCTCCATCATTTTGTATCTACTCTCACGCAACACACACATGTCGCTCTCTGTTGCACTCACCCAGCACACTGGTCACTTCACCAGCCCTTGCTGCAGTGGGCAAGATCAGAAAGGTCAGTGCATTCTCTGTACCTGGTCCAGGCTCAGCTAATCCATTACTTCCAGTCCCCGACTCCTAGTGACTCACCGCTGCCGCCAGCCGCGGTGTACTGCAGAACAAGCAGCTGCAGCTTGAATGTATACAGTAGTTCTAAACAAAACTGCACCACATTGTAGAGCATCTCAAAGAATTGATATTCCCGCGTCAGAAGTGCCAAGTACCATCGCCAGAGTGCAGCATGGTCGCATGAAGTGAAAATGGCGACTCCACAGCAGTGTCCACAAGCAGTAGGGTGGTTTGCAGAAACAAAATCGCCGATTACTGTGCAAAGAAATTATCGTTTGTGTATGAATGTGATCCACCTGATGTGAAAACAATTAAGGAATGGTGTAGGAAGTTTCTGGCAACAGGAAGTGTTCTGAAACATTCTGGTGGTACACGTTACGGAGTTTCAGAAAAGACAGTGGAGGACATCAGACAAACGTGCCTCAGAAGCCCACTTAAGTCAATTCGTAAGCATCTAGGCAACTTGATGTACCTCGATCAACATTGCAGCGAGTAGTTCACCAGCGTCTTCGTATGTGTGCTTACAAAGCGCAAATTCTGCAACATCTGACGCAAAGCAACAAACCACGCTGATAACAATTTGCTGCAGATGAGCTGCAGCATATTGATATGGATGCCAGCTTCCTGGAAAGATGTTTATTCTCGCATGAGGCAATCTTCCATCTATCAGGAAGGGTTAATTGGCATAATGTTCGGATTTGGGGTTCGCAAAATCTTGTACGTTTTCATTGACCATGTTCGTGATAACCCTAAACTAAAAGTCTGGTGCGGGCTAATGCACGACAGGATTGTTGGACTGTTCTTCTTTGTTGAACAAACAGTGAATGGGTCAGTGTATCTGGACAAGTTGCAGCAGTCTGTGCACCCTCAGGCACAATGCTTGCAACCCAACATCATTTTTCAACAAGATGGGGCTTCGCCACATTGGCTAACAACGGCTGTTCGCAAGTTCCTGGATAGGAAATTTCCCAACCGTTGGATCAGACGCGGAGGACCCATTGCCTAGCACCACATTCACCTAACATTACGCCACTTGATTTCTTCATGTGGGGATTCATGAAGGGCCGCATATATGCGACCAAAGTGGACAATATTATTATGTTGCGACATCGTATTACTAATGCACTTGCAAAAATAACAAAGGAAATGTTTCAAAGAACTTTACACAGACAAGACAGGAGTGGCCTCTCGAGAGCGACAGAGACAGGGAGCGAGTCTGGAATTTGCCGACCAACAGAATGCAGCCACTTGATGCTTTGTTTGGGGACAGCCAGATCAAAGGAGGCCGATATCTGGTCCATGGTCGATGGTCTTTAGTAACATGATCTGTAATTAGGACACTGGGCTTTTTTAACCTTCGTGGTGGGACCCTGATGATAGACACAACACGGGAGACCCCAAATGGTGGCTACTATATTGCACTTCATTGCATTCCTTGGTGATTACAGTTATTATGGCATGGGGAGCAAGGGTGGAGGGGGGATGGTTGCAGTCATGTCATCTGTCATGAAGTGGGGGAACTCTGTCTGTGGCAAATTGATTAAATAAAGTATATGTATCAATTCACAGTCTTATATCCCATAATTGTTTTAAATAAACAATATTCCACACATTCCATACATGGCATCTATTTCCCACCAAATTCTTTAAATAAATAAATAAACTATATTGTCGAAATTGTTTAAACAATATTCCATACACTGCAACCGACTTTCCCCCAAATGGTCGATCAACTAACTCTTTTACCACTAATTTCCAGGTGGGGCGGGGAAGGGGAGGGTTGGGGGTTTCCCAGAGGGGGAGGCGTTAATCGATTGATAGATTTATTTAATTAGTCAATCAAATTGATATCAAGAGTGTGTTTGTACCAGCATGGGTAGTTCCTGAGTGGTGGCAAGGGAGGAGTAGGAGCAGGAAGAGAGGGAGGGGAGGAGGAGAAATGGGAAGTGGAAGAGGAGGGGAAGGGGGATGAGACATGGAAAACCACTTAACCAAATAATTGGTTAAGGATCTGTCAGTCAAAAGGATGGATTATCTCCAAGGGGTCATAATCTTCTTAGCAGAACAATAGAACCAGACCTATCAATGAAAAGCTAACAATAGGTTTGCCCCTGAATGTAGGCAACCCGCATTAACAAACTGTGCTGAAACATGGTTTGCCCTACTACTATTCAGATGTATTACGCTGTTGTTATTAATGTGATGTAAACACAAAACACTTCTTCACAATACCTGACAGCTACAGATCATTTCCGAGCCACCAAATACGAGTTTACAGCGAGAGTTGGCGAATGTTGAGCTTCTAATTCAATATGCTCCATGGAACTGTTTACTCATGACGTGGCAACAAGGGCACTGTACTAGCTGAACAGCTGGTGACGCAGCAGGGAAAGCCGGCTCATCATTGATTTTACATGGGCAATGGCATCACGTATCCTTCTGGTCTGCAAAACGTCAAAAGTTGCAACTAATTTTAAATGCACTACACTTTAAATTTACGTTTTAATATATGTGTATGGTAGATAAATAGTTGAAGTGTGAGGGTTCATAAACTAAACATAATTATTATTTCTATGTGTTATGGTTAAATTTGGGAAGGTTACAAAAATATCACCTGCAAATAACAGTGAAGACTAATTTCGTGTCGATGATATCAATATGGTTAATCCAACAATGAAAGATGTGGGCATCGATTCTGTTGAAATTGAACTTCAACCTCAATGGCAAAAATCTGGTAGTACTTCTCTAATGGGTACAGCATCAAATCCAATGGCTGATATATTTAACATATTTATGGATATAATGGAGATTAATTTCAAATTATTAGCAGAACAGTTCACAAAAGTCTATACTAATTTTAAACTTTTAGTACAAGAACAATCCGCACAAACAGAAGCAAAATCTGAGGAATGTCACGTCAAATATAAGAACGGTATAAAGAATTAACCAAGCGAATAAATGGTACTCTTGCAAAACTTTCTTCCAAAGTTAAAAGTTGTTGTTGTTGTTGTCTTCAGTCCTGAGACTGGTTTGATGCAGCTCTCCATGCTACTCTATCCTGTGCAAGCGTCTTCATCTCCCAGTACTTACTGCAACCTACATCCTTCTCAATCTGCTTAGTGTATTCATCTCTCTTTTATGATTCTGGAACCAAGTGTTAGCTATGATTAAGTTATGCTCTGTGCAAAATTCTACCAGATGGCTTCCTCTTTCATTTCTCTCCATCAATCCATATTCACCCACTATGTTTCCTTCTCTCCCTTTTCCTACTCTCGAATTCCAGTCACCCATGACTATTTAATTATCGTCTCCCTTCACTACCTGAATAATTTCTTTTATCTCATCATACATTTCATCAATTTCTTCATCATCTGCAGACCCAGTTGGCATATAAACTTGTACTACTGTACTAGGCATGGGCTTCGTGTCTATCTTGGCCACAATAATGCGTTCACTATGCTGTTTGTAGTAGCTTACCCGAACTCCTATTTTTTATTCATTATTAAACCTACTCCTGCATTACCCCTATTTGATTTTGTATTTATAACCCTGTATTCACCTGACCAAGAGTCTTGTTCCTCCTGCCACCAAACTTCACTATTTCCCACTATATCTAACTTTAACCTATCCATTTCCCTTTTTAAATTTTCTAACCTACCTGCCCGATTAAGGGATCTGCATTCCACACTCCGATCCGTAGAGCGCCAGTTTTCTTTCTCCTGATAACGACGTCCTCTTGAGTAGTCCCCGCCCGGAGATCAGAATGGGGGACTATTTTACCTCCGGAATATTTTACCCAAGAGAACACCATCATCATTTAACCATACAGTAAAGCTGCATGCCCTCAGGAAAAATTATGGCTGTAGTTTCCCCTTGCTTTCAGCCGTTTGCAGTACCAGCACAGTAAGGCCGTTTTGGTTAGTGTTACAAGGCCAGATCAGTCAATCATCCAGACTGTTGCCCCTGCAACTACTGAAAAGGCTGCTGCCCCTCTTCAGGAACCACACGTTTGTCTGGCCTCTCAACAGATACCCCTCCATTGTGGTTGCACCTATGGTACGGCCATGTGTATCGCTGAGGCACGCAAGCCTCCCCACCAACAGCAGGGTCCATGGTTCATGGGGGTAGGAAGTTAAAAGTAGCATACAAAAATACTCCAAAAGTAATTAAGAAATTATCGTGTGATACCCACTTGCTTAAGATGACGCAGTCTAAAACTCAACTGGACGTGCAGGAATTAAGGATGAAAATAGATAATCTAACTTAACTAAGATCAGGAGTTGCAGGAACGTTTTAATGTCCAGGAATTAATTTTTTTTGTGGCAGTTGTACGAAGTGGGTTAACCAGAAAGATGAAGAGATTACAGTAAGATTATACACTGTGTTAATAGTGAGAGTGCAATGACTAGCGTGAGTGTATTGTGTGAGTAGGTTACAACTAGAAATTAATTTAATCGTGATTTACTAAGAAATTGTAACATAGGACCTTCCACCTTCCTGAATGGTGTGCTGAAGTAATGAGCAAAAGAATGGTATATGTAAAGAGCTGACAACAGTCAAGAGTAGTGTACATAGAACATAGTCTTCAGTTAATATGGTAGGTGACATGTACAGCGCCATAAGTCCATGTGATGGAGTGTATAGACATAACACACAACAGTTTAGTCCGTCTCCCAAACATCGAGTTTGTGCTATGGGGGCAGCACCTTCATTGTCTTCAGTATTAATAGACAGTTTTGGTTTTACTGTCCAGACAAGACAAATACACTACTGGTTGTACTCATAAAGCGTTTAAAAGGCGCTTTTCCAAAGCTTTGGACTAATTATCAAAAAATCCAATTTACCATAGTCTATATTCTGGGTGAAGGCATCCCCTAGGCAAGGGAAGCTGCTGAGAAATGTGTCACGTATGAGCTGTTTGAACAGGGTTTTTTGGCAAAGTTCTATTCACATTATATTCACGAAGATTTTCGTAAGCAAGTACAATAACAAGTAGGATAGCTTGCAGAAATATTCCCAACGCTAAACAAACAGAATGCAATATTGCGATGAACTGATTTCGCATAGGCACGTCTTGAGAGTACTAAAAGCGAAATTACCACTCAATATTCGCAAAAAATTGGTTTATGTCACGCAATTTAGAAAATTTTTGTTCAATGTTGGTCGCCATAGATCTTATCCAGGAGGACGTTAAGAGTAAATGTGACAATGGCAACACGTAACCTCTGTGTTCCAGTGGACCCAGCAATAATCAGAGGTGGTAAGACGAACTTTGCGGTAACAGCGGCGCCAGCTTCATCTGTACGCCAAAATAGTGAACATGACACCCAAAGTTCTTCACATTTTCCAAGACAACAAAGGAATAACAAAGTTAGGTTAGATCTGGGCTATAACTGAATCATGATGACCATCGTCAGAGCAACTGGCAAGCTAAACTGCAAATGAATGGCAGCAAATTCTTATGAATCATCCGTCACCAAACATTAATTACACAAACCCAAACAGTAGACGGAATTGTAACTTCAGATTACCTCCTGGTTGGCAACAGCAGCAACAAAACTGTACCGCACATATTGTATAGGTGAGGGAGCAAAATTCCTCCTCTGCCACCGGTGCACCAAACTAAAAGTGACCGCATTACGCTCCCCAATACAGGTCATGGGAATGAGTGGGAGTTCTATCTTGTTAGATGAGCAGATAAATGTGTTAAGGTATAATAAAGGTGTTGACGTACGAGATGACCTCTGATACGACCTTGAGTCATGCAAGGAACAAAGAGAAGAGACCCTTCAAGCAACTGTAAATGCAATAGTAGGTGCAATGCCCAATATATTGACACTGGAGCAATGGTGAATGTCTTAGGATGCCATTTTTTCAAGAGGATAATTGGGACGATTAATGTGCCTACCTTCCTGATAAAAAACTGGGAGATTTCTGGTGCTATTGGTGATAAATCACAATGTATAAAAATACAGGCACACATTAAGGTAAATTTCTGAAGAAGACTGCACATTTCTTATTGCATAAGTTTTGTCTGTAAATTTTGTACTTGAAATGGATTTCTTGTAAGGAACAGGTGCAAGAATTCATCTCCCTAATGCAAAATGTTATTTGATGATTGATGGCGTTGGAACTATAGATTTTGTCAGTAAAGATTCAAATATTAAGGATCAAGGTGCCATATACTGATAGTATCCAGACTCATTCCCCGCAAGAGAACATCTCACACCAATCTGCCGTCATCTTGTCTATGTTTCCTGAGAAAACTTTAAGAGTGGGAGTGTGTAAATGACATGCGTCACCCTGAACTAGCCAGCTCTTTCTTTTTCTCTGATAGCGAGGCATTATTAAAGGTTGTCAACCGAACATGGAAGCAGCACCTTCAAAAACATAGCATTATTTAACATACTCCACCCTGCAGGCAAAGAGGGAAGCAATAAAACAAGAAAGCAAAAGAATATTACATGGAGGAATTGCAGAAGCGTCTCTGTCACTGTATAACAGCTCACCTAGCTGCCAAAAGCTGCAGGAAATGTACGTTTAGTGCTCAATGCTAGAGCCTCAAACAAAATAATTGGCCCATTTAGGACTATGCCTGAGGTGCTTGAGGAACAATTACAAAAATTTTATGGCGTTCAATACTTGACAAGTATTGATTTCCGACATTTGTTTTGGCAAGGAGCATTCACTGAAAACTCCCATAAATAAGCAGCATGAATTACCAATTTAAAGTGCTACCCTTCAGGTTTCTGGGGTCTTTATAATAGCTCTGCATACTGTATTCGGCCCTGAGCAATTCAGCCTGGTGAGATTATAAGTAGATGACTTACTGACTGCCACTCCCATTTGGGAAGACCATTCAGAATTGCTGGAGAAAGTACTAAGAAAGTTTTCAGGCTCAGATGTAACAGCAAATCTTGAAAAGTCAGTTTGGTAAAGAATCAACGTTTTAGGTCACATCATTTCACGAAAGGGTATTTTATCTGATCCAGAGAAGATGAAAGCAATTAAGAACTTTCCTTCTCCTACCACTATGAGACCATTAAAAGCATTTTTGGAGGTGCTTCATTTTTTTAAGCGTTTTGTGTCTTATCAGCCGTCGAACTTTGATGCACTAATAATTTTACTATGTAAACACATCACGTGGTTCTGGTCTGCAGATTGTCAGTGAGCATTTGGTCAGGTTAAACATGCTCGTTACACAAAAATCTTCTACCACCCATATTTGAAATGGACCATTTTCCGCTAAATGCTTATATTGTTAAGTGGTAAATAAAACGATTTTACTGAGTTTTACTACACTGTTTTGCCATGCAGACTGTGAAGAATGAATGTGGACGCTTTAACATGAAGACTATGTGTACGTAGAGTTGCAGAACAATGAGTGATGAAGAATAATAATAAAACATGTAATACGCAGTGCATAACCAACAGTGTGGATACTGCATGTTGTTGTTGTTGTTGTTGTTGTGGCCTTCAGTCGAAACACAGGTTTGACTGCATAGTTATAAGAAAAAGGAGCTGAAATAAATAATTTTCTGTGTCTATGGCACCTTTAGTCCAATAAAGACTGTAGAATTAATCATTTTGGGTTTAAGAATAACTACAGATTCAACTCATTTTTCTAACTGTTTAGAGGGTATAAGCAAATACTATTGTGCTCTAAACACATAAAGATGACCGATTTTCATCATATATTATACAGAATTAGTATTCAAAATTGCTTTACTTGTTAAAACAAGTAAATAGCTTGATACAGTACGATGACAGTATGGGCCATGGGTTGTTTAATGTGTGGCTATCTAATTACGTCATGCAGTTCCTCCTTGCTGCTTTTGGTGCATTGTGTTTTGTTTTTCACGTATGAAGGTTTTATTTTTTTGTGTTATTCTTCCAAAGTGTATGGCATTTTTGGATTCGTTATTCTGAAGGTGAGACAATGCCGTCCGCAATTTCTACATGTCTAATTAACGAAGATGGAATAATACTTTTGTGTGTAAATGTCAGGTCAATGTGTTACATACACCGGTGAGCCAAAACGTTATGACTACCTGCTACAAAACTACTTTAAACCTCTATCCCATTATACAGCTACTAATTTAGACAGACACTACAGAAGCTCTTTTCGATTTATTCATTTATTTTCGTGCATTTAACTTGTAGATAGTTGTCTTCGCTGCTGGATCCACCCTCATACTACCCCCTTTAACAACTATTGTCTGGCGTATTTCTTTGGGTGTCGGGCAGCACTTCAGCAGCGCTTCCACTATTGCGAGTAATTCCATCCATCCATGTTACTTCGTGAAGTCCACACTTCCATGATCACTTGCACCATTGCAATGTAGATTCTTAGGACACTATTTCACTTGGTGGTCGCTGACCTCAGTTATCTTCTCTCCATCTGCAGAGTATGTTGTCCAGCCTGGATGGCATGGATAGCGGCATGATGACTTATGATTGAATGCCTCATGAAGTGTTCCTTGGCCTTCCTGGATACTGCGGCTGCAGTATCGCCCAAGATGCGTCAGGTCGACTCACTCCTTAGTGCTGCTTTGGGATTCAGTATCCTTAATATCTAATGTCCATTAGCAGCTGCATCTTCATAGAGCGTGCAGTCCCACAGTGGGTGACCTGGTGTGCCCACACTGCCATAGATGCAACTATCATTCATTGTCTTCTGACTTTGTACAGATACGTGACATAAGCGTATGGACAGTCAGGTAACGTATCAGTCCACTTGATGGGTTAAGAAATCTCAAATTTAATCTGTCCATGATGTTAGGGAGAAATTTGTACGTTTTCCTGCCTGTGCCTGAAGCGTCACACTCATTTTCCCACGCTGTCCGATGTGGCCGAGCGGTTCTAGGCACTTCAGTCTGGAACCGCACGACCGCTACGGTCGCAGATTCGAATCCTGCCTCGGGCATGGATGTGTGTGATGTCCTTAGGTTAGTTAGGTTTAATTAATTCTAAGTTCTAGGCCTAGGGGACTGATGACCTCAGATGTTAAGTCCCATAGTGCTCAGAGCCATTTGAACCATTTTCCCACACTTGTAATATGCGATCTAGTATAGCCTTTTTCGAGATGGCCTCAGTTCCAAGCACTCTTCGTACCTACTTCTATTTGATTTCCTTTCTTTAGCCAGTAAAAGTCACCCCTTTTCCTAATTTCCAAGTCCAGTGGACATACTGCTAGAATTACTGAAAAGCATCACTCGGGGTAATGCAGTAATCACCCGTTAGTCTTAGTTGTTCGCCTTGTTGAATTCTCCTCACCACTGAGGCTGGCGTAATTAACTGCAGTCTATGAGCCCAAATGATCGCACCATATCCTACGACTGATGCTAATATAAATTGGTGGTATATTGTGATTGTCTTCAAGGGAAGCCAAAATTGCATATTTGCAATGGTTATAATTTTATTCATCACGTTTGTACCTTTTCTGCCTTCTTTCTCTACATGATGCGCAAAGTTATGACGTTCATCCAGAAATACCCCTGATTATCTCGTTACTGCACTTCTCCTAACCGTTACATTTAATTTAATTTTATTTTATCGTTTCTTATTAGGTTCCCTTTCAGCAGGAGGTACGTTGTTTGGCGAGGTGCCAGTGTCAGTTTAGCACTTCAACACCAGCCCTCAAGTTCGTGGAGGGTCGCATTACATTTGTCTTCTGTAGTTCTTCTGGAGCCACCACCTACAACGAACAGTACGTCATCTGCAAATGCCACCAATCCGCTTGTGTTAACGCTGTCATGTAATTTCTGCTGCACTTCGTTATTTTCTTTCCTGGGCATGTTAAAGAAACATGTCGCCCTTGGCAATCTCTCAGGCAATTATACAGTGCTTCTGAACACTCCAAATCCCTAAGGCAATCAAAGAAAGACGGCCACCATAGGTTATCGAAAGTGCCAGCAATATCGATCATCATTGCTAGAGAATGCATAGAAATGGTACCTGTCGCTAGCGAGATCGCCTTGTTAGTTGGGTCTTCAGTTGACTTGCCTCTTCTAAACCCGTACTGATGAGGGCTCATCCCGTGTAGCAGTTTGTGATCTCGTAATATTCTGCATAATAGTTTTTTAAATAGCTTGTAAAGAACGTTCAAAAGACAAACTGCTCAGTAGGATTTGTATATCATTGAATCCTTCTTTGCCCTTTACTAATTATTACCACTTCAGCGTTCTTCCACAGTGCAGGGACCCTTCCTTGCAAGAGATACTCATTGTACAGATCGCACAATTAACTATCTAATTGGCAACTTAAGGCTTGGATTACTTCGTCAGGGATCCCTTCCAGTCCTGGAGATTTTGCTTTTGCAGTCTTAAAATTATTTGCCGTATTTGTTCTTGTGCAAAGGGGTACACAAATGTATTGTGTCTATATTATTACGTTACCATTTCCCATAGCTTACGCTGATTATATGTCTTGCCTTCTTCTCCGTCGTCAGAAAGTAGTGTTTCCATTAGCAGGGCAGCTGACTGATCCCAACTTTCTGTTACCATCCCACTATTCCTTTTGAGCGTGGATAAGACTGTTGGTGTTCCTCGCAGACTGTTTTATATGATACACCCCAGGGATCGGTTTCTAAGTTGGCCTCCACGAATTGTTTCCATCGTTCCATTTTTGTTTTCCACAACTCTGCCTTAAAACGTTGTTTAACACACCTGTGTGTATGCTGTCTACGGACTCTTTCTTCTTGGGTCATGGTGCTCTGGTGTAGCTTCCTGGTACTTCTTGTTTCGCATCTTAATTTCCGCTGCGTCTCGGTCCAGATGCAAGGTACTCCTTTAGAATGACCTCTGCTGACAGGTACCGGTTTCTCCATTGTTCTATGTACAGCCACTGTCAGATCTTGCGCTTTAACATCTATTGTATCACCCAGCGATGGACTTCCTGGACACTCTTCTTAGTTCTTCCCAGTTAGCGTTCTTAATAGATTTCGGCCTTATGCGCAAGTTTTATGCGGCGTCTTGGATTTCCCTTCCCATGATGGCATAGTGTACGATACTGTGGTCACTCGATGTTATTCCAGTCGCAGTCTTCCAACCTTTCACATGGTGCGCCGCTGCCTTATTTGCTAAAGCGGCGTCAATATTAGACGTTGCTCCGACCCTCCATTCATAGGTTGGCGGATTGTGAAGTGCATTCAGTACCTGTAGGTTGAGTTCCACAATGGCTTCTCCTAGCTGTCTTCGACAGTCATCAGTCAGGCGGCTATGCCACAAGACTGACTTCGCATTTGCATCAATGGAGTACACAAGAGGCTCAGTTTGTCCTAGGTGGCTAATATCCTGTAGTCCCAGTAAATACTCGTCGATCTCATCACTACATTGAAAGTACACGGAAACCAGGATGCAACTCTCCCTCCGGTTAACATTTCCACACAGATTACTTGTTCTGAACAGTATTGTGATGTTTTTGTCATTGTTATGGCCTTCTTAAGTACTATTACTGCTGCCATTGGACTTTGCCCTTCTGCGACTACCTGGGCAGTTATTGGCGTTCTGGGGATCTTTCCTGCCTTCGTATACTGTTCTTGGAGGTACAATATGTCTAGCTGCATCTCTTCTCCCACTCTTCTAGCCTCATGCAATAAGCTGACACTTCTCATGGCATTAAGCTATCCTATCTTTATCTCCATAAGGGGTGACGGGTGTATATTCGACAGTCTTGCCCACCTCCCCTGCAATCGAATGCTATACGACCATGCGTGATCCAAAGTGCTTTTACGACGTGTCTGAGGAGAATGACTCATTTCTTCTGGCAGAGATCTGTTTGAACAACTTCTCCAGTTTTTAAACTTCTGTCGGCATGTTGTTCACTCTGAGATGGATTCTAATGGATTCTATCTACTAAGTGAGGTACCAAAAACAGGGTGTATACGCGGACAAGGAAAAAAAAATTCATGGATTTTTCCCCTGATTTCCTGGGTGAAAACACACTTTTTCTGTGTTAAGTGACAGTATACTTTTCGTTGGAACTAAAACTTATCAATCCTATGAATGGTTATGGTTTTATACAGCGGTGTAGAATTTCCCAGCACTTTGGAAAACGAAACTCACGGGATGTGCAGTAACATGTACACTGCATATTTTTGTATTATTTAAATTCGAATTCCACTCAACACCGCATGTCACTTTCCGAAGCATCGAAATCGAGATTGTGATACACCTTTGTAAGCCAGTCATAGCTCATCTCACATGATCTCGCCAGCCTATGATAACGGATATTCAGAGCATAGGAGACGCGATGTAGTCAGCCAATAGCAACATCACTGTCAAGTAGCGCGAACACACAAATAGGAAAGTTATGGTTTAAATTAATAAACATAGTGTTGCTACAAGAACAACAAAGCTTTCACATATAATATTGGTCTCGAAGATTAACAAGCTGCAAGAGGAGCTAAACTTTCACATATAATGTTGATATTTTTCGCGCGTGTTACACTTTAAGATACATTACACAAATGTGCCAGTAAAATTTTTAATAACGACATAAATGTCTTATCTTCTGGACTCGAAATACTTCTAACTGGCTCGTCATCAAAGAGTTGATTTTTAAATGAGAGTCAAACACTCTGTGGTTTAAGAAATTCGTCGTACATCCTCGCACACAGTTCATCTTGCGTAAAAGGAAATTTACTTTGAAAGTAGTAAATTTCAAACCACCATTCGCAATATTTTCCCGCGACCTGCAGGTTTGTTCCAGCAGTTGTCAGAGCGCCAGATATGCATCACTGGGCTTGTGTAGCTATGATGACGTAGGAAGCCCGTATGTTCGTACGTGTAAAACATTAAAAGATTTTATAGTGTGTCATAAAAGAAATAAGACATCAGAGGATACTCCAAGAGCATCAGAATTTTGTGAACCAAACTAAAATGCATGAATCGGCTTGAAGTGCACAACTGTATGTCCAGATTCCCAACGAAGTAGGCCTCGAAATGAAGTAGGCTCCTCAGGGTGCTTTTCAGGGTGCTTTTCGAGATGTAAATTTTCCTGGAGTACCGGTGTTGTATTACCTCATGTTTGGTTTTTTATTATGGCATAGCGCCATACGTATTAGAAGCTGAAAAAGTGCACTTGAAATGTTGCAAACAGTTGAAATTAGCCAGTAGTGTCGAATTAAACACTTCGTTTCAAAGCTTCGGAAAAGATTATTGAAAGCCAAATTTCTGTAGCAAACCGATAAAAGAGCTTCATTGTTCTGCAAGGTGATTAATGCTAGTAACACATTTTGGCCTTCCATAATTATGTGAATGTATTTTAATTCACTTGATAGCTACCGGCCACAGAAATCCGTTCTGTTTTTATGTGATGCGAAAGCAGTAAACGAAGAACAAACAGCAAAATTCTTAGACGTAAACACGGGTCAGGTGGAGACTACCCTGCTCCCATCTACAACTCAAGATTGCTCTGCGCATCAGCCCCGGATACGATATTTCCGAACCGGGGAAATACTACGTAGTGACCCCCCACCCCCTCCCGCTACCGTTTTGAGGCAGGACTTTTCAAAAAAATGTTCATTTTGTAGCACACATCTTTCTGAAGAGTCTAATACATAAAACATATATGTTTGAGGACATGTAACATATGTTATTTTGTATTAGGTGTGTCAAAGTGCAGCGTCATGCCCCTTCACACAGTACTATTCTATTGCACGCCACTGTACTTCGTTCTGTGGAATTCAAAAGTGTATATTTCGTAATGGATGCGATCAAACTGTATTAAGGACAGGTCTGACATCCTATCCCTAGTAAAAAAAAAAAAAAAAAAAAAAAAAAACCACGCAATTAATACTGGATGGGATGATTTGTAACCAGAAGAACAATAAGTCTTCAGAAAATTTGCACTCTTTATTGCCTATTAGCTAAGATTAGATTAGATTAGATTAGATTAATACTAGTTCCATGGATCATGAATACGATATTTCGTAATGATGTGGAACGAGTCGAATTTTCTAATACATGACATAATTAGGTTAATTTAACAACATACTTAAGTTAATATAACAACTTTATTTTTTTGTGTTTTTTTTCTTTTTTTTTTAATTTTTTAATTTTTTTTTCTTAATTTATATCTAAAAATTCCTTTATGGAGTAGAAGGAGTTGTCATTCAGAAATTCTTTTAATTTCTTCTTAAATACTTGTTGGTTATCTGTCAGACTTTTGATACTATTTGGTAAGTGACCAAAGACTTTAGTGGCAGTATAATTCACCCCTTTCTGTGCCAAAGTTAGATTTAATCTTGAATAGTGAAGATCATCCTTTCTCCTAGTATTGTAGTTATGCACACTGCTATTACTTTTGAATTGGGTCTGGTTGTTAATAACAAATTTCGTAAGAGAGTATATATACTGAGAAGCTACTGTGAATATCCCTAGATCCTTAAATAAATGTCTGCAGGATGATCTTGGGTGGACTCCAGCTATTATTCTGATTACACGCTTTTGTGCAATAAATACTTTATTCCTCAGTGATGAATTCCCCCAAAATATGATGCCATATGAAAGCAATGAGTGAAAATAGGCGTAGTAAGCTAATTTACTAAGATGTTTATCACCAAAATTTGCAATGACCCTTATTGCATAAGTAGCTGAACTCAAACGTTTCAGCAGATCATCAATGTGTTTCTTCCAATTTAATCTCTCATCAATGGACACACCTAAAAATTTGGAATATTCTACCTTAGCTATATGCTTCTGATTAAGGTCTATATTTATTAATGGCGTCATACCATTCCCTGTACGGAACTGTATGTACTGTGTCTTATCAAAATTCAGTGAGAATCCGTTTACAAGGAACCACTTAGTAATTTTCTGAAAGACAGTATTGACAATTTCATCAGTTAATTCTTGTTTGTCAGGTGTGATTACTATACTTGTATCATCAGCAAAGAGAACTAACTTTGCCTCTTCATGAATATAGAATGGCAAGTCATTAATATATAATAAGAACAACAAAGGACCCAAGACTGACCCTTGTGGAACCCCATGCTTGATAGTTCCCCAGTTTGAGGAATGTGCTGATCTTTGCATGTTACGAGAACTACTTATTTCAACTTTCTGCACTCTTCCAGTTAGGTACGAATTAAACCATTTGTGCACTGTCCCACTCATGCCACAATACTTGAGCTTGTCTAGCAGAATTTCATGATTTACACAATCAAAAGCCTTTGAGAGATCACAAAAAATCCCAATGGGTGGTGTTCGGTTATTCAGATCATTCAAAGTTTGACTGGTGAAAGCATATATGGCATTTTATGTTGAAAAACCTTTCTGGAAACCAAACTGACATTTTGTTAGTACTTCATTTTTACAGATATGTGAAGCTACTCTTGAATACATTACTTTCTCAAAAATTTTGGATAAAGCTGTTAGAAGGGAGATTGGATGGTAATTGTTGACATCAGATCTATCCCCCTTTTTATGCAAAGGTATAACAATAGCATATTTCAGTCTATCAGGGAAAATGCCCTGTTCCAGAGAGCTATTAGACAGGTGGCTGAGAATCTCACTTATCTGTTGAGAACAAGCTTTTAGTATTTTGTTGGAAATGCCATCAATTCCATGTGAGTTTTTGCTTTTAAGCAAGTTTATTATTTTCCTAATTTCAGAGGGAGAAGTGGGTGAGATTTCAATTGTATCAAATTGCATAGGTATGGCCTCTTCCATTAACAGCCTAGCATCTTCTAATGAACACCTGGATCCTACTATATCCACAACATTTAGAAAATGATTATTAAAAATATTTTCAACTTCTGACTTTTTGTTCGTAAAGTTTTCATTCAATTTGATGGTAATACTGTCTTCCTCTGCTCTTGGTTGCCCTGTTTCTCTTTTAATAATATTCCAAATTGTTTTAATTTTATTATCAGAGTTGCTGATTTCAGACATGATACACATACTCCTGGATTTTTTAATAACTTTTCTTAATATAACACAGTAGTTTTTATAATTTTTGATAGTTTCTGGGTTACTACTCTTTCTTGCTGTCAGATACATTTCCCTTTTCCGGTTACAAGATATTTTTATACCCTTAGTAAGCCATGGTTTGTTACAAGGTTTCTTACGAGTATATTTAACTATTTTCTTGGGGAAGCAGTTTTCAAATGCATTTACAAAAACGTCATGAAATAAATTATATTTTAAATTGGCATCAGGTTCACGGTACACCTCATCCCAGTCTAACTGCTGTAGGCTTTCCCTGAAATTTGCAATTGTTAAATCGTTGACTGAACGTACTACTTTGGAGGACTGTTTAGTATTGCTGAATGGAGCTATGTCATATATTGTAACTAGCTGTGCACCATGATCAGAAAGACCATTCTCAACAGGCTGAGCATTTATCTGGTTAAACTTATCTTGGTCTATAAAGAAGTTATCTATCAGTGAGCTGCTATCCTTTACCACCCGAGTAGGAAAATCAATAACGGGTGTCAAATTGAAAGAACCAAGTAATACTTCAAGGTCATTTTTCCTATTACCCTCTTTCAGAGAATCTACATTGAAGTCCCCACAAATAATAATTTGCTTCCCCCTGTCTGACAGATAGCACAACAAGGAGTCCAAATTTTTCAGAAATAGATGAAAATTTCCTGATGGGGACCTATATACAGTTACAATTATAAATGTGCCTTTATTTAATTTAAGCTCACAGGCTCAAGCTTCTATATGTTTCTCTACACAAAACTTTTTTGTTTCTATACTTTTTGCACAATGATAACTTTTGACATATATGGCAACTCCTCCTTTCTCCATATTTTCTCTCATTACATGTGCAGAGAGCTTATATCCACTTACATTTACCTTATCCATATCAGTAACAATGTGATGCTCAGACAGGCATAGTATATCTATTTCATTCTCAGCTTCTAAATCTTCTAAACAAACCAGAAGCTCATCTACTTTATTCTTTAAACTCCCAATATTTTGATGAAATATACTTACATTATTTTTAATTATACTTTTATGAGAACCTTTCCTTATTCTAACATTTGCAGTACTCTCCTGTCTGAGTTTCTCATTGTGCTTAGGCCTAGTTCCTATACCAGTGGTACAATGGTGTTCAGAGAGGCAGATTATGTCAACTGGGTTGGGTGACTTTAATTCATCAATGCAATTACCTAGGACTGAGATACAACTTGGTGGAGATAAAATTTCTGGTGATTGGTGAAAATTTATAATTGATAGCTGTGATTGGTGATCAAATGTGATAGAATTGTGCTGTTTAATTTCTTTCCTAAACTTAAGATTTGTTTCAATCCTGACCTCTCGTAGAACTTGACATCTTTCTGTCTTACCTATCCTAAAAAAGGTGCTGCTCCAACACCTGTGACCACTGGTATTTTACCATTCATGGCAGTGCCTCCCCCCCTTAAATTTCCTGCTATTACCCCAGCCAGTTTCCCCTTCCCTTTCCTGTTGAGATGTAGGCCGTGCCTAGTATAGTCCCACCTACTGAGATAATCAACAGGAACCACACCAATATGAGCCCCCGCACCCGACCCAAGCAGCTGTTCCAACTCCAAATTAACTCTCCCAACAGAAGAGTTCAAATGAGGCCGGTCATGGCGTCTCAGGACAGATACAAATTCAACATTGGTGTGTCTCGATGCCGACGCAATCTTTACCAGGTCAAGTAATAACTTGCTGTTTTGTGTGACATAAAATTAAAT
Source organism: Schistocerca serialis cubense (assembly GCF_023864345.2). NCBI lineage: Eukaryota > Metazoa > Arthropoda > Insecta > Orthoptera > Acrididae > Schistocerca > Schistocerca serialis. Next base: position 697,118,001 of record NC_064638.1, on the reverse strand, counting down.
ATAGGATACATAAAACCAGTAAAGACAAGAAACATGCAAGACAGTATACATTTCTTCAATCCTTAGGTCCTAGCTATTTTTTCTCTCTATTCTTGTTACAACTTTAGATGGTGTACTTTCCTTTCTGCGAAAGAATGGTTCAAATGACTCTGAGCACTATGGGACTCAACTGCTGAGGTCATTAGTCCCCTAGAACTTAGAACTAATTAAACCTAACTAACCTAAGGACATCACAAACATCCATGCCCGAGTCAGGATTCGAACCTGCGACCGTAGTGGTCTTGCGGTTCCAGACTGCAGCGCCTTTAACCCCACGGCCACTTCGGCCGACTTGCGAAAGAATCTGTTAACTCATCAAAGTTCGTCAAATGTTTTGCTACATGAAAAATCGAAACGTCGTTATCTAAGACTGAAAAAGCTGTTAATACAAATAGTACCCACGACTGGTGTGGTTTCTCGATCTGATTACGTCTATTTTGTCACTGTCTGCTAAATAAAATGAAACAGGCCTTTCTAACATTGCAGCTATTGTAACATACATCAAATTAACGAGACTGTTTTGGCACAAATGGTCATTTTTATAACACGACAGAATATGATTCACGAAGAACCAATATCAAATGCCCTCCTCCCGCCACCTAGGTCCACGCCTGCTGCGCATGGGTGAATCTGGCAGCTCGGGCGCGCTAGTAAAATTTTTCCAGGTAGCATCTGGCTGTTTGCTGCTACTGCATATACAGCTAACTGCCGCACTTCTGTATCCAGAAGCGGGAGAAGGTACTACTCATACGCGACTCAACAGCGCATGCGCATGAGCCCGTTTGCAACTGCTCAAACGAATCTAAGGTAAACAGTTGTGACGTCACGCTCATCGGAGACAATTTGTTGTTACGAAGCATTGCATAATTTTTCTAACGCCTTCGACATGT